>NC_138356.1:15468740-16716240 GCF_046562875.1 Panthera onca | reverse complement strand
CGCGAGATCGTGACCTGGCTGAAGTCGGACGCTTAACCGACTGCGCCACCCAGGCGCCCCATGCTCATGTACTTCTAAGGGTTATACATGCATGACACAGTTGGTAGACCACGGGTTTACTGTATTCCATCTTATTCTTATCTTTTTGCTGTATTTTACCATTTTCTGCAGGTATACAGAAATACTTCATAAATCAACGTTGGTTTTTTTTTTCTGGTTTTTGATTGCTCCTGATCCCAGGTCTTCATACTTAATCACTCTATGACTTCCTTGGAAATGGAATCAGGGTATCAGTCCTTGAAAGGGACCCTATAAATCATTTTAAAGAGTTGATGGTTGAGATTCAGAAAGGCTAAGTGATTTCTCCAAGATCTGACCATTAGAAAGTAGAGAAGTTAGAGTTTTAAAAATTTGTTTTTCCCAACTTTGTTGCTTTTCTTACTATATCCCCTGCTTCCTTGTAAAAGGATTGATCTTTGTAATTTCCTTAAATAGCAATCTTTCTTTAATGAACATTATTGAGTAGCAAAGCATCTATATAGTCCAGTGATTATTTGAACTAGTTAGAGTACAAACACACTCAATTTAAAACATGTTTGAGTTACTTCTTAAAACATAATCAGAGATAAAGCAAAGCCATTATTGAAATTATAATGGGCCAGTTGGAATGATACCATTTGATTTGCTGAAATGAGATTTATGTATAAAAGAAGGTTTTTTTATAAAGAAAGGTTTTTCTTATAAGGAAGGTTGTATTTCACCTATACTTTAAAAACTAAGAGTAAAACTTTTTTACATTGAGGAATAAAATGATATTCCTGATCTATAAATTGCTCATTCTGTAGCCTTTTATGTATGAAATGGTGGGTGATGGAATTTTTAAATATTTTTTTTACTTCATTTTACTTTTTCCCCGAATTCTTCATAGTGAACATTTTAAGAAAAACAGTGAAGTTATTCCAAAAGGCAAACATTTTTTAAAGACTTTTTTTTTACATCAGTTTTAGATTCACAGCACAATTAAGAGGAATGTACAGAGATTTTCCAGATACCTCCAGCCCCAACACATGTATAGTTTCCTCCATAATGAACACCCCACATCAGACTGTGGTACATTTGTTACTATTGTATGAACCTACATTGATATAATCATGCAGCGTCCACACTATACGTTGGGTTGCCCTCTTGGTGTTGTACATTCTATGAATTTGGACAAATATGTAATTATATGTATTCATCATTAATAATATACAGAGTATTATCATTGTCTTAAAATCCTCTGTGCTCTACCTAATTATTCCTCAACTCCAGGCCGTAACAACTACTGATATTTTTATTGTCCCTAATTTTGCCTTCTTCAGAATGTCATGTAGTTGGGTTCTTACAGTCCCCAGCCTTTTCAGATTTGCTTCTTTCACTTAATAATGTGCATTTAAGTTTCCTCCATGTTTTCTTAATGGCTCATTTCTTTTTAGCACTGAATAGTGTTGTCTGGATGTACCACCACTTACCCATTCGCCTACTGAAGGACATCTTGGTTGCTTCCAAATTTTGGCACTTATGAGTAAAAACTGCTACAGACTTACTCTGCAGATTTTTTGTGGACATAAGTTTTCAACTCCTTTTGGTAGATACAAAAGTAATGTGATTGTGGGGTCATATAGGTAAAGCATGTTTAGTTTCATAAGAAACCACCAAACTACTTTCCAAAGTGGCTATACCATTTTGCGTTCCTGCCAGCATGAATGACAATTCCTGTTACTCCACAACCTCACCCAACATTTGGTGTTGTTGGTGTTTTGGATTAGCCATTCTAATAGGTGTATAGTGGTATCTCATTGTTTTAATTCGTATTTTCCTGATGACATATGATGTAGAGCATCTTTCTATGTTTATTTGCCATCTGTATATCTTCTTTGGTGAGGTGTCTGTTAAGGTCTTTGGCCCATTTTTTAAGTGAGTTGTTTTTATATTACTGAGTTTTAAGAATTCTTTGTAGGGGTGCCTGGATGGTTCAGTCAGTTAAGCAACCAACTCTTGATTTCGACTCAGGTCATGATCTCACCATTTGTGAGATCCAGCCCCCATCGAGTGAGGAGCCTGCTTGAGATTCTCTCTCTCCCTCTCTCTCTGCCCACTGCCCCCTGCTCGTGTGTTCGCTTGTGCTCTCTCTCTCAAAATAAATAAACATTAAAAAAGAGAGTTCTTTGTATATTTTGGATAACAATCCTTTATCAGATGTGTCTTTTGCAAATATTTTTTCCCATTCTGTGGTTCGTCTTCTCATTCTAATATTGTTTTTTGTAGAGCAGAAGTTTTAAATTTTATTTAAGTCCAGCTTTTTTTTTTTTTTTTACATTTTCTTATAGGAGTCTTATAGTTTTATATTTTATATTTAGGTGTGCGATCCATTTTGAGTTAATTTTTGTGAAGGGTGTAAGGTCTGTATTTAGACTCATTTTTTCATGTGGATGTCCAGTTGTTCCAGGATCATTGGTTGAAGAGACCATCTTTGCTTCAGACTATCTTTGTTCTGTTGTCAAAGATCAGTTAGCTATATTTCTGTGGGTCTGTTTTTTGGTTCTTCTCTATTCTGTTTCATTGATCTATTTGTTCTTTCACTAATACCACACTGTCTTAATTACTGTAGTTTTATAGTAAGTCTGGAAGTCCAGTAGTGTCCTCCCAATTTTGTTTTTCCTCTTCAATATTATCTTGGCTACTCTGGATCTTTTTGCCTTTTTATGTAAACTTTAGAATTAGTGTGTTGATATCCACAAAATAGCTTACTGGGATTTTGATTGGGATTGCATTGAAATTACAGATCGAGTTGGGAAGACTTTGACAATATTGAGTCTTCTCATTAATGAGCATTAAATATCTCTCCATTTATTTAGTTCTTCTTTGATTTTATTCATCTGAGTTTTGTCATTTTCCTCATATAGATCTTGTACATATCTTGTTAGTTTTATACCTAAGTATTTCATTTTTGGGAGTGCTAGTGTAAATGGTATTGTGTTTTCAATTTTCAAATTTCGTTTATTGCTCTTTAACATTGCTATAATTGCTCATTAGTTCTAGGAGACTTCCCCCACCCCCTGCTCCATTTTTTCAGATTTTCTACATAGACAGTTATGTCATCTGTGAACAAAGATAGTTTTATGTCATCTTTTCCAATCTATACTGTGTTTCCTTTTTTGGTCTTATTACATTAGCTAGGATTTCCAGTGTAATATTGAAAAGGAATGATGAGAGGAAACATCTTTGCCTTATACCTGAGGTATTCTTTGAACAGGGCAATAGAAATAAGATCTATAGGGGAAAAAAAAGACTACTCATTAGAAAATTGGCAGAAGACTCACAGCTCCAGGAAGAAATACAAATGTAGGAAAACATATTTAGCTTTGCTAGTAATAAAGGAAGTGCTGAATGAATGAATGAATGAATGGGAGAAAAGAAAAGAAAAGAAAGCAAGAAAGAAAAATATTCTTGGTGGGGGAAACATATTTTCATACTGGCAAAGACTGATAAAACCCAGTGTTACCAGGGTATGAGAAAATGGGTATTCTTATATATGGAGCTGGGAGCATTATTTGATTCAGCTTTTGGGTAGGGTAGTAGGTCTTTACAAATCAAAATTTTAAGTATGAATGCTACCCTTTCTGCAGTTCTGGAATTTGTCTGAAGGGACAGTTGCAAAAATTTGCTAAAACATATATTCATAGGTTATTTTGGTAACAATTTGCAACATTAGAATGATGGATATTTAGATTATTTCAGTGCTTACCAGTCTGGCGGTTGGTTAGAATATGTTGTTTTAATTCATAATGAAACTCTACCCAGTAAAATGATGCCTTATATCCATATTTGTTTTGGAAAAATATACATAACAGTTTGCAGAAAATGCTAGCTGCAGAGTAGTATTTGTATTAACCTGTTTATGTAACTTTCTACATAACATCTGATTTTTGTAAATAAAAACATGAAGGATATTTTGTTCACCAATGTATTCATACGTACAAGTCTGATAGGTTGGTCAGCAAAATATTTACAGTGGTTATCTTTGGGACTGGGACTTCTAATTTTAATATCTTTGTACTCGTGAATTTTTTTAAACAAAAATAATATCACTTTCGTAATAAGGGAAATCAGTAAAGTTATTTTTTTTTAAAACTTACCATTAAATGACCTATTATATAGAAATAATGAAGAAAGGTCTAGTTAGCTAATAATTTAATAAGTATAAATAGATGGGTCAGAAGTAGGTTGTTCACTGGCACATAGTAAGTATTCAAAGTGGTTTATTAAAATGGAAGTGTAATGGTTTGATGTATGGAGGAATACACTGCATTTTTAATGGGGAAAGTAAGTAACTTTGGCGGCAGATAGTTTACAAAAAAGTATTTTGCCTGTTTCAAAACTGAGAAGGTAAGCTTTCTGTTATAATTTATTCAAGTATTTGAGGGTCTCTACATTAGCATAACATTTATAAAATGTGAAAAGTCATCAAGAAAACTTATGGCCCAGAATCATAGAATATTAATGTTAGAAGAGACTATAGAAATCAGTTTCCTCACTATATAGATGAGTAAACTGAAAGCAGAAAGGTTTAAAGGGACTTACAAAGGCAATGTAGAAATCTCTTCTGTTGAACATCCAGATTTTGGCTACTCAGTTTTTGCTTGTGCATTTTTAGGATGAGAAGATTACCACTTTAAAAGGCAGTCCATGGTGTTGAATGGTGTAGTGGGTTGAATAGTGTCCACCAAAAATTCATGTCTACTTGGAGCCTTAGGATGTGACCTTATTTGGAATAAGGATCTTTGCAGATATAATAAAAATGAGGTCATATGGAATTAGGGCAGGCCCTAAGTCCAGTGACAGGTGTCTTTGAGAGGAGAGGATGCACACAAGAAAGGAGGCCCCCTGAAGATGGAGCAGAGTTTGGAATGATGCAGGTTACAAGCCAGGAATGCGAAGGATTGCCAGGGCACACCAGCAACTCCCAAGAGGCACAGGAGGATCCTTCCCTGAAGCCTTCAGAGGGAGCATGGCCCTGCCCTGCCAACATTGATTTTGGACTTGGAGCCTCCAGAACTGAGAAAATATGTTTCTGTTGTTTTAAGCCACAAAGCTTGTTACTTCAGCAGCCCTAGGAAATGGATACAAATGGCTTTGATTATTTTAAATGTATTTGTTCATTCTTTCCATCAGCAGACACTTACTGAGCACTTTTTATACGCCAGGTACTCTGCTAGGTGTGTCACAGGTGAATAAAACGGTTTCCTGCCTTGGTTCTTGGAGCTTGGTCCAGTAGGAAAAGGAGCTATGTAAATCTGTAATTGCAGTACTGATGTGTCCTCATCAGGACCGTATACGAAGATGAGTAGCGGCACAGATGAACTGGGAGAACCAAGGTGGGTTTTAGAAAGACCTTTGTGCTTGGTTTGAAAGATGGAGCTGAAAACAGCCTCTGTGGTGATTCTGCTTGATTCCACCACCACTAGTGCTGTCAGTCCTGCCCAGCCCAAGGCATGTTTGGCCTGCTGTGATAGTGTCATGTCACTAGAATTCTTTCTCCACAGATCTGTTGAAGTAGTTTTTTAAATGCAGTCAGCTCATGCCACTGCCGAAACGTCAGTGGGTTCTTTTCACAGTGAAAATAAAATCCAAACTCCTTTTCATGTTATGGCCCCATATAATCTGGTACCTGCCAACTTTTCAGCCCCCTCTTCTTTCACAGTGGTCTTCTTCCTGTGAACGTGCCAGGTTTGTGCCCATCTTTGACTTTGCTCTTGCTCTTCTCTGAGACTCAAGATCTTGCCATGGCTCCTCGTCCTTCAAGTCGCAGTCCACTCTGCAGAGGAATCTTCCCTGACGGCACCCCTCCCCCGTCTGTCCTTTTACCTTGTTTTATTTATGGCATACAACACTAACTCAATTCATTTGTCTGCCTCTGCCTGGCTTCCACCCCTACCTCACTCCCCACCTCACTCCCCACGTCACTCCCCACCTCACTACCACAGACTGTGTGGTCAGGAAGCAGGGATCTTGTTTACCCAGCTCAGTGCCATGTCCCTAGCATGCAACATACAGGAAGTGTTCAATACAGAAGAATGAAGAAAAATTTGCTCTTTTAGTCTCATGCTGCCATGTCTGATCGTATGTCACCATATCTCTCTTTGGGATGAATCTCAAATTGTATTCCTGTAATTTCAGTTTATAGTCCCACCTACACCCTCCCCTTAAAATTCCACCTTCATCTTTATACTCTTTCTGAGCTGCCGCTGTGGTATGGAGCTATCTTAATCTCTAAATTTATGTAATCTTATTTAAAAATTCACTGAGGTTTAGAAAAGTTGCCCAAAGTAACACAACTGTAAATGGTGTTTCTGGGGTTTGAACTTAGATCTGTCTTTGACTAGAGCCCCTGTCTGCTGTACTGGAGTAGGCTGCTGAATGCTTTTTGGTGAGGGGGAGGTAAAAATAAAAAATTAGAATAGGAGCCCTCTCCATTTTGAATGGAAATAGCAGACACTTCGTATTTGTTTCTTTAAGAAGAACTAGGTGATACTTGTTAAAAGGAATTCTAAAAAGAAACTTGAATTTTTCTTTGGATTGAAGTTAATATGTGCTTATTATTTAAAAAATGGAATATATAAAAAAATACAAAGAAGAAAGAGGAAAGTAAACACTGTCTGTAATCCTATCACCCAGTGATAAATAGTTAACATTTTAGAACATTTTCATCCAATCGTTTTCTGTACCGATATAAAATATTGTAATGTCATTTTCATATACAAGTCTTTCTCTAAATTTTGAAACAATTTCCTGATGTAATTACTAGATCAGAGCATACTGTCAAATTTCTTTCCAGAAAGAAGTGATAAAGTGATACCAGTTTATATTTCCATGAGCAGCATATGAGTGCCTTTTCATAAGTTGCTGATATTTTTAGTTTCCATTTCTTGGATTTTTGTTGATATTAAACTTGTATTAGATGTTTATTAATTACCTGATACCTATCTTCTGTGACTTGTCTATATCCATTGCCTATTTTTCTAGAGCTGAGAATGTGACATTGGAGGAAGAAATTTTATGCTTAGAAAAGTATATTGAAAATTAATGACTTGAAATCTTCTGGATGTACTACTGAAGCATGCTCACTGTTAAAAACTATCAGCACACAATCTCTCCCTCAAGTAAATATTTTAAATTTAGTGATACTAGGGCATCTGGGTGGCTCAGTCGGTTGGGTGTCCGATTTCAGCTCAGGTCATGATCTCACAGTTGGTGAGTTCGAGCCCCACATTGGGCTAGGTGCTGACAGCCCAGAGCCTGGAGCCTGTTTCAGATTCTGTGTCCCCCTCTTTCTCTGCCCCTCCCCCGCTCACGCTCTGTCCCTCTCTCTCTCTCTCTCTCTCAAAAACAAACATTAAAAAAATTAAAAAAAAATTAGTGATACTACCTCAAATTTTGTATTAATAAGAAAAATGGAACATAAGACCCATTTTACATAGCTTTTCTAAAATCTCAATTTTTAAAGATAATTTCTGTCTGATATTTAAAAGGTTTTTTAATGGTTTAAAATATTAACATAAAAAAGGACAATTGGAAGATAAAAGCAAAATATATATTACATGATATGTGCAACCAACCTTTTCATTTTTCCTTTGTTTCATAGTGAAAATTCTCCATTTTCAGAGAAAAACTTCCTGGAAGTGACCAAGAATTTTTGTGGTTGGCCCCAGCTCATTTTTAGTTGAGGGGTAGTTTTAATAACTGTCGAGGTTTCCACACTAATTTCCCCATCAGTGGTGTTTTTTACGTTTCTTTAGAGTAGGATTCATGTGGTGGGCTATGAAAGAAAAACTATTGAAGATATAGAAATAAAACTTAGGACTTTTATTTATATTTATTTCTAACCTTATTTTCTATCCTAATTTTATTCATGTCGCATAGAGTACATAAAAGTAAATGTGTATAATTCATAAATAAATGCATTACAAGTTTGGAGACCACTACCTCAGAGCATCTGTCGATTGCTGTGAGTTCTTTTACACACACACACACACACACACACACACACACACACACACACATCCCCATATGTAAAATTTCAAAGGGTTCTTAGAGTCCATTTTCACCATGAGACCCATTTAACCATAACCTTCCTTGTCTCCTGAGTCTACTTTGCTGCAGCTTTTTGTCTAGCGATTTGACTTTATTAGCCAACTCTGATTTCAATCCTTAAGGTTGAAGCCCAGGATTAACTGTCAGAACAGCTGGCCTTGTACGCTGACCTGTCCTGACTTCAGTTTGATTAGACTGTGATCTCCTTAAGAGTGCACATTGTTTATTTAGCTGTGTTAAACCTAGTGCTTCACACAAAGTAGATACTCAGCAGATGTAAAAAGTGTGTTAGACCTTTATGAGGTCCTGTCTGTGACCCAGTGCTAGTGAGTCCAGCTTTCTGCTTTACTCACACTCCCTCCTCTCTCTGCCTTCCCACAGTGCGGCCTCACACCCTGCTGTGCAAGCTAGTCCATTCTGTCTTAAATCCTCTTAAACCATCTCAAGGTGGTCACTTTTAACTCTCTGATGACTAGAGGATTTGTGGAGAGCCTCTTGAAGTGGTATTGGTATTCATATCCCCTAATATAAAGCTGATAAATGACATTGTCAGAGTGAGGGACTGGTTTCCAGCCTGTTTAGAACTTTATAAAAGTCTCTGGATTTCTCCTGGGGCCTTGGTTGTGATAACAGGTTAGACCCCTGTTGTTGAATAACCAGATGACTATAGGCGGCCCTTATCTTCAATACCGTGTGGTACATAATCCTAGGTCAACATACCCTTTTTGTTTTTAGGATAAAAGCATAGAACTAGAGAGTACTACACCAAAAGAAACTGGTTGTAAAATTTTGCTTGTTAGAAACTGGGCTGGTTTGCTCAGGTGTAACACCAGGGATATCCAATAGAAATATAGTGTGGCCACATATGTAAATTAAAGTTCTCCTGGAGCCATATTTTAAACAATAAAATGAAACATGAGAAAGTTTTAATAAACTTGAGCAACTATATCCAAAATAATAACATGTAATCAGTGTTAAAATATGTTGATATATTTTTATATATTTTTGGAGAGCACATCTTTTTTTTTTTTTTTTTTCACTCTTTTTTTTTTTTTTTTAATATATGAAATTTCCTGTCAAATTGGTTTCCATACAACACCCAGTGCTCATCCCAAAAGGTGCCCTCCTCAATACCCATCACCCACCCTGCCCTCCCTCCCACCCTGCCCTCCCTCCCACCCCCCATCAACCCTCAGTTTGTTCTCAGTTTTTAACAGTCTCTTATGCTTTGGCTCTCTCCCACTCTAGCCTCTTTTTTTTTTTTTTTTTTTTTTTTCTCCTTCCCCTCCCCCATGGGTTTCTGTTATGTTTCTCAGGATCCACATAAGAGTGAAACCATATGGTATCTGTCTTTCTCTGTATGGCTTATTTCACTTAGCATCACACTCTCCAGTTCCATCCATGTTGCTACAAAAGGCCATATTTCATTTTTCCTCATTGCCACGTAGTATTCCATTGTGTATATAAACCACAATTTCTTTATCCATTCATCAGTTGATGGACATTTAGGCTCTTTCCATAATTTGGCTATTGTTGAGAGTGCCGCTATAAACATTGGGGTACAGGTGCCCCTATGCATCAGTACTCCTGTATCCCTTGGGTAAATTCCTAGCAGTGCCATTGCTGGGTCATAGGGTAGGTCTATTTTTAATTTTCTGAGGATGGAGAGCACATCTTGATTCTGACAAGCACTATTTCAAGTACTCTGTAGCTACAAGTGGCTAGTGATTCATTGAACAGTGTAGCTCTAGAAGTAATGTTTTGTGGTACATCTTGTTAGAGGGAGTCAGGGCCATCTCTTTTTAAATAATTAGACATATGTGTAGTTATAGTTTGTATAGTTCGGTACATTTCCCTTGTTCATACCTTTAATTATTAGGAAGCTTGGAAATCTCAAGATCCTGTATAAATTAGCTGCATTTTTGGAGATACTGCGTAGTTTCAAATATGAGAGGACAGCAAAGTTTTTAGCCGCTCTATTTTGCTTTCTTTGAGCTGGGCTGTTTCAATTTCTTGTGTTTTTTGGGGTGGGGGGAGGGGCTTTAATCTTAAAAGCTGTGCTTTTCATAGTGAAGCCACTTTCATCCTTCTTCAGATATATTTTTAGGTTGAGGGAAGCTGTTGGGTGAGAAAAGGCATAAAGCTTTTTGTTGGGTCAGTTTCCAGTATATCCCCTTACATGGAAACTTTGTTTTCTCTTAAGAAATACAAATATAAAAGATGAAGCAAAAAGTTTTTCTTTAAGTAGAAAAAGTTTATTGAGTTATATGAAGTCAGTCTTATTTAGCTAAGTTTCCTAGCTAGTAGTGCCCTTGAGGGATACGAATAGGTAGTTTTTCATTTATTAAAGAAAGAACACAATGGCTGGATTACAGACCAGGCCCTATGGATTTGAACTTTGGCCAGAGGATCCATTTTATACCAGTATGAAAGTGGATAGGATAAAGGTTCCTTAAATTTGGATTTCAAAATATTTAATTAACCAATTTAATTAAACAGTTTCAACCTTTGAAATTATCAAAGTAATTTAAACAGTACTTTTGGAAGTTTGAAAAAGAAAAGTTATAATCCCACCATGACATTGTTATTTTTATGTATTTACTGTGTTTACATACATATTTTAAGGTAGCTGTGATGAATCAGTATATTTAATTTTATAGCCTTTTGGAATGTATTTCTTTTAAAAGCATGCATTTGTAATGTCACTTAGTAATATAACATTTTATTTTGTTGTGATATAATAGCCTGGAAATAGGTACAGGCTGGTGAAGTGATTCTATTCCATGAAGTAATACAGGAATCCATTTGTCATGGTTGTCTGTGAGTTGCTACCAACGCAAACTTAGGCCTTTGGGAAGGAGAAAGACCAGAAGTTCAGGGCTGTTTACTCTGGAGTTGATGAGGAGGAAGTTGTGGTATCTCTTCCACTCTGATGGCATTGGTGAGAACTTAGTCACAGGGCTCCATCTAGCTGTAAGGGAGGCACAAAAAGAGAACTGACATTGTTAGGAACATGCTGTACACAGCTTTTTTCATATTTTGGCGGGGGCAGGGGGGAGTTCTTTTGGCTGGTGTTGTATAACTGGGATTACTGGTTCAAACAATATGAATATTTGAATAGAATTTTTATTTCTACATTACTTTTCTAAAGCAATCATTTCAGTAATTTGGAGATTGACCAGAGGCCAATTGTATAAAACTTTCAAAAGTGTTACACTGTTGAACTTCAAGTAAGAGAAATGGGAACCTGTGGCTTTCTAGCTTGGGACTACTCTCCACCCCACTCTGACCCAGCTTGATTGGCTTGGAGTTTCTGCCAGCAAGAAGCAAGGCATAACAACCTCAATTTGAAAGGAGGGTCAGCTCTTTAGAGTGGCCAGTGATGCCAGTGGCATTGTGTGTGATGAGAATTTTCAGAAGTGTGAGGGAGGGCCAATGGCTCCGCTTGCATGGCAGGGGCTTGCAGTACTATCTGAGGCAAACATTCCTGGTTGAGGCTGCGCATAAGCACAGGAAAGACCTGGGAAGGCCCAAGGTATTCACATACTTTTGACTGACCCTGAAGTTGCTTGCATTCATGCACCTAGGAGACTTGAAAGGGCTCTAATGGAAAGGTAAACCTGGGGCAAACTTGAAAAAAGACTGAACTACAAATGAGTTTGTCTTACCCACACACATACCCATTGGCAAGGGGAGGAGCCTTAGTGGCTTGAGGTATTTGAAATAAACTCTGTCTCCTCACAAACTGACCCCTAAGTGATGCAAAGGGGTAACCTCTAGGAAGCTAGGCCTAAAAATAAAAACAATATATTTAAAATAAAAGTGAACAGAGAGATCAGTGACTTCATACCACAGGGAGACAGATTTTGCATATTTATTACCCTAGGCATGATACTAAACAAAATGAAAGAAGTAAACAAAACAGCAACAGTACCTTTAAGTGGGAAAAAAATAATCCTGAGTTGCTGTGTTTTATAAAATCTCTAGGTTTAACAGCAGCAACAAAATTACAGGCCATGTAAGGAACCAGTGATGTGTGAGTCCTGCACGGGAAAAAAAAAAAAAGCAGGAGAAAAGAATTGTCTCTGAATGTCCCCAAATTTGGATTTAATAAAGACTTCAACAATTAAAAATTTGTTACAAGAACTAAAGGGAACCATGTTTAAATAAAGGGAATTACAACATCAGTAAGTCAACAAATGCAGGTTCTCCATAAGGGTATAGAACTAATTAAAACAATAACTAAACCCAAACAAGACAAAACAAAAGCCACTCTTGATACGATGTCATGAGAGGGTACTTCACCTCTGTAGTAGTCTTTCTCAAGACTTACAGCCTGAGTCTGATCATGAGAAGAAACAGACAAAGTACAACTCTGGATCATTCTATAGGAGCACCTGATCAGTACTCTTAATCTGTCAAGGTTATGAAAAACAAGGAAAAACTGAGAAATTATTACAGATCAGAGGAAACCAAGGAGATGTGATGACTGAATGCCATGTGGTATCCTGCATTGGATTCTGGAACAGAAAAAGGAAAAATTAGTGGAAAAACTGATGAAATCTGAATAAAGTCTGCAGTTTTGAACCAATGTTAATTTCTTACTTTTGACACATTGTACCATGCTTATGTAAGATATTAACATTAGGGAAAGCTGGGTGAAGCATAGGAACTCACTGTACTGTCTTTGCAACTTTTCTGTAAATAAATCTAAATTATTCCAAACTAAAAAGTTAAAAAATCAAATGGAAATTCTAGACTTGAAGAATGCAATGCCTGAAATGAAACATTCACTAGAGGGATTCAGCAATAGTTTTGAGGTGCCAATAAAAAGAATCAGCAAATTTAAAGGCCGACTAATAAATATGACTCAATATGAAAGGCAGAAAAATGAAGAAAAAGGAAGAAAGTCTTAGAGATCTATGGAACACATCAAGCATAGAACACATCTGTAATGGGAGCCCCAAATGCAGAGAGAGATAGAAAGGTACAGAAAATAGCCTTTTGGAAAATTTTCCAAATTTGATGAAAAACTTACTACATCCAGAAGTTCACTGAACTTTGGTAGGATAAATACAAAGAGACCTGTGCCTAGAAACAGGCTAGCCAATCTGTTAAAAGACAAAGATAACATCTTGAATCAGCAAGAGAATAATAACTGGCTACATACAGTGGAGCATCAGTGTGATTAATTACTGCCTTCTCATCAGAAACACTGGAGGCTAGAATGGGATGACATATCCAAAGTGCTGAAAGAAAAATAAAAGTCTATGAATAATTCTATATTTAGCAAAACTATCTTTGAAAAATAAAGGTGAAATAAATATATTCATATGCAAAGACTGAGAATTTGTAACAAGCAGACCTGCCTTATAGGAAATACTAAAAGAAGGAAATTATACCAGATGGTAACTCAGATCCATAGGAAGAAAGGCAGACACTGGAAATGTAAATAAATATGTAGGTTAATATGAAAACTTTAAATACAGTTTTTCTCATTTCTTAAAAAATACTGGAATTCTATCTAAAGACAAATTTAGTATCTATGACATTTCATTCTCCCCACCCCCACATGTTATAGGGCATTCATCCTTATTGTAAACAAATTGTTTGCACTGTTTGCCTTTTGGTCTGTAGGATCTCAAAATTTTGGGTGTCGGAACTCCTTTCCATTCTGAAAAGTTATTGAAGACTCCAGAGTTTTTGCTTAAATGGGCTTTATGTATTGATATTTTTTGTATTAGAAAATAAAATTGAGGGATGCCTGGGTGGCTCACTGGGTTTAATGTCTGGCTCTTGATTTCAGCTCAAGTCATAATCCCAGGGTTATGTGATTGAGCCCCACATTGGGCTCCGTGCTGAGCTTGGAGCCTGCTTAAGATTCTTTTCTCCCTCTCTCTCTTCCCCTACTGTTTGTGTGCACATGCTCTCTCAAAAAGAAAGAAAAGAAAACTGAGAAAAAAGTCAAATTCTACTTATTTAAAAATGACAATACCAGTTCCATGTTAACATAAGTGTTTTTTAATGAAAAAAACTACATATGTATTTCAAAGTAAAAAAGATACAAGAATGGCATTGATTTTACACCTTTCAAATCTCATCAGTGTCTGGTTTAATAGAAGACCACTGGATTCTCGTATAGGCTTCTGCATTCAAGTTATTGAAATAAATTGATTTGGCAGAAGTATGTGAAGAAAATCTGGCCCCACTCAGATGTGGTTGGAAAAATGAGATGTATAACAGTAGCCTTTAATTATAATTGTGGATATTTTTCTTTGATATGATGCCAGAACTCAAGAAGTGGTAGTTTTGTAAAAGTTAGTTGCAATGTGGAATCTGAAACATACATATCTGTGAATTTTTTTGATTCATTGTTTAAGCAGTATACTTTGATACATCAAAATTATCATTCCTGTTTATCTCTAAAGGATAATGGAACAAGTTCTGTCTGAAATAATTTGGGGAAAAAACTATTAAGATAATTGAGTATTGCATAAGAATGTTTTTTGAAATTTCTTTTATTAGTGTTTGAGATTTCTAAATTTAATGCCTTTTAGATGTTAGGGTTTAATTTAAATTACTGGCAGCTGGAATTGCAGATTATTATTATTATGTATTTAATTGAAAACCTAGTTATATGTAGCATCATCATCATCATTGTAAAAGTTACTATACCTCCTTATGGGAAAGCTAAATAATTCAGAAGGGTGTAAAATGTAATTAAAAGAAAACTCTCCTTTTGAATTCCCGAGAGATAAGCAATGTTAATAGTTTCTTGAATGTTTTTCCTGAAAATTTGTTCACATATAGGAATTGTGATATGTGTTATATATATTATATGTATACATATGAAAATCTTGTTAAGCAAATGGAATCATATGTTTTCTGTAAATACATAAATCTTGGATATTTTTGTATTAGTATAATGTCATCCTTTTTTAATGACTGATTAATATATACATTACTAGATTGGTCATTAGGAAAAAAATTTTTAATAATGAAAGCACACCTTTTAAAATTCCTACTCAAATGTTGCTCCTGATCCTTTGTTGTCAGTTTTATTGCTCAAAAATAATAAAATCACTTGCAAACTGAAATTGCATGTCTTGCAAAGTATGTAGGTTTTATGATGTTCATGGATGTGATCTTAACTCCAAGATACAGACTAAGTTGAAAAAGAAAATTCTCAAGGATGACATACTAGATGCTTTTAAGGGAGCCTAATTTGATTACAGTGACTTTTGAAGCAAATGATTAGAGAAGGCTCCTAGGAAAAATGGATGAAGCCATTCAGTATTTCTGAAAACAAGATCTTTGTGATCCTCTCTAAAGAGAAAAACATGAAAGATGTGGTATGTTGTGTTATATAATTTTGTTGAAAAGATTACACTAAAAAATAAAGTCAACCCTTGATTTTTTTAGTCTAAGAAATTTGTGCATAGTTGAAATTATAACTTAAATCTTGTCAAATGTAAGATAACTTAAAACTTTTATTTTTTTTATTTTTCAAGTCAAAATCTTGAAAATCAATTATTTTTAATATTTACAATTACATTTTGGCCCTTAGTTTAAGAGAATTCATCTCAGGATCAGTTATGTTTAGAAAACTAGGAATTCATGAATTCCGTAGAATGGATGTACTATATTTAATTTAATCATGTCTCTGCCAATCAGGATGTTTAGGCTCACAGTATTTGTGTGTGTGTGTGTGTGTGTGTGTGTGTCCATGTCTCTCTCTCTCTCTCTCTCTCTCTCTCTTACGGACAGTGCTTTAGATAATATCCTGTACATGTAGCTTTACATTCCCATGTGAGTGTGTCCATGGCATACATGTCTAGAAGGGGAAGGACTTGGGTCAAAAACTATGTGTGTTTACAATTTTGATATCCCTAAAAGGATTACATGAATTTACAATCTCACTACAAAACTCTGTATACACTTCCACAGTGTATTCCTTGTCCAAACCTTTTCTTGAATTAGCGCAGTGAGAATGTGTAGTGTGAGAGTTTGTACAGTGAGAGATGTGATGTTATTTAAATCTCTTTACTTCCTGAGATTTGGATATTCAGAGTGGGGACAGTCCAGATGATGAGGGGCTCATTTGAAAATTCACTGTAACCTGTTTAGTTCCTGAGCTGGGCAGGGAGAGTTTGAATAGCACAGATTACCTGTTGTCCTCTCACTGGTGCAGAGGTATTATCAGTCTCTGTAATCTTTGCCAGTGTGATAGGTTAAAATAAAAATGTCTCATTAGGTTTGTTTTGCTTCTCTTTAAATATAACTCATATTTTAATTTTAGTGGCATTTATATTTAAACATGTACCTTCCAGTTACCTTCTTATTGTATTACAAGAGTGATACTCCAATATTAGGAAAATAAAGACGTGTTATAGTATTATTTTATCTGATCTCTTCTAACTTTTTATGGTAAATTTTTATGTAGCAGTTTTGTATTTATGTAGTGAAATGTCTCATTTTCCCCTTATAAGGCTTTTGATTCTATGTCATAGTGTATTATCTTCTGTGTTTCAAGATAATAAATATATTCTTTCTTGTATTCTCCTACAGTCTTTTACATTTTTCTCATAATTCTATTTCCACAGTTAATTCCTCATGTTTTGATCTTTACTCCATCTGGAATTTATTGTAATGTAAGGAATAAGGCAGAGATCTAGTGTCTTTTCCTCCATTCACCATCCAGTTTCTCCTAAATCATTAATTAAATAATGTATGTTTTCCTTGTTTATTTTTTAAAATAGATTAAAACATTTTTTTTTAATTTTTAAAAAACTTTTATTGATTTTTGAGAGAGAGACACAGAGAGAGTGCTCGCATGCCCACGAGTTGGGGAGGGCAGAGAGAGAGGGAGACACAGAAACCAAAGCCAGCTCCAGGCTCTGAGCTGTCAGCAGAGTCCCACGTGGGGCTCAAACTCACTAACTGTGAGATCATGTCCTGAGCCAAAGTCCGACACTTAACCGATTGAGCCACCCAGTCTATTTAAAATGCCTTCCCTGTCTATTTAAAATGCCACCTCTATCATATGTGAAAATTTTGCATCTACTTGGTCTGTTTCTGGATTCTAATTTTGTTTCATTGATCAGTCTGTTCATGTGCTAGGATTAAGCTTTTAATTATTATAGCTTAATAGCCTGTTTTAATGTTTTTTATTCCCTACTTGATTTTGCATATATGTTTATTATTCTAGAAGAACTTAATGACAGTCACAAACTCCCCTCTGCCCTCTCACTACCTATAAAATATCCTATTGGTATTTTTACTGGGATTGTTTGAATTTGTAGTTTGGGCAAATTGACCTTATTAGAATTAATCCAGAGTAAACAGCTAAGCGACTAGCGGTTGTGCTGGATATTCTTTTTGCCTCTTCAAATATGATCTTCACTTTCTCCATCTTGCTCTGTGCCCCAGCAGTCTGACCTCTGTGGAATGCATTTTCCAGGCTCTCTAGCCTCCTGGCTTCTTGTTGCATTTGGCCAGTAGAAGGTCTAGTAGGAGATGGGTGGGTAGGAGGAAAAAAGGCATATTTCCAAGCCTCTTACCCTATAGGGTTGTGTTTGTCTCCCTAAGGCCACACCTTCCGTTGGGCTGGGTCCCCTCTCCCATGCTGAGAGCCCTCACCTCAGGTCTCACAGTAAATTGTGGTAACAGCTCCCTGCTGTTGCTAGCCCTCTGTGCCATCATTTTCCTGTTGGGCGCCTGACTGATGAAACTGCTCTCCTCTTCCCCTTTCTCCTTCTCCTCATCCTCATTACTACTAATATTGAATCTCCTTATTCCAGTCTTCTTTGAGATCCTTCAGTAGAGATTAACATTTTCTTTATAAAGGCCTTTATCATTTGTTGTTATACCAAGGTTTACTTTTATTCCATTGGAATTATAAATAGAATCTTTTCTCTCATTATGTTTTCTAACTAATTAGATATAGGCAAACTATTGATTTTTTATGTTAAGTGTATGATTAGCTGTATACGGAGTTTTCTTATTGTTCCATATTTTTCCATATTATTGTTCCATAGTTTTTGAGTACCTTATTTCATAATCACCTGTAGACAATGCATCAGTTTCAAATCATGATAATTTTGCCTATTTTTTTCTTCATTAATATTATTTGGGAATGGTTATATTATTTAAATACATTTTTGGGCATCTATTGATGCTTAAAATGTTTTCCCTTTGATCTACTTCAGTATATTTTCTTAGAGATATGCTAATATTAACTTTCCCTTATGTTCTTGGGATAATTCTTACTTGGTTAAGATATATGATTCTCTTCAGGATTCTACTTGATAATATTTTGTTTAGGACCTTTGCAACAATATGTCTTACTAAAAAATGATCTAGGGCTTTCTGTCCCCATCCAGTATCATGTTGTGGTAGCAGTACTTTTGTTTACATCATCCTAGTATTTTTAGAGGCAAGTTAGAAACAGTAAAGCAGCAAAGAAAAGAGATTTTACACACTGCACACAAACATCTTTAAAACATTGAGGAAGTTAGCTTGTTACCAGGGAAACCTGGCATCATACATTGCTATTATAAGGCTGTCTTTTGTATCAAAGTGGTACAAAGCACAGTTGTTACAAGACTTAAGATGTGTATGTAATGAAGTGGTGACATATAATACTATCTTTCACTTGACGTTTCATTTACTTTACCTCATCCTATGAAGAGAAAAGGGGTAGGTCTTTGCCCCATTTAATAGATAAGAAGGTTTAGATTCAGAGAGATTTCTGCTTCCCAGAGTTCATATGGCTAATAAGATTTACCTCTAGACTTAGAAAACAAATCTTGTGACACATGGTCAATGCTCCTTCATTATCTTTAGGAAAAGAGTCAATGCAAGTCAGATCACATGTATATTTCAAAATAGGAGAGACCTTGGCTCAGATTTTATTTTCAAAGTGATTATGTGTGAAGAATTTAGCACTCTTATAATGCATATTATAATTCAGTTTATGACTACAACATCTTCTTGAAGTAGTCAGAGAATAGGTTCATAACTTAATACCCTAGATGGTAGCCAGAATCACCCAATTTAAAAACTGGAGCTACCTTCCAGTAGGTTTATATACAGCAAGGTTTATATAGACTCTTCCCAGACACAAGTGGAAGAAAAAATAGTGTGGCTTCATTTGCTCATGAACAAAAAATATTGAACTTTTTCCTCTTAAAAGCATGACTTATATTTTTTTCTTTATGACTGAGTTGATACATGTTTATGAAGGAAAATTTGGGGGGAAAAAACAGGCAAAAATATAAAAATCCTCTGTAATCCTACCACCCAGAGCTAACAATGTGAATATATTGGTGTTGAGCTCAACAATTCTAGTATCTGTCTGTTTAAATATATTCTTTTTCTCTGCCTCTTACTGTGCATAATGTTTTATAGTCAGTTTTTTAATTTACATAGTAATTTTTCATATTATGAAATATTTTATAGCAATACTTCAGATGCTAGAGACTTTTTTCTAAATAAAGTCTTATTAGAAACCCAAATTTATGCAGTGTTTATTGGTAAAAATTTTTATATTACTTTTACTATGGGAATAAAAAGGTTGGTTTCATGAACAAAAAAATTTGAAAGAGTCTTGTATCCAGTGGTGTTCTTGTAAAATGCTTATTGCCTACAACTTGGATGAACCTAGAAAATATGCTAACTGAATAAGCCAGACTCAAAAGATCACATGGTGTATGATTCCATTTGTATGAAATATCCTGGAATATATTTCCACAACGACAAGATTCCTTTGGGTCTGTGAAGGAGAAATAGATCTGATTTGTGGTGCTTGCTGATTTCTTGTAGTATGCTTACTATTACTGTGGTTGATTCAAAGCTACCAGTGCAATGTTACTGAATGAGTTGTTAGGAAGAGAGGTGCAGAGTTGGCTCTTCTGAGCCAATGAGAGCAGCCTCCTGCACACAACTGGTTTTACCAGCTAGAATATTTTTAGTTGCAGGTAGCAAAAAACTTAACTCCAGTGTGCTTAAACAGAAGATTTGCCAGGAAGACTCAAGGTTGAGTGTTTCCAGGTTTGGTTAATTCAGCAGCTCAGCAGCAGCATCACTGACCCATATTCTTTCTTTCTGTTTTGCTATCTTCAGTATGTTGGAGTTGTCCTCACACCAGCTTTTATCATGGTTGCAAAGTGGCTTTAACAGTTCCATGTATTCAGATGTGACAACTTCCAGGGAAAGAGAAAGGCTGTCTCTTAACTTTTGTAGCATTTTAAGTGCACAAAACTCATCCCATGGGGCTTCTCTAGCAGATTTCCATCACACCTGATTGTTTCACATTGCCATTTTCAAACAGTCTCTGGTAAGCAGCGTGGAACCACTATGATTGATTTGGACCAGTCAGGGTCCACTCTTCAGGTCTGAGGCTGCAGCCACATACTCTGAAACATAGGGCTGCCTAGACATCTGAACAAAGCTCTGCTTCTTTAAGGAAGAAGCGGGGTAGATGTTGGTTATATAATCAACAGTGTCTGCTGCACATGGATTGGGGATGGCACTTCCAATTGTATTATCAGCCTCAATATTCATGTTTCTATTTTGATTGGTAAGGTTTTCCTTTATTCAGAAAAGTTGTGTTTACAGTATTCTTCTCACCTCATTCTGAGAGACCAGTATTACTCTGATACCAAAACCCAACAACAACAAAAAAACCCAAAAAACAAGGAGACTGTAGAACAATACCTGTTATGAATATGGACACAAAAATCCTAAACAATATACTGATTGAATATAGCAACATATAAAAAGAATTATACACTACAACCAAGTGGGATTCATCTCAGGAATGCAAGGTTGGCTTAACATCCAAAAATCAATTATTGTAATCCACCATGGCAACAGAACAATAAAAGCCACATGATCATCTCAATATTCAAAAATAGCACTTAACAAAATCCAACATCCTTTCCTAACAAAACACTCAGAAACCTAGGTATAGAAGTGAATTTCCTCAACCTGATAAAAGGCATCTATGAAAAACCCACAGCTAACATCGTACTTGATGGTAAAAGACTGGTTGCTTTCCCTCATAAGAGCTGGAACAAGACAAGGATATCCACTCATGCTACTTCTGTTCAACATTATATTCAACCTAGAGGTCAGAACCTCTAGGTTCTAACCAGATCATTTAGGCAAGAAAAAAGAAACTCATCCAGATTGGAAAGAAAGAAGTAAAACTCTATTCACAGATGACATGATCTATATAGAAAATGCTAAGGAATCTACTAAAGAATTATTAGAACTAATAATAATATATTATTAATATACAAGATCAGTATACAAAAATTAGTTATGTTTCTGTACACTTGAGATGAACAACCCCAAAACAAACTTAAAACAATTCCATTTCTATAGCAGTAAAAGGAATAAAATACTTAGGAATAAATTTAACAAAAGGAAGTACAAAACTATTCTCTGAAAACTACAAAAGATTGTTTAAAGAAATTGAAGATCCAAATAAATGGAAAAATACCTGATGTTCATAGATTAAAAGACCTTATATTGTTAAGGTGTCAGTACTCCTCAAGTGGATCTCCACATGCAACATAGTCTCTTTCAGAATCCCAACTGATTTCTCTGTAGAAATTGATAGGCTGACCTGACAATTTAAATGGAATTGCAAGGGACCAGAGTAATGAAAAACAATCTTAAAGAACAAAGCAGGAGGACTCATACTTTCTGATTTCAAAACTTCCTGCAAAGCACCAGTGATCAAGACAGCATGATACTGGCACTTATGGTCCTTAAGTACTTACCTCGGGGACATAGAGATCAGTGGAGTAGAACTGAGAGTCAAGGATCCATGTGTCTGTGGTCACTTGGTTTTTGACAAGAGTGACAAGCCCATTCAAGGGGGAAAGAATGGCCTTTTCAGTAATTGTGCTAGAACAACTGAATAGCCACACAGAAAAAGATGAAATTGATCTTTAGGACTTAAAATGGATCCAAGAACTAATTATAAGTACTAAAACTATAAAACTCTCAGAAGAAAAAACATAGAGTAAATTTTTATGACCTTGAATTGGGCAATGGATTTTTAGATATGACACCAAAAGCATGAGCAACAAAAGAAAAAAATAGATGCCTTAGAATTCGTCAAAATTAAAAACATTTGGGGCACCCGGGTCGCTCAGTCGATTGAGTGTCCGACTCTTGATTTCAGCTCAGGTCATGATGCCAGAGTCGTGGGATCAAGCATGATCCCACGGATCCCATGGATCCCATGGATCCATGCTCCATGCTGAGCATGGAGCCTGCTTGGGATTCTCTCTCTCTCTGTTCCTGTCCCACACTTGCACGTGTGTGTGTGCTCTATCTCTCTCTAAAAATAAAAGAAAAAAAAAGGTGTTTTTTTTTTTAATTAAAAACTTTTGTGTTTCAAAGGACACTCAAGAAAGTTTTAGCCCACAAAATGGGAGAAAATAGTTGCAAACATACATCCAATTAGGGACTTACATCTAGACTATACAAGGAAGTCCTACAACTCAGTAATAAAAAAAGACA
Source organism: Panthera onca (assembly GCF_046562875.1). NCBI lineage: Eukaryota > Metazoa > Chordata > Mammalia > Carnivora > Felidae > Panthera > Panthera onca. The sequence goes on along the minus strand of NC_138356.1, from coordinate 16,693,569 downwards.
ACTCAATTTAAAAAATGGGCCAAGGATCTAAATAGGTATTTTTCCAAACAAGATTTATAAATGACCGATAAGCATGGAAAGATGCTCCAGCATTTCCATCAGAGAAATGCAAATCAAAACCACAATGAGAGACAGAATAAAAAATAATAAGTGTTGGCAAGGATGTGGAGAAATCAGAACCCTCATACACTGCTGTTTGGAATGTAAAATGGTGCAGCCACTTTGGAAAACAGTTTGGCAGTTCTTCAGAATGCTAAACATAGAGTTACCAAATGACACAGCAATTTCACTTCTAAGGGAAATGAAAACAGGTCCACACAAAAACTTGAGCATTTATAGCAGCATTTTTCAAATGGCCAAAAAGTAGAAACAACCTAAATGTCTGCCACGTGATGAGTAAATAAACAAAAGTGGTATATCCATACAGTAGAATGTTATTCAACCATAAAAAGGAATGAATTTCCGATACTTGTTATAACTTGGATGTACCTGGAAAACTTTTTGTTAAGTGAAATAAACCAGACGCAAAAGGTCACAGTGTGTTATTCCATTTATATGAAATGCCCAGAAAATGTATTTCCATAAGGAAAAAGCAGATTGATGTTTGCCAAGGGCTAGGGGGAAGGGAGAATGGAGAATAACTGCTTATGAGTATGAGGTTTCCTTTAGGATGATGAAATATTCTAAAATTAACAGTGATGATGGTTGTACATATCTGTAAGTATACTAAACACCATTGTGTTATATATTTAAATGGGTGAATTGTATGGTTTGTGAACTATATCAAGAAAGCTGTTTAAAAAATGTTATCAGTATTTAAAGCTTCCCTTATGGTTTCAGAATACTTTTAAAGTAGTGATTCAGAAGTTTGAAGAAAAAAGTCCACAATTTTTGTTTCATGGTGGAGTCAGTCATAATTATCTAAAATTCTATCCATCTTCTTTGTCATGAATATAAAAGTTAGAAAAGTATGCCAGAATTGCCATAAGCATTTAAAATTAAACCGTCCCAATAGTTCTCTTACATGTTGATCTGTTAGTATAAAACTGCTTTGTTTTAGTGAAATATGTGAACAGATGCATGTGAGCTTTGCCTTGCATTTGTTTTTGGAGTTCAGTTGCTTTAGTAGAACACAGTTTTACATGAGGAATCATTCACAGGCCTAAATGAAAAAAGAGGGTCCATTCAGAGCCCAAACTTGGCTTATTAGTAACACGTATATAAAACATTCAGATATATGCAGAGAGTTGCCAACCGATGGCCTACTTTAAGATTTGTGTAAATATATTTATAATTTATATCTAACTTATAATAGTTAAAATTTTTTAATGTTTGCATATGTGTACTTTGTGAGAAATAATTATCATTAAAATTCACTCGTTTAAAGTGTACAGTGTGGTTTATTATATTCACACGGTTGTGCAGTATTGCACACCTTCACTACTGTCTAATTTCAGAATACTTGCATCACCTAAAAACCACCTGTTAGCAGTCACTCCCCACTGTCCCCTTCCCTAGCCCCTGGCAACTGCGCATCTGATCTCTATCTCTGTGTATTAACATACTGGATATGTGCATTATCAGTACTATAAATTTTAACGTGGTTTTTTTTGTTTTTTTTGTTTTTTTTTTTTTTGAGACAGAGAGAGACAGAGCATGAATGGGGGAGGGGCAGAGAGAGAGGGAGACACAGAATCGGAAGCAGGCTCCAGGCTCTGAGCCATCAGCCCAGGGCCCGACGCGGGGCTCGAACTCACAGACTGCGAGATCGTGACCTGAGCTGAAGTCGGCTGCTCAACCGACTGAGCCACCCAGGCGCCCCAAATTTTAAATAGTTAAAAGTATCCAAGAATTATAATCAGTTTCAAGACACTTTGAACATGTATGTTTTACAGTATTCACTTCAAATGATTGAAAAATTCCATGTTTCTAATTTTATAATCAGTCAACTGATCAATCCCTTGTCAGATATTTAGAAAGTTTACAGTTTTTCACTGCTATAAACAGTGTTGTGATGAAAATCCTTGTAGCTTAAATCTTCATGCTTATCCATGATAATTTCCTTAAGATTAATTCCTAGAAGTGGTATATAGCTAGTTAAAATGTTAGGTTTAGGGGCGCCTGGGTGGCTCAGTCGGTTAAGCGTCCGACTTCAGCTCAGGTCACAATCTCACGGTTCGTGAGTTCGAGCCCCGCGTCGGGCTCTGGGCTGATGGCTCAGAGCCTGGAGCCTGCTTCCGATTATGTGTCTCCCTCTCTCTCTACCCCTCCCCCGTTCATGCTCTGTCTCTCTCTGTCTCAAAAATAAATAAACGTTAAAAAAAATTTTTTTTTAATGTTAGGTTTAGTTTAAGTCTTGATACATGTTGCCAAATTACTTGCAAGAAAGCTTATATCAATTTACACTCAAACAGTAATGTAAGAAAAAGGGACACCTGAGTGGCTCAGTTGGTAGATTGTCTGACTTCAGGTCATGATCTCACAGTTCATGGGGCCAGCCCCATATTGGCTCGCTGCTGTCAGCCTATCAGAGCCGGCTTCACATCCTCTGTCCCCCTCTCTCTGCCCCTCCCCTGCTTGTGCTCTTCCCAAAATAAATAAATATTTAAAAAACTCAAAAAGTTGTAAAGTGTAATAATACAATAAATAAATATTTTTATGTATAGGGTGATATCTGTCTCCCAATTAAATGTTGACTAATTTTGAAAATTGTTTTCTACTTGACACTTTAGAAGCTTTTCAGTGAACAAGTTATTTAAAAATCAACTGTTCTTGAAACATTGTCTCTCATAGCAAAGTTAGTATGGTAACAGTCTATATTCTATATATATATGGTACCAGAACTTATATTCTAGGTTCTAAACAAGAGACTCTTTAAGTATATTTTATTTGTCCATTTTAAACTGACTGGATTACATCTAACTGGTTCAAATTGTCCATAGAATTAAAACTTTCAACTCTATCCAATTATCTATTTTAGGTGTTTTTTTTTTTTTTTTTAAGTTTTCCCAGGAAATCTTGAAATAAGCCATACTAATAGCTAAAAGTGACTGGATTTTATTTTTGTCTTTATACAAATACATGTTGGAAGTGTCAAAACTGACATAACTTTCCCGAGAGGGGGGAAATTTAGTCTAGATTGAGGAAATGAGTTGGGGACAAGTGTGGTGGCAATAATGTCTAGGCTGTGTTCAGGAAATCTTGAGTAATTGGTTGGAATTAGAATATGTATAGGGGGAAATGATATTAAAAGTTAAGTTTGTGCCATAAAATACAAATATTAAGTGGTTTTCTATATCTTCTTGGTAATAAAGCATGCTATAAGATAAGGAAAGATGTATGATAAAGTGCTGTGTTTGCAATTTGATGAGAGGGTTAAAGGTTTTTGTGCTCTTTGGTGTGTCCCCCTTTTAACATTGATCATATAGGTTTTTTCTTAGATCAGTTTCTCTCTTTTTTTTTTTTTTTATTGATTTTTGAGAGGGAGGGGAGGGGCAGAGAGCATGGGTCCTTAGCAGGCTCCATGCTGTCAGTACAGAGCCCATTGTGGGGCTTGATCTCACAAATTGTGAGATCCTGACCTGAGCTGAGATCAAGAGTTGGACGCTTGACCAACTGAGCCACCCAGGTGTCCCATATCGGTTTTTCTTAGATCACCTAACACCTGACCCCCCCATCTTAGCAGCTTTTTAGAGAGATGATGGTATATTGAATGGGGCATCTCTCTTTCATAAGTGGGGGGGGGGGGGCGGCGGGGAGAGGAGGTTATGCATACACACACACCTTGTCTTGTTCCTCTGGCCAGTGGTTCCCAAATGATAATGGCAAATCCCAGGAGAATCTGGGATTTTGGCAAGGGACTCATGAATATACATGTACTCAACACAGTAAACTTAAAAATATAAATCTCATGTATGTACTAGTGCTTTTCAAATATAAGGAGATACTGTTGTGATTAAGTAAAATTATTTAAACATAACTACTGAACTCACAATAATTTGTATTTTCTCAATCAGTGGATATGTTTTGCATTGTTTGCTGCAATAGCCAGGTGCAGCCACAAGAGGAGACACAGGAAAGGTTCAGGAGAAAAAACAGAGTTTATTATACTCAGAGATCCTAGAGACAGGAGACAGGGCACACCATGCAGGGCCACAGGGGAGAGCATTAGGCCACTGTCTCTGTTGGGAGTTCTCAGAGAAAGGCAGGGCATAGTGAACAGTTTTGGATTGGCAGATTTGAATAATTTGGGGCCTTGGGCATTTGGAGTGGTCCCTAGTTACCTAGTACCTGGCTCTGGGTGATTACTTTGGGGTACAAGGATCTGATGGAAGAGGTCTGGCTCTGGATAGTTTGCATATCAAGGGCATCCTCCTGGCTGGGCCCTTTGCTGTCTCCAAGAATTGATTAGCTCTAGGACTGGCAGTCTCTTCCCAGTCAGGAAGGTTTTCTTAAGACGTAGGACATCATAATATACAGATTTTCAAAAAATACACACAATACAGGCTATCAGAGAATTAACTTGTATCATGTGGGGGTTTGCAAAGTATTTGATACTTAAGGAAATTAAATACCATGTATGCCAGCCAGGTCTGATTTCTTAAAAGTAAAATTATGATTTAGACTCTGAACCGCTTGGGCAAATTCCTGACTGGTTTAATATTGTGAGATGCAAGCCTGTTGTTCATGGAGGTGACTGCAAATGGACTATTGCCATTGGGTGGCAGCCAGCAAAAAGTTGAAAAGGAGAGAGCATTAGAGTCTAACTTCTTTTACTTAATGATAAATTGTTTTGTTTTTTTAATATTCCTGACTGTTTCATATTGTAACTTAAAGAAACTGGTAATTTAAGTTAAGAGCTGGGTTGATAAACATAGGGAAAAGCCATTTTAAAGAATTTGAATCAAGTTTTGTATGCCTGAATATATTATCAAACACTGGCTAAAGGGTGGTAGATGATTTTAAAAGGTTAGTAAATTTGAGTTAATAACTTCATTTAGTTAATAACTCTTCATATGTCACAGAATTTAATAAGAACACCTTGGTGTGAAATTCCTACATTATCTTTCTGCATACCGTAACTATCTGTTTTAATCCTAACTACAATTTGTGTCCAAGTACTTGCCTGTTTTTCAGGTGGAGGAAACAGAGCCTTCCAGAATGTAACTTGTATCAAGACTCCGTGGGTAGGAAAGGTAGACCTCAGATTTAAATCTTTAATCACATAACCCTTGGGGTGCCTAGGTGGCTCAGTTGGTTAAGTGTCCGACTTCAGCTCAGGTCATGCTCTCAGGTCATCCGTGAGTTCGTGCTGACAGCTCAGAGCCTGGAGCCTGCTTGGGATTCTGTGTCTCCCTTTCTCTCTCTGCCCCTCCCCCCCCCCCCCCCCCCCCACACAGTCTGTCTCTTTCTGTCAAAATGAATAAACATTAAAAACATTAAAAAAATCTATGATCACATAACCCAAACTCTGCTCCTTTAGTCCAGTTTTTACAGGATACTTATTTGCATGAATTTCAGACTTAAGAGAATTCCAAACTTTAAGGAAAATTAGATATAGTTTTTTGTATGTAATTTTTTGTGTGCTAAAATGCACCTAACATGAAATTTACCATTTTAACCATTTTTGATTGTACCATTAAGTGGCATCAAGTACATTCACAGTGTTATTCAACCATCATCACTATCCATTTCCCAAACTTTTTCATCATGCTATACAGAAACTTAGTAGCCATCAAACAATAACTTGCTATTCCCCTTTCCCCCCCACTGGTGGTAACCTCTATAAAGAAAATATTTTTTAGTGAGAGTTTTGTTGGTGTTAGATAAGTTTTATATTTGTAGAATGTTGAGTATAAATGCATTTCTTTTGAATAAGTACTATGTAGTTCAATGCAAATTATTTTTGTCCTTTTAATTCTTTGTCTATTCTATTTTAAACAAAGCATTATAATTATATATGCTAAGTACAGAAGCCTTAGTGTTCTCTTCATTTTATTAAATATAAACAATTGGTGTTTATTTAAGGGAAAGTGGCTCTTTTTTCTGAACCTTAGTAAACTTTTTTTGTACGTTGTTGTAGTTACAGCTCCTTAAGGTGGCATTAATTAATCTTAACTGCCTTCGCTGTCAGGTTCACCAGAAAGGTAGCAAATCCAAAACATGGCAATCTTTTTGCTAGCCTACATAAATTTGTATTCTGTTCTCCTAGCTGATGGTTGTCAAATTGCATATGGTTTGATTCAACCTATTTCTTTAATGAACATAAAATGTAATATTGCCCATTGTGTATTACATTAGTAATAGTTACTATTGGTGCTTTGTACTTGGCCAGACCCTGTGCTTTGGTGGGTTTTTTTATTCCATACACTCGTGAGGTTGTGAATAATTCAAAGCTCAGGTTCACCCTCTCTACCTTGACCTTGAAGTGAAAGCCAGCTTCAGTACTCTGCTTACCTTTGTGCATTCCTGCTTTTACTTAGTTTTTGCCTGAGTGTTCCTTAAATTTCTTACCAGCTCATGGATTCATTGCAGTAGATATTTTCTATATTTTCCGCTATTTTCACTTTTCAGTGGTAGGATCTGTTCTCTGAATTAGTCCACTGTTGGAAATGAAAGTGATCTCAGAGACTTTGATAAGAGATTCATTCATTCTACCTTGTAAATAGTATAATAGAAACATGGATTTTGTCCTGGTTAGCTACTATTTACCTCAACGACTTCTTCCAAATCACTGTCAGTTACAGAACTGGATAGAAGTTTTAATATTAGCTGCTGTAACTTGCTTTCATCTACTAAAGGAGTGTGGACTAGGGAGAGCTAAACCAAAAATTCTTTCTCTGGCCTAGGTCTGGAAGAAACTTTAAGCCCAAAAGATTTGGTTTGAGATTTGTTGAGCAGTGGCTTTCTTGTCACTTGATTTTTGTATTGTATTCAAAGCTGTTTCTTACTGGTTTTAACATTACTGAGATGTAAGAGAAAGGAATGTTATTTGCATATATGTGTGCTGGGGTGGGGGGGGGGGCACCAGGTAGCTGGGGGGTGGGTGCTATTTAATTTGAATTTTACCATTTGTGAGATTTGGCCTTTTGCCCTCCCAGTCCTCTCCTGCTTGTGAGCCTTTAGATTTTGGTTTTAACCATCTTATCTCATTTGGTAATCCCACTATATGGTCTTGATTAGTAGATGACTACCCCCAAATCCCTTTCTCCAGCCCACCTCTCCTTCAAGGCCTTGAGACCCACAAGCCCAGCTACAGAAGGTATACTTCCATTTAGTTGTCCCTGGACCGCTTAACCCTTCACCGAAAGATTAAAGCTAATCAGTCTCTTGAATCTCATCATCTTTTTCCATTCCCATGACTATCCCCCTGTCCTAATCTAGGGCATCATCTCATTCTGGTTTAAGGCCTGGATTAAAAGCCTTCTTACGGATCTCTGGAAGACTGAAGTCCACTGTGCTAATTCATTCCACACACTGGGACCCAAAGTATTTTTTCCAGAATATAATTTATTCATCACTCTCCTATGTGAAATCTTTCAGTGCTCCTCCTTTATCCTTTGTGTACAATTCAGATTCCTTAATACCATTGACCAAAATCTTTTATTACCTTTCTGGTCTCAGCCTTTTCACCACTCCCAACTTTACTTTATACTTTACCTGTATTAAACTTCTTTTGTGAGTGGGAGGGAGTAGATTTTGCTCCTCTTTTTGAAATTCAAGCTGAAGTACAATTTCTACTCATTTTGAGGAGTTTTAACAAATGCATACACCCATGCAACTAATACTCCAAACGAGATACTGTACTTTGCAATCACCCCCAAAAATTCCTTTGTGCCTCTTTGCATCAGTTCCCCCCAGCCCCTGCTGTAGACAATCCCTGTTGATTAGTTTTGCCTTTTCTAGAATGCACTTTTTTTTCCCTGATTTCTTTCACTATCACAGTGTTTTTGAGATTTATCCCTTTTACTGCATGCATGAATCAGTTTCATTTTGTTACTTAGTAGTGAGTAAGTAACCCATTGTATGGATATATCACAGTTCATTTATCCATTATCAGTTGATGGATACTTGCATCATTACCAATTTCGACTATTATGAATGAAGCCGCTGTGAACATTCATGTTCAGGTCACTTTTTTGGACATACATTGGATTTGCGGAGTTCAAATTGCTGCACATCCATGCCATCACTAGGTATTGTCGGTCTTTTTAATTTTAGCCGTTCTTGTGGGTGTGTAGTGGTATCTTGTGGTTTCAGTTCTCATTTCTTTATTAAATATGTTCAGCATCTTTTCATGTGCATATTAGTTATTTATCTCCTATTGTGACTTATCTGTTGAAATCTTTAGCCTATACTTTTAATTGGGTTGTCTTCTGCTAAAGCTATGAATTTTTAATATCTATATAATATATTCCAGATACAAGTTCTTTGTCAGATATATGTCAAATTTATGTTGTTCCCCCCTCCAAATTTGCTTTATGTAATTAGGTGGATATAAATTAATGAACAAAAACTTAAGGTATGTGTAACAATTTAACAGAACCTAGAGGTTTACAGGGTGACTGGGTGGGTCAGTTGGTTAAGTGTCCAACTCTTGATTTTGGTTCAGGCCATAATCTCATGGTCGTGAGATCAAACCCCACATTGGACTCCACACTGAGTGTGGATCCTGCTTGGGATTCTCTCTCTCCCTCTCTCTCTGCCCCCTCCCCGCTCATGCGCATACTCTCTCACAATAAATAAACATTAAAAAAAAGAAAAAGATACTCGACAATCAAAAAGAATGAAATCTTGCCATTTGCAACTATGTGGATGGAACTAGAGGGTATTATGCTAAGCGAAATTAGAGAAAGACAAATATCATATGACTTCACTCAATGAGGAATTTAAGATAAAAAATAGATGAACATAAGGGAAGGGAAGCAAAAATGATATAAAAACGGGGGGGGGGGGACCAAACGTAAGAGACTCTTAAGTATAGAGAACAAAGGGTTGCTGGAGGGATTGTGGGAGGGGGGATGGGCTAAATGGGTAAGAGGCATTAAGGAATCTACTCCTGAAATTATTGTTACACTATATGCTAACTAACTTGGATATAAATTAAAAAATATTTACACAGATATAATGAGAAAATGCTCTTTTGACAAAGGAATAAAATATTGTTTTTAGAATATTTGAATTATGATTATTAGGGGCCATGAAAAATATAAGCAGACTATGATAAAATAAAAAACCTGGTGGTTTGCTTTTTCATATTTGAGCACTGTCTTTCAAAGAGCAGAAGTTTTTAGTTATAATGAAGTCCAATTAACATAAATTTTCTTTTATGATTACTGTTTTTGTATATAGAAATCTTTACTTAACCCAAGATGATGAGTATATTCTCATACTTTTTCTTAGAAATGTTTAGCCTTTATGTTTAAATGTGTGATCTGTGTTAATTTTTTACATAGTGAGAGATTGCATGTTGAGGTTCTTTTATTCTCATATGTTTATATGCTTTCTCCAATGCCATTTTTTGTTGGAAAGACTACATTTTCCTTTGAGTTACTTTGGCACCTTTGTTGAACATCAGTTGGCCACAAAAGTGTTGGTCTGTTTCTGAACTCTGTTCAGTTCTATTGATTTTGTCTGTCTGCGTAATAACCACTATCTGGATAACTGTAGCTTTGAAAGGAGTCTTGAGATCAGGTAGTATAAGTCCTTCCATGTTTTGTTTTCGTTTTTCCAAAAAAACTTTTGGCTATTTTAGGTCTTTTGTATTTCCTTATAAGTTTAGAATGAGCTTGTCATATTCTCCCCCATCTCCAAAAAAAAAAAAAAAAAAAAAAAAAAAAAAGGAAAAAAAATAGCATGCTGAAATTTTAATTGGGATTGCCTTGAATTGATAGATTAACTGGGAAAATTGATGTCTTAACAATATTGAGCCTTTCAATCCATGTTTATTAGTTTACTAGGTATGCTGCCCAAACAAAACATCACAACTGGGTGGCTTACAACAACAGAGATTTATTCTCTCATAGTTCTAGAAGCTAGACATCACAAATTAAGATGTCAGCAAGGCCATGCTCTCTTTGAAGTCCCCAGGGGAAGAATCTTTCCATGCCTCCTCTGGTGGTTGCTGGCAATCCTTGGCATTCCTTGGCTTGTAGATGCATTATTTCAGTCTCTGCCTCCATCTTTATATGGCCTTCTCCCTGTGTAGTTGTATGTCTGTGTCCAAATTTCTCTCTCCTTATAAGATCACCAGTTATATTGGACTCAGAACTCATTCTAACCCGGTATGCCCTCATCTTAATTACATCTGCGGAGAACCTGTTTCCAAATAAGGTCACATTCACAGGTATCCAGAATTAGGACTTTGACATGTCTCTTGAGGGAACACAATTCAGTCCCACAACAACATATGGTATATTTGTCCATTTATGTAGCTCTTCTTTAATTTCTCTCAAAAATGTTTTAAATAGTTTACATTGTATAGTGCTTATTGCACACATTCTATTAAATTTGTCCCTAAGTATTTCATGTTTGTGGATGCTATTGGAAATAATATGTATTTGTTTGTTTGTTTTTTGAGAGAGAGAGAGAGTGAGTGAGCATGAGCAGGAGAAGGGCAGAAGGAGAGAGAATTCCCAGCAGGCTCCACACCAAGCACAGAGTCTGACCCAGGGCTCGATCCCATGACCATGAGATCATGACCTGAGCCGAAATTGAGAGTCAGACACCTAATTGACTGAGCCACCCAGGTGCCCTGGAAATAATATTTTTTAAATTTCATGTTGCAAACATTTTTCATTTGTATATAGAAATACAGCGATTTTTGTATATTGGTCTTATGTCTTGTGACTTTGGTAAATTTTAGTTCTAATAGGGGTTTTTTTGTAGAGTTTTTAGGATTTCTACATAGGCAAACTGATTGTCCTGCAAATAAAGACAGATTTTCTTCTCCTTTCCAATTTGTATGCCATATGTTTCTTTTTCTTGTCTTAATGCATTAGCTATAACTTATAATACTATGTTGAAGTGGTAGAACAGACATCCTTGCCTTGTTCATGATGTTTGGGAAAAAGCATTGTTTTTTGTTGCTCAGTATGATAATGGTTGTAGATTTTTCATAGATCTTCATAAGGTGAGGAAATTTTTCATTTATTATATTATTAGTAGGAGTGTCTATCATAAATGGGTATTGAGTTTTGTTAAATGCTTTTTCTTTGTCAATTGAAGTGATTGTATGATTTTTTCTTTTAATATGTTGAATTACATTTAATTGTTTTTTCAAACATTAAGCCAATTTTGGATTCTTGGGATAATTTACCCTTAGTCATAATGCATTTCCTTTTTATATATTGTTGAATTTGATTTTCTAATGTTTTCTTAAAGACTCTTGTGTCTTATGAGGGGTTTCATCTGTGGTGTCTTTTTCTTATAATGTTTTTGGTTTTGGTATCAACTGATTTTCAGCAATTTTGTTGTCATATCTTGGTGTGGTTTTGTGTTTTTCCTATTTGAAGTTCATTGACCTTCTTCGATATTTGGATTGGTAGTTCTCATCAAATTTGGGAAATGTTTAGGTAATTTACACTGCTCTCTTTTTCTACTCTCTTTATTCTGCTGTTAAGCCCAACTGTGAATCTTTTAATTTAGATACTATATTTATCAGCTACAAATAGTCCATTTTTTTTAAGTTTTAATTTATTTTTTCATTGTTTGCATGTTTTCCTTTAAATCTTTGAAAATATTATATATAATAACATTTTAGAAATTATTTTCTACTAATTCCATCATCTTGATCATTTCTAGGTTTGTTTTTATGACTTTTTACCCCTTGGGTTGGGTTACCTTTTCCTGTTTATTCTCCTAATTTGTAATTTTGTCATGCTTAAAAGAGTGTTGAATTTTGATTTGGCAGACAGTTTTGTTACTTGCTGATCAGCCTGATCCTTTTCGGCATATTATGAGTTTTGTTAGTGTGGGTCTAGAATGGTGTTGTTCAATAAAATTTGCTGCATTGATGGACTAGTTTTGCCCTTCTCCTAAGGTAGGGCATTTCTGGGGTCTCTGTGGAATGTCCCAGATATTCTGTGAGAGCTCTTTACAGTGGTTGGTTGTGACTCATGTCTCCTTTAGTAGTTCTTCCCTTGGTTATTCTCCTGGCCTCATGGAATCTCATACTGTATAACTAGCTTAATATTTAGCCAAGGAGTCAAGAAGATTCACTTTCAGAATTTTAGAGCCTATTTTCTTCACACTTTCCCTCTTTGGTACTCAACCTACAAATTTCAAGCACTTCAGCTTCCCTGAACTCCAGTGTCTGATTCAATTATAGTATTATGGAATCTTGGAATTGGCAGAGAGCATGAAGATCATTTGTCCTAGCCTGTCTCATAACCTCCTTGACAGAGGCTTGTTTGAGGCAGCTCTTCTCAATTTACATGGCTCAAGTTGTAGAAAGTTCTTAGATAGTAATATTGAATCAAATTCTATTTTCCACAAACTTACTGCATGTTAGTCTTATTTCTACCTTCTGTAATTTCACCAAAAAAAAAAAAAGCCAAACTGCCTAGATTATTTTACCTTATAGCTGTTTAATACCAATTCTGCCCCTCTTTATTTCTTTGCCAAAAGCATCTCCGTTCATAATACTGTTATCCCTTATGTATATTATTCTTATCTGCATTTTAAAATGCCATGTATGGGGTACCTGGGTAGCTCAGTTGGTTGACCATTTGACTCTTGATTTTGGCTCAGGTCATGATCTTAGGATCATAGGATTGAGCCCTGGGTCAGCCTCTTCACTGAGCATGGAACCTGCTTAAGATTCTGTCTACTTTCTGGCGCCTGGGTGACTCAGTCGGTTAAGCATCCGACTTCGGCTCCGATCATGGTCTTATGCTCTGTGAGTTCAAGCCCCACGTCGGGCTCTGTGCTGACAGCTCAGAGCATTGAGCCTGCTTCGGATTCTGTGTCTCTCTCTCTCTCTCTCTCTCTCTCTCTCTGTCCCCCATTCATGCTCTGTCTCTTTCTGTCTAAAAAATAAACATTAAAAACAATTTTTTAAAAAAAGATTCTCTCTCTACTTCTCCCTCGGCCCCTTCCCTGACTTGTACACTTGTACACATACTCTCCCTAAAATTTAAAAAAAAATTAAGATATAAGGGGTGCCTCAGTGGTTCAGTTGGTTAAGTGTCTGACTTTGGCTCAGGTCATGATCTCACAGTTTGTGAATCCAAGCCCCACATCGGACTCTCTGATGTCAGCACAGAGCCTGCTTCAGGTCCCTTGTCCCCCTCTCTTTCTGCCCCTCTCCCACTCACTCACACACGCACACTCTCAAAAAAATAAACATTTTTTTAAAAATAAATAAAAAATAAAATGCCATATATGTATGCATCTTCCAGTGTGATACTCAGACTGAACTCAGTCTCATAAAAGTGGTCTGTATTGAGAATAATGGAACATCCTCTATCTGGATACTTATTTGACTTTCAATGTCTCCTAAGATTGCCTTTAATTACTGTCTCTTATTTAGAGATTAAACATTCTGACTTTTTTTGTTATTTGTAATTAAGCATGCTGTTTTATCCTTTGCATTTATATGCAGATTTGATATGCATTTGTCTGATCTGCACCCCAATAAATGAACTGTGGAACTAGACGAGGTCAAAAGCAGAGTTCTGTTAGTTACCTCTAGAATTCTTCCACTAGTTTGATATCAAGTACTTAATCTCTGGGTATGTTTTAGTCAGCTAGGAGTCTGCCTAAATGTAGTGTGGGGCTCACATTGCTCTGTTTTTTTTTTTAAGATTGCCACTAGAGACTTCATGTTCAGCTTTGCTGAAATTAAGGTGTCCCCTGTTTGTGACATTCTCCTGGTCTAATAATATACCAGTAGTCTTACACTTACAGCATGCACGTTGATGTTCTTTTTCTAAGTTCGTACTCTATAGATCTGCACTACTGTTTTTTCTTCTAAAAATTGCGACCACTTCTACTTTTCCATAATTTTTAATATATCATGAACAATGGTTCAATATGCAAATCTCAGTTCTTTTAGTATCATAAGACAGTTGTCTGTAACAGAAGACTTGAATGTTTTGTAAAATGTCAGGGTGCTTTTACTGCTTCCTCCATACTCTAGGACTAATCGCATGCCCATTGTCATCAACTACTGAGATACTATGTAACAAAAAACTTAATTGGGAGCTGTAAATCAATATGATACAAAGGTCTTAATTTACTGGTAAAATTCCCATGTTACCATAGTTCTAAAGTATTTTTGTTATTGAAGCTTCATTTTTTGTCACTTTCATATCTCTTGAAATTCATACCATTTGAAGAAAAATAAGCCCTGATATGTGGATTTGAACAAAAAACCTGCTTTGACACATTATTTGCTATGAAAATTGGCTGGAATTCAAAATGATAAAAGCACAATTGGAAGGTTTTGACTATAGTGTTTATATTTTTCTATTATAAGTTTCGTTATAGTTTTCCACAGACACAACATTTGTATAAAGAACTCTGGGATAGGCTATTTCTGTCCATGAGAATCCAAAATTATAGACGCTGATGTCAATGCAGATGAGGGTAGCCTAATTTGGTTAAGGGAAGGACATGCTGAGTCTCTATATGGATAGCTAAAGGCTATTGCCAAGATTGACAGGTGTCCTGTGGGTGGCAGAGAGCCCCAGGGATAAAATTTGCACTTGGATTACTTCTCTAAAACACAATGATCAAAGTCAATGTCTTTTCTTTCTATTGATCACAGTTTTAAACTATTTTAAAATAGTCTGCCTTTAATACTTTGATTTTTCAGATATTAGCCCCAGAAAGTTAAAAAAAAATTATACTTTGTTCTTAAAGTATCAAATTCTGTTTTTGAAAGCTTAGTTGTATCCTGGGCCTTAATTTTTCTAGTATAGTCTGATTTTTTTGTTGTTGTTATCCTTCCATGTTTCACTAACGCTTTGGGGTGAGAAAAGTTCATGTAAAAGGATACATGTGTCATTAGTGTAAAAGAGGTAGCTTTTTCTTTATGGAATAACTTACATGATTCAATCTGGAAAGACTAATATTTAGGAGAATTTTCTATGAAATAAACATAATGTAAAGGAATATTCATACTAATTTGATAGCAGCTTTTGCTTTTATTTCATCTTAATTGAATTTTTTATTATTTTTTTTTTTTTAATTTTTTTTTTTTTTCAACATTTTTTATTTATTTTTGGGACAGAGAGAGACAGAGCATGAACGGGGGAGGGGCAGAGAGAGAGGGAGACACAGAATCGGAAACAGGCTCCAGGCTCCGAGCCATCAGCCCAGAGCCCGACGCGGGGCTCGAACTCACGGACCGCGAGATCGTGACCTGGCTGAAGTCGGACGCTTAACCGACTGCGCCACCCAGGCGCCCCTGAATTTTTTATTATTAAAAGAAGTCTTGTAACTTATAAATAGTAGTAAATATCTCATATCTCACAAAAAGAAAAAAATTTAAACCTAATAGGTCCATGCCATTAAGAGTGTTAAGGGTACTGTTTTAAGAAAAAAATTACATTGCCTAAGATTTTTGTAAGATGTGAATGATGTACATGTATCATTAGCAATGAAGGATCTATGGGTTTTTTTAGGCATAAATTCAATACTGTTTCTATTCAAATAGAGAATGTTCTAATTTG
Source organism: Panthera onca (assembly GCF_046562875.1). Taxonomy (NCBI): domain Eukaryota; kingdom Metazoa; phylum Chordata; class Mammalia; order Carnivora; family Felidae; genus Panthera; species Panthera onca. Next base: position 16,677,892 of record NC_138356.1, on the reverse strand, counting down.
GGAGGCTTGTGTCCTGATTATCTCTGTATTTTACTGTTAGACATACAGTAGAAATTTAAGAAGAGGGTGCTGGGAAAACCACTTTAGGGAGCCAACCTATTCACTAGTGTGAACAATGAAAGCCAAGACCCTAGCTCTCCTAGGCCCTAGACAAGCACAGTGCAAGTTGCCCTCATAGATCCGTGTGACTTCAGTTAAGTCTTTTGTTGGGTTGAAGCTGGAGTGATTAGGTCAGTATCCTTCTTGGGTCTTAAATATCTAATTCTGATTTGGCAAAAATTTACTGAGAGCTGCTATAAGCGAAGTATTCTTGTATGACACTCTTGTAAGTCCTGTGAAGGTGAGGAGTAGAAGGGCCCACGAAGTGGTGACTTGCCCTGGCTCACTCAGCTCTTGGGAGTAAAGATGCAAAATAAACCCAGACTCTTGTCTCTAAGACTAGTAGAGTTTTGAGATGGTGGAAATAAACTCTTGACAGAAATTCACTTAAATGAGAGAACTGTTAGGACTGCCTTTCTTACTGTCTTTTTTTTTTTTTTTAATTCTGTATCTCAATTCTGATTCTTGCCTTTTTTTCCTGTTCGAGCCTTCCTTTGTAGACTAAATGAAAGTGCAGATTCTTGAGCTCACCGTTAACCAAAAAGACATTTATAAAAATATTTAAGTACTGTACTGAAAACAGCAATCTTGTATTTGCTTCTCAAAATTTGACTCTTTAAGTAGCTGATTGGAAAGGAAGTATGAAAATGAGATGTACTCCTGGACTGAGCATCACGGTGTTGGGCTAATTCAGAGTGTGCAGCATGGGCTAGAGTGGCAGATAATGACCTCAAGTCTGTGGTAGCCACTGGCGCAGGCTCCACGGCCCCTTACCCATGTCCACCAGCATTTCTCCTGAGACTCTGGTGAATACACGTTCTGCTGCTCTGTCCTATCCCTGGGCATCCTTTCGGTTTGGTTACTGGAACCCTACTAGAATGCAGAGAGTAATGAAAGACCCTGACAATCTCATGTCACGCTTAGGTTCCTGACAAAAAAAGTCTTCTCCATTTGTTCAAGGATTGCATTACAGCTTGTTAGTTCAGTAGCAAGAAGAGATATACATAATGTATAAGGTAGAGTGAGAAATTTATGACCATGTGTTATAAACGGTTTCAATTTAGGAAAATTTTGATTTAGATCTGCTAATTTAATTTATGCTTCATTTTGACAGGTCTAGAATTAACTTTTCTTTTAAATAAACTCTTCGTACTGAGGATTGGATCATGAAAATAGCATTAGTATTTGACCCATTTGGGCTATTTCAAATATTTTAGAACCATCCTTTGTGTGGTGTTGACATGCAGATGCCTCTGTCTTGTCACGGACTGCAGTCTGGCAGTACTGTCACGTCCTCAGTATTTCTCCCGCCAGCCCCCTCTCTTCATCTCTACCACCCAGCCTAGGCTCATGTCCTCTCGCCTGGACCTCTGCAGTGGCCTGTTAACTGCCTGGCCAGCTCTACCCCACAGAGCTGTCCTTGACCAATACCTGCTGAAGCTCTTTAGGGTAGCTTTCAGGATAAAGACCAAACACCTTCACATGGCCTCCGCTTTCGCTCGCCCTGGGTTCTAGCCGGCCCTGTTCTTGCCATCTCTTCTTACTGTGCTTTGTTTCATCAGTTCCTTGGCCATCATGTGTTGTGGTGTCTACACAGATCACTCTTCCTGTCCTCTTCATGTTCTTGCCCCTTCATTTCAGCTCAGGGACATTTCAGGAACTGTGGGAAGAAGACCCTCACCTCTCAATTAGGTCAGATCCAGGCTGTGTTGGCAGTTCTTACCTCTACTTCATTGTGGACACTTGTTACATGTGCAATTTTGCACTTATTTTTGTAGACTTTGGTTACAGGAGACTCTGACGAAACTGTAAGCTTCTCAAGGGCGGGAGCCATTTCTGTTTTCACTGGGTGATGATGCCCTTGGCATCTAGCACAGGGCCTGCTGCATAGGAGCAGCGTAGTAACTATTTGTAGAATACTTGGATGAAAGTTTCAGGAAAGACTTTCTCAGCAGTACTACCTGCAACCTGCTGGCTGCTATGAGGTCATGAAGGTGGATGAATATAGGCACACTTGGCTAATAGAGAGTTCACTCACCAGCCAAGAAAAGGCGACATGTACTGAAAAATATTGTAATTATAAACAAGATGGCATTTAGGACGTAGAGATAATATACTTTTAATTGTCTGAAAATGTGCTGTTAGACTGGCCTTTGTCAATAAATGCTAAATGAGTGAATTATAATGTTAAATAGGGCCGGCAATATTTATGAAAGACTCTAACATTCATAAAGTAATCCTAGCCCTAAAGGAAATAAAAAGTCAAACAAATTCAGTGTTAAAAGTTGAAAAGAAAGAATAAAATGCATTAATATTTTTAAATGCCAGGACATTATACTTGTGAAGCTTGTCTATGTGAAAGAAATTAGGAAATTTTTTGTATTGCTAAACATTTTTGGGAAGTTGTGTCAAAGCACTCTGTTTAGTATTCAGATGTAGAAGTCTTTGGGGGTAGCCCGAGACCTCTTCTGTCTACATTTTGTGAGACTTCTGTCTACATTTTGTGAGAGTGTCAGCTCTCACTAAGGTTTTTCCTTTCCTCTTCCAACATTACTTCTGCTCTCCCCCAACCCTGGGGTTGTGGCATTAAGCACGCGCTGGGTAGGAAGGCTGGCTGGCAGCGCCTTCTCAGAGGAGTCAGGTGATCGTTGTTTGAAGGCAGCTGCTTGAGGTTCAAGGCAGTCAGTGTCCCCTCTCTTCTGCCTCCGGACAGCTGGTTATTATCAAACTCATAATAAGTCTTCCTTACTCATTGCCTGCTGGAAGAGGAGGGAGATTATGCAGTGGGCTTTTGGTTGATCCAATGGGAATTACATTGATCTGGTGTCTGGCTGTGGTTCTTATCAAGTGGATCGCCTCTAAGGTAGGCCATCTTTATTTTTAGGATTGTGACGTTCATCATTAGTTTATATATTTGATTGGAATAGAATTACTATGAATTTCTTTTGCTTCAGTTTTTATTTTTCTGATTAAAAGAGCTATGAGTTTTACCTGTCAGCTGAAAAGCTTAATTGTGGTTAAGTTAATTTTTATTCTTCCCCCCACCTTATTCCTCCTTTTAAGGGCTTTTTATGCTATCATTCCTCGGTATTGAAGTAGCTTCCCTCAGTATCATCCCCTTAAAGAAGTTTTTATAGTTATAGAAATATACCTTTTAAGATTAAATAATTATTAAACAATTTATAGTTTTGGTATACATATTTTAAATACTTTTGGAGATAAGAATTTCCTAATACTTACGTTTAATGTATAGTTGTTAAGAATTTCTGAACAGTTAGGAACTTTTTAAAAACTAAATAATAACCTCTCATGTTCTCTGTTAAAGTGTTACTGCTACTAAGATGTGTACCTAACTTATAATATGTTGGAAAAAATGTAAGATTTATTATGTGTCTGTTGTTTTTGAACTTGAATTCTGAGGATCAGGATTCAGAAATGCTTCCATCTAGACAAAAGTCTCAAACTAAAGTAGGAAATATTTAAGATGACACTATGTGAAATTATTTTTTCTATACTTGTCTAAAAATGATTATATCTTTCTTCCATCATGCAGCTTTTTTCTTCCTGTATTAAATTGAAGAATATTCACTTAAGATTTATAAGGCCTATCAGTATTTGCTAAGTAACACAAAGCTTCCATAAAGTTAAATTTCTTTTCCAACCAGGGTTTTAATCCTTGATACATAATTTTTCACATTTAAGCATAATGTTTTGAGCATAACTAACTGTCCCTTATGTGAAGTAGTCTTAGTGAATATGATTGAAGAAATCTCTTTTTAAAAAATCTCTTAAAAAAAAACAACAGTGTACTCAAATTTTTAAAATCCTTGTGTTTTGTAAGTTAAGAATTAATTTTGTTGCACTGACAGCTGTTTACTCATTGTTTTTAAAGGATTAGTTTACCAAGTTATTGAATGAAGGTCAAGTTAGTACTAATAACACGTTAATTGAGTTGTGGATGTTTTCAAAGACTTTTTACTTTTTTTCTAACCAGCAAAAAATTAAGTTTTTAAACAAAAAGAATGTTAACATTTTAAGTTTGTGTTATTTTTTGAAAAATATAATGTTTGCATAGTCCAGAAGAATGGGAAGGATACTAATTATTCAGTAGATCGATGCAGATAGACAAACACCAGCATGTTTCTCTAGCGCGTGTAAGATGAATATGCCCTTAAAAAGCTCATTTTACTACATCAGAGAAAACTGCTTTTAAAACTTTGACTGGACTTGCATCTTTTGTAGTCTGGTGCTGTTGTTTGGTAATGTTACCAAAAAACGTATTTAGTGCTACTGTTGATTGAGCCCTTTGACCAGTGGTTTACAAATCCACAAAACGGAGCCAACAAAACCTACCTTGTGAAGGTCTTGTATGGATTGACATTTTGTATGAAAGCACCTGTAACAGTTCCTCACCCACAGTAGGAGTCCAGCAAGTGTTAGTTAATGTATTATTACTTTTTCCATGTAAGGGAAATAAACATACTTTTGCACAGTAGATCATGTTAGTGGAAAACTTAAACAGGACAAAAACAGATAAAAATATCTTTGCTCGGTTTTTTAAAAGGTCTGTCTTTAAAAATTATGTATTAACTAATATTGGAACAATTTTTACACCTTTTGACATTCACTTCATAAGTCAGATCTTTGGTGGAAGAGAGATTCATCCTGATTTAAGATGAGCAAGTGTCTAACCGGACACTCAGAAGTCCTGTTGGCATGGCAGTGGATACTTTGGAACCTTAAAATTTAACTTGTTTATGCTGTGGCTGTCAGTTTCTGATTAGCTCAGCCTCGCCCATGTTTTGACCTATACTGGTTTGCTTTACAAGCTGTTCCCAGGATGGCTAAATTAGAAAAGTCACGAGTAGAAGCTTCTCAGTTATTTCCATTCACTGGTGAGGTGAGGTGGAAATGTGGATGATAGCTCAGAGTGTTTTATGACTGTCAGTGACACAGGATTTGGATTAACTTTGTTTTATTATTTTTATTAAAAATAGAATTTTACTAGCAGATGACTTTAAAATGGTAATCTTTAAAAAATATGTGTTATGTCTGTGCTGCAGTGTTGGTGTATAAAGCACTCATAACTATGGTTTAAAATAACTAATTCTAACATGCAAATCAAATTTTTATTGTTCTTCATGATTTACAGTATATTTTTCAAAAATGTGTTACTTTAGATTATTCTACCTCAATTGCTTAGTGAGAGAATTTAATAATATTTTTAATAATAATATTTTTAATCTTGGTCTGTGAGGAGATAAATGAATGAATTATCCCTGAGGATATATTTGTTGATGGGTTCAGATAGATATATTTTAAGGTCCATTCTTTAAAATTGTCTTATTTGAATTTATTTTATAAGAGTTATGTGTGGTTTAATGTAGCATTTAAACTATTTTTGGATAAAACTTAAATTAGTAATGAATAGAATAATTTGAATAATTTGTACTTCACCAAGTAATTTAACATATTTAAAATTCTATTCTTTTGCCAGGTTTTTATGATTAATATAGACCTTATCACTCTTATTTCTAAATTAATGCCTCTATAAATAAGTCTAAAGGGATTACCTTAAAAGAAATTTAGTATGCCATAGATATAATTTAGATTCTGTTAACTAACTAGTTTTTGACTTACATTATTTTAACAGAGAACTGATATTAGTCTTTCTCAGTCCTTATAATGAGATTTTACATTCCTAATTAGTGGCTGTTTTAGTAAATAGTCATCCTATATTAAAGAAGATAGTAAGGCCAGTCACTTTCCTAAAGAGGGCTGTTAGAGATAACAAGTTACAATTCGTTTTAACAACCTGTTTATCCAAGTTGTTATTGGACACTAGCAGGTTAATAGGTGATGGCCATGACAAGCATTCCATAGTGATATCTATAGTTTCATTAATATGTCCTGGCTGATAGAAATATTTATTTCCACATGTGTGCTCTCTAGTCTACTAGGTTTTCCTCTAATATGGTGGTATTAAGGGGAGGCCTGTAATCTAATAAGCTAAATGTCTTAGGGGAGGATCGACAGCAAGTATGAGAGGTGCCTTTTCATACCAAGTGATTACAGTGGCTGTTTGCTCCAGAATAAATAGTTTACCCTGAAACTGTTTTAATTTACACTGCAGTAGGCTTCCTTCGGATAGTACTCTGTTGGTAGAAGACACTTTAAGCATGATGCTGCTATGAGTGTATTCTGTATGATTTAGTCCCTTGGGATTTTAGATCAAGCTTTTTTTCTTTATAGCTTTCTTTGTAGTAGATTTTTATTTTACTTTTTACTTTTAATTTTATTTTGTGAATATATAACAACTGCACATGTTACAGAATTCAACAGGGGAGTCTAGGTGTCTCAGTCAGTTAAGCATCCAATTCTTGGTTTTAGCTCAGGTCATGATCTCACAGTTTTGTGGGTTCTAGCCTCACGTTGGGCTCCGTACTGTCAGCGCAGAGCCTGCTTGGGTTTCTCTGTCTCCCTCTCTGTCCTTCCCCCACTCAGCTGTCTCTGTCTCTCTCTCAAAAAAGAGAAAGAATTCAACAGATAAACATTGAAAAGTCCTCCTATCTCTGTCCCTCAGGCTCCCTGGAGACAATCAGTGTTAGAAATTAGAAATTTATCTTTGTTTGAAGCTTTTTTGTTTTTGTAAGGATACCTGAAATTGTGTTAAGAGTTTAATTGACATTTTTCTCTTACATGATAAGCATTATAAGGAGATGATAATAATGATTTGGGGAATTATTTTGCAAACTAAATCCAAGTAAGGGCTATAGATAAAAGTAAATTTCTTTATAGTGATAGTGGTAAAAAGATTATTTTTCCTTGAGATTTCTAGGCATGTGTTCAGGAGTTGTAAATCTCATGCCAGAATTTTGTGAGGGAAGAAGATCATTAATCTGATTTGTAGAAGTATCTCATTGCTTTAATGTTTATTACTTTGGTTAATGAAGTCAAGCATCTTGTGTTTATGGGCTTATTATTTCTTTTCCTGTGAATAATATGTTTATGTCCGACCTGTTTTCCACACTATTATTCATCACTTTCTAGTTGATTTGTAAGGCACTTTTTTGTTCCTTCCATTTTTGGATATAGTAGGAGGAAATTTGCCCTTTGTCATGTCTATTGAACTCATTTTGATCCATCTTTCATGACTTCTAGACATGTCTTGTAGATAAGTTAGAAAGGTCTTTCCAATAGGTGGTTTGATCAGTTTTTTTTTCTAGATTTTGAAATCTGTCTTTATATCAATTCTGGTATTCATGAGTTTATTCATCAACTTAATAAATTCACTAATTTATTTAGAATCTACTAAAAGCTACTGTTTTAGGGGTCAGGGGTACCATGGAAAATCAGACACAGTTGCTGCTCTTGTGGAGCTTCCATTTTAGAACGAGCAAACAAAGATAGCCATATACCAGCTAAGTGTCATACAGAGCAGGAAAGTAGGGCTATGGGAGAAGGTGGCTTTCAGGTGACTTTTGATTTGGTAGTCTTGGAATGCCTCTCTGGAGAGATGACATTTCATCTAGAACCTGAGAGATAAGAAGAGAACAGTGATGCAGTGATTCTGGACGAGAGAACAAGTATAAAGGCTGCATCTGTCTGTGGTGCAGTTGAGGAACAGCAAGGAATCCAGTGTGGCTGGGTCGTGGTGGTGAGGGTAGGTCAGAGGACACAAGGACCGAGAGGTAGGCAGAACACGGAGGCCTTTAGAAATCGGAGCTTGTGGCACAAAAACAGACACATAGACCAATGGAGTAGAATAGAAACCCCAGAACTAGACCCACAAACGTATGGCCAACTCATCTTTGACAAAGCAGGAAAGAACATCCAATGGAAAAAAGACAGTCTGTTTAACAAATGGTGCTGGGAGAACTGGACAGCAACATGCAGAAGATTGAAACTAGACCACTTTCTCACACCATTCACAAAAATAAATTCAAAATGGATAAAGGACCTGAACGTGAGACAGGAAACCATCAAAACCCTAGAGGAGAAAGCAGGAAAAGACCTCTCTGACCTCAGCCTCAGCAATTTCTTACTTGACACATCCCCAAAGGCAAGGGAATTAAAAGCAAAAATGAACTACTGGGACCTTATGAAGATAAAAAGCTTCTGCACAGCAAAGGAAACAACCAACAAAACTAAAAGGCAACCAACGAAATGGGAAAAGATATTTGCAAATGACATATCGGACAAAGGGCTAGTATCCAAAATCTATAAAGAGCTCACCAAACTCCACACCCGAAAAACAAATAACCCAGTGAAGAAATGGGCAGAAAACATGAATAGACACTTCTCTAAAGAAGACATCCAGATGGCCAACAGGCACATGAAAAGATGCTCAACGTCGCTCCTCATCAAGGAAATACAAATCAAAACCTCATGCCAGTCAGATCCACACTCAGATATCACCTCACGCCAGTCAGAGTGGCCTGAATGAACAAATCAGGAGACTATAGATGCTGGAGAGGATGTGGAGAAACGGGAACCCTCTTGCACTGTTGGTGGGAATGCAAATTGGTGCAGCCACTCTGGAAAGCAGTGTGGAGGTTCCTCAAAAAATTAAAAATAGACTTGCCCTATGACCCAGCAGTTGCACTGCTAGGAATTTACCCAAGGGATACAGGAGTACTGATGCATAGGGGCACTTGTACCCCAATGTTTATAGCAGCACTCTCAACAATAGCCAAATTATGGAAAGAGCCTAAATGTCCATCAACTGATGAATGGATAAAGAAATTGTGGTTTATATACACAATGGAATACTACGTGGCAATGAGAAAGAATGAAATATGGCCTTTGTAGCAACATGGATGAAACTGGAGAGTGTGATGCTAAGTGAAATAAGCCATGCAGAGAAAGACAGATACCATATGTTTTCACTCTTATGTGGATCCTGAGAAACTTAACAGAAACCCATGGGGGAGGGGAGGGAAAAAAAAAAAAAAGAGGTTAGAGTGGGAGAGAGCCAAAGCATAAGAGACTCTTAAAAACTGAGAACAAACTGACGGTTGATGGGGGGTGGGAGGGAGGGAAGGGTGGGTGATGGGTATTGAGGAGGGCACCTTTTGGGATGAGCACTGGATGTTGTATGGAAACCAATTTGACAATAAACTTCACATATTGAAAAAAAAAAAAAGAAATCAGAGCTTGGTGCTGGACTTTATTCCAAGTGTGTGGAGAACCATTGGAGGATTTTGAGCAGGTGCTGAGTTGTTTGCTATTGCTTCTGTGTGAAGAGTGGACTGGAGGCCAAGAGATGTATCAGAAAAACTAGTCAGCAGCCCACTGCAAGAGTCCAGGTGTAGAGGTGTTCTCACCTGAGATGGAAGGAAGAAGTAGGGATAGAGAAAGGGAGATGAGAGTGAAGGTAGAGTTGGCAGAACTCGCTGAGTGTATTTCAGCTCTTAAAATTTATTTTGTATTAATATATATATTTTAAATTTGTAATATTTGTTTTTTTTTTTAATTTTTAAAAATGTTTATTTGTTCCTGAGAGAGACAGAGCATGAGCAGAGGAGGGGCAGAGAGAGGGAGACACAGAATCTGAAGCAGGCTCCAGGCTCTGAGCCCTCAGCACAGAGCCTGACGTGGGGCTCGAACTCACAAGCTGTGAGATCACAACCTGAACCAAAGTTGGACACTTAACCAACTGAGCCACCGAAGCACCCCCTGTTATTTTTTATAATAGTTTTATTGAAGTACAATTCACATATACCATACAATTCACTCATTTGAACTATACAATTCAGTAATTTTCAGTGTATTCACAGAGTTGTGCAGTCATTACCACAGATAATTTGAGAACATTTTCATTACCGTAGATAGAAACACAGTACCCATTAGCATTCACTCTCCATTTTTCCCCAGCTCTCCCAACTCTAGACAGCCACTAGGCTACTTTCTGCCTCTATGGATTTGCTTGTTTGGGACATTTCATATCAATAGTACCATACACTGTATGGTCCTTTGTGACTGGCTCTTCACTGTTCTCAAGGTTCATCTATGTTGTAGCATGTATCAGTACTTCATACCTTTTATATGTCTGAATAATACTTCGTTGGTCTAGATATGCCACATTTTATTAATCCATTCATTAGTTGCTGGATATCCAGGTTGTTTTTAGTTTGGGGCCATTATGAATAATGTTGCAAGATACATTGCCATATCTGTTTACTTTTTAAAATATATTTAAAAATTTTTTGTTTATTGTTTTAAAGATTCAGTGTTTTCTCAAATCTCTTTGAGTAAACTAATTACATTTTAAAAATTCTCAGGGCATCTGGTGGCTCAGTCATTTGAGTGTCTGACTCTTGATTTCAGCTCAGGTCATGATCTCCCAGTTTGTGAGATCAAGCCCCGTGTTAAACTCTGTGCTGACAGCACGGAGGCTGCTTAGGATTCTCTTTCCTTCTCACTCTTCCCCTCCCCCCACCAAAATAAATCAAGAAATATTTAAAAAATAAGAAAATAAAAAATTCTCTTACTTCTTGCTAGCCTCTGGGCCGTTTGGTTGGTTTTTCATTTTGTTTCGTTTATTTCTAGCTGATGGGTTTTTTTCAAATGATGATTCTTGTTTGCTTATTCATATGTGTTTAAATTAAGGGCATAGTAAATAGTTGGACCATATCTCTTCTTCAGTTCTGTCTACCTCTGCAAAATGTCTCTCACCAAGTGGGCTTATCTGACTCTGCCATTAACTTTCTACCTGGTGCGTGTTCCTTACTCTGTATCCACTTGTATGGTATTGCTTAATCATATTACAGTTGTCTTCCTCACAACTAGAGATTTTGAGAGCAGATGCCATATCTAATTTCACTTTGTATATTCAACTTCTTTTGCACAGTGCTTTACAAATAATAATGTCTGTTGAATTTCGTATAACATTACTTGTCATTCATTAAAAATGTATGTTTTTTTTTCCTAGAGGCGTGGAGCGATTTCCTATGACAGTTCTGATCAGACTGCATTGTACATTCGTATGCTAGGTAAGCATTATTTATTTTGTACCAATATCAGTTAATTTTGTTATCATCCAGTGTTATTTGAGATTGAGATCGCTTTCATTTGGTTACTTTTCATTACTATTTGCAATAGAAATAATCTATTATTTTGAAGTTTAAAAGTCTCAAAACCAATATTGAATGTGATATAAATGAAGAGGCATTTTAGAGTAATTGAAAAATCTCTGGCTTAATAACTGGGACTCTATCTTTAGTACAAAATTTTAAATTGAATTCTAGGGGCGCGTGGGTGGCTTAGTCAGCTAAGCTTCTGACTCTTGATTTCAACTCAGGCCATGACCTCACAGTTGAAGAATTTGAGCCCTGTGTGGGGCTCTGTGCTGAGAGCACGGAGCCTGCTTGGGATTCTCTGTCTCCCTCTCTCTCTCTGCCTCTCCCCCACATGCATGCTCTCTTCCCCCCCCCACCCCCTCCCTCTCTCTCTCAAAATAAACATTGAAAAAAATTTTGAATTCTGAGCATTCTTCATAAAAAGTGTTTCAGATTTGTAGAGTTGCTAAATGCTAAAGAGATGTCCATGGACAAAAAGGAGGCCATGAAATACCTGATCACATAGTACTGTCACTGCATGAATTTTGTTGTCACGTGGCTGGCAGGGAAGACCATTTGTCTTTGTCCAGTGTCTGTTCCTAAATTTTTAATATATTCCTTAAGTCCATAAGGTAAAATGAATTTAGGTTATATGTGTATAATTTTCTTTCTCCCTCTTTTTGCCAGATTTCTCTCCTCATCCACACACTCGTCAATCCCTTCTACTTTAATTCATACTATTAAAAACATACTATTAAGATTCCAGGGACACCTGGGTGGCACAGTTGGTTAAGCGTCCGACTCTTGATCTCGGCTCAGGTCACGATCTCACAGTTTGTGAGTTCAAGCCCTGCATCAGCCTCTGCACTGATGTTGCAGAGCCTGCCTGACATTCTGTCTCTCCTCTCTGACACTCCCCTGCTTGTGCTCGTGTGCTCTCTCTCTCTCTCTCAAAATAAAGAAAGAAACTTAAGATTCTAGTAGGCAGGTTTACTTTGCTTTTCTTAAAGGAGTCTTCCGTGACTCCTTTCCTCATGCTCAGAATTCCTCCCTCGACTTCTAAGATATTGAGCCATTCATGTTCTTCACCTTTTTCTGGTTTGTTTGTTTGCTTGCCTTTTTCACGAAACCTTTTTCTTCCTCTTAAGCCTAAGTGTTCTCCAGTGCCCCATTTTTGCTCTTCTTCCTTTTTTCCCCTCCTTAATTTACCTTGGATGTCTGCCTCAGCTCCATTCTACTCTGGTACATATTTTTTTCCTCACGACTGTGTGACTTTTTCCTCCTTACAGTCTCCATCTCTCTCAGCAAACATGTTCAGGATTCTGCTCTCCTGAAAACAGACCTTTAGACTCATTTTTTTTTAAACTCTGTAGAACATTTCCACATGAGTGTAATATGTCTATTAAACAAAACATTTGTGTTGCCCAAGTCTGTTCATTTTTCAGTCTTTTGCCATCTCAGAACATGTAACTCCATTCTTCTGGTTGTCACATCAGAAACCTTCAGGTCCTTTTTGTCTCTTATTTCTTACCTACTCCATGTCTACTTTATCAGCAAATCCTCTTTGCTAATACCTTCAAAACATATCCAGAATTTCACCAGCCACTGCTGTTACCATCCCGATCTAAGCCATAGTTATTTTTTTTATTGTTAATTATAGTTGCATTGTTGTACATTAAACCTCCAGAACTTATCATGCACATCCCTTTGAATGACATCTCTCCATGCCCACCCCCCACCAAGCCATAGTTATTGCCTTGTTTCTTACGTTTGCTCCTTAGCCAGTCTCCCTGCCTCTTCCTCTGTGCCTCTTGTCAGTTATAGTCTGTGTGGTCAAAGTGAACATTTTGAGACGTAAGTTAAATCAGTCTCACTCCTCCCTTCAAAATCTTCTGATGGTTTTCTGTCTTAGATAGCCAGAGGTATTATGATGGTCCACAAAGGTCCTGCGTGATCCAGCCCTGCTACCTCTCTGACCTCACTTGACACTCACCTCACTCTAGTCATGCTGGCCTCTTTGCTTGACCTTGAACATACCCCTTCTCAGGATATTTTATTTGTTCTTCCTTGTGCCTGGAAACTTCTTCTTCTGGATAGCCACATGGCTCACTGCCTCACTTCCTTCAGGCTTCTCTGCTCAGATACCTCCTTTCCAATGAGGTTTTCTCTGACCACACTAGTAAGTCAGTCCTCCCCTACTTCTCCTTCCATATTCCTGTTTCTTGCTTTAGTTTTCTCCAGGTTAGTTATTGCCATCTTCCATAGAATGAAATTATTACTTGTTATGTTATTTGTCTCCATGAAAGCATACATTTCATGGAGACAGGGACTTTATGTGTTTTGGTCACTGGTATATTTGCAGTGCCTGACCTATAGTGGATGCTCAGTAAGAGCTTAGTTTGTTGCAGGGTGAAGGAATCCCCACGTGAGGAAGATGATTAATCATTGTGGGGTAAACTCAGATGACATGAGCCTTGTTGGAAATGATGGCCTTATTTAGAGAAACAACAAGTGAGCAGGAAGTCCCTCTAGGCAAGCAGAATTCAAGGGACTGAAGACCTAAAGGTTGTGCAGTTGGAGGCTGTGGAAGTATAGTGGGGAAAGTGCTGCCTTTGGAGCCCACAGAGCAAAGTTTAAATCCTGACTCACCCTTTACACTAGCTTTGTGGCATGAGCAGGCTACCTCTCACAGTCTCAATATCTTCATCTGTAAAATGGGGACTAAGATTCCTACCTCTCAGACTTGCTTAGAGAATTAAAATAATGCCTATAAGGAGCAGAGTGTCTGGTACACAGTTGCATTGGTTATTTTGCTCTATGGAGAAGTAGATCCGAAAGTCCTATAGACACATGTAGAAACAATTCTGGGCTTATAAAGGTTGAAGTTTAAGTTAAGACCCAACTAAAGGCCTTGGGTATATCCATAGTCAATGAGAAAAGAGAAAAGTTATATCAAATTAAACATTTATTGCAAAGTCTTTAACACTTTACTTTTCTGTACGTTTATAAAATTGTAAGGTACTTGAGAATAGGTAATATATTTTCTTTCATGTCTCTTATAGTCTATAGGATGGTGCTAGACACTTAATATTTTTCTTTCTGGATTTTTAAAGTTTTGTGCTGAGGATTTTTTAAACTCCTTGTGAATAATAAGATATCAGGTTGGATTGTTATATACTTGTCATGTTTTCAAATGCTAACTTTAAAGTTTAGATTGTAATTATTATTATTGTAAGGGAAGATGAAAAAAAACCTCATCTAGCCTTACAACTCAATATTGAAAATTTGTAAACCCCTTCACATAAATCCACTCTCAACTACTTATTCCATATATATCACTAATGGGTCATTACTTGTGAGTATGATACCACATAAACCTTTGCTGCATATGGGAGCTTCTTCCCAGATGGCAGCCTTCTAAGCTTATGTTTTATTCTCGATTTTGTCCAGGAGATGTACGTGTAAGGAGTCGAGCAGGATTTGAATCAGAAAGAAGAGGTTCTCATCCATATATTGATTTTCGTATTTTTCATGGTGAGTGTTGGCATATATGGTATTTCTCTTAGGCGTTCAGTAAACTTCACATTTTCATAAAATTATGTACTTTTTCAAAAGAAAAAGAATCCAAAAAAACAGTATGTTTTGAATGTCTTAAAAACACTGGGTCATGATAAATGACACTTTATTTCTAGCTAATGTTAGTAAATGCTTAGAGACAATTAGAATTGGAAAGTATAAAATACGAAAGCTGATATAGTTTTTCTTCTTTCCAATTTAAATGTGAAATACTTTGGTACATTTTTTTTCTTTCATATAAGATATATATGTAATCTTTTAAGTTGTTTTATTCCAAATGTTTTGTCTTCACTACCCTAGATAAAATGTTTTTATGCAAATGACATTTTGTAAGGTATTTTCATAGCTAACAACGTGTATCCTGATTTATTTGAAAATACACCTCCAGGCTTAAAGGTTTTTGGTAGAATGCATATTTTGAAAACAAGTGTTGTGTGGGTCAGGCCCATAATGGAGAAAATGGAAAAAACAGAACTTCTAAAACCGTTAAACATTAAACACATCTGGTTTTGGAGGAGTTCCATTTTTGGTAATATTGGATAAATTATTTGGATTAACACTCCAGTTTTAAAAATTAGAAAAACTGGACAAAGTGTGGAAGACATGTATTTGAGTGTATTGGAATGCTGGGAAGGCAGAAATGAACCTGGCATTTAGGCTACTTTTCCTCTGAGTAGCATCTACTGATTCTGGGAAAGGTGGGTGAGAAGCTGAGCAGAGCTTCTGATGGACACTTAAGGCTAGAAAAACAAAAACAGGTGTTAATACTCCACCAAGGTTGGAGCATCAGTCCTGGTAAACCCTTTATGCCATTGGAACCCCAAAGTGCTATCCCTTAGAAATAAATCTGGCTTTGAAATAGCTCAATCTGTGATTAGATTAAGGTAATCTGTGATTTGAGTACCACTAGCCACCTACTTGAAGTAAATGTTAATCTTTGGAGGAAGGTAACATTACCCTAAATCTCAGGTTAACTCTAAATTTTTCATAAAACACTGAATTAAAAATAAAAAGGCAAAAGGAGGTAAGACAGTGTGACCAAAAATGAAGAGGAAATGATAGAAACATCCACAGGAGATTCTAATAATGGAATTCTTTCACATGAGCTTCAAAATGACTATTATATTGATGGGAGAAAAAAAAAAAAGGAATGAGAATTTCAGTAGAGGACTGAAAATTGTGAAAAAAAGAATCAAATAGACATTTAAGAATGAAAAATAACATACCTTAAATAAGAACTCATTGGAGATGGTTTTAATAGCAAATAAGACCCCAAATTCAGAGAGAATTAGTGGACTGGAATATTAGGTCAAAAGGAAATCATTCAGAATGAAACACAATGAGGCAAAAGGTAGAAAATATGGAAAAGACGCATGGAATATGTTCTAGTTACCTATTGCTCTGTATCTGTCAAGACTTGTGGAGAATCTAAGATTTTACCTTATAATTGAACAAATAAGTTAGCCTATTACCGCTTCCTGGATGCTGACAGAAGACACAAGTCTCCTGGGTCAGAGGCAAAGGACTTCTTATTCATGGCACAGCAGGCAACATGAAAATCATATTGTGTCAGCTCCTCTAGCCCCACCACATCCCATAGTGGCAACCGGGAGGATTTTATGTGGATACTGTGCACACAGTGAATTTTCATTACATCTGAGCAGTAATGAGCTTGGGGAGGATGCCCTTTTTACAGTAATACTTCTCTTTGTCCCAGAAAAAGATATTATTTATTCCTCAAGGTTGCTAGCTGCAAACACAACCCTGAGAAATGGCCCGGGTAAAAATTGGTCAGGTCTTGGCAGGAAGAATGTACAGGGATACTCAGAAGTATCCTCTGTGGAGGATTCTCTCTCTCAAAAGTAACAAATGACTCCAAAACTTATTGGCATAAAGCAACTTTTTTTGTGTTCATGATTCTAAGGTTCAGGAATTTAGTCAGCATATCAGGTTCGATTTGTCTGTGATTCACAGTGCTTTGATTTTCAGCTGGGGTAGTTCAAACAGCTAGAGATGGCTGGGATGGCTCCACTAGCTCCATAGTCTGGGGCCTTGCTTTATCTCCACATGTCCCCTCCTGGAGCTGGAACATCTAAGATGACTTCTGCATTCTTGTATGTGATGCCAGGGTAGGGTAGCTGGTATTTCTGGGGCTGGCCAGCGTTTCTTTCTTTCCATAAATGGCAGTCTCAGGGTAGTTGGCCTTCTTCCATGGCAGCTGGCTTCACCCAGAGCAAGCATTCGAAAAGAGAGGAAGTATGGGGACACCTGGTCTCTGACCATGTGGGCATGGACACTGGCACATTTTCGTATTCTGTTGATCAGCTGTGTCACACAGCTTGCTCAGATTCGTGCACAGAGGACATAGACCCCACTTGTCAAAGAGAGTAAGGTTAAAAGTTTTTTAATCTTCTATCCTTAATCTGGCACAAAATGTGTTAAAAAGGTTATTAGGGTCCCAGGAGAGGAATGGGAAAATATAGCAGAAGTAGGCTTTGGAAAGGTAATGGCTGAAAAATCTCTAAAGCTTGATAAAACACATTAACGTACAGATTCAAGAAGCATTATGAATCTTAAGTACAGTAGCATTACAAGAAAACCACAGTAGATTAGCACAGTATAAGTAGAAACCAAAATCAAAGAGAAATGATTTCGCTCATATGTGAGCAAAAACAAATGACCAATGGGGGAGTAAAAAGAGGGAGGGAGGCAAACTAACAGACTGTTAGCTATAGAGAACAAACTGATGGTTACCAGAGGGGTGGTGGGTGTGAGTATGAGTGAAATAGGTGATGAGGATTAAGAAGGGCACTTGTTGTGATGAGCACTGAGTGTTGTGGGGAAGTGTTGAATCACTATATTGTACACCTGAAACTAATATTACACTGTATGTTAACTAACGAATTTAAATAGAAACACACACACACGCACACACACACATCTATATCTATCTATGTATATAGGGCATTTTAAACCTGAGAGTAAACTCTTTTCCAAAATGGAAAAGAAAAGGGGTGCCTGGCTGGCTCAGTCAGTAGAGCATGCAAGTATTGATCTCAGGATAGTGACTTCAAGCCCCACACTGGGCACGGAGCCTACTTAAAAAAAGAAAGAAAAAAGACATGCAAAATGGAAAAGTAAACCAAATAAATAAGTAAAAGTAGTGAGAACGGGAAATAAAAGTAGTGACAGAGAAAGAAAATCATTATCTTCAAAGGAGCAGCCATGAGATTGCCAGAAACAGATTCTGTTTCAACAGAAACTAAGAAGCTAGAAGACAAAGGAAAGTTAGCTTCAAAGTGATGGAAAAAAATAAATAACTATCAAACTAAAATTTCACCCACAAACTCTTCCAGGAATAAGAGAAAAAAGGACACACTTCACAACTTATTATAGGCCAGCATGATCTTGCTACTAAAACCTAGCAGGGATATGACAAGAATAGAAAATTACAGCCAGTATCACTCACGAATATAGATGAAAGTATAACATACTATCAAATTAAATCTGCAATTTTTAGGAAAAAGAATATATTTTGACCCAATTTCTGTTTTCCCAGAAATATAAGATTGGCTTAACATTCAAAAACCAGACATTATAATTAGCCGTGTTATTAATAGAATAAAGGAGAAAAGTCACAGAAAGACCAATATATAAAGAATGTCATTTATCACCTTTTCTATTCAGTATTATTTTGGAGTCTCTAGCTAGTACTGTAATTTAAGAAAAAGAAATAAAAGGTATAAAGATTAGGAAAGAAGTATAAATGTCACTATTTATGGATGACATGATTATGTACTTAGAAAACTATTAGGAGTAATAAGTGAGTTTGCAAATTTGAAGGGTGCAAAGTCAATATGTAGTTGTATTTCTGTAAAGCATCATTGGCAAAAATTGAAATAACAATTTAAATTTACATCAATGAAAGATCAAATATGTAGGGATCAGTCTAACAAGAGATGCATATGACTCTGCATAGGAAACTATAAGATATTATAGAGGAAAAGAAGACCCAAGTGGACAGAAGTATATACTATTGTTCATGGATTGGAAGATTGAATATTTTAAAGATGGTAGTTTTTCTTGAATTGAACTATAGATTTAGTGAAATCACAATAAAGATCCCAGCAGGGTTTTTTTTTTTCCCTTTGGTAGAATCGACACACTGTAAAACCTACATAAAGATTTAAAAAGCCCAGGGGCACCTGGCTGGCTCAGTGGGTGGAATGTGTGACTCTTGATCTCAGGATTGTGAGTTTGAGCCCTGCATTGGGTGTAGAGATTACTTGAAATAAAATCTTGAAAAAAAAGAAAAAGCCCAAATTAGTCAAGACAATCAGAAAAAATAAGAACCATGTTATAGAAGTTTTATATTCCTCCCAGTTCTAAAGACTTGTTATAAACTATAGTTATAGTTAAGGTAGTGTGATATTGGTTCAAGGACTGAGAAATAGGCTAATGAAACATTGTAAATTTCAGAAACAGATGCACACATATTGGGGATGTTTGGTTACAAATGTAGTAATGTAGTGGAAAAGATTATCTTTTCAATAAATGGTCCTGCAGTTGGTGAGATCGAGCCCCAAATCAGGCTCTGCGCTGGGCTCTGGGATTCTCTCTCTCCCTCTCTCTCTGCCCCTCCCCCACTTGTGTGCACACTCTTTCTCTCTCTTTCAAATGAAATAAGCATTGAAAAAAAATTTTTTTAAATAAATGATGCTGAATCAATTGGCTACCCATATGGGAAATCACGAATCTTGACCCCTTATTCACATCATAACAAAAAAAATCAAATTTGGGCGTATTTAGTTTTCCAAATTATACTGATAAGTCAAATAAAATGAGCAAGAAGAATTGATTTAGTGATGTAGATAGAGGTGGTGATAAGGGAAACCTGATGATTAAATGAATTTAAAAGAACAGGAAGATAGATGTAGCAAATACAGACAAGTGAAAGTCCTTTAGAGACTTTTCACTGCGAAGAAAAGGAAAGAGAGAGGCAGCTGTCAAGGGAAGTAGGATCACTAAAGACAGAAATTAATAGCAAGACTGGGAAACAAAAAGACCTGGACACCTGGAAATTTTTTAAATTCTAAAATAAATGCTTGAGTCAAAGAGGAGATGAAATCTGATTTTGCAGACTATTAAAAAATGATCATTAAGACTACACATGGAAAAAACGGTGAAATTCAGTTAAAGCAGTGCTTATGGGAAAATTCATGGCATTAAAAATATTTACATTTATAAACAGGAAAAAATGGGGCACCTGAGTGGCTCAGTCAGTTAAGCACCCAACTTCGGCTCAGGTCATGATCTCACGGTTGGTAGGTTCGAGCTCTGCATCGGGCTCTGTGCTGACAGCTCAGAGCCTGGAGCCCATTTCAGATTCTGTGTCTCCCTCTGTCTGCCCCTCTGCCACTTGCACTCTGTCTCTCGAATTGTCTCAAAAATAAATAAACATTTTAAATAAAACGTTTTAAATAAACAAATAAATAAATAAATACAGGAAAGAATGAAATAAGTGAATTAAATAGTCAAGTTCAAGAAGTTAGAAGAAGAATAACAAAGTACACCTAAGGAAGGATGAAGATAGCAGTTAGTAAAGATAAAAAACAGAAATTAATGAGTTAAAACCTAAAATAAAAATAAACTAAATAATTACTCTTTGCAACAAAATCGATAATGCCGGCTAACTCAGTCAAGGGATTAAATTAAGCTATGATGAATACTTAAAAACTAAGGGGAGGGGCGCCTGGGTGGCGCGGTCGGTTGGGCGTCCGACTTCAGCCAGGTCACGATCTCACGGTCCGTGAGTTCGAGCCCCGCGTCGGGCTCTGGGCTGATGGCTCGGAGCCTGGAGCCTGTTTCCGATTCTGTGTCTCCCTCTCTCTCTGTCCCTCCCCCGTTCATGCTCTGTCTCTCTCTGTCCCAAAAAAATAAAAAAATAAACGTTGAAAAAAAAAAAAAAAATTAAAAAACTAAGGGGAGGGGGGAATCCTTAACAGATACAAGGGAAATTAAGAATAAAAATAGACTGCTTAAGAATAATTCTGATTTGGGGCTCCTGGGTGGCTTCGTTGGTTGAACATCCAACTGACTCTTGATTTCAGCTCAGATTGTGATTCCACCATCATGGGATCAAACTCAGCATGGAGCCTGCTTGAGATTCTCTCTTTCCCTCTGCCCCTCTCCCCTGCTTGCTCTCTCTCTTTCTCTCTAAAATGAAAAAAAAAAAAAAGGAATAATTTTGATTAATTTTTTGTTTAGGAAAAAACATTTTTTTTTTTTTTTTTTTCAACGTTTTTTATTTATTTTTGGGACAGAGAGAGACAGAGCATGAACGGGGGAGGGGCAGAGAGAGAGGGAGACACAGAATCTGAAACAGGCTCCAGGCTCCGAGCCATCAGCCCAGAGCCTGACGCGGGGCTCGAACTCACAGACCGCGAGATCGTGACCTGGCTGAAGTCGGACGCTTAACCGACTGCGCCACCCAGGCGCCCCAGGAAAAAACATTTTTTAAATAAAAATGTTATTTATGTTAACATGGGTTTATTATATTTCTTTAAAAGACTATTTTTTAGAGCAATTTTGGGTTCAGAGCAAAATAGAGAGGAAGTATAGAGATTTACCACATACCCCCATACCACAGATGCATAGCTTCCTCTACTATCAACATCACCAACAAGTGTGATATATTGATTAGAATTGATGAATCTATATTGACACATCATAATCACCCAGAGTCCATTGTTTACATTAGAGTTCACTCTAGGTGTTGTACATTCTATGGGTTTGGACAAATATGTAATGACACGTATCCATTGTTATATAGAGAATTTTTATTGCCCTAAAAATCCTTTGTGTTCCACCTATTTATCCCTCCTTTCCCCAACCATTAGCATCTAATGATCTTTTTACTTTATCAATTGCTTTGCCTTTTCCAGAATGTCATATACGTGGAAACATACAGTAGGTAACGATTAAGTGAATTTAAGAAAACAGGAAAACAGATGTAGCAAATACAGGCAGATTGTCTGTATTTTCAGATTGGCTTTTTTTAACATGAATAATACTCATTTTAGATTACTCCTTACCTTTTCATGACTTGATAGCTTCTTTCTTTTTAGCACTGAATAATATTCCATTGCCTGGATGTACCACAGTTTATTTCTCCCCTACCTACTGAAGGACGTCTTGGTTGCTTCCAGGTTTTGGCACTTACGAATAAAGCTGCTACAAACATCTATATGCAAGTTTTTGTGCGGATATAAGTTTTTGACTCCTTTGGATAAATACCAAGGAGTGTGATTGCTGGATTATACGGCAAAGAGTATGTTTAGTTTGGTTAGAAACTGCCAAACTGTCTTCCAGAGTGGCTGTACCACTTAGGATTCCTTCCAGTAATGAATGGGAATTTCTGTTGCTCCACATTCACATCAACGTTTGGTGTTGTGAGTATTCTGAATCTTAGCCTTTCAAATAAGTATGTAAAGGTATCTTGTTTTAATTTGAAATTTCCTGTGGGTCATCTTTTCATAGGCTGAATTTGCCATCTGTGTCTTCTTTGATGAGGTATCAAGGTTTTTGGCCCATTTCTTTAATCAAGTTGGTTATTTTCTTGTAGGACATTAAGAGTTCTTTGTGTACTATGGATAATAGTCCCTTATTAGATACGTCTTTTGTAACTATTTTCTCCCATCCTGTGGCTTGTCTTCTCATTCTCCTGACATTGTCTTGCAGAGCAGAAGTTTTTAATTTTAATCAAGTCCATCTAATCAATTTCTTTCATGGATCGTGCATGTCTTTGGTGTTGTTTCTAAAAGGCATTTCCATACCTAAGGTTGTCCAGATTTTCTTCTGTGTTATCTTCTAGGAGTTTTATAGTTTTTTATTTTATACATAAGTCTATCATCCATTTTGAATTAATTTTTGTGATGGGTGTAAGGTCTGTGTTATATTCATTTTTTTGCATATGGATGCCCAGTTGTTCCAGCACCATTTGTTGAAGAGACTTTCTTTGCTCTGTTGTATTGCTTTTGTTCCTTTGTCAGAGATCAGTTGGCTATTTTTATTTGGGTTTATTTCTGGGCTTTCTACTTTGTTCTACTGGTCTATTTGTCTGTTCTTTTGCCAGTACCACACTGTCTTGATTTTTGTAGCTGTATAGTAAGTCTGGAAGTTGGACAGTGTCAGGCTCCCAACTTTGTTCTTCTCCTTCAATAATGAGTTGTCTAGTCTGGGTCTTTTGCCTCTCTGTGTAAACTTTACAATCAATTTGTTGATATCCACAAAATAACTTACTGGATTTTGATTGGGATTGCATTGAAACTAAGGATCAAGTTGAGAAGAACTGACATCTTGACCATATTGAATCTTCCTATCCATGAACATAAAATATCTCCATTTATTTAGTTCTTTTTTTAATTTCTTTCCTCATGTAGATCTTGTATGTATTTTACTAGATTTATTAATAAGTATTTCATTTTGAGGGGTGCCAATGAAAATGGTATTGTGTTTTTCGTTTCAAATGCCATTTGTTTATTGCTGGTACATAGGAAAGCAATGAACTTTTCTATATTAACCTGTATCCTGCAACCTTGCTATAATAATTGCTTATTGGTTTCAGGAATTTTTTTGTTTATTCTTTCATGTACAGATAATCATTTCTTCTGTGAACAAAGAGGGTTTTCTTTCTTTCTCTCCAATCTGTGTATGTTTTATTTTCTTTCTTATTGCATTAGCTAGGACTTATAATATGATGTTAAAAAGAATGGTGAGAGGAGACATCCTTGTCTTCTACCTAATCTTAGTGGGAAAATGTCAAGTTTCTTACCATTCAGTATTTTAGCTGTGGGTTTGTTTTTTGTTTTGTTTTTGTTTTTAAGAGGGTACATGTACGTGCACATGGGAGCAGGGGAAGGGCAGAGGGTTAAAGAGAATCTTTTTATTTTAAAATTTTATTTATTTTTATTTTTTTAGAGAAAGAGTACAAGTGGGAGAGAGGGGCAGAAGGAGGGAGAGAGAGTGAAGCAGGCTCTGCACTCAGCATGGAGCCCAATGTGGGGTTTGGTCCCATGACCCTGGGATCATGACCCAGGCCAAAATCGAGAGTCAGATGCTCAACCTACTGAGCCTTCCAGGCACCCCTAACTGTGGGGTTTTTATAGATATTCTTTATCAAGTTGAGAAAATTCCCAATATTCCTAGTTAACTTGAGAGGTTTTATCATGAAAGGGTGTTGGATTTTGTCAAATACTTTTAATGCATCTGTTGGTATGATCGTGTGTGTGTGTGTGTGTGTGTGTGTGTGTGTGTGTGTGTGTTTAAGTCTGTTGATGTGATGGATTACATTAATTTATTTTTTAATGTTGGACCAGCCTTGCATACGTGGTATAAATACCACTTGGTTGTAGTATATAGTTCTTTTAATACATTTTTGTATTTGACTTGCTAATATTTTGTTGAAGATTTTTGCACCTATATGCATAAGAGATACTGGTCTGTAGTTTTCTTAGAATGTTTGTGTCTGGTTTTACTATTAGAGTAATGCTAGCCTCATAGAGTGCATTAGAAGTATTCCCTCTGTTACCGTCTCCTGAAAGAGATTGTAGAGAATTGGTATAATTTCTTCCTTATGGGTTCAGTAGAATTCACCAGTGAACCATCTGGGCCTGATGTTTTCTGTTTTGGAAAGTTATTAATTATTAATTCCAATATTTTAATAAATATAAGCCTATTCAGATTGTCTATTCTTGTGTGAGTTGTGGCAGACATTTACTGTGGGGTTCTGGTCAGACCTGGAGGTAAATCTCACTAAATTGTTGGGATGCCCCATGACTGGGTCTCAGAATTGGTCACACTCAGCCTCCAGAAATTCATCAGTTATTCATCTGTGCTCCAGTAAATTGTTATTCTTTCTCATCATCTCTTGGTCTCTCACATCTTGAGGGAAGTGGTTTGCCCTGTGTCCTCACCTCTCTTACAGACCCTAGAAGAGTTCAGTCTGGTCAGCTTTTTATTTATTGTTAGGACAGAGTGGCAGCTTCCAAGCTTCTTATATGTGGATACAGAAACTGGAAGTACTATTGTGTTATTTTTTAATGAAATGACAAACAAGTATTTACAAATTTCGTTTTAATTTCTATCATGGTGAATATCAGTAGCTGTAACTCATATAAGCGAGAGCTCTTTGGAGCAGTCAGTAATTTTAAGTGTAAAGGAGTTGTGAAAAGCAGCATGTTCGGGAAAGTTGCCCAAGAGTTACGTCAAATCATGAGGTCTAGAGATTTTACAGGCAAATTCTGGATCTTTAGAAGACTGATGATTATTTTTAAGAAGAAAATACACTCTTATTGTACGTGTCTGTTAAAAAAAGTTTTTGAAAAAAAATTTAGCAAAAGAGATTCCAACAGCATAAAAGAACAATAGTCCAGTCTTAGTGGGTTTGTTTTAAGGAAGAACGCAAGCATAATTCAATATCTAGATTTTGTGGGGGTGTTTTTTTTGTAACAATATATTGACAACATTGGTTGCTTCCAGGAAGAAATGGGTGATTGAGAAAATGAAAGAAAAAGAAGTGTTTTATTGTAGAGCCTTTTGAATTTTGATTCATGTGAATTTATTATCATTGAAAAGTTTAAATAAAATTATTTATGAATATTGTAATATTCATGAATTAGGATGTGAATAAGGATATCAGTAAAAAGGTTAATTCTGAATATTGATATTATAAAGAAAGGTGCAGTTATATTGGGAGTCTCTAGAATAACCCCTTATCTTTCACTGAATTTACTGAAATGGAGGATTTGAAACGTGTAATTAATATTGGGATTTTAAATAAGGACATAAGAGACCTTTTGGTTGGGAGAGTTGAAAGTACTCTCTAGTGGAATTAAAATAGGATCGATGACTTCTAATCATAACAAAGCCAAGAACAAATAATAAAAATTCTAAAGGACAAAACAAGAGTAGACCAAAGATATCAATGATAGTAATAAAGGTAAAGGATGAAATATACCTTCTAAGAGATGAAGAAGCTCAGATTAGGTAAAAAATGAAACCTAATGACAAACACTGGTTAAAAACAATATGAAGCAGTACCAAGCTTGAAGAGGTTACGTTGGGTTTGGAGATCTACACTTGTATCCTGATCTACTGATTTACAACGATTTAGGGTGGTGTCTCAGAATGTATGGAAGGGTGTCTTACAACTCTTGACCTCATCATGCTGCTGTTTACAAAAGGTGAAGACTCTAGGTTGGAAATTGACTGTCACTGTAGGGTCGGTCCTGTAGTTTCTGCAAAACAATATCTCTCTAAACCAAAAAGATGATACAATTTGGAGAATTCCTTTTTTTTTTTCATAGAGAAGAAATGAATCATTGTTTCCTACTGGTATAGTAGCTATTGTTCATCACAGAGGTCAGAATTCTTAAAAGAAAAATCTTAATCTTATGTTTTATGAAATGTGATCTAATCAGAGAGTGAGCACACACTCCTGCTATGACCTAAACCTCCCATGAGCCATTTTCAGGAGCCTTCTCTTCTTCAGACTTGGCAAAGGCACCTACCTGCTGTTAAGCAGCTCTCTGGGTTAAGTTTAAGCCTTCAGAGGGACTGAAGC
The DNA here is from genome assembly GCF_046562875.1 of Panthera onca. NCBI lineage: Eukaryota > Metazoa > Chordata > Mammalia > Carnivora > Felidae > Panthera > Panthera onca. The sequence continues at coordinate 16,651,534 of NC_138356.1, read as the reverse complement.
ATTTGAAAGACTTTAGTAATGTGTCCTCTCCCTTATGTATAATTAAAAATAAGATTTTATTTTTCACAATGACATAACCTTGCGTGCTGAAATTAAAATAGTTTCTACATGCTCAGGTTGCAAACTTCTAGATAGATGTATTAAATGGATTGAAATTAGAATGTCTACAGCTCCTTAACTCCCCTCTTCTGTCTACCTCTGTGGTTGTAACTTAACCTCACTCTTAATTTTCCTGTTGTCAAATTCCTGTCTCTTTCTGCTCTTTCATTGCTTAAATCCAGTCTGCATTAAATTCCTTGTATTTTGTAACCAAAAATAGCTGCCATATTTCTTTCCTCTCTGTCCTCCTTATCTCTTATCCTACTTGATTCAGACCTTTATCACCACTGTCTGGGATTATTCTGGTATTATCTTAACCATTGTCCTTACTTTTAGGATTTATGTCTTGTAATATAACCCGTGCTCTGTACCCAAAGTCGGATCTTTCGAAAGAAAGGAAAAGCTTAAAATATAGGGGAAAAATGCATCACAGCAGGTAAAGACACATAATACACTATCAGCATATTAATTAAAACTTATTTTTTTGTCAGTTATTTTGTGTTCTATCTGTTGTATCTGTGAGGTGCTGATATTTAAGTGCTAGAATAGTTTTAACTAATTTCTGGATTATGACTTTCTCCATGTTGATATATTATCTTTACTACAATATATTAGATTTACTACAAGACATCTGCATGGCAATATTGAGCTTTTCTTTTAAGGTTTTTTTTATACATACAGTTTATAATAAACAGTGTTTGGGTTTCCCCTCAAGATAGCTGGCCAGTTAGGGAACAATCCCAGGCTCCAAAGATAATAAGTAGGGCCTCAGCAATAATTTTTTTCTATAGGTATTACAGTTTTTCTGCCTTGAGTTTTTGTCATTTGGATTGTCTGTTATCATAAATCCTTCTCTTAGGGCCCCAGTATGATTTGTCATAGGCCTTATACAAGTTTTGACTTTGAGTCTTTCTGAAAGAGTATGAAGAAGCCACAGAAGAAAATCAGTTCAACACAGAAATACCTTAAATATGGAAACAATGTCCAGCCTCACTACCAATCAAACAAATTCCTATCAAATTTAGGAGCTTAAACTATCAGCTAAAGTGCTGGTGATAGTTACTTTGTTAGAGACTCTAGGGGGCAATTCCTCGGTATGCATCAAGAATTTTAAACATTTTTTTCTTTGTTTTCACCACTGGAAATGTATGCAAAGGGAATAATCATTGGTAAATGTTAATGTATGTACAAAGATGTTCACTTTGGTTTTGTTTATAATAGGGAAGTGTATTAAATTGTGGTATTAGTGATTGAAATATTTAGGAGTAAAAGACCAGAATGTTTATAATCTACCCTCAGATGTTCAGAAGAAGAAACGTCCATGCACACTCTATGCAAATATTAAAGCAATGGAAAAAAATGTTAACAATGGCAAATCTGAGTAAAGGGTATTCCTTGTACTATTTTTAGTTTAGTTTACAACCTTTTGTATTTTATACTTGTATTTTGAAATGATCTCCAAACAAAAAAGGTTGGTAATTAAATTATATGTAAGCTTATTAAAAATGAAGGGTTTATAATCAGAATATATATGTTAATTAACTGGTATTGGACCAGTTCTGTGGTTGCTTATTACAGAACTATGGGAATTCAAACTTTGGGAAGATGATTAAAAACTTACTTGTACTCATGTTACAGAGGGATTTTGATGGTCGCCAGTCGTCTTTGCCAAGAAGTGTTTCCCAAAGATCTGGTTTTAACCTGTAATCAGGGTTAGTCTGGCATGTTTATTGCAATGATTCTACTTTAATCAATAAATTCTCCTACATTTTTAAGTTAAATCTTTCCTGAAATGGATGTATCATACAGAAGCCTTGTTCTCAACTAGATTTTTTTCCTTTTTCTTTTGTCTCTAATGCTTTTAGTGGGCTGTTCATGCTAAGTTCTTTTGTGAATTTATCAGGTATTATCTTGGTTCTGTGGGGGAAGAAATCAAAAACTTTGCCCAGATATCATCTCTCACTGAAGAGATTTTTCTGAAGCAATCTTTTACCTTTGTTTTTGTTCTTATTAACTTCTGTGTTATATAGCACATAAGGTAATATGTATCATACATATGAAAATGTTGGTGCTAACACTTTTTTGAGACCCACTGACAAATTTCAGCTTTCATCCCATTCTTAAAAGATCCCTAACTTTCAGACCTGTTCTGTCTGGGAGTTACTCCTACTAAGGTACAGATTTCTGGTCCTCCCATTTAAAAACTGATTCTTGATGTCCTTCATTCAACTAATTTGAACCTGTTTGGTCTCCCAATTTTATGGTGTGAAAATTCTATGTTTGAGGCACCTAGTGACAATGAGCAATGTATAGCACTAACAAATTGGGAGGAAAAGATAAGGGGGGTGAGAAGGAGGGAGAGAGGAATTGTTTGATTAGAGAGAGCAAGGGGCTGATGGAGACATGGGGCTGACAGGAGAGTAGTTTCTGCTGAAACTGTGTGTCCCTAACATGAGCTCCTGTGCTCTGGAGCATCATTCCTTGATGTGATGGCTTCTCATGTTTCTGCTTTCACTCAGCTCTAAAGATCACCAGGAGACTCCTCATTTCACTTGCCTCCTTGTGAGTAAGGTGGCTTACTTTCAGTAGGCTGGATTAAAAGCCCCAAATATTCCTACAAATATTTTTCTATACCTGGTCTCTTGAAATACAATATTTTGAGTCTTCAGTTTATTGGACTTGATGAAATGAATTCTGTGTTGACATTTTGTCAGAATTTGTCCCTCGTTTCCTCCTAAAATTGTATGTCCCTCTATTTAATAAGTCATTCTTTTAGTTACACCTTATTTTTAGCTTATATAATAAATACTAATATCTTTAAAATGTAAAAGAACTATTAAAACACTGCATGTGCACTCAGAAAATCGGGTGTGTCTTTTTAAAGATTCTGGGATGATTATCAACTAGTAACAGAAGCTGCCAGCTTGACAGTTACTTCTTTTCATGGAATTCACCAAAGCTTACTGACGTCATCCAGACTGGAAGGCACGGTCTCTCTGCCAATATCAGACAAGAAGTAATACAAGGAATATGGTTGTTGGGTTTTTTTTACAGCTTTTTTTTTCATGTCTACGCAAATGCAGTTTTTTCCATTTTCTTTTACTCCTGGCACATGGTAATGTTTCAGTCCATATAAATGTGTTTTACCCATTATCTTGAGCTTTTTATTCATTTTAGCACTTTACTCCACCCGATAATAGGGCAGCAAGGGAACTTGTCAGGATATTTATATTGTAGTCTAAAAGCTTTTAAATTTGTAGGCTTTTAGTCATAATTAGTTTTTTTTGTTCCTGGCCTCTGGCAGCTTCTGGCTAATAGTAGAGGGTGAATATAATTTTGTTGCATCAAATTGACTAAAACTGTATCTTCTACCAGTTAGATTTTATAGGGTCCTACTTATAGCTCTCTAAGTATGATCTGAACTATTAACCAGATTCAGGCTGGTTGCTGACTTTCTGTTGAATCAAATGTCTCATGTTGTCTTTATTGTAATGACTTTCTATGAAAAGATATAAAACGCCTTAAACTTTTTCTGAGATCCTCATGTGTGTTTGATTTGGGATTGTTTCCTGTCTTCCTAACAGGACTGTGTTAGACCTCAGTACCTGTTTTATACTGAGTTATATGATCAGAAAGAACATCTGTTTGTATGTGTTTTGAGTTTAAAAGCTTGGGTCTCACTAATTTTATTGTCTCAGATGATCTCAGTCTTTAATGTGTAATAACTCCCATACAAAGGTAGATCCTGTTATATTTGGTAGCTTTTTCTGCTTCTTCCCTTTAAGTGTAAAAGTTGTTGCTTGGTGTTTCCCTCAGCCATGACTTTGTCTTTGTTACAGAATTTTTCTCATTATCTTTCCTATTGTACCACCTGGCCAGTACTTTACTATTTACAAGCATATTTTCTTCAGCCATTATTTGTTTGATCTGCTAACACAGCTATTCATCACTTGTAATTTAGTCTCATTCCAAATGAAGGCAAGCCAGCCTCTACTTATAGCTGTGGTGTTGTAGACTGAGGTCATCTTTTGCTGAGGTTTCTGTTAAATTTTAGTTTGTTCCCAATCATTCATCTGTCTTGAAATCACATCTGTAATATGTAACATAAACAAACATGTCTATGATAGTTCACAGAGATATCACAAAAAACAAGAATCTTATGTCTTTTTTCCCTGTCTTTTTCATCATGAATGTTCCTACTTCCAATCCCCTGTACCACATGCCTGTATTTAAAAACCACTGATTTTTGTTTCTTTGTCTCAAGTTGATAGAACATTCTGTCCCCCAGATGTCTTCTCTAACTTCAAAGCATAAATTAGGGAGCTGATATGGAATGGACATTAATCTTAATACATTTTAATGGTCTAATTGTACCTAGGAGAACTGGGGGAATAGGAGATTCAACTTTAGGCTTTATTTTACCTGTTACACTTAAGTCTTTGTTCTTTCCTTTTTTTTTTTTTTTTTTTTTGTCTGTCTTTCTCAGTTCACTAATAAGGTAATTAAAAATGTAATGAATAAGGAGCTATCTTCAAGTCCTGAGTTTGAACATAAGAGGGATCCAACATATCATATATCCCGTCTCTGAAGGGGGGAAATGCCTAATCCATAACAATAATAACAATAATCTTATAATCTTTTAAAAGAGTTTTATACCAATTATTTTATCCTGTCAAAGTGAACATTGAATTCCATAAACTAAGCTTATAAGAATTGCTTAAGGGAAAGAATATTGATTGTACAGCTTATTCTCATATTAACATTGATCTGGTTTTAGATTATGAGTAGCTCATTTATTTCTTTGATTTGCATTAAAGCTTGGACTGTTTATATATTCATTTTAAAATAATAACATTTTACATGCAAAATATGCATATTTTGAAATCTTTTAAATATGTGCATTTATTTCTATAGTACATAAAAGTATGCTGTGGTCTTCAGGATGAAGTATGCTATCATGAAGAATAAATTTGGTTTTGTTAAAATAAGTAGTGTGAGGTCATGTGTTTAAAAATATTTGAACTTGAGGGACGCCTGGGTGGCTCAGTCAGTTAAGCGTCCAACTTCAGCTCAGGTCATGATCTCATGGTTTGTGAGTTCAAGCCCCGTGTCAGGCTCTGTGCTGACAACGTAGAGCCTGGAGCCTGCTTCGGATTCTGTGTCTCCTCTCTCTGCCCCTCCCATGCTCATGCTCTGTCTCTCTCTGTCTCTCAATAGACACTAAAAAAATTAAAAATATTTGAACTTGAAGCTAATACAGTGTTATAGGTCAATTATACCTTAACTAAAAACAAATTTGATATCTATGATAACTATAGCTATTAAGTGTTAATTGTTTTTTCTTTCCCAAAAAAGACATATTGCAGGTATTATTTAATTTTTACAACAGTCCTGTGACGACTGTTTTACAGTGAGGAAATGGTAAAGACCTTAAATAGCTTTCCTAATGTCACGAAACTAGTAGAAGTGGCAGAACTGGGATTTAGACTCAGGTGTGTAACTCCAAAGCTCATGGATTTATCTACTCTGCTGTACTGCCTCTGCATATCAGCATGTACTGCTCTACTAAAGGCCATTGCTTTATGCACCTAGCTATTTTCTTCCTCATTTATCCACACATGCCAAGTGTAGATGTTCTTCCAAGAAAATTTGTCCCATAGACACAGATAAGTAATTATTCAGTATTTTAACAATAACCTTTCAGATATGCAGATATGGCTTCTGGTGTCTGTGTGTGTGTGTGTGTGTGTGTGTGTGTGTGTGTGTGTGTTTAGGAAAATTAAAGGAGAGGTTAGAATATAGAATGCCTTCAGGTTTTTTTATTCCATTACCATTCCACATGACATTGCCCTAGACTACAGTTAAAACTGAATTTAAAAAACATTGTTTAAATAGTCTCCAAGGGTAATTCATGATTATATGCATCTAAGTGATTTTTAGGATTTTAAGGTGGCAGATATAGTGACTACAAGGCTCCCTCTTGTGGACCATTAAAGCAAGTAGCCGTCAAGTCTCAAGATCCAAAGCCTTTCCTGTTAAAAACCTCTTCTGTATAACAACTGTTGGTGACATCTTTTGCCATGCTACTTGAATGATAGAGAAGTGAGTCTGGGACTGTCAGGAGTAATACTGCTGAACATGTGTGATTCTCCGGCCCTTTTGTTTCCTTAACCTATTGCCTGTATCTCCTTTCTCCTTTCTAATATTAGGGGAAAACATTGTTTCTAAATTTGCCTGCTATCCCACATTTCATTTTTTTGGCTCAGAGAATCTAAGAATGGATGGCTGGAAGTAATTCCCATGATCATCAAGTAACAACACTCATTTAATTTTTTGGAAGTTGATTAGTTTGTTCATGGTCACATAGTGAGGTAATGTTATATTTTAGAAGAGAACCAACAGAGCTAACGGCTCTTTAATAGTAACTTGATTAATTCGCTGAGCCCTGTTGGCTTTCTAAGCTGGTTTGGAATGTAGGTAACCATGTAAACTAGAACAACCCTGGGACTTACAATAAATAGTCATGGCCTGGTGGAAGCTGGGCTTTAATAAAGACAATTTTAATCTACTGTGTATTATGCTTTGAAATAAATAATGGCACACCTCATGTTACAGAGAGAGCCCGTGACAGTATTGGTAGTAGGGTCAGATTTTACATAATATGGTTAGAGGGTGAGCTTTTCAGTAACAGTCTGAATGAGGGTACTAGTCAAATTCTCAGTCACTCATTCCTGTTTCCAGTTCCCCATGTATTCTTTTTTATATATTCCTAAATGATATCTACTTATTCAACTTGATACTCTTTTTTTCTCTGTAGTGGTCTTTCCTTGTTTCAATATAAGACTTTTCCTTCTAATCGTTATAGGGAATCTGTGTATGTATGTGTGTAGAAGGGGGAAGAGTGGGAGGGAAGCAAACCTGAGGAAACTAAAAATTTCCATCTTAAAATGATCTCATCATGCTTTATCCTTGATTTATAGTTACTGATCCCTTAGATCATATTTTGGAAGCTATTCTAGGACAGTTTTGGAAGGCTCTCTCACTTTCTTTTAATGTTTACTTATTTTTGAGAGAGAGAGAGAGAGAGACAGCATGAGCGGGTGAGGGGCAGAGAGAGGGGGAGACACAGAATCTGAAGCAGGCTCCAGGCTCTGAGCTGTCAGCACAGAGTCCGACGCGGGGCTCAGACCCACAAACCTCCAGATCATGGCCTGCACTGCAGTAGGATGCTTAACCGACTGAGCCACCCAGGCGCCCCTCTAATTTTCTTTTAGAAAACTTATTCTCCAGTTTGGCAGTGTGTTTTAGAAGCCATTGAAATGTGCTCCTATGTGTTTGTTCTACTTCTGAGGGTGTATTCCAAGGGAATCAACTAGGATATGTGGAAAGGTATAGTTATAAGAATGCTTATTACAGAATTGTAAGAAAAATAAAAGAAACAGCCCAGAAGCAAAAAGAGTAAGTAATTATGATAATTTCATACTTTGGAATAATGAGCACCTCACAGAAAAATGTTACTTCAAATTGATGAAAATTGTGACTGATTTTTTTTTTTTTTTTTAAATTCTCAGGTTAGCTAACATACAGTGTAGTCTTGGCTTCAGGAGTGGAATCCGCTGATTCATCACTTACATATAACACCCAGTGCTCCTCCCAACAAGTGCCCTTCTCAATGCCCTTCACCCATTTTCCCCACCTCCCCACCCCCATCAACCCTCAGTTCTCTGTATTTAAGAGTCTCTTCTGGTTTGCTTCCCTCTCTGTTTTTATCTTGTTTTTCCTACCCTTCCCCCATGTTCATCTGTTAAGTGTCTCAAATTCCACATGAGTGAAATCATGTGATATCTGTCTGTCTCTGACTAAACTTATTTCGCTTAGCATAATATCCTCCAGTTCCATCCACGTTGTTGCAAATGGCAAGATTTCATTCTTTTTCATCACTGAGTAGTATTCCATTGTGTGTGTGTGTGTGTGTGTGTGTGTGTGTGTGTGTGTGTGTCACATATCACATTTTCTTTTTTTTTAATTAATAATTTTTTAATGTTTATTCACTTTTGAAAGACCGAGAGAGTGGGAGACACAGAATCTGAAGCAGGCTCCAGGCTCTTGAGCTGTCAGCACTGAGCCTGATGCAGGACTCGAATCCAGGAACTGAGATCATGACCTGAGCCACAGTTGGCCGCTTAACCAACTGAGCCACCAAGGCGCCCCTATACACCACATTTTCTTAATTCATTCATCAGGTGATGGACATTTAGGTTCTTTCCATAATTTGGCTATTGTTGAAAGTGCTGCTATAAACATTGGGGTACAAGTGCCCCTATGTATCAGCACTCCTGTATCCCTTGGGTAAATTCCTAGCAGTGCTATTGCTGGGTCATAGGATAGTTCTATTTTTAATTTTTTGAGGAACTTCTGTGCTATCTTCCAGAGTGGCTGCACAAGTTTGCATTCCCACCAGCAGTGCAAGAGGGTTCCCATTTTTCCACATCCTCGCCAGCATTTGTTGTTTCCTGAGTTGTTAATTTTAGCCATTCTGACTGGTGTGAGATGGTGTATCTCAGAGTGGTTTTGATTTGTATTTCCCTGATGAGGAGTGTCATTGAGCATCTTTTCATGTGTCTGTTTGCCATCTGGACATCTTCTTTGGAAAGTGTCTGTTCATGTCTTCTGCCCTCTTCTTCACTGGATTATTTGTTTTCTTGGGTGTTGACTTTGATTTTTGATTTTTGATACCAGCCCTTTATCCAATCGATATGTCATTTGCAAATATCTTCTCCCATTCTGTCAGTTACTTTTTAGTCTTGTTGATTGTTTCCTTTGCAGTGCAGAAGCTTGTTATCTTGATGAGGTCCCAATAGTTCATTTTTTTGCTTTTATTTCCCTTGCCTTTGGAGACATGTCAGGTAAGAAATTGCTGCAGCCGAGGTCAAAGAGGTTGCAGTCTGTTTTGTCCTGTAGAATTTTGATGGCTTCCTGTCTCACATTTAGGTCTTTCATCCATTTTGAGTTTAATTTTATGGTGTAAGAAAGTGTGACTGAATTTTGTACCACTCACTTAAAAAGTTAAATGAAGTGGGGCACCTGGGTGGCTCAGTCAGATAAGCATCGACTTCAGCTCAGGTCATGATCTCACGGCTCGTGAGTTCGAGCCCCACACCAGGCTTTGTGCTGACAGCTCAGAGCCTGGAGCCTGCTTCGGATTCTGCCTCCCTCTCTCTGCCCCTGCCCCGCTTGCACTCTGTCTCTGTTAATAAATAAACATTAAAATTTTTTTTGATTAAATGAAGCAATAGCCATAAAGAACAAATTGAACTCAGGGAATAGATAATAAGGCAGGATTAAAAAAAGTGGTTGAAACATGTACATTCAGAATCAAGAAAGAGTAGAAACAAGGGGTACCTGGGTGGCTCAGTCAGTTAAACATCTGACTCTTTGGCTCAAGTCATGATCTCACAGTTCATGAGATTGAACCATGCATGGGACTCTGTGCTGACATCACAGAGCCTGCTTGGGATTTTCTCTCTCCCTGTCTCTCTGCCCCTCCCCTGCTTGCTTGCTCGCTCTCTCTCAAAATAAATATTTAGGAGAAAAACAATAGAAGCAAAAGTCCAAATATATCACAGAAATGAAGGCATTTGGTAGGACCAAAGGTGTAGAATATGCAGTAACCAAGATAATGAGCATAGGGGATAGAAATGAGAAAAGCAGTCTGCAGTCACACCACCCTGAGTGCACCCAATCTTGTCTGATCTCAGAAGCTAAGCAGGGTTGGGAAAAATAAGAAAGCAAACAAAACAAATAAATGATTAAAACGAATTGGAGAGGAAGTGAGATAGGTAAAGTCGTTTCAACATAACAGTTTAGTCTCTGAATAATAAAGCTAAAATAGTGGAATGCAATAAATATTTAGTGATACCATTCAAGAAAACTCTTCATAAGTAACAGAAGAGTTAAAATGACATATTGAAGGAGCACACCATGTATCAGGGGAAAATGATCCAGAATGGTTCACAATGGGGTATATCTTAGCAAAGTCATTGGACTTAAGATCAAGAGAGTTTCTGTGGGTGGCCATGGCAAAAGACCAAGTCACTAAAGGGGGGAAGTAAAGGGTTTGCCTCAGACTTTGCAAACCTCAATGCCAGAAGATAATGAATCAGTACTTTGAAATACACTCCAGGAAGGAAAATGAAAGACAAGAATTTATATTTAGTCAAGCTGTCTGTCAAATACAAAGACTACCATTCAAAGATACATTGTTTGTGAGATACATTATTATCATGAAAGAAAAAGTATATACTCCATCAACTAACAAACATTGGGAAAGGGAAAGTAGGATATAGAGTCATTTCCTTGCGTGTAATGACAAATATTAAAGGATGATGTCTTAAGCTGACAAATCAAGAAGTGGAAATATAAGCATATTTTACAAAATGAAGGTATTTTTTGTAAATTGTAAAGTTGTAGCAATGCTCTTCAGGGCAGTACTGGTTAAACAGATTATGGTTCATCCATATCATGAAATACTTGATAGCCTCATAAAAAAATGAGGAAGGTCTCTATGTATAGGGAAGGAGCACCAAGATAAAAAGCAAGATGTAGAACATATAATGGAATATATGGTACCATTTATGTAAAAGGAGTAGAAAAATAGTATATAAGGATTTCATACATTTGATCAAAAAACTCGGGAAAAATACACAAGAATCTTTAAGAAAAAAATTATCTTGGGGGAAGGCTTGGGAGGTGGTTGGATGGATGACTGGGTAAGGGTTAGGTTCGGGTTTGTTCTTTTTTTTTTTTTTTTAATGTTTATTTATTTATTTTGAGAGAGAGCATGCACATGCATGAGTGGGTCAGGGGCAGAGAGAGGGGGAGGGAGAGAGAATCCCAAGCAGGCTCCACACTGTCAGCGTGGAGCCTGATTTGGGGCTCAGACTCAAGAACACGAAATCATGACCTGAGCCAAAATCAAGAGCTGGATGCTTCACCAACTGAGCCACCCAGGCGCCCTTCCTTTTCATTTTTGAAGTGCAAATGCATTACATATTACTAATTAGACTAATGGAAATATCAAATATTCTCTTCCTCCTTCCCCCAAATTCTGGTCCCATATTGTCTTAAGCAAAGGTCTGAGGTAGTTTTAGCTGCTATCTCTACAAGGTGTCATGGAATTTTCATTCTTTCCAGAATGTAATCTTCTTAAGTAATCTTCCCCAGGCCTTCTAGGTGCAGAAAACACTGTTCTGTGATTGATTTGCTATTTCATCTGGACAGGTTCTCTGTCCTTTCTTAGGTTGTCTGCAAAATAATCAGTACTTATTAAGGCTGGTTCTGTCATTAAATGAAACTCTGTTTCTTATCCTTTGTGTAGGTTATTTATGGGATTGGTCTTGCTGGATGCATTGGGCTCCTATGAGTGAGCATTTCCCCTTGAGTTAGTGTCTAATATTCATTCTCAACTTAATATGGTCAAAACAGAACTCTTGATAACATGTACCACCTTTAGAACTCTATGAAATAGGAAGATACGAATTACATTTAGTTTTTGTTTTTTTCATTTAAGGAAGGTGAGACATTAAGAGGTTGTGACTTGTCAAAAATTACTCAGAAAATAGGAGTAAGGCAGGGGCAAGGAGGGTGCTGCCAGACTGCCAGATGTCTTAACCATTGATAATGTGAATCCTGCCTTGTTGATATGAGGATTTAGCATGGTGGACTGAGTTATTGGGGTTTTCCACTCAAGTGAGGCTAATTTGTTTTTTGGTCCTTGTGCAGTTATGCTCCCAAAGAGATTCTCACACTTATTTCCAGGGTGCATGAGTTTGGATATATAATTGGAAAGCAGTGATGCTACTATTATTAGTGTATACATGTATGCACACACATATATGCACATAGTGATTCAGTATAATTGCCAGTGACAAAACTGTTACCTTTTGTGATTTAAGATCACTTGAAGGGAATGCTCATGAAATCATGCTCATGACTTTGAACTCTTTTCCATAATGAATAGAAGACATTCTGCAACATTTTCTAGAAGTTTTCTAAATGCTTTGGTTCTAATGCATTAATTGTATTGCATTTCTACTTTGGTTTCTAAAGTTGTGTGTGTAAAATGGGGGCGATAGTCTTGTCATCTTCACAGGATTGTTGTGATTACTAACTGGGATAGCTTATGTGAATGCGCTTTTGTAAAACTGTAAGGTGCCTTATCAGAACAGAGATGGTGGTGCTAGTATACGCTAATTAGTCTCACCTGTTCCTCATATGTTCCTACCATTCAACTCTGTCCCTTCCCGATTCACTCTTTTCTAAGAATAGGACTAAAAGGATCATATTAGACTTAAATTCGTGTACCTTAGCTTTTTCCCCCTCTGTGTTTCTTTTTCTGCACGTGTTCATCTACGTAAAGACAATTTTGAATAATGTCATACACAGAATCTTACACTTAATAATTAAACAATAGAGATATAATAAAAACCTATGCGTAATAGTGTGGACACAGGCTTTGTAAACAGTTCTGTGTTTTAAAATCCACTTGTCCTATGTTGGCTGTGTGACCTTGGGCAGGTTACTTAATCTCTTGTAGACTCAGTGTTCTCATGTGTAAAAATGAATGATAATATTTATCTTTTGACATTGTTGCGGACTAAATGAGGTACTTTTTGCAAAGCACTTTGGAACATTGTTTTCACAGAACACTTAGTCTACCCTCATGTCCTCAAACATGCAAATTCTAGTTCAGACATAATCACTTGATTAGTAGTTTTACCATTTTTGTTGTACTCCTTTTAATGTAAGTTACATTGATAAAGATCAGAAATTTAACTCCACAGTTGCTCTAAAAACTTTCTATTTTAGATTCACTGGAATGAAAAATGAGTACATTATGAAAAATGTACATAACAGTGTATATTATTTTATTTCTGGCTTATGTGAGTATATGGGAGCCTGAAAACTCATCAGCTATTTCAAAACGAGGATCCATTTATTCATTATGTTTTACATATACCTAGCTGGTGCTACTATTAGCATTTGGAATAAAGAGATGAAAAATAAAAGTAGTTCTTGGCTACATTGGAGGTCACCATTTGTCAAAGGAGACAGGTAAATAAGTGGTTATAATCCAATATCAGAAGTAGTCTGATAGAGGTCTGCACAGGGAGCTTTGAGAACCCAGAGGAGGCACCTCCCACTTCTACATGGGGAGTGTGCGTGCAGTCGTTCAGATGTGCCTCCCAGGGAAAATGACATCTGAGTCACATCTGGAACGAGCCAGAACCTGTAACATGAAGCCTTTTCTTCAGACTAAGGACGTGAATTCATTTTAAGATGATGTGGAGCCAGTGACTACTTTTATTTAAAGCAACATGAGGGGCGCCTGGGTGGCTCAGTCAGTTGGGCGTCTGACTTCGGCTCAGGTCACGATCTCACCATCAGTGAGTTCGGGCCCTATGTCAGGCTCTTGCTGACAGCTTGGAGCCTGGAGTCTGCTCTGGATTCTGTGTCTCCCTGTCTCTCTGCCCCTCCCCTGCTCATGCTGTCTCTCAAAAATTAAAAAAAATAATAATAAAGCAACATGAATGGATTGGGAATTTAGGATAACTACCTGGAAGCATACCTCCAAGCAGTGGCATCACATCAGTTTTATCATCATCTACATTGCAACCAGTTACTTAATATATCCAGCTCATGGATACGTTATCTCACTCAATCCAGCACCCTTTGAACTGCATATTAATTGCCATTATTCTATAGATATGAAAACACAGGGTAATACAGGTTAATAGAGGAGTTAGTGACTGGATGCATAAGGGAGAGTATGTTTGATCACCTGCCATTCTTCCTGGTGGGTTTAAGTTAACAGAAGTTAAGATAAGAGATCATAATTGTTGATCCTTAGTCTCCTTTTTCATGTGTTTTATATATTATGAGCATTTCACTGAATTTAGTTTGATTCTAGAGTTTAAAGGTAACATGTGTTCCCTAGAAGATGGCTTTTAACCCAAGTCTGTTACTTTGTCTGGTACTTAAGGAAACTGGTTTGTTCTAACACTAGAGGAAAAAATGGTTGTGTTAAACTTGCTCTTCCTTAGAATTTTTCATCTTACAGGATTTTTGTCCCTATTCTTTAGAATTCTTAATAGAATAGGTTACTTAATTTTCCAGTCCTTCTCCTTTTCCTCTAAATAAAATTATCTTAATATTTGAAATGATATCTCCTTAGGATTTGAGACATTGTAGTTGTGTAATTGTTAAATAATTCTCATATGTAACTGGGGACCTGGATTCTCAGTATGAAGGGTAGTTTGAAACTAGATTTTTGTCTTTCTTCATGTCTATCGAGTATATTCAAGCAATAGAATGAGAGGTGATAATTCTTCAGAGTTAAAAACAAAACAAAAAACCTGATTATTAATCCAGCCACATTCCTCATTAGCTTTCCAAATCCTGTCAAAATTGACCGTTTACCCCTTCATTTTTAGTTCTTTAGTTGAAAATACAAATGAAGTACTTCTCTCCTAGAAATGTGGTATAATGATTCGTTTTTTTAAAAAGGGTTTGTATGTAACTAGAAAGGAGTATAACAAAGATTGTGTGTGCACAGTTTCGACTTGCTATACTCACCTTTTACTTCTTTTATTTCAGCTCAATCTGAAATTGAAGTTTCTGTGTCTGCAAGAAATATCAGGAGGTTACTAAGTTTCCAGCGGTATCTTAGATCTTCTCGCTTTTTTCGCGGTACTACTGTTTCAAATTCTCTAAACATTTTAGATGATGATTATAATGGACAAGCCAAGGTGTGTATAACTTTTTCAAGAAAACATTGATTTTTGATAAGTTTCATGAAACCCTTTTTTTCCCGTATGGGATTGACTTATTAGAACCTTTTTTTGTATGCAAAAATTAGTTAAGCCCATTATTCAGTTTTTCCTTTAGAGTGGGTGTTCATTTTATAATTAGGTATTACAGAGCAAGGGAAATCTCTGAAGTAACTAAAAGAATGAAAATGTTTTTGTTTATTGTAACAGTAAGTAACAAGTAGATCAGTAAACATTAAACTATAAGATCACACTGAATTTTAACTCTGGGAAGAATATTATGGCTATTCTGATCTAATGTCTATATGCTATACCTAAAGAATCTATGACCTAAAGAGCATCAGGGACTGTTTGAGCTCACCCACTGTTTAGAGGTAAACCCAGCATAGGACGTTAGGTCTCATGACTTATAGTCAAATGATTTTTTATAGTCTCTTGCATCACTGAGCTATTTTGAGGGTTTATACATTTTCTAATTAAACCCAGTGATTGTAAGCATTATTTATATAGTTTAAAAGAAATGTCTTAATGAAGGTGGAGCTCAGATGAGCTTGTTTTTGACCAAATGAGAGTTTTTAATGATCTTACGTTTCTGATATTTTTAAAATTATTTTTTACCTAATATTTACAGGCCAGATTTTGTAAGTGTGTGTACATAGGGCTAAGGTACCTTCTTTACAATTACATTAAAGTGCAAAAAAATTGTTTCCCTGTTTGTGAAAGAAATCTATAGAAAAGTGTTCATGCTTTCTTTAAATTGTAAAAAGTTTACAGGTTCTGCTTTTTAACATGAAAATATCGGGGCACCTGGGTAGCTCAGTTGGTTAAACGTCTGACTTTGGCTCAGGTCATGATCTCATAGTTCCTGGGTTTGAGCCTCCCGTCGGGCTCAGTGCTGACAGCTCAGAGCCTGGATCCTGCTTCAGATTCTGTGTCCCTCTCTCTCTCTGCCCCTCTCCCGCTTACACACGCACACATGCTCTCTCTCAAAAATAAACATTAAAAAAAATTAAAAATAAACAAAATGAGAATATTGATCTGTGTATGAGTGGTTGTTAGTACTATCAAATAATCACTATTAGTAGGAGTATTTCTTACGTCAATTTATTGATAGATGTGTACAACAGTGAACTTTCCACAAAAATTTCAGGTTACAAATATATAGTGTAAAAATATCATGAATTTGGTTTGGTTGTTGTGAGATTTGCTCAACTGAAATACACATCAACTTAAATGTAATAAAGGCTATTAATTATTGTATAATGATATTTAAAGAATATAAATAAATACCTGTAAGTTGGGAGTGTTTGTTTTTTTTTTTTTAAGAAAAGGAATGACAAATAACTTAAGCATAGTGTAGTATAGATTCAAGTGCCTAGGTTCCAGAATCAGACCGCCTGAGTTAATTAATATCCCAGCTCTATTACTTTCTAGCTGAGCAAGTTAGTTACTTTTAGCCTGTTTCCCCATATATAAAGGAGGGTTAAAGACAACTCCTACTTCATAGTCTTGGTATGAATAGTAAGAGTAAGCAAAACACTTTTAACAGTACCTGGAATATAGTAAGTACTCAACTATTATAACTTATTTTTAAAATCTAATTTCTAGACCATGCCATGTATGATCCATATATGGCTCATGGTGTTAAATTATGTTAGAATTCTTGAAAAGTTCATGGGAGTATAGGAATGAATTGAAAGAAACAATAACCTTACTTGTACATTCATTAATTGGAATACAAAATATTTGGTTTTCCAAATGGAGATTACCCTTTGGACACTTTTTTGGAGCCAGTTGGAAAGGTCATGATTAAAAGGAGAATGATACTTTGCATTTCTTAAAGTAAATCACTTTCCATGTTCACTAACTTCACTATGGACTATCTGTAAAAGACAGACTGTTATTGAACTTAAATTACAGTAGGAATGTTTGGTTTTCATTTCAGTGTATGCTGGAAAAAGTTGGAAATTGGAATTTTGATATCTTTCTATTTGATAGACTAACAAATGGTAAGTGAAGAGTTTGACTTACTCAAATTAATGTGTACTCTAGATTGCTGCATCTATGGTACAGTCACTCGGGGGTTTATTGCTTTCATTTACTTAGGTTATGAGCCCTCTGCTGCCAACAGAACATCATTTTGTCCCTTCTTTAGTGACTGATCTATAAGCTCAAAGAATCACTCTCATAATTTTGTCTTTGCATTACTCTTGGTTAGCAGTAATCAAAAGTCATCATCATCATCATCACTTGGCCATCCATCCCTAATTAATGCTACTATTATAGATAACCCAAAGTGAAATTGTTACCTCATTATTTTGTTTCTCTGTTTTGGTTTCTTTTGGGTTGTGGTCATTTATAATGACATCTTCTGATATTGTATTTCAGCTTTGATAGCCACAGATATGTGGTAGATTAATGACATTTTAAAGATATCCTTTCTTTTAACTTTATGGTTCTCAGGCTTTTCTTTCTCTGTACACTTGAGAGATATGACATATGATCAACAGTGGTTCCCTATGACATGGCATCTTCATGGTTGGGTGGAGATGAGCTTGTAGCTTCTTTAGGAGTCTTATCAGAATCTACAGAATATGAATGGTTTGAAAACACCAGGTGATTCTAATCTGTTTACCCCCTCCTCTGTTTTGTTTGGTTTTAGGGGCAAGGGTCATGTTTCCTTATTGTCTTTGGAACAGGATAAGGATTTCTTTTAAGAATCATTTTTATTTAGGGTAAAATTTTTGGCATAAAAAAATGGTACAGGTTATTCAACTCGACCGTACTTGTCTAAATATCTTTTTGCTTGTCTAAATATCCTTTTAATAAGTGAAACAGGGGGCTCCTGGGTAGCTCAGTTGGTTAAGCATCTCACTCAATTTCGGCTCAAGTCATGATCTCATGATTCATGAGATAGAGCCCCACAGTGGGCTCTGTGCTGACTGTGGAGCCTGCTTGGGATTCTCTCTCCCTCTCTCTTCCCCTCCTGCACACACACACACACACTCTCTCTCTCTCTCAAAATAAATAAATAAACCTTAATAAAAGTAAAGTAGATTGGAAAGTACACTGAGAGGAAGCCACTTCTGAGTGTTTAGAATGAAGTGGGCCACCTGGGTGGCTCAGTCAATTGAACATCCAACTCTTGATTTCAGCTCAGGTTGTGATCCCAGGGTTCGAGCCCTGCACCAGGCTCCACTCTGAGCATGGAACTTGCTTGAGATTCTCTCTCTCCCTCTGCCTCCCCCTCCCCTGCTCATGCATTCACATTCTTTCTGTCTGTCTCTGTGTGTCTCTCTCTCTCTCTCTCTCTCAAATTAAAAAAAAAATTTTTTTAGAGTGAATTAAATATGTAGTTCACTGCTACGTACTTTGAAATTGCCTTTTTGTTTTCTTTTTTTCTTTGGAATGAAGCTCCTTTCATAAGGAAGCTAAATATGGGAAACGGGCAAGCAAGCAGATACAACTCTAGTCATCTTGAGAATCAATGTGGGTCTAGCTTTTTAGTATCACTACATTATTCCCTGTAAGCTGTGTGACCATGTAAAGTGAAAATAGCTTTGAGATCACCTTCTATTTGTCTGTACACTGTTGACAGAAAATAAATCGGACTGATCCTCAGCAAAATTGAAAAACAATGAATTCTGTTTTATCAGCACAGTCCCCCTCCTGCTTCCCTGCCATTTTGGGTTTTTTTTTCCTTTTCTCTTTCTCTTCTACCTCTCCTTTGCCCTCGGGTGACTGTTTTCTGCCTTTCTCTGGCCCCACTTGGCATGTCCACACAGAAAATGCTCTAGTATCTTTACACAGTTGTCTTTCCCTTCAGCCTTCCCTTTTTAAAACATGTAGATGGCAAAATATCAGGTGACTCATCTTCTTCTAGATCTGGGAAATTCCTTTTTTCTAACTTAATATGAATATTACTTCAGTTATTACCCAAGATAAATGTAGATCAAGCCATGCCACCCTTCACACCTTCCAGGCTTAGCCTTCTGTAAACTGTAATTGCTCCTCACCTACTGTTAGTCTGCTGGGACACTTTTACTCATTGAAATAGCTGTTTGTTCTCTAAATTCCATTTTTAAAAAGCACATATCTGCTAGTCAGGAGTCTTGGTGATGAAAGTAGAGTGAGGTTGAAAGTGTGGGATGGGCAGAATAGCTTTCATGTTAATCACCTCATTACTTTTTGTGAAGATGATGGCTGAACGATTTCTTCTTAGGGTTGGTTGTTAGCAGGTAACTACACACCTGTGATTTTACAGATGGTAATACACATATTCATGTAACGAGAGCCACCCAAAAGTTACAGGAATTCTATACATGAAGAGCGAATGGGCAAGAAAAATTTTTAAACTTTCATTATTTTATTAGAAATGCTTTCCTTTTAAAAGTGCTTAGCCAGAAATGAATTCTGGATAATATATATGTATGGTATCCAAGTGTATAGTTTTCCTTTGTTGCTTACGATCCCGTGCTTTCTGTATTTCTTACTCTGGCAATTCACCAGATGACATAGTAGGGGGAACGCAGAGAAGAGGTAAAACTCAGTGATTCCCACCAAGACAAAGGGTCCCACCTTGTCCACTGCAAGGAGGAAAATACGTATCATCTGGTAGGATATATTTGGCATTCCTTTTATAGGAATGAGAGGTTGTGTGTAAAATAGCAAGATAGGGTTTGTCACCCCTGAGATCTACCTGGCATGTGAGGACCCTCATTGCCAGGTGTGTGTCATGGCAGCCTCATCCTCCTGGCTGCCGTCTGGAATCACATCTAAGAACTATCAATGACCCTTACATATACCTCGAGCAGTTCTATCTTTGGATACATGTTTATGAAGGAGGCTCTTCTATAAGCACAATTTTCTTTTCCAAGAAAGTGTTTCCATTTTTGTATAAAGTAAGTTCTTCTGTGCAAGAAGAACAGGTAAGCATTACTTGTTTTGAAATGTTTGACTTGTGTTCTTATTCACTGGTATTAAAATAGTCCGTTGGTATCTTAAAAACTAGAAATAAGAAACAATGTTACACGCAGTTTTCCAATTAGATATGGGTAGTACACTTTGTTAGACTGGTTTTTGTCTGATTCTTTTAAAGTTCTTGGCGGAAGACATTATATGTATTGCAGATTGCCCGAATTCCAGAAGATATTTTACCATTAGATTGCAGCTTTCTTAAAACTTATTCAAGACCTAGAAATTGGTAATTTGTTTCATTAGGTTT
The DNA here is from genome assembly GCF_046562875.1 of Panthera onca. Classification (NCBI taxonomy): domain Eukaryota; kingdom Metazoa; phylum Chordata; class Mammalia; order Carnivora; family Felidae; genus Panthera; species Panthera onca. Next base: position 16,631,383 of record NC_138356.1, on the reverse strand, counting down.
GCAAAACAAGTTTGGGAGAATGCTATCATAGCCTAAACATACAGAATAAATATACATTCTTTTTTACTGAGATATAATTGACATATGATGTTATATTAGTCTCAGATGTACAACATAATGATTTGACATTTATATACATTACAAAAGATTACCACAGAAGTAGTTACCATCCGTCACCATAAAAAGTTATTACAATATTATCGCCTATATTCCCTATGCTGTACTTTACATCTCTGTGACGTATTTATTTTATAACTGGAATTTTGTACCTCTTAATCCCTTTCACCTGTTCTGCCCATTCCTCCACCTCCTTGGCAATCACGTTTGTTCTCTGTAAGTCTGTTTCTGTTGTTTTGTTTGTTCATTTGTTTTTTAGATTCCAGATATAAGCAAAATCATATGGTGTTTGTCTTTCTCTGTCTGAATTATTTTACTTAGCATAATGCCCTCTAGGTCCATCCATGTTATCACCAATGGCTGAGTAATGTGCCATTACAATAATGTTCCATTGTTTTGTGCTTTCAGCTCTCACATTTAGGTCTTGAGTCCATACTTTGTGTATTTTTGCACATGGTATGGGAAAGTAGTCAAGTTTCATTGTTTTACATGCAGCAGTTCAGCTTTTCCAACACCATTTATTGAAGAGACTGTTTTTTCCCCATTGTATATTCTTGCCTCCTTTGTCATAGATTAACTGACCATTAAAGCATGGATTTATTTTGGGCTCTCCGTTATGCTCCACTGATCTGTATGTCTCCTTTTGTGCTGACACCATATCGTTGATTACTGTAGCTTTGTAATGTAGTTTGAAATCTGGGAACACGATACCTCAGCTCTGGTGTTCCTTCTCAAGATTGCTCTGACTATTGGGGATCTTTTGTGGTTCCATACAAATGTTAGGATTATTTTTCTAATTCTGTGAAAAATGCTATTGGTATTTTTATGGAGATGGCATTGAATCTGTAGATTGCTTTGGACAGTAGGGACATTTTAACCATATTATTCCAGTTCATGAGCATGGTACATCTTTCCATTTCTTTGTGGCATCTTCAATTTTTTTCATCAATGTCTTATAGGTTTTCAGATTACAGATTTTCCAACTCCTTTGTTACATTTATTCCTAGGTATTTTCTTTTCGATGCAATTATAAATGGGATTATTTTATTAATTTCTCTTTCTGGTAATTACTAGTATATAGAAGTACAACATATCTGTATGTTAATTTGGTATCCTGTAACTTTGCTGAGTTCATTTGTAGTTCTAATAGTTTTTTGGTAGAGTCTATAGGGTTTTCTTTATATATAGGATTATGACATCTGCAAGTAGTGACAGTTTACTTATTCCTTCACAATCTAGATGCCTTTTATTTCTTTTTCTTTTCTGATTGCTGTGTTTTGTACTTCCAGTACAGTGTTGAATAAAAGTGTCAAGAATGGGCATCCTTGTTTTGTTCTTAGAAGGAAAGCGTTCAGCTTTTCACCATTGAGAATGATGTTACCTGTGGGTTTGTCATATGTGGCCTTTTTTATATTGAGATATGTTCCCTCTGTACCCACTTTGTTGAGGGTTTTTATCATAAATGGATGTTGAATTTTGTCAAATGGTTTTCCTGCATCTATTGAGATGATCATATGCTTTTTATCCTTCATTTTGTTAAGGTAGTATATCCTGTTGGTGCATTTGCAAAACCATCCTTATATTCCTGGAATAAATCCCACATGAACATGGTATTTGATCCTTTCACTATATTGTAGAATTTGGTTTGGTCATATTTGGTTAAGTATTTTTGTAAATATGTTCATCAAGAATATTGGACTGTAATTTCTTTTTTTGTACAAAGTGTCTTTGTCTACTTTTGGTGTCGGGGTAATGTTGGCCTTGTAGAATGAATACAGAAACAATCCTTCCTCTTTAATTTTTTGAAATACTTTGAGAAGGATAGGTACTTACTCTTCTCTCAGTGTTTAGTAGAACCCACCCGTGAGAAGCCATTTGGTCTTGGACTTTTGTTAGTTGGGAGTTTTTCGATTACTGATTCATTTCATTACTAGTAATTGGTCTGTTCAAATTTCCTATTTCTTTGTGATTCAATCTTAGAAGATTATGTATGTAGGAATTTATCCATTTCTTCTAGGTTGTCCAGTCTGTTGGCATCTACTTGTTTTAGTAGTCTCTTACCAGCTGTATTTTTATGGTGTCTTTTGTATCTTCTCCTCTTTCATTTCTGATGTTGCTTACTTGAATCCTGCCTCTTTTTCTCTTATTTTTTAAGTCCTATTTCATTTATTTCTACTCTTTATTATTTCCTTCCTTCTACTAACTTTGGGCACTGTTTGTTCCTCTTTTTTCTCATTCCCTTAAGTGTAAGCTTAGATTGTTCATTTCACATTTTTCTTAATGGTTTGGTAGGCTTTATCACTATAAGCTGCTTCTGCAGAGCACCTGGGTGGCTCAGTCAGTTAAGTATCCAACTCTTGATATCAGCTCAGGTCATGATCTCTCAGTTTGTGAGTTTGAGCCCTGCATTGGGCTCTGCATTGACAGTGTGGAGCCTTCTTGCGATTCTGTTTCTGCCTCTCTCTATCTCTGCCTCTCTCTCTCTTCTCCCCCCTCACTCTCCCTCTCACACTCTCTCTCTCCCTCTCAATAAATAAATAAACTTAAAAAAAAACATTTTTTCTGTGCATCTTCTATTTTGGAACATTATATTTTAATTTTCATTTGACTCAATTCAATTGTTTGAATTCCTCTTTCATTTCTCCATTGACGTCTTGGTTGCTTATTGGCATGTTGTTTAGCATCCACATGTTTGTGTTTTTTCCAGTATTTTTTTTCTTGTAATTGATCTAGTTTCATACTGTTGTGGTTGGAAAAGATGCTTGATGTAATTTCAGTTTTAAATTTATTGAGACTTGTTTTGTGGCCTAACATGTGATCTCTCCTGGAGAATACAATGTTTCATGTGTGTCTCCAAAGAATGTGTATTCTTTTTTAATTTTTTGTTTTTTGTTTTTGCTGTTCAGTTTGGATGATTTCCACTACCCTGAAATCCCAGATCACTGATCTGTGCTTCTACATCATCTCATCTGCTGTTGATTCCCTTTACTGTGTTTTTCATTTTAGTTAATGTATTCTTCAGCTCTGATGCATTCTTTTTTATATTTCTTATCTCTGCTGAAGTTCTCACTGAGTTTATCTACTCTTCTCAAGTCTGGAGAGCATCCTTATGACCATTACTTTGAACTCTTCATAAGGTAGATTGCTTATTTCCATTTCATTTAGTTTTTTTTTTTTTTTTTTTTGAGGTTTTGTCTTGTTCTTTCATTTGCAACATGTTCCTCTGTCTCCTCCTTTCCCTGCCTATTTTTGTTTGTATATATTAGGTAGATCAGCTGTGTCTCTGGGTCTTGAACATGTAACCTTATATAGAAGGCATCCTGTGAGGCGTAAACCCCACCCCACCCCCTGGTAACTATACCCAGGCACTCCAGGGATATCCCCTGTGTGGGCTGCATGTCCCCTCCTTTGTGGCTGGATCACAACTTATGTGGGCACACTGGTACCACTTTTGTGGGGTTCCAGTCCCAGCTGAGGCGACTCAGTGTGGTGGGACAGTAGCCACTTTTGGAGGGACAGGCACCAGTCTCAGTTGAGGCTCTCTGCTGAGTGCAACAGGAGGGGAACCACTTTGGAAGAGTATCCCCCAGGAAGGGAAGGTTGGGCTGGACAGGTCCACAGGTTGACATCTGGTCAGGGTAAGCAGTGCTAGAAAGGTAAATGGATAGTGTCAGAACTGGTGCCCGCCAGCATCAGCCCAGCGAGGCAGAAGGAAGGCAAGAAAAATGGTGCCATTCAGTGCTTCCTTCCTGGAGAAAGTTCCTACAGAGCCCTGACCCTACCTACTGTACAAGCCCTAAAATTAGTCAGTGAATCTCCTTCAGTTATGGCTTAGGTGCTGTTGAGACTATTGCTTCTGTTCTGGTCTCAGCCAAGTGAGTTTATACGCAGGCCTTTTAAGAGTGGAATCTTGGCTTCCCACAGCCCGCCAGCTCTCCTGAAGTTAAGCTTCACTGATTTTCAAGGCTTCTGGACATAAGGCATGCTGATTTCCAAAGCCAGATGTTATAGAGGCTTTTCTTCCTGGTACAGATCCCCAGGGCAGTGGGTACCTGATGTGGGGCTCAAACCCTTCACTTCTCAGGGAGGATCTCTATACCTATGATATCCCTCCTGCTTGTGGGTTATCAAGCTGGGCGTGTGGACCCCGACCAAATCACATCTCTGCTTTCTTGATGTGACTTTTTCTTTACATCTTTAGCTGTGGAAGAGCTGTTCTGCTAGTCCCCAGATTGCTCTCAGTAAGTTACTCTATATGTACTTGCAGTTTTGGTGTGTGGCCATTGCTTGACATGAGCTCAGAATCCTCCTACTCTGCCATTTTCAGCAATTCCCACCCACTTTTTTAAATTGAGGTATAATTGACATATAACATTATATTAGCTTTAGGTGTACAATGTGAGGATTTAATATATGTATATATTTAAAACAATCACAAAACATCTAACATCCATCACTATACATGGTTACATTTTTTTTGTGAGAACTCTTTAAGATCTGTTCTCTCAACAACTTTCAAATATGTAATACAGTATTATTAATTATAGTCACCATGCTGTACGTTACATTCCCCAGACTTATTTTATAACTAGAAATTTGTACTTTTTGACCCTTTTCACTCATTTTGTCAACACCCCCAACTCTTGCCTCTGACAACCACCAATTTGTTCTCTGTATCTATGAGCTTGGTTGTTTTGTTTGTTAAAGATTCCACATAATAGTTAGATCATGGCATTTGTCTGTTCTCTGTCTGACTTATTTCACTTAGCATAATGACCTCAAAACTCATCCATGTAGTTGTAAGTGGCAAGATTTCCTTCATTTTTATGGCTGAATAATATTCCATCGTATATGTATACCATATCCTCTTTGTCCATTCATCTGTCTGTGGACCCTTAGGTTGCTTCCATTGGAAATAATGCTGCGCTGAGCAGAGGAGTACGTATATCTTTTTGACTTAGTGTTTTCTTTTCTTTGGGTAAATAGAGGTCGAACTGCTGGATAATATGTTAGTTCTCTTTTTAAATTTTCGAGGAGCCTCCATTCTGTTTTCCATAGTGGCTGCACCAATTTACATTTCTACCAATAGTGCATTTTTCTCCACATCCTCACCAACACTTGCTATTTTTTGTCTTCTTGATAATAACCATTCTGACAGGTGTAGAGTGGTATCTCATTTATGGTTTTGATTTGTATTTCCCTGATGGCTAGTGATGTTGAGCATCTTTTCATCCTTGGCCATCTGTATATCTTCTTTGGAAAAATGTCTATTCGTATCCTCTGCCTATATTTAAATTGGGTTGTTTGTTTGAACTTACATTGTGAAATATCTACGTATATATCCAAGGAAAAGTGCGTTGTTACAGCAATAATAACAGGAATATAGCTCACTTCTTCACAAATGGTTCTAAACCAGATGGGCTCCTGTTTGTATCAGTATAGTGTTATCAGGATTCAAATACATTTTAACATTTAATTTCTTAAAAAATAAAAGATTTGAAAAAGTTTCTTTTATTTAAGGTGCTATGTCAGGTTTTTAAAAAAGAATCTCTTTTGGTCTCCTGCATCTTTTCCAGTGTTTCTCATGCAAATATTGTTCAATTAACTTATATTTTTCCTTGGCTATGGGCTTCTGTTGACAATTGTGTAGGCAGTTTTGGGTAATGAAGTTAGCCCAGTGGTCCTTTAAAATTCTCCATAAATGTTATTACTATAAATATGCGATGTGAGAATAGTTAAGTCTTTTGTAGATTTTTTTAAGAATGATAGTTTCTTTAGAGAGATGGTTTCTTTAGAATCATCTTTATGTTATTGTCTAAATTCTGGCAGTAATTTTTGAGCTCCTAACTCTTTAAAACGTACAGTTTTATATCATGTGTCCTAATAGAGGAAATGCACAAAACTTTGAGAAATATAATAGAAGGTATAAAAAATGGAGAGTTACACCTTGGAAGACAGACTAACCATTATAACAATGCTAGTATTTCCAGATTTCATGTCTATACTCACGTGACTCCAGTTGTCAGTGACAAAAGGGTGGAAGTTGAGGGTGAGATAGTCCTCACAGCAGGTAGCAGCTCTTTCGGAAAACTTAGCTTAGGGGAAGAGACAGGGTGGCAGCTGGAGGGAGCCAAGAGAGTCAAGTATTCTTTGTTGTTTGAAAGATAAAATCTAGAGCATGTCCTGAGTGCTGATGCTTATTGGAGCACTAGAAGGAGGGACTGAGGAGGGATATTTTGATTCAGGGGGAAGGAAGAGGCATGGGGGGTGGTGTTGGTAGGTGGCACAGTTTCTGAGACACTCTGGAGGGATGGAGGGATTGGCTTTGGAAAGAAAAGGAAATGAGGGCTTGTATTTTTTCTGTGAAGTATGAGGCTGTTGAGAATGAGGGGGGGAAATTTGAGAAGAATAGAGAAAGCTTGAAAATAGGCATTTAAAGAGATAAAGAGTGGCACCTGGGTGTCTCAGTTGGGCATCCGACTTTGGGTCAGGTCACCATCCCCACATCGGGCTTGCTGCTGTCATTGCAGAGCCAGCTTCGGGTCCTCTACCCACCTCAATTTCCCCTTCCCCCACTTGCGTGCATGCTCTCTCGCTCTCTGTCTCTCTCAAAAATAAATAAGCATTAAAAACAGATAAAGAACTGTTTCACTAGAAAAACATAGTAAGATTGCTGTATAATTGTTGACTGTGAACTTAGTGTTAGAATAGAATTCTATTTAGTTTTGTGACCACCCGCCCCTTCCGGCTACTCAGATTTCTTGCTACAAGTGTGAGGTAGACAAGTGGTTGAGTTCAGAGTTTTGATCTTGAGGTCATCGATCCCTCCTCCTAGCTCTGTACCTTGAAGAACAAACACAACCTCTAGTGAACAAGGTGCAGCTACCACAGTTGACTTTGATTGGACATCCTCATACAGTTAGTGATGTGGTTAAGGGATGTCTAGGTGGAGTTGGTGCAAAGTTTTCTACTGATTCTAACTACTTTGGTGTCTTTCAAAAAAATTGATTCGAAAATGCTTATCTTCCAGTTATTTGGTTGTAGAAAAATGAAACAAAGCCCATTTTTTTCCTTAGAATGGAAAAAAGATATAAGAATTAAAGTTCACAGCTGGTAAAATTAAGGATGTATGTTTTAGAAAGACAAAACGTAGGAATTTGTACTCTCTGTGTTTTATATTCAAAACCCATATTTGGAAGCACAATGTAATTATGCTAGTCTATATTTCCTACTAATATCTCTTCTTTTTTCGTTTTAGGAAATAGTCTAGTAAGTTTAACCTTTCATTTATTTAGTCTTCATGGATTAATTGAGTACTTCCATTTAGATATGATGAAACTTCGTAGATTTTTAGGTAAGTGATTCTAACCCATTTAACAGAAATAACATTTGAACAAGAATCTGTTTTAAGTTTTCATCAGTTTTTTCAGTTAGCTATGGCTCTAAAACAGACTACCCTAAATTTTTGTGGCTTGGAATGACACACACTTACTCAGCTCCTGAGTCTGTGGGGCTGTTGAATGCTGCTTGTAGTCTAGCTGAGTTCATTTATGTACCTGCAGTTGACAACAGGCAAGCTACTCTGTGGGCCTGGACTGGGACCTCAGCTGGGACACTGGGCTTCATGTGGCTCAGCTCTACATGGTCCCCCATTAAATTCAAAGGAGTCAGAGGAGTTTGGCCCCTTAATAAATTCACATTAAAAACAAAAAAAGAAGGAAATATATTTTATGACAAACTGAGCTTGTTCAAAGAGTGATGGGCAGTCTCCAAGGGAGCTGGTGTACCCGGACCCCTGAGACTGGCTCTCCAGGTCTGGCTCTCCATCACTTCCACCCCATGCTGTTGGCCAAAGCAAGTCTGATAGGGGTGAATGACACCTCTCGTCCAGGTAGCTTTGAAGGTTCAAAGCCATGAATGGAGGGCATGGTGAAGAAGTGGGACACTTTTGCAGTCAATCTCTTAGGTTGACCACAGCTTTGTCACAAAGATGACACAATTTCTGTCCTTTTTCCAAACTTTGAAGGCTCAAACTTTAAAAGATTAGGTGCATTGCACTTAGGTGTTCTCTTTTTCTGATCCCAGAAATCTCTTTACGTTAAACTTAAAGATTATTTTTAATATGTTTAAATGTGCACGGTGATATTTGTGTAAGACTGTTTTGCTAGGGAAAAAGCTGAACTTTTTTGCCAAATAAATATGTTAGAAGAAAATTAGCATGAGGATTACTTTTTTTAAAAAAGAAGGTAATATTTTCTTTCCTCTTAAATACTGAACTAAGATAAATTTATTACCTAGGACTTTTGAGAGACTTTTCCTGCATATTTATTTCTAATTTGTATACCCGTAATACTCCACTAACAAATTGTGTAAATTATAAAACATATATAAAAATAGATATTAACAAGAGTAATTCAAAGGCTATTTGAAAGGATGGGTTAAAGTAAATACATAATTCTAATGCTCTTTCCTTCTCACCAGTGAGTCATGGTTCACCACTGTGGAATTGGCTCACTTTACTAGTGACCAGTAGATTACAGTGTTATGCCCTTGGGGCCATCCTGCAGGCTTGATGGCAACAGGGATAACTCCACCCCTAATCCTAGTCTCCTTTTTCATGAAAGCCTAACAGACATGGAGCAGAGACAGTAGGATTAAGAGAAGGTCCATCCCTACTACTGAAAAACTAATTCCAGTTCTGAAACGAATGCCTCACTGATGATGCGCCCATGGGATCACCTTCATATGCCCTAATAACTATAATATTTTAGCTTCATAAAGTTTTTTGTTTACTGATAAATTTCTAGAGTCTAAAACAGTACTTGGCACGATAAGTGTTTGTTGAGTGAATTGCAATGCTTTTAATGAAACCGAGAAACTCTTCTTAAATTACATTTGAAAGAGAGGAGTTTGGTACAATGATAGGTTCACATTTTATTTATTTATTTATTTATTTATTTATTTTTTTATTTTTTTAATTTTTTTTTTTCAACGTTTTTTTATTTATTTTTGGGACAGAGAGAGACAGAGCATGAACGGGGGAGGGGCAGAGAGAGAAGGAGACACAGAATCGGAAAGAGGCTCCAGGCTCCGAGCTGTCAGCCCAGAGCCTGAGGCGGGGCTCGAACTCACGGACCGCGAGATCGTGACCTGGCTGAAGTCGGACGCTTAACCGACTGCGCCACCCAGGCGCCCCAGGTTCACATTTTAAAAGAGAGGCACCTGGGTGGCTCAGTCAGTCAAGCATCCGACTACCGGCTCAGGTCATGATCTGATGGCTCGTGAGTTCGAGCCCCACATCAGGCTCTGTGCTCACAGCTCAGAGCCTGGAGCCTGTTTCAGATTCTGTGTGTCTCCCTCTCTCTCTCTGCCCCTCCCCCGCTAGCACTCTGTCTCTCCCTCTCTCAAAAATAAGTAACACTTAAATAAAAAAGAAAAATAAACAAAATATTTATTGTTTTGACATGAATACCTTCTGATAATCTCAAACAAGTTAGCAGCCACAGTGGTATTGATTCTTTGGACATACATGTGAGTTCTGAGTGATTGTCATCCATCTGAATCTGAACAACTAGCTGGTAGCCACATGAAGATTGTAAGTGGAAAACTCATAATTATCACAATTCTTGTACTTTGCACAGGCCTCCCACGTACAATTAAATTTGAGATCTTTTTTCTTTGATGCAGTTATGATTCAAGAAGATTACCACAGTCAGAACCCTTACCACAATGCGGTCCATGCTGCAGATGTTACTCAGGCCATGCACTGTTACTTAAAAGAACCTAAGGTAAGATGCTGACATTTGCAGGGGGTGCGAATCCTAAGAAAATTCCTTGACTTACTTTCAAATACTTTTCCTTAAATGAGTGATTTGACTCAAAATCAGAGGCTTCCTTCACTAAACTGAGATCTGGCTGGATCAAGTTTCCCATCCTGGTTATATTTGTACAGCAGTTGGACAACTGAGTGATTGTTGAGAGAGAAGCTGGAGAAGTCCAGGTGAGGTCTGGATCCGACGAAACCCCCAACTCTGTGTTAAGACACTGGCATTTACACCAAGCTCCTTGTAACCTCCATGAGGGCCGCACAGCATTAGTCCAATTCAGAGAATGAACGGGGAGCTACAGAAGGGAAGCAGGAGACTTTCCCACACCTGTCAGAAGCTGTTTTGTTTTGGTGCACCATGAAAGAGCCTGGTGGCCCAAGCTAGGCAAGGGGCTTTGGGGAAGGAGAGAGGTAGACGGTCTGTAAGATCTCTTGGGAGTTAGAGTGCCTAGCCCATGGTGTCTGCATCTTTGGGGGAATGAAGCAGAGAGAAGAGTCAATGAAGACTGCGTGGGGCAGCTGAGTAGAGTGTGGAATTCTGTGAGAGAAAGTACGTAGAAAAGGGAGCAAGTTTTGGGGGTGAGGCTGGTAGAGATGATGACCTCCACTTTGGACATGTAGAGTTAAATGTGTTTGTGTGGTATCCAAATGGAGATGTTGAATAGAGAGTTGGATAAGAGAGTCTGGAGCAGAGAAGAGAATCTGTTGGAGATACAGATGTAGGGATCAACTGTAGATGATAACGGAAAGCCGTGTTTGTCTTTGGATGTTTCCTACCCCTGATGGTCCTGAAATCACATTTGCTTACCCTCAGCCCTGTTTCTAAACTCTTCTCCCCCTGGGATCTGAGTTCCCACTAGATGTTAGAAGGGAAAGCAAGCTGACTAAATCAGATTGTGCTATTTGATGCCAGTTCTGAGAATATAGCCATGTGGTCACCAGTCTTGTCATTTTTCAAGAGATTGTGGAATATGTGAAATACCCCAGTTTTTAGAGTATATACATCATGGCTTTTTTTAAAAAGCAACTTCATTGTGGTATCACTTGTATGCCACAGTAAAATATATACATTTTATGGGTACATTTTTGACAAATGTATACTCCTGAGTGCCCGAATTTTCTAATTGAGCTTTTAAAAAAAACTCTGGGCCAAGGCTGAAGCCTCTGTTGAGAGTTTTTGGGAGAAACTGATAATCACCATACAGCCAGGTAAATGGAATGATGAAGGTAAGTGTCACGTTCTGTGAGACACAGAGGAGGTTAATTAAGCTGGTGCACAGGTCTGTGAAGGTGGCTCCCCTCCCATCTTCCACTGGCCACACCCAACCAGAAGCCAGGGGCGTGGAAGGTAAGGGCTGATGCCAGGCACAGGGCAAGGCGAGAGTGGGAAGGGTGTGGTAAAAATGAATAAAAATGCTGCCTTACCTGTGCAGCTCTGGCAGCACTAATTTTAAGCTTTTTTTTTTTTTTTTTTTTGCCTGTGTATCTGATATTTCTTATTTTAAATACTTTTTGCCTTATGCAGCTTTGATTACACTTATTTGAAATACTTGGCTCCTAGGTGGCTCAGTCAGTTAAGCGTCTGACTCTTGATTTTGGCTCAAGGTCATGAACTTATGGTTTGGTTCTGTGCTGTCACAGAGCCTGCTTGGGATGCTCTCTCTTCCTCTCTCTCTGCCTCTTCCCCACTTGTGAGTGCGTTCACATGCGCTCGCTCACACTCTCTCTCTCCCTCCCTCCTTCCCTCTCTCCCTCCCTCCTTCCCTCCCTCTCTCCCTCTCCCTCCCTCTTTCTCTCTCAAGTATTTTTTTAAAAAATACTTTTCATGGTTAACATACTTAGTGAACTTAGTCAAAGCTTCAGTGAAGGAGATAAAATCACTAAGCCCTAAAATGCAAAAATTCCTTTCTCCTTTATTGTAGTTTACATTTTAAAATAGATTCATTCAGTTTTACAAGTACATTCTAAAAAAAGCCTTAAGATTGTATCTCTTACTGCCTGGGCTTTCACAAGGCTTCACGCTTTCAAGTGCTTTCATTCAGTACATTTTCCTGGTGCTAGGAATCCAGTGGTAAACAGGACAGGAAAGGTCCCAGTGGGGGAAGCAGTCATTAGACAAATAAATAGAATGTTGACATATATTGTAATAATTACTGCTGTGAAGGAATCTAAATCGAGGAATGTGCTGGAGAGTGACCAGAGGATGGCAAGCATTTACAGCTGTAGATAAGGTGGTCAGAAACCACGTAAATTTAAAGGAAAAATTTGAGAAGGAGTCACCTATAGAAAAATGCCGGTGCAGAGGGAATCAAATAGAAAGGCTTAAATATAGTATTTAGTGAGAAACCTGCTTTCCGGGCACCTGAGTGGCTCAGTCAGTTAGGCGTCCGACTTTAGCTCAGGATCTCATAGTTTAGTCAAGATCTCATAGTTCGTGAGTTCCAGCCCGGCGTCTGGCTCTGTGCTGACAGCTTGGAGCCTGAAACCTGCTTCGGATTCTGTGTCTTCTTCTCTCTCGGCCCACCCACCCCTACTCACGCTCTGTCTCTCTCTGTCCCTCAAAAAATGAATAAACATTTTCAAAAAAACAAAAGAGGGGCGCCTGGGTGGCTTGGTCGGTTGAGCTTCCGACTTCGGCTCAGGTCATGATCTCACAGTCCGTGAGTTCGAGCCCCGCATCAGGCTCTGTGCTGACCGCTCAGAGCCTGGAGCCTGTTTCAGATTCTGTGTCTCCCTCTCTCTCTGCCCCTCCCCTGTTCGTGCTCTGTCTCTCTCTGTCTCAAAAATAAATAAACGTTAAAAAAAAAAAAAACAAAAAACTGCTTTCAGTTTTTATATATGATTTCTGTGTAAGAGCTAATTCCTGGACTCTTAAGTGCAAAAAGAAATACTCAAAGCCCCCCCAAATTGCTAGAAAGTTAGGGCAAAGTGCCTTCTTTCTGTACTTGACATCAGCCCTAACTTGAGTGTTTACTTTCTGTGTTTTCATAGCTGAGCTTACACAGATTATAATTGTGTTCGAGTTGAGCCTATTAGCACCTAATAGCAACAATAAAAACAGTGACATTTTTTGTTGAACACAGGAAAACTCAGCATCACTAGTTTATTATTTGGAAAAGGGTCCTGATGATAGCTTTGCAGACGTCTCCATCAAATGGTTTGCGGTTTCTTCTTCACACAGCTTGTTGTTACTGTCCGGCATTACCAGATACAGTTAAAGGAATGGAAATAACAGTAGCCTTGTTTTGTTTTTTTAATTTTTTTTTTACATTTATATATTTTTGAGAGAAAGAGAGAGCACGAGTGGGGAGAAGCAAAGAGAGGGAGACACAGAATCCGAAGCAACAGTTGCCTTGTTTTTAACCCACTTTAAAAATTGTCTTAATATCGTTGGCTTCTTTGTCTTTATTATAAAGGTAATCATTATTTTTTTTTTACTACTGACAGTTTGTTATTTATCATTGACCGTTTCAGTCAGGTAATTAACTTACCCCTTGTGATTATTTTATTGTATCAGCTAAGATCTGCAATGATTATTGAGAGTAACATTATAATTGCTCGCTTACACGATCACTTTTTCTGAGGTGACTATATTGTGAACGCTGTTCTGACTATATCCATCTGTTGGGAGAGGATTTTCATAATAAAGTGGATGTAGACTGCCCCAGGATTACTCAGCTTCCTTAAACATTAAAGACCTCAGAAATAATGGTACAGTTTGGATTCTAATTTTTTTTTTAACGTTTATTTATTTTTGAGACAGAGAGAGACAGAGCATGAACGGGGGAGGGTCAGAGAGAGGGAGACACAGAATCCGAAACAGGCTCCAGGCTCTGAGCTGTCAGCACAGAGCCCGATGCGGGGCTCGAACTCACGGACCGCGAGATCATGACCTGAGCCAAAGTCGGCCGCTTAACTGACTGAGCCATCCAGGCGCCCCTACAGTTTGGATTCTTAATTGAAGTCTAGTAACCAATTTGTTGATGAATAAGCGCCTTCAGTCATAGGTCTTATGTAATTGTACACTTAAAGCTCTGATAATGTGAGCGTAGATCTCACATTAAGTGTTCTTACTGCAATAAAAAAAAGTTGAAAGACCTCATAGGTCTTCTGTTGGTAGCAACTATGGTAATAAACATACAGAAACCTGTGTTTGTTTTAAACCCATTTCTCAAAAAAGATCATTTATACTTTGGCTGTCATTTTGAGTAAGTCTGTCTCAAATGAACACAGTGTAAGGACAAGGTCTGTAAACTCTGTGTGGACGGGAACACACATCATATTCTACCTCTCCCTTGTGTCGTGATGAGGACAGCACCTGGCAGGTGCTTGGTGTCCTTAATGAACAGTCTGAAAAACATGAAGGGGGAGGAGACGCGACACTACCATTTGAGACAAATTCAAAACTACTGTAATGGTACAGAGTTTATTTCAGATATGTCTGTAATTAATTCTTTTGTCCCACTTCAGCTTGCCAGTTCTGTAACCCCTTGGGATGTCTTGCTGAGCTTAATTGCAGCTGCCACTCATGATCTGGATCATCCAGGTGTTAATCAACCTTTCCTTATTAAAACTAACCATTACTTGGCAACTTTATACAAGGTCAGTGCAATTTTATCATGAGATTTAATATTCTTGCATTCTGGAGAATGTTTTAATGGAGTCAAAGTAGTAAACAGATTGTCCATGAACATTAGAATTTTAGCCAGATTAATATTACCTACAGATAATTCTTTATGTTCAGAAAGAGACTCGCTATTAAATAACTCAGATATGCCCCTTTTTGTAGAATACCTCAGTACTGGAAAATCACCACTGGAGATCTGCAGTGGGATTATTGAGAGAATCTGGCTTATTCTCACATATGCCATCAGAAAGCAGGTAGGTTGGATTAAGACACATTTAATTTGTTATGAACTATGGAAATTAAGTTGGCAAAACAATTTCATAAAGGTTTCAAAATTATTCAGGTGTTCCCACAGTTTTCAGTTTTTGTTTAATGGCTGAACTATTTTATCTTAAAGGTTTATATCAAAATTCTAGTAATTTAAACCTGTTCTGCAGTGAAGACAGTAGTATTTTTTTAGTGATTTTTTTTTTTATGGATCATTCCGTAGATTTGAGTATTATAAATTCACTCCAAATACACATTGCCTCAGTCATAGTTTACTATTTATGTAAATAGTGTTACATGTTTCCATTTTATGCTCATTTGAATAAAACCTTATGTTCTAGGTATAAAGAAATTAATTATTCTGTATCATAAATACCCTCATTAAAAGTTTCAGGAAGTTTTCAAAATCTATAAGTAAAAAAAAATGCTTTATACCTCAATAGCATAGCCCTGGAGTCACTTCGGGAGCATAGGATAAAATAATGATGGAAAGAACAGGAAATACTAATTTTTTAAGAAAAGACCATTTAATGTTAAGCAGGCCATTTGAAAGCCTAATAAGCATCAGTGCAAATAAGCCCGATATGATGGTGATTAACAAAATCTCTTCTCACTGATCCACAAACAAAAGCTTTTAATAATGTCTCACTGAGAGAAGATGCTCTTAAGAAAACCATGTAAGTGGATATAAACCATCTAATTCTAGAAACAAGGTGAGGCATAAAAATAAGTTTGGGTACTAAAATTTAAGTTACTATTATTGTTCTTTCCTTTTTCCATTTCATAATTTAAAACAACTTTATTTTAAAAACTTAAGTATTTTGTGTAATGACCATAAGAAAAAAGCTGGACTTTATTTTTTATTTTTTAAATCTTTATTCATGGATACCATTTGGAGTTATGACAATACTTCTGGTAAGTAAAATTGTTTCTTGCTGTAGTACAAATAGAAAAATTGCTTAAACCATAGTTTTTGTATATATAAGTTATCTTTTTCTTGATTAAAGCAGATTAAAATGTTTGCTTTCTTCTTTTTGTCATGTTTTACATTTGATGATTAACCCTATCGATAAAAATTGACAATAAGGAATACTACCTAATAGCATTCTTTTATGTTTCCTTTATTTAGGATTTATTTCATTTAATATCCAATATTGTGAGCCTTTTAATCTGTTGACAGCTCTTTACTGATATTTATACAAAGATAATGTTCGCTACAGCCCATTGAGGGGAAAAAAGGAAGGGTTTTTTTTGTTTTTTTTTAAGTTTATTTTTCTTATTATTTGACTTGAGACAGTCTTAATTATTTTTTTACTTGAGACAGTTTTAAAAATGATATGATGTATTTGCATTAACATGTTACCTTTTCCTTTCCAGGAAAGTTGGATATTCATGTAGATAATTGATTCTAGAATTTGACCTTGAAAATACAGTTACATCTAAACTTTATCAAATTGTTTGGTGGGGTTTTGTCAGCATATAATCATGCATCTTAGTCAAAATATCTACCAGACTTAGTTGTTGAATGGGCTGTTCTTTCTCCGTTTGAGCCAACCTTCTGACTTCCAGATATCAGACACCCAAGAAAGAAACCAAAGTTGTGTACCCTCAGCACATCCCAGCCAAAAATTTTATAAAATAACGTATCAGGCTCATATGGATTTGTTTTTAGACAACTAATTCCTCCTTGGCTGGCAAAATAAAGGCATTCTTTTGGGAATGTACACATATTTGTACTTTCCTACAAACTCCTTTGGTTTTAGTTTTGATGATTTTAGTAGGTTTTTAAAAATGCATTCTTTAAAATTCATTTTTGTGGGGGGGAAGCTTACTGGCTGTTACCAGATTAACTCACAGGCAGGCAATTATGACATGCTTCTGAGTACCTCTTAAGAGAAAAAATATGAAAAAAAAGTATGCTTCTATAAAAAGCAATAAAGTTAGCCATGTATTTTTCACATGTAAATAGGAACAGTTTTCAATGATCAGTTGTAATGGAAGTTAGAAATACTGAAATTCATAAATAATTCACAAACTTCATTTTAGCAAACAGGTTACAAAAAGGACACTAAAAATATAAAAAATCATCATCATTGGTTTCTTAAATTTTGGGAAGTGTTATGAAATCTTGACTTGCTCACTTCTGCCAAGTTTATACTAATTATTTCAGGAGTAGGGATGAAAATTCTGGACTCTCAAGAAGTAACCCAACTGGTTAAAGTAACCCAGCTTCCTTTAACAAAAGTGGTTGTAATATCAAATGAGGTCTGTAGGATTCTAAAAACAAATGTCTCCTTACTTAGTTTCTTTTCATTTCCATCCTTTAGAACAAGAGTTGGCAGATTATGGCCAGTGAGCCAGATGCTTTTATAAATAAGCTTTTATTGGAAAATAGCCACACACATTCATTTATATATTATCTACAGCTGCTTTCACGCTGTAGTAGCAGTATTGAATGTTGTGACAAAACCTATATGGCCACAAAGTCTAAAATATTTACTGTCTGGTCCCTTGCAGAAAAAGTTTGCTGATCCCCACTTTAGACCGGCTTAAATGACTTTGTTAAATAGGTAAACAGGACTGTACTGTATCAAGTCAAAACATTTAGCAAATAAAATAATGTGGGTTAAAAAAATAAATAAATAAAAAAAAAATAAAATTCATTTTTGTGATAGGTTAAAAGTTGAATGGCAGAATATTAAGTTTAAGAAAAAAAAATCAAGAAGTAACTATTTAATTGAAAGTCTTGTATTTTTTTATATTTCTCTAATTCCAGGCAACAAATGGAGACTCAGATAGGTGCTTTGATACTAGCCACAGACATCAGTCGCCAAAATGAGTATCTGTCATTGTTCCGGTCCCATTTGGACAGAGGTGATTTACGCCTTGAAGATGCCAGGCATAGGCATTTGGTTTTACAGGTAAAATGGGGTTGGGAAAGATTCTTTCTAGGGTAAATCACATGACTGTTAGAATAAAAATGAAGTAATCTAGTGTAGCTTTCAGAGTGGTTAAATTTTGAGGGAAAGCTGTGGGATTTCCTTCCATTAGTAAAATATCTTACAGAAGGTGAATCTTCTCCTTAGGAAAGCACCGTTGTTTTTGTAGTTTTCATACTCGTGATTTCTTTTTTTTTTTTTTTTTAACGTTTATTTATTTTTGAGACAGAGAGAGACAGAGCATGAACAGGGGAGGGACAGAGAGAGTGGGAGACACAGAATCTGAAGTGGGCTCCAGGCTCTGAGCTGTCAGCACACAGCCCGATGCGGGGCTCGAACTCACGGACCGCGAGATCGTGACCTGAGCCGAAGTCGGCCGCTTAACCGACTGAGCCACCCAGGTGCCCCCATACTCGTGATTTCTAACAAAAACCATTTTTGTGAGATTAGGGTACTGACCAACAAACAGTAATTTATTTTATTTTATTATTTTTTTATGAATTTTTTTCAAATTTTTACTCAAATTCTACTTAGTTAACATACAGTGCAGTATTGGTTTCAGGAGCAGAATTCAGTGACCTACGTACAACACCCAGTGTTCATCACAAGTGCCCACCTTAGTACCCATCACCCATCTAGCCCATCCCCCACCCACCTCCCTCCATCAACCCTCACTTCTCCTTTGTTAAGAGTCTCTTATGGTGGGGCACCTGGGTGGCTCAGTCGGTTAAACTTCTGACTTTAGCTCAGGTCATGACCTTGCAGTTAGTTTGTGGGTTCGAGCCCCACATTGGGCTCTGTGCTGACAGCTCAGAGCCTAGAGCCTGCTTTAGATTCTGTGTCTCCCTCTCTCTCTGCCCCTCCCCCACTCATGCATGCTCACACTTGCTCTTTCTCAAAAAATGAATAAACATTAAAAACAAAATTTTAAGAGTCTCTTATGGTTTGTTTCACTCTCTTCTTCACCCCCTTCCAATATGTTCATCTCTTCCATTTCTTAAATCCCACATATGAGAGAAATCATATGGTATTTGTCTTTTTTCTGATTGACTTATTTTGCTTAGCATAATACACTCTAGCTCCATCCATGTCATTGCAAAAGGCAAGGTTTCGTTCCTTTTGATGGCTGAGTAATATTCCAGTGTGTGTGTGTGTGTGTGTGTGTAGGCATATTTTATATATATAAAATATATATATAAAATATATATATAAAATATATATATATATAAAATATATATATATATATATATATATATATATATAAAATATATATATATATGCCATATCTTCTTTATCCATTATCAGTCAGTGGACACTGGTGGTTTCTCCATACTTTGGCTGTTATTGCTAATGAATGCTGCTATAAACATCAGGGTACCATGTACCCCTTCGAATCTGTATTTTTGTATCCTTTGGGTAAATACCTAGTAGTATAATTGCTGGATTGTAGGGTAGTCTGTTTTTAACTTTTTGGGGAACCTCCATCCTATTATCCTGAGTGGCTGCACCAGTTTGCATTCCCACCAGCAGTACAAGAGGGTTCCTTTTCTCTACGTTGTCGCCAACATCTGTTGTTTTGTTGTGTTGTTAATTTTAGCCATTCTGACGGTTGTGAGGTGGTATCTCATCATGGTTTTGATTTGTATTTCCCTGAGATGAGTGATGTTGAGCATCTTTTAGCCAAGTGTTTTATTTTCACAAATTAGTTCTTGGATCTAAAAATGAGCGAGAATACAATGATTTATTTGTAGCTTTATGTTTAGTCCAGTCCTTATGCTTGGCTCTTGGGTATAAAGTGTCATTTAGCATTCCTGAAGACATGATTGATAGACATAATAGCATCATAGAATTAATATAAAAGACAGTGAATTTTCTGTTGCAGCATTTTTCTTCATTAAAGTGTCCTTTTTTCCCACTATTGGAGTATACTTAAGCTTAGTACAATTGAAATTTTAGTTTTTTCTTTAAAGAATTTTAATATTTTGCTTGCTAGATGGCTTTGAAATGTGCTGATATTTGTAACCCATGTCGGACCTGGGAATTAAGCAAGCAGTGGAGTGAAAAAGTAACAGAGGAATTCTTCCATCAAGGCAAGTTACAGTTTTGAGTGATAAGTAGTCTGTTCAATTCATTTTTTAGCATCATTTGAATAAACAAACCCAGACATTTACAGGAGTCAGGCAATAGATGCTTGTTGGTATTTTTAGTGACAACTCAGCGTAGATGTACATACAGGCAATAATGTACAAATTGAGCATATTTTGGGAATTACCAGTTCTCTTTGGAAATGATGAAATGTGAACATTTGCATTTATAAATAGACATAAGTCAGGTTAGAAATTTCGCTGTCCAGAAAGATTTCCCTGACCTTGTACCATCCTCATCCCTTTTGGAGGGTCCCATGGCCCTGTGAACATGCAAGTTGGTTTTAGTAATTTAAAAACAGGAACCAAGGATCTTCATTGCATGCACCTTTCTTTTAGAAATCTAAGTTTTAAATTAAAATGCTGACAGAATTATAGTCTTGGGGTAACACCTAGTAAAATTCTTCATCTCCTCCATTTAAAATAGGATATCAGCTTGGCAACCTTTTCTATGTGTGAATAACTTAAAAATTTTAAAAAGAACTAATTTAGAAGCCATCCTCTCTTGAGGATTAAGTATGTCATGCATTTTCTAAGGAATTTACAGGTAAGATGAAGACTTCAACTGTATACTTAAGCAATAGTTATGTTCCACATGAATCATTCTATCTTGTTTTTATCATTTTAGGAGATATAGAAAAGAAGTATCATTTGGGTGTGAGTCCACTTTGTGATCGTCAGACTGAATCTATTGCCAACATCCAGATTGGTAACTATACATACTTCTAGCTGGTTAGAAACATGCCGCCAATTTTAATTTTGCCAAGAAGAGATCTACATCTGAAATATAAATTATTAAAATTGTGCTCATTTCTATTTTTTAATTTAAGAAATTTTACCCATTTTTCCTTTTTGGGGCTCTATCTATAATTTACTCTCATTTAATCTTAGGTCATAAAAACCATGATATTTGCAAAGCAGGTAGCAGTAACTTTGTTTTAAAACTGACAGAATATGTGATTTGCTCACGTGGAAGCTTCTTTTGCATAATTCTGGGATTGCATTCTAAAATGAAAAAAGTGACCACTGAGCACAATTATAATGTGAAGTCCATTTTCCACTGTGGCTTACTTTTCTCTGTCACTGCCTGTGGATTAATTCTTCAGCATCCTGTACAGGCCTCTTGTAAGCTTCCCTCGAATAGTCTCTTCGGTTCTCTCCCCGGCAACTTCCCCTCACATACCCGCGGCAACCTGGGACTCTGCCTTGTTCCCCAAATCCATGGCACCCCTTTACTCTTTCCCCCTCGCCACTCCTCCCCACCTGCCTGATGGACTCATTTTTCTTGAAGATCCACCTCCTCCAGATGCCACCTTCTACTCTCTCCAGGCAGAGTCGGTCGCTCCTTTTCCAGGCCTCCAAAGCACTAGATATATGTCTCCCCTAGCTCCCAGGTCCTTCCTGCAGCGATGTATTCCTGAGGCTTTGCACTGCACCTAGAAGCAGGAGGCACTAGAGAACTATTAACTAAGTGAGACATAATTGTAACGGAAAGCACAGGGAAATTTGCTGATTAAAATAGGGGCAGCTTATTGTAAAAGAGCACAGGAGTGGGTGTTGGGGTTTTGAACGTAAAGTAGGAGGCCAGCGTGGGGATGGGTAAGTCAACAAGGTATTGCGGGATGAATGTGATTTTGGTAGCTCGTGTTGAGTAGGGCCTTTGAGGATTGGGTTGAACATAAAGAAATGGGTGCACAAACTTCAGAAAGATAAAGTTTCTAGAAATCCAGAAGACAGCACATGTCTGTGGCATAGTGCTTTGAAAAGAGGCTTGTAGGGGTCAGAAATTCAGAAATCTGATACTTACATAGTAATTGCAAGACATCGTCATGTGGAAGGCAGTGGGTAGTAACCAACTTGATGGCAGAGGAACAGGTAGGGAAGATAAAGAGCCAGGCCCAGAAGAGTGTGGCACAGACCTGCGGGAATGGCGGGGGCAGGGGAGGGTGGTGCTGGGGCTCAACCAGCCAGAAGCCTGGGGAATTTTGCAGAGGGGGAAGCTTTCTTTGGGGGGGATAAGAAGACACTTAAGAAGCAGATCTGGGGTACCCTGAGTCTCAAGTAGAAAAACCTTCAAATGCAAAAGAACAGGTGAAATATGGGCAAAGGGAATTAAATTGAAGATAGGTGAATGAGTAGCAAAGTCATTGTAGCTACTTTTAAGTTCTTTTGCTGGAGTCAGTGACTCTCTAGATTAATTTGACAGTAGGTTTTTTAAAAACTACAATTTCTAAAAATGAAAGGAAGCTAGATCCCTTAAATTCTTCACTTCAGTCTACAGATCTTGTCAGTGTCAGCACTTCTAGGTCAGGCTAAGGGACAAGGATAAGGGAAATGATGGTAAGAGCTGACATCTGCCAACTCCTCACAACAACCCTAGGAGACGTGGACTTCTCGTAGCCTCCTTTTCAGATAGTTTGCCCAATTTATAGTTATAAATTACACAGAATAAATACTGTGCTAAACAGTGGTTATTCAGAGCCAGCATAGGGTCAGTAAGTAGATGTCATGTGTAATTAATACAGTTTCCTTCTTTGATAGAAATAATGGTTTTGTTAAACAAGAAAAGAACACATACTGGGGAAGTAAGGCATTTGACAAGGTGTCCTGTGGTATCTGTGGGGGTAAGAGAGAGGCACATGGGCTCGTACAACAAGTGGATTCACAAGCAGCTAATGAATAGAGCCCCGCCCTCCAGGAGGGTGCTGTGTGGCTGTCTCTGTCCATGACCCCAGCCCATCCATTTTTGTCGGGTGCTTAAGACCTAAAAGAATGAGGTTAATTTAGAGCCACAAGTAATACTAATTTGTTGGTTGTTAGAGGCAAGATCCAAAAGCTCTCAACCAGTTGGAATAACGGGTGAATCAAATAAGATGAAACTCATGTAAAAGCATGATAATAAGGTTCTGCATTTGGGTATAAAACTCTAGCGATTCACCACTTAACTGTGGCACCTGGAAGCGACAGGGCTCTGGGTGACTGGTTCAGCCTGACACTGTGGTGTGAGGATGGCTACCAAAAAGCTGCCGTGTTCTTTGACCGCAGAGGTGACATTTTCCTCTATTTGTTATGTCTTTCTCTTCACCAGAATGTAACTCCTTGAGGGCACATCTTGTCTGTCCATTCACTGCTATATTCCTGGCCACCCTAGAACAGTGCCTGGCATAGATAGCAGGTTCTCCGTTAATATGCGTGGAGGGAGTGGAAGGCCTTATTTCCAATATTAATTACTATTTCAGATACCACAATTTGTACAATTTTCTAATTAAAAGTAGTGGGTGCTGATTGCTTTAACTCCAGAATTTTTTGTTGCCTAAATGAAACCTGTGTGGCCTGTGGTCTACATGGTCTTTTGCTGAAATGAAAAAGTTTTTAGAGATGAAGAAAATTTTAAAACTGTTACATAGCAATGATAGAATTCGAATGTACATGCTCCTCCTCCTTAACAGATCAAAAGTTGAGGAAATAATGCTAAATGTTTCTCCAATATATGTGATTTGACTGACGAGGTATTTTCTAGGAGTATAAGATACACTGTAGTGTTAAATCAGGCACAATGTCCGCATGAGTGCTGTACAACCTAAAGGTACAGACAACCCAGAAATCACTCATTTTCCCTTTCTGACTACAAATTAAGAGAGATCAGTTATATGAGTTGTTTAAAAAGTAGGACCCTGGTACGCTTTTGGTGTTCATTTTAGTAATTGCTGAAGCTAATACGCTCTGTTCTTTTTAGGCTCGTAATTTTTGTCATGAGTTTTGGTTCCGTAAATTCGGACTTAAATAAAGTGGCCAAGCGTAACCATGACCAGGTGTGAAGATGCCATCCCTGAGGGGGCGAAACCCAGCAGCACGTCACCAGCCCCACTTCAGCTCAGGCCTCATCACCCACAGGCTTGCAAGAGACCCCTCTTAGCCTTTAGCTGTCTCACTGCAACTGTCTGCCCTGCTTTCTGCAGAGTTGAGAGGACCGCTGAGTGTTTGCTCAGATAGGATGTGGTGGTGTAGCTGAAAGGAACCGTCAGAAAAGAGTTGATGTGTTTGTCAATTCATCTTGACTTAAAGTTCCATTGAGCTACTAAATAGATTCTTCAGAGAAGTTATGTACATTTACACACACACACACACACACACACACACACACTGAAAACTTAGGTGATATTAGAATAGGACTTAAGAGAATAAACACTGGATAGATGTTCTGAAGACAAAGTTTCAGAATATATGTTAAGACCTTTTTTTCTCTTATTTTCTCCAGGTTTCATGACTTACCTCGTGGAGCCTTTATTCACAGAATGGGCCAGGTTTTCCAATACCAGGCTATCCCAGACAATGCTCGGACATATGGGGCTGAATAAAGCCAGTTGGAAGGGGTTGCAGAGAGAACAGTCCACCAGTGAGGACACTGATGCTGCGTTCGAGGAGTTGAACTCACAGCTATTACCTCAGGAAAATCGGTTATCATAGCCCCCAGAATCGTCGGAACAGACTGCCTCCTGCAGGTTTTTAGAAATGTGAAATGGGGTCTTGAGGTGAGAGGACTTTCTTGACTGCCAAGGTTTCCGAGGGAATGAGGCCAGCGTTATTTATTCCCAAGGTGTCCTCTACTGGATCATGCGACCCCACTTTTTAATTATAAGACCTGAACATACAGCAATATGCACTTGGCTTTCGTGTGAAACCTTGAATATGCAAAGCCCAGCAGGAGCGGATCCGAAAGGAGTAACGAAGGAAGTTTTGCAACGTGCCACCAGTTTTTCAAAGCATTTGCTCCTCGAACCGTGAAACTTGAACTGTAGCTTTCAGCAGAAATCTCTTGGAATTTAACCAGTCTGACGCAACGTTGTGTATCTGTACCTTCCACTAAGTTCTCTCTGAGAAAAAGGAAATGTGAAGTGCCCAGCCTCTGCTGCCTCCTGCAAGACTCGATGTTTACAAATCAACTCTGAAATATTGGTTCTAAATTGCCTTGGAGCATGATTGTGAAGGAACCACTAACAATTTTAAAGATCAAACTTAAACTGCAGCTCTTTCCCCCTGGTTTGCCTTTTTCTTCTTTGGATGCCACCAAAGCCTCCCTTTTGCTATAGTTTTATTTTGCGCACTGGAAACTGAGCATTTATCATAGAGTACCGCCAAGCTTTCCCTCCAGTGCTGTTTGGCAATGCAATTTTTTTTAACTGTTAGTTTCTGATTTGGGGCGGGAGGGGAAGAACACCAGTGTCCTAGCTGTATTATGATTCTGCAGTGAAGACATTGCATGTTGTTTTCACTACTGTACTCTTGACCTGCACATGCAAGAAACAGGTGGAATGTTTAAAACACCATAAACAGCTCAGGGTATTTGCCAATCTGAAATAAAGTGGGATGGGGAAGTGTGTCCTTCAGAGCAAGGGTACTAAAGTCCCTTTCGCTGCAGTGCGTGAGAGGTATGTTGTGTGTGGATGTGTGGACGTATGTTTGCGTGCATGTTTGTGCATGTGTGACTGTGCATGTGTTATATTTATCCATGTGGGAAAGGATTTGAAACGTAAGCTTTTATTTATTATCTTAGAATGTGACACGGTGCGCAGCCACACTGGGGGAGGGGAAGGTAGGCGAGCTGTAACAGACCGCTCCAGTTGCCTTAAACTATGCACAAAGCTAAGTGACCAAACTTCTTGTTTTGATTTGAAACAAGTGCATTGTTTTCTTGTCCCTCCCTTTGATGAAACGTTACCCTTTGATGGGCCTTTTGATGTGAACAGATGTTTTCTAGGACAAAATCTAAGGACTAATTTTAAACTTCAAACATTCCACTTTTGTAATTTGTTTTAAATTGTTTTATGTATAGTAAGCACAACTGTAATCTAGTTTTAAGAGAAACCGGTGCTTTCTTTTAGTTCAATTGTATTTCCCTTGTTACTGTAAAAGACTGTTTATTGATTATGTTTACAGTTCGTTGCAACAGCCATTTTCTTGGGAGAAAGCTTGAGTGTA
Organism: Panthera onca; assembly: GCF_046562875.1. Lineage (NCBI taxonomy): Eukaryota > Metazoa > Chordata > Mammalia > Carnivora > Felidae > Panthera > Panthera onca. The sequence goes on along the minus strand of NC_138356.1, from coordinate 16,605,484 downwards.
AAGCCCTTTGTAAAAGGCTTTGCCATACTCATTTTAATATGTGCCTGTTGCTGTTAACTTTTGATGAATAAAAACCTATCTTTTCACATATTTATCTTTGATATTTACCTTATAACTCAATCTTTTGGAAATCTTAATACTAAATTACTAGGAAATCCAAGGTTTAGCTTCTTGGTTCTAGCATTCACTCATCAGGTATTTATTTAGGCAGATGCAGGTGCTGGCCAAGCCCTTGGGGTCATCTGTCATTATCTGCACCTCACGAGTGAGTGAGTGGCCCCACTGTGTGTGCTCAGAGTTCTGACTAATACATGGTACAAGTCAGCTTTGAGCCCAGGCCTCTGGACTCCACAGCCTTTTTTGTCCCCACAGTTGGGAATTGCGTAAGATATCAGCACTCTTACAATACCAAAGTACTAGCTGTAATTGCTTTTTTAAAGTAAAGTAATAAGAAATGGCCACGTAATTCTCCTTGGTTGGTATCAATGTAAGAAAGGCACCACTGGGCCTCTCCTGTGTCTTCTCAAGTCCAATTCATTAGGAAGGATATAGTACAAGTTTTAAAGTCAAACATACTGTCATTATTTGCACAGAAGAATGATGTCCAATAGAAATAAAATGTGAGCCACACGTAAGTGAATTTTCAATTTTCTACTAGCCACATCTAAAAAAGGGAAAAGAAACCAGTGGAATTAATTAACTTTTATTCCAATATATCTAAAATATTGTTTCAATATGTAGTCATTATCTTAGAGAACAATTATTGAGATGTTTTACATTCTTTCTTGGCCAGGGGGCGGGGAGGAGGGGGGGCGGGTACCAAGTCTTTGAAATCTGGTGCGTATTTTACACTTACAGCACATCTCCGTTCAGACTAGCCACATTTCAAGTGCTCAATAATATCCGCATGTGGCTGGTAGCTACCATATTGGACAGAGCGGGTACAGGAGTTTGATGGTATAGAGCGGACTGTCCCTGGGGAAGGTCAGTGACCACTTAAGGTGGCATCATCCTGGCAGATCTGATGCATCTAGTTGTCTGATTAGATCTTTACAGACCTAGTATGTCAGCACATGCAGAGCACAACGGTCTTAGAGGAAACTCACATTAACCAAGCTCACAGTAACTGATAGTTGTTAAAAATGTTAGTACTTTAATTTACAATGAGAAATGTAACTATCAATCGTTCTCTCCCTTTAGGCAAATCTTCTGGGGAAGTCCATTTATGATCAGCCGGTTACTTGGTGAGCGTGGATTCTGAGCAAGGGAAGCAAGTTGCCTCATGCATCCATCTCCCTATGGGGACTCACCTGCTGATTTTCATGTTTGTGGACCAGGGTACGCTCTTCCCCCGGATGATTGTAGAGATTCTCTGCCAGTAGTTGCCTCTCCACATCAGCTTCTGATGGGCACATCCAGTAAATCTGTCAGTACCTTCAGCCTTTGTCTCAGTTGAACCTGCCTGGGTTCCATCTGCCGGTGTACGATTGCTTACTTCTGCTCTGATCCATTTCTTACTGTTTGATAGTCAAAGGATTACCTTATTTCCTTTCTTGGGGGAGACACCTCAATGTTGCTCCCATTTCCTGCCTACACGTAGAATAAACCCACTGACAGATTATGTTTTGTTACATATATGTGGAAGTCACCATCTATAGCCCTGCTCCTTAAATATAACCTATATTCCTTGAACATTGGTTTTCTAGAAAAATTTGAGGAAACAGTTCAGAAATTTAGAAGATTACATTTCAAATAAGTAAATGTTATGGAACAGAAAAATTCACATGAACTTTTAAAACAGGAGACTTCAAAGAATTGTCGAGCATGTCGCAGCCCTGTGGGGCTCTACCCAACACTTCAGTAGTAGGGGGGCATCTCCTCTGCTCTGGAGGTAAAGGTCCTTGGAGAGAAAACTTTGGCAAGCCGTAGCTTAATGAAAAACCAATCTGGTACCTGGTCAATATTTCTATTCTGTAAATGTGATGGTTTATAATGATCCTCTTTGTATAAAAGAAGCAAATATTTTATGTCCTTTGCAAACCTGGAAAATATATTTGTACCTGAGGTACAGGTTAGAGGTGCTAGTAATTCTTTGAAGATTCCTATAACAGTTTCTTTTCCAAAATGCTTTCTTGGCTCTTAAAACTTTGAGTTTTCTTAAAACTCTAACTTTCACATCAGGGGTTTACAGTGTTTTCATGTGTACTTTTTTTAATGTATAAATATTTTGTTTAAATCCTCTCCTGATCAGTGTCTCCTGCTTGAGAAAATAAACAGTGACCGACAGCTACTATGCATTCACTAATGTTTTTAAATAAATGTGCATACTACTCACCATGGCATCAGCACACATCTGAAACATACAGTTGTACAGTTATGTGCAAGACTTAGTCTGAGCCATTCCTTGCTCGCTACGGATCTGCAGACAATCTGTGTCTTTGGAAGGCCCCCAAGGATCCATGGTCTTTTCCTCGGAGGTGAGCTGACAGGGGGCGCACGGCAGGTCTCCTCCAACTTCTAGGCTCTTGTGCTTATTAGCACAGGGCTGGCTTCAATTGGGCCATCGATGTTTGAACAAACTAATTCGGTATTAATGTGTTTTCTCTTTAGCCATCAATCTATAACATTGAGAAATGATATTGAAACTAATCTGTCTGTGCTGAATCATGTGGTCAGCAATATCTGGGTTCCTGTTGTGTGCAGAGTACTGCACTGGATATAATAAAGGTATTAAAAATTACAAAACCCTCGTCTCTGTTCTCAAAATGTTTGAGTGACAAAATGATTTGTGAAAAGTGTTCTGTAATATGGCAGGTTTCTTTATTTTATGAAATGAGTGCACAATGTTGGGGTGTGGGTTCAGAGAATGGTTTAGTTTGGTCAGTGATGAAAATGACACCATTTCTAGTAATTCTTGAATTTTTTTTTTTTTTTTTTTTTTGTTAATATCCATGACTGGTAAAACCATCTAGCTTTCAAATTTGATTCTAAAGTATAGTCTCCACATCCTCACCAACACTTGTTATTTTTCCTTTTTGATGATAGTCAATCTGATAGGTATGAAGTGATATTGTGGTTTCAGTTTGCATTTCCCTGATGATGGATGAGGCTAAGCATCTTTTCATGTGCCTGTTGGCCATCTGTCTGTCTTCTTTGGAAAAATACCTACTCAAGTCCCCTGCCCATTTTTTTAAAATCAGGTTGGTTGTTTTCTTGATACTAAGTTATGTGAGTTCGTTATATATTTTGGATATTAACCCCTTATCGTGTATGATTTGCAAATACTGGCTCCCACTCAGGAGGTTGCCTTTTAGATTTGTTGATGGGTTTCCTTTGCTGTGCAAAACTTTTTAGTTTGATATGATCCCACTTGTTATTTTAGTTTTTATTGCCCTTGCCTGAGGAAACTGGTCCAAAAACATATTTTAAGACCACTGCCTAGGGTTTCTTCTAGAAGGTTATGGTTTTAGGTCTTATATTCAAGTCTTAATCCATTTTGAATGTATTTCTGTATATGGTATAAAATAGTCCAGTTTCCCAACACCATTTATTGAGATATTGTGCATCCTTGGCTCCTTTATTGTAGATTAACTGACCCTATATGCCTGGATCTATTTTGGGGCTCTTTATTCTGTCTCATTAATCTATGTCTGTTTTCATGCCAGTATTATACTGTTTTAATTACTAGAGTTTTGTAATAAGGTTTGAAATCAGCGTGATGCCTCCAGCTTTCTTGTTCTTTCTCAGGATTGCTTTGGCTATTGAAGGGTCTTTGGTGGTTCCATACAAATCTTAGGATTATTTGTTCTAGTTCTCTGAAAAATGTTGGTATTTTGATAGAGATTGCTGTGGATCTGTAGATTGTTTTGGGTAGTATGGACATTTTAACAATATTAATTCTTATAATCCATAGGCATTGGTATGTGTCATCTTCAGTTTCTTTCAACAGTGTCTTTTAGTTGTCATAGTATAGGATTTTCACCTCTTTAAATATTCCTAGGTATTTTCTTTGTGATGCAATTACAGACGGTATTATTTTCTTAGTTTTTTTTTTCTGATAGCTCTTTCTTAGTGTATAGAACTGCAACTGATTTCTGCATGTTAATTTTCTATACTGCTTCTTGACTGAATTCATTTATAGTTATGATAAATGAATCTTGGTGGAGTCTTCAAGATTTTTTTTTATGTATACTATGTCAACTGCAAATAGTGACTTTTGCTGCTACTTTTCCCATTTGGATGTCTTTTCTTCTTCTTTCATGATAGCTAGAATTCCCAATACTCTGTTGAATAAAAGTTGCAAGAGTGGGCATCCCTGTCTTGTTCCGATCTTAGAGGAAAACTTTCAGGTTTGTCATACGTGGCCTTTATTATGTTTAGATATGTTCCTTCTACGCCCACTTTGTTGAGTTATCGAATTTTGTCAAATGATTTTTCTGCATCTGTTGAGATAATCATACAATTTTTATCTTTTTTTTCTTAATGTTTATTTTTGAGAGAGAGTTCAAGCATGGGAGGGGCTGAGAGGGGGACAGAACATCCGAAGCAGGCTCTACACTGACAGCAGCAAGCCCTATGTGGGGCTCGAACTCAGGAACCGCGAGATCATGACCTGAGCCGAACTCAGATGCTCAACCGACTTGAGCCACCCCCAGGGCCCCCTATGCTCCTTTAGTGAATGTGGTGTATCACCTTGATTGATTTGCAAATGTTGAACCATCCCTGAAAGAAATCCCATTTGATTGTGGTATATGATCTTTTAATATACTAAATTCTGTTTGCTAATACTTGGTTGAGGATTTTTGCATCTCTGTGTATTGAGGATATTGGCCTGTAATTTTCTTTTCTTGTGGTTCATCTGCTTTTATCAGGGTAATGCTGGCCTCTGATTTTTATTATTTCCTTCCTTCTACTAACTTTAGATATGAAGTTAGGTTGTTTACTTGAGATTTTTCTGGTTTCTTGAGGTAGGCCTGTATTGCTGTGAACTTCCTTCATAGGACTTTTTGCTGTATTACATGGCTTTTGGAAAGTTGTTTTGGTTTTCACTGTCCTCAAGGTGTTTATTTCCTCTTTGATTTCTTCACTGACTTCTTAATAACATGTTTTTTAGTCTCCATGTGTTTGCGTTTTCTTCTTGTAGTTGATTTCTAGTTTTATACTGTTGTAATCAGGAAAGTGATGCCTGGTATGATTTCAGTCTTCTTGAATTTATTGAGAGTTGTTTTGTGGCCTAACATGATCTGTCCTGGAGAATGTCCTGTGTACACTTGAAAAGAATCTGTATTCTTTATTTTGGGGGATGGAGTATTCTGTATATATCTATCATGAAGTCCATCTGGTCTAATGTGTCTTTTAAGGCCAATGTTTTCTTATTTTTTTGGATGATCTATCCATTGATGTGAGGTATTGATGTCCCCCACTATTAAAGTATTACAGTCGGTTTCTCTCTTTATGTCATTGTCTGTTAATACTTTGCTTTATATATTTACATGCTCCTATGTTGACTGCGTAGATATCTACCAATGTTATATCCTCTTCTTGGATCAACGCTTTATCATTAAGTAGTGCCCTTTTGTTACATTTTTGTCTGTTTTGTGTGATACGTATATTGTTACACCAGCTTTCTGTTTCTCTTTCTATGGAATAACTTTTTTCATCCCTTCACTTCCAGAAGATATGGGTCTTTAGATCTGAAATAAGTCTCTTGTAGGCAGCATATAGATAGATCTTTCTAAAATTCATTCAGCCACCGCCTGTGTCTTTTGATTAAAGTATTTGGTTCATTTACATTTTTTCCAATAACATAAAATATTTGCTACATTCTTTGCTAACAGTGGGTCAAATGAACAAACTGATCACAAGTGAACTTCATTTTAGTGAAAATCTAATGCAGTCAGTGGGGGCTGACATTGTTTTGGAAAATACCATGCATGTGCTTGGTGGATTGAGCATCTCTGTGTTTCTCATCTTTAAAACTACTTCCTAACAGAATTTAGCGATTCTGGGATGCAACTTCTGGTAGCCAAAGAAATTAACATTCTAACTCACCTGTTTTAGGTTTTAAGTTCATTTGCATTTAAAGTGATTATTGATGAGTACTTATTGCCATTTTGTTCATTGTTTTGTTTTTGTAGTAGTTCTCTGTTCCTTTCTTCTCTTGGTCTCTTCCCTTTTGGTTTGATGGTTTTCTGTTATGTTTGAGTTCCTTTATTTTTTGTGTATCTATTGTAGGTTTTTGGTTTCTGGTTACCAGGAGGTTCATATATATTGACCTATATACATACTAGTCTATTTTAAGCTGGTAATTGCTTAAGTTGAAACAAATCCTAAAAGCACTAATTTTTTTTAATGTTTTTATTTTTGAGAGAGAGAGTGTGGGTGGGGGTGGGGGAGGGGCAGAGGGGGAGACAGAATCTGAAGCAGGCTCCAGGCTCTGAGCTGTTAGCACAGAGCCCGATGCAGGGCTCAAACTTACCAACTGTGAGATCGTGACCTGAGCCAAAGTCAGACACTTAACCGAGCCACCCAGGCACCCCAAAAGCACTAATTTTTATTCCCTACCCCCCACATCTTCTGTTTTTTACCTCAACTGACATTTTTGTGTATCCCTTACAATACTATTTATTGTAGTTCTAATTAATCTCACTAGTTTTGTCTTCAGTCTTCATACTAATTTTTTAAGTGCTTAATTGCCTTTACCAGTGACATTTTTTTCCTTTCACATATTTTTTATTTCCAGTTATGGACTTTTCTGCTTAACAAAGACCCTTTAACATTTCTTGTAAGGCTGGTTTAGTGGTGATGAACGTCTTTTGCTTTTACTTGTCTGGGAAACTCTTATCTTATCCTTCCTTTAATTCTGAATGTTACCCTTGCAGGGTAAAGTATTCTGGTTATGTTTTCCCCCTCAGGATTTTATTTTAAATTTTTTGTGTTTGTTCATTTTTGAGAGAGCATGAGCAGGGGAAGGGCAGAGAGAGACAGACACACAGAATCTGAAGCAAGCTCCAGGCTCTGAGCTGTCAGCAGAGAGTCTGACAAGGGGCTTGAACCTGTGAACTGTGAGATCATGACCTGAGCTTAAGTTGGCTGCTTAAGCGACTGAGCCACCCAGGCACCCCTCCCCTTTCAGCATTTTAAGTATTACCTTGCCACTCCTTTCTTGCCAGCCAAATTTCTGCTGGAAAATCAACTGATAGTCTTATGGGGGTTTCCCTTGTTTATGGCTCTGTTTTGCTGCCTGCAAGATTTTTCTATCTTTACCTTTTTCTATTTTAATTATAATACATTGTGGTGTGGCTCTCATTGCACACTTTTTCCTGGGTGTCTGCTTTCTTACCCAGATTAGGAAAGTTTTCAGGTATTATTTCTTCAAATAAGTTTTCTCCCCTTCTATGTTCTTCTGGGACCCCTATCATGTGCATGTTAGTATGTTTGTTGTCCCAGTAGTTTCTTAACCTATCCCCACTTTTTAAATTCCTTTTTTGCCGTTTGGCTTGGATTCTTTGTTGTACCCTTCCAGATCTCTATCCATTCTTTTGCATCCTCTAATCTGTTGTTAGTTCCTCCTAGTGGATTTTTCATTTGTTACATTCTTCAGCTGACCAGTTCTTGTTTAATATTTTCTCTTTGCTGAAGTTCTCCACTCTTCTCTCAAGTCTGATGAGCATATTTATCATTATTTTGAACTCTTTTACAGGTAGATTGCTTATCTCCATTTTGTTTTGCCTATTTCTGTAAATTGGGCAGAACAGCTTCCTCTCCCAGCCTTGAAGGAATGAGTGGCCCCGTGTAGGAATGCCCGCGTAGACCGCACATGCTTGACAACTTTGGATGGTAAGCCGGAAAGGGAGCAGGCATAGGCCAGGGGTAGCCTGTGCACACTATGCCAGGGTCACCTTTGGGGCAGGGGGTGGGGGGAATGGCTCAAGCTCATGGGGGCCTGAGGCTCACTGAGGTGGTCCTAGCAGGCTGGCTAGAGTGCCTGGACCCTGCTCCAGTCTGCACTGTCAAGATGGAGGGGGAACATAAACAGTGGTAATCACCAGTGCTTCCAACCTGAGTCCCAGCAGTTGCCTCACCATTTGTCTGACACTTTGGGGTTAAATGGTAAATGGAGTAAACGGGTCTCCTTCACTCATAGGCTAGTTGCCCTTTAAACCACTTTTTTTTTTTTTTTTTTTTTTTGCTGTGCCCCAGGGCATGCAAGTCTATACACAGTCCCCTCCATGAAATCTTTCCCTGTGTAGTCTGTTGTACTGGGGGTGGGGTTCCTGTCATTACTGTGTTGGGTCTCTCTCCCACCTGTCTCTCTGCGGTCCTGCTGTCCTCCGTGTACAGAAGCTGTTCAATCAGCCCTCGGTTCTTCAAGAGGAATCGCTTTATACGTAGATTCTAGTTCCGCGAGCTCCCTACACCGCCATCCTGGACTACCTCCCTAAAATTTAAACTTGTATTTGCCAGATTCTATCCCCCAAGAAGAAAACTTTTAATTTTGGAGAAGTGGTCTCCTCGGGTTGTCGTCTTCACCAATGAGACACAGACTCGGGAACTTAATACTTATCAAGACGACAGGCTTCTTGTACACAAGGGCTTGTGACTGGAGACACAACAGGAACTACAGTTTTCCTGCTCTACCCCAAGCCTGTGCAAGTAGGTATACAGGAGGACATCCAGCAGAAGTCAGTCTGCTGGAAACTACAGTGACCTCACGTAAAATGATGTGAGTAGTAACGTACTTGGCTCTCTACCACTCACAGGATGTATTCAGAAATCATTATTTCATTTAATCCTCAGCAATTTTTGGAGCGGAGCATCAGTCCCGTTTTAAAAACAGAGGTATGATTTGTGTAACTCCCAAGTCCAGTGCTGACTCCTATTCACTATGTGTGTGTAGCGAGTGCCTGGACCACTCAAATCATAGGAGACGAAACATACCGGTTACTTCACCTTCTTTGCCTCAGCTATAAAATATAAAATTTAACTATTTTTATCATCTTTCACTTCAGTACTGTGTTGAGTGGGAGAAACTGAATGAGACCGGTGGTGAATAAGTGGCAATAGATTTCCACGCTAAGAATGCAGAAAACAAAGTATTCTAAAGAAGCTACATGTACAATATTAGAGAATTTTATCCACTAAAATAATATACGAGAGCTTATGGTCCAAGGAAAATACAAATTTGCTTTATTTCAATACAGTAACTTCCTTCAGTTGGAGCACTGGCCAAAATTCAATACTGATACAAATATAAATTGCTTAGGAGGTCAAAATATATATTTAGGCAAATTTTCTGAATTTCTTTTAAAGGCAGAATTTTTAAATCATATGAAACAATTAGAAACAATGTAATGTAAATCAACAAACATGTAAAATAAGCCACAGTTCAAATTTAAGCTGAATAACATTTCCTAATATTGAGAACATTGCACATATTTTCAATAACTTAAAGGTCTACTCTTCCCATCTCCACTTTTTACTAGATTTAAATAAATCCAAGTATTTACTCATGGTAGAAGATTCTGCGTTAACTACAGCTGAGTTTAGCAGAAATACAGAAAACCATAAAGTTTTATTGAGCATTCCCAAATGAGCATGTACAGCATTCCTCAGAAGCCCTCCACAAGAACGGCTTTTCTCCTATGAGCACCTAAGGGTTGCTGCGTGGTGTAATTCAACAGAATAGCAGACCAATGATAACTTACAGGAAATTCTTTCACCTATTAAGTGTTTCATTATAAAGCTACTACATTCGACCAATATTTAAAAAAATTTCAACTCCATTATGCTGCCATTTATATTACATATTAACTTAGTAACAAGCCATCTTTACGATGCCTTTATTAAACTGGAATAGAAAGATGGTACATTCTGGTTTTCACTTGTTATAGATTTGATTCAATAATTTGAGTTCTATCTAAAAACTACATTTTCTTTCTCAGCACTGGAGTGAAAGCAGCTTTTGTGGTCTTTGACTTTCCTTTAAATGAAAGCATTATGGAATTTTCAGCAGTAAACATTATCTGGTTCCTACTTGAACCCCCATCTCTAAGGAAATGTGAAAGGGGATCTAAGGTAAAAGTCCTATTCAAGGCAAAAAGGTTCCAATCCCAAATATTTCACTTGAGCAACTGTGTGTTATACCAGCTGTTCCATCACTGAGTAATAAATCACTGACCGCCTCACTGACGTCATCATTACATTTTACGTACTATTTTATACCCAAATATATGCATATAAAACATTTGCACAGATAAATTAGTGTCAAAAATTAAAAACTCTACATCTACAATGTCCTTTCCTCTGAAATCTATATAATTGTTCTTAAGACTAGAAACCTTAACATCCTGGCTACACATTAAAAACCTGTTATGGAAAACTTCAGAACCTTCTCATAAAAACAAACACAGACTTAGAGTGCTTTTTTATTAGACCTAAAGGAGACTACTGAATACTAAATTCAGGTATTTACTAACTAGTGTTGATTTCTACTAGCCAAATAGCCCTAACAAACCAACAGCTGGAACAAGGATAGTTTTTCTTCAGCTATTAGGAAGTTGAAACATTTTCAATCAAAGCCTTCATTTTTCCTGTAGACTTCAACATGTGCGGCCCAAACTAAGAAGGAAACAAAGCATAAATAAAGATAGTGCTTCAGGTAACAGTAATGATACGTCCCCCTCCTAATCATGGAACAAAGGCCTGGGCGTGTTCTGCATGAAAAACCAAGGAGCTAGATGATATTAAAACCTTCATGAACTGACAAACTGTCTTATAAACATGACACATCAACAGAATGAAAAGCAAAAAGGTAACCAAACTACTTCACGGAAAACTATAATCATCTTAAGACCATAAGCTTTAGGCCATTTTTACTTCTCTGAGTAAAAGAATGAGGTACAAAGTTTCCTTTTTCCAATGTCTAAAAACTCTGAAAGATGCTAGAATTTCTCAGATACCTGCCTCCCTGGAGTAGGTAAGCACATATTCCACACGACAGTAAATACATTTTACTGTATTTGGTAAAATACAGTAAATTTTTTTATACATTATACTAGATAATGTATACTAGATAATTTATACAATTGCATAAATTGTATAACTTAACTGTATAATTTATAATAATAATATATAAATTAATATTTGCAAGTTTCCCTGATCTGCTCAATCTCCACCTATGACCTGAAACATCTTGTTAAGACCCAGGTCAAATCTCATCCTCTTCAGAGAACTTTCACAGGACACCCTAAGGGAAAATTATCTTTCTTTACTTTGAATTTCTCAATCACCACATACATACTGTCTTAAGATATAAATTTTACTGTAGTGAATTTCGCTTCGTTGTGCTTACGTATAAATAAAACACAGCATGAAAAATTTAACACTGGAGATGCTAAGTAGCGAAACCAGGGTTTGGCTTTTGCTTCCTTTTTTTACCTTCTTCTATAATCTACTTGTGGGGAGGGGCTAAATCATGTAGCACATTCTTCTCACAGAGCCACAGCTCAATGTCTTACCAAATGCAGGTTCTCAGCAACGGAATCAACTACCATGTTGTGCTAAGACAGAAGTGTGACCTAATACTCACCAACACTGTTTCTGAGGTGGCCTCTGATTCAGACTTTGGAATTCCTTTTCCAACTTCACCCTGACTATCGCTTCGATATCGAAAGGCAAATTTCTTTTTCAGAGCCTCTGCTATGAGGGCAGCAGGGTCGGTAGCATCTACAGGTTTGGGCTTTAGATCCTGTTCTGACCTTAGAGAGATGAATAGAAGCCAAGAGAACTTTTCAATATGCTGACATCCCTCAGAGAAGTACTTCGCGTGCCTTTACATGCACTTCTCTAGCATCACTGATACCCAGGAAAGTTCCTGACGAACACTGAGAGACACGAAACAGAAACCCTAGATGTAAGGCTCAGTAAAAGAACACAAAGATGCCCAATGAACAGCCACTCGATTCAGCACAGGAGCACTCATCATGCTCTCCGTCAGGGCAACTACAGTTTCATTCTTCTTCCAAAGCCTAGTGATTAACCTCAGTAGGTCTACAACACAGCTTATTGAATGAATGACTGGACAATAACAATGAGACTTCCCATAAAAGGGCTTTAAATGCAATTGGAGAAAAACCTGAAAATGTTTGTTAACTTCTTAGTTATATAGGAGACACTGGGGCTCATCTTTTTTAAACTAAAACTGGAACCATTCATGGTAATCAGGTTATAAAACAAAGTTCTCGGGCGCCTGGGTGGCTCAGTCGGTTAAGCATCCGACTTTGGCTCAGGTCATGACCTCCCTGTTGTGAGTTTGAGCCCTGTGTTGGGCTCTGTGCTGACAGCTCAGATCCTGGAGCCTGCTTCGGATTCTGTGTCTCCCTCTTTCTCTGTCCCTCCCCTGCTGGCGCTCTCGCTCTCTCAAAAATAAACATTAAAAAAATAATAAAAATAAAACAAAATTCTCAAAAAGTCTAATACTTCATTTTACAAGACATAAAAAAGTAAGGGAAGTATGAAATAAGGTAAATGTATCCTCACCTTTTTACTGACCGAAGTTTTACACTGTTCATATCTTTAAGGATCTCTAGCATATTTGGCATATCAGGTTTCTTTGGCCTGCTCTTAACCTGAGTCTTTCCAGCACAGGCTTTTTTCTCTCTTCGTTCTTTTATCAGGTCAATAGCAGATACGCTTTGGTGGAGCCCTGGTGTGGGGAGGGGCAGAGGAGGTGGGGGCGGGGGAGGTGGTGGGACAGAGGGTGGGGCCGCAGTAATGGATGTGGTCGAATCTAAATCACCTACAGAAATAAGGAAAAATCAATTGAATCTTGATGGTAACAGGCAAATAAAATAACCTTTAACAGCAAAATTATGTTAAGGACTTTTGTATACCTGAAATCAATATGCTTAAAAAAAAAAACAAAACTCCATTATGTAAGTAAAGGAAGTTTCAGTTACTTGGTTAGAATCTTAAATACCCATATCTAATCCCAAGCTCTCCAAATGGAAAAGTTCCATTTAACTTAACAGGGGGTGTTTTTGTGATATCAAATGTTGCAGTCTGACCGTTGCACAGTTTGTAACTACTTTTAACTTTTAAATGAAATATGAAACAGTGTGTCCTACCTACACACCTTCAATACAGACGGTCTGACAGTTCAGGACTATAATAACTATTTGAAAAACCCGATAGATTTGTGGTTCACCTGAAGAATATTTACATAAAGGACTTATTAAGCATTAAAAGTTTTACATGTATTATTCAGCAAATTTCTGAAAGAGAAAAGGAGGCGTTGTACTTAATTTCCAAAACATTAAGTAACTAAGAGTTAAAGTGGTTACAAAATAAGGACCTAAGAATTCATCTTTCTGCATACTACAACAGTTGTTCATTGGCTGGCCTATACTGATTATGGGGGCTCAATGCAAAAGGAATTTTGACTATAAATAGAGCATCTAACATAAATCTCCAAATTATCTCACTATTTACAGCAGTTTTCCAAGTCTGCCAGAAGAGGGAGGTAAAGCAAAAGAGAAATGCAATTTAAAAGCTGAAAGGAAAAAATAAAAGAAAAGGCAGGACTTCTGGTTTTTAAAGTTACGTGCAAATCTCATTTAATTAACAAATTACTTCTCAAGCACTCGGTGCCAAGTGCATTCGTCCTCTGTCCATCTTGGCCTATCTTGGCTGTACCCAGGTTGGATGAGGTTTCCATGCCGGATTACATTACACTCCGGGAACACAAGTGGCTCAGAGGCAGAATAACTGTCCTTATCTTTTAACCTTCAGAGTTGGCTAATATGGAGTCTAGCCAGGACTCAGGAAGAACGCTAGGAAAAACAACTACTACTTGCCAACAGGTTAATGGGCTAGGATTTCAAGGCTACGGTTTCTTCTCCAAAGTAACAAGGCACACGAAAAGAAGCAAACAGTATTAGACCAAGAGTCACAGGACCTGTATTGAGTTTCTACTCTGGACAAGAGAAGAGAAGTGACTATTAAGAAGCTACTTTGTGCTAAAGGCATTTTATAGAATCTCCACTTTTACTCCCATAATTACTCTAAGATATAAATACTATTACCCCATTTTAGAGCAGGAAGGGAGTTAGGCCAAGAACTTGCCTCAAGACATGCAGGTAAGTAAGCAGCACTCAACCCTGTCAGCCCCATTTTGAGATTACTTCATGGCTGATAAAATTGGTGCCATTATCACAAAGTTTCCCAGTGCATTCATATGAGCACTAGTTCAACTGTAGGAAATTCAGTATTTTCCAAACTCACCCTTTCTGATAGCATCAAAAGTGTTCAACAAAAACCACTTAAACCTGACGGGGTCCTGTACTGGACTACGGAGAGGACTGACCTTTGGTTTTCTAACAACCCCATGGCTGTTATTTGCTAACAGATTTTAAAATTAGTGGCATTCTCCTAATTTCCAGCTCAATGGTTAAAACAAACGTAGGATTTACAGACCTGCAATGAGATTTTGCTGTTCTTGCAGGGTCACAATTTTGGCAATCTGAGCTCTGAGAGCAGCAAGTTCATTTTCAAGGGCACAGATCTTCTGTAGTGCTTCCTCATTTGCCAGTGCTGTCTTCAGTTGAGGCTCTTCTGGAGACAGGTTTGGTAAGGAAAGCTCCCTGCTTGGCGGCTTCTCAAAGAAAGGCAGGCCATCCTGAAGGGGCTGCCTTGATCTGACCTCTGTCCTGCAAGAAAGACAGAAGGTTGGCTGTCACAGGTTTTGCAAGGAAATACAAAAAATCATCACTGCACACAGTATCTGAGAAATACTTTTCAGACTGACTTTACATAAATCCCCTCCTGTAAGTTTCAAAACAGCAAAGTACTTGTCAACCTGATGTAGATACATACCAAGCCAGGTTTCTTACTGCCATCATTCTTAATCTCTATATAATATGCATAAACCCACACTATCAGGAGGCATCACAGATTCCAACGTTTTTTTCCACTTCATGTTTTGTTTTGAACTAAGGTAAAAAAAACTTTTAATGCTCCTTAAAAAATGGTGGTTTAGGTGATTAAGCTCACTGAGCATGGTGCCTGCTTGGGATTTTCTCTCTTCTCTGCCCCTCCCCCACTCGCTCACGTGCACTCTCATTATGTCTCAAAAGTAAATAAAATTTTTTAAAATGGCAAACTAATTACTGGTTATATTTGACAACAAAATCAAACCAGTAATACATTAGCCTTTCACCAGGGTTTTGGCTTCTGCATTTCACTGTTATTGTTTTCCGTGTATGACAATACAAATCGCAAGACACAGTGTAACAATATGGGCCAAATACAGCAGCAGAAACCGAAACGGAGAGAGAAGAATCAACTGAACCCATGCAGTAACTATACACACATCCTCATTTTCACTTGGGTGTAAAGGTTTTTAATATGCATTTCTCCATAGTTCCAAATGTTAAGTCTTTTGAGGCTAAGAATAAAATTCAGATGTCTTTTCAACTGTCAATTTATATACTTAGCTATTTCCTACAATTAGGTTTTCCAGGCCTCTAAGCCCTTTTTCCTTCCAACTTCATTGAGCTAAAATTGACAACTGTATTTATTTAAGGTGTGCAGCATGATGACTTACGTACACACTTGGAAATAATCACTACAATCAAGTTAATGAGCGTCTCCCAGTTTCCCTCACAGTTTCACGCGGTCATGTCTGAGTTCTGGCGAACAAGATGTCGGCAGATGTTGATAAGCCATCTAGGAAAGCTGTTTACAAGGAGAGGACTCCAGGAGAAAGTCCTTTCATCTGTAGCTCCACCCATTCGCCCCTCCTGAGCCTTGAGTACAAGGTGATGGCTGGACTTGAGAGTCACAGACAACCAAAAGCTAACCTGAATGCAGAAGTCAATGCTAATGACGGCAGGGAGCCTGGCACGGTCCCTGTGGACACTGTAGAGCCACTGTCAGCTTCAGACTATCTACTATGGAGGTGTTTGATTTGAGAGAAATAAACCTCCATCCTCTAGAAGTCACCATTTTGGGGGGCATCTCTGTTAAATGTAGTCGAACCGAATCCTGTTATACAACCATCATTAAACTCCATTTTATCTTCTATTTTAACTGGACATTGGTATTTTATTTTTGGTGGAGAGCTGTTACAATTCTTCATTCTACCTTATGTTCTAAATGAAGGAATTCTTGGGGTGCCTGGGTGGCTCAGTCAGTTAAGTGTCTGACTGGATTTCAGCTCAGGTCATGATCTCACCATTTGTGACCTGAGCCGAAATCGAGGCTCTGTGTTGACAGCATGGAGCCTGCTTGAATGGGATTCTCTCTCTCCCTCTCTCTCTCTCTCTGCCCCTCCCCCACTTGTATTCACTCACTCGATCTCAAAATAAAGAAATAAACTCAAAAAAAACATAAATGAAGGAATTCTTGGACATTACCTTTTGGTATTCACTGAATTCTGATGTTTTTCTTCCTATCTAACTCTGCTCATACTCAATTAAATTTACTATATATAGAGAATGCTTATAAATTATTTACCTGTAAAATTATTTTTTTTAAATTGTCCAGAACTGACAGTGTTTTTTGGTTTTTTTTTTTAATGTTTATTTTGAGAGAGAGAGAGAGAGGGAGGGAGGGAGGGAGGGAAGGAAAGAGAGAGAGGGAGACAGAATCCCAAGCAGGCTCCACACTGCCAGTGTGGAGCCCGATGCGGGCTCAAACCCATGAACCGTGACATCATGACCAGAGCTGAAATCAAGAGTGGGACGCTTATCCAACTGAGCCACCCAGGCGCCCCTACCTGTAATATTACTAAAGAAAAATATTTGGAGAATAAAGGTCCCAGTTGTTACCTCACCTTAGCTTAGATAGCAAGAAACTTTAATAATATTAACTTTATTAATTTAATTTGGAGTATCTATGAGCTAGAGAAAATGTGTGGCTTACAAAGCTTCAATTACCACTCCCTTTCTTACTGCCACACTGGGAAGAAACAGGTGATGAAATTTTTTAAAAAGTACATGAAGGTTGAACAATAGTAAAACCTTCTCTCAGGAACACTCTGTTCTGATTAAACAGATTAATATGCTCTTTCAAAGATTATATGTTACATAAGTTACAGATTAGATGCATGTGCTCTAATCACCTGGAATAAAGAAAGTAATTAAGACATTAAAATTTTTAAAAATCACTGTGGCTTTCTGTTGATACCACAGGCTAAATTCTGATTTCTGCTTATCTTTCATAAAGTAGGTCAAATAATTTTGTTAAACAGCTCCATATAATAAATAGAGTTTCAAGTAGACAGAAATTAACCCAGTGAATGAAGTTTTTGGGGGGAACATTTACATGGAGGAATTATATTTAATACCAGTATAATGTCCAGGATTCTTATTTAACTTAATATGTTTCCTCAACTATATTCCTGATAACTTTTTATGTTTTTAATAAAAAAGAACACGATGATGAATTTTTAAAAAACTACTCCTTGGAAGAACTACGGAAACTGCTGATAGGTAAGAGAGTGGTACTGACAGAATTCTAGTCCTTGGAAGAGATTTGGACAAAATACAGAAATCTCAAATGTAGGGGCACTTGGGTGGCCCAGTCAGTCAAGCATCTGACTTTGGCTCAGGTCATGATCTCAGGGTTCATGGGTTTGAGCCCACGTCTGGCTCCGTGCTGACAGCTCAGAGCCTGGAGCCTGCTTCGGATTCTGTGTCTCCCTCTCTCTCTGCCCCTCCCCCATTTGCTTTCTGTCTGGCTCTCTCAAAAATAAATAAAATGCTTAAAAAACAATTTTTTTTTAAATAAAAGAAATCTCAAGTGTAGAATTCGAGTATCATACTTGTTCAAAACAAGAGTATAGAAAGATCGAAGAGTAGTAGTAACAGACTGAGTTTAAAGGAAGAGAATGACCAGAAGCACAGTGTCTCAGGACAGGAAGAAAGCCACTGCCATGGGATGGGCATCAAGGGAGGGGCATCTAACTGGTGACAACTAGAGTGGAATTGAGAAGAGAGGAGAAGAAACACAGAGCCTGTGGACTCATCTCTATCCCCATATCGTCCATTTTCTATCAAAGTTCAGCTTTGCTTTAATAAAATGAAGCTAAAAGAATGAGTACGTTCAGGGCGCCTGGGTGGCTCAGTCGGTTAAGTGTCTGACTTCGGCTCAGGTCACGATCTTGTGGTTCACGAGTTTGAGCCCCGCGTCGGGCTCTGTGCTGACAGCTTGGAGCCTGGAGCCTGCTTCCGATTCTGTGTCTCCCTCTCTCTCTGACCCTCCACCCATTCATGCTCTGTCTCTCTCGGTCTCAAAAATAAATAAATTTTTGAGAAAAAATTAAAAAAAAAAAGTGTTTAAAAAAAGGATGAGTATGTTCATATCTGGGGGTGGAAGTAAGAACAGTGGATTGTTTTCCTATTATGTACGAGTGCAAACATTTCAGGAAGTTGATACAATAACAGCAAATAAAGTAAAATTTTGGATACCAGAATATTCAGTGCTACTAATAAAAAAATGACATTATAATACTGTTATTCAAGAACTAGTGGTGGGGTGCCTAGGCGGTTCACCTGGTTAAGCATCAGACTCATGGTTTTGACTCAGGTCATGATCTCATAGTTCATTAAGATCGAGCCCCATATCAGGCTCTACACTGATAGTTTGGAGCCTGCTTCGGATTCTCTCTCTCCCTCTCTCTCTGCCCTTCCCCCTGCTTGTGTGCTCTCTCTCTCTCTCTCTCAAAAATAAACATTAAAAAAAAAAAGAGAAGAAGAACTAGTGTCTTTGATTTTTTTTTTTTTTTTAAGTTTTATTTAAGTAATCTCTACACCCATCCTGGGGCTCAAATTCATGACCCTGAGAATATGAGTCACATGCTCTTCTGACTGAGCCAGCCAGGCTAGGTCACTTTAGTAGAGAATGTATTCCTCCACGGGAATCTACCCCCAAAACCAAGAGCACACTTTACACATTGTATGTTAGCTAATTTGACATTAAATTATATTTTTAAAAAAATCTTGGCAGATAAAAAAAGAGAGAATATATTCCCACCTCAAATCCTCCCATACATCTCAGGATCCACAAGTATTATTGTAAGTTTGTCTTAAAATGTTATTCAAGTAAGCCAAAGTTCAAATCCCATGAACATTTACTCTTCAATATCCAGAATTAGAACAAGATAATATGGCAATTTGGATTAAGAGATCAATTTATCAACTACAAGTCATTTTTGAACAGCTTACTTTCTTTAAAATATCTTCCTGCCAAAATAAATTGTAAGAGAGAATGAATGTTGAACAGCAACCACAATGTTAAAAAAAAGAATTAAGTTATTATTACATCTACCCATAACTTCTAGAGATGAATTTTTCCATTTTGATTTTCTATCTACTGAAAATTAAGGACAAAGCCCTCATTACTATTAATCTTGAAAATCAGTGTGCCAGAATAAGAGAAAAAAAGTCTAGGCCTTTAGCAAAATGATTTAAAAGTAACAGTGTCAGATAATCTGTATTTTATATCTGTCCTATTTTTATAAATTTGATGATATAGATTCTGCATTTCCTGTTAACAGTAATACTAATACTGTTAACAGTATTCACAAAGTTCAAACAAAGTAATTATAGGAAATGTGGAAGTTTAAGTGTGGATTTTTAGAAGCTGAAAAAGGAAAGTAATCCTGAAGTCATCATGTCTTCTCAAAGACACAGAAAGATTGGACATTTATAGGAACTTAAGAATCAAAAACAAAAATAGAACATGTCTGTGGGAGGGGCACCTGGGTGGCTCAGTCGGTTAAGCGTCCGACTTCAGCTCAGGTCATGATCTCACAGCTTGTGGGTTCAAGCCCCGTGTCAGGCTCTGTGCTGATGGCTCAGAACCTGGAGCCTGCTTTGGATTCTGTGTCTCCCTCTCTCTGCCCCTTTCACTGCTCATGCTCTCTCTCTCTCTCTCTCAAAAATAAACAAACATTAAAAAAATTTTTTAAAAGAACATGTCTGTGGGAAAAGGCTGTGTGTATTTTTAAAGGAAGGGACATGTCTGAGAATTTCATAAAATGTAAATCTTTTCCACACACAAGAATATTACAGAGAACTTTTTGTAAGACATTCAACAAATCATTCTCAGAACCACTATGTTTTGCCTTATTCAGAGGGCTATTAAGAGCTAGAATGTAGAGACAGAATGAATCCAAACAAAGAGAAATAATCCCTTATAAAATCTGTATGTATAATTCTGAGACACTTTTAAGAAACAAAAACAAAAGAAGCATCAAATGCCCCAAAAAGCAAAAGACAGACAAATCAGGATTGTCTCTTAAAAACCATTTTCTGCATCCCAACTTTTACAGGTCAGATTTCTACCATTTTGTTTGATGCGGGCTCCAAAATGCCTTATGGCAAAAAGGAACAGGCTCCTGTTCAGAGTGGCACTGCACAAGAATTTTCTCTCCCTTTTTCTTATCCCAATGATATTATCAAGGGCAGCCACTTTTGGAGTACAACTTAGATGAATATGAAGGGCTTTTTAAGCTCCACTGACCATTTCAAAGAAAATTCTAAATTAAATATAATGCACCTCTGAGGTCCTTTTTCTCCTTATCACACAGTAAAAGCTCAAAATTTGAGATCATTTTAAATTTGCTCAATGCTGTATGAAAGATGGTATTCCCAAGATGATTTTTACCAACTCTCCCTCACCATTTGAGTTTAGAAAATAGCCTAGAAAGGTTTAAAAATACACTCTATTGTTGGAGCACCTGGCTCAGTCAGTTAAGTGTCCAACTTCAGTTCAAGTCATGATCTCACAGTTTGTGGGCTCGAGCCCCATGTGGGCTCTGTGCTGTCAGCCCAAGGCCTGGAGCCTGCTCTTGATTCTGTATCTCCCTCTCTTTTTGCCCCTCCCCCACTTGCGCTCTGTCTCTCTCAAAAATAAACATTAAAAACAACTTTTTAAAATATACTCTATTGTCAATAGGATCCAGAGAGGGAAAAAGGCGGCAATTTAGTTCCCTGAAAACACGAAGTTGGGTAGAAACCTAAGTCTTTTATTTTTTTTTTTAAATTTTTTATGTTTCTTTATTTTGAGAGAGAGACACAGAGAGAGGAAGACAAAGTGAGAGAGAGAGAGAGAGGGAGACAGACAGACAAAGTGCGAGGGGGGGAGGGGGCAGAGAGAGAGGGAAACAGAATCCAAAGCAGGCTCCAGGCTCTGAGCTGTCAGCACAGAGTCCTATGCGGGGCTCGAACTCACAAGTGTGAGATCACGACCTGAACCGAAGTCAGATCTCAACCAACTGAGCCACTCAGGCGCCCCAAAACCTAAGTCTTTTCAAAGTGAGCAAGTAGTTGGATAAAGACAACTGGACTCGGGAAATTACTTTGATACAGGGAAGTAATCCATGGAAGGATTTATAGTGGGGAGTAAGGTGGGACTTTTGTAAGGCTACAGACCCAGGAGACTGGTAGGATTCATTGCATTAGCTGTTCTAAGCTCGGTTCTTGTTTTGTCATTTTAAAAGCTGGATCTTCCTAAAAGTGAGATTTAATGAGAATGACATTATATCCACGTATTTATGCAGTAGGGACTGCACTGTTTTATTGATATACATTATTGGGTTAATGTCTAGTGTCAAATAATTAAGATTAAAATGATAATAGGGGCGGCCTGGGTGGCTAACTGAAGCGTCCAACTTCGGCTCAGGTCATGATCTCATGGCCTGTGGGTTCGAGAGCTGCACTGGGCTCTGTGCTGACAACTCTGAGCCTGGAGCCTACTTTGGATTCTGTGTCGCCCTCTCTCTGGCCCTCCCCCATGCTCTTGCATGCACGTGTGCTCTCCCTCTCTCTCAAAAATAAATACTAAAAAAAGTGTATTATGATTAAAATGGAAATGAATAACACCTGCTTTCTGTGCCATGAGTAGGAAATGGTCTTGCTCTAATCCACTGAGCTTCCTGGTCTACCCTCACATCTGTGGAGCTGTGACAAGCCAAAGTGTTGTGTGTTGATTCTCCTTTGGAATCTTATTACTCACTCGCTGTCCTCTAAGAAGTCAGGGTTCCTCCCCAACACTCCCTAAATAGAACATTCCATTATACACTTATATTCAACTTTGAAAAATTAAACTGGATGAATTTAGTCAACCTCAGTCTTACTTAGGTATCCTTAGATCATAGATTTTTTATAAATACATTCATCTTAGTCATTAGATTACAGACATTCTGGTCTAAGAAAAAGGGCTACCTGAAATACTTTCAAGTCCTATGAACCTATAAATTTGTATTTAATACATACTCATTTTGATAGGTATGGGGCACTCAGAATTAAGAATAAGATACAATTAGGAGCACCTCGATGGCTCAGTCAGTTAAGCATCTGACTCTTGATTTTGGCTCAGGTCATGGTCATCATGGTTGTGGGACTGAGCCCGGAGTCATGGAGCCTTCTTGGGATTCTATCTCCCTACAGCACCTCCCCCACTCACATGCACACGCTCTCAAAAATAATAAAAATTTTCAAAAAATAATAAATATTATTTAATATTTCAAAAAATAATAAAAATTTAAAATAAAATTTTAATAGGGCACCTGTGTGGCTCAGTTAGTTAAGTGTCTGGCTCTTGGTTTCGACTCAGGTGACGATCTCATGGCTCATGAGTTCGAGTCTTGCATTAGGTTCTGCCCTGTCAGCACTGTCTCTCTCTTTCTCTTAAAAATAAATACTTAAAAAATTTAAAAATAAATAAAATAAATAAAATCTTAAAAAAGATTCAAGTTATAGTTTTTTAAATTATTTTTATTAAGGCATCTCTGTGCCCAATGTGGGGCTCTAACTCACAACCCTGAGACCAAGAGTCACATGCTCTACAGACTGAGCCAACCAGACACCCCAGAAGTTATAGTTTTAAGTTGTAAGTCTACACTGCAAAAAATTCCCATAAAAATGAAATTAATATCAAAGTGACAGATCAAGGGGCGCCTGGGTGGCTCAGTCGGTTAAAGCGTCCAACTTCAGCTCAGGTCATGATCTCACTGTTCATGAGTTTGAGCCCACCGTCGGGCTCTGTGCTAACAGCCCAGATCCCAGAGCCTGGAGCCTGCTTGGGATTCCACGTCTCCCTCTCTCTCTCTCTGCCCCTCCCCTGCTCGTGCTCTCTGTCTCAAAAACAAACAAACTTAAAAAAAAAAAAAAAAAAAAAAAAAAAAAAGGATGACAGATTAAAAAAAAAACAACCTCAAACTGCCAGGTGAGGGTACTAGTATTCAGTAATTCAAAATAAAGCAAAATTGCATCAACTCTCATTCTTCTACTCTGCCCTCTTTAAAATACATGGTAATACCTCATTAGTCTGACAATACACTTTATCTGGTATGTGAAAATGAGAGGGCTTTCTCAAAACTCCCTTGTATGATGAGCTGGGAAGATGATGAGATTTAGATACATCAGCCTATTTATCAGGATACTGGCCATAGGAAAATAACACTGAGAATACCCTTCCCAACCATCTACATTTATGTACATCTATAATTTGTCAAAATCAATGTAAAGAGCAATATGGCACCATACTGCAAAAGAAAGTCTGCCAAATTTTTCTAATCATGTGGTGCATATCATTAACTCTGAAACTATGGGGGCACTTCACTGCCTATCAACTTCCTCCTTCTAGAGCACCACTCAAATTCAACTGGGTTTCCCGTTTCCTTTCACTTTGTTCAATTCAGATTATCTTTACCTAAAGTACTTCCAGACACTCTTTCACAGACCCTTTAGGCAATTATTTTCAACAATGCAAACCAAATCCATTATTCAGATCCATTATTGTCAATTCATTTAGTATCATGACAATCCCCCTTATAACTACCTCATGTCATATCCTCTGCAAACATGGCCATTTGTTAAAAGTCCTTTAGAGGCTTCTCTTTCCAGGAAGATGGGACAGACTAGTTTTCCCTATTCTTCCTCTTAACTAAAACTAAAAACCCTAGACATACATAAAACAAATAGGACTCTGAAAGGTGAGGACAAGACAGAATGGCTAGAACTTTGGGATCCAAAAGAACGACACAGGAGTGAGTTTCCTGTTTTTCTTTTGCTTCATATATCTGACTGGTTGCTGGAGTTAATGGGTAAAACTCAGAAATGTCAACGAATGCAGGGCGGGGGGAAAAAGCCCCAACAAAAGTCAGCTCTCCTAGCCAAAAAGGACCAAGAAAAGGGTAGGTTCCCAAGATAGAGAACTTATGTAAAATAACTACTCTACTCCAGCCAAATACCACAGAAAGCACTGTGGCCCCACTTACACCATGCAGCAAAGACTAACTCCCATCCTTATTAGGCTATAAAGAGATGCCTCACACTCTGCAGGATGCTGTCAAAGAAGGCAGGGAGAAGGGACTTAACAAGGGTACCTCACTCCTTGTGGTATAGTGGGGACAATGTGGGGAGCCTCAAATTACACCCCATCCAGCAGTAATGAGGCACTCACACCTACCTGCTGGGATAATGTCACAAGAGGCCTTGTGGGAAGCTGGAGCTCACATCAGTACCCTCAGGAGTGAATGGAGGCTGAATGAGAAACCTGGATTTCTGCTCCCACCTGGCAGAAACAATGTGGCACCCACTCTTCTCCTGCCAGAGTGCTATTCATGGAAAACAACTAAAAGAAAAGGTTTAGATCCAGAGTCTTCTAAACCAAAAATATCTAAGTTTTAGTCAAAAATCACTCCTCATACCAAGAACCTGAAAGAAAATGAACTGAATGCACAAAGACAATTGATGCCAGCTCTGAGAAGACAGAGATGTTAAAAATTATCTGACATGTTTTAAAGAGGCTATGGTCAGAAGGCTTCAGGGAACAATTACCAGCACTCTTGAAACAAATGAAAAAAATAGTCTCAGCAAAGAAACAGAAAATATAAAGGAGAATCCCAAATGAAAATTTTAGAAAAAGTAAAATAACTGAAAAACACAGCAGATAGGATCAAAACAAGAATGGAGAATGTTCTGTCTTTGGAGACAGAACAACAGAAATTATTCAATCTGAAAAACAAAAAGCAAACAGACTAGGAAAAAAAAAAAAATCAACAGTCTCAGTAACCTGTATGACTATAAAAGATCTCATACTTGTGCTATCAGGGTTCCAGAAGGAGAGGAGAAAGAGGGCCACACTGAAAAAGTACTTAAAGAAATAATGGCAGACAAGTTACTTAAAGAAAATATTTACAGAAATAATAACAAAGACATAAACCTGAAGATTCAAAGAAACTGAGTGAACTCCAAACAGGATAAACCCAAAGAAATCCATGCCAAGAAACACGTGACTCAAACTTCCGAAAACCAAAGGCAAAGAAGAAATTTTTAAAGTAGCTACAGACAAAGGATACCCCACCTATAGGGGAAAAAACTCATTGAATGACAGATGATTTCTCATCTGAAACCATGGAGGCTTGAAGAAATGGCACACTGTTCAAGTGTTAAAAGAACAGAACTAACCGGGGGCCTGGGTAGCTTAGTGGGTTAAGTGTCTGACTCTTGGTTTTGGCTCAGTTTGTGATCTCATGGTTCATGAGTTGGGGCCCCACAATGGCTCCATGCTGTCAGTGTGGAGCCTGCTTCGGATTCTCACTCTCTCTCAAAATAAGTAAATAAACTTTAAAAAATAAAATAAAATAAAAATAAAAAATAAATAAAAACTATGAACTCATAACCTCATGTCTAGCAAATATATATATTTCCCTCAAAACTGGGGAAATCAAGAATTCTCAAATAAAACAAAAAACAAAAAACTTATAGCAAGCACACCTATACTAAAATAATGGCTGAAGGAGTTCTCCAAATAGAAAGAAAGCAATAAAAAGAGAAAGTGCATCAAGCAGAAAGAAAAACACAGCAAAAATGTGGGTAAATAGACTTATTCTCTCATCCTGTTTCTAAATTATGTTTGAAGGAAATATCATACTGATGTGATTCCAAATGTCTGTAAAGAAGGTTTTTAAGAAAATTATAAACAGGGAGGGTACTGGGACATAAAGAAGTTCAACTGGTAAAATGACAACACCAGTAGAATGTGGTAAGCTATGTATATATAATGTAATACCCAGGTCAACCACCAAAAGAACTTCACAAAGAAAGACACTCAAAAACACAGATAAATCAAAAAGGAAATCCAAAAAAAATGTTTAAGTCATCCACGGTAAAGCAGAAAAAAGAAAACAGAGAACAGAGGGGAAAAACAGTAGATTTGAACTCTAACATATCAAGAACTACATAAATGTAAATGCTTTATATGCACCAAGTAAAAGACCAATTGGCAGAGTGGGTTAAAACAGACATAGCAATTCTAAATGTGTATGCACCAAAGAGAAAGAGAAATACACAAATCCACAAATATAGCTGGAGATCTCAACACTCTCTTTTGAACAACTGTTAGAACAAATAGACAATCAGAAAAGATGGAGAAAAATTCAACAATGGAAACTCTTTGACATTTATAGGATACACCTTTTTTTCAAATAACCACAGAAAATAAATCAAAATGGTTCATATCAAGGACCATTAAAATAACTCAACAAGTTTAAAAGAAGCATATATAACATCTGTTCTCTGACCATAACAGAATCAAACCAGAACTCAATAATGCAAAGATAACAACAAAATTTCCAAATATTTGGAAACTGAACAAACTTCTAAACAATCCATAGATCAAAGAAGATATCTCAAGGGAAATAAAAAAATATAGTGAGCTGGATTTTTTAAAAATACAATATATTGAAACATGTAGGGTACAGCTAAAGCAGTGTTGAGAGGGCAATTTATAGCACTAAAAATGGTTTTATAGTAATCTCCCTTTCAAATAAACAAACAAACAAAAAAAACAGTAGTCTCCCCTTATCCACGGAGGAATACGTGCCAAGACCTCCAGTGGATGCCTGAAACTTTGGATAATACTGAACACTATATATACTGTGTTCCTGCCTACACCTACATATTGACAATAAAGTTTAAGTTATAAATTAAGCACAGTAAGAGATTAACAATAAAATAGAACAATTCTAACAATCTACTGTAATAAAAGTTATGTGAATGTGATCTCTCTCAAAATGTCTTACTGTACCACACTCATCCTTCTTGTGACAAAATACCTACATGATGAGATGAAGTGAGGTGAATGATGTAGGCACTGTAAGAGTTAGTACTGACCTTCTGACGATATGTCAGAAGGAGGATCATTTGCTTCTTACTGCAGCTGACTGTAGGTAAATGAAATCATGGAAAGACAAACTGCAGGCAAGAGGGGAGGAGTACCATATTAGAAAAAAAGGAAAAGTCTAAAATTAATAATGTAAGCTCCTACTTTAAAAGCTTAGAAAAATATGAGCAAAATGAGCTCAAAGCAAGTAGAAGAAAATAACAGGAGGAGAAACCAATCAAACAGAAAAATTGAAAACAGAAAAGTCAATGAAAAGAGTGTTGGTTCTTTGAAAAGATTAGTAAAATTGACAAGTCTTAAAAAAAGAGAAGACACAAATTACTAATATTAGGAAATGAAACAGGATATCACTATAGCCTTATATACTACTACAAATACTACAAACAATGCTACACACATAAATTTGACCACTTAGATGAAACGGACCAATTCCGTGAGAAGCACAAACTATTACATCTCACCCAACATGAAACTGATAAAACAGTCCTATAACTTTATTAAAGAAATTGAATTCACAGTTTTAAGACACAACAAAAAGAAATCTCCAAGCCCAGATGGTTTCATTGGAGAAAACTATAAAATATTTATAAAACAATTAACACCAGTTCTATATAATCTCTTCAGAACACAGAAGAAAGGCACTGTCCAATTCATTTTATGAAGCTAGTATTACCTTGACACCAAAACTAGACAAAGGATCACAGACTTAAATGTAAAACAGAACTATAATTTTTTTTTTAAAAAACATGTCCCAACAACATCGAGAAATCGAACAGGATCTACCAATGTTCTCCTCCACACAGAGTCTCCTCCAATAACACTGAGATAATGAAAGAAATCATGCAAAATGGCCCAAGTTCAAGCCATAATGCAAGTCAATGAGGATTTATTCCATTATAAGACAGGGACATACAGATATGTCACCAGAACAAATGAAGAATCAGAAAAATATCAAAGCTTTCAGATACATGCTGTCAAACTCACTGGATAGGGCACACTGAAAGGAGCAGCACAAGGACAGAAAGAACAATCCTGGATTGCTGCCAATTCCTGGGGAAATTCATGGGGAGAGAATGGCTATTTCAGGATTCTTTGAGGAGTAAATGATCTGACATTGAGAAGGTGATTATTGCAGCTTGGGGCCAACTGACAAGTTCAGATGAACCATAACATATCATTTATTTTCCATAATGCCATGCATTTAAGTGACCCCTTAAATTGAAATTAAGCAATGTAAGGTTCTCGATGAGAGTGGGATCTTTATCTCTTCACCTTCTTACTATAATGTGCCTCTTGTTTTCTTGTTTCACCCCAGGCTCCGTGCTTCTGCTTCCTTTATATCACTGAGCATATAAAAACACTAATAGAGAACAGCAAAGTAGCTAAATGCCTTTAAAGTTCTTTGGTTGTCTTTATTTTTCTTTCATGATAATGTCCTTTTTGACTTTGATAGTTCACAAAAAATGTGACAGCACATGTCTTAAAAGTTCATAGCATTACTTTGTAGAAATGAAGTAGTTTCTGTCTTTAACCAACAAGGATTTCAGACAAAAAAAAAAAAAAAGCTATGGAAACACCCATTTATCATCTTTATGATTTTTTTCAAATAATGCTTTCTTAATTCAGACCTTGCTTAAGATTTGCCAAAAGCAATGAAAAATATATTATTGTTTCTCTCAATAAGCTAATATTCTGGGTTTTTCTTCATTTGTCTTAACCTAACTTGCAATCTGAACTCAAAAAGAAAGTAACTCTCCACAGGAAATAACTATCATTTATGGTAGTTTTCTCCTTATACTGTGTAATGGTCTGTGCTGTAAAGAAGATGGTGTCTGGGAATGAAAATTTCCCACTACCTCTCTTGGGTCTTTTGGCTCATGTAATAATTAACAAAGGACAGGTTTAAAAATAGAGTACAAAAATCTGCAGGCTATAACACTAAGTCCAGGGTTCCTACACTGACAGCAAAAGCAATCCATAAAAGAAAAAAATTGATAAATTGGATTTCATCAGAATTAAAAACTTTTGCTTTCTGAAAGACTTAAATGAAAAGACAAGCTTTCACTTGTCCCATTATATGTGGGAGGAAAGATTTACATACTACTTATTACTACTTATCTGACAAGGACTCCGATCTAAAATACAAAAAGAACTCTTGAAAATATCTCCAATTAGAAAATTGGCACAAGACATGAAGAAACACTTAATCCAAAAGACGGCAAATAAGGGGCGTCTGGGTGGCTCAGTAGGCTGAGCATCTGACTCTTGATGTCAATTCAGGTCATGGTCTCACAGTTTGTGAATTCAAGTCCCACATCAGGCTCTGCCCTGACAGCACAGCACAGAGCCTGATTCTCTCTCACCCTCCCTGCTCACACACTCTGTCTTTCTCAAAATAAGTAAACTTAAAAAACAATTTTAAAAAATGGTTAAAAAAAAAAGATGGCAAATAAGCTCTTGAAAAGATGTTCAACATCATTAGCCATTAAGGAAACACAAATTAAAAACCACAATATCACCACACAACTACTAGAATGGTAAGAAAAGAAAAAAGAATGATGACACCAAATACTGGCAAAGATACAGCTAGATAAGCCATACATTACTCTGGGATTGACAAATAGTATAGCCACTCTAGAAAATGGTTTGCCAGTTTCATAAAACATAAACACGCAACTATTTCATGACTGAGATGACCCAGCAACTGCACTCATGGGCATTTATCCCAGAGAAATAAAAACTTATGCTCATTCAAACTTCGGTACACAAATGTTTGTAGCAACTTTATTCGTAACAGCCAAAAACTGGAATCAATCCAGATGTTCCATCAATTGGTGCATGGTTAAACACAATGGTCCATCCATACCAAGGAATACTACCTCAGCTCTAAAAATGAAAAAAACTACAGGTATATATAACAATCTGGACAAATCACTAGAGAATCGTGCTTGGCAAAAAAAGCCTGTCCCAAAAGGTTACATACTGTATGATTCAATTTGTATAACATTCTTGAAATGACAAAATTGTGAAAATGGAGAATAGCTAAGTGCCTGCAACTGATTAAGGAGAGACTGGAGAGGGAAGGGGAGTGGGTGTAGCCACATGAGGGATAACTGCGATAGAGAAATGTTCTGTACCTCGACTTTTAGCAGTATCAACATACTGGTTTTAATATTATACCAGTTTTGCAAGACGTTACCATTGGACAAAATGGGGTACAGAGTACAGGAAATGTTTCCATATTATTTCATACAACTGTATGTATGTAATAATTATCTCAAAATAAAAAGTTTAATTAAAAAAAATGAACATCTTTAAAAAGAAAGGCTCTATACCTGCTAATCGGCAATATATGGTCTGTGTTCATTTACCACTATGTCCTCACTTCTACTTGTCATTCAAATCATCCATAAGCAATGAATTTGCCAAAAGCAATGGAAATAGATTACTGTTTCTTGGATTGATTCTTATTTTATGCAGCTAATACCACTCAAATGAAATTACTCTTGCTAAAGTCAATGATAATCTTCCAACTACAAAACAAAATTGAAACTTGCTAGTTTTTTGATTTACCTAGCCTCTAAGTATTTGACACTGATAATTAGTTTATTCCCCTTCCATGAAATTCTCCTACCTCTGCTGGTTATCCTTGTTCCAGCATTCCCTTCTCTGAGAAGCCTTGCCAAACCTCTCTCATCCCACAGTGGCCTTCTGGATTTACTTAGTAAACTTTATAATATCAACATCATTGATTTCCTTTTTAATCTCCTCTAGCACACCAAATATTCCTAGAAAGCAGTGTCTTATTTTATCTCTGTATTTCTGAGGCCTAATAAGAATGAAGAGTTGGGGCGCCTGGGTGGCTCAGTCGGTTAAACGTCGGCTTGTGGGTTCGAGCCCCACGTCGGGCTCTGTGCTGACAGCTCGGAGCCTGGAGCCTGGAGCCTGCTTCGGATTCTGCATCCCTCTCTCACTCTGCCCCTCCCCTGCTCATGCTCTCTCTCTCTCTCTCTGTCTCTCTCTCAAGAACAAACACTAAAAAAATTTAAAAAAAAAAAAAAAAGAATGAAGAGTTAAATATGCTGCATGACTTGTTTATTAGACTGAAAGTGTAGTCAATAATCTATTCAGGCTCTTTGAAATAAATGAAAGTACCTCTCTAACTCTTACACATTATGTCCTCTGAATCAAACTCATCTTGACACAACTTTTAGGAAGCATTCTCCAGTGATTACACAAAGTCCCTAATGTGACCCACACTGATTCCTCTGCCCCAATAATATCATTTTAATTACTTATCTAAACATATTTATGATAGTTGCTTCTGGTTTCATATTAAGCTTCTGAAGGGCAGGCAATTCTATAACTCATAAGCACTTAAGACACAGTTATAGGTCTCTAGGAACTTTATAACACTGAGTGTTTAAAATAAACAGAAAAGAAGACTACTTGTGAAAAATAACTGGGTTAGTTACTAGAAATCAAATTAGGCTACTAAAAGAAAATATTGCAAATGTATCATCCTTTAAAATCATAAATACTGCATCTCAGCTCTGAGAGCCTTCCAGACTAACCTTCGTCTTGTTGAACACTCTTCTTCTTCATTGGCTACCCATCCAACATCAGCAAAAGACACCACTGCATCCTCTCCTGGATGGCTAGGGCTCCATTCTGTTGTAGGGCTGGTAAGCTATAAGTTATAAACAGGAAAGGTGTTTGTCACCAAAATGTTAGAATAAAACTTTTTAATCACCCAAAGGAAAATCATCAGCTCTGGTGTTACAAACACATGGACAGTTTCTAACATCTCCATTGAAGGTCCCCACAAAAGAGAACATCAGTTATGTTGTATCATTGCCTAATAGGTTTATGACAATCTCTGAATTATAACTTAACTTTATTCAATTTTTATTTTACAGGTCAAATGAGATTGGCTTTAAAAACAAGCCAAGAGGGGTACATGGGTGGCTTAGCGGGTTAAGCATCCAACTTGTGATTCCGGCTCGGGTCATGATCTCACGGTTTGTGGGTTCGAGCCCAGCATCAGGCTCTGTGTTGACAGTGTGGAACTTGTTTGGGATTTCCTCTCTCTCCCTCCATGCCCCTCCCAGCTTGTGTGTGCATTCTCTCTTTCAAAATAAATGAACTAAAAACAAAAGTCTTAAAAAAAAAAAAAAAAAGCCAACAAATACCTGTGTTCATCCTAAAATATTATGAAAATTTTTAGAATTTAAGCATTAAAAAAATCAATTTTTCTGAAGAGATTTAGTCAAAAAAAGTATAATAATAAGAACAAGCAAGCAATACATGTGCTAAATTTGGGAATATTTTAAAATGGATTCGTATATAGAGATGCTGTTAAAATGCTGAAAATAACATTTTTAAAGATTTTTTTTTTTAATGTTTACTTATTTCTGAGAGAGAGACAGAGCATGAGCAAGGGAGGGGCAGAGAGAGAGAGAGACACAGAGTCCGAAGCAGGCTCCAGGCTCTGGGCTGTCAGCACAAAGCCCGACGCAGGGCTCGAACTCACGATGTATGAGATCATGACATGAGTTGAAGTCAGACACTTAACCAACTGAGCCACCCAGGTGCCCCTGAAAATACATTGTTTTAAATCATGATTTTTAAAGTATTAACTATATTAAAGAACAAAACAAATAGAATTCTCTAGCTAAAGTTTAACCACATAAATGACAGAATATTCTGAAATACAAAGAAAAAGCATGCAAGTTCTGAAATTTACCTTGGAAAGTAGATGGAAAGATAATTAAAGTGTTGTTATAAGTGTAATGCCTCAGAGACAGATGACCAATGACTAATGATTTTAAAATAAAGTTATCAGATTAATACTTCCTAAAAGTGAGTAACACTGAGGTTTAAATAAAAAAGAAAATGCAGACATTTTAAATGAAGAAAAAAGTTAAAAAGGCCAAAGAGATTTACTTATTGACATATGTATCAGAAAAGCTGTGCTGTAACCCATGCTTTGTTTGAACCTTCTCAATACTATCGTTGCCAGATCAGGCTTTTGAAGCTACACTTAAATAATGCTTCTTCCTCAACGGTAAAATATACCACGCAAACACATAATACTGAAACAGTTAAATGTCTTTAATATTATGAATAAAATTTTAATTGAACACACTGGCTACTCATATGTACACCCATTCTGGTACCATAATTACCTAACATTATCAACTTAATAAAGCACCATTAGAAAACTGACATTTTAATAACACACTAAGAATATCAAGTATTTAAAATGCCTTAAATTACAGCTTTTGGGCAGGACAAAGGTACAGTCAAGAGGGAAAACAGTTGTATTAAAGGAGTAAATATTTAAGAATCTAATCCCATGCAAGAACAAAAAATAAACAAGAATAATGGAATTAAGATGAAAAGCCTTTCAAAATTCAAATGTTTTAGGGGCACCTGGGTTGTTCAGTTGATTAAACATCTGACTTCAGCTCAGGTCATGATCTCATGGTTCGTGGGTTCAAGCCCCACATTGGGCTCTGTGCTGACAGCTCTGGAGCCTGTTTGGATTCTGTGTCTCCCTCCCTCTCTGCCCCTGCCTCGCTCATGCTCTGTCTCTCTCACAAATAAACAACAAAAAAAAAATTTTTTAATACAAATGTTTTAAAGCATGTACTTGAATAAGTGGCCATAAGAGAAGAAAAGTAAACACTTTAGGAAGTACATTACCAAGGGATACGATCAAAGAAAAATCGAAAGGATTTTTATACTTCTCCCCCATTACATTTTAGATATTTATCCAAATAAGTCAATAAACACACAGATACTCAGTCAATGGATATCTCATACAACTTAAATTAACATAACTCAAATGGGCATCACATTTGATCTTAAGAGCCAGAGAAATCTGGCAATATTATTCCTATCCACTATTGAAAAGAGAATGATGGGGTGCCCAGGTGACTCAGTAGTTTGAGAGTCCAACTTCGTTCAGCTCAGGTCATGATCTCGCAGTTCACGTGAGTTTGAGCCCCACATTGGGCTCACTACTGTTAGCCTGTCAGTGCAAAGCCTGCTTCAGATCCTCTCTCTGACCCTCCCCAACTTGTGCTTGCTCAAAAATAAATATTAAAAAAAAGAAAAGACAAAAGAAAACAGAATCATGTATTAACATTCCCATTACATTGTATTAGGGAGATTCCAAGTGGATTACATGGAGATACTTAAACAAAAAGGTCTCCAAGCCCTGTGGAAACTCCTAGAAGGAACACAGTAATGGGCTATTCTGTACAAGTGAAAGATCATAAAAGTAAAACCTGAATGATGAAAATGCTAGTTCATGAAGATCAGTCTGTTTATAACTATTTTAGAAAACAAAATAGTAGGGGCACCTGGGTGGCTCAGTCGGTTAAGTGTATGACTCTTGATTTTAGCTCAGGTCATGATAATCTCATGCTCATGAGATCGAGTCCCATATCAGGCTCCACCCCGAGCATGGAGCCTGCTTGGGATTCATATTCTCTCTCTCTCTCTCTCTCTCTCTCTCTCTGTCTCTGTCTCTCTCTCCCCCCCCCTCCCCTGCTCATGCTCTTAAACTAATTTTTAAAAATGATAGTAAATAAAATTTTATTTCAATAGTTACTAGTTTGTTGGAAGTGAGGTATATTTAAGACAGATAAAATGAAGTTTTGACCTCAAGACTTCTTTCCCACAAAAGTTAAAAAAATTAGTTTTCTTCCTAGATATTTTTGTTTATAAAAGGAGAAAAATGATACTTTTCTAAAAACAAATATTTAAAAACATAAATCAACACATTTTTGACAGCTTTTCAGAGTATTTTATAATGTAAAGATCAAACAATGTATCTAAATTTTACATCTGTAGTACCTTCAACATATTAAACATGAAATGTTGCTTTCTGCATAAACTTAAAAAAACAACAATTTTCCATTGACTTAGTTTACAATCTTACTAAGAAATTATTCTAGGTAATCACCAAAATAATACCCTGTCTATATAACACATGTTCAATGAGATGAAAATATTGATACTTTCAAGAACCAATTCCAGAATTGATCATATCTGTATCATTACTAATGGACATCCTGCCCCACAGAATAGTCATCTTAATACTTAAGTCACATATCTACATAACAGTGATTTATGCCATTAAAAAAGAAACAAAAAAAAAGGCTAACAAAGTCCCTGGGGAAACCAAACTCATCCAAAAGACAAAATAAAACTGAAAATACAGTAACACTGATCTTATTTTAAAGATTTAAAGTTGTTGCTGAGGGGCGCCTGGGTGGCTCCGTCGGTGAAGCATCCGACGTCGGCTCAGGTCATGATCTCACGGTCCGTGAGTTCAAGCCCAGTGTCGGGCTCTGGGCTGACTGCTCAGAGCCTGGACCCTGTTTCAGATTCTGTGTCTCCCTCTCTCTCTGCCCCTCCCCTGTTCATGCTCTGTCTCAAAAACAAATAAACGTTAAAAAAAATAAATAAATAAAGTTGTTGCTGAAATGCGCACTGAGTAACAAGAATGGAATAGGAGGGGCGCCTGGTTGGCTCAGTCAGTTAAGCGTCCGACTTCAGCTCAGGTCATGATCCTGCGCTTCCTGGGTTCGAGCCCCGTGTCGAGCTCTGTGATGACAACTCGGAGCCTGGGCCCTGCTTCAGATTCTGTATCTCTCTCTCCTCTCTCTGCCCCTCCCCAGCTTGCACTCTGTCTCCCAAAAATAAATAGATATTTTAAAAATTTTTAAATAAAAAAGAATGGAATAGTAAAGACAATTCACTTAATTAAGTACCAGTTAAGGTAACATCAGTGCAGGCAAGGGGGCTGATGGCATGGAACTGTTGGAAGTACAATTTAGATGGCACTACTGACATGCATGGATGACCAATGGGAAGTTTGAAAAAGACAAAGCCAACTTACTGAAAGTTCCAGCAAGGTCCTGTCCTATCATAGCTATCGTTGTGACAGAGGAAAAAAAACAAAACAAAACACACAGTGAAGAAAGAATAGAAAAAAATTTTTTTTCCAAAATCAAGGGCATTATAAAATTTTAAATTAAAATTAGTATTTATTGATTTGTAAGTATCCAAATTCCTTCCAGAACGTATGAAAAGTATTTCATTCAGAGCAAAAATTCAGTAGCAGCATTATTATTTTTACTGATCTTAAGTTTAATTCAACATCTGGTACAACTTAAATTACCCAAAATTCAATTATATTTCAAAAATTTTACTACAGTAACTTTAGATAATTTTTAATAGTCTGATAATGTAAAACTATACCAACTATACCAGGACAAATGATTTAATAAAATGCATGAAAGAAAAATACACAGCTTGTATAAAAGTTGAAATACTTAGAATAAAATATTAGAAGAGCTAATTTTGTCCTAATGTGACTTTTCATAAAATAAATACACTGGTACTAGGAACCAGGATTCTCTCAGTTTCTTGCCAAAAAGGGTATAATAGTAAATAGACTCAGTCTATTTTCCACCATTTGTTTATATTCCAATGCAAAACATGTATTAAAAGCAGCACAGCAAAATAATAATCTTTAACTTTTTAAAATAAAAATCTCTACACTTTTACTAACAGATTTAATTCTTTTTCTACTAATTCTTGCCATAGTTAGAAAAACTGAAAGCAAAATTTCTATATTTTAATATAGTCACATACAGTGACACCAACAGGCCACACAATATACCTGTGTAAAGAACACTAAATCCAATATTCTGACCAAGACTCAGCCACTCATGTTTTTGAGTAGAATGTCACTTTTTAAAAAGCGAGCATTTATTAAAGCTTTCTATTCATGCACCTAAATTGAGGCAGGGTAGGAAGAGAAGGGGAGGAGGGAACAGGGACAGGAAAGACATCAGAGAGACAAAGGGAGAGAAATGTGTCTCTCTCTCAAAATAACCTAAGAAGGTAAGTAACAGGATCCCCTGGAGAAACTAATCTTTAAGAAATCAATTACTGAGGGGGCGCCTGGGTGGCGCAGTCGGTTAAGCGTCCGACTTCAGCCAGGTCACGATCTCGCGGTCCGTGGGTTCGAGCCCCGCGTCGGGCTCTGGGCTGATGGCTCGGAGCCTGGAGCCTGTTTCCGATTCTGTGTCTCCCTCTCTCTCTGCCCCTCCCCCGTTCATGCTCTGTCTCTCTCTGTCCCAAAAATAAAAAAAAAAAAAACAAAAAAAAAACGTTGAAAAAAAAGAAATCAATTACTGAGAATGAATAAAACATCACAATCGTTCATTGTTTAGAGTTACGCTTCAAATTACAGTGCCACGCTACCAAATTTATCAAACATAATACTGTATCTGCCATCTCGTTCTTAATGGCCATTTGAGAGCGAAAATTACCAAGAAGTTTTAACATCACATAGAGTATGACATCACATGCTAGCATATTCCAGAATACTGCAGAGTAACTGAACAAAAAAAGTGTTAAGTTTAACAGTTAGTTTTAGTATTAATCCAGGCACTTACCTTCACATGGCTCAGACACCAAAGACCACCAGACCACATGAAGTCCCACCAGCCTTCTCTTAGCTCCTCAAACTATAACTTCTGTCTTGCCTGTTCCAGAACCTATGCACATATTCTCTCTTCCACCAACTCCACCCCTTACCCCAACTGTGAAGAGCTGGCTCCTTCTAATCTTTACCTGTCATTCCTCCAAAGGCGCCTTCCAGACAAACCACCAATTATTATCCTGCCCCATGCTATACTATGTTTTCCTTCGCAGCATTTAGTATAAATTATATGTGTATTAGAATAATATTTACTTGTTAAATATCTCTCCCACTGAATCAAATCCCAATAAGGACAGAGATCATGTCTTTTTGGTCCACCATTGATCAACAGCCCCTAGAATAATGTAGATTTCAAGTTTATTTGCTAAATAAAGATGGGCTGTGACAAGTGGCTATTTTACTTCCAGATTTCATCACGGGGTGTGAACTTTAGTAGAATTTCATTCATTACTTGTTTGTTTACAGAACATTACCTCTACAGTTCCAACAACTCCTAGCAACCCCAGAAAACAGGAGTGGGCAGGGTTTCCACAAGGAAAAAAGGTGGTCCAAGTTAAATTACCCAGAAGTCTGTCAGTTACAAAAACTGAAAGTCCAACTTCTATACCCACTGCCAAGTGGCCCACCCCACTTTTTCTGGTAGTACTCAAGATTACCTTTAATTTTTTTTGCCTTAAGGTTTTTTCATATGTAGTATTTACCACCCCCAATAAGCTGCTTTTGGTTCCACATGTTTAACTCATTCAATTTAAAATTTATAAAAATGCACCCCCAAGGTGCTTTTGTAACAATTACTTTTGTAACTGTCAATAGATAATTCTGTTACTGCTTTAAGGAAAATTTTCCCTAGCAAAATGCTAAAATACAATATGTGCCTGAAGTTTTCAACCTCAGCTGCATAAGAAGCTCCTCATAAAACAAAACAAACAAAAAACCCCACAAATGTATGAAATTCTGATTTAGTGAGCTTTGAGTAGGACCTATATTCTTCAAAAGCTCTGTGTTTTTGCAGGGAAGGCGGGCATACAAAACTACTTTGCAAGATGGGGCCGGAGAATGAATATTTTTAAAGCTCCTGGTGATTTAAATATGCAAAAAATATCGAGAACCACTGCAAATTATAACTTCTGCACCCCATTCCTCCCAATCTTCCAGAGTTCACTGCTTTCTCCAGTTCCTCCATGATCTGAATTTTCTTTTGGTTTCATGAAGCTGGAATAAGTACTAGGAGGAAAAAAAAAAAACAAAACAACCTACTCTCTCTTTGTCTTAATCTGGGTTCCTACCCCCAAGGGGGCTATAATATCCAAATATACAAAATGCTTATGGCCAGAAGTGTGTAATTGTGACTCAAGGTTGAAATTTACATATCTGAAAGGTATAAAAAGGCCAAGGAAAGTTTATTTTTCTTCAATTAAAAGTAAATGTGAAGGGTCTACCAGAATAAAATAAAAAGATTCTGCACAGCAAAAAGAAACAAACAAAACTAAAAGGCAACCCACCGAATGGGAGAAGATTTGCAAATGACATATCCAATAAAGGGCAATCAAAATATGTAAAGAGCTGATACAACTCAATAACCAAAAAACAAATAATCTAATTAAAAATGGGCAGAAGATGAGCGCCTGGGTGGCTTAGTCAGTTAAGTGTCCGACTTCAGCTCAGGTCATGATCTCACGGTCCGTGAGTTCAAGCCCTGCATCAGGCTCTGTGCTGTCGGTTCGGAGCCTGGAGCTTGCTTTGGATTCTGTGTCTCCCTCTCTCTCTGCCACTCCCCCACTCACACTATCAAAAAATGAATAAATGTTAAAAAAAAATTTTTTTTTAAATGGGCAGAAGATATAAACAGACATTTCTCCAAAGAAGATATACAGATGGCCAAAAGACACATGCAAAGATGCTCAGTATCACTCATCACCAGGGAAATAAAAATCAAAATTACAATGATGGGCACCTGGGTGGCTCAGCTGGGGTTAAGCGTCTGACTTTGGCTCAGGTCATGATCTCATTCGTTCGTGAGTTTGAGACCTTCATTGGACTCTGCACTGATGGCTCAGAGCCTGGAGCTTGCTTCAGATTCTGTGTCTACCTCTCTCTCTCTCTCTCTCTCTCTCTCTCTCTCTCTGCCCCTCCCCCGTTTGTGCACACACTCTATCTCTCAAAAATAAATAAATATCAAAAAATATATAAAAAGCTTAATTTAAAATAACTAAATTATGAAGGGTCTAGAGATCTTGTTTTGAGTCTAAAGTAGCCAACTCATGTCTAGCACTCACAAAACGAAGGACTGGGAAAGGCTACGGGGTTACAGGCAAGTCTCCTTCAAGTAACAAAGCAAAGCAACGCTTTGCTTTTTACACTTATTACCATATTTTATTCCCAGCCCCAAATTTATTGTGCCCATTAACTGGATTAAGGTGTAAATAAATGTGTTGGTCTCTGTTCTGATTTGTGACTCTGTAAGTCTAATTTATAAAATCAGGAGGTGAATTATTTGAATAGCAAGCAAGTTAATTTGCTATTCAACTGTCAGGTGGCAATAATAATAATAAAATCACCACCACTAGCACACTTTTTCTGTGCCCTAATTATGTACCAGTTATTATATTCAGAGCTTTATAAGGATTATCTTGTCTAACCCTCACGACAAAAAGTAATGCGCCCATCTTGCCTATCATTACTTGTCTACAAATATATGGGTCAGCTGGTAACAGTGAAAAGATGGTATGATCTGGAAGGAACTATACTGAACTTTAAGATTTCAGAGGTAAAATTGTTTTGAGGGTGACAGAGTCGAGGTGTTACCTATGAGTGTGGGCGGTAGAAAAGAAATGGAACTCAAAGTCAACAGGAATATAGGAAGTAAAGAATATACATTGCTAAGTTTCAGACAAATCCTCCAAAAGACTGAAATCACCCAGAACGTCAGAGGGACTGGTTTTGACTACCTAACTCCTGCTTCTGAATTGACCCAGGAATGCCCTATTCTCAAGTTTAATCCATTTCAATTTTTGTCTCCTGAATATGGCCCTAAAATGATGTCTACTCTCCTGGGGTCCAACTGTGGTCCTCAGTTCCAGACTTTCTATAGAATTTACTCACGCTGGGCTCCTAGACAGTCCAAATATATTCCCTATCAAATCCTCAAATGAGCCAGAAAAATAGCAAAAATGCATTTTCAACTTTATTACTCTAAATTGCATGGTTTTTAAAATTCCACATTTTTACATTTCTGATAGATGTAGTTAAAAAATAATAGAGGATACAAAGGAATAACAGCAGATTTAAAATATCTAACTAGCACATAAAACACTCACTTTAATATTGACCTTGAATTTAAAAAGACTCAGTATGCTATAAAACCACCTGGAAGTTAAAATCTCATTATAAACAAATGTCTTCTGTCTTCCATTATATTCTCAAGTAGGTCACCAGTATTTCTCTGATCTTATTCTCCTATGTTTATCCACCTTTACTCAAATTCAGCTCCTGTACTAAATCTAGTATTCTTAATCCTGCTCATACCCTTTAAGCGACTAATAACAATGAGAAAAAGAATCTCTCCAAGAAACTATACTTGGCTCTGGGGGAAATTTCAGCCCAGTAACTATCAAGGCAGATTTGGGTTGTTACTAAAAAATGCTAAATTATCTTCATCTCCTTCTATATATCTCTAGCTACATGAACACAAATGCTGTACCAAGTTCTCCTGCAACTAGGTTAAGTAGACACATAAATGGACAAAAATAAAATTTTAATAGAACTGAGCAATCAGAAAAAAGTTAATAAGCCTCAGTTAACACAACAGCTATTTGAAGGAAGTTGGCAAATGAAGCAATCAGCAATTTGTGTCTAACTGAATTCTCAGAAATTGTGCCTGAGAATTACCACCAGAGATTTCTTCATTTTATTTTTTTAAAGCCTATAAATTGATGAAAAAAAAAAAAATTACTTCTTGGAAAGTTCCAATCTGTCAATTTCTAGATTGATGCACAAAAGTTTTGCCAGTCAATATGCAAGCAGGATTATGAATGAGCACAACAATGAACAACCTTGTTAGTCAACCTGAACAAATGCTAATTTCTACCACTTACGAACAGATTTTTACCTCTATCTGCCAGGAGTGCTGATTTATGAGTAAGACATAATATCAAATAAGCTTTCAGGGGGCACTTCTGAGCTTTGGATTATGAATTAAATACATCTTCCACATTTCGCATGCTAATCCATTATTATTTAAAACTGGTGTAGATATCTGCTGAACTTTATATTCTTAAATGT
Organism: Panthera onca; assembly: GCF_046562875.1. NCBI lineage: Eukaryota > Metazoa > Chordata > Mammalia > Carnivora > Felidae > Panthera > Panthera onca. The sequence continues at coordinate 16,563,480 of NC_138356.1, read as the reverse complement.
CAAACTGAAAGGTTTTGTAGTATTACTGTTGTGAAGAATTACTGAAAAACAAGAACATGTCTAACACTATTACAACAAAAAGGAACAAAGCCCAAATCACGAAAATAACAATTTGTCTCCAAGCAAAGAGTAGAGTTGCTCTCAATTTGGTGCTATCAGAGGTTACTAAGACCTAAGCATTCTAAAGTATTCCCAATTCAGGGTTTCCCTGTTATCTCATTCAGAGAACCACAATTATCTCTTTGTCTTGACACTGTCGTTGTCCAGGCAATGGTTCCTACAATTAATGCTAAGCTTTAAACCTAGGATGGAGAAAGCACCTTACAAGGCATCCACAGATACATCTAAAAATAAACTAGGGGAACAGAGTGGCTGTCCAGATAAGAAGGTATAATAACTAAAGAAAACAATGGTGGAACCTGAAGCCCCTCTAAAGTTACATAAGGCCATGTCCAAGGTCACCTGGGAATTAACAACTACTTGGCTTATGATATGCTTCTAAATCTTAGTATATGTATTCTTAAGAAGGATAAATGTCTTAAAGAGCTTTAAAAAGCTTGAATAATCACTTCACAGAGGAAGTAAAATCAGAAAGACTTTACTATAGTTTTATTGTCTTTTATTGGTAGCAGCATCAAAGGGGGAAAGGTTCTAAAATACTTTTAAAGCTGTCTCGCCTACTTGTATTTCTAATGCACATATTAATATAAAGTTTTGAAACATATAAAATATAGTACCTGAAACTGAACTCTTGGACACTGGATCAGAGATAAATTAGTACCAATTTTCCTTACGATACTTCGAGATGAACCATATGGCTTCCCAGACCAAAGTACCTGAGGAAATAGGAAAAACCAAAGTTTAATTACAAAGGTAATAAAACTGTTACTACAAAGCACTGGACAGTTAATTTAACAAAATATTCACACATTAATTATGGAATCAGAATGCTTTAAATGTTATGGGAAATGAGCTAATATTTCTCAAGTAAAAGTTAAAAAAAAAATATATATATATATAGCTGGTTATAATTAACACAATAAGGTTTAATTTAAGGCATTATATAAAAAATACAGAAGAATAATAATTGTAAAACAGAATTACATTTGGAGTAAAAACTTCGCATTTTCACTATGTTTTCATACTATTCTGCAAAGGAAACAATTTGTATCATCTCTGTTATATTTTTTAAAGTTTTAGAATTTTAAATACATATACATTTTTTTAAAACCGTGAGTGTTTGTTATAATGGACTTTTCAAAACAAATCCAAATCAGTACAAAGTTCAGAATCTGAATTTGTACCATTCAGGGTGCTTCATTTTTTGCTACACAAGAATGTCTGGTCAAGGGGGAGTGTGGGCTAAAATTTAGCTACACTGCATCTTCTTGTGAGGCCTTATCGCCAGGGAAAAGGTGTCTTTTCCCAATTTACACAAAGGTACTAGGTGGGCTTGTAGTGAGTGACCCTAATGAGCAGAATTTCTCACATGAAATCACAATACACTCAGGACATTATGCTATGCTTAATGCAAAAACAAAAACTCCCAAAGCAGAAAGCAAACAAAAAAAACACACATGTAGAATGTTAAATCATTATAAAGTACCTGGAAACTTCTCCCCAAGTATATCATTTTTCCTTAAAGAGAAAAACTATCCGTTTTGAGTGCTATACTCGAAAGCCTGGGCAGAGAGGCAAAGACAGGTGGTATGCTATTAAAAGCAATTTAAAAAGAAAAGAATGAGAATGATATGATCATTATACTTAATTCATTAAATTTTAACATTCAATCATATCCTTAAACTAAATAATACCAAATCAGCTGGCATGTATTCTGAGCAACAGACACTGACCCCTTTTTAAAGTCACTCCATGGCCATTCTAATTTAAAGAATGGAATCACCTTAACATATGCAATATGACCAAGGAAGAAATAAACAGCACTGGCTCCAACACATAACCCAAATTAGACATTTAAACCATTCTAAAAGCATGCACAACTTGTAAAATGAGCATAGAAGTAACCTGACTTCTTAGATTTTTAGCAACCAAATCCAATTACAGATAACAGTATGACTCAATGTGAGGATCGTGGGGGTATATATAATACCTCCAGAATATGCCTCAGCTTTTATATAATTCACCACTAATATGTTCAGAGTTTCACTATCACCTGAGAGAGTTCCAGAAAGTATTAGAACCTACACTGGCTACCACAACCAGTAAAAACTGTAACTCTTGCTTTGGAAATATAAACTGAAAAGATGGCACAGACTGGAAAATAGGTCAGTAGAAAGATAAGACTAGATCGATATTGAAATATGAATATTAAATAAAGAATATAAGAGGCGAAGCTACTGTGAAGCTTAGAAGAGAATTACCTGTAATTCAGGAATCCGAATCATTCACACCAATGATCATACAGAGGATTATCATACGAATAGTGTTAATAACACAAGAGGGCTAAGAGAAGAAAAATATCTGACTAGAGAAAAATGGGAAGCATCACAGTTTTACAAATTCAACATAAGAGGCCAAGGAAAAATAAGTTCATGGACAAGTAATTCTAAAACCATATTTAAGCAAACTCTACCTTATACATGTTCATAGGTCTTAATCTTATAAAAAGAAATCCACAGGGCAATAGCAACTATACCATTCAATCATTCTCCTCTTGAATCTTGTATTTAGTCACAAGTCAAAACTCTCCTATGATGCCAGAGCCGTGGAACACTATTTATGCATCACAATGTGACAATTAAGAGTCTAAAGTTAATCTCCCACGCCTCCAGTAAGCAAGATCTTAACTGGAGATGAAGAGGACAAAAAGCTCACAAAGAAAAATTTGAAAAGGATTTGCCAAGGTCAGGGACTAATGTTTCTGCCAACTTTTAGCATTCCTTGCTATGCATGCTTCAGGGCTAAGTTTCAACTATTATCTTCCCATCTGCTTAATATCAGGAGGAAAGAATACCAGGTGACTTCTACAAGTGAAGGTGGCCAGAGATTCAGCTTTTACTTATAAGGACTAAGTAGACTACTCAGGATTTTTATACAAAGTTAAAGGAAATAAAAACAGATCGCTTTATGTGATTTTTTTCAAGTATATGCAGTAGACTAACAATGCTTTTCTGTTACCTGGGAATTGCACGGCACGTAGCACCAGAGATATGAAGAAGGGTCTATGCAAGCTAATGACTGGAATATTGAGAAAGAAGAAGAGTCATAAAACCTTTACTCAACTGTAGGAAAAAGTGAAGGGAAAGAGCAGCTAACTTTTAGGAACTCTAAAACTAGGTCCTACTTTATTTTTTCTATTCAGCCCTCATGGAGTGGGAGAAATTGTAAATGGCTGTGAAGAAATAATGAACAGATGGTACTGAAAAGTCACCATCTGTGCACTGGGAGACTGTAAGGCCCAAGTGTATCTCCTACCCTAACTGGTGGCTGAACTGTTGTCTTGTCAGTATACTGGAGAAGGGAAGACTTCCTCTAAAGATAAATTGCCATTAGTATTTTTTCAGATATAAGAGAGGGGGAAGGAGAAAACTGCCACTGCTAGATACTTTGATTTAAGAAATAAAAATTCAATTCCATTAGAAAATTATTAAATAGTTATTAAACAGAAAAGCTCTGCTTTGCTTTATTTATAATGACTACTGACAAATAATCTAATCATGAATCTGTGTGCATGTGTGTTTGCATGTCTGGGTCTAGTAATGACAGTCCATAACATTTAGCAACAGTGTTTGAAAGTGATGACAGCAAGGAGGAGGATGACAACAAGAAAGCAATTTGTTCTTTTTTAACATTGTGAAATGCTATTGTAGAAGTGTTGAAGTGTGAGCTTGGAATCTGAAGCTATCATCTGTCTCATCATGATGACTGTACTCAAATTTTATGTGGTAATTCATCTGTTATAGACTAGTTTAATCTATATTACTATTTGAGAAGTAGCATTTAGTAGAAAAAGTACAAATTTAATTCTAAACAAACAGATTTTTCTCAAGATAAGCTATTTCATATTAACACAAAGGTCATTATTCTGAGGGCCACATATCCCTGAAATTACATGCAAAATTTTGTGCATACACAGTACTTTTCTGGAAGAAAGTCTGTATCATTAATCAAAATTTCAAGTAGTCTAGGATCCAACAAAGTACAAATCCTTAACTCCAAGGGAGCCAGTGGAAAATCCAAAGCGTGTATTGGGGAGAAGGGGTAGAGATGAACAATTTCAAAATCCCCAATTAAACATAAGACTTTCCTCAAGTCTCTTCTTCCTTACTCTAAACTCCTAGCCACATTCACCTTCTTCCTCCACAGCACAAAAGGAAAACAAGGTTATAATTCTTAAGTTATTACTGGAAATATATTACTAATGCAAATCAGTAATCTGCTAGAACTGTGGTTATACCTGTAAAACAAAAAATGTTTGGTGAACGTACATAATTTATGCAAAAGAACTAGGTATAGTAAATCAACCAGTGATAGCCATTGCATACAGTGGTGCTGATATGTACAGTGAAATACAAAGAGCTAATCATCACCGGTTGTTCTAATGGCAAAAACAAATCCCTAGTCTCAAAGCTTCTTTTTTTCTTTTTAAGAAGATAAAACATGTAAAGATGAAGGTAGTTTCCGCTCTTAGAATACTTTGATTAGTATCAAGTTCATTATCCAACCAATGGGAAAATATGTATTTATTACTAAAAGAGGACACTAAAAAGTTTTATTTTCAGATGTCCAAAAGCAAAATCTTGGTAGACTATACACTTCCTTACACTTAGGCAGCACACTAAGAGATCTTAGAAACTAAATAACTCCCAAGGATCAAATTGCTTTATGTTAGAAAAAAGACTTGTTTTTATATAGATTTTCAATTAACTCATTCAAGTTGATGATTATACACTACATACAAAAACAATTTTGGGGGTCTCCAGGGTGGCTCAGTCAGTTAAGCAACTGACTCTTGATTTCAGCTCAGGTCATGATCTCACGGTTTGTGAGATCAAGCCCCACATCGGGCTCTGCGCTCACAGCATAGAGCCTGCTAGGGACTGACTGACTCACTCTCTCTCTCTCTCAAAATAAACATTTAGAAAATAAAATCTTGTTCAGTTACTATTAATAGGAAGAGCCCTTAACTGTGATTACAATACAGGGAATAAGTTAATGCTCTGTTACCTGGTCCATTTTTTGATGAAAGGCACACATTTTACCCCTCAAATGAACAAAGCTAAATTAAAGGAACGAGCTAAAGAAAGTGTGTTTGTTATCTGTTCCTGAAACTAAACACTTTGGCTTCATTAGCATTAGTCACATTCACCTGACCTGGGCCAGGAATGGGGGTGAGTGACAGAGCAAAACTATGGAAAATTAACCATTACTGAATGTAGCTATAGTACGTACAAGCCACTGAAGTAGCTGTTTTACATACAGTCCTTTAATCCACAGGCTGACTCTAGAGTAGTGGTTCCTATCTGTAATTTGTAGATGAAGAAAGTAACTGGCAGAGACCAATTTCAGACCCGGAGTTGTTTGAATCAAGGACCTAGATCTTTCCTCTAAATTACACTTTTTAAAAAAATTATTATTTTTAAGTAATCTCTATGCCCAATGTGGTGCTTGAACTCATGACCCTGAGATCAAGAGCTGCATGCTCTTCTGACTGAGCCAGTCTGGCACCCCGCCACTAAACTGTAATTCTTACTAAAATTGGAAATAAATAAGAAACATAAATTATAAAGCGTGACTTCTTGGGAATTATAAGTTACGAAAGCCTCCCATCTTTCTGAAAGCAACAGAAATTATTTTGCTGTTGGTACTGAAATGTTAATCTACTCTATACAGCCAAATGGTGGTAAATAACAAATGAGAAACACAGTATATAGCTACTTTAAGTGAAGTCCAAAACAGAGAAAGATGTAACTGAAAAAGATGAAAATAGTATTAACTTCACAAACCATTTTCCTACTGCTTATCCTCAAACTAATAATCTTAAAATTATGCAGATATTTAAAAAGGTATTTTTATTTGGTTCTTTGCTTTTTATCTCCAAAGAAAATAGATGTAATGTTGAGGGGTTGGGAGATTTAAAGTTTAACTTTCTCTTAATAAGACATGAGAAGACACAAAATAAAAACAGGAGCAAAAGTAGTGTATTAAAAAGTATACCCATAATCAATTTATGTAACCTGCCTATATCTTTAACAAACAAAATTTAATTTCACATTACAGACGAAAAACATTGAATTTGAAAATGAAAACAAATATTCCACAAAATACACCTAGCAGAACTACTGCTCTAAAAAAAAAAAAAAAAAACAAAAAAAAAAAACAACTACTGCTCTAATAACTTTACACTGGATCTAAAAATAAAAAATATGTATCAGTAGAAAACACTTCAAAAATCAAGATCAGAACTAACATCTTTGGCATAGAATATTATACTAATTTTTTCTTCATATCTATAGTTATATTTTCAGAGACATGACTTACCTTTTACTTTAAACAGTTGTATGATAAACCACATTATAACAGCATTCAATATTAATAGTTCTACACACAACATTCAGGGTTGTCAAGTGTTAGTCAAACATATTTTATTCAATGATTTATATATATATATATATATATATATATATATATGTATGTATGTCTTTCCTCACCACTAACAAATGCATTGCTCTTAACAGTCACATGAATATTGGTACATTTTCAATAAAATTTCAATAAAATTTTCATTTTAACCCAGAATGTTACTCCAGTACTTAGGATGCTAGGTAAAGATTCACTTCTATGACTAAAATAAACATACTGAATTTAAAATGTTGGTCATATATAGATTTATTTCACTTTCTCAGAAAAAAATCTTAAAACATACAAGTGTCTGGATTTTAAAAATTAATTTGGAGCACTCACCGATTGCATGCTTACTCCAACCTGTTGAAAAACCATCCTAATTAGGCGCTTAATCCAGCCAAGCATTTAGATGGCAAAGTCTCTCCAAATTTGCATTTCAAGTACTCCAGGCGTACATAGCAGCACATGGCCCAATAAGCACACTAAAATTTTAAAATGCAAATACTAAAATGAAATAATTGTTATTTAGAATCTTTGCTGTCTGCAACATGTCTCACAAAGTCTAGTCTAAAACATTTTAAAACTTTGCATGTAGTTTACTTAAGAGAAAACAAATTTTGTTGTGATCAGCTTTAAATAAATAGCACAGTATTTTTTTAATGATTTTTTTTTTCCAGCCAGGTTTCTTAGTTGGAGGCAATAAAAACCCACTATGAGTAATTTAAGTAGAAAATATTTTTATGAAAAGATATATAGTAGATAATAATGTATATAGCTGATAACTGATATATAGGCTACACAGAGCCAGGAAAGACATCCAATACTGGGGCAGAATTGGTCCTGAGAAGACATCACTGCAACTGCTACTGCCCCCCCCCCCATCACTGCAACTGCTACTGCCCCCCCCCCCCCCCCCCCCCCGCCCTCCAGAATAGAACAGTCTGCCAGTTCTCACTTTTCTGCCTCACTGGCTCCTGAGTTGCTGTCCATACTGATGGCATTTGCTTGGCCAAATCTACCTGACTATAGTTACAGATTCTGCCTCCTACCAAAGCCATAAAGGAATTCCAGAAATATGGAACAGGAATTCAGATGCTACAGGGTCAAAAATGACAAAAGTCCTTCCACACTTCTGGCACTATATAACCCCTGCCACTCACCTCCTTCTTCCCCATCAATATACTATATACCTGATAGAATTAATTTTTCAGAGAGAGCAAAGGAGTAGGGGAGAGGGGCAGAAGAAGACAGAAAATCTTCAGCAGGCTCCACGCTGGCACGAGGCTTGATCCTACAACTCTGGGATCTTGACCTGAGTCAAAATCCAGAGTCTGATAATCAACTGACTGAACCACCCAGGTGCCCCTCTGTCTGATAGAATTAAATTGTTAAATCGTCATACAGCCTAAACCAGTCTGCTGAAAGTGTTGGTCTCCAATGAAACAGAGTTTGAACAAAACTATGTCAATGTACTGCTTCCTCATCAAAGCAGTCTTAATTAAAAACAAACAAAATGGCTGAACAAAACAGTTCGGTGTACTTATTATTACTAAGTACTTGGTATTACTAAGTAGACTTAGTAATGTATTTGATTTACATTCTGATGCAAGCTCATCCCATTACGGACCACAAAAAGAGTTTATGGTCTACACTTTGAAAAAAACTTTATGAATAATTGGGGGAGGGGGAGATAAAAGGTGCCACAAATATATCAGACATTGGGTGAAACATGAACTGAAAAGAGCCAGGTCCTAATGACAGATGAAAGTATGTAATAATTCTAAGCACTGGCAGAAATATATACTTTATTGATAACTGTGAAATGGTCATGACTAGAACTTTGGTGAGACAGAGACACAGATATATTTTAATGTTACCAATATCTATTACTGCTTGTAAGAATGCCATACTCTGAGAGTTAATGGGAAGAAAAACAGCAAAGGTCCAAAAATAATGTCAAAGCTGGAAGAAAAAAAAAAAAAAAAAAAAAAAAAACCTGGGAGAAAAAAAGATGGTTTTATGTCAGATTTGAAAACCTACCACTTTTATATATACATAAGTATTTTTTGACCTTTTTTTTTTTTAAGTAGGCCTCATGCCCAATGTGGGGTTTGAACTCACAACCCTGAGATGAAGAGTCACATGCTCTACCAACTAAGCCAGCCAGATGTCTCTAAGATGAAATTTTTTTAAGTTTTACTTATTGGGGCGTGTGGGTGGCTCAGTCAGTAAAGTGTCAGACTAGATTTCAGCTCAAGTCATGATCTCATAGCTCATGAGATTGAGCCTTGCTGTTAGCACAGAGCCTGCTTGGGGTTCTTCCTCTCCCTCTCTCTGTCCCTCCCAAGCTCACACACACATGCATCCACTCTCTCAAAGTAAACTTTTTAAAAATCCTATTAAAGTTTTATTATTTAAGTTATCTCTACACCCTTTGTGGGGCTCAAACTCATAACCAAGATTAAGAGTCGCACACTCTTCTGAGTCAGTCAAGCAACCCAGCCTATCACTTTTTTAAAATGTAACTTACACAGAAAAGTACACAAATTTTAAGTGTCCAACTTGATGAATTTTTATGTATATATAGACCTGTGTAGCCACCACTCAGATCAAGAGCCCCAGAACCCCAAAAGCCCCCATTCTAACCACTATTCTGACTTTTAAAAAAATGTTTACTTATTTTGAGAGAGACACGAGGTGCCTGGGTCCCTCAGTCAGTTAAGCGTCTGACTTCAGCTCAGGTCATGATCTTGGGGTTCATGGATTCAAGCCCTGGCATCGGGCTCTGTGCTCAGACCTCAGAGTCTGGAGCCTGCTTCATATTCTGTGTCACCCTCTCTCTGTCCCTCCCCCACTCGCATGCACAAGGAAGAGAGAGAAACCAAGCAGGCTCTGCCTTGTCAGCACAGAGCCCAACGCTGGGATCATCAGTCTCACAAACCTCAAGATCATGACCTGAGCCTAAATCAAGAGTCAGACGCCCAGCTGATTGAGTCACCCAGGCGCCTCTACCACTATTTTAACTTTTATGAGCATTTATTAGTTTTGCCCACTCGATGTATTCTTTTGTGTCTGACTTCTTTCATTTAACAATGTCTGTGAGATTAATTCACATCCTTTGTAAATCAGTTATTTTTCGTTGCTGTTATGTACTGTACCACAATTTACTTACCCAATTTACTGTTCATGAATATTTGGGTTGTTTCCATTTTTTATCTATTACAAATAAAGGTGCTAAAATAATTCTTGCACATAGCATAGAAAGGTACACGTAAAAACTCATTTCTCTTGAGGATATGCTCAGAAGTACAACTGCTACATCACAAGATATACAGACAGTCCCAACTCACAAATGGTTCAACTCATAATTTTTTGACTTTACAATAGTGTGAAAGCAAATACACATTCAGTAGAGAACACATTTCAAATTCTGAATTTTGATCTTTTCCTGGGCTTTCAATATATGGTCGATACTCTCACGTGATGCTGGGCAACAGCAACTAGAGCTCCCAGTCAGCCACGTGATCACAGGGTAAACAACTCATAGACTTATAGCCATTCTGAAACCATACAACCATTCTGTTTTTCACTTTTAGAATGGTATTAGGTGATTTTGCCCATCTGTAGGCTAATGTGTTCTCATCACATTTAAGGTAGGCTAGGGTAAGCTATGACATTCAGTAAGTTCCGTGTACTAAATGCATTTTAGACTTATGGTATCTTCAATTTATAATGGGCTTACTGGGACAGAACTCCATCATCAGTCCAGGAAGATCTGTATAAATAAAATATATGGCTACATCTTTAATAGAAACTAACATCTTTCCAAAGGACACTCTCATAAGCAAGTAAATGAGAGAGTTCTAGTTGTGATACAATTTTTGTCAATACTTGCTTCGTATTGTTGGTATTTTAAATTTTAGCCATTCTGCTGGGCTCTTTACATGTCTTGGGAGCATTTTGGTATCTTCTCCAAAGTATCTTTTGCTCATTTTTCAAATGGAAAGGATTTTTTTTTAATATTTTAAAATTATTTTTGCCAAGAAGAGATGTTCTGCAATCTGAGCCAAGGATTGGAGAGCACAGGCTTGGATAAAGGAGATGAAATCTAAGAGTGAATGACTAAGAAAAGAAGCCAAAATAGAAACCCCAGGAAATACTTAAGGAACTAGCATAAAAAATAAAAACCCCTGGGGGGAAAATGATCAAAGGGTAGCAGAAAAATAATGACAGAAGTGTTGTCAGCAAAGAAACAAAAAGGAAATTTCAAGAAAGGAAATGGTCCTTGTTAAACGGAAACACACAGAAAGAGGTCACATAGTCAGTTGGTAGCCTCCTACTGCCAACCTTTCCTCCAAGCCTCTCCACTGTGCTCTCTAGAACGCTTCTTAAAGATAAATGTCCCCTCCTTTCCTGAACTGACACTGGGCTCTCCCTATTTATAATACTGCTTCAAAGCCTTCTCAAAGGGTTCCTCCTTGCTTACTCTCTCGCTTTATATCAAAGCTATTCCTAATCAACAACTTCTCTGCATTTTGGCCCCCTGAGCACTAGTAAATCAATAAATGTATATTCTATTTGCCAGTGCTAGGTGATTTTAATATTCAGACATGACACATCCCAGAGACTACTGTGTAAGCCCATTCATATAAAGAACCAAACCAGGTAAAATTAAAAGTAAGCTAATCACAGATCAGGTTTGTTTTTGTTTTTGTTTTTTTTCAAGTTTTGTTTTGTTCTGTTTTGCTGTTGAAGACAGGGGTCCTGACTGGCAGGTCTGAGAGGGATTTCTAAGGGTGCTGGCAATACTCTGATCTCTTAACATAGACACTTAGGTATGTTTATTCTATGAAACTGTAGGAGAGTTGAAAATACTGACTCTACCTTTAGTCTTTCATCTTGCTCATATCTGCTAGCTCAATGATCTCTCTTGGGGCTATGTGTTCCTGACCCCTTGGAGATTAATATACATCCCTCAGAAATGCCCGCCAAGGAGGCTTGCTTTGGCCTCCCATGAATCTGTTAGAGGTAACAATCATTCCCTCTCCTGAAGTACAGATGGCACCACAAGGTCTGTTAAAGGTTAGCTGTCAATTAAACGCCTGCAAGCCCTCTGATCTCACTAAAACTAAAATGCCCTCCTGCACATTCTATAAAAATCTGTAGGCTAAGATCCGGACTTTTCAGGGAATAGCTGCACAGATGTCCAGATTATCATCCAACCAACCCTGTCAGTAAATTACCCAGAATAAAACTCTGTGTTAACTGTATGGAGTTGCCTGTTGTGCTTTTCAGTCTTAAGTGTCTTCTCAGTTTGGAGGATACTTTGTAGTCCTTCCTCCACCTACCAACAGAAACTTACCAAGATGTATCCTTACATACTTTCCTTAATGTGAGTTATACCTCAAATAAAAGCTTTAAAAACATACATAGCCTTTGACCAACTTATGCAACTTTCAGGAATTTCTCTCAAAAGCATTGTATGTAATAACACATGTGTAAAGATATTGTCTACAGTGCTTTTTCTAACCACAAAACTGGGATCAACCTTAATGTTCATCAATAAAACAATTGTTAAATTACAATATACTCATATTAGAAAATATTATGCATCTATTAAGTGAGTGAAGTCCAGATGGTAATTACACCTGTGATGAGCATAACACAATGTATAAACTTATTGAATCACTATGTTGTACACCTAAAAGTAATGTAACATTGTTGTGTTAACTATTCTCAATTTTTTTAAAAAAGTAACAGTCTATATAATGACTCGCTGGAATATACATGATACAGCAAGAATAATGTTTTGTTTTTTTAGGGAGAATATGTTAAGTATGATCTTATTTCTGTAAAAAACAAAAATCTTCAACCATTTTTTTTTAATGTTTATTTTTGAGAGAGCCCAAGTGAGGGAGGGGCAGAGAAGGGGAGACAGAGGATCTGAAGCAGGCTCTGCGCTGACAGCAGCAAGCCTGATGCAGGGCTCAAACTCACTAACTGTGAGATCATGGCCTGAGCTAAAGTCAGATGCTCAACCAACTGAGCCACCCAAATGCCCCAAGCCTCAACCTTTTTATTTATAGAAAGATACACATCAAACTCTTAAAAATGGCCAGAGCAGGTAGAAGTGGACTTTTCTTTGTATGGTTTACTTTTCATTTAAAAACAAAATCTAGGAGCACCTGGCTGGCTCGGTCAGAAGAGCATGCGACTCTTCATCTAGGGGTTGAGTTCGAGCGCCACCTTGGGTTATAGAGATGAAATAAACTTTAAAAAAAAAAAAAATCTAGAAAAAAAGAATCTCACCTTCTAGCTTTCCCTCAGATACTCCTCTGATCTACCCTGTCCATACTGAGACCTTCGGTCTATTCTTCCCTGCAATTTTCATCAACCTAATCAATCCCTTTCCACCTTCACTTTCTTCTACCCCCATGCAGCCAAAAATCACTTGAACCACTCTGTGTCAGTATTTTCAACTCCTTACTCTACTGCTCTATTTCTACAAACCACAACTTGATTAATCCAACAGGCTTCATTTCCTACAACTGGACCTTAGAAAAATTACGAAATCTCACATTTTGATGTTGCTACAAACATGTGCTACCTCTGACATCAAACGGGCCCTCACTGCTGTCTAGCATTCTAGGCAAATATTTTCTTACTCTTCCCCCTCTTCCATTCCCCAAGCAGCTTTTTCAAGCATTCTCCATGCTATCCAAATCTCTCCAACCCTTCCTCCATCATTTCTCAGCAAAAATGAAGCACACTACTTCAAATAATAGAGAAATCATCTAACAGGAAATCCCTCAACATCTTGCTACTCCACATGCCATACACTTACCTACATCCGCACCTATTCTGTCCCCCATTCTCTCCTGTCCCTCCTTCCCCCTAAGGGCTCAGGATTACACCCCCTCAACTCACAGGTCTCATTACATCAGCTCCACTCTGTATAGATAAATCCTGTTTCCTGCCCTATGTCAGCTTCAATCACATGCCACCTTCTGGTTTCTCCCATCTGCTCTCAAACCAAAGATCCAAAACCAAGCTCCTTAATTTTCTTCCTGAATCTGCTACTGCCTCAGAAAATGGCACCCATATCGTCAATCATTCCTTCTTTCTCTTTCATTTTCTACAATCAAGATGTAGGTTTCCTCCTAAATAGATCAGATTCCATTTACATTGCTATTCTATTCCAATCCAGTTATCCAAAGCCTACACTATCATAAAAATCTATTAACTAGACTATTACTAGTTAATAGTCCCCCCCCCCCCACCAACTTTGCTCTCCCCTTTCTATTCATTCTCAATACTGAAATAAGTCCTTTATGATCTGGTCTCTGCACTTTCCTATCCTCTGTATCTTTCATACTCTACTCTTCGATCTGGTCATACAGATAATTCTAAAAACTCAACAGGCTCTCTAGACTTTTCTTTTATCCAGTATTCCACCTCCCTATAGTTTCCCTGTATCAAGCTAGGTCCTACTAGTCCTTTATTTCAGCTTAGCTATCACTTCCTCCAAGAGGTTCTTCCTGATGGACCAAAGTTTTTCCTGATGGACCAGGATTAGGGTACTCCTGTAAATATTATCCTATATACCACATTAAAACAATGTACCTAAACTGCTTATCTCCACAGCACTTTAATCACCAAAAACTATCTTATTCACCACAGTGACCTCAGCACTTAGTATACGGAATATAACAGTTGCTAAGTTGATATTAAAATATTAAACGAAGGACATCTAAGATGCAAGCCAGTATCTTTTCTACATTATCTCAAATGTGAACAGATTATGTAAGCATTTTGCTTCTACTTATAGGTGAACTAGGTAATTTCAGACAAATCATCCTCCCAAGAGGATAAATAAACTGGACAAAATATAAAAATCATCTATTTGAAAGCATCAGAGAACTGTCAAGGCAGAGAAGTATATCCAGGCCAGTAGTTATTTCCTTGGGGAAAAATAAAAAAATAAAAAAATAAAAGGGACTTCTGATGAAATTTACTGAGAGAAAGCACCTATAGCAAGTATAAGGAATGAAAAAGTAAACATCACTATGGATCACAAAGGTGCTAAAAATAATAATAGTAAAGGGAGAGGCGCTTGGGTGGCTCAGCTGGTTAAGCATCCAACTCTTGGTTTCAGCTCAGGTCATAATCTCACAGTTCGTGAGTTTGAGTCCCAGGTTAGGCTTCACACTGACAGCTCAGAGCCTGCTTGGGATTTTCTCTTCTCTCTCTCTGCCCCTCCTCTGCTCATGCTCTCTCAAATAAATAAATAAACTTTAAAAAATAATAATAAAAAGGAGGCACCTGGCTGGCTCAGTCAGTAGAGCATATGACACTTGATCTCAGGATTCTAACTTCGAGCCCCACGTTAAGTGTAGAGATTACCTGGGGCACCTGGGTGGCTCGATTGGTTAAGCATCCAACTTCAGCTCAGGTCATGATCTAGTGGTTCACAGGTTCAAGCCCCGCATTGGGCCCTGTGCTGACAGCTCAGAGCCTGGAGCCTGCTTTGCGGATCATGTCTCCCTCTCTCTGTCCCTCCCCTGCTTGTACTCTGTCTCTCTTTCTCTCTCTCTCTCCCAAAAATAAAAACATTAAAAAAAAAAAAAAAAGAGTAGAGATTACTTAAAATTAAAATCTTTAAAAAAAAAAGAAAATAATAAAGGCAAAACAAAGCTACGTAAGAAGTTACAATGGTGGTTACCTTTGGATGGGAGTGGGTAATAGTTGGCAGAGAGCATAAAGGAGCTTTCTAGAGTGCATACAACTTTCTATTCCTTAATGTGGGCGGTGATTACATGGACATTTGCTTTGTAAGAATTTATTGAGTTATATATTCATGTTTGTGCATTTTATATTACATTTTGTGTGTGTCATACTTCAAAATAAAAAAGGCTTAAAAAAAGATGGCTAAGAATCAGACTGCATTTTGTTTTCTAGGTTCTGTATGAATACATATATAATTTAACTTCAAGAATTTTATGATGATGATATAAGCTTATAGTCTAGTCTACTCTGACATAGACTATAAGAAATAGCAAACTATTTGGGGGAGGAGGAGAACAGGTCATTGGCAGGGCAGTAGACAAGACTAAATGAAAATAGATAAATCTTGAAAACAGACTTTCTCTTCCCTCTACAAATACTATGAAAATATGTAAGAGTGTACAGTTACACCAATTAAAGTTTATGGCAATCAAATCAAAGATAACACTAATACTGCATCAACAAATGCAGTGTATGCTTTTGAGATAGTTATGATAAAAAAAAATTCATTACCAGTAAATAGTTTCACAATAACCCTGTTAGTAATAATAGCAAAGTTGTTATTAATTTATGTTGTCATTAAATTTAAAATGCCAAAAACGTTAAAAGCTACAACAGTACACTGGAGCTTATTTTTATAAGGTCTTTGGGAACTATTCAAGAGAATGGCCATTTAATTATCTTTACAATATGAGAGAGGAGTATGACCATTTTATAGCAGAGGTGGAAGGAGTCTAAAATGATTAAAAGGACATTCTTATTCAGTTGGTTAATTTATTAGAATAAGGTTTCCTGTTCTCAGAATACTAAAAGATTAGATAAATCAATGCACCCCAATGACGCTCTACATTCTAGTGCCAAACAATGATGCGAAAGAAAAATAAGGACCATGAAGTATTAAAACAAAACAAACAAAAAAAAAAACTTATTCAATTTGAAGTTACTGTCCTTTATTTTGAGACTATATCCTTCTTACATTTCGGTGTAAAAAAGCCTTTTCTGTTAGGATATGGGGACAGCAGATGGATGTTACTTGATTTTTTTTTTTTTTTTAAATGTCCTTACTCATCACAATGAAAAGCTGTCAATCCTATGTCAATGCCATGCCCTCCCTACTTTCTGGAAATTAAACTTGAAATTAAAATCTAGTGACCACTGCTATACTTCAGTCTGGTTGAGACTTTAAATCAGAACACTTTCCCATACTATAAAATAATGATACAGTATTTGACCCTTGGGTACAATTTAATGGCAATTATTCAGGATTAATATTCTACACTGTTCATGCAAAATTAAATACACTGCTATATTCCCAGCGCCTAGCACAGAATCTAAAGTATAAGTCACACTTGTTTCAGTCCACAAATGAATAAATCTCATGACCTAAACTACATCTCTCAACAACCAAAAAAAAAAACAAAACAAAAAAAAACCTGTTCAGATAAAAAGTTTAATAAGACAAATTACAACTTGATGATATTTCTTTTAAGGAAACAGATTTTATATACGAAATTACATTTCTGAAGGGCATTTTCTGTAACATTTTTAGAGGTCAACTTTTCTGATATAAAAGAGATTAGAGGGGGATCCTGGGTGGCTCAGTTGTTAAGCGTCCAACTTTGGCTCAGGTCATGATCTCACGGTTTGTGAGTTCGAGCCCCACATCAGGCTCTGTGCTGACAGCTCAGAGCCTGGAGCCTGCTTCAGATCCTGTGTCTCCTTCTCTCTCTACCCCTCCCTGCTCTCACTCTGTCTCTCTCTCTCAAAAAAAAATAAACATTAAAAAAATTAAATAAATAAATAATAAAAGAGATTAGCGTAGTCTTATATATTCATTTGAACTAAGAGTGCACTATTTTCATATGAGGATCTCTGAAATATAACTATAATGAATGACATAATTACATATCTTCTTCTTGAACTATTTTTATTTTAAGCACTCCCATGCAAATGAATTAAGTACTATGGCATCAATTTTATTTTATTTTGTAATATTTATTTATTTTTGAGAGGGAGAGGGAGGGAGGGAAAGAGGGAGGGAGGGACCGGGGAAGGTGCAGAGAGGGAGGGAGACAGAGGATCTAAAGCTGGCTCCAAGCAGACAGCAGAAAGCCCAATGCAGGGCTCGAACCCAGGAACTGTGAGATGATGACCTGAGCCAAAGTCGGATGCTCAACCGACTGAGCCACCCAGGCACCCCTTCTGGCATCAATTTAAAAACAATCTTTTGAAAAAACTGTTCAGGGGCACCTGGGTGGCTCAGTCAGTTAAGGGTCCAACTTCAGCTCAGGTCATGATCTCACAGTTAATGAATTCAAGCCCCGCATCAGACTCTGCTGACAGCTCAGAGCCTGGAGCCTGCTTCAGATTCTGTGCCTCCCTCTCTCTCTGCCCTTCCCCTGATCGAACTCTGTCTCTGTCTCTCAAAAATAAATAAACATTAAAAAAAATTTTTTTTAATAAAAAAATTTTTTAAAGGTGATTTTCATAAGTTGTGTAATAATTACTGCCCCCTGCATATTATGTGTATAAAAAATTGCCTGAGGGGCAAAACTCAGTAAATTAGACCTTTGTAAATAAACATTATTAGTTTATAAAACTGGAGAAGGTATTTACTGAGCATTAGTGTAAAAAGAGAAAATTTAGAAGCAAACTCAATGTCCATCAACAGAATAAATTCAATATATCCACTCTAAGTTTATGGCCATTAAAACAAAAAGTTATATACAAAAATGTTCGTAATAAAAATACATGAAAGAAGTTGCAAACTACCATATACCTGTGATTCCTTTTTGTGTGTGTGATTCCATTAAAAAAAAATTAAAAAAAAACATACAGGGGCATCTGGCTGGCTCAGTCAGTAGAGCATAGGACTCTTGATCTTGAGGTTGTAGGTTCACATCCCACATTGGATGTAGAGATTACTTAAAATCTTTTTTTTTTTTTTAATTTTTTTTTTTAACATTTTATTTATTTTTGAGACAGGGAGAGACAGAGCATGAACAGGGGAGGGTCAGAGAGAGGGAGACACAGATTTTTTTTTTTTTTTTAATTACTTAAAATCTTTTTTTAAAAAGTATAGCAATAATGGTAAAATAGATATTAGTTTAAATCAACTAACTAAAACAAAAATAAGTTTTAATTTCATCCCAAGCAGTAATATCTATGCAATCACTGCTTGTTATTTCAGGATATTTTTCCACATTCATCTTAAAAACCTTCACTATAGGGACGACTGAGTGGCTCAGTCAGTTAAGCATCTGACTCTTGGTTTCAGCTCAGGTCATGATCTCATGGTTTGTGGGTTCAAGCCCCTGCTTGGAATTCTCTCTCCCTCTCTCTCTCTCTGCCCCTCCCTTGCTCATGCTCTTTCTCTAATAAATAAACTTTTAAAAAATAAATAAATAAATAATTTCACTATAGGCTGTACTTCCTGTCAGTACCGAAACGGACTGGGATAAAGAGATATCTTACCTTGGGGCACCTGGGTGGCTCAGTCAGTTAAGCATCTGACTCTTGATCTCAGCTGAGGTCATGATCTCATGGTTTGTGAGTTTGAGCTCCACATTGGGCTCTGCACTGACAGTGTGAAGCCTGCTTGGAATTCTCTCTCTGCCCCTCCCCCTCTCTCTCACTGTCTTAAAATAAATAGACCAAAAAAAAAAAAAAGGCCCATAAAAAAAAAAAAAGACACGTATCTGCAACTTGCATATAACAAGTGATTACTATCCCAAATGTATATATAGTGTTTGTAAGTCAACAAGTAAAAGATCAGAAGCCTAATGGAAAAATAGGAAAAGGACATGAGTAAGCATTTTATAAGTGGAAATACAAACGGACAATCAACATGAAAAAATGTTAATGACCTAATAATCAAATAAACCTTAACTAAAATATCTTTTTCCCTATCAAATTGGCAAAGATGAAAAAGGAGACAACCCAATATTGGCAGAGGCATAGGTTGTCCAATATGTCTGATGGGCAACCTGACAATATGTACATACTAGCAATTTCACTTCTAAAAATTTATCCTATAGAAATAATCTGATACTGACAAAATTCTGAATAGAAAAGCTGTCCTAAGTATTGTAATAGTTTAAAAAAATGGAAAAGAAACCAAAACATCTAACAAAAGAGAGTTATTTAAATACACAAAAGTACCTCATGCATACCTTGAAAGACTAAGCAGACATAAAAAGATGAATTTTAAGTCCCGTGAGCTGGACTCTTGGCAACAGGAGGCTCCTCACCCTCTCCCACCCTTGCAGTGTGCATTCGAATTGCTTCCCCACCCCCCCCCCCCCAAAAGTTGCCCTAAAGACAAACCCTTGAGATAGTGATACGGTGTTAAGACCATCTGAGGAGTATATGTGATTGAACCCAGTTAAGGCCCCTATTGAAACTTTTAAGATTTGGCAGGCAGGTGTGGAGATCTGTCCTGCGGCTTCTCAAGATAAGCCTAGTGAGTTCCCTTGTTTATTAAACCTGCTACCTACCCATCCAGAACAGCTTGCCTCTTTCTTCAAGTCTCTCCCAGCTGTCCAAGAACCATGTCAGGTTTCAGAACAGGAAGCTCCTAAGGAGCTTATGAACCAACAATCACAAAATAGTCCATTTAAAATTTATTTCTAACTCCTTACAATGTAAAAACCACTCCTAGCTCACATACAAAAACAGGCCTCAGGCCAGTTTATGCTATTGGGCCATAGTTTGCCAACCTCTTCTCTAGGACTTAGGCTAAAACTTGAGGCTAAAATCCTTAAATGGTGGGATTACAGTGACATTTTATGTTTTTTATCTAAACTGTGTAATTTAGAGGTGCCTGGGTGTCTCAGAGGGTTAAGTGTCCGACTTCAGCTAAGGTCATAGTCTCACGGTTCATGGATTCAAGCCCCACATCGGGCTCTGTGCTCACACTGCAGGGAGAGAGGGAGACAGAACCCAAAGCAGGCTCCAGACTCTGAGCTGTCAGCACAGAGCCCGACACGGGGCTCAAACCCACAAGTCGGGAGATTACGACCTGAGCTGAAGTTGGACACTTAACCAACTGAGCCACCCAGGCGCCCCAAAATAAATAAACTTTAAAAAATAATAATAAACTGTGTATTTGTATAAATGGTACACAACAAACATACAAAAGAATAGCTGAGTAGCTGACAGTAATTAACATTTCAAAGAGCACCTAAATATATAAAGCAAATATTAACAGATATAAAAAAGGAAATAACATATATAAAAGGAGAAATTGTACAGTAACACAACAGTAGGGGACTTTAACACCCATTTACATCAATAGATCAGTCAGACAGCAAATCAATGAGGAAACAGTAAATGACACATTAAGCCAGATGGACTTAACAGATACATATAGAGTATTCCATCCATAAACAGAATTCATATTCTTTTCAAGTGTCTATGGAACATTTTCCAGAACATCACATTAAGCCACAAAATTTCTCTCAAATATAAGGAGACTGAAATCATATCAAGCATCTTTTCTAACCACAACAGTATGAAACGCGAAATCAATTACAAGAAAAAAAAGTAGAAAAAACCACAAACATACGGAGGCTAAACATGGTACTGAACAACCAATGGGTCAAAGAGAAATCAAAAAATACATTGTGATGAATGAAAATGAAAACAAAATATTCCAAAATATATGGGGCAAAGAAAAAGCAGTTCTAAGAGGCAAGTTTATAGCAATATAGGCCTATCTCAGGAAACAAGAAAAATCTCAAATAAACAATATAATCTTACACCTAAAGGAAATAAAATAAGGAAAAACAAAGCCCATGGTAGAAAAAAAAATACAGCTGACTCTTGAAGAACATGGGTTTGAACAGTGCACGTTTACTTTTATGTGGATTTTTTTTCAATATGTCCAGCACAGTATTGTATATGTATTTCCTCTTATAAATGTTTTTAAGTGTTTATTTACTTTTTGAGTGAGAAAGACAGAGTACAAGCATGGGAGGGGCAGAGAGAGGGAGACACAGAATCTGAAGCAGGCTCCAGGCTCCAACCTGTCAGGACAGAACCCGATGCGGGACTCGAACCCACAAGCCATGAAATCATGACCTGAGCTGAAGTCAGATGCTTAACCAACTGAGAGACTCAGGTGCCAGGTGCCCCTCTCTTATAATTTTCTTAACAACACTTTCTTTTTCTAGTTTGGTAGTTACATTTTTGGGAAATCAAAAGTTATAGGGAGGTTTCCAACTGCATGGAGGGATGTCAGGACTTCAACTGCCCCCCTCTGTTCAAGAGTCAACTGTAAAAATAAATGAAGTATATAAAAATAAAATAAAATAACAACAGAAAAGATTAATGAAACTCAGAGCTATTTTTTTAAAAGGTAAACAAAATTGATAAAGCCTTGGCCACATTAATCAAGAAAAAATGAGGAAGATGTCAAAGAAATACAATCAGAAAGAGAAGTTACAACCAATACCATAGAAATACAAAGGATTATGAGATTACTAGAACAATTATAGGCTGTCAAACTGCACAACCTAGAAGAAATGGATAAATTCCTAGAAACATACACTCTTCTAAGACTAACTCAGGAAGAAATAGAAAATCTGAACAGACTGATTACTATTCATTTCAACTGGCAATCAAAAAACTCCAAACAAACAAAAGCCCAGGACCGGATGACTTCACAAGCGAACTCTACCCAACATTTAAAAAGTTAATACCTATCCTTCTGAAACCATTCTAAAAAATAAAACAGAAAGAAAAACTTCCAAATTCATTCTTCAAGTCCAGCACTGCCTTGTTATCAAAACTACAAAAAAAAAAAAAAAAAAGAAAACTCAGGCCAATATGCCTTAGGAACACAGGTGCAAAAATTGTCAACAAAGTATTAGCAAAAACGAAATTCAACAATACATTAAAAGAATCGTACACCATGATCAAGTGGGATTTATTCAGGGGATACAAGAATGGTTCAACAGCTACAAATTAACGAGTGCAGTACAGCACATTAACAAAATAAAAGATAAAAATCATATGATCACCTCAATAGATACAGAAAAACCATTTGATAAAAATCAACATTCATCATGATAAAAAAAAAAAAAAAACTCAACAGAATGGTTATAAAGGGAATGTACCTCAACATAATGAAGGCCATATATTATAATCCCACAACTAACATCATACTTAACAGTGAAAATCTGAAAGCTTTTCCTCTAATGTGAGGAACAAGACAAGGATGCCTATGCCAGCCTTTTATTCAACACAGTACTGCAAATCCTAGCCACAACAATCAGAAAAGAAACAGAAGACACCCAAGTTGGTAAGGAAGAAATAAAAAACGGTCACTATTTGCAGATGACTTGATATTACATATTGAATACCCTAAAGACTCCACCAAAAAACTATTACAACTAATAAATGAATTCAGTAAAGATGCAGGATACAAAATTAATATACAGAAATCTGTTGGCTTTCCAGACATGAATACAAATTATTAGAAAGATAAATTAATAATCCCATTTACAATTGCATTAAAAAGAAGAAAATACCTAGGAATAAATTTAACCAAGGAGTAAAAGATCTGTGCTTAGAAAACTAGAAGACACTGATAAAAGGAAACTGAAGATGACACAAATAAACGGAAAGATACACTATGCTCATGGGTTGGAGGAATTAATATTGTTACAATGTCTCTATTATCCAAAGCAATCTATAAATTCAATGCAATCCCTATCAAAATTCCAATAGCATTTTTCATACAAAAATAATCCTAAAATTTCTATAGAACTACAAATGATCTTCCAATTGCCAAAGCAATCTTGAGAAAGAACAAAGCAGAGGGGCTCCTGGGTGGCTCAGTCGGTTGAGCATCTGACTTCAGCTCAGGTCATAATCCTGCGGTTCATGGGTTTGAGCTCCGCGTTGGGCTCTGTGCTGACAGCTCAGAGCCTGGAGTCTGCTTTGAATTCTGTGTCTCCCTCTCTCTCTCAAAAAAAGAATGTTAATAAAAACTAATTAAAAAAAAAAAGGAACAAAGCTGGAGATTTCATGCTCCCAGATTTCAAACTATACTACAAAGCTATAAAAATCAAAACAGATGATATTGGCATAAAAACAGACAAAAAGATCAATGGAACAGAATAGACAGCTTAGAAATAAACCATACATGGTCAATCAATCTACAACAAAAGAGGCAAGAAAATAAAATGGGGAAAAGACAGTTTCTTCAATAAACAGCGTTGGGAAAACTGGACAGCTGCATGCAAAAGAATGAAACCGGACCACTTTCTTACACCATATACAAAAATAAGCTCAAAACAGAATAAAGGTCTTAAATGTAAGACCTGAAACCATAAAGCTCCTAAAATAAAACAGGCAGTAAACCTGGACATCAGTCTTAACAGTATTTTTTGGCACAGCTATCTGTCTCCTCAGGCAAAGGCAACAGAAGCAAAAACATATAATTGGAACTACATCAAACTAAAAAGCTTTTGCACAGCAAAGGAAACTATTAAAGGTAATCTGTAGAATGGGAGTAGGTACCTGCAAATGATGTATCTGATAAAGGGGTTAATGTCCAAAATATATACATAAAACCCCACACCAAAAAACCATAAACTGATTAAAAAATGGACAGAGAACCTGAATAGATATTTTTCCAAAGAAGTCATATAGTTGACCAATAGACATATGAAAAGATACTCAACATCACTAATCATCAGGGAAATGCAAATCAAAGCAACAATATCAACCTTACACCAGTCAATAGCTAGCATCAAGATAAGAAATATCAAGTGTTGGCAAGAATGCAGAGAAAAAGTAACCCTCATGCACTGTTGGTGGGAATGTAAATTGGTGCAGCCACTGTGGCAAACAGTACAAAGGTTCCTCAAAAAATTAAAAATAGAATTACCATATGATCCAGTTTGAGCCCCAAATTGGGTGTAGAGATTACTTAACATATTAAAGGGCATCTGGGTGGCTCCCTTGGTTAAGTGTCTGGCTCTTGGCTTTGGCTCAGGTCTTGATCTCACCTTTTGTCAGTCTGAGCCCCACACTGGGCTCTGCGCTGACAGTGCAAACCTGCTTGGAATTCTCTCTCTGCCCCTTCCCCATTATTTGTTTTTGTGTATTTTGTGTCCTTAACAAATCAATCTCTGTCTATACCATGATCATGCAGATATTCTCCTGTGTCTTTTTCAGAAAGTTTTGTTTCACGTTGGGTATTTAGCTTTAGATACACCAGAAATGCATGTTTATGATTAGCATGAAGTTGGTTGTTTTCCATATGGATATTCAGTTGCCTCAGCACAGTATACTGGAAGGACATCAGAATCTAATTCAGAATACTTTGCTTTGTACCACTGTTCTATTTAATTATAGCTTTGTATTAAGTTTTGATATCCAGCAGTGTAAGTTCTCTGGCTTTGTTTTTCTTTAGAACGTTATTGCTTCTGGTTTTATACATTCCCATATAAATTACAGAATCATCTCTCAATTGCCATAAAACCAAACCTACATTTAATGGGAATCACAGTAAATTTACAGATAAATTTGGGGAGAATTGACACCATAACAATACTCAAACTCCCAATTTACCTTCATTTGAGTCTACTTTAATTTTTATCACATTTTGTAGTTTTCCATGTAGAGGCTTTGCAAATATTTAAATTTATTCTTCAATATTAGGAGCTTTTTTAAAGCTACTGCAAGTTTTATGGTTTGTATAACTTTACTATCTAATTCGCAACATGTACTAATTAGTTCTAATAAAGTATATTTTCAAATTTTTGTGACAACCGTATCAGCTGTTTCCAAATTTTGAACCTCCTTGTCTTTTTCCTGGCTTTACTGAACTGTTCAGAAGTGTTGATAGCAGTCATTTTCGTCTCATTTCTTAACTCATGGAGGGAAATAAATATTTCATCATTAAGCATGATAACGATACTGTAACTTTTATGTAAATCCTCTTCATCAGATCAAAAGTTCCCTTTTAATCTGAGCATGCCTGAATATTCAGTGGCCTTAGCATAAGTGGATACTGAATTGTATCAAATGCTTTTCTTTACTTATTGGGGTGGTAATTTTTCTCGTGTGCATGTGTGTGTGTATAATTTTGTTCTTAAATTTACACTGGCCTCATAAAACAAGGGAGTGTTTTATCTCTTTTCTGTAAGATTTTATACTATAAAATTTTAAACAAAATATTAATGATCATAAAAAAAGACATGAAACAACAGGTGTTGGGAAGAATGTGGAGAAAAGGGAACCCTTCTACACTATTGGTGGTAATGTAAATCTGTACAGCCACTAAGGAAAAGAGTATGAAAGTTCCTTAAAAAATTAAAAATAGAAATACCATATCATGCAGCAATTCTACTTCTGGGTATTTATCTGAACAAATGAGAACACTAATTCAAAAAGATATATACACCCCTAAGTTCATTACAGTATTTACAATAGCCAAACTATGGAAGCAATCTAAGTGTCCACTGATAAAAATGAATGGATAAAGCTGTGATATGTATATACAGTGGAATATTGCTCAACCATAAAAAGAATGACATTTTGCCGTTTTCAACCAAATGGATGAACTTAGAGGGTATGCTAAGTGAAATAACTCAGAGAATGTATCATTTCACTTGTATGTGGAATCTAAAACAAAACAAAACAAAACAAAAAACAAGCAAAGCAAAACAGAGACTCATAGACTGAGAACAAATTGGGGGTTGCCAGAGAAAGAGGTGAAATAAGGAAGTCAAGAGGTACAAACTTCCAGTTATAAAATTAGTCATGGGGATGTAAAGTACACCATAGGGAATACAGTCAATAAAACCACAATAACTTTGTATGGTGACAGATAGTAACTAAACTTACTTGGTGATCATTTTGTAATACATATAAATATCAAATCACCATGTTGTACACCTAAAACTAATATAATATTGTATATCAACTACAGTTCAATAAGAAAAATTTTTAAAAACTGCCTAGGAAAATAAACTTGTGGAAACCGAAATTTACCAGCACTTCAGAACCAAACTATCTTTCCATCCCCCCTTTTCAGGCTATTTTTTTTTCCTATTTCCTGCTTTATATCCATAAATTCAAGTTACCCCCATCTTTTTCCTATATATTCACCGGGTCAAGTCACTAATCTTTTCACATCTCAGGTGAAGCTGTCCATGATAGTGCCACCTCACTCTTCCTAAGGGGATGGTTGCAATCAGTGAGTCACTGTTTTGCTCAAGTTCAAACTCCTTAAACTTGGCACTGAAATTACTTCACATGTGAGCCTAACTTTACCTTCTAGACTTCCTACAGTAGGAATCCTAAACTTCAATTTAACTGGTCTAACCTGCTGTCCTCTGAAAAAGTCCTGCTGTCTCTAGTTCCTTATTCCTCTAACGTTATTTGAATAAAGATGTTGTCTTAGAAACAGTATAAGATTGAAGGGTGCCTGGGTGGCTCAGTTGGTTGAGCATCCGACTTTGGCTCAGGTCATGATCTTGCGGTTCATGAGTTCGAGCCCCACATCTGGCTCTCTGCTATCAGAGCCCGAATCAGATCCTCTGTCCCCCTCTCTCTGTGCCCCCCCACCCTTGGGTGCTCTCTCCCTCAAAAATAAATAAACATTAAAAAAAAAGATAGCATAAGATTGAGAAGATAAAAGATATAGTTTAAAGTATTCAATATAAATATCCAGTACGTGCTAAATGCCAAAGGAGGTAGAGACTATTCATTGAAGTATATTTTCCCTGGTTTCTTTTCCCCTTTAACTGGCCATATACTATAGAAATTTTAAACACTTGTATTTATTGATCTGTATTTACATACTTCGATTTTAAACTCAATTGCAGGGGTGCCTGGGTGGCTCAGTCAGTTAAGCATCCAACTTCAGCTGAGGTCATGATCTCATGGTTTGTGAGTTTGAGCCCCACCGCAGGCTCTGTGCTGACAGTTCAGAGCCTGGAGCCTGCTTCAGATTCTGTGTCTCATTCTCTCTCTGCCCCTCCCCCACTTGTGTTCTCTCTCTGCCTCTCAAAAATAAATAAATGTTCAAAAAAAATTTTTTTAATCAATTGCATTAACCCTTTACCATTTGAAACAAAAATACCTATTTTACTGTTATACTCAAATTCCAGGGTTTTTTTCTTCCCTTACATATTTACATTTACATCATGCAGTTACATTTATTCCACAATTCTTATTCAATTATGGTTAAAAGAGCAAGAATTTGACACTGACCAGGGTTAACATCCTAAACCACAGGCCCCTCTGCCCTCCCCCTTATTTACATCAGTGTGACCTTGGCCAAGTTGCTTAGTGTCTCTTTTCTCTCATCTGTAAAATGGGATAATACCTACTTCATATGGCTGTTGTAATAATTAAATGAATAGGTGGAAACAATTTCACAGTGCTTCATACGTACCAAGTGCCATATAAATAGAAATTATCAATATTAACATTACTGCTCAAAAGCAATAATGTTACTGCCAAGACTACACTGGTTGGTACCTGTTTTCAGTGATTTTGAAAACCTGAGCTTAGGGTAGTGAAAGTGCTCTGTCGGAGAACTGACCACATTCTTGCAGTGCAAACTAAATTTCCGCTGTCTACACCTTCAAGTGTGCCTTGTTTTACTGAACCCCTCTTAAAAGCAATTGATTAGAAAAAACTATAATTATTGACCATGACAAAGCTGAAGAAATTTCTAAGAGAAATTAAACGTCTGGGATTTACTTGGGGGGGGGGGGGGGTGGCAAGCCGATCATGTGTTGACAATTGTTACAATCGGGTGATGGGTTCGCCAAGTTCGTTTTACTAACCTCTCGTCCTGTGTATTTAAAGACTTCTAAAATAAAGGGTGTTTTTAAATGTCAAAGGATGATTTTTCTTTGGGGCTTAACGCAAATCTTGTTACGGTCAGGAAGCTACATTGGGAAGTTCTGGGAGGCGAAAAGTGAAACAGCAACACAAGCCAGGTGAGGCTGGTTAAACCTCCCAGGCCGAACAGCAGGCGTGCTCCTCCTCCCAGAATCCCCGAGGTCCGGCCCGGAGGTGCACCCGCGAGTCCGACCGGTCTAGTCTCAGGAAAAAGTGCAACGCCCAAGGGAACCACCGCAAAGGGCGGCCTCCCAGGGACCTGCGGCTGGCGCTCCTACTGTGGACCCCGAAGGATGCACCAGGAGCGGAAGGGAGGGGGCAGATGTGCGTGGGTGAGTCCCAGCCTTCAGGACAAAGTCGGCCGACTTCCCTCCGCTCCGCCAGTGCTCCAGCCCCACCAGGGCCCTCAGCCACCCCGGCAGCCCGAGAACGTCTCCGCCTCTCTTCAGCCGCGGCGCAGACACCCAACCGGCCCATGGAGCCCGCGGTCCTCCTCGAATGCCCGAACCCACGGCTCCTTCAGCTCCTACTCTGTTACTAGGGCTTCCCACCGCCCTCAGGCCTGCGGACGCTTCCTCGACTCCACGCCAACCGCTTTCCCGAGTCCCTAGCCCCCACTTACCTCGGCCGCGAGGCAGCCAGGAGCCTTCTTGAGCTTCCCCTGCTTCCAGCTTGGCTACCCCGGGCGTTACTGCCAATCACCCAATCTCCGCCCCGAGTCCGGACCAGACTGACCAATCAGCTGCTTCCTCCGGCCCAGAGGCGGGTAGGCAGAACGGGGAGGGGAAGAGAAACTACCGCCCCACGCGCCTGCCCCCACCTTTCACAATCAGTGTGCGCATGCGTGGAGCTTGGAGGGAAGCGGGTGCTATCGCGTGGACCTAGCTTTGTTTGTGTCTTCACTGCTCTGTCCTGGAAAGTACTTTGCTAGTAAACCCCATTCTGTAAATGTGTAGCAAGATCCACATTCTGAATGTAGCCGTAAATGTGTATCACCTGGAAAGAAGGTGGGAGTCTTAAGCCCTTGTTAACCTGACTTATGTTGAGCCCTTTTATCCCTTTTATCCCACGCTGTTGGGACTTGTATTTACCTGGCAGATCTTCCCACGTGAGCTTCATATCTGGGGTGTGTTTGTGTTTAGGGGGGTTGAGGGCGCGGGGTATACAAAGAGCATGGATGAGGATTTTACTGTCTTCAGTTACACCATCTGTTTGGTCTGATTCATGGGGACACATGCTTTTTAACAGTTGAATATTCTGTGACACTAGATTTCAAATAATTCTGCCATGAAATTATCATTACATTATAGCTAAGAATAAATTCAGCATGGTAACGTGTGTAGGCCCCGTAAGAAATGCATATGTAGAGTAAAAATCTTGTTTCTGTATGGCCTTTCAAAAGGCTGTTGCTGATTGGCTGTCTCTCTCACCCTCCCTCTGTAATAGATTCCACAGGTCACTGGGCAGGCACCAGAGCTATGATGGTTTTAGCCCTGGTGCCCAAGTCCCTTCCTGGCCAGGGCTTCCCAACTTCAGCAAGGGTGTTAATTCGTTTAGTCAACAAGGGCTTGTTGGGGGCCCATTATGACAGTACAAAGTCTTTAAAAGCCTTGAACCATGCCCTTGGTGAGCCTACAGCCTAACAGAAAGATAGAAACACAAACTTTTTTAGCCTAATGCTATAATGGAGGAATGTAGGGAGCCTGGGAGACCTGCCTAAGCCAGCTCAGGGGCTCAAGAAACACATTCCAGATGTGCGCTTCAGCTGAGGCTTGATGAAAGTTGATGCTCCTGAGCTAAAGGAGTGGAGGCAAAGGATACTGGTGTTTCTGGCAAAGTTTAATTGTTTCTTGTGAGATCTTTAAAGGGTAGATTTACTGAGAATCTAATAAAGTTTGTGCTCAGGCCCCTTGACTTGGACCAGCCCTTTCTAAGACCCAAGGAGGGATGCTAGCGCTGAGTTCACATGGTTATCTGTTGTTTTCTACTCTGTAATAAGATGTCTTAAAGAACCCTTCAAACAGAGACTGGTTAAGACCTACATTTTCTCCGTTCCAGCTTCCTTCTCTTCACACTTCTCTGCATGCTATGTGCCCATTAGTGACGTGGGCATTTGGGGGATCTGCGTGAGGGGAGGAGTTGAGCTAGGCTACCTCTGTGATAAGTTATTGCTAACTTTCATGGTGTTGTAATGTAGCCATATTATATGCCATCTCACTCACAAAAGGCCTATGATTGTGTCTCATGGCACCTGGCACCAGAAGTATGTGGCTGGTGGAGGAGAAAGGATGCAAAATGTGCTGAGCCAGAAAGTAGAGGAAAATCTTCCAGTCATCACACCTGAAATTATGAGCACGTTGTTTCACTTTTTGCTTTTAATAAACTTTAGAATAATTTTAGATTTACAGAAAAATTGCAAAGATAGTTAAGAAGTCCCTACCCCTCACCCAGTTTCCCCTAATGCTAACATTTTATATTAGCATGATGCATGTATAAAATTAAGGAGCCAACATAGGTACCTCACTATTTACTACACTCCAGGCTTTATTCAGGTTTTATTTATGTCCTTTTTCTGTTCCAGGATCCAATCCAAGATGCTACTTTGCATTCAGTCAGCATACCTTCTTACTTAGACTCCTGGTCTGTGATGGTTTCTCCATTTTTCCTTGTTTTTCAGAATCTTGATATGGCTATGACAGTTTTGAGGAGTGTGGTCAGATATAGTATACAATTTACCTTGATTTGAATTGGTCTGCTGTTTTTCTCAGAATTAGACTGGGGTTATAAGGTTTGAGGGAAATACCACACGTTGAGATGCCCTTCTCATCACATCATGAGGGTACATGATATTAGCATGATTTATTTCTGCTGATGTTAACTGTGATCACCTGACCAGGTTAGTATTTACTAGTTTCTCCACTGTAAAGTTGCATTTTTTACCTTCTTTCCATACTCTCTTCTTTGGAAGCAAGTCACTAAATCCTACCCACCCTAAAGGGTCATAAGAGATTAAGCTTCATCTCCTGGAGTGGAATAGCTATGTAATTTAGAGTTCTTCTCTAAGTAAGATTTATTATTTATTTATACTCAATCATTTGTTTATAAAGAATCATGTATATTTATATTTTGTTTATATTTTATATTATGATTTTTATTTTTTGCTCAAGATGTTCCAGCTTTAGCCACTGGGAGCTCTTTTCGGTTGATTCCTGTGGTTTTTTTGGTTTTTGGTTATCTTCTGTTTTCTTGAACTATAAAAGGCTCCAAGCTAATCTTGTATTTTTCCTGCCCCAGCATTAGAGTCAGCCATTTCTCCAAGGAGCACTGGAATGATACTTAGAAGCCAAGATCTGGGCACTGGGTATACTTGTGGCTACTGGGGTATCATTGAATCTAACCTCGCTTAGTGGACAGAGCTAGGAAATATATTTTTTGTTTTTGTGTGTTGTTTTTGTTTGTTTTAAATTTTTTTTTTTTAATTTTTTTTTCAACGTTTTTTATTTATTTTTGGGACAGAGAGAGACAGAGCATGAACGGGGGAGGGTCAGAGAGGGAGACACAGAATCGGAAACAGGCTCCAGGCTCCAAGCCAGCAGCCCAGAGCCTGACGCGGGGCTCGAACTCACAGACCGCGAGATTGTGACCTGGCTGAAGTCGGACGCTTAACCGACTGCGCCACCCAGGCACCCCTGTTTTAAATTTTTTTAATGTTTATTTATGTTTGAGAGACAGAGTGTGAACAGGCAAGGGGTAGAGAGAGGGAGACACAGAAGCCAAAGCAGGCTCCAGGCTCCGAGCTGTCAGCACAGAGCCCCATGTGGGGCTCGAACTCACGAACCATGAGATCATGGCCTGAGCCTAAGTTGGACGCTTAACTGACTGAACCACCCAGGCTCCCCACCTCCTTGTTTTTTAATTCTTTATTTACATCTCTGTGATAGGTAACCTCTAAAATGGCCCCCAGTGATCCCTGCCTCCTGATATTCACAGCCTTGTGTAATCCCCTCTTGATGAGGGTGGGTTTGACCTAAAGTCCTCCTTCTAATGAATAGAATACAAGATAGATAGGGTGGCAGTTCCAAGATTAGGCTAAAAAAGAGTGTGGCTTCCATCTTGCTTGCTTTCTATTGGTCTTTCTTTTACTGTCTCTGAGAGAAGCCAACTGCCATATTGTGAGCTGCTTTATGGAGAGGCCTATGTGGCAAGAAACTGAGCGAGGCCTCTGGCCATCAGCCAGCAAGAAACTGAGGCCCTCTTTTCATCACCCTTGAGAAACTGAATCCTGCTAATGGCCATGTGAGTGAATTTGGTAAAAGATCCTTTCCCAGTTGAGCCTTGAGATGACTGGAACCCCACTGACACCTTGATTGCAACCTTGTGAGAGACCCTGAGCTAGACACCCTAAACTAAGCCACACTTGGATTCTGCATGCAAAGAAACTATGAGATAATAAATGATTATTGTGTTAAACTGCTAAGTTTTGAAGTGATTTGTTTGAAAGCAATAAATAATACAATTTCTATCTCAGCAAGATTGAGGGTTCTTAAATTTCACCTTAGGGCATATGTCCAGGCCCCTTCCCAGAATTTTAGGTAATTATTTTGCATAGCTAAGTTCAGAAACTAATATAGAAAGTTACAGGACAATCTATTTGAGAATTTTAGAAGAAAATGGACTTTTCTTTTTAGTGTGTCTGATCCTGGAGTTCTTTACCCAAATAAATGCCTCAGCTCCCTGGGCAAAATCCAGAATAATTTAAACTTTGTCTGGCAGATTGGTTGATTGATTGATTGATTGATTGATTGGAGGAGAAAGAATTGGTGCTCTCTCTTACTCACTGTGCAGACTTGAAAAAGTCCCTCGACCTTTCTATGCCTTCAGATTCCTAACAGATTAAAGGATTATAATGCCATTGTCTAGGCAGAGATTTATCCATTATTAAGTGTGTTTTCAGCCAGAGAAAGGTGACCAGGGCTAGTTGTGGGCCAGATTCCTTGGAGAAATTTAACAAGAGGTCAGATTCCCATTTGTTCACATTGGTAGATGGTGAGGCTGACTTCTCTTGTAGAAGGAATGTGGGCTTCCAAGTGAGACAGACCCAGCTTCAAAATATCCTCTGCCACTTATCAGCTGTGTGGCCCTGGGCAAGTTAGCCTCCCTAGGTCTCAATTTCCTGACCCACACAGTGGGAAAGGAAAATAGCCACATGACAGAGTGGCCCTGAGGACCAATTGTGTAATATTTGTAAAATACTAAGGGTAATGTCTGGTTTATCACAAGGGCCCAATAAATGATACCCCTGAATGACAGTCAGCTGTGTGTTTGTGATCCAGTGACTAGTAAAGTAGGGGACAGACAAATGTCAAAATATATCCATCAGCCTATCTCATATTAGGTCTAATGACAATACCATTTGATGAGATAGGTTGAATAATCTGCAAGTTTTAAACAGTATCTTCCCTGAAAATCAAGACTCTCGCTAGTTCTGCATTTTCTCTAGCTCTGATTGCCTGTCTATAGAAAATAAAACACATTGAAATGTGCCTTAGAAGGTTCTGAGTTAGAATCCAGAAAAACCTAACTGGCAAAAGACCATCGGGTAGGACAGTGAAGTGCCCATGTAAGGGGGATTTTAAGACAAAGTGAGGCTGTATGTGTCATTTATTAGCTAGCTGGTCACCTTGAGGCACATTTGTAAAGAAAAGCAAGTTGAATGCTTGTTTCTTAATATTTACGAGTTTTCAGAATAATTATCACACATCAACTATTTTGTTACCCTGAAATATAATACATACAAGAAAGGCAGGTTTAATGCTTTGTTTGATTCTCATCATTACCAGTTTTCAGAAAAATGAGTTGGTTCCTTCAAATTCTCTGAAAGTGACGAGTGATGTTTCTTTTTTTTAAATTTTTTCTAGTATCAGTAAGCACTCAAGAATTTTACCATTACAAATGAGCTCTTATCAGATCTTTTCTGGAGAGCAGGTTTTTATACAGAGAGAAGTGGGACTAAATGTACATTTATGAAACATCTTCTAGACAGTGGGCTAGGTGTTCTCACACTATTTAATTGTTGATTTCTATGGCAGTCGTGGAAGGCAGGTTCTGTGATCTGTTTTTCAGAGGAGATTGATGTCCTCATAGCCAGGTGATTAGTACAAAGTCATAGAGCCAGCATGTGGTCAAAGTTGATTTGTTTGACCCAAATGGCACCAGGTAGCTTTTCTGAATGAGGTCCTACAGACACTGAGTCACTGGGTAAGGCTTATTGGTAACTTTACCAGTCTCCTGTCTTATTTCTTACAATGTATCCTCCTCAGATGTAACTGTTTGGTGACCCCAAGTTTATCACTCTACTACTTGCAGAAGAAATTCCTTGAAACTACAAAATACCACCTAGATTTTTGTTGATTACATTTCATTTCATTTACATATGGTTTTACTTAATGAACATTTATCAAATTATGTATAGAACTAGATTTACACACACCCCCAGTAAAGCTAATTTATTTTTAACTTTTTTGCATGTGATGAGCACCTAGTCTCCAAGATCCTATCCCACCCATTCAGGTAATATATGCTGAAAACTTAGAGTGTATCTTTCTCTATGTTTTCCATGCTCATAGAATAATGTATAATGGTACACATTTATATAAACGTGTAGGATATTATTTGTTATTGCTTCCAAAAATAAGATCATACTGTGTGTCTGTGTATCATATATATATATATATACTTCAAAGCAACTTTTGTCAACAATGTGGAAATTCCTCAATGTCTCTTTCTAATATATTTTTCATAATGGTCCATGGCCTGTAGATATACCATCATTTACTAAAACATTCCACTATTGATATGTATTCATTTGATGTTGGGGTTTTTTTCATTGGCTTTTTTTTTTTTTTTTTTTTTTTTGCCTATGTGAACAATATTGCAACAAACCTCTTTGTTCTTATGTCTTTATATACTGATGCTTTTTATGTTTTAGATTCTTGAGGATTTGCTGGGTCAAAAAATACATTATTTTTTAGAATACATTTTGCTGGGGGGCGCCTGGGTGTCTCAGTCTGTTAAGCATCTGACTTCGGCTTAGGTCATGATTTCGTGGTTCCTGGGTTTGAGCCCTGCATAGGACTCTGTACTGACAGGTCAGAGCCTGGAGCCTGCTTCAGATTCTGTATTTCCCTCTCTTTGTCCCTCCCCTACTCATGCTGTCCCTCTCTCTCTCTCTTTCAAAACTAAATAAACATTTAAAAAAATAAAAAAAATAGATTTTGCTGGATTCTTTTTTATTATTATTATTTTTTTAATGTTTATTTAGTTTTGAGACAGAGAGAGAGAGAGAGAGACAGAGCGTGAGTGGGGGAAGGCAGAGAGAGGGAGACACAGAATCCAAAGCAGGTTCCAGGCTCTGAGCTGTCAGCACAGAGCCTGACATGGGGCTCGAACTCTCAGACTGGGAGATCATGACCTGAGCCGAAGTCAGACACTCAACCAACTGAGCCACCCAGGCGCCGCTAATTTCTTTCTTTTTTAACTTTTGAGTTTCTAGTCTTGTCTAAGGTCTCCTCTACTTCTATATTGTTATATGTAGTCACCAAGATTTTCTTAAAGGGTTTTCAATATTTTATTTTTTATACTTGTGTTTTTAATCCATCTGGAATATCAGTTTTTTGGTATATAATGTATATGGACGCAATTTTATTTTCATTCAGATACATACAAATACATTTATAATTATTTCTCATCCTTTAAAATTTTCTATTTTGATATGTTTTAAGTCTACATATTAGTTTTATAGTATGTGTATAGAATTTATGAATAAATAATATACATATAACCAAGCTGCGTGCTCAAAACATTTTTTTAAACTGAAAGAAGTACTTGATCAATAAGTTTTGGAAACCATAACACTAGACCATAAACTTGAGGGCAGTGATTATGTTTTCTTGTATTTTTGAATCCATCGCTAAGACTGTCTCTAGCACATTGAATGTGTTCTGAAAATAGTTTTAAAATAAGTGAATGGGGTGCGTAGATGGCTCAGTTGGTTACGTGTCTGACTCTTGGTTTTGGTTCAGGTCATAATCTTACGGTTTAGTGAAATAGAGCCCCACATCGTGCTCTGTGTTGACAACATGGGGCTTGCTTGGGATTCTCTCTCTTCCTCTCTCTCTGCCACTGCCTGCATGTGCATATGTTCTCTCTCACTCTCAAGCACTTTAAAATAAACACTTTAAAATTATTAAATAAATAAATAAAATAATTAATTAAATAATTGAACAAATGAAACTACCTTTATCTGATTCCTGGGTCTTCAGCAACACAGCTATTGAGAAACTTAACATTCCAGCTGTGTCCTGTGGAAAGATATCTGAGGCTCAGAACTAGCAATGACTCATAATGGCAGATAGTATAACTTTACTGGTGTCGAGTTCATAGATTTTTAACATAGGAATATAAATTCTTAAAATCTTAAACTTCCTGGGGCTTGTAGCCCATAAGTGCTTATGAAATTGTTAATTATTTTTTGTGACTACATCCTGTTTTTAAATGCCAGTCATCTAACTCTGTAATGGCAGTTTGCGAAGGATTAGTCTTCTCACTACTTTAATGTCAGAAGTATGATTATATTTAACTTTAGATTTTGAACTTCTAAGAAAGACTCTATGTAATATATATTCTGACCACTGCCAAAAATCTATGTCATCAACTATTAGTTGGGAAAATCCCAATTGTCTTCTCTCTTTTTGATAAATTGATTTTAGAAAAAATAGCAAGTTTACTTTCCTGGGCTATTTCATTGTTTTTAATAACAATACTGAACAAAATTTCATTTACTCAATCAAATGGATTATGTTTAACCTGTCTGTGCCCTTTGGACTTCCTATATTTACTTTTTTACACCCTTTTTTCTTACTGTAAATGTAGCACAATCTCCTTTTTAACTTTTCCTTTTCCCCCCTCAGTTCCAGCAGTTGGTTGGTCTGGTTGATTATTTAAAATGAGGCTGGTGCTTCTACTGCTGGACATTATGCATCATTTCTCACTTGTTTTTGCTATAGGTCAAATGGTGTGAAAGGGACATTTTTCTATTCTACTTTGCTCCTGTTTTCTTCTTGAGCTTGTTAGAAGAAAGAGGAAATTAAGAATAAGAAAGGGCAAAGTAATTTGAGAAGTAACTGGATTTTGAATTCACTTAGGAATCAAAGTATTGGACAATTGCGTAGAACACAGTCTGAGGTGTTTGTTTAAAGTAAGCTCTATGCTTACTTAACCTGGGGCTTGAACTCAGGACGTGGAGATCAAGAGTAGCAGGCTCTACCCACTGAGACAGCCAGGCACCCCAGGGAGGTGCAGAGAGAGAGAGAGAGAGGAAGACACAGAATCCCAGGCAGGTTCCAGGCTCTGAGCTGTCAGCACAGAGCCCATGAGGGTCTCCAGTCCACGAACCCTGAGCCCTGAGATCATGGCCTGAGTTGAAGTTGGAGGCTTAACCGACTGAACCACCCAGGCACCCCGCCCGGCGACATTTATTCTTAACCACACTTTCCCTATTAGAGGCCTCTTAAATTCCTTGACACTTTAATACATGAGCTATGTGGCAAAATCAAACCGAAAGAATCTAGATTCCTTTCAGTGAAGTTATTGCGTGCAATGGATGCATTATTCTCAGACTGACCTATATAATTTAGATTACCCTTATATTTAGAAAAAGCCTCAAAACCCAAGATTTATACCTAAACAAAACCGGTGCCTGTCATCGTTAAAGGTATATAAATCTTTACAATGATAAACTAAATAGAAGACAGTATTTAAAAAAATACTTCATGACAAATTTGAGAACGTTCTAATTAGAAGTCCCTTTCCCTTACCAAAAAAAAAAAAAAAAAAAAAAATCCTTCAGAAAAGACGTTATTATTTAAAACAAAAAACTGTACTTTGCAGCTTTCCCGGTGTTAGGAAGACAGTGGACACTAACAAGAAATGAACGAAACGCCTAATGTGCTAATCTGTTCTTACCAAAAACGCCAAGAAACTTTAAAGATTATGAATTAAGGGTCACAAAAACGAATGAAATACATGAAAGTCCTTTATTAGAACTGAAAGAATTGCCAGAACGAAAAGTACGATTTGAATCTCCGAACGCAGGAGCAGAGAGAGATTCCCCTCAGCGCCGGAAAGCTGGAAATTGTAGTTGGGAAACCACGACGATTTCTCGGCCGGAACCAAGGTTCTTTCCGTGCCTAATGCTTAGCGAACGGAGAGTCGTTTGGTCCAATTCAAGTGTTCCTGGACTCTCATTGGACTCTTCCGTTCAATACTGAGTGCATTTCCCTAGGTCACCAATGAACGCTTTAGTCTAAAAAGGCCTTCACGTACTGGATGTCTTATCCTCACGTTGGAATGGTTTCAGCCAATGAGAGGGCAGAACTGACGGATGTGCCAGGGTCGTGGGGGAGAGTCTGTAGAGCCTTTCCCCGCCAGCGTCCTCGCTCTTTGGCTTCTAGAGTTAACCTGGTCGTTTGCCGTCGCTGAGGCCGGCGGCTGCGAACGGAGGGACCGTCTTTGCGCCTCCCGGGTCCCTGTGCTCCATTCGTTGGTGTGGCCCTGATGGTGCGGACGGCTCCGGACTCCTAAAGCTCTGGCGTGGTATGTAAGGATCCAGGGGCGGCAGACAAAGCGGTGGAGCCCGGAAGGCCGCGGAAAGCGGCCCCTGCACCAAGTCCGCAACTCGGCCTGGGCCGAGGCGCTCCGCTGGCCTTCTCCCGACCCAGCAGCGCGTCCCACCAAGCGCTTTATAGCGCCAGGCTCCAATGTGCCCTTTGAAAATGTTAGCTTTGTTCAGTTCCTCTCCATCCCCCACATGTCTGATTTTTACAAACCGTGGTATTAATAGATGTCATCTTCACCTCTCCAGCTTGTTCTTTGGTAACTTTATCTTTTGTGCACCTGCATGTCTGCTGCTAAGAATGGAAGGGCATCGTTGTGTTTGTCTCCATTCAAGAGAGACCAGCATTCACATCTCTGTGTTTTCCTAGGTTCTTGGGAGACCTTCGTGCAGTTTGCAGCTCCTTTCGTGATAGTGTACTGATGTATTAGGGCAGAATATACCCCAATAGCTGGTGGAATATAAGTACCCACAAGATTAAGTTCTGTTCTTGTTTGGTAATTGCTGGTGCTCTGTTGTATCGTTTCAAGTTTTGTATTTTTTTTTTTTTTTTTTATCCTATCACTCAAGGTTATTACGAGAGGAAACTGAGGCTCAAGTGAGGTAACTAGCTTCTGAAAGAGTTGATTGCTAATTAAGGGAAAGCCAGATAGGAACTCCATGCTTATGATATTTTTAAAAACTTGCTTAACTGAATATGGATTTAGGTTGTGGGTGTGTACCCTCTGCAGCTCATAGTTGTTAAGAGACCTAAACCATTCTTTGAGTTCAATGGTAAGCTTTGGCAAAAGAAAAAATCTTTCAGGCATCTGCCTAATTATAGTCTCACGTCTATCACCTAAGTTCCCAGTTCCAGCAAGATAGGCCTCATCTGGGAGCTTGCTGGAAATGTAGAATCT
The DNA here is from genome assembly GCF_046562875.1 of Panthera onca. Classification (NCBI taxonomy): domain Eukaryota; kingdom Metazoa; phylum Chordata; class Mammalia; order Carnivora; family Felidae; genus Panthera; species Panthera onca. Next base: position 16,523,670 of record NC_138356.1, on the reverse strand, counting down.
CAGGCCTCCCTCCATCTACTGAATCAAATTTTTTTTAACAAGATCCCTTGGGTAATCAGAGTTCCTTAAAGTTTGGGGAGCATGCAGTATTATCTTAGAATGATCTGTTTGTCCAAATTGAACTAAACAAAAGAGGGAAAAAAAGGTATGTATTGTATCCATTTGTGTTTTTATATATATATATATATATATATATATATACATATATATATATATAAACATTTATTTTTCGAGAGACAGAGTATGAGCGGTAGAGGGGCAGAGAGAGGGAGTCACAGAATCTGAATCAGTCTCCAGGCTCTGTGCTGTCAGCATAGAGCTGGATACGGGGCTCCAACTCAACTGCGAGATACATGACCTGAGCTGAAGTCGGATGCTTGACCGACTGAGCCATCCGGGCACCCCATCCATTTGTATTCTAATGGACTAGGAAAAAGTTCCACATTTTTCTCATTTACTAGTGAGACTTTGATTTTTCTTTAAGGATGTCTGTGTTGTCAAGTTTAGCTTACTTAGAAAAGAATGTTTAAAAATCAATTAAAAACTAACTTGTAAGGTGTCAGGTACTGGTCTAAAAAATAAAATGAGACAAGAAAGATGTTAAATACTACTGCTAATACAGTCTCAAGAACTTTCTGTTTACTCACACATCATCAGTACACAAATTCCCCACCATAATTCCCTCCACAATTTTGTTCCTTTGATCAGGAACTTTTCGGTCATTTTCTTTGGAAGGAGCCTGTAGGTTGGCTACCGCTAGTAGTTTTTTTAGTTTATTCATTTGGTTATCTTTGGCAATAAAACTGAAACATAGTCCCCAAATCACTTACAGGGATTACTGTCTGTTGCACAGGAATTAAAGTATGTAGAATTTTAATGTTTAAGGTTTCATTTAGATGTCTCTAGCCATATTAAAAAGACATGTACTTATCAACCACTGTAAAGTGTTAATTGCTTTTATTTGTACCAGGAATCACCTGGAATGATGCTTTTGGGTCCTGCCTCCAAGGATTCCTGGTGAGGGCTGGGTATGGGCCTTGGAATCTGCATCTTAATGATAATCCCAGTTTATTCTGATGTAGGCTATCCGGGTCCACATTTCTTGGCATTGGTATTTTAAATGAAAAATGCAACTAGAAAGCAAGCTTATTTTCTTTTGAACTTAATACGGTACTCTTTGTAGAAGAAAGGAAGAGAATTTTTAACTTACATTATGGGTCATAGGTTGCTATAAAATTGTTCAGATCAGTATATTTAAAGGGTTATTTAAAAATTATTTTGAGATCTGCCAAATTTGGGAATAAGAGAGGGTAGGATAGAATGAATACCAAAATATATCCTTTAAAAAACACTTTCCAGCCTATGAAGGCTAACATTTTTATCAAACAGCCTGTGTGAAAATGATACAGTTAATATAGAAAAACTAAATGTATCTAATACATGAATTGGGGTTAAAGTTCTAACTTATCTGTTTCCATTTTCTTAGCTGTTCATAGCTATCTTGCAAAAGCTGCTATGTGAATTCTGCAATACACAAAAATATTGATCATTTAGCAGGATTCAGGCAATTCTCAGAGTAACTTGATATTGGCAATATTAAATAAGGAAAGAAAAATGAACTTTAACCCTGAGGAATTCTCTCTTGAAGTTTTATAAAAACCCTTCTAAGTTGGGGGAGAAATCATAGCTCTGTCTACCTTTCTTCCCTTCAGTTAAGTGCCATAAGAAATGCAGTGCTTGACTACAATTTCTGCCTCTGTTATGTCTGGATTTTTGGTGCCTTGTGGTATTCCTGATCCTTTCCTTGGCTGATCCTGATTTGAGCGCTCTCCTGGTCTGTGGGCTCTGAAGATTGAAAGTTTTAAATGTTTTGACTTTTATTCATCTCTCAGGAACAGGAAAGGCCATAACTTTTTCAGAATCATTCCCACTAAATAGTTAACTAATGCCTTTTTTTTTTTTTTAATGTTTATTTTTGAGAGAGAGAGAGAGAGAGAGAGAGACAGACAGAAAGCAAGTAGTGGAAGAGCAGAGAGAAAGGGGTCACAGAATCTGAAGCAGGCTCCAGGCTCTGAACTGTCAGCACAGAGCCCGATACGGGGTTTGAACCCAGGAACTGTGAAATCATGACCTGAGCGGAAGTCATCTGCTTAACCGACTAAGACACCCAGGCACCCCTCAAACAACTTCTTAAATAAGAATGGAGCTCTCCTGTTCTAAGGTCCTGCAAAGGGACCTCATCCAGAGTATTTGGTTCTTAAATGGGATTGGGTCTTAGGCCTTTCAGCCAGTAATTGGTTCTTCAGGTTCCAGTTTTGGATAAGATTCATACTGGTAACAGCACATAAAGCTCAATGGTGAGCTGGTTTATAAACAGGGATATTCAGGATGCCAATCTCTATAGAGGCACCTAAGAGGCAACATGCCCCCAAACGTGTTAGTCTTATCTGTGTGTTCAGTCTATTGCTTTTTTTCTGAATCCTTTTTTAATTGCCATAGTAACAATAATACTTTCATTTTTTGAAAATAACCTGCCAAATACTATTTTGCTAAAGCCCTATTTTCTGAGTCCTTTAATTTTGCATTTGCTTGCATACTTAAAAAATTTAATGTATATTTAGTGATTTCTTTTTGCCATGTGGTATGAATTAAAGCTTGCTTAGCTGTGGTTTTAAATTGCTCAGAAGTCATTCCAACACCATTTATTGAGTAATCTTACTATTTTTGATGGATTTTTTTGGCTCCACGTAACTTAAAACTGTTACTTATTGAGCATTTACAGTGTCAGGCACCAGTCTAAACCCTTTTCTGTGTATTATTTTATTTAGATAGTACACCATTTGGTAGCTGCTATGATTAGCCCTATTTTATAGATGAAGAAACTGAGACAGAATAAAGGATTTGCCAGAAATCAGGTTTACCAAGTAGTGGAGCCTTGGTCTGACTCTCTGAGAGCCCACTTTCTTATACTGAATGTATATAAGTAGCTTTCCTGGGAGAAGTATCTCTCTACTGCTCTGTGCCCCCCCCCCCCTTTATTTATAGCTTTGTATATTTCAACAAATGGTAAGGCTAACTCTGCTTTATTACCTCCCCCCCCCCCCCCAAATAATCTTTAATAGCCTTTTTGGAATTAGAGAAAAATTTTATCCCTCCTCTCCCGCCCTACTTGTTACTGTTTTTGAAATTGGAATTAAACATACTGATTGGGACGTATGGGTGGCTCAGTTGGTTAAGCATCTGACTTCAGCTCACGTCACAATCTTGTGATTCATGGGTTCAAGCCCCCCATTGGGCTTTCTGCTGTCTGCCTCTCCCCTGCTTTAGCTCTCCCTCTCAAAAATAGATATTAAAAAAAAAAATAAACATACTGATTGATTTGTGGAAAGTATTTACACCTTTATATTCTTACTGATAAGGAATATACTGTGTAACTTGCTTAATGGAAGTTATTTTTAACTTTCTGCATATATGACTATTATTTCTTGATATTTTTTTCTTTGACTTTTGTACGTTTAGCATGTTGTATTTTCTAAAATACTCTGTTTATTTTTGTGGGAAAAAGTTTTTGAATTTAAAAGAACTGTATGGAAAGTGGAAAGACCTGATTAGTTTAGGAGATAAGATTTTAGCCCACTTCTGTACTTTTGTCACCTGGGGCAAATTATTTAACTTCTCTGTGACTGTTTCCTTATCTGTCAAGTGAAGTACCTCAAATTCTGTGTCATTCTTCCAAGTGTGGCACAGGTGTGCTTAGATTCAGTTCAGCTTCACCATGGTCTCCCCAACTCCTGGGGCCTCAGACACAGGGTGAGGCTTTTTTGTTCACAGGTTTCTTTGACTCCTTTTTCCTAGGGGATTTTATCTTTTGTAAATCCAGTATGCTGGGTTTTGTTCATAGATAAATAAGAAAAAAAGCTTTCAGCTAGCCACCTTTCCCTGAGGCACTTGTTTTAGGCTCCAGAAATGTTCTAGAGGAAAATAGCGCTAGCAGTGGTATGATTGGAGAAGTATAGTGAAGGTCGTGAGCTTGAACTGTAAAGATCTTGTTTATTGTGACTTTAGTGTTAAAATATGTATTGCTAAACGGAATTTATTGGAATATTGAAGATGACATATGTTCTTTAAACATTGTGCACACATAAATAACTTGATTTTTTTTTTTTTTTGTTTTTAGTTAGCTTCTTATGTTCATTTTACTTAAACTGTGGGATTGCCAATTCTCAAGTTTTTGTGTGATTTAGATTCATCTGTTTCTTTCTAAGGGTGTTGTGATCTTGATTATTTAACAAATGCCATAATATACCTCAGCAGCCTTGAGCTAATTTTGCAAACCATTTCTACAGAATTTAAGAAGATTTTGTTCATGTGTACGGCATAGAAGATGAATTCTTCCTCCTCCACCATGAATGAAGAACCTGATGCTCTCTCGGTAGTTAACCAGCTACGGGATCTAGCAGCAGATCCATTAAATAGAAGAGCCATTGTTCAGGATCAGGGATGTCTGCCTGGCCTTATTTTATTTATGGACCATCCCAACCCCCCTGTTGTCCACTCGGCTTTGCTGGTAAGTTGCCTGTAGTAATTTCAGTCTTGGTGTTACAATTTTGCAATTCAGGAGAACTTGAAAATGTTAGATGATGTGGTAAAAAACTTAAAATTGACTATAGAGCAAATAGTAAGTCTGTATTTCTATATACGCAAACATTATGTACCTTTGACACAAATGGTAGCATATCATATGCATGAAATGTTCTGCAACTTCCTTCTTTCGCTTAACAAGAAATCTTGAGGATTATATCAGTATGGATAGACACATGAAGAGGAAACTTACTGTTTGGGGTTTTTTTTGTCTTGTAATACCTTTATTAAGGTCTGAATCACATGCCATACAAGTCACTTATTTAAAGTGTACCATTCATTGGTTTTTAATGTATTCACAGAGTTGCACAGCCATCACTATAGTCCCGTTTTACAACATTTTCATCACCTCAGAAAGAAACTCCTCTACCTATTGCTCCCCGCCCCCCAAGCCCTTTCCTAAGTAGCTACTGTATATATATTTGCCTATTTGGGCAAAAATGCCTATATATTTTTTACATAAATGGAATCATAGAATATGTGGGTTTTGTGACTGGCTTCTTTCACTGTTCCCAAGGTTCATCTACATTGTAGCATATAATAGTACTGGCCAAATAATACTCCATTGTAGGGGAATGCCACATTCTCCTTATCTGCTTCTCAGTCGATGGACATAGCACTTATTTTAGCATAAGATGGGAGGGAAAGGTAAGGAAAGGGGAAGACCAGAGAAAAACATATAGGATCATGGCTGATAGCGTAGAAGGAACTACTGTGTTATGAGAAATGCAGGAGCTAGAGAAATGTGAAAGAACATTGCAATCAGGCAAGTCCAGAATGTGATCATTTCTCGAGGACAGATAATCTGGTTGTGTGAACAGTAAATGGCATTAAAAAGAAAGGCAGTTGGCTGGAGGAGAGGAATAGTGGTAACTGTTAAAGATTAAAAGTGATTTAGCCTGGGTGGCTAGTCAGTTAAATGTCCAACTCTTGGTTTCAGCTCAGGTCACGATCTCACTATTTGTGGGATGGAGCCACGCTTAGGATTCTCTCTCTCCTCTCTGCTCCTCCCCCACTCATGCTCTCTCTTTCTCTCTCAAAATAAATAAATAAACAAACTTTTTTTTTTTTAAGTGACTGAAGAGACAGATCAGCCAAGGGTAATATGTGGACCTGATTTTTAGATTCTGATTTGAACAAATCAACCATAAACATATGACAGTGCGGAGCTGACTCGGGATTCTGTATCTCTCTCTCCCCCTCCCCTGCTTGCTCTCTCTCTCTCAAAATAAATATAGACTTAAAATTTTTTTTTAAAAAATCATAACAAAAGTGTTTAAAAAAGAAGATTATTGTAAAATAAATCTTAAACTCCTTGCCCTCCTCCCCTTTTTTTCTGAGAGAGAGATAGAGAGTGAGCAGGGGAGGAGCAGAGAGAGAGGGAGACAAATCCCAGGCAGGACCACGCTGTCAATGCAGAGCCCAACATGGGGCTGGAACTCACCAACTGTGAGATCATGACCTGAGCTGAAACCAAGAGTCAGTTGCTTAACCGATTGAGCCCCCCAGGTGCCCCACAAACTCCTTGCCCTTTACCTAGAGACCCATTTAGTCTAATTTCACAAGTTCGTACAGAGCAATAATATATGCATTTTCCCTTTCAAAAATCAAACTTCATAATACAGATTTTCTGTTTTACCTTCATAGAGTGAAGTTTAATAGGCAAGACAGACATTGACAAGTGAACATTAGTAACAAATGGGAAAGTTTGCATGGTCCCTAGATTGGTTTTATTTCAATATGAATAGCAATAAGGATAAGAGAGAGCAATAAGGATAAGACCAACACCAGATAGGTCTTGGGATAGGTCTCCAGATAGGGACTTGGGGTAGAAGGAAGAAGTGGTTTTTTTTTGTTTTGTTTTTTTTTGGTGGACTAGACTTGGACCTATTTAAATTTGGAAGGCTGGGGGCTAAAAAAGAAGAAGGAGGCTAGGGGGTGCCAGAGTGGAAGAGGTTTGAAGAGGAGGCCCTGAGAGTTGCTACAGAAAATGGGACAGGTTGCTGACTGAGGAGAAAGGTGGGATTGTTCAGCAGTTTTGAGGTCCTGACTAGTTTGGTGACACTGGATTGGTAAGATGCTTACAGCTCACAAAATCCCTTTTCACCTCCTTCAGGCCACTACAGGCCCTGAGAGCCAAAGAGTCAGATTTGTTCAGGGTTGATTTTTGGCCAGGTAAGTTACACAGAAGGCTAGCAAAGGGAGTTTAGGATTTTGGCAAGAGAGTGGTTGAAATGATAGACTGTAGATGCCAGGCTGAACAGGAAGGGAAGTCAAGTCATGGAGGGACAGAGCTAGAGAGAAAGTAGGAGGGGGGATACATGGGTGCAAGTTCCCACTGAAGTTGAAGAGCAGGTGTGGTGGTTTTTAAAATTTATCTTCACTATTGGCTTATTAGCTATACTCTTGTTTCATATGATTTCTAATAACACTGCTATGATTCTTTGTTCCTCTCTACATAATTCTTTTTTCTGGCTTTTTTTGGTGACTTTATTACTGTTTTTCAGCAAATGATTATGATGTGCTTGATATGGATGGTCGCCTTTGTGTCTTGGTTTTGTTCTTGTGGGATTTGTTGAGTTGCTTGGTTGGGTCTGTGGTTTTATAGTTTTTATTAATTTGGGGAAATTGTCATCCATTGTAATTTCAGGGTTTTTTTAATGCCTCCTCACTCCGTATGTTAGGTACTTCAAGTTGTCCTACAGGTCATTGTTGCGCTGCTGGTTTTTTTTTTTTTTCCTTTTAAGTCTTTTCCCTCTCTGTGCTTCATTTTGGATAGTTCCTATCGCTATATTTTAAGTTCACTGATCTTTTTTTCTGTAGTGTCTAATCTCTTAACCCATTCAGGGTTGTTTTCATTTCAGGTATTATGTTTTTGTCCTCTAGAAGTTACATTTGGGGATTTTTAATATCTTCCATTTCTTTCCTCATCACACTCATGTTTTCCTACTCATCCTTGAGCATATGGAGCATATTTACAATAGCTGTTTTAATGCCCTTATTTTCTAATTCCATCTCTGTCACATCTTGGTCTCTTTCTATTGATTTTTTTCCCCCATCCTGGTCAGATCCCTCTTCTCTCCTATTCTGTTCTGCAAATTCTAGCCACCTGGGGTGTTTTCTGACACCAGCCAATTCTATTTCCGTGCGGACACCGGCTCGGTGTCCAGCAATTCAATTCAGTTCAATTCAATTCTGAAACTACCCAGTTGGAGTTAAATGTCAAACTCCCTCAATTTAAGGCTCACTCCCACAAGACTACATTCACTTCAAAGGCCAGTTGCCAGTATCAGGTCACCTGTATTTCTGACTGAACAGCTATAAATTAGGTGTTCCGGTGTCCCCCTCCTCAGGTTTGATAATTTACTAGAATGGCTCCAGAGCTCCAGAAGCCACTTGGCTTACATTTACCAGCTTATTGTAAAGGGTACAAATGAATAGGTACATGGGGCAAGGTCCGGAAGGGTCCTGAGGGCGGTAACGTTTGTCCCTGTGGAGTTGGGATGTTCCTGGCAGATGGTTGTATTCACCAATTCAGAAATTCTGAATCTCCTTGTTCAAGAGTTAAATTTGTTTTTTAAGTTTACTTATTTTGAGAGAGAGTGTGTGAGCAGGGGAGGGGCAGAGAGAGGGGGTGAATCTCAGGCAGGCACTATGCTATCAGCACAGACCCTATGCAGGGCTGAAACTCATGAAACTGACATCATGACCTGAGCAGAAAAATCAAGAGTCAAACGCTCAACCAACTGAGCCACTCAGGTGCCCCTGTTCAAGAGCTTAATCTTCAGCACCTTCCTACTCCCAGTCAGTGGGTGGGGCTGAAAGTTCAGCCTCTAATCTCTTGGTCTTACTAGTGACCAGCCCCATTCTGAGGCTATCTTGGGGCCTCAGCCTACCTCACTTCTTTTACATAAACCCAGGTGTGATCAAAAGGGCTGCTTTAGGAATAACAAAAGAAACTGCTATCATTCAGAAAATTCCAGGGGTTTTTAGGAGCTCTGCACCAGGGACTGGACAAAGACCAAATATTGATTGTTATTATGCTGCACCATCCTAACCTCCCCGCCTCTGATATCTGCATCCTTAACCCAGCAAGACCCCTGGGCTCCATTTGGGTTCCCCCTCCCTGTGCTAGTCTGAAAACTGCCTCCAAAGCAGTAAGGTGGGGCACTTACCGGGCCCCCCTCATATTTCTCTTCTCTCAGGGGTTACAGTCCTATGCCACCTCTTGTTCAGTGTGTTTAATATATGTTGTCCTATTGGCTTTTTGTGGATGGTGGTCAGTTCCCATGGCAGTTAATCCTTTATAGACTGAAGTGAATGTCAAGGTTGGGAGGAGTTGCAGAAAGAATAGGAGATTTCGTAGATAGTACCATTTTCAGTAATCACCAGGCACTTGGGAAATGTAGTACAGAGGACCAGTAGCAAATGTGAAGGTCAGCAGGCTGAGATGGCAGAGTTGTGGATGGTGTAGTTCACAGATCACAGATGTATTCCTAAAAATCTGGTACCAAAGTATTCGGTAAGTGATGAGAGATTAGGAGGTCTGTAGAACAGCTAAATGAAATCCTTAGAGAACCAGCATGTGAAATACTTGAAAACTATACTTTTTTTAACATTTATTTATTATTGAGAGACAGAGAGTGAGAGCAGGGGAGGGACAGAGAGAGAGGGAGACACAGAATGTGAAGCAGGCTCCAGGCTCTGAGCTGTCAGCACAGAGCCCGACATGGGGCTTGAACTCACAAACCGCGAGATCATGACCTAAGCCGAAGTTGGACGCTTAACCAACTGAGCCACCCAGGTGCCCCCAAAATATACTTTAAATTTTAAGAGAAAAGCACCCTAGAAAAGTAAAACTTGACAAAGTAGAAATCTGTGAATTCATCTTTTGTTTTTCAATAAAAAAGGACACTTTAAAGGTGAATTGTAAAATTAGAAGCAGTTCATTCTGTAAAGGTATTTTTATGTTTTGTCTCGCTCAGCAGTTTATTTTAATTAATATGTAAAAAGCATCTAGGGGGAAATGGTAGCTATTGAGACTACTCCCTAAAATTAATAAATGGAATGTGGTTTCATATATCTCTGTCAAGATGAAGTGGTGAAAATAAAGCCAGAACAACCTAATTTTGACTTACAGGTAAGTTAGGGACCATTATTTCAAAGAGCAGATTCAGATACTTTAGCTAAAAGGATCATTTCTTCCCTAGGGGTCTGCTGTGATCATCGCATTTAAAGAAGAGTTTCTAAATACTTCAAAACCAATTGATTCAAAAAACAAAAACTTATTTTTCATCTTTTTCCTCTTGCAGTAAGTTAGTAATGAGTTTAGTTTTGAATAGTCTGGAGTTGTAAATTAACCTGTTACTGTTTTTGCTGTAGGCTCTTCGGTACTTGGCAGAATGCCGAGCTAACAGAGAGAAGATGAAAGGAGAACTGGGGATGATGTTAAGCTTGCAAAATGTTATACAGAAGTAAGTACAATAGATGGTGTCTCCTAAGGCAGTGGAAAAATGGATCTTCCTGTTAAATGTATGTTGTAATATACAGTGAAATGTAATACATCATTTCACTGAAATTTTTATTCTAATATGAAGGCATACTTTTATGGGTTTTATGTCTAGGAGTGTTCTGATTGTCAGTCTTCTGATTATTCTTAAACATTGATATTAATAGTATTTATGAAAATGCTCAAATTTTATTTAAAATGTTGATAAACATGGTTCTTATGAATCATATTTTTAAAAAGAGAAAATCCTACCTTTAAGTTTTGTGAGGTATATGTAAACAAAGCAACATAGGTTACTAATCACATTTGAAAGTAAGCAGTATTATAGTACCTTACAAAGTTCTTTTGCTACTTCATCCCTGTCTTACTCAAAAGAACCATCAGGAATAGACAAAGATGTGTGTGTGTGTATATATATATATATAATAAGTATATATGTATATATATGTATGTATGTATATATGTATATGTATGTGTATATATATGTATGTATAGGCATATATATACCATATAAGGGAATATTACTCAGCCATCAAAAAGAATGAAATCATGCCATTTGCAACAGCGTGAATGAAGCTAAAATATATAAGTGAAATAAGTCAATCAGAAAGACAGATACCATATGATTTCACTCATGTGGGAAGGTGGGGAAAAAGGGGGGAGGGAAACAAACCATAAGAGACTTAACTATAGAGAACAAACAGGGTTGATGGAGGCAGGTGGGTGCGGGATATGCTAGAAGGGTGATGGGTATTAAGGAGGGCACTTGTTGTGATGAGCCGTGGGTGTTGTATGTAAGTGATGAATCACTAAATTCTCCTGAAAACAATACTGTATGTTAACTAAAATTTAAATTAAAAAAAAAAACAAAAAAACTTTGTCAGTATCATGGCAAAAAAGGGCTTTTGATAAGATTTTCTGAGCATTATTAAGACATTTCTCAGAGACTTAGAGGTATTTGAATTTTAGCAAATGGGTGGTTTTTAATTGCACCTTTCAGCTTACTATGGTTTTCACATCCATTATCTTTTTATGTTACTTAAAACTTTTTGAGATAGATTTGGCAGATAACAATTTTATGGGTGAGGAAGATACAAAGAGTCCATGTTACTTATCTGTAGTCCTTCAGCTCTCTTGCCCCTGGGAGTGTCTGGTTTTGTTCCTTTCTTAGTCTTTGCCGATTTCCTGTTAGAAGACTAGGAACTGAAGATTAAGTGTTTTGATATTTCCACTTTGTCTGAAAGCAAAAAAGCTATGCTTCTGAGGCTTAATCTTAGTTTACTTTGTATTTTGATCTTCTACTAGACATGACTGCCTTTAAAACTATGAAGGGTAACCATTTAATTTATCTGATTTAAAGTGAGTAATCACCAACACAACTGTCTTCTATTGGCATTCCATTTCCTGCCATGCAGTACTGAGAAATAAAGTGTTCCAGTACAAGGTATACAGATGAGGTATTTTACAACAATACAGAAGTTGTTACTCTTTAAACCCTTGCTCCCCACCCACCTGCCCAACTGCGTCTTTTTTTCATACTTCTTAAAAATTTTCTATTTATTTTAAAAGGTTTTGGGTGCCATTTCAGAGTCTGTATTCACCTTTAGTTTCTTGCAAGGTCTGATGCAGCTCCCCACATCAGTCTCAGTCACAGCTAGCTTCTGAGCTGCAAGGGTGGGATATGAAGTCTCCATTTACAACCTTCCACCTCACCTTGAAAGAATTCATTAGTTGTAAGTGTCCTGTTCACATCACAGTTCTAGTGCAAACCTAATCTCACATTGCATCTTTGACACATCTGATGGTTTAGCTTATGCATAGATTCACCATGGAAACCCCCACAGCATTCTAGGGCATAAAAGGGTCAAGAATAATAAATATCCACTGTAAGTGACCACAAGAAAGAAATCTTGGAGTTTCTTTGGCTCGAGTGCTCACAAAAGTTCTGTAATTCCCAAATGCTAAATGGTTAAATTATATCAGTGAAGAATCATCGAAACTGACTTCCAAGACAGTGTGCTTTTTTTCTTGGTGTTCTTAGCTTCTGGATAAACTTTATTTTATTAATCTTATTTTTCAGAAATCTCTAAAATATTTGTTCTTATGGGGTCAGCTGCCTGATAGGATAGTTCTGTGGTGCCTTGATCTTTGATAATGACCAGATAGAGGCTGAAGTTTTTTTCTTGTTTTTATTGAAGTGATCAGTTAGGAATAAGTAATAGAAAGTATTAACTGTATCAATTGTGTTAATTATCTCTATGATTTGAGGTCAATTCCACCAGCAAAAATCTGGATTCTAGTTCTTACTTGAGACAATCTCTTTGACCCTAAGTTTCCTTATCTAAAGCCTATAGTAACACCTGCAAAGTGATTGAGGATCTAATGATCTAATGGATAATATATGTAGAAACGTTTTGTATATCCTAAAAAGTTGTATAAAATAAAAGGTTTCATTATTGTTTCTAGTATGCTTCAATGCCATATAGGTAACAATTTTGTTTTAAATGTTTACTTTTGGGAGAGAGAGAGGGAGAGCAAGAGAGAGCAAGAGCCAAGCGGGAGAGGGGCAGAGAGAGGGGAAAAGAGAATGCGAAGCGGGCTCCCTGCTGTCAGCATCGAGCACAATGGAGGGCTTCAACTCTTGAACCACAAGATCATGACCTGAGCCAGTGAGACACAAAACTGACTGAGTCACCCAGGCACCCCCATATAAATTAACTATTTTTACTGGCATATTAGCTCTTTTGGAAAGCATAGCATGGATGCTTCTGTAGTGCAGTTTTATTCATATGATGAACTTAAGATTGTGTTGTCCTTTAACAGGTATAGTTATTGAAGTTGAAAATTTATGTGGTAAAAATTATTTAAATGTAAGAAATTCCATGAAAAAATTTAATGTTAATATGTTAAAATGTACTTTAAATCTGAACTTTAAAGATTTAGAGCAAGTTTTAGAGGTTGCATAGATTAAACCTGTAAAACAATGTTTTTTGATTGGCTAATGTTCTGGTAGATATGTGTATATGTGTGTGTGTGTATATGTGAGAGAGACATTTATAAAATAGTAGGGAGACTACTTATATTTTTGTAAGAGAAGTGGTGTGTCCATTCAGGTCATTATCTTGGCTTATCATCAGGAAAAGAGATCTTGAAATGGAGTTAGAAATGGAAGAGGTTTGTTGTGGGGTAAGGCCTGTAAAGATAGAGGAGGATGAAGCAGGATTAGACTCCAGTCTTTAGACTTCAGTGCGGATCTGTCATCTGTAAAAGGATAATGGAGAGGAAACCGAGTGAGGCAAGGAGAGTCTCAGATTGCAGTGCAGATCTAATAGTCAACTCAAAGGGGAGCTCACAGCAAGGATTGCCCTGTGAATGAGACTTGCACTGGGCAGAAATGGCCACCTAGTGTCCCCACTGCTCATTGGCTGGGGACTGCCTGTGAAGAGCCAGGCCTTGGTATAAAAGCTTGAATGGTGTGATGGATCTCAAAGCAATGACAGCTGCTACTCCACTTTCTGCACCCAAAGGGCAAGCAAGCTTCTTTTCTTTTTTCTTTTCTTTTCTTTTCTTTTCTTTTCTTTTCTTTTCTTTTCTTTTCTTTTCTTTTCTTTTATTTAATGTTTATTCATTTTTGAGAGAGAGAGAGAGAGAGTGCGAGCCAGGGAGGGGCAGAGAGAGAGGGAGACACAGAATCTGAAGCAGGATCCAAGCTCTGAGCTGTCGGCACAGAGCCTGATGCGGGGCTCAAACCCACAAACCGTGAGATCGTGACCTGAGCTGAAGTCATACACTTAGCTTAACCAATTGAGCCACCCAGGAGCCCCAAGCAAGCTTCTTTCTTAAAGGGAGATCCATGCAGTGTATCTCCTTGGCTGCCACAGTGACTTAGTTTTATAACTCAAAGTGTGTTTTTTTCGGACAGTGTGGTGATCATCTTAGAAATTTATTGCTATATTTGAATGTTTTTAGAAGGTTAATAAAAACTGAGTTTTGGCTCATAAACATTAAGACTGTGAAGTATTAGAGAAGTATTGGAATCAGGTTTTGGCTCAGCATGTTTAACTTATGAACTGTCTCATGGCATGGACTTGATTTTCTTTTAGGAAATTAGGTTGGTCAGGCATTTTTCTTATCTTTTCATCTACTTGGTTCTTTTGGGTACCTTTATTAAAAATCAGAACGTGGGGCACCTGGGTGGCTCAGTCAGTTAAGCATCTGACTTTGGCTGAGGCCATGATCTTGCGGTCTGTGGGTTCGAGCCCCGTGTCAGGCTCTATGCTGACAGCTCAGAACCTGGAGCCTGTTTCAGATTCTGTGTCTCCTTCTCGCTCTCTGCCCCTCCCCCACTCGCACTCTCTGTCTCTCAAAAATAAATAAACATTAAAAAAAATTTTTTTTTAAATCAGAATGAAAAATTCTCATATATGGTAGGGTGAGTTTTATATGCATAACTGCTTTGGTAAATGTGTGTTCTTTAGACATTTTGCATTGTGTCATGTGTGTTACTATATACAGATGTCTGATCTATTGATATCCTAACTTAACTAGTTTATGAACGAATTGGCATCCCATTATTATATAGATCACTTTGGTAAGCCATAGCACAAGAGATTTATATTATATACCCTAACTGCTTTCTTTGATATGGTTGTCCCATGAAAGCCAGCCAGTTAGGATGTGATTCCAATCAGTATTTCTGTTTGGGAGTACTGAGTTAGGGAGAGTTTTAGCTATGATTCTATGGAACTCTGCAACTAAGGAAGTGTAAAAATCTCCCCATATTCCAGAAAGACCCATGGAACATAATATGCTGCTCTATTGACTGAAGGGAAACCTTTCACTTGGCAGTGATTGAAAGGGAAACCAAACCTCAAAAGTAGGTGTGGAAAGTGGACATTATTCTTCACACGGGAAGCTGAGAAAAATGTTTTATAAACTAGGAGAAATTCTGCATACTAAAATTTTGAGCCTTAATCACTGTCTTATGTTTTGTTACAGAATTTTGCTGAGATTTTAACATTTATTTAACAGCAGGTTTCCTTGTGTTTATTGATGCTTATGGATTGATAGTTGAATTGACTCCAAAGTCACTATTACTTTCAGTTCTCTGTCATTGAGAATAAATCTGGCATTATGTTTAATTTTAATCTCTTCCATAAATAACATTTCATTAGAGGTTAGAACCTTTTTACATTTTATTTTTTAGTTTTGGATTCCTTTTTTGGAGAAAGTTTTCAAAATGTTGACTCAGGAGAACATCTAAATCAGGTTAAGACAATTTGTATTGGTATTTATAGGACATTGTAATTTGTATTTTAGGAGTAATAGTTCTGCTATAAGATGCATTTTATAAAAGTGCTTGTGAATATCTAGTATGAAATATACTATAAGTAAAAGCTGCTTCAATAAAATGTGGCATCTCAACTTTAAAATATCTCATTTCATCTGGAGAACTTCCTAAAATCCTAGATTTTGAAACAGTGCCATAATAAACAATGGTCTATTCTTCTTGCTAAAATCTTGGGTGAAAAGTTTGTGCTTTATTGCTTTGTGTTCTTTATTTCCTTATGTGGTTTTTGCTTCTTGTTTCTGTGTTCTTTTTAAAAAGTAGTTAAAATTTCTTTCATTTCATTTATTTATTTAATGTTCATTTTATTTTAGAGAGCACAAGTGGGGGAGAGAGAGAGAGAGAGAGCACGCGAGGGAGTCTTAAGCAGGTTCCATGCTCAGCACGGAGCGTAGTGCAGGGCTTGATCCCATGACCTGAGCTGAAATCAAGAGTCAGATGCTCAACTAACTGAGCCACGTAGGCACCCCTTACTTTGTTTGATCAGTATGCAAGCCCTGTTCTCATTGTTTCTATTTGCCTGGTCAACATTTGCCCATTCCTTTATTTCTGAATCACTTTGTTTTAGTTGTGTTTTGTTTTTTTGAGCCAAATGGAAAATCTTTTTGTTTTACTTGGTGAACTAAGTCCATTTATATTGAGTGATTGATATATTTAATCTTCATTCATTTTTGTGATAGTTACTGTGTATGTTGTGTTGCAGTAGTTGTGTTTTTTTCTCTGCATGAGGTTTTCTTTTACTATGAAAATTTCTTTTTTTTTTTTTAATTTAGAGTTTATTTATTTATTTTGAGAGAGAGCACACAAGTAGAGAAGGGACAGAGAGAGAGGGAGAGAGAGAATCCCAAACAGGCTCCACGTTCAGCATGGAGTCCAATGCAGGGCTCGATCTCACACGCCATGAGACCATGACCAAAGCTGAAATCAAGAATCAGAAGCTTAACTGACTAAGCCACCCAGGTGATCCTTACTTTGAAAATTTCTTCTCATACTTAAAATGGTTTGTTTTACTGTTAACAGTGGTTGCTCTTGTACTTATACTTTTAAAAAATATTCTAAGTTGTCTGTTTTCTTATTTAAACTTCCACTATCTTGATTGTTAGTTTTAATGGTAATTTTTTGATTCCCACCTGTTATGTGTTCCATAGTCACTAAACTTTTTCTACTTTAGTCTTTTCTTCTCCCTTGTCCTTTTTTTAAAAAATTGTTTGAGTATATTTAACACATAATGTTACATTAGTTTCAGGTGACTCCTTTTTTTTTTTGAAGTTGGATTATTCCTGCTTTGTCAAACATTGATGTGTTCTTTCATTCTCTTTCCCACCTTTGTTTTAAACTTAGATCCACAGTTAAATATAGAAAATGCTCATTGTCCTTTTGCAAAACTTTTCTGGTCATCTCTTGGTTTAAGCTCATTGTCTAGTAGATTGCTCAAGAAAGGCTCAAATATTCCTTGACTTCTTTCATGTTTAAAACCCTTTTTCTGTAACTTTAATACTTAAAGGACAGCTGGACTGGATCCATGGCTCACCTTTTGTTTTCTTGAGATTCTTGAAAATGTTGCTCTGCTTTGCCTTGATTTTTATTCTCTTTTTTTTTTTGAGAAATCCGATGCCAATATATTTTATAAAAGGTAAGGGCAGTAGTGGTAGTTAATATATATTATCAGGAGCACTCTTCCATATAACCATTTACCTGCAATATCATTCTTTTTTTTTATCATGTTTATTTTTTATGAGAGAGAGAGAAAGAGAGAGAGACAAGAGCATGAGCAGGGGAGGGGCAGAGAGAGAGGGAGACACAGAATCCAAAGCAGGCTCCGGGCTCTGAGCTAGCAGCACAGAGCCTGATGTGGGGCTTGGACTCCCAAACCATAAGATTGTGACCTGAGCCGAAGTCACATGCTTAACCGACTGAGCCACCCAGGTGTCCCTTGCAATATCATTCTTAATGGCTGTGGTTACATTCCACATACTTTGTAGTTTTTTTTAAGTGTCTTTTTTGTAATTATTTAGAACAGAGGTTGGCAAATTTTTTTCTGTGAAAAGCCAGTAAATGTTTTAGGCTTTGCTAGACAGAACAGTCCCCGTTGCAACTACCCTGGTGGTTCAAAACAGCCATGGTTAATATATAAATGAATAGGCTTTGGCTCAAGGATCATAGGTTCCCTGCCTTGGATTTCATTGTTACCTAAACAGAGCTGTTGACTTCCTTCTTAGAACCCTTTTTAATTTAGGACTGTTTTTTGCATTGAAAAATGAGGGATAATTTTCTGGGTTGCATAAATGTTACCAGAACACTTCTTAGCAAACAACACCGAAAAGAAAAGCAAAAGCAACTCCTAAAGGAAAATTTAAGAGGTTTTTCAAGATGATAGATAGCAAGTCTTCAACAGTAAAATGATATATTCATTGATTTTATGTAGTATGTGGAGGTTTTAACTGGCCTTTATGAGCAATATGAAATGTTTATAGCGGCATCTAGAATTAGAGTGAATTGGTGTTTATGACCAATAAGGATATATATTCAGAATTAAGATTATTTTTGATATATAATGAAGGTCAAGTTTCTTGTAGTTGTGTTTTATGAATAACATGAACCTTTTCAGTATGGATAACTAATTAGAAAAAGTGGTGAGGAATCAATATACTTCATTATTTAATAGTGAATTACTGAGAACAAAATTCCAATTACTTAGATGAAAGAAATTTTCAAGATAGTCTTTTTTTCTGATGTCACATTTTAAAGACTGAACTAAATCCAGGGCATTAATCAGCTCTTTCAATTTGCAATTGCCTAAGAAGATGAGGGCAATTAATTCTTGTTTAATTATACAGTCTCTCATATTTATGGCCAAATATACCATAAAACTCTAGACTTTTTCTTTTTGAATGTTTTGAATGATAGTATTTGAACAGTAATTTTTTTTTTTTTTAAAGACTAGCTTCCACATCTGTAGATGGTCTTGGATTTTTCTTTTTGGTTTTAAAAGCATTTTTTAAAAGTAAGGAAATAATTATTTATAATTGATTTGTTGGGAAAAAAAAAGGTATAATTGATTTGTTGAACGGGTACTTCATAGTGCCCTGATCACGAAGTAACTGTAATTAAATTTGCTTATATGCTTTTGTAAATTTAATTTTGCCTAAGACAAAATTTTACTTAGTTTTGAGAGGGATCTGGGCCTGTAAATAGATCCCTTAACCATTTCATAGGAAGGGTAGCAATAAAATTAGTCCTATGAGGTACACCTGAAAACCATACTTAACAGTGAGGCCATCATGTTGATTTGATTATGTTATTCTTTTAAAATCTTTTGGTTTTAAGTAGGTAGAAATTGAAAATCTTCCAGAAGGGAATTTATTACTGTGTGAAAATGATGAGATTTTGGAATTATGAAACAAGTTAAAAATGGTGGTCATAGGAGTATTTATTTCATAGAACCATTTTTCTAATTATCTGTAATTGCTTTGTTTAAGCAAACATAAGATGTGTGACTATAAATATGGTTTTGTTGTAAATCCTTAATTTTCTTTTTTTCTGTTTTTTGGTAAATCTGTAATTTTTTTTTTTTTTTTTTAAGATTTTATTTTTAAGCAATCTTTACACCCCATGTGGGAGTCGAACTCACAAATACTAAGATCAGGAATTGTGTGCTCTACTGCCTAAGCCAGCCGGGTGCCCCAAATCCTTAATTTCCTAAATGAAAGTTAGTGCGAGTAGCCTCTGTAGCAGCACAGGCAATTGTAAATGCACACGTATCACCTTTGCAAGTTGTTCTTATGAATAAATGGAATTCTCTTCCCTCACTCTGTTGCTACTAATGTGGAAACTGGTAATACAGGTGTATGAGAGAATTAAGCCCCAGAGCCCTAAGGAATCCAACAGATGTACAGATTATCTTCTCTCCTATGAATCTAGAATGGTTTTAACTCTATACCATCCTTTGGAGAATTAAGAAAATTGTCACTTATAGTTTTTGTAGAGCTAATTTCTTTTGCAGGACCTTAGTCAGAAAACGTGTTAGAGAAATGGTTTGTCAGACGTATGGGAGTAATAATCAGGAAAAGGAAGGTTAACTTAAAGAAGTTAACAGCAGAGGTGATCTTCCCTTTTTTTCTAAAAATTCTGTCTCGTATGGTAGTTGTTAGCCACATGTGGCAATTTAAATTTAAATTAAAATTAAATTTAAAAACCAATTTTTCACTTGTACCAACCTTATTCCAAGTATTTAATATTCATGTGACTAGTTTACTACATTTCCATCATTTCAGAAAGTTATGTTGGTCAGTACTGTCCTAACACTTTTTGGGTTTTTTTTTTTTTTTTTTTTTTTTAGAGAGAGGGCACAAATGAGTGAGGGCAGGGAAAGAGAGAACCAGGGCTCACTCAATGCGAAGCTTGTGTTCGCCCAAAGTGGGGCTCGAGCTCACTTCAAATTGGGGCACAAGCTCATGAACCGTGAGATCATGACCTGAGCCGAAGTCCAATGCTTAACCGACTGAGCTACCCAGGAGTCACAAAACTTCTTTTTTAAATTTTTATTTAGGGGCACCTGGGTGGCTCGGTTGGTTAAACATCTCTCTTTTTTTTTTTTAATTTTTTTTTTTTTTAACATTTATTCATTTTTGAGAGAGAGAGACAAGAGTGCAAGTGGGGGTGGGGCGGAGAGAGAGGGAGACACAGAATCTGAAGCAGGATCCAGGCTCTGAGCTCTCAGCACATAGCTTGACAGAGGCTCAAACTCATGGAGCATGAGATCATGACCTGAGCTGAAGTCGGGTGCTTAACTGACTGAACCACCCAGGCTCCCAAACCTCTCACTCTTGATTTCAGCTCAGGTCATGATCTCACGGTTTGTGGGTTCTAGCCCTGCATCGGCCTCTGTGCTTACAGCAGGGAACCTGCTTGGGATTCTTTCTCTGCCCCTCCCTAATGCTTTCTTTCTCTCAAAATAAATATTTTTTAAATTTATTTAAAAAAATTTATTTTTTATTGTAGAGAGAGTGAGCGAGCACAAGGCGGGGGGTGGGGGGAGGGAGAGAGAGAATCCCAAGCAGGGTCCACTCTTAGCATGGAGGTTCCATCCCATAGCTCTGGGATCATGACCTGATTCAGGATCAAGAGTCAGACCCTCAACCAACTGAGCCACCCAGGTATCCCTAAAACTTCCTTGCCTAACTGTTTAAAAGGCTATTCTTATGTTTTGGATTACTTTTTTTTTTTTTTTTTAAATTTTTTAAATGTTTGTTTAGTTTTTGAGAGAGACAGAGCACGGGTGGCAGAGGGGCAGAGAGAGGGGAAGACACAGAATCCAAAGCAGGCTCCAGGCTCTGAACTGTCTGCACAGAGCTGGATGCAGGGCTCGAACTCATGGACCATGAGATCATGACCTGAGCCGAACTGACTGAAGCCGCCCAGGTGCCTCTGTTTTGGATTACTTTCATTTCATAGATTATTTTCTTAACAAGTTCCAGTAGAGGAATTACAGAGTCAAAGAGTATTTGGAAAACAATATTATTCCAGTATTACCAATTATATTCTTACCAGTAGTTTACATTTTATTGAAAATTCTCAAACATTGGATGGATCACTACATTGCTGTTCTCCTATTCTACTCTCTCCAATTCTAGATCAGTTTAAAAAAAATGTTAAACCATCTCTGTTCTTTGAGGTTGACATAAGATGGATGGCTTGGGTGGGTACATAAACTCACTGAAAATGTAGAAAATTTTTATATTTGCATTTTTTGTGAAACATTCTCTAATTTTACACCATATTGTCAAGGGGTTAGTAACCCTGTATGGTTTAGAACTACTCTTACAGTTGTTATTCTGCAGAATAGGAAGATAATTATTTGATGTTACTGTGTTTTAATATTTTATGTCCCTACTGCTTCATCTGGAAACAAAGTTTTTGAAATAGTGTATGTGCATTTCAAAAATTTTATAGGAAGCTCATTAGTTGAATCTTCTATTTGATGATTTTTTAATTTGATGCAAACACTTGAAAACAATATTGGTGGTGAAGAGGGGTAGCAAAGACACTGGTTTTTTTCTCTTTTAAATTCATGAGTAATCTGTAACCACTGTCCTCATATTCTACAACTTTTGGTTGGCTAGTATTTAAAATATCTCAGAACTAAAAAAAATAAAAGGGGGCTCCTGGGTGGCTCAGTCGGTTGAGCGTCTGACTTCGGCTCAGGTCATGATTGTGCTGTCTGTGAGTTCGAGCCCCGCGTCGGGCTCTGTGCTGACAGCTCAGAGCCTGGAGCCTGCTTCGGATTCTGTGTCTCCCTCTCTCTTTGCCCCTTCCCCGCTCATGCATGCACGCGCTGATAAACGTTAAAAAAAAATTAAAAAAAAATCTCAGAACTGCAGTGACCTTTTCAGTACTGTGAAACAGCTATCAGAAGAGTGCTGAGACATTTCAACCCCCCACCTGAAAATAGTCTTTTTGATAGCTTCTTGCAATACACAGTCAAAATCATTCAAAGTAATTGATCTCTGTGGTCAACGGTAGCCCAGAAAAGCACCTGGTATAGTAAATTGAGTGCTTGGAAAATTGCCAGATTAGTACCCCTGGAACTGAAGCTCTGTATAGCTTAGAAGGTTTATAGTCTGAATATCAGAAATTGAAGTGTTCTTGCTCATTCAATAAACGGATGGCAAAAAGTTTTGTGAGGCTTTGTGGAAGGTAAAGAGAGAACACATATCCATTCTTCAAAAGAAAAAAAGAAAATTATGATCAATAGTATAAGTACAATCATAGTACTTTAAATGTAGAGGGTGGAATGGATTGTTGGGGTGGGAAAGCTTCACAAAGAAGATGGTGGTTGAGGTTGAACCTTCAAGGAAGGAGGAAGAGTTAAAAAGCTTATGTCTTTTGGTTGAGGAAAAGGCATCTGTAAAAGGTGTTCATAAAAAGACAAAATGAGCTGATGTTGGCAGAGCTGAATGGGGACAGATTTAAAAGCCTTGAATGTGTGTTATAAGGTTTGGATTAATTAAACTTATCTGTAAGTGAAATGAGGGTTATTTTTTATAGTTATGTATATTTACTGTTTATTCAACTAATAAGTGTTAGATCTGTGCTGTCCAGTATGGTATACACTTGCCACACGTGGCGATTTAAATTTAATTCAAAGTAAATAATCATTTTTTTAATTGTGGTTGGTCAGTAGCCTCATGTGGTGAGTGGACAGTGCAGCTATCAAACATTTCTATCAGTGCAGAAAGTGTTTTGGACAGCATGGCACCAGATGTTTATTTGAGGACCTATAGTAGGATTTAAGAGTTCAAGAATGGAGGAGCTCCTGGGTGGCTCAGTGGGTTAAGCATCTGACTTTGGCTCAGGTCACGATTTGTGAGTTCGAGCCCCCCATCATCGGGCTCTGTGCACTCTGTCCCCCCCTCCACCCTGCTTCCCCTCCCCTGTGTGCCTGCACTCTCTCTCTTTCAAAAATAAACATTAAAAATTAAAAAAAGTTTAAGAATGAAAACTTTTGTTTTTAGTTGTGTGTTTTTTTTAAAGAATTTTGTTTTTAATGTTAATTTATTCTTGAGGGAGAGAGAGAGAGAGGGTGTGAGTGGGGGAGGGGCAGAGAGAAGGAGAGACACAGAATCTGAAGCAGGCTCCAGGCTCCGAGCTGTCAGCACAGAGCCCAATGCGTGCCCGAACTCACGAGCCGTGAGATAATGACCTGAGCTGAAGTCAGACACTTAACCAGCTGAGCCACCCAGGTGCCCCAGTTGTGGTTTTATAATATATTCATGCTTTGTAAAAGATAAGTAAAAAATGTAAATTAAGAAACAATTTGAATTTATTAAGAAATCTCTTTTTTATAATGATTCTAATATGAATGATCCTCTCCTAATTTGTTTTCTCCTTTTGGTTTTTTATGTGTTGTACTTTCTTGAAGGTCAGGGGCCTTCAAATTATATTAATGTTAATCCAAGGACAGGTTCTAATCTAATCTTTTTAGTTGATTTCCTGTTTAATGATTTTGATTAAATGTGCTTTTATTTATTTTTTTATTAAAAAACTTTAAGTTTTTATTATTTTTTTTAACATTTATTTATTTTTGAGAGAGACTGAATATTAGCGGGGGAGGGGCAGAGAGAGGAGACACAGAATCTGAATCAGGCTCCAGGCTCTGAGCTGTCAGCACAGAGCTTGCCGTGGGGCTCAAACTCACAAACTCTGAGATCATGACCTGAGCTGAAGTTGGATGGTCAACTGACTGAGCCACCCAGGTGCCCCTGAATGTGGTTTTATACTATTATAGTGATGAGTTTTGAATCTCAGTAAACCATGGTTTTAAAATTAGAAGACCTTATTATCAACTAACTGCTTTTTCAATGTTGGTTATTCTAGGTATTTCCTTTAAATTGAATGAAACATCAGAATGAAGAAAACAAGGCTCTGCAAAGTTGAATAAAATTACAGAATCAATAGAGGTGACCGGACTAGTTTATTAATTTATATGTGTTTCTTTTCAAGGTCTACAACTCCAGGAGAAACAAAACTGCTGGCTTCTGAAATTTATGACATTCTCCAGTCTTCCAGTATGGCAGATGGTGATAGTTACAATGAAATGAATTCACGTAGAAGGAAAGCTCAGTTTTTCCTGGGAACTACAAACAAACGTGCCAAAACAGTGGTTTTGCACATAGATGGTCTTGATGATACGGTAAGACTTTTATAAACACGTGGTTCATAAGGTAGGGTCAGGAAGCAGATGATCCTTCTGACATATCATCAGAAGGTTGTAGTAGCCTAAGGCTATGTAACAATCCCTATGTCATTTACTTTACTTCATCTCATCACATAGACATTTTATAACCTCATATCATCACAAGAAGAAGGTGAATATAGTATGATATTTTGAGAGAGATCACATTTATATAACTTGTTACAATGTATTGTTACAATTGTTCTATTATTTATCTCTTACTCTGCCTAATTTATTTATTTTTTAAATGTTTATTTTAGAGAGAGAGAGAGTGAGTGACCATGAGTAGGGGAGGGGACAGAGGACCTGAAGTGGTCTCTGCACTGACAGCAGATACCCCAGTGTGGGGCCCGAACTCATGAACCACAAGATCATGACTTGAGCTGAAGTTGGACATTCAACTGACTGAGCTGCCCAGCACCCCTGTGTCTAATTTATAAGTAAACTTATCATATGAATGTGCAGGAAAAGAACATAGTATGTATAGGTTTGGGTACTTTCTGCAGTTTCAGGCATCCCCTGGGGGCCTTGGAACAGATCTCCTATGGATAAGGTATGGGTGGGGTGGGGAACTACTGTAAATAGTTTCTTCACTGACACCAGTGATCTTTTTTTTTTTTTTTTAATTTTTTTTAATGTTTATTCATTTTTGAGAGACAGAGACAGAGCATGAGTGGGGAAGGGGCAGAGAGAGAAGGAGACACAGAATCGGAAGCAGGCTCCAGGCTCCGAGCGGTCAGCACAGAGCCCGACACGGGGCTCGAACTCCCAGACCGCGAGGTCATGACCTGAGCCGAAGTCGGACGCTCAACTGACTGAGCCACCCAGGCATCCCACCAGCGATCTTTTTATTTTTATTTATTTATATATTTTTTCAGCAGTCTTGAAGAATAAATTCCAGAGGGGCATTTTGTTCTAAAGGTATCAGTTAATCAGAGGATGTAACAAGAAGAAATAGACACATCCACAAGTAGAGCTGGAGATTTCAACACCACTCTCAATTAATAGAACAAGTATACAGAAAATCAGTTAAGGATATAGAAGACTCAAATAGTACTAACAACCACCTTAACCTCATCGGCATTTATGGAACACCCTCCAGCCACAAGGTAGTATCCATTCTTTTCACATACACATGGAACATTTACCAAGGTAGACCTTATTGTGGGTCATAAAACAAGTCTTAATAAATTTAAAAGAACTATGCAAAGTATGTTCTCTGAGCACAATGAAAAGCAAGTTAGAAATCAATAACAGGTATTTGGAAAATCCCCCAAATATTTTGGAAACTAAATAATTTATTTCTAAAATAATCCCTGAGTCATGGGGGCGCCTGGGTGGTTCTGTCAGTTAAGCGTCCGCCTCTTGATTTCAGCTCAGGTCACGATCTCACGGTTCCATGAGTTCAAGTCCCACATCAGGCTCTGCACTGACAACTTGGAGCCTGGAGCCTGCTTCGGATTCTGGGTCTCCCTCTCTCTCCGCCCCTGCCCTGCTCATGCTCACTCGCTCACTCTCTCTCTCTCAAAAATAAACATTAAACAAATTAAAAAAAATAATCCCTAAGTCAATGAGGAAATCAGAAGAGAAATGATAAACATTTTGAATTGAATAAAAAGGAAAATGTAGTATCAAAATTTGTGGGAAGCCACCAAAGCAGTGTTTAGAGGGTAATTCATTAGCACCAAACGTCTAATTATTTATATATAAGAGAGATAAGGTCTCAGTGACTTAAGTTTCTACCTTAAGAAACTAGATAAAAAAAAGAAAAAGCAAATTAAATCTAACTTAAGCAGAAGAGTGAATGAACAAATCAGTGAAATGAAAAATGGAGAAAAACTAATGAAATCAAAAGCTGATTCTTTGACATGATCAATAAAATTGATAAATTTGTAGCCAAACTGATCATGAATAAAAGAAGTCACAAATTATTGATACCAGAAATAAGAGAGAGAAAACATCGCTATAGATCCTGTAGACACTAAAAAGAAAATAAATGGGAGCGCCTGGGTGGCTCAGTCAATTAAGCATCCTACTCTTGATTTTGGCTCAGGCCATGATCTCTGGGTTTGAGAGTTCAAGCCCCCTATTGGACTCTGTGCTGCCGGTGTGGAACCTGCTTGGGATTCTCTCTCTCTTTCTCACTCTTTACCCCCTCCCCTGCTTGCTGTCTCTCTCTCTCAAAATAAATAAAGAGACTTTTAAAAAAATCTAAAAAGCGCACCTGGCCGGCTCAGTTGGTTAAGTGTCTGACTTCAGCGCAGGTCATGATCTCATGGATCCTGAGTTTGAGCCCCACATTGGGCTCTGTGATGACAGCTCAGAGCCTGGAGCCTGCTTCTAATTCTGTGTCTCCTCTGTCTGCCCTTCTCCTGCTCACACACTCTCTCAAAACTAAATAAACATTAAAATAAAAAAATAAAAAATTTAAAAAGAAAATAAATGAATATTTTAAATAACTTTATGCCAATAAATTTGGTAATGTAGATGAAACAGGAAAATGTTTTTAAAAACACAGATTGCCAAGGTTTATTCAAGAAGAAATGGATAACATGAATAGCTCAATATGTATTAAAGAAATTGAATTTGTAATTAAAAACCTTTCCATAAAGAAAACTTCTGTCCTAGATAGCTTCACTGGTGAATATATTCAATGTATTCTAATATAGACTATTTTAATAATAGAATACTGTAATACTCCTACAGGGTAGTTTCTTCTGAACTCATTCTACGTTGTCTGCTTTTAATATTAGCTACTTCTGCTTGCTTCTGATTAGTGTGTCTTCTGTTTGTGTCTGTATTTCAAGTAGATTTCTTACAGGCACCATATAGTAGGGCCTTGCCTTTTTATCCATTCTGAAAATTTATGCCTTTTAACTGGAGTGTTGGAGTTATCTTTAATATGATTATTTGTGTGGTTGTGTTTAAAACAACCATCTTGCTAATTCCTTTCTTTCTTTCTTTTTTTTTTAAGTTTATTTATTTAACTAACCTCTGCATCCAGCTTGGGGTTTGAACTCACGACCCTGAGATCGTTTGGACACTCCTGTGACTGAACTAGCCAGGCACCGTGCCCTTGCAAATTACTATTTGTCCAATCAGTTCTTTGTTCCCTTTTCCTGCCTTTTGGACTACTGGATGTTTTTTATGATTTCATTTTATTTACTTTGTTGGCTTATTAGGTACAGTTCTTCCTTTCTTTTTGTTGGTTGATGTAGGGTTTATTTTATGTATCCTTTTTTTTTTTTTTAATGTTTTTATTTATTTTGGAGAGACAGAGCACCAGCAGAGCATGAGAGAGAGAGAGAGAGAGGGAGAGGGAGACAACAGAATCTGAAGCAGGTTGCAGGCTCTGAGCTGTCAGTACAGAGCCCGACATAGGGCTCGAACATAGGGATTGAACAAGTTCGATCAGGTCAGGCTAGATCATGACCTGCGCGGAAGTCGGATGCCTACCTGACTGAGCCACCCAGGTGCTGCCCCTATTTTATATATCTTTAACTTACTATAGTGCAGCTTCAATTAATATATCACTTCATGCATAGTATAGGACACTTAAAACATTATACTTCCATTTCTCCTTTCTCTGCCTCTATGCAGTTGTTAACACGTTTTGCTTCCACATATGTCATAAACCCCAAATACATTGTTATTACTTTAAATAGTCTTTTTTTTTTTTCATTGTGGTAAAATACACATAGCATGAAATTTACTGTCTTTTTAAAAAATTTTTTTAAATTTTTTTGATGTTTATTTTTGAGAGAGAGAGAGAGAGAGCCAGAGAGAGCACATGAGCGGGATAGGGGCAGAGAGTGAGGGAGACACAGAACTTGGAGCAGGCTCCAGGCTCTGAGCTGTCAGCACAGAACCCGACGCGGGGCTTGAACCCACGAACTGTGACATCATGACCTCAGCCAAAGTCAGACGCTCAACCAACTGAGTCACCTAGGTGCCCCCAAATTTACGGTCTTAACCATCGTTAGGTATATAGTTTGGTGGTATTAAATACATTCATAATGTTGTGTAACCATCACCTCTATACTTCTTATGAATGTACAACTTTTTTGTTTTGTAAAACTGAAACTCTGTACTCATTAAACAGTCACTCTGCTTTCTTCCTTTCCCCCAGCCCCTGGCAACCACTGTTTTACTTTCTGTCTCTATGATTTTGAAAAGTCAGTTTCTTTTAAGACATTTAAAAATAAAAAAAGTATTTTCTGTCTATTTACATTTTTGCCGTTTCCAGGGCTCTTTTTCCTTTGTGTAAATACTGTATTTTTCATCTGATACTATTTTCCTTCTGTCTCAAGGACTTCTTTTTTTTTTCTTTTTTAAATTTTTTTACTTTTTTTTTTTGAGAGAGATAGAGACAGAGTGCGAGCAGGGGAGGAGCGCAGAGAGAGAGGGAGACACAGAATCTGAAACAGGCTCCATGCTCTGAGCTGTCAGCACAGAGCCAGACATGGGGCTCAAACCCAGGAGCCGTGATATCATGACCTGAGCTGAAGTTGGACACCCAACCGACTGAGCCACCCAGGCGCCCCCGTCTCAAGGACTTCTGTTGACGTTTTCTTATAGCAGTACAAGTCTGCTGAAGTTGAATTCTTTCAGGTTTTTTTTTTTTTAATTGAAATAGAATTCACATACTATAAATTTGCCATTTTAAAGTGTTCAATTCAGTGCTTTTAGTATATTTATAGGGTTGTGCAGCCATCACCATTGTCTAATTCCTGAACATTTCATCACCCCAAAAGGAAGCCTCATACCCATTAGCAGTCACTAATGGGTTGCCCGTGACAACCACTAATTTACTGTCTGTGGATTTGCCTCTTCTGGACATTACACATAAATGGAATCATAGGATATGTTACCTTTCATGTCTAGCTTTCACTTTGCATAATGTTTTCATAGTTCATCCCTATTGTAGTGTGTATCAGTACATCATCACTTTTTATAATATTCCATTGTATGGATTTACTATATTTGTTTATTCATTTATCAGTTGATGGACATTTGGGTTGTTTCCACTTTTTGGCTATTATGTATAATTCTGTGAAGATTTGTGTATAAGTTTTTGTGTGGATGTATGTTCTCAGTTCTTTCGGATATGTTACTAGGGGTAGAGCTGCTGGGTGATACAGTAACTTTGTTTAGCTTTTTGAGCAACTGCTAGAGTGTTTTCTACAGTGGCTGCATCATTTTATATTCCATCAGCAGCAGATGTGGGGTCTGGTTTCTCCACAGCATTGTCAACATACATTTCTGTTGTTGTTTGTGTGTTTGTTTGTTTGTTTTTATAATTTAACCTTATTTTTTATTTTTTAAAATTTACATCCAAATTAGATAGTATATAGTGAAGCAATGATTTCAGGAGTAGATTCCTCAATGCCCCTTACCCATTTAGCCCATCTCCCCTCCCACAACCCCTCCAGCAACCCTGTTTGTTCTCCATATTTATGAGTCTCTTTTGTTTTGTCCCCCTCCCTGTTTTTATATTATTTTTGTTTCCCTTCCCTTATGTTCATCTGTTTTGTCTCTTAAAGTTCTCATATGAGTGAAGTCATATGATTTTTGTCTTTCTCTGACTGACTAATTTCACTTGGCATAATACCTTCCACTTCCATCCATGTAGTTGCAAATGGCAAGATTTCATTCTTTTTGATTGCCTGAAATGATTTGATACTCCTGAAATGATTGCCGAGTAATACTCCATTGTATATATATATACCACTTCTTTATCCATTCATCCATTGATGGACATTTGGGCTCTTTCCATACTTTGGCTATTGTTGATGGTGCTGCTATAAACATGGGGGTGCATGTGTCCCTTCGAAACAGCACACCTGTATCCCTTGGATAAATGCCTAGTAGTGCAATTGCTGGGTCGTAGGGTAGTTCTATTTTTAGTTTTTTGAGGAACCTCCATACTGTTTTCCCGAGTGGCTGCACCAGCTTGCATTCCCACCAACAGTGCAAAAGAGATCCTCTTTCTCTGCATGCTCGCCAACATCTGTTGTGGCATCTCATTGTGGTTTTGATTTGTATTTCCCTGATGATGAGTGATGTTGAGTATTTTTTCATGTGTCGGTTGTTCATCTGGATGTCTTCTTTGGAGAAGTGTCTATTCATGTCTTTTGCCCATTTCTTCACTGGATTATTTGTTTTTTGGGTGTTGACTTTGAGAAGTTCTTTATAGATTTTGGATACTAACCCTTTATCTGATATGTTGTTTGCAAATATCTTCTCCCATTCTGTCGGTTGCCTTTTAGTTTTGCTGATGGTTTCCTTCGCTGTGCAAAAGCTTTTTATTTTGATGAGGTCCCAGTAATTCATTTTTGCTTTTGTTTCCCCTGCCTCTGGAGACGTTTTGAGTAAGAAATTGCTGGGGCCAAAATCAGAGAGGTTTTTGCCTGCTTTCTCCTCGAGGATTTTGATGGCTTCCTGTCTTACATTGAGGTCTTTCATCCATTTTGAGTTTATTTTTGTGTATGGTGTATGTAAGAAAGTGGTTCAGGTGAATTCTTCTGCATGTCGCTGTCCAGTTTTCCCAGCACCACTTGCTGAAGAGACTGTCTTTATTCCATTGGAGATTCTTTCCTGCTTTGTCAAAGATTAGTTGCCCATACGTTTGTGGGTCCATTTCTGGGTTCTCTATTCCATTGATCTGGGTATCTGTTCTTGTGCCATCTGTTGTTGTTTAGTACTGGTGTGAAATGGTATCATATTGTGGTTTTAATTTGCATTTCCCTAGTGACTAACGGTGTTGAGTATCTTTTCATCTGCTTTTGGCCATTTTTCAGTGGTTGATACAGGATTTATTGTATATATCTTTATCACAGATATCTCTTTTGGAGAAAATCCTATTCATTGTCTATTTAAAAAAAATTTTTTTTAAGTTTATTTATTTTAAGAGAACAAATGATCAGGGCAGGGTCAGAGAAAGAGGCAGAGAGAGAATTCCAATCAAGTTTAGGGCTGTGAGCACAGAGCCCGATGTAGGGCTCAAACTCATGAGCTGTGAGATCATGATCTGAGCCAAAAACAAGAGTCGGACACTTAACCGAGTGAACCACCCAGGCACCCACAGCCACCTGGGTCCCCCTTCATTGTCTGCTTTTAAATTGCTTATTATTTTTCTTTTCATTATTGAGTTGAATTCTGTTAATACCGTGTATTACATTGATGATTTTCATACTTTGAACCAACCTTTCATTCCTACGATAAATCCCGATTCGTCATAGTGTATAATCTTTTTAATATGCTGCTGGATTCAGTTTGCTGGGATTCTGTTGAAGCATTTTGCATATGTATTCATACAGGATATTTTATAGTTTTATTTATAATTTTCTTTCATGTGATGTATTTTTCTGATACTGGTATCCGGGTAATACTAGCTTCATAAAATGAGTTGGGATGGGGCACCTGGGTGGCTCGGTTGGTTAAGCCTCTGACTCTTGGTTTTGGCTCAGGTCATGATCTCATGGTTCTTGAGATTGAGACCCAAGTCAGGCTCTGTGCTGAGCCTGCTTGGGATTCTTTCTCTCTCTCTTTCTGTGCTCCTTCCCTGCTTGTGTGCTCTCTCTTTCTCTCTCAGAATAAATTAACATTAAGAAAATACTTAATAAATAAAATGAATTGGGAAGTGTTTTGATGACTTTGTTGAAAGATTGCTATTGATTCTTCATTAAACATTGGTAGTGTTAACCAGTGAAACCATTTGGTCCTGAGCTTTTCTTTGTAGGTTATTTCCTGATAATTGATTTAATCTCTTTAATTACTGTATGTCTATTCAAACTCCCATTATTTTCTTGAGTCACTTTTCGTAATTTTATTTTTCTAGGAATTTTCCCATTTCATTGAGGTTATCTAATGTGTTGGCATACAGTTGTTCATAGTATTTGCTTATAATCCTTTTGTTTCAGATTGGTCATAATGTCCTGTCTTATTCCTGATTTTAGTAATTTGAGTTTTCTTTCTCTTTTTCATGGTCAGTCTAGCTAAAAGGTTTATCAGTTTTGTTGATTTTTTTTCAGAGAACCAATTTTTAGCTTCATTAGTTTTTTTTCTATATTTCCCCCTTTTCTCTATTTTTCTTTTCCCTGCTCTAATCTTTATTGTTTCTTTCCATCTGCTTGCTTTGGGCTTTCTTAGAATGGAAATATAGGTTACTGATTTGAGATTTTCTTCTATTTAGTATAGTTACTACAGCTAGAAATTTTTGTTCAGTCATTCTTTTCTCTATATCCCATAAGATTTGATATATTCTCATTTTATTCATCTCCAAGTATTTTTTGTGTGTGACTTCTTTTTTTGATACATTGGTAATTTAGGAGTTTGTTGTTTAATTTCCATGTATTTCTGAATTTTCCAAATTTCCTTGTTACAAATTTCTAATTTCGTTTCATGTGATTTGACAATATTGTGTGATTTCAATCATTTTCTATTTACTGAGGCTTGTTTCATGGTCTGTCTTGGGGAATGTTCCATATGCACCTGAGAATGTATATACTGTTGTTGGGAGTATTCTAAGTGTTTATTACTATTAATTGGTTTATACTGTTGATTAAATCCTCTTTTCCTTGCTCATCTGTCCAGCTATGCTGTTCAGTTTTTTTTTAAGATTTATTTATTTGAGAGAGAGCTAGAGGAGGAAGTGGCAGAGAGAGAGAGGGAGAGACAGAATACCAAGCAGGCTCTGTTGTCAGCACAGAACCTGATACAGGGCTCGATCCCACGAAATGTGAAATCATGACCTGAACCAAAATGAAGACAAGAGTCAGTTGCTTAACCGACTGAGCCACCCAGGTGCTCCAGCTATTCTTTCATTTTTGAAAGTCAGATCTTGAAGTGTAACTCCTTCAATTTTGTATGTCTGTGAGAGTCCTTATTTTATTTTTTTTGAAAGATATTTTCAGTGCATGTGAAATTCTAGGTGACAGGATTTCTTTTCTTTCTTTCTTTAACCATACTTCAAGGCATTGGTCCACTGTCTTCTTCCTTGCATTGTTTCTGTTTAGGATTCTATTATTTGTGTTCTTCTTAATAGATCTTATTTTTCCCACTCTTCCTGCTTCTAAGAGTTTCTCTTTTATCACTGTTTTTGAGCTGTTTATAATGTGCCTTGGTATAATTTTATTCATGTTCATTCAGCTTCTTGGAACTCTGGGCTTATCGTATGCAGCAAATTTGGACAGGTTTCTCCATTATTTCTTCAAATATTTTTTCCGTCCCCCTTTCCCCTGGGTCTTTCAAGGATTCCTGTTATACATATTCAGCCGTGTAAAGTCTCACAGCTCACTGATACTCTGCTCATTTTGTTTTCAATTCCTTTTTTTCCCCCTCTGTTTCATTTTGGATAGTTCCTGTTGCTATATTTGTTGAAGTTTTCTTTTGTAGGCATTTATTTCCTGTTAATCTCATTCAGTGTATTTTCTTTTTAACATAGACATTATTTTATTTCATTTCTAGAAGTTTGATTTGGGTCTTTTTCATATTTCCGTAGCATGGATCTACTGGAACATAAAAAAAGAGGGGTGGAATAACCATAATGTCTTTATGTACTAATTTAATCATCTCTGCCTTTTGAGTATGTTTCTATAGATTGATTTTTGTAATTACAGATTGACTTTTATAATTACTGGTTGCATTTTTTTTTTTTGCTTCTTTGCATTCTTGGTAATTTTTGATTAGATGCCAGGCATTGCAAATTTTACTTTGTTGGGTACAGCACGTATTTATTTGTATGTACATCCTTTAAAAATATTCTTGAGATTTAAAAAAAAATTTTTTTTTAACATTTATTTATTTTTGAGACAGAGAGAGAGAGAGCGTGAACAGGGGAGGGTCAGAGAAAGAGGGAGACACAGAATCTGAAACAGGCTCCAGGCTCTGAGCTGTCAGCACAGAGCCTGACACGGGGCATGAACCCACGGACCGCGAGATCATGACCTGAGCCTAAGTTGGACGCTTAACCGACTGAGCCACCCAGGCGCCTCTCTTGAGATTTGTTTTAGATCACAGTTACTTACTAACAGATCTTTTTGAGGCTTGCTTTTAAGCTTTGTTAGGCAGAACCATAGCACCCTTTATCCTAGGGATAATTTTGCTACACTACTGAGGCAATACTCTTCTGGGTTCTTTGTTCATACCCCATGTTTATAAAAGTTTTTGTACTCTGTCTGATGGGAACATGAAGTATTTTCAGCATGGTTTGAGCCTGCAGAACTGTTCCTTCTATTCCCTTCCAGTCTGGTTATTCATCCAGCCTCAGGTTCTTTGTTCACATGCATGTACAGATAGATCATCATTCAGCTGAAAACCTGAGGGGATCTCATTGCAGATCTCTAGTACATGCTTTGTCTCTGTGGACCCTCTCTGCACAGCTCTGCCCTCTCCTGTGCTTTGTCCTGCGAATTATAGTTGCCTTGACCTCCCTGAATTTTCAACTGTGTCCTTAATTGAAGGAGACTGCAGGTTCCCCTTGAGTTCTCCTTTCCTAAGTTATAGCCTGGAAACTTTCTAGGCAATATGTTGATGACCTTGTGGAGCTCACTTTATTTTCCTTCTTTCATCGCTTCTCAGCCTTTTGGCTAAGATCAAGTGTATTTTCCTTCTTTCAGGGATGTTTGTTTTCCACTGTTTGGAAATCGTTGTTTTATTCATTTTATTTTGTCTCTTTGTAGTTGTTTAAGCCTGAAGGCTAATTCCAGTCCCAATTTCTCCATCTTGACTGGATTTAGAAGTCTCCCTGAAGTTATTTTGAGCAGTGATAAGTCATATAACTTTACATATTTAGTGGTAGCAACTGGTAAATTACCACTTATCTCTTTAGCTATGCCTGGTAGGTTACATTAGATTATCCACAGCTTTTTCTGGTTGTGCTGTTGCAGCATTTAGGCCTCAGGATTTAGGATTCAGTAAATAAGGGGGGGGGGGGGGAGTTTTCATATGCATATCATCCATGACATTGCCAAATAAGATAGTTCACAACTATCTTACTGCAACTGGGGCCACAAGATCCTGAAAAGTTTCTAGAAAGCAAGCTCAGTAAATGTAAATTGATTAAATGTAAGATACTAAGATACATAAAATACCACCAATGCCACCTATTTAATTTTATTACTTTTTAAAAGATTCATTTCTTTATTTTTGAGAGAGAGAACACAAGTTGGGGAGGGGCAGAGAGAGGGAGACACAGAATCTGAAGCAGGCTCCGAGCTGTCTGTGCAGAGCCAGACGTGGGGCTTGAACTCAGGACCTGTGAGATCAGGACCTGGGCTGAAGTCAGACACTTAACTGACTGAGCCACCCAGGTGCCCCACCATCTGTTTAACTTTAATGAATAAGGATAATATAGTTGCTTTTGAAAGCTATCTGAAACCAAATAATAAAACTCAGCACAGCACACACAAAAATATAGGCTGATATATTGTATGGAAATGATTGCTGAAATCTAAAATACAATATTAGCAAGTTGACTTTAGCACCCTCCTATAATGCTAGGAGGGAGATAAGCAATGATAAGAGTTCTTTTGAAGGATTGTGGGAACGAGTTTGAAGACTCATAATATTCAATGGAAGAAAAGAGTGAATCAAATAATTTGAAGATAGTGTTTCTCAGCGTGATCCAGAGACTTTGGGTCAATTGCAAATTCTTGTCTCCTAAGAAGTACTGAATCAGACAGAACCTGGTCTCAATACAGACACAGGAAAATATAGGGATGGTGATAATATGTGAGCGAGAGGTGGAAGGAAGGATATGGTGAAACTAGTTACTTTTTAATCCATTTTTGCTTTGGATCTTGTGTTTGAGATGACCACTTGATATCCAAGTGGATATATCTGATAACAAATGAAAATAAAGTCATACTAGAGATGTATGTCCCTTTTCTCCATGGTAATGATGACTAAAGTGATGAGAATAGTCTACTAAGAGATGAAGTAGAAAGAAAATCACTTAGTTTAAGGCACTGGACCTTGGAGGTAAGATGAGACAGAGATGGAATAATCAGTGTCTAAGTAGTGTGTTATTAGTGTATTATTAATAGTGTATTAAAAAGACATTGAAGGATATGTTATATTGTGTTATGAGAGGAAAATGAGAACTAAAAAGAGGGTATTAATAACCCTTGAGAATGCAGTGGTAACCACTGAGAATGCCATAAATAAAGGGTACAGTGATGTTTATAAATACCAAGTGCTTTAAGAAATACAGTGACTCGGGGCACCTGGGTGGCTCAGTTGGTTAGGCATCCGACTTCGGCTCAGGTCATGATCTCGCGGTTTTTGAATTTGAGCCCCGTGTTGGGCTCTGTGCTGACAGCTCAGAGCCTGGAGCTTGCTTCAGATTCTGTGTCTCCCTCTCTCTCTGCCCCTACCCTCCTCATGCTCTGTCTCTCTGTCTCTCAATAATAAATAAGCGTTAAAAAAAATTAAAAAAAGTGACTCAAATACTGAATACTAATTGTGACATCACAATTTAACCTCAGATTTTTAAGAGCAGGGTTCAGCAGATGTTTTTGTTAAAGGGTCAGATAGTAAATATTTTAGATTTGGAAGGGCATATAGTGTATTCTAACTACTAACTCTGCTATAGTATGAAACTAGCCTCAGTCATTATGTAAACAAATGTGTGTAGCTGTGTTCCAGTAAAACTTTATTTATAAAAACAGCTGGCAGACTATAATTTGCTTACCTTTGAGCTAGAGGAACCTCTGCTTTTCAGCATTTTTTTCTGTATTATTCTTCATTCCATTTGCATTGAGATATAAATCAACACTGGCTAACTTATTTCTGATAAAAAGGATTAAAACTAAGTATTAGTAATGAAGCTTGAAAAGATCCAGAAGAAATTACTGTTCTGTTGATCTTATAAAATTTAGTAAGCTTGACTAAATAGCACCCCCAGTATGCCCTCATGTATGAGATGGTAGAACTGAAATAGGGACATTTGCTCCCTCCCCCCGACCCCACCCCACTCCCCCACCGTTCATATAATGACTAATTCAGTGTGGTTTGAGTTGATTTGTTTAACATTTTGTCAATTGTAATAATAATTTGCTTTTACCTTTTCAGTCTCGGAGAAATCTCTGTGAAGAGGCTTTGTTAAAAATTAAAGGTGTTATTAGCTTTACTTTTCAAATGGCTGTTCAAAGATGTGTGGTGCGGATCCGTTCAGATTTGAAAGCAGAGGTTAGTATTTTAAATGGCTGAATATGCTTGAGGTTATAGGTAAACAAATCAGTGTTCAAATTTCCCTTTTTATCCTGGCCTAGGCTTTGGCATCAGCAATAGCATCAACCAAGGTTATGAAGGCTCAGCAAGTTGTGAAAAGTGAAAGTGGAGAAGAGGTAAATGCTTTTTTAATTTAGTTTTCTTTATACCTGACTCTTGATTATTCTTTATGGCTGGCAGATTGCTAGTATTTTCAGGCTGTTAGTTGCCAAATATATAGGAGTGTGGTTGGGTCAGATTATCTTGTTTCTTGGCTAACAGCTCTTTTCTAGAGAGATCTGTTGTAGATTTCAGGGTCTGTTCTTAAATTTTGTGGATTTCAGAGTCTATTCTTTTTCTCAGTGGAGATGTCTTTCTAATTTTACATGGAAATAAAGGATATATAGGTTCCTTGTGTTGGTTTTATTTTATGTATGTTATGTTATTTTAGAGAGAGTGAGAAGGGTAGAGGGGCAGAGAGAATCTTAAGTAGTTTCCATGCTTAGCGCATAGCCTGATACAGGGCTTGATCCCAAGACCCTGGGATCATGACCTGAGCTGAAATCAAGAGTCAGATGCTCAACCGACTGAGCCACCCAGGCACCCCTGTGTTGATTTTTAAATACTTCTTTCTAACCTTAATTAGTTTTTGTCAATCCAAATAATAAAGCTCTATTCCCACAATTGGGTAGGTAAGTACAGTGAAAAGCTTTGCCTCTTACTACTTTTGCCACCAGCTTTGTGATAGGGAAAACAAATCTACATCCCCTTAACTTATTTGTGTCCCCATAGAAAGGTTCAGTGGCCCTTGGGGGCCCACAGTAGCCAGGTACTTGCTTTTGTTTTCTTTAAATGCAGAGAGGTTGCACATTTATTTCTGGAGCCTCAGGAGAAAAGCATCTTACTTTTCATGTGTCTTTCTGCCTAATGCAGTGCTCAACAGTTGGGCCTACCTTCATGTAAGAGGAAAATTTTTAAGTGACTATTGTCACTGAGAATAAATACGGTGATTAGAGTGAGGTGTATAGTTGACCTTTAATTTAGGACTTAATTTACCTGTGTCGTTTGGGTTGATTTTGTAATAACTCTTAACATGTTGTCTATGTCAGATGCTGGTCCCATTCCAAGATACGCCTGTGGAAGTAGAACAGAACACAGAGCTGCCCGACTACCTGCCTGAGGATGAGAGTCCCACAAAAGAACAGGATAAAGCAGTGTCCCGGGTCGGCTCACACCCAGAGGGTGGAGCTAGCTGGCTGAGCACAGCGGCAAACTTTTTATCCAGATCGTTCTACTGGTGACTTCACTTTGGGTCTCAAGGACTGTGTGAACTAACAAGGGGCCAGTTTTCCATTGTTGTGGTGAACTGTCAAGTGCAATTTGCAATAAGTTATCATGAAAAGTTTTTAGATTACATGATTGCATATGCTGCATTTTACATTTTATTGGACGTTTTGCCCTGCTCAGTGGTAAAAAGGACAGAGGCTACAGGTGGAGTTCCTTTGTTTATGAAGGTATTTTGGTTTTGTTTTCCTTTAATTGCCTCACTTTTTAAAAAACATGGGTCCACTGTTAAACCAAACACATATATGTGCAGCTTTACATTTTATTTTACATGGAGCACGTGATTAGGAAAACTTGTTTTCTCCTCAAGCCTCAGGACCTATCTGAAGAGAAGTTTTTGTTTGTTCATTTTGGCTCAAGTTGTGCATGAATTACTGAACATTTTTCTCTGCTTTTCTTCATGAAAGATACTTGCTTGGGTACTCTTCACTGAAAGTTGAAAACATTTGTCATTATCCCCCTCTTGTGCCTTTTTTATTTTGCCAACCATGTTTATAGAAAGAACATTACTATAAAGACATTTTGTGAATTACAGTATATTCATATGAACGTAGGAGTTCTCTAAAAATATAAGCTGACAA
Organism: Panthera onca; assembly: GCF_046562875.1. Classification (NCBI taxonomy): domain Eukaryota; kingdom Metazoa; phylum Chordata; class Mammalia; order Carnivora; family Felidae; genus Panthera; species Panthera onca. The sequence goes on along the minus strand of NC_138356.1, from coordinate 16,484,302 downwards.
AAACTTTGCAATCTTATTTGTTGTAATTTTAATAAGACTAACACAAAATCAGTCAAGAAGAAGGAAACCTGTATATTAGCAAAGTACTATTGGAGACTATTTGATTGTGACCAGATGTGGTTCCAGTTGACTACTCTTTAGTTTGGTTTATATCAGCTCTTAAGATTTCCGTCCAACGTAATATTGGGAGCAACTATAAATGGTCTCTAGGCCTGACTTTGTGATTATATACCATCCTTGCTAGAAAAAAAATAGTAAAGAACTGACAAACTTGAAAAAGAAAACAAAAGTCGAATGCCTATATAATGCCATAGTGCCACTTGGTAGATAGAGTCTAACCTTGAAACGTGAATTGCTTGGCAGATGCCTTTTCAGTAGGTATTTCCTTGTATTGCCTTTTGTGAATTTATTATGAACATCCAGTCGTACTGAATGAAAAAAAGACTCAAATTATTGCTTATGAAGAAATAAAGCCAGCATTGGTCCACTTAATCTTGTTTCTCATATCCAGCCAGAAAAAAAAGAACTTCAGTGAAGGTAAGAGAAATAAATATAAATATATATACATATATATTTTTTGGTAGATAAGAGCTAATTACATATATGTAATGCTTTATTAAATTCCTGAAATATTTGGCACATAAAATTTTCCTTTTGGAAATCCAGCTAAATCCGGATAAATTTTAGTGCTAATATGATTAAGAAGAAACTAATATGGAGAAATTGAAATTCTTTTTCATCAACATGTAGAGCTGCTGTTTTACTACTTGGGGAGAATGTGAAGTGAAAGTTGGACCCTGGAGGGTTTCCTTGCATTTTCATTGCTTCTCTTTTAGAGAAAATTAAAAGCATCCAGTGTCACTGTAAAAAAAAATTCTTGTAAAATACTTCACCAACAAGAATCTTGAGTTCACGACCTTCTGGAGGGAGGGGTATTGAGGGTATTGGAATGATATTTTTCATGTGTCTGGGCTCTGATTCAGATGACATACACAACTGCAAATAGCAGCTTTCAGGGCATGGATTGCTTTAAATGCATAATACAGCTTGCTGCCAGAACCAGATGTGTTGAAAAATGAAAACAAAACCACCTCCTTTCTATAGCCATTAAAACAAAGTTTACTGTTCTAACAAGTTTGTGTTTTATTTTGCATTGCCACACATCTGCCTGTTTAAAAAACTACATCTCTTGGTAGCAATGGTTCAGTACAAGTAGGTATTAACAGCTTGATGTCTGTGTGTTCTAAGTGTTCTTTTATTCCAGGTCTTATAGAGCAGTTAAGGCAACTGTAACGGCATTTTTTTGAAATATATTGTAAAATAATAAAAGGTAACACAATTAAAATTGAATGGATATTGCATTTTTGTGATGGAAACATTATTGTTACTCTTGAGCCTGTTTGTATTCACACTGCCTGGCACCTTCTCCTAGCTCCCTGCAGGTGCGTTACCCAACTAATTCCCATGCATCTTCGTTCAGCTCCTTCCCAGCCCCACACCTGCCTCTCCCTGGGTTTGGACCAGCCGCTCCTGTACATGCATTCATTGTAGCATTTATCATATTAGATTGAAATTATATTTACCAGTCTTTCTCCCCAGCTTAACTCTTTGAGAACCGAGAAAGTCTGTAGCTGTATGTGGCTAGTAGTAAGTGCTCAAATATTTTTTTAGGAGGATGAACAAGATTTTTTTTTGAATCTGTAAAAATAAATGAAAGATAGTGATTAACTTGGTGGTCAGATAGGAAAAATGTCAGGTTGTTTCTTTCTTTTTTTCTTTTTTTTTTTTTCATGGCATGTTTGTTTCTGATTTATTGGTTATTGTTAGCAAGTTTCTTCATTTGTCATTTGTTTTTCATTTTTCAAAAAAGTAGGAGAGAAGCATAATACATGCTCTGTTGAATGAAGTTAAGATTAATTTATAATATCCTAATTCTTATAGAATTGTCATAGGAGAATATTTATTTATTTATTTATTTATTTATTGTTTTGATTTCCTGTTTTATAACTTACTGACTGTAATTTTAGGTAATAATTTATCTGTGAGGTTTTTTTTTTCATTGATGGAATGGAGATAATTCTACTTTATAGGGTCATTATTTGAATGCAGTGAGATCATCATGAGTAATGAAACTAAAATCTTAAAATTGTAAGATGGAATTATTGTTTCTAGAAGTTTGACACGATTCTATTCTTGTCCTGAATTCCAAGTGGGGCTCCTCATCTTTCTCTGTCCAATCAGAGGGTAATGTTTGAGAGTTAGTTCACTGCTACGTGATTTTTTTCTGAATGTCCCTTGAAGAATTCATCTGTTGTCAGGATTTCAGTTACCTTTGTGTCGATAATTTCTGAGTCTCCATTGTATCATCATCTTTGATAGCTCCCCTTTCCTTTACTATCCCTATCAGATGTAAAGTCTGTGAATTTTTCTTTGTCTTAGAACCAAGCTCATGGTAGGCATGGAGTAGACTTAAAAACTAATTCTGTGTCCGCCACCGTGCTAAGTGCTTTACAGATACTTAGTCCTCTAACCCTGAACAACTATGAGGTAGGTACTTTGGTGTGTTCATGTTACAGATAGGGAAAGTGAGGCAGAGAAATAGTAAGTAGCTCATTAGTCCCAGGTGACAGAGCTGGCAAATGGTGAAGCCAGGACTCCAACTGAGGCAGTCTGGCTGCCGAGTCTGCACTGTCGCAGGGCAGCCTGCATCTTGGGTCCTGCTGCTGTGCCTCTCCTGTTCTACCACCGTCATTCCCATCCAGACGCTTGTGCCTGAATCATGTCAAGTGACTTAACTCGGATGTCTGTTAGCAATCAGAAACTCTGGACACTAGGAAAGTTAGGTACATGAAAGAAAGAAGTCTGGTTAGGCCACAACAAAGGAAAATACATGTAGAGCAGCTGGTCTGTCTAAAGAGGGAAACTATTTTTGTCATGTGGATTGTGGGCTTTTAATAATGCCGAGCTTCTGGACTTTGTGGCTGTTCCAGACCTCTAAAATACTACCTGTTCCACATAAAACATGTTTGGGCCAGAAATTGGCTACTTCTAGAGTAGCCACATTCTAATCTATCAGATTAATCTTAACAGTATTTTTGTCATTTTCTGCTGTGATGTCAACAAAGGCTCATGGCTTAGTTTAGACTGCTTGGCTAGCACCAAAAATGCCATGAGAATTTAGCTACCAACCTAGTCTTTCATACATTCTATAGCATTATTACAGATTTTTCTATATGTAAGGCATAGTTGTTATTCTGTTAGAGAAGGTCTGCTTTAGTTAGTCTTATCTATTTATTGTAACCTAAGTATTTTGTATTCATCCTACCCTCTAGATCTTTGCTCAGATTCTTTCTTATCTGGAATTTCCTCCTTTATTTCTTTTCTTTTTTTTTTTTTTTTTTTTTTTTAATTTTTACTAATTTTGAGAGAGACAGAGATAGCACAAGCTGGGGAGGGACAGAGAGAGAGCAAGAGAGAGAATCCCAAGCAGGCTTTGTCAGCACAGAGCCCCATGTGGGGCTCAAACTCACGAACTGTGAGATCATGACCTGAACGAAAACCAGGAGTTGGACGCTTACCCAACCGAGCCACCCAGGCGCCCCATGGAATTTCCTCCTTTATACTATCATCTCCTTTAAAATATTTTATTATGAAAAAGCTCACTATACATAAAGAAATGCATAAAGAAAACAAGTCCTCTGTCATCCTACAACACAAATAATATCAATAAACATTTTGATTTATCTCATTTGTTTTCTTTTAATCCATTTCAGTTAGTAAGAAGTATACACTTGAATTTTCATCTCTTTTTTTTTTTTTTTTTTTTTGGTAAGCTCTATGCCCAGCATAGGGCTTGAACTCATGACCCTGAGATAAGGAGTTACATGTTCTACCAACTGAGCCAACCAGGAACTACTACACTTTAAAGTTTTATTTTTTTAATTTTTAAATTTTTTGTTGTTTATTTATTTTGGGTGGGGTGGGCAAACTAAGGATCCCAAGCAGGCTCCAGGCTGACAATGGCAAGCCCGATGTGGGGCTTGAACTCATGAACTGTGAGATTATGACCTGAGCCAAAGTTGGTTGCTCAACTGACTGAGCCACCCAGGCGCCCCAACACTTTAAACTTTTTTTAATGTTTATTTATTTTTGAGAGACTGAGCATGAGCCATGGAGGGACAGAGAGAGAGGGAGGCACAGAATTGGAAGGCTCTGGGCTCTGAACTGTCAGCACAGAATCCAGGGTGGGGCTCGAACTCCCATTGTGAGATCATGATCTGAGCTGAAGTTGGACGCTCAACCTAGTGAGCAACTCAGATGCCCCAACACTTAAAATTTTTTAAGTGTTCAAAATAGGTATACAGTGAAAAGTGATTCTCTTTGAACCACTGTCACCTAGTTCTCACCAGGGATAGCCATTGTTACTAATTCTGTGTGCCCATCAAGGATATTCTATAAATTTACCAACTTTTTCATTTTTTTCCCCATACATGTAATAAAATGCCATGCACCTTAGATTTTTCATTTGAAGTATTATCTTAGAAATTATTCTATATCCTTGCGTGAAGCAGCTTTCTGTTTTCACAGCTTCACAGTATTAATGTTACACCATTTATTTAACCAGTGGTTTGATTGTAATCCTTTGCTATTACAGATAGTGCTGTATTTAGTGTATCTGTAGAGTGGATTTCTAGATGTAGAATTGCTACGTTAAAGCCTGTAGAGTGCCTTTAATTTTGATAGTTCCTACCTCCTTAGAGATTATTTTAGTATCTTCTCTCATCAGAATGATATGAGAATTCTGTTCTCTTCAGCCTCTCCAAGTGTATTATCCTACATTTAGCCCTTTGTCTAAAAAAAGGGATATCTTCTGAATAAGAGCTTTTTTATATATATAAGAGCTGTTTGAGTATTTTTTCTGTGAACTGTCCTTTTTTCATTTTTGGCAGAGGAGAGGGGAGATTTGAGTTTTCTTACCTGATTTATAGAAGGCCATTAACATACTAAAGAGATTTGTCCATTTCTTTAATAAAAATATTTGCAGTTCACACATTGTAACAGCATTTCCCAACATTTCTTATACAAATCCTGTGAACAGTTTTCACCCCACGATTCCTTCTTCCTCTTCTTAAAAAATGCTCATTTATTTTTATTTTGAGAGAGCGAGAATCCCAAGCAAGCTCTGCACTGTCAGTGCAGAGCTGGATGCAGGGCTCAATCTCACAAACCATGCTATCATGACCTGAGCTGAAATCAAGAGTCAGATCCTTTGTCCAACTTCGGCTCAGGTCATGATCTCGTTCGTGGGTTTCAGCCCTGCATCAGGCTCTGTGTTAACAGCTCAGAGCCTGGAGCCTGCTTCAGATTCTGTGTCTCCCTCTCTCTCTGCCCCTCCCCTGCTTGCACTCTGTCTCAAAAATAACCATTAAGAAAAATTAAAAAATAAAAGATGCTTAACAGATTGAGCCACCCAGGTGCCCCTCCTTCTTCCTCTTAACTGCTATGTCACTTTTTATTTGGGATCTGTCTTTTATGGTCCATTACTTTCCCAAAGTATATTCCTACTGAGATCAAGATCCTTAAGGGGAGGGAGTCTGTCTCATGTTTTAGTAATTGCCACACTACACAGCATAATGCTGTGTGTGCCGAACATTTGGGGAGTGTTTACGAATGAGTTGTGGTGGTGGAGCGATTACAGTAGTATTTCTATGTTGAAGGGATCGGTATTTGGTACTTTGGTTCAGATCTTATCTGGATCTTAATTATTGCACATCTAGATTACTGCTACCTCCTTGTTAGTAACATTTAACATTACTTGAGCACTTACTGTGTTTCAGGCTCCGTCAGCACCGGGTCCTTTACTTGTGTTATCTTTGATCATCACAGTGGTCCAGTGAGCTAGGGTGTTTCATAGTCATTTTACAAGAGAAAATAGATCGGTGGAGTCAGATACAATTGATGAGCATCAGGGTTGGGATTTTCCTTCTTAGTGACCAAATAGTTGCCTGAATAACTGTTAGATATTTTTATTTTCTACTCTTCTAGTTATAAATCTTTAGTGACTTTTATTGTGTCAAAACCAAATTATTCTTGTTTTCAAGATTCTCTGTAACCGGTCCTACCCTTCTGATGGACCCGACGCTTTTAGTTCAGTTTCACATTTTTAGTCTTCAGTCAGTGCATTGTGAATTTGTCCTCATCTGGATTGCATTCTCTTCTTAAATTTACCAGATTCTAGTTTTCTAGAACCAGCTATTCCATGGAGCCCTCTTTGTCCATTTTGACCCTTGCCATTCTGTCTCCCAGTTCTTTAAATTCTTTCAGCATTTAAGATGTCTCCTGTACACTTGACCACTCATTGTATCATTTGTCTCTTCATTCCCAAATGTGTTCATTTTGTATATTATGACAGCAGAGATCGCTTTCAAAACCCAGGCTTCCTCTTTTGCACTGCCCCTTACTTAAGCCCAAACTGAAGGCCAACCAAGTCTCCTCATTACTGCTGGCTTTGGGACCAGCCTGTTTGCTGAGGTTCTTTCCAGCCCTTTAATGGGCCCAGAAGCCCTTTTCTGTTTTAAGTTTTTGTTTTTGTTTTTTGAGAGAGAATGGGGGAGAGGCAGAGAGAGAGAGGAGGACAGAGGATCCAAAGCGGGCTTTGTATTGACGCAGAGAGTCCAATATCGGGCTCGAACTCATGAACCGTGAGATCATGACCTGAGCATAAGTCAGGACGCTTAACTGACTGAGCCACCCAGGTGCCCCTCAAAAGCCCTTTTCTAACCTGTTCTCTGCTGATAAGGAGTTTCATGTTAAAATGTAAGTTGTGTAGGTACCCATTTTTTCCATGTTTAAATATTTCAGATAGGAAGATCATTTATTAGGACACAATACTCAGTGTGTAGTCTGTGCAAACAAATATTTTGAGTTATCCAGTAGAAGAAAGTTGGACAATACAAAATATACTTTCAGAGGAAAAAGTGATTTTTGCGATTGGTAAGAAAAAAAGGGAAATTTTAGCTTAAGATAAGTGAATTAGAAGACTGATCGGTAAGAAAGTACCATCGAATGAGTTAAAAATGATAGTATGAAATGAATGAAGATGGAAGAAGGGAGGAAATACATGGAAAATCAGCCATACCGACCTTACCAGTGAATAAAATAATAGGGTTAGAGCAAATGTAGATGAAAACCCTAAGGCATCCTGTGGAAGTGTTGAGCCAGAAATCAGGACTCCGTTTTAAGAGAGCAACTTCAAAGGAAAAAGGAATCATTACCTCTCAGTGCAGAACATCAGAGGAAAAGTATAGTGTTTTAAGAAAATTTGTATGTAAAAACATAAGTTTGTAAAACAAGCTATTTGCATAGGCACCTACACTTTTAGTTTTGATTTTATTTTTTTAATTTATCACGTTCCTCCAGGCAACAAAAATGTGTTTTTTGAAAATTAGATTCATGTGACCCGTAGCATTAAAGCAAGGTGTATCTAATGGGAACAAAACCAAGTGTTTCTGGTCCCACTGAGATAAGAGAACTAGTTTAAGTTAAATTCAGTAGAAAACTAGCTTAAGCACAAAAAAGCAATGTTTAAAGACACATGTGAAGATATTTATAGTGCTTGACACAGGGACTACTAGTCTTACTAACTTCTTGTGGAAGCAATATGTAGTAAAATTCTTGGAGATGACAGTCTATGGGAATCTTCTCCCCCTGTGACTGGATAGTAAGTAACAAGTGTAAACTGGTGTAAAGTAATGAGTTAAAATGTATTCCAAATTAAGACCCTGATCACCAAGCTATTAGTAATAATCCAGGATAGGAAAGCAGATCAGTGTTTTTTCTTCAGTACATGATTTCCTAATATTGTAGTAGCAAAATAAGCCAAGGAGCTGTTGTTAACCTCCACAGAAGTCACGTTAGACATCTAACTTTTATATTCAAAAAGTTATGTTAGAAATAAAAAAATGAAGGTATGTTCCTTACTCTTCATGGTGTAGTATTTCTGGTTGGTGAGGCTCAAGAGACAAAGTGAATGCCAGCAATCACCCACTCCTGCTGAAGGGAGCCACAGCTTGGAGCACTTGGGGGTGTTTTCCAGTTATGTCATTAAAGTCCGTTACTAAGTATTTGAAAACCTATATTCTCCCAGTCACGGTGCTTGTTAGAAGGATTACAGACATAATCCTTCATGAGGCACACAGGCTAGTGGGAAGGAAGGGCATGGAACAGATAATGGCAAATGTGATGTATCAGGAAGTAGTACAGAAGGTTTGGGAGACCTGATACTCGTGGGGAAGGGAGGTGGGGGAATCAGGGTAGGTTTCTTGGAGAAATTAAGGTTTAAGCCAGAACTTGAATGATGAGCAGGAGTTAGTTGGCCAAGTGGGGCAAGGAGAGCATTCCAGACAAAGGAAACAACTTTACGAGGCTGGTGTGTGGGGTCTAAGATGAGCCTGGAATGTTGGTGGGGGCAAGATTAAACAAGACTCTGTAGAGGCCTTTTGATTTAGTCCCTGAATATTATATTTCATATCCTGATGTAAGTAGTTTAGTTGCTATTAAGTATTTGTACATTCATAAATATAATAGCTACCATTTATGGCTTGCAGTTGCCAACTGCTTTTGTCTAGTATTCATTTGATCTTTACAATAATCTTATAAAGTCTGGGAGGGCGGGGAGGACGTTACATTTGATGAAACTGAAGCTTGGGTTTGGTAATTTGCCAAAGTGAGCTTACTTCGGCTACAATGTGGAGAAGGGACCTGGGAGGAGAAAAGTGAATCTAAGAATACCAGATTACAAGGCTATTTCCATACTTGGAGTACAGGGGCAATGGTGGCTTGGAATTGGGTAAGTGGCAGTAGGCATGGAGAGAGGTGACCTGTTTGAGAGACTTTTTTAGGCAGTATCAAAGAAGAACTTGGTGATTTCATAATGAGAGGGGATGCCCAGGACTGTTAGCAGCTGCTTTGAGGAGCTGTGCTGATGCATTCATGGGCAAGGATGTCAGGGATCCAGTCACGTGTGTTTTAAGACAGGAGAGTCTAAAATGTTTAAATATTAGTGGGGTGGATTCAAGAGAGAGAGATGAGATATGGAAGAGAGAGCATTCAATGTAGAATAGGTTCAGAAGCAAGTAGAATCCAGAGTAGGGGTGGAAGGACTGGCCTTTGATAGATGAACCCCTCTGGGTCCTTCTGTACAGCTGAATGAAGCTTACTGGACTGACCCATTAAGACATTTCTTCTATTACTCTTCTTACGTTCCTCGTGGATTAAAAAGGCAGGGGGAATGATTTTCTCTTGTCTATTTAAAATTAAATCGGAATGAGAATGTGCTCAGTCTTATTAATCTAGTCAATTGTATTTTTTGTATTGTCGTGGATGAGTCTATTTCCATGACAGATGATCAGACTCCAAGATCACCATCAGCTTTCTCTCATCCTTTCATTTGATTTTTGCTCTAGTTCAGTGGGTCTGAGCCCTGTCGGTACATTCGGATCACCTGCATGCTTGTAATAAATAGCATTGTTTGTGTCCCCACTCCAAACACTTGAACCAGAGTCTCTGGGGATAGGGCAAGGGCATGGGTGGGGATTTATTTGGGGGAGGGGAGTTGTTTGTTTGTCTGTTTAAACAACTTTGTAGTAATGCTAATACGCACTCAAGGCTGACAATCAGGACTTCATTCTTGTACTTTTAAGATCTGAAGAACTTGTGAGAGCTGTTATCTTAAGCTTTTGCTCAGTTTAGGAAAGCCCTCTTTCTCCAATTGGTTTCAGAAACTGCACACATTGAAATCGACAGTGAAAGCTTACATACAAAAATTTTAGTTGTTAGTTGAATATCTTTGCTATTTTACTAGTTACGTGGCTTTTTATGTTTTTTGGTGTGCTCATTTTCCCCTTGCACTTATGTCTCGTGTGTTTCCTGTTTTAATTGTCGGGGTACTCCGGCCTCCCTAAATAGCATCAAGCATCATGCCACCTATTTGATGGCAAATATTCTTTATAGATTTGGAGTTTCTTAACCTTGAAATTTTATTTATTTTAGCTCCAAATAGTATCACCTGTTCTGAAATATTTCAATAACACATATACCCCCAAATGTTTGGATTTTCCAGATATCTACAATCTAGACCATGATCAAAGTAAAAAGATATTAAAAAGTCAAGAATATAGTTTAAAAATTTCTCAAGGCACTGATGGACAGAAAGCTTAAATTTAAGCAAATTAATACTTACAATGGATATAAAAATTTTAGAGCTAGCAACTATTCAAAACATAAATGTTTTAGGATGAGGAAGCTTTTGATACTTGTAACAAGCTTGCATTGTATTTGGTATCTGTTATAAATTACAACTCCAATTATTATATAGACATGGGATTATGTTTGTCTTTGGGTCTTGGTTAATGGGTATCACACATTTCCTATATATTTCTAAATTCTCCAAATTAAAAGTATTAATCAAAAACTAGAAGCAAGAATGGCAGGTATTTTATGACTTTTTTTTTTTTTTTTAGCAAGTTATAGCTATTATTTTTCTTCCCCTGATTCAAAGAGATGCATAGGGTGTATTCATGTATAACACACCTATTAGTGCTTACTGTAGAAGAATGGTATTGACAACTTAATTTCAGTTGTCTACATTTTCAAAACAATGAAGACATATCACTGACCATAAAATAGAAATAGCAACCATTCAAAATAGTTGAACATTTATTGTATCATTTACTCTATAGAGGCAATCTCATTATTACAGTAAATATAGCCAGTTTATGTGCATATGTAGACACAGGGATCTATAATGTATATGGCAATTTGTAACAAATACACAAATGTAATGGATATTTTGGATTATTTTCGATACAAGCTTATATAAAACAGATTCTATGGCTGTGTGCTAAGGAGTGGTTTCGATTTGAAGACTTGAAAATTTTTTAATGAAATTTTTCCTCCCTTCCCTTTTTTTTTGGCAGATGAATTTTTGAAGAAAAAGTGTGAAAGCAGATTGATTCTGTACCCACTTTTTAGATTTCAGATTCACATGCGTCGTAATAAAGTTGCCTCCATGCGGTCTTAATTCAGTTAAGGCTTTCTGGTTTGGAGTTCATATACATAATTGTGCAAAGGCTCTGTAGTGTAATATCTTTGTGATATGTACAGGCATAACAAAAGTAAGTCTGAAATTGATACATAAATGTGCTCTATAAAATCAATAATATTAATAAATCTGAATTGCTTTAAAGAAAAATCTTGGATGATATGTGAAATTTATAAATAGAGATAACCTGATTTTCCATTGTATTTTATTCTTTCAGGTTAAAAAGAGGACCAAATCCTACGTGGTGCTTAGGGGTAGGTAGCAGCCACGATAGGAAGAGAGGGGTACAATTCCTGAGTTTGGAGTTCTGACTCAGAACCCTTCTTTGGCTTAGATGAACACAAGTATCTACTAGAATAAACAGTGTTCATTATTCATAATACCATATGGATGTATTATTCGAGAATCAAATGCAGCTCAATAATAAAGAAGTCAGCAAAAGTAAGCTAAAGCTTGCATTGAACCTGTCTAGTCTCCTAACGACCTTTTCCAAAGAACTGGCTCTTTGCCAGATTTGTCCACGTCTACTATAATGTCTGTCACAGTGGTTCTCGAAAGGGATGAAGGGAGTGGTAGGTAGTGTTTTCACAGCATCTGGGGACACATTCATGGATTGTGCCCCCACACTGCTTTGGTTATAGAAATGCAGGGAACTATTGGCATTTAGTGTACTGGAGCCAAAGATGCTACATGTCCTCCAGTGCTCAGGACAGTCCCAAATGTTGACAGTTGTTCTGTCCAAACTGCAAGTAGAGAAACACAGATAATAAATATATTGAATGCATACAAGCAATAGTACATACTTTTTTATGCTGACTCATAAAATATGTAAATTTAGATCAGATATTTCACAACTTTTTTTAGTGTGAATCAGTAGTGGGCTCAGATTTTAAAACAAATTGGGGCAGAAGATTTTTTATGTTATATGTTCATTAACTTTCAAAGCAAAATTCTGGTAGCCATTAGAAAATAATGAAGTCCTACATCATTAATGGGGAGATGTTTCTTTAATCATTGACAGATGTTCTAATGGAAGATGGATTGGTCAGTCTAAACAATCTCCACCCATAAGCACTAAATTTAAGAAACAATTACATTTTATTAAACTGAATCAAATGAATAATGACTTATGAGTAAGTATACTGAATTCTTTACATTAATTTTGAAAATTTTAAGCCATCCATTTTTCTAATGAACCCAAGTTGCCTTAAACTTTATTTCTGATTTTTTATACAAAAACAAGAAAAGGGTACAATTCAGTTGGTTCACTTGACCGTAGATGAATAATATGCTAAGGGAAAGGTAGTGTTACTAGGTACAAGAACCTTCTAAACTTTCGTTATCCTATTTTAGCAAGATAGAGATGGCTTCCTCATTTTCACTAGCCCTGTAACATGAATTGTTGAAACTGTAAAATTTACATTTCCTGAGGCTGGAGGCTGCTCCAGTCACAGACTGTTTTACCTTATCCTATTTTGGACTTACACATCCAACAGTTAAAGTAATTGTAAAGTAATTAATTTATATTCTTTTCATGTTTCCATTATGATCACACCAACATTAGCTGTTGACTTACCTATCAATTCAGCTTCTTAGAGTACCAGGAGATCTCGGTTTAGGGTCCAGCTCTAGCTTAAAACCTGTGTGACTTAACTGTGCTCTTCAGTTTCTCATATGCAAGATAAGGTTAATATCTATCTTCACGTGATTTGTGTGAGGCTCAGCTTAGGTAGCATTTTAATTTTATTAAACTTGGACTTAAGAATCTTTAAAAATTTTTTAACCAAGGATTTATTGTTTTTCTAAAAACAACTTCATGTGAACTTACCATGAAAAGTGAATAATGCCTTTAAATAATCTTTGTGATCATTTGGAAGTGCTTGGTATTTGGTATTTGTACTAAATAAGGATGGAGCCTTAAAGTGACAGCCTGTAAGTTGCCTTTGTCAGAGGAAAGTAGCCCAAGGCAGCTTTGTCTATGTGGAATAGGAGTGTTCATTTTGCCATTTTTCTTTTTCTTTTTCTTTTTCTTTTTCTTTTTCTTTTCTTTTCTTTTCTTTTCTTTTCTTTTCTTTTCTTTCTTCTTCTTCTTCTTTTTTTTTTTTTTCATTTTGCCATGGTTTTTACTCAGCCATGGCCATGACTCTTTGGGGGTCAGAGATGATGGATGGTGATGAAATGACCCAGTCAACTTTCAGCTTGGATTTTTTGGAGCTAACAAGCCCTGACATAAACAGAGATAAAAATATCAAAGTACTAGTGCCATTATTGATGCTGATATATCTTAAATCTTTGTCCTTTAAGTTTACCTAGGATGTTTCTTATTCTGAGCCAATCAATAACAGAAATTGGTACCAGGAGTGGGATATGAGCCACCATTTCAACACCTTTATTTCATTATCAGAATCTTCATGAACATAGGGGAGTCCCATACATTCAAATTTTATGACTCCAACTGGAGTGCTGGGCCAGAGAGGAATAATAGAGAATAATGAGAATTTAAGTCATGTAGTCACTTCCGTCTACCATTTCTCTCGAGTATTCCCCTAGACTGAGTGTTAAAAGGGAGATGTTAATCTATAGCTCCCTCAATTGGTCATAGAGTCTCTGCCTTACAGTGTGAGCTTCTCACTGTGCAGGGTGTGATTCTAGTGTTTAAAGATAAGTTTTTTTATACAAGATGGCCTCAAATACAAGCCAACTACTTCATCTGCTGCTCACCCAAAGAATGAGCCATCTGTTTGAATGCTGAAGGAAAAATTGGCTGTGTTGGACATATTGAGAGTCTGCCTCCAACATGGTCTGTAAATGTTGTATACTGTATTTTAAAGGTGACTTAGATTTCCAAGCATAATTTTGACTTTATGATGTTTTTTTTCCTAGTATGTACATTTCTGTATGAGAAGTAAACTCCGCTATAGTACATGTTGCATCCTTCCAGTGTCCCTCTGTTACTGGATAACATAGGTAATTGCAACATTTTTTTATCCTCCAAGGTGTATGGAGACATTACATTTTTTTTTTCATTAAAGGAATTAAAATAATGATCTGAATATAAAGCAAGGTTTTGAGCAAATATTTTAAAGTTTGTAGATAGCTACAAGTGACCCATACAAAGTCAAGGCTATTGTACAATTTAATCAAATTGTATAATTAATGAAATAAGCCCTAGTCATGGCAGCAGCCTTGTATGGTTATCCTCTATAATCCTTTGCCCAATCCAGGAGGCTACGTAGCAGAGTTGGCTATGCACTCGTAGATGATACTCTAGACCAGAGATCAGCAAACTTTTCCTATAAAGGACCAAATTCACCAAGAGTGAATATTCTGCAAGGGACCAGAAAAAGGCTTTGCAGGCCATAAAGTTTGTTGCAGCTACACAGCTCTGTAATTGTATCAACAAAGCACCCATAGACAATCTGTAGACAAATGAGTGTGTCTGTGTTATAATAAAACTGTATAAAGAAAGGACGGATTGGGCCCCTGGGCTGCCCTGAGCTAGAAAATGATGCGCTAGGCAGTGGTTCTTTAAGTTTGATTCCCAGACCAGCAATATTGACGTCAATGGAGACTTGTTAGCAATGCAGATGCTGACACCACCCAACAGGAGCTACTGGGTCAGAAATGGGCTAGCTAGGGTCCAGCAATTAGGGTTTTAATAAGCCCACCAGGGGACTCTGATGCATGCAGGCTGAACTTTAAGAACCACTGCTATAACGATCTAGACCCTTCTGAGGCCAACCTTAAAACTACATAAAATGATATTTTTGGTAGTATCACCTTTGATGCACAGGACAATAAAGTAATTTGAATACTGAAGTAACTATAAGCACTCTATTAAGTCAGAAAACAGTTTTATAATTCTAGTAAGGAAATTTTTGTTTTCCCAATTTCTGAAGTTGTCTTTTCTGTTTAATATGTTTGAATGTATTATAAATTTCTCTTGAAAAAAAGTTTGCCTTAAATTTGAGACCAGCTTTTGTTTGTGCTATCATCATATATACTAAAGCCTATGAAAATAGTACAAAGTTTCCCATTGTGGGATTTATTTTAGAATGGAACCTAACAATGTTGCAAAGTTGTCACATATGATCGTTTCCAGTGTGTTTAAAAGATCCATATCCTAGGGGGTTCTTGGCTGGCTCAGTCAGTAGAGCATGTGACTCCATCTTGGGGTTGTAAGTTCCAGCCCCATGTTGGGTGTAGAGATTGCTTTAAAAAGACCCATGTCTTTAATCATGTCCATGAATGTGGGTGTGATATTCAATAGGAATTTTCCTGTTATTCAAGAATTGCTGGCAAGGCCCAAAGCTGAGAGCAAAGGGTAC
Source organism: Panthera onca (assembly GCF_046562875.1). Lineage (NCBI taxonomy): Eukaryota > Metazoa > Chordata > Mammalia > Carnivora > Felidae > Panthera > Panthera onca. The sequence goes on along the minus strand of NC_138356.1, from coordinate 16,468,873 downwards.
TAAATTCTCCCATATTCTACTGTCCAACACTGCCAAATTCTGAATTTATTGTATTAACCACTTCCTTCACCCACAAGTTTATGTAAAAAGAAGTCTGAGGAAGGGGGAGTGAAATTTTGACCTTAAGGGGAAGCAGTGTAGCAGAGGACTTCTTCCTCTCCTTCTAGTGGTTTCTTCCAAGCCTGGGGAGTGGGATTGGTGGCTTCAAGACAATCAGTCTGAAACCAAAAGTCCTAACAGGTCCTTCTGTTATTATCACTTCAGTGGAGCATGAACAAAGCCTAGAGAGAGCAGGAAATACATCCCATAGAATTTGGAGCAGTCTGTGTACGTAGAAACTACTATCTGCTTCTGTCTACAGGTCTCTGAAGGCAAGAGGTCGGCAAGAGAAGCCTGTGTCAGCAGAGTATGAAAGGACCTTGATGTGGATGTGGAGCGAGTGCCTACATAGAAGAGGGTTGGAGCCGCCACGCTGCTCTAGGTTTGCACAGCCCTCAGGCTATGGAAGAGTTCTCTAGAGATTCTTTGGGCTCCTTGAGAAGGAACTTGGAAGTTAAAGGAAGGACAGGAACTGTACAATTACCTAGGTCAAATGAGAAGACAACCCACCTCAAGAGGGGCTTTGAGGACATTTATCACATATGGGTCAAAGGGACAAGCTCCTCCTCCCTTAAGGGGCTGAGGTGAAGCTGACAGTAGCCCAAGAAGACCACCAGCATGAGACAGAACCAAGTCTAGTCAATAGAAATGAGGGACCCTTCCTATCACCACCACCAGGCAAGCAGTTATACATTTCTACCTCCCTCATTCTTCCTCCTTGCCCCCAACACCAGACTTAAAGAAGGAAAGGGAGAGAGTATCACAAAGACAGACGATACTGTTACGAGTTCTGGAGTTGCCATCCAGCCCATGATTGAGATGGATTTAGGGGTAGGGATGCAAAAATGGGGTTTTGCATCAGATATGAATGTTAAGAACTATGGAGGGTCTGATTTTACCTTGCAAGTTAACAGGTTAGCCTTCGTGTCTGATGGCAGAAGACATTAGACTCCTGGGTCAAAAAATTGCATATGTTACTCACCACACAGTAAAAGCATGAGCCTCAGCATATTGGCTGGTTTCCCTTTGCCCCCAGGTCCCATTCGGGGTAGGGGTGATTCATGGACTGAGATAATATGAATATATAGAGTGGGTTATGCTCCAGGAGAAGCCAGGGCCAAGAGCCCAGTGCTTTCTGAGCAAACAACAAACATAGAAAAGAGCAAGCCAGCCAGTTCCCCTCTTCTTAAGACTGAGCAGTTAGATGGTGGTAGTCTGGGCGGGAGAAGGATGAGGCAAGGGATGGCATCATGGTGCAAAATTTAGGGAAGCACTCAGTGCTAGGTTTGTACAAATGCAGGATTAGCACCTAAGCACGAGAACCCCCTTAACTTTTGTGTCCTGGGCACCTTGCTTTCCTCACCCTGGTCCTGGCTTTGGTAGTCATGCTGGACTACCTCGACTTACTTAATTGTCTATGTGAGTAGCTTCAGAATTTGCTCAGTGTCAGAGCACACATACTGGTGGTCCAGCACACTCGGCAGGCACGTGCCTCTCCCAAAATGAGACTGAAGCTCAAAACTGAACTGTTTTAATAATCCATGGGTCAAATCCAACTCCAGTCCATGGTTTTGACATTTTTCTAAAAGATTGCAAAATACACAAGAATATGTAACAGAGATCACATGTGACCCACAAAGCCTAAAATATTTACTATCTGGTTCTTTTCAGAAAAAGTTTGCTGACTCCCATAAAAACTGAAAGGAATTTAATTTGTGCGTATCTTTAAAAGATGAGAGAGAGAGAGAGACTAAAAGTAGTATAGCTTCAGGCGATACTTAAAAAAAATTGTTTTACATTTATTCCCCTTAAGAGCTGTGTTTCTTCAATAAACTATTTTACACAGATGATCGACAGTAAGCCTCTTTCAAGCGACAAAAACCCAACTTTAGTTAAAGCTAAAAGAATGCATCGGTTCATATAGAGTCAGCCGCAGGTCCGGCTGCATCTGGGGATTTGAATGCCATTGGAACCTGTGTACACACTGACTTCATTTTTGCCTCTGCAGACTGCCTCGGAAGTCCTTTCCCTGAATGGCAGGGAACAAAGCTCAAGCCACTCCAGAATCCTCCCCTCGCCACTCTGAGAGGCAATATGAAGTCTGCATCCCAGCTACAGGTTTGGCCAGTGTCCAACCCTGGACCAGCATCATGGCCAGGGTGGGAGAGGAACTATGTGAGTAAGCCAGCTCCGTGCTACCTCTGGGGCCAGCGGGAGGCCAGAGCTGTTAAGAGAGCCGTGGAGAGCAGACGTGACCCTGGGTGATCACTGGCAGCTGCCTCAATTTGTGTCTAACAGTGTCCTTTAGTTTGGAATAACATGTGAGATTTTTAGGCCCTGTCAATGTCTGCCGTTGAAGCTCTTAGCCTATAAAATTTTCATGTGTTTAAAATTAGCTGCTCCATTTCTGATTGATGTATCAGATTGGCCTCTCTACCCTTGTTTCTACAGTTTTATCACGTTGTTTGGAGCTGTGCTTTACTGTGACTATGCCTTGCAGCTCTTCCTCTTTTACTGTGGGCTTACCATGGAAGAGTTGCTCAGGCAACTTTGATTAATCATCCCATTATGGTCAGGCACTCCTGTCTTTCTGGCCTTTCTAGCCAGAAAGCTCTATGGCAGACATTACATTCCCGACTCTAGACTCTCTGTGTCCTATAATCGCAGTGATGAATCTGTTTTGCTAATTAATTTTTAGTGCGGCTTGTAGATGATGCTCATGAAACGAGTGGAATGTGACAGGCTTACAATCCATAAAGAAGCCTGAGTAAAAGCAACCATTCTCTAGATGGTTAACTCTGTTTGGGACTTAATGCCAGATTGATCCTAGGGCCCTAACAGACTTGTTAGGCTAACTCAGTTTTCTTCTGTTTTGTCTGACACTTTGTGGCAGCTTGGGTAATTCCTACTGTCCACATTGGGTCAAATATTGTATGGAAAATATTTCCCAGGTGTCTACTTTCCCATCCTAAATTTTGGAAGCAACTGCTTCCCTGTTATACCTACATGTCAGTGCTGGGCTGTTCTCTCTGGGGTGAGGTCCAGTAAGCTGGCTACTCTATCATCCCATCCACTCTTCTCCCACCCAAGAAATCAACTCACCAGGTTCATTTAATTATTTTATTTTTATTTTATTAAATGTTTTTATTTTATTTTTGAGAGAGAGAGATACAGAGTGTGAGTGGGGAAGGGGCAGAGAGGGGGAGACAGAATCCGAACCAGGCTCCAGGCTCTGAGCTGCTGGCACAGAGCCCAATGCGAGGCTCGAACTCACAGACCGTGAGATCATGACCTGAGCTGAAGTTGGACACTTAATCGACTGAGCCACCCAGGCGCCCCTCACCAGGTTAATTTTAGTTAAAGATATGTTTGACAGAGAAATTTCTATTGGGCGATATACTTTCATTGGTTTTCTGCAATAAACTAGTTTCTATTTCTTATTCGGGTCCTAAAATGGTCAATAGCCCCTAGCACCACAAGTTTAAGAATATAATCTTTCACTAAAAGTTTTTATTTTCAACTGCATTTTAGGACTTGCAAAACATGAAAAAGGACATTTCTTAAAGAAAGTGAGTGTGCATTTGGGGGAAGTAAGCAAATTCTTAAGTTCTGAAACAAATCGTTGTAAGAGTTGTTTTACCCTAGAGCATAAAAAAGTCCAAACAAGTTTACTGTTTGCACAGTGTTTTATTTTACAGCATTAAAAGCTGTATTAAGCATATGTCAGTGTGACCATTTAGCTATGGGGCAGGGGAAGTATTTTAACAGATTCTTGGACCTCAGCATACTGTTTCTGGGTTAATCCTAGCATGTGTACCATAGAAAAAACATGCTTACGTCCTGAAGATAAAATTATACTTTTTAAGTCATTATTATTAAATAAACATACACATAGTTTTAAGAAATAGATTGGTATCATACCGTTTAAAAAAAAAAATCTCCCATGCTATTCTTAGTATCACTTTTTTGAGGCAGTCGCTTCTTAACTGTTCTATTTTTAATGCTTTTTTTTTAATGTTTATTTATTTATTCTGAGAGAGAGTATGCAAGCGGGGGAAGGGCAGAGAGGGAGGGAGACACAGAATCTGAATCAGGCTCCAAGCTCTGAGCTGTCAGCACAGAGCCTGACACAGGGCTCCAACTCATGAACTGTGAGATCACCACCTGGGCTGAAGTCAGACACCCAACCAACTGAGCCACCCACATGCTCCTATTTTTCATTCTAAGGATGGCTATCACCAGAGTAAATAATATTCATATTTCTCCATTTTTAAAAGTGTTTATTTATTTTCGAAAGAGAGAGAGTGCGCATAAGCAGGCAAGGGGCAGAGAGAGAAAAGGAGAGAGAGAATCTCAAGCAGGCTCCATGCTGTCAGCACAGAGCCCAGCAATCCCACGAAGCGTGGGATCATTACCTGAGCTGAAATCAAGGGTCTGAGTGACTCAACTGACTGAGTCACCCAGGCACCTCTTCTCTGTTTCTTGATGTATCAACTTTAGGCTATGTTAATCAATGTCCTCATGGGGAAGATGACTCCCCCCTTCTCCCCATTCCCACCTCTCCCCTTGAGTTTCTTAGTTATATGATTTTGTGTTCTTTTGGAGGTGGTTACTTTTAGAACTTTAAATAATATACTTAAACATCTATTCTTTATTCCAACAACCTTAGTTAGAAAGTATCCATTAATACCCTATGGAACCAGCCATTCCTTGCTCCTAGTGATTCTCACCTCCTTGTATTCATGGACTTTCTGACATTGAATAGGGTTGATCTGTGTAACCATTGCCAAAAAATGGTGTGTGACTCCCAAGATTAGGTCAGCGTAGATGTTGCAACTTCTGCCTTACTGTCTTTTTGATCATTTGCTCTGGGGGAAGTCAGTTGTCCTGTCATGAGGACATGCAAGCAGCCTTAAGTAGAAGTGCATGTGGCAAAGAACTGAGACTTCCTGACAAAAGTCAGCACCAAATTTGCCAGCCATGTGAATGAGCCATCTTGAAAGCAGATCATCCAGCCTTAGTCAAGCCTTTAGATGACTGCAGCTTGAAACCAACTTCTTGACCACAACCTCATGAGAAACCTAAGTCAGAACCACTCAACTAATTTGCCCATAGACATTCTGAGATAAGAAATGTGTATTGGCCTTTAGGCCACTAAATTTGGGGGGGATGTTTCTTATGTAGCAATAGGTAACTGATGATACATACCTTGTAGGTAGGATGATGTCATTTTCTCTTTCAGAGTAACCTTCACCCTTTTCCTAACCCCTTCATTTATCTTCCAAATTCTGTCATCTATTTCACTACTTTTGTCATTAATTCATTACATGGTTTATTATATTTACATTGGTTTTTAACTATGATCACAAAATGTAATCATTCATGCTTTGTGTCAGTTCTAAAATTAGAAATAAAAATAGGATGTAAATTATTATAGTTATGAAATATGAATATATAATCTTATTATAAATCATGTAATATAATTGTTATTAATTTTTCTAAGTTTATTTATTTATTTTGAGAGAGACAGAGACAGCACGAGTGAGGGAGAGGCAGAGAGAGAGAATCCCGAACAGGCTCTGTGTAGGTTGCTAGCACAGAGCCTGATGTGGGGTTCAAACCCCTGAAGATGTGAGATCATGACATGACCTGAAACCAAGAGTCAGACACTTAACTAACACCCAGATGCCCCTGTAATATAATTATTTTAGGCTTCATTTTATTTTTTATTATTTTTTCCAGTTTTTATTGAGGTAATAATTGACATACAATATTGTGTAAGTTTAAGGAGTACAATATGATAATTTTATATATATAAATGATTACCACAATAAAGTTTTTTTTTAATGTTTATTTTATTTTTTGAGAGAAAGACAGAGTGCAAGTGAGGGAGGGGAAGAGAGAGAGGGAGGCACAAAATCTGAAGTAGGCTCTAGGCTCTGAGCTGTCAGCACAGAGCCTGATGCGGGGCTCAAACTCACAAATGGTGCAATCATGACCTGAGCCAAAGTCAGACACCTAACCGACTGAGCCACCCAGGCGCCCTCACCACAATAAGTTTTGTTAACACATCCATCACCTCACATAATTACCTTTTTTTTTTTTTTAGAGTAAGAGCTTTTAAGATTTACTCCCTTAGCAACTTTCAAGTATTCAAAACAGCGTTGTTAGCTATAGTCACCATGCTGTATATTATAGCTCCAGAATTTATACATCATACAACTGGAAATTTGTGCCGTTTCACCACATTCATCCATATCCCCCACTAACCCGTGGTCCTGGTAACCACTAGTTGACTTTACCAGTTCAGTTTTTGACTTTACAGTTCAGTTTTTTAAGATTTCATATATAAGTGAGATCATATAGTATTTGTCTCTCTTTTGTCACATAGCATAATGCCCTAAAGGTCCGTTCATGTTGTCACAAATGGCAGGATTTCCTTCCTTTTCATGGCTGAATAACATACCATTGCATATATACACCACATTTTCTTCACTTGATCTTAGCCAAAAGGCCAAGAAGCATTACACCACATTTTCTTTATCCATTCATCCAACAGTGCACACTCAGGTTGTTTCCATGTCTTGGCTATTGTGAATAATGCTGCAATGAACATGGGGATATCTCTTCAGCATATCTCTTCAAGATAGTGATTTCATTTCCTCTGGATACATACCCAAGAGGGGAATTGCTGGATCATATGGTATTTCTATTTTTAAGTTTCTGAGGAACGTCCGTACTATTTTCCATAGCGACTGTACCAATTTACATTCCCACTAACAGTGTGTCAGTGTTCCCTTTTCTCAGCAGCCTCACCAGTACTTATTATTTTCATCATTTTGATAACAGCCATCCTAACAGGTTTGAGGTAGTATCTCACTGTGGTTTTGATTTGGACTTCCCTGATGGTTAGTGATGTTGAGCACCTTTTAATGTACCTGTTGGCCATTTGTGTATTTTCTTTGGAAAATGTCTTTTCAAGTCCTTTGCCCACTTTTTAATATTTATTTATTTATTTACTTATTTATTTATTTATTTATTTATTTCAAGTTATTTATTTATTTATTTATTTATTTATTTATTTATTTATTTTAAAGTAATCTCTGCACCCAGTGTGGGGCTTGATCTCACAACCCTGAGATCAAGAGTCACATGCTTTTCCAACTGAGCCAGCCGGGTGCCCCCTTTGCCCACTTTTAAATAGGATTTATTTTTAATTTTTGTTGCTATTGAGTTGTATGAGTTCCTTATATATTTTGGATATGAAACCCTTATCATATATATGGCTTGCAAATATTTTCTTCCATTCCATAGGTTGCCTTTTCATTTTGCTTTCTCCTTTTGCTGCATAAAAGCTTTTTACTTTGATATAGTCTCATTTGTTTATTTTTGCTTTTGTTGCTTGTACTTTTGATGTCATATCCAAAAAAAGTCATTGCCCAGACCAATGTCAAGCAGGTGTTCCCCTGTGTTTTCTTCTAGGAGTATGATAATTTTAGATCTTACATTTAAGTCTTTAATCCATTTTGAGTTAATTTTTGTGAGTGGTACATGTAATATTATTTAACACAGAGCCAGTAGAATTGGGCCAATAAAGAAAGAATCATACACCCACCAAATCAAATCTTTGCCACTTGAAAGAGGATGCTTCCTATTTGGCCTATGATTTTTTTTTTTTTTTTTTTTTTTTTTTTTTTTTTTTTTTTTTTTTTTTTCAGTTTTCTAAAACTTTTCTCAGGGATTCCAAAGTTGACTTTTAAGTTTTTGTTGAGAGAAAAAAATATACGGTTCTTTGCCATATCAGTAAGTTCTTTGAGGCTCTTACTCATATGATTTGCTGAATAAAATCCATTCCAACATTCTGTTTGAAGACATTTTTTCTTTACACCTTCTAATGTCTTGTTTTAGCCACATAGCTGTTATCATCGGATTTCTTTTCATAGTAATCTGGGTTAATTTCATTGTTTTCAGATTCTACAGAAGTTTTTTCCAGAAGGGTGTGTCCAAGGAGTCCTTGCATATATATAAAATTTTTTATTTTTCTTCACACTTGGCTTTGTTCCTGCTCAGAATGGTATCTTAATTTCAATTATATTTTCTAATTGGTGAGTGTAGAATAATGCTACTCATAAGTTAATCTTTTACCTGGGAAATTTGCTCAACTCATTATTTCTAGGAGTTGACTGATAATCAGTTTTATCTTTTTTCCTTCCAATCCTTATCTTTTTCTTACCTTATTTCCTTGACCAGGATGTCTGGTACTATGTAGGCTAGAATTATAGATCCATACCATTTTTTTCTTCCAAATTTTTAAGATACTATATCATTTGGGCACTCTGTTGACAAGTTTAATATTACTTTGAATCCCATTTTTTTTTGTGGGGAACCTGTTTTTTCTCTCTACAAGCTTTATGGTCTTACTTTCTCCTTAAAATTCTGCAGTTTTATGAGAATATACCTTGGCATAACGTATACCTTGGTATATATATAGATCTATACCTTGGTGTCAATCATTTTTATTTATCTTGCATGGCATTTCATCCTGTAGACTTTTGTCTTTTCAGCTCTAGGAATTTTTTTCTTTTAATTGTCTCTCTCCTACCCCCACTCCTATTTGACTAATATTGGACTTCCTCAATTGATTCTCCATTCTGCAACCTTTTTCTCATATTTTTCACTACTTAGTTTTTGGTTTGCATTGTGGAATTTTCTCAACTTTCACTTCTAGGCCTTTTATTGAAAATTTTATTTAAGATATCTTTTTTTTTTTTTTTTTTTAATTTTTAACGTTTATTTATTTTTGAGAGAGAGAGACACAGAGCATGAACGGGGGAGGGTCAGAGAAAGGGAGACACAGAATCTGAAAACAGGCTCCAGGCTCTGAGCTGTCAGCACAGAGCCCGACGTGGGGCTCGAACTCACGGACCATGAGATCATGACCTGAAATGAAGTCGGCTGCTTAACCGACTGAGCCACCCAGGCGCCCCTAAGATATCTTATTTTTGATTTTTAAGACTTTCTGGTTCTATGTCCCTTTTTTTTAAAAAGTAGCGTCCCTTATTTATTGTTTCAGATATTCCTAAGTGTACTAATTACTTTCAGTTCTTTTGATTAAAAGTGATAGAAAATCTAAGCTGCATAAGGAAGGAGCTAACTTACTGCTCACAAAACTGAAATGTTGGCAGTAACGCTGACTTCGGGTGCAGTTGAGTTTTCTATGGGAGCTTACATGGTAACACCAGCACCTGGTTTATATCTTTCTAAACCTTACCTTTGTTTATTCTAGTTCCATTCTCAGAGTCTTCGGTTATGGTAGAGAGAGACAGCAACAGCTCAGCCTACTTAAGTTAAAGTTGCATGAGAATGAGTGAGGGCCTCTTTCCTGGAGTTCCTAGGAGTTCTCTTTCCATGACACCCAGTAGTTGTCTCATGGTACCTCACTGGTTCTGACTGGGCACATTTCCTAAACATACTCCAATGGCTATAGGAGCAGAACCTAGGAATTTTGCACTAGGGGAGCTATAGCCATCTTTCTCCCACATGGTCTGTCTGACCATAGATTGTAGGCCTAGATTGTGGATTGAACTCAAACGCATTTGAGACGTGAGAGCTCAGTGTAGTGAGGTATAGATCAACAGAGCAAAATGGGGTAACCACAAGGAAGAGGGGTCCTAGGCACAAAATATAACAACTATTTTTTGCAATCACATGGTTTGGAAAAATACAGAAGTTTTGAATATGTGGGGGCAAAGGTAGATGAGTGTTGGGCATTTTACTGAAATGGAGGGCAGTAAGCCAAGGACTGGCTAGTATGTAGCATACAGAGTATCTGTCTAGAGATATTTATGTCCCACTGTTACAGGTTGGGGGGAGGGGGCAGAGAAAGAAAACCATAGTGAGTAAAAATATCTCTGTGTTTATGCCTGAAGTTTCATCAATTTTGTGGGAACAGGGAAATATTGGGTGGATTGGGAAGATTAGAAACAGTAATCATTTACATTTTAATGGGAAATGTCCTAATCAGTTTTCCTATTTCTAGAAGAGATCACCCTATACTCACATATATAGGAACATAGACTATTTCTAGGAAGATGGAGACAAAACTTCCCCACACCACATCAAGGACTTCTGAGAGGAAGATGCCCTAAATAAAGGAGTATTTGAAGAAAGAGAAGTTAGAGGAAGAGGAAGACAAGTACTCCCACCATGCTGATGTCATTTTACCCTTCTCTCTTAGAGACGGAATCTCAGCTCTATTCTTCTTTCTCCTTCTTCCCCCTCCTTACTTTTCTAAGTTAAAGTGACAAGCAGAGGAAAGAAGGCAATACATAACTAACATCAGCAATTAATAAGTCAATTTCTATACTCTATCTGCTCTGTGAACAGTTGTCAACACAGCGTGAATTTTCCTAACCAGTTTGTTTCAGTTAAGTCCAGAGATAAGCCCTTTGACTCATCCTCATGAGGACAAAGAATGGAATGAGTGGATTTTATCTGCTGAATTAGCTGGACGCGTCACATTTGACTTTAATAACTCTTTCTGTTTTCCTTCCTAAACCCACCATGCGCTTTGTTCTAATTGGAGTATTATTACAGTGTGGCAGCAGGCCATCTTGTAATTCTTTTTAAAATTCTCTCTGCTTTGACAGCTTTGGTGTCTGGAAGCACAAATTTATTTGTCATTTGGAACCTGAGATATGGATCAGTCTTTCCTCATGGCCAGACCTCACCTGAAAAAGCAGCGACCAGGACAAGACTCTGGACAAAGTCTGCTGGTTAGGGGGCAGCTGCTCTGATGGCCACAGATACGGGGCTGTATGTAGACTCGTTTTGTCAAATAGACACGCTGGATGAGATCTCTAAGGTTATTTCCAGCTTTGACATTTTATCATCTGACAATGTGTAGGTTTTGATATTAACCAAGAATCAGTTCTGCTCCATTTGTTTAAAATAAATCTCTTCACCTGTTGGTCACACTTCTTTAGTGATGAGACCAGGTTCTACCGAGGGCAGAAGAGAAGGTGAAATCTGCAAGTCCTCTAGATTCCTTTCTACATTCACATGTGTTTCAACTCTGCTTTCTCTTCCTTCTACTAGACCATGAGTTGTTTGGGAACAGGAGCTGTGTCTTGTTAATCTTGCTTTTCCCAATGTCAAGCATGGTGCCTGCATTCAGGGGTATGTACTAAGCATCCGAACTACGGAACTGAATAATTCTATGTGACCTTCAAGTCTACCTTAAATTAGAACCTTTATGTAATTTGCTTTACTTTTTATCCCCTTACATTTGGAAAACCTGTTACTCAGTGTAATCTTATGCTACTTTATCTTAATAATTAAAAACATTAGCTTTATATTAAAGAGGAATTAGTTTCTTTTTTCCTAGTTGAGATGTCAATTTTCTTTAATATTCCTTTTGGGGAAGGGGAAGATTAGGGTTGCTAGATAAAATTCAGGATGCCAGTTGGGAATTTGAATTTCAGGTAAACAATGAATAAGTTTTTAACATAAATATGTCCCAATTCCTTTTTTAAATCTGAAATTTTAATTTAACTGGGTGTCCTTTTTAAATTTTCTTTCCTAAATTTAGCAACCCAGACTCTCATCCTGGTCAATATAATATTCTATCTTGAAGTTCCCAAGTATAGATTCCATAGAACCTAATGGAGAAGTGGCATTTTAGAGCCAGGATCACACTCAGAAGATATGACCTGTCCGGTCAGAACCTTTATCTTTTTATGGAATTATCTAAATTACAACCAGAGGTAAAAAATAGCAACTGAGAACACATATTAGTACCTGCTCTCCCACCTTTCTTTAAAACTGATTTACTATATTTATTATGCCCAAAATACCAACCTGCTGCAAGGTGGTGATCTGACAATGAGTGTAGAAATACAAGTCCTCCTCTTTGTTCATGGGATTCTAAAACACAAATTTGAAGGGTCTCATAAACGTTCTCCTAATACATTCTTTTAAGTTCTCAAGTGGGAAAATGCTATACTTTCTCAGGTTTACTGGGGAATGAAGTTGGGGAGGGCCAGGCAGCAGAATTTTTTCCAGTTTCTTCAGTTCTCCAATATATACATTATAACTAACAAGAATTTCTATTTTTTTCCCCTGTATCTCTATTTTTTCCCCTATATCCCTTTCTGGATTTATTGCTGACCCTACAACTTGGGCACTCCAAGGAATGCCTGCAAGTCCAGAAATGGTCCGAGACATTGCAGCACGAACCAATAACAACACGTGACAGTGGGTTTGGCAGCCATATAAGAAATGTATCCCCACATATCACATTAGCATTCACCCTCTAGGACTGCACTCAGAATCTGATGAGGAATGGTATGCACGGTCCCGACACCAATTCCATTATGTGTGTTTTCCAACATCACCAAGCAATTCTCTGGCACCAGTTGGGAGTCCTACAATTCAACTCAGTTCTGACACTACCTGGAGATAGTGCCTCCTACCACACACTAAGGGCTCAGTCCCACAAGACTGCCCCCTCCACATAGTTCAGATGACAACTCCCAAGTCCAGGTTGTCACTAGTGTTTCTGATTGACCAGCTATAGATTGGAGGTTCTAAGGACCCCTTCCTTGGGTGTGATTGATTTGCTAGAGTGGCCCCTAGGACCCAGATAAACATTTTAATAACTAGATTACTGGTTTATTATAAAAGGATGTAACTCATGAACAATTAGATGGAAGCGTTGCACAGGGCAAGGTATAGGAAGAGGGTGTGGGGCTTCCATGCCCTTTCCAGGGTTGCCACTCTCCCTGAAAGGCAGCTCACCACTAAACCACCAATGCTGCACAGTTGCCACTCTCCCTGAATCTCCATGTGTTCACTTGGAAACTGTCTGAACCCTCTCTGTGTGTGTGTGTGTGTGTGTGTGTGTGTGTGTGTGTGTGTGTGTGTGTTAGAGAGAGAGAGCATGAGTAGGGGAGAGGCACAGAGGGAGAATCTTAAGCAGGCTCCATGCTCAGTGTGGAGCCTGATGTGGGGCTGGATCCCATGACCCGAAGATCACAACCTAAGCCTAAATTAAGAGTCTGATGCTCAACTGACTGAGCCACTGAGGTGCTTCTCTTTTTGGGTTTTTAAGGAGGGTTCTTTACACAGGCATGGTTGAATAAAGCATTGGCTATTGAAACCCAATGTCACTTCATTAATAACAAAAGATACCTTTATTGCTTTCATCATTTAGGAAATTCTAAGAGGTTTAGGAACTCTTGTGATGGGAATGGAGACAAAGACCATGTATATATTTCTTATAATGACAATATCATATTCCCATTTCTCCTTTCCCTGTTTCCTCCTTTCCTTGCTCCCAGTTTTGTGAAGTGGAAAACCTCTGAAGTTATCCTACTCCTAGTTGACCTAGTCAAAATCAGGCTGGCGGTTCTTGCAGTGGGTGTTCCTATCTCTACTGCATAGTCACATCGCCAGGTGAGCTCAGGCGGAAGACCTTGAGGGCAAGGCATCCGTTGATGGGAACCCAAGCAGTAAGGACACCCTGCCTGTGATCGACTCCAAGACAGTGATCTATTTGATCTTCACTGCCTACCTGAAGGTACCCACCCACCTTTGTCCCACATTTTCCTTATAGAAACCTGGAAGTATTTTTGGCACTTTGGAGACAGTCTTTGAAATGATAGTCCACTGTCTTCTGTGTTGGCCTCACTGAAATTCCTGTCTTCTTTCACCACCACTCATTTCTCTGTCTTTGGATTTTGTCAGTGGTGAGTGACTGAACCTGGTCTGTTTCTATCCCCAGGACCAGGTGCTCTTGTACCTCTGTGCCCCAACTACAATTTCCCAGTGGAGGGACTGGGTTTGGAGTGAGGCCAAAATGCCATGTATATTATCTTTTAGAAAGGGGATTTTAAATTTCTCTCTCTCTCTCCTTTTTTTGTAGTGAATTTAATTTATTTAAATAATCTCTACACCCCGTGTGGGGCTCGAACTCATAACCACGAGATCAAGAGTCTCATGTGCCACTTACTGAGCCAGCCAGGCAGCCTGGGATTTTAACTTTCCTTTCTAAATTTTAGTGTAAGGTGGTAGAGATGATGCCAATGGTGTATATTAAAAAATTAGTTTTTTTAAGTGACCAATGCCTTAATATAGGATATTTATAATTTCTTTTATACTAACTGTTGCCTAAGCAGTGACAAAAGCATTTGTTTCCCTACAAGGTAACGTTTGAAAGCTAAATGATCTTAAACTTAAAAATAAATCTGACTCTTAGATGTTTAATATAATATGTTAGAACTAGTATGCCATATAAATTATATTTGTCCTGTCAAATAAATGGCCTTAAACAATCGATAAGTTCATATCCGGCATAACTTTGGGGGAAGGACTTTCGATTTGCCTGTTCCTAAGCTTTGACTGAATTACCTCAGTAATCCACAAGATGGCAGCAGAGAAATGTTCATTTAAATTTATCATCCACAGAAAGGTTGTTCTAAGTTCACTTTAACAAAAAATAGACTAACCTTTGTCATGTGGTTCTTTCTGAGCATAGAGTAGCCAGCGAGGGTTTCCAAATGACTTCTCAGGTTTTTTTATGAGAGAAATACTGAGGATTTTCTTTTCTTTATTCATCTTAAAGTTGTTCACCATGCTCGCCATCTTTTGCAGTGTCAGGTCTGAAAGTGGTGCGGTCAACATGCTGGACGATGTGTTTCTGTCACAGCATTCTCTGAAGTAATCTCAGGAAATCTGGGAACAATATACTTTGGAATCTTGCTGTGTTCCTTGTGGTGATTAACAACCCACTGTCATTAGAGCAAGCAAGACAATGAAAGAACGTGGCTTTCGGGTCTTGGGACCTGAGCTTATCTTGGGGGGTATTGTGTGGGTAGGGCATGAAGAGAGAGAGTACTTTGCGGAAAGAAGGTATTTCCATCTAGGCTGCAGCTTTCAACTAAATTTATGTTTACATTACTGGCTTCGTTTTCACTTATTTGTTTGAGTGTGTAATTGGAGTTAGCAATAGATGGTTGCAGGGGCTTTTGAGTCAGAAGGAAACAAATTGTTTTCCTGTGAATGACCTCTGTTTTCTCATTCTAAGATCACGTATTTCTTATGAAGTGATAAAAGGCATAATGTGAATCTGTTCTATAGGCGTGATTAATAACAAATTAATTGTTATTACCCTGTACCATTTATTACTTTGGATTTTATTATGTCCAAAGCTTGGAGAACTTAACTACATGTACACGTGCATACACACACATACTTATGAATGTGGTTTTTGTTCGTAGTAATAATAAATGCTTGCTGCAAACTTTTAAAACATATGAGAATATGTGACGTAGAAAATGAAGTCTCCCATAATCCCCTCAGGTGGTTTGTTAATATCCTCCTAGGTATTTCTTCACGTATAAGCAAACATTTTTAATGAAAATTTTTAATGAAATGAGATTGTGCAGCACTGGTACTGTTTTGCAGCTTCCACTTTACATTTACTTTATCATGACATCTTTCTATGTTGAATTTTTATAGGCTATATATCATTCCAAAAGTATGTTGGTGATGTAATTTTTTTAAAAAAATTTTTAATGTTTACTTATTTTTGAGAGACAGAGCATGAGAAGAGGTGGGGCAGGAGAGAGGGAGACAGAATTGGAAGCAGGTTCCAGGCTCTGAGCTGTCAGCACAGAGCCCGATGCAGGGCTTGAACTCACAAACTGTGAGGTCATGACCTGAGCTTAACCGACTGAGCCACCCAGGTGCCCCTGTAATTTCTTAAACTATCTCAATGGATGAATGTTGTTTTCCATGTTATTCTTGTTGCTACAATGACAATGTTATATGTTTATCTTTGTGTCCTTAAAATCTAAACTTCTGGCCAAACAACATTTTCAAAACTGGAACACCACCTTTGAAATTAGTAATAAAATCCTACAGCTACCTTGTAGCCAGAATGGGCAGAGCCTGTGCAATAGACATAGGAACAGGTTGATAAGGTCTCCTCTTTTTTAAAATTTTAAGGTGAAGCCCATGCTTGAACATTGGCAGCAAAGGACAGAAGAGGTGCTTTCCCAAGTTTTTAAATGTACTGTATAGCAGTGATATTTATAAAAGCCCTCCTCTTTCCTTGGAATGTCTTTACACCTGTGCCGCCCTGACATTGCAGGTTCCCCGTGTAACTAGTGGAGCAGGTGCTGGCTTTTATCTAGACAGCCAGGTAAAACTGAAATGTGCTCTCCCCAGGAACCGTCCTTTCTGTGATTCCTCCATGGTGCCAGAGATCAAGATGCTGAAGGCTTGAAGTCTGGGAACCCAGGGGCAGGGTATTCTCAAGGAGAGAGACAGGACCCTGGAATGCACCCCCTCCGGAGGTCCAGCAAAGCCGGGTCTGTTTGCCTTCAGGGCACAGCGGAAGACCCATCTGTTTACTCAGGCATGTTTCTGAGTGGTCGCCTTATGGTGGCTCCCCTCACCCACCAGCCCGGGGAGTAGCAGCATCCTCTTGTCATCTTTGCCTCTTCACACGGAGGGGCTAATGCTGGCAAAGACGGTCTTACAATAGGGCTTCTCTGCCAAAGGATCCAGACTCTTATTTATTCCACGTGGCGTTTGATCAACATTGTACACAAATGGTAGGAACTAAAATCGAAGATGCTGATGTTTAACATTTCAAATTCGGAACTCTTTTTCAAGTCTGATTGTTATTTTTATTATTTATTGAATCGTTTATCTCACTAGTTTCATAAGCTGAGGATCTAGGGCCTTAAAAAAAAATCTGGTTTCTTATGAACAGGGGAAAAAGACCTTGACACTAGACGATTCTAAGATTTGCAAGTAAGATCGTTAGAAACAACTTTTTCTTAGCATGTAAGGCAGCATCTTGTCATTATTCTTGCACAATAACTCATCTTCTTGTTCCACTTTTGAACTGTGTCTAGTTCTATACTCTGGACTGCTCACTGTGTGTCTGGTGTCTCAGAGTCCCTTTTAGGTTATGAATGCCCTGAATACATTGCTGTTTGTGACTTTACAAACGAAATAGCGCAGCTCTGCTGCTTATGAGTGAAACATATGAAAAAGGCAACGGGGTGCCTGGGTGGCTCGGTCGGTTGACCGTCCGACTGGCTCAGGTCGTGATCTCACAGTTTGTGAACCAGAGCCCTGCGTTGGGTTCTGTGTCAGCATGGAACCTGGAGCCTGCTTCAGACTCTGGGTCTTTCCTCACTCTCTGCCCCTCCCCTGTTCATGGTCTGTCTCTCTCTTTCAAAAATAGATAAACCTTAAAAAAAAAAAAAAACAAGGCAAAAAACCCATGAAGGTGTACTTCTGCTCCATACAGCCTGTGTTTTATATATCCTGTATCTCTGTGAATTAATGCTTTGACTTCATTCATTCAACAAGTTTGCTTTGAGTGCCTGCTATGGGCCAGGCACACCGTTCTTGTCACTGTTTTGTGAAAAAAAAATAGACGAAAGTTCTTGCCCTCAGGGTACTGAATTAAATTTTTTTTGAATGTTTATTTTTGAGAGAGACAGAGACAGAATGCAAGTGGGTTAGGGGCAGAGAGAGAGGGAGACACAGAATCCGAGGCAGGTTCCAGGCTCCGAGCTTTCAGCACAGAGCCCGATGTAGGGCTCAAACTCATGAGCTGTGAGATCATGACCTGAGCCCAAGTTGGATACTCAACCTACTGAGCCACCCAGGTGCCCCCCCAAAATTTTTTAATGTTTAGTTATTTATTTTTGAGAGAGAGAGAGACAGAGTGTGAGAGGGGGAGGAGCAGAGAGAGGAAGATACAGAATCCGAAGCAGGATCCAGGCTCTGAGCTGTCAGCACAGAGCCCCATGCAGGGCTCGAACCCATGAGCTGTGAGATCATGACCTAAGCTGAAGTGGGATGCCTAACCAATTGAGCCACCCAGGTGCCCTCAGGTACTGGATTTTTAGAGACAGCTAATAAGCAAATAAACCAGTCTTAGTGTATTAGACAGTGATCAGTGCCAAGGAGAAAAAAAAAATAGGAAAAGGGAATGAGTTGTGTTTTTAAGTCAGGATATGCCTTGCTAATCGGATGAATAAGATGGCATTTGAACAATGACTTGAAGGAAAGGATAAATGGGGAAAGAGGGCTCCAAGCAGGAGGGTTAGCACATGCCGACACTCCAAAGCAGTAGCCAACCTTGCGAATATATGGCTGGAGAGCACTCAGCAAGGGGGGGAGAATATGATGTGAAGTTAGAGAGGGAAGAGGGCAGACTGTAGTCTAGGCTCCGGAGGACTTTGCTTTTACTATGAGTGACTTGGGGAGCTGCTTAGGGTTTTAAACAGAGGAGAGAAGTGATTTGATTATATTTTTATTTTTATTTATTTATTTATAAATGTTTATTTTTATTTTGGAGAGAGAGGGAGCGAGTGTGAGTGGGGAAAAGGCAGAGAGAGAGGGAGACAGAGACTCCTAAGTGGGCTCCACACTGACAGCACAGAGCCCAATGTGGGGCTTGAACTCATGAACTGTGAGATCATGACCTGAGCTGAAGTCGGACAATTAACCGACTGAGCCACCCAGGCACCCCATTTGATTATATTTTTAAAAGGATCGGAGGAACTCCTGGTTGAGAACAGAGTGCAATGGGACAGCTGAGATCCTGGAGGTGACTGCCCCAATCTTAGAAAATGGGGTGCTGGCCCACCCCAGTCAGTGGCACTGAACATGGAGATTCTGTATATATTTTGAGGGTCATGCTGACAGGATTTCCCGATAGTATGGGATCTAACTAATAAGCCTCCATGGGAAGGGAGAATTTCTGAAACTATTTGAATAAATGGAGAAACAGAAGAAGAAACTGGAAGGTCAGAGTAGGGAGAGACCATTAAGGAGATAAGCCTGGCAAGAAGGGGAGACTTTGAAACACAGAAGGAAGCTAAAGAATTCAGCTAATTCATAGCGTCTTGATCAAGTATACAGTGAAGACTGCTGACAGGATCCAAAGGCCTGTGAGACTGTGTTATGGCTTAGAGAGTGAAATTGTCCCATTTAAAGCAAAACACACCAAAAATACCTTTGTCAGTAGTAATATCGATAATATAAAGGCAAAGAATGTTGAGAAAATTATAATAAATTCAACAAGCCTGTAGTGAGTAAGAAATAGAAGGGAAGGCATGTCATGAACATTTTGGTACAGAAGACATTGGCAAAATTTGGTGATTTAGTGTTGAGAGTATGGGATAGAAGATAAATTCAGTACTTCTCCAAGTTTCCTGGTTTGTAGTTTTAAAGAGATGTTAGCAGTTTTTCTAATACGTGGAAATTAGAACAAGGGAAGGGTCATGAGTGAAGAGTAAATAACGTGTCTTTTGAGAAACGTTTAATGAAACAGACCTTGTAGAAAGAGTAGGAGGCAAAGTATATAAAGTCAGAGGAGGAAAATACAGGGTCAAAGTAGACTGGGGGTTTACCAAGTTTAGGTGAAATAATAGGCAAAGAGCAAATGATCTTCTCTTATTGTAATTAGAAAAAGGAAAGAAAGGATCACCAAAATGCTTTTAGATGATAAAAAGCTCCAGGATGGGGCTCCTGGGTGGCTCAGTCGGTTAAGAGTCTGACTCTTGATTTTGGCTCAGGTCATGGTTTCAGGGTTATGAGATCGAGCCTAAGTTGGGCTCCCCACTGGGTGTGGAACCTGCTTGAGATGCTCTCTCTCCCTCTCCATCTGCCCCTCCCCAGCTTGCACATGCTTTTTCTCTTAAAAAAAAAAAAAAAAAAAAAAAAAAAAAAAAAAAAGCTCTAGGAGTCTAGGAGAGGAGAAAGAGAAAATAGGCAAACTCTGCTGGAAGCCAATTCAAATAGGACTCTGAGAAGCCCTGTAACATCACAAATTATATAGTGGTTTTAGGTGGGGTCTCTGGACCGTGGGAGATAGAAACCCAATTGGCAAGGATGCTAGAATATCATCTTCAAGGATTGGAGATGGTGTTTTTCTTTCTATTTATTTATTTATTTATTTATTTATTTATTTATAAATTTTATTTTTTTAATTTACACCCAAATTAGTTAGCATATAGTGCAACAATGATTTCAGGATTAGATTCCTTGATGCCCCTTATCCATTTAGCGCCCACCACCACCACCACAACCCCTCCAGTAACCCTCTGTTATTTAAGAGTCTCTTATGTTTAAGAGTCTCTTATGTTTTGTCCCCCTCCCTGTTTTTATATTATTTTTGCTTCCTTTCCCTTATGTTCATCTGTTCTGTGTCTTAATGTCCTCATATGAGTGAAGTCATATGATATTTGTCTTTCTCTGACTAATTTCGTTTAGCATAATACCCTCTAGTTCCATCCACGTAGTTGCAAGTGGCAAGATTTCATTCTTTTTGATTGCTGAGTAATACTCCGTTGTATGTATATGCCACATCTTCTTTACCCATTGAGGGTCATGCTGACAGGATTTCCCGATAGTATGGGATTTTATTTTATGTCCCCATTGATGGACATTTGGGCTCTTTCCATACTTTGGCTATTGTTGATAGTGCTGCTATAAGCATGGGGGTGCATGTGTCCCTTCGAAACAGCACACCTGTATCCCGTGGATAAATGCCTAGTAGTGCAATTGCTGGATCGTAGGGTAGTTCTAGTTTTAGTTTTTTGAGGACCCTCCATACTGTTTTCCCGAGTGGCTCCACCAGCTTGCATTCCCACCAACAATGCAAAAGAGATCCTCTTTCTCTGCATCCTCCCCAACATCTATTTTGCCTGAGTTGTTAATGTTAGCCATTCTGACAGGTGTGAGGTGGTATCTCATTGTGGTTTTGATTTGTATTTCCCTGATGATGAGTGATATTGAGCATTTTTTCATGTGTCGGTTGGCTATCTGGATGTCTTCTTTGGAGAAGTGTCTATTCATGTCTTTTGCCCATTTCTTCACTGGATTATTTGTTTTTTGGGTGTTGACTTTGATAAGTTCTTTGTAGATTTTGGATACTAACCCTTTATCTGATATATCGTTTGCAAATATCTTCTCCCATTCTGTCGGTTGCCTTTTAGTTTTGCTGATGGTTTCCTTCGCTTTGCAAAAGCTTTTTATTTTGATGAGGTCCCAGTAGTTCATTTTTGCTTTGGTTTCCTTTGCCTCCGGAGATGTGTTCAGTAAGAAGTTGCTGCGGGCAAGATCAGAGAGGTTTTTGCCTGCTTTCTCCTCGAAGATTTTGATGGCTTCCTGTCTTACATTGAGGTCTTTCATCCATTTTGAGTTTACGTATGTGTATGTGTTTGTGTATGAGTTGTGTATGGTGTAAGAAAGTGGTCCAGGTTCATTCTGCATGTCGGTGTCCAGTTTTTCTGGCACCATTTGCTGAAGAGACTGTCTTTATTCCATTGGATACTCTTTCCTGCTTTGTCAAAGATTAGTTGGCCATACGTTTGTGGGTTGGAGATTGTGTTTTTCAATACTCCTGGGAATAAGTTTTGGATGGAACAGGAGAAGGGAAAGGTGCAAGCATAAATTAGGATGAGGGAAGGGACATCCATGAAGCTCATGCCTATTTTTAAAAATTATTATAAATAACCAGTTGATGAATAAAGTCCACCAAATATTTGCTGTGACAGGGCATGCAATGAACATCACTGCTATGTGGAAAAACATTTCACCTCCACAGGGAAAGGAACACCTTGCCTCAATAACTGCTTGCCTAAAATTTATTTATTCACTCATTCAACAGAAATTACATAGGCCCCACTGTGTGTCTGTCATTGAACTAGATTCTGAGGATACAAAATTGAATGAGATGTGAACCTTATCCATAAGATATTTGGAGTCTCACTGGGAACAGAGACATCAAATAATCAGTAATCAAAGTAAGTAAATCACTTGGTCTTTGAAATCAAATAGACAACATTTAAACCCCTCTTTCACCACTTCCTGATTCTCAACCTCCTTATCTAGAAAACTGATACCATTTCTGCCTTGTATTTCAGGTGCAGGGGAACAACATATGTCAAGGCAGGTGGCCACAGAACAGCGTGATCAGTAAGAAGTTTTTTTTTTTAATTTTTATTTGATCAGTAAGAAGTTTGAGAAAATCAGATAAGGGCTGTTCTGAAAGAGACCTTTGACTTTTTAAATCTGTGGAATATACTTATTGAAAATACTGATATTTGCTAACCACATTATTGCCTATCATTCCCAGCCCTGGCTCTATAAGACCATTTTCATGTAATCTTTATTTCAGCCAGACTGTTAATTACTGTTCCTCTAAACACTCTGCTCTTTCCAGCTTCTGAGCTTTCCCTAGGGCGTTCCCACCTTAGCATCTTCTTCTTTTTTTAATGTTTATTTTTTATTTTGAAAGAGACAGAGTGTGAGTGGGATAGGGGAGAGACAGAGGGGGAGAGAGAGAATCCCAAGCAGGCTCCGTGGAGCCTGATGCGGGGCCTGAACTCATGAATCGTGAGCTGAAATCAAGAGTTGGACGCTTAACCGACTGAGCCCCAACGTCCCTGTCTTATGCATATTTGTATCCCCTCAGCACTTACTCAATGTCTTATATGTCTTACACATAGTGGATGACATCTAAATATTTGTGAAGTTGAATTTGGTGAGGCAAGCCATTCTTGTCTTATAGCTACAGAACAAGAGCTAATCTGTAGTTGTAAAGGTTCTGGATCATTGAATGAAAGCTGCTCTTTCAGCAGATCATAATTGTGCAAAGCTGTTAAGTGTATACTTTTGAAAAACAGGTTTTGCTGTGTTACTGAGTTCATGTTGCCATGACAACCTTAACTTTTGGCACTTTCTGAATTTAGTGTCCTACTTAATTTCCTGTGTTTGGCTCTGAGAGACCATATTGTTCTGTCCTTTTCGTTTGCTTTTACAAATCTTTGAACTGAAAATCATTTATAAATTTATTTTATTTGCCTTATTAGGTCCTTAATAGGATCCTAAGACTGGGGACTTGGTCGATTACCTTTGGGATCCCTGATAGCACCCAGGAATGCCCTATACTTTTTAGACATTGTGTGTGTCAATATACATTGTAGATGAATTGAGAAATTGTTGGTGCAGTAGGGCAGAACAATGTTTGTCCCAAAGATGTTTAAATCCCAATCCTTGGAACCTGTGAATATGTCACCTTAGAAAGTAAAAGGGGCTTGCAGAGGTGATTAAGAATTTTGAGGGGCTCTTGGGTGTGGCTCAGTTGGTTGGTGTCCAACTTCACTTTGGCTAAGGTCATGATCTCGGGGTTTGTGAGTTCGAGCCCTACATTGGGCTCTCTGGCTGTCAGTGCAGAGCCCATATGGGATCCTCTGTCTCCCTCTCTTTCTGCCTCTCCCCCACTCACCCTCTCTCTCTCTCTCTCTCTCTCTCTCTCTCTCTCTCAAAAGTAAGTAAACATTAAAAAAAAAAGAAAAAAGAATTTTGAGACAGGGAGGTTATCCTGGATCTTCCAGGTGGGCCAATGTAATCATAAGGGCCTTTGTAAGAGGGAGGCAGGAGGAACAGGGTCAGTAGCAGGAAACTGATGATGGAAGAAAGGGGTTGGAGTGGCATGAAGGAGCCTTAAGTCAAGGAATGTGGGAGTTTCTACAAGCTGAAAATGTCAAGGAAATAAATTCTCCCCTGAAGTCTCCAGAAGGAATGAAGCCCTGTGTCCACTTTGATTTTAGACTCCTGACCTTCAGAACTGTAAGACAATAAATAAATATGTTGTTGTAAGCCACTTCATTTGTGGTACTTTGCTGTAATAGCAATCGGGAACCAGTACAGTTGGGTTACTGCTTTTAACAGGTTTCTAAAACCACTTAGTGGGGTGAAGTGAAAATCCATCTGGATGTATTTTTTGGCTCAATTCCAGACAACACTACTTCTAGTAGTACAAAAGGGTGAAGTAGGAAGGAGGCATGGAGATGATCTTGTTAATTACAGTGTAGTTAGTATCAGAATTCCAGTAATATATGAGATGGGTATAGAGTTATCTTTAACCAATTCATTGAGTTTAAAACTGTCATTCACTGGGGCGCCTGGGTGGCTCAGTCGGTTGAGCGACCGACTTTGGCTCAGGTCATGATCTCATGGTTCGTGAGTTTGAGCCCTGCGTCAGGCTCTGTGCTGACAGCTCAGAGCCTGGAGCCTGCTTCTGATTCTGTGTCTCCCTCTCTCTCTGCCCCTCCCCTGCTCATGCTCTGTCTCTCTCTGTCTCAGAAATAAATAAACATTAAAAATATTTAAAAAACATAAAACTAAAAATAAAAGTGTCATTCACTCAAAAAACTTGTATTGGGTGTCAGTGACTGCTAAGCATTGTGCTCTATGCTGGGCCCCAGGTCAGACCTCACAGGGGTCACAGTAAGACCTCCTGGGGTTAGCAAGGCCTTGGACTCGTGAGTGTGTAGGGCTTCAGGGGACGATATGACTCCGTTTATTGTGAGGTGGGAATTTACATGTCAAGCCACCTGTCAAAATCCAGTGTTCAGGATCCATGCAAACCTTCACAACAGGTCTTTGCAATGTTGAACAGGCATTGCACCCTTTAATGGAGCTTTTTACAGATACTGATGCCAGTGCCCCATCCTTGGAGATTTTGACTCAGTAGGTCTGGGGTAGGTCTGGGAATCTATGTCTTAAGTCTATGGTGTCCCAAAATGTTGAACATGGCTTATGTGTTAGCACTTAAAACTACTCAGTCCTAAATGGGCAACATACTAGTGATCGTACTGTGAGCAGCATTTTTAATGTGTATTCCTGAGAACACATGTTCTCTAGCATGGTACGCCCGCACCAGTTTGATGACCTTTGCAAAACAATGCATAGTACATTACTTTTCTGGAGGGTCATGATGGATATTTGCACATTAAAAGCTCTAAGTTGGGGCACCTGAATGGCTTAGTGGATTAACTGCCTGACTTTGGCTCAGGTCATGATCTCACAGGTTTGTGAGTTCAAGCCCCACGTTGGGTTCTGGGCTGGCAGTGTGGAGCCTGCTTGGGATTCTCGCTCTTCCCTCTCTCCCTACCCCTCCCTAGCTCGCATCTGCTGTCTCTCAAAACAAATAAATAAACTTAAAAGTTTTTTTAAAAAAATATCTAGATTTTCCTAGATTAAAAGAAACTGCTTAACTCTTTTTCACCCATATTTTCCAAACTTACTTGACCATTGAACTGCCTCATCATGTACTTTTAATTAAATATGCTGTGCCATGAATGCTTTCCAGGCCACACCTGAGAAAACACTGATCTAGAAAAACAGAGGTAATAATGGCATTTGCCTCATTTAGAAAGTACCAGTTTATGTGTGGGGATCTCTGCAATTATCATAAACATACATATGATGCATCAATTCACAGGAAAAACAATGGCCACAGTATTTCCTAACCTAGAGAGTCCATTTAAAAGTGTGTATTTTAAGTCACAGAATCATGGAACTTCCATCCAGATGGTCTTTTCCGTATTGATCATGGGTGGGAGGTTGACATTCCCAGAGTGCTCTCTGCTTCCCACATACTCTGCATGCTTTATCTTACTTCCATTTTATTGCTACTCTATGTATTACCACTACCATTTTAAAGATGAAAAAGCAGAGACAAAGAAGTTAAATGGCTTGACTGAAATAGACACTTATTAATTCCACTCCTGTTCTTTGCACAGTACTGTGTGTTTTACATGCAGTGTCTCATTTAATCCTCCCTCAGAACCTATAGGGTAGGCATTAGTGTGAATGAACTTGTCCAAAGTCCCTCAGCTCATATGTGACAAAAATAAGACTGTCTCCATAGACCATAGCCTCCCCACTACAACAGGTTATCTTCCTAACTCCCAGGGTACCCCATTTTTGTCTTTTCAGGGTGTAGCTAAAGATGTAGATGTTGACATAGTATGGGATCGATGAGTTAGGGCAGAAGCAAAGTGTACAATTGAGCAAAAGAAGTTTAAGTCCTAAGAGGAGTGAATGCCACCAGCAAGGAGAACAATAGAGATATTAGAAACTGAGTCTTAATCAGGAACAAGGGGAAAAGTAATATCACACGTAAAAAATACATTATGTCAGGAGATCCAGTTATCTGGATTTTAATTAAAATCTTTCTATAGGGGCGCCTGGGTGGCTCAGTTGGTTGAGCATCTGACTTTGGTTCAGGTCATGATCTCGGGGTCTGTGAGTTCAAGCTCCACATCGGGCTCTGTGCTGACAGCTCAGAACCTGGAGACTGCTTCAGATTCTGTGTCTCCCTCTCTCTCTGCCCCTCCCCGACTCGTGCTCTGTCTCTGTCTCGGTCTCTGTCTCTCTCTCAAAAATAAACATTAAAAAAAAAATCTTTCTATGTGTTAAAAACAGTGCCTTTTTTTTTTAAGAGTCCTTTTTCTGAGTCATAGTTTCTCAAATTCAGTTGTTAGAGTCAACATCTGAACAACTCCGAAAAACACAAGTGCTTGGTGACCACATGGACAGTTGTCCCGAGGCATGTCAGACAGAAGTATGGGATCTTCTTGTGACAGCAGCATTGATTCAGAGCAACAGGAACAGCCAGCAAATGAAGCAAGTCAATAAGAAGGCTAGACCCTAAAGTGAAAAAAAGGTCTGTGCAAAGTTTCACAAAATTCTGGAGTATTCGTGTGAGGAACTAATGAAT
Organism: Panthera onca; assembly: GCF_046562875.1. Classification (NCBI taxonomy): domain Eukaryota; kingdom Metazoa; phylum Chordata; class Mammalia; order Carnivora; family Felidae; genus Panthera; species Panthera onca. The sequence goes on along the minus strand of NC_138356.1, from coordinate 16,442,169 downwards.
TTGTCATATAACTTCTTTCCGCCAGCCATTCACACGTGAAGTAACCACAAAAATCAGTAGCAATGCTCAGTTAGGAAGGGTAATATTTCAGGTAGGACTGCTGGAGATTGACATAAGCGTCTTCTTTCTGCTTCTGAAATTATTCGGATGTGTTCTGGTCTTCACAACTTCCCAACATCCCCAAATTATATTTTGTTACAACTTTTCTGAAGAATCATTTGCAGAGAAATGAGCATAACATTTTAAGGCAGGCTCCTCATGTTTCCCTTCACCCATAACTCAGGCTCACAATTGGGAAATTGTTTTTTTGTTGTTAGCATTACTACCAAAGAGAAGAAAGGGAACAAGTTTTAATATTTTTTACTTTTGTAGTAAAAGGACTGAAACTGTGAGATGCCTCCTTTCCTGATCAGAAGGGGTTTTCATAGTCCTTCGGATTGGGTGACTCAGGGTTTCTCCTCACATTTATCTTATAATGTGAGAGAAAGATCATTTCTGAAAAATGTTACCCTTAGGTGTCTCCTTAAAGAATTCCTTAGAGAATCCAGTGTGCATCTTCTTTATTGCTTTACGAAGGACAGAGTAAAAATGAGCAATGCTCATGCATCAGGTACTCTGGTGAGCAGGACACAGCTAGAGACAGTCAGTCAATGTGAATTCTCACTCTGCTGTGGGCTTCTTAGGGCAAGTAAGTCAGCTTTCCTGCTATCTCTCTATGTCATCCTTTCTTTCTGTAAAATGAGGTCATGCCAGTAATCCAGCTCACAGAGCAGTTGTGAGAGAAATGAATAAAAGCAACAGTATTGTTGGGTCTTTATATGAAATGCCCGCATCCTAGATTTTTAGCAAGACTTATTATTATGGTCACAAACAAATGTACATTAACATACTACCAGGCACCTCTCACTAAAAGTTGGTAGGGAATGGAGTGCCTGGGTGGCTCAGTTGGTTAAGTGTCCAACTTCAGCTCAGGTCATGATCTGCTAGTCTGTCGATTTGAGCCCCGTGTCAGGCTCTGTGCTGACAGCTCAGAGCCTAGAGCCTTCTTCTGATTCTGTGTCTCCCTCTCTCTCTGCCCCTCCCCAACTCATCCTCTGTTTCTCCATCTCTCAAAAATGAATAAATGTTAAAAAAAATTTTTTTTAAGTTTGTAAGGGAATAAAACTATTTGTGTTTCAATCAATGGTGCAGAAAAAACTGGGCATCCAGATGTTTAAAAAATGAATAAAGATACAGATCTTGTATCCATCATAAAAGTAACTCAAAATGGATTGTGGACCTAAATGTGAAATGTAAAACTGTTAAACTCCTAGAACATAACATAGGAGAAAAATCTAGATGACCTTGGGTGATGACTTTATAGATAAAAGCACTGAAGGCATGATCAATGAATGGAAGAATTGATAAGCTGGATTTCATTAAAATTAAAAATTTCTGCTCTGCAAAAGACAGTGTCAAGAAAAAAAAAAAAAGCCACAGACTGGGAGGAAGTATTTGCAAAGACTGTTGTCCAAAACATACAGAGAACACTTAAAACTCAACAATAGGAAAACAAATAACCCAATTAAAAATTGGCCAGAGGCCTTAATAAACACCCCGGCAAAGAAGATATACAGATGGCAATGATGCATATGAAAAGATGCTTCATATCATATGCCATCACAGGAATGCAAATTAACACAACAATAAGATACCACTACATACCTATTAGAACGGCCCAAATCCAGTACACCAACAACAGTAAATGATGGTGAGAATGTGGAGTTAATAGGAAGTCTCTTTACTGGTAGGAATGCAACACGGTACAGCCACTTTAGAAGACAGTTTGGTGGTTTCTTGCAAAATTAAACATACTCTATCATATGATCCAGTAATTATACTCTTTGGTATATACCCAAAGGAGTTGAAAACGTATGTCCATACAAAAACCTGAACATGGATGTTTGTAACACTTGTATTCATAATTGTCAAAATTTGGAAGCAACCAAGATGTCCTTCAGTAGATGAATGAATAAATATGTTGTGGTACAACCAGACAGTAGACTGTTATTCAGCACTAAAAAGAAATGAGCTATCAAGCTATGAAAAGACATGGAGGAAACTTAAAAATGTGTATCATTAAGTGAAAGTAGTCAGTCTAAAAAAGCTGCATATTGTATGGTTCCAACCATGTGACATTCTGGAAAAAACAAAACTATGCAGACAGTAAAAAGATCAGAGGTTGCCAGGGGTTTGCGGAAGTGAGATAATGAGCAGAACACAGAGAAACTACGTTTGTCCAAACCCATAAAATGTACAATACCAACAGGGGATGAACCCTAATATAACTATGGTCTTTGGGTGATAATGATGTGTCAATGTAGATTCTTCAATTGTAACACATGTGTCACTCTTGTGGGGGATGTTGATAGTCGGAGAGGCTATGTATATACCAGGAAAGGGAGTATGGAACTCTGTACCTTCTACTTAATTTTGCTGTGTACCCAAAACTGCTTTAAAAAATAAAGTTTATTAAAAAACACCTTTTGTAAGTGATAGCTTCACATCTTTCTTTCTTTTTTCCTCCTTTGCTCCCTCCCTCTCTCTCTCTTCCTTTCTTTCTTCCTCCCTCCCTTTCTCCCTCCCTCCCTCCCCCCTCCCCCTTCCTCTCTCCCCTCCCTCCCTCCCTCCCTCCCTTCCTCCTTCCCTTCCTTCCTACACTCCCTTCTGTTCCCTTCTCTTTTGTCTTCCCTTCCCTTCCCTTCCCTTCCCTTCCTCTCTTTCTCTTTCCTGTAAGCTCTAGGCCCAACATGGGCCTTGAATTCATGACCCTGAGATTAAGAGTCACATGTTCTACCAACTGAACCAGCCAGGAACCCCCACCCCTTAAAAAAAAAATCACATTATTCTTTAATATAAGGACTTCACTATTCACACATATTAAGTTGTACATAAGCAGATACAACTCTTAGTAAATGACAAAGCTACCTCTATCTGTCTGTCATTTAATCTGTCAATTCCCTAGTTGTTAGAATAGTTCAAAATCACTCAATGAAAATTAAAAAATATTAAACAATTGGTATACAGGTTAGTGTGAAAACCAGGAAACATAAAACTTAGCTTATCCTACAATTTCAGATTTCTTAACCCACGTGTATTGGACCATTTGCTGAGCTAGGGCTCTGCTAGGCTCTGGCAGTAAGTCATAAGGTTCTCCTTACATATTTGTCCCATGTAAATATATATCATAATCGTATACGTTGCCTATAAATTCATACTCAGCTGAGTTATAAATGTAATTATACACTACAGTTATTCATTGCCAAATGTTGCTATCAGTGTTCCAGAAGGACTGGGTTTTAGACGTTATAAAGACTATGTCCATTCCTATGTGATTTTCGTGTATCTTCTGTGTTGATAATCTGTCTTACCCAAATCTCAGTTACTGTTTGCCACTTGCTCTTAGTATGTGAATAGTCTTTTCTTCAGTAGGATTCCTCCTTTCAGCTCTACCTCCTTACATTCTTTCTTCACTGTTCCTGCCAAAATAATTTTCTCTGCTTACCAATTGATTTGACAAATGTACTTGTTATCTACTACTGTGTAACAAAATATCACAAATTTCAAAATGTGCTTCAAAAAGCACTGATTTATTAACCCACAGTTAAAAAAATTTTTTAATGTTTATTTCTGGGAGAGAGACAGAGTGCGAGTGGGGAGGGGGTACAGAGAGAGGGAGACACAGAATCTGAAGCAGGCTCCAGGCTCTGAGCTGTCAGCACAGAGCCCAACATGGGACTTGAACCTGTGAACTGGTAGATCATGACCTGAGCCGTGAGATCATGACCTGAGCCAAAGTCGGACACTTAACTGACTGAGCCACCCAGATGCCCCAGTTAACCCACAGTTTTATAGGTCAGAAATCCAACACAGTGGAGCTGGGTTCTCTGTTTGGGGTGAACTCAAAGCTAAAATCAAAGCGTCAGCTGGACTGAGTTCTTGTCTGGAGACTCCGGGAAAAATCAACTTTTTTTTTTTTTTAATATTTATTTATTTTTGAGAGGCAGAGCAGAAGCGGGGTAGGGGCAGAGAGAAAGGGAGCCACAGAATCCAAAGCAGGCTCCAGGCTCTGAGCTGTCAGCCCAGAGCCCAATGCAGGGCTCAAACCAAGGAACTGTGAGATCATGATCTGAGCCAAAGTCTGATGCTTAACCGACTGAGCAACTCTGGCACCCTGAAAAAAATCAGCTTCTAAGTTCATGCTTATTGTTGGCAGAATTCAGATATTTGCAGTTGCAGGGCTAAGATTTCTGCCTATCTGGGGTGCCTGGGTGGCTCATTTAGTTAAGCATCCCACTTCAGCTCAGGTCATGGTCTTGTGGTTCACGTTAGTTGGGGCCCCGGAACAAGGTCTGTGCTGACAGCTCGGGGCCAGGAGCCTGCTTCAGATTCTTTGTCTCCCTTTCTCTCTGCCCCTCCCCTCTTCACATTCTGTCTCTCTCTCTCAAAAATAAATAAACATTAAAAAAAACTATTTCTGCCTACTTGCTGGATGTCAGCTGGCACCTGCTTTTAGCAACTATATCCCACCCATATTGCCCCTCTGTCTTCAGGCCAGCAATAGTGAGTTGAATCGTTCTCATACTCCAAATCTCTGATTTCCTCTTCTGCTGCCAGCTGGAGAAAACTCCAAGCTTTTAAAGGTTTCAGGTCATTAAGTTATGGACATCTTGATAATACTCTTTTCTTACAGTCACCTGTGTCATATACCATAATCTAATCACAGGAGTAAAAGCCATCAGATTCATAGTACTGAATATTATGCAGGGTGGGTGTGGGGGTGAAGGGAAGAGGCAGGGCATCTTGGGGGCCACATAGAGTCCTACCTACACTCACTCCTCCCCTCCATAAACTCTGCCTTCTGCAGAGTACCATGGGCAACCTCAATTTCTTTCTGTCCCAGTCTGACTATCACATGTCATTGTTCTATTTTCAACCCTATCTCAAGGCAACATCTCATGGTGCAATTCCCAAATGTTCCCAAATGCTCACTGAACTCCATTGCATCGGAGTCCTCAGAAGCTCCAGCTGCTCAAAACTTGCTCCTTGTGGATCCTTGGCCTGTAAACAATCCATGTTGTCAGACACAGGAGGCACCCTGCAGGGTTTCTCTGAGGATGGGTTATGAATATTAAGATACGTTACACTTACTAAAAACAAAACAAAACAACAAAACTGAAGACAGCAAAACTCCCAAACATACAGTGCCTGTAGTCACTTGACTGAATTACTTAAAATCTTAAGAGCTGATGGTCCTAAAATTTCTACCAACAAACCAGAAATCAAGTGTTTGCAGGCTGCCATCTGGGCCTTGAATGAAAAAGAAAATTGTATCTAATCTTCAATTCCAGTTTTATTCAGAGACCAATAAATAAATAAATAAATAAAATAAAATAAAGTAAAATAAAATAAAATAAAAAGTAAAAGACGTCTTTTGTAGGCAGGAACTGAGAAATGGTATGGTGTCTTATTCTAACTGATCACACTTGCTCATTTGTCACAGCTCCTGGGTGGCCTGGTGATGAATATTGTATAAAGTTCTAGACCAAAACACTTTAGTTTTTGACCTGGTGCTTCCTGATTTAGATTTTTAATAAATATAATTCATTTTTTTCAGTACTTGTTTTATTGTTGTGGCTAACTGAAAATTTGTCTCAAACCCCCTTAAAATTAAAAGAGGTTGATTTTTTTTTTTTTTTTGTCACTGAAAAATATTGGGTAATCCAGGCTTGGGGACTTCATTTGGAGCTTAATAATGTTATTAAGGGCCAGTTTTTTCCTTTCCGCTTTACCTGCTAATACGTGATCTTTATGCCAGGTCTGATGCCCCCTCGTGGTTCTAAGGTGACTTGCAACAACTCAGTACAGTGTGCTGTTACCATTCACATCCAGTAGGAGAAAGAGCTGGTCTGAGCCAACATGCTGAATTTCATGTGTACTGGATGTGGGTAACATCCGTGGCCACTGCTGATCAGTGACATAGAGAAATGGAACGTATTGGTGTGTTGTCGTCAAGATAGGATACCTGGAGAGGAGTAAGATGCTTGGAAACAAATCCTGATATTATGTACAAGATACCAAATGCTATGTGAATACAATCTCTGTTTTTTGTTTGGTTTTTGTTTTTGTTTTTTGTTATTTTTTTAGAGAGAGAGAAAAAGGGCACAAGTGAGCCAGGGGCAGGGGGGGAGTGGGGGAAGTGGGCTTACCCTAAGCAGGGCTTGCGTTCACCCAAAGTGGGGCTCAAGCTCATCCAATGTGGGACTCGAACTCATGAACCATGAGATCATGACCTGAGCCCAAGTCAGATGCTTAAGGACTGAGTTACCCAGGTGTCCTACAATCTGTGTTTTGAGGAAATCTGTAAAAACCTTCTTTTTATATTTTAAAAAATTTTGGCATATATGCAGTCACTCTAGCTATATTTGGATGTACCATTTATTGGCATTGTGTATTTTTTATGGTTTTTATCTAGTTTATAGATAGTATAATTCCCAACGGTTGAGAGATACGAAAAGGTTGTTGAAATAATTTCACACTCCCTTAATAAATAATGGGTAGATGCTGCCCTCAGGGTAGTCCAAGAGCATTTTCCTAAAAGGCTTAAACTCCTTAAAGACATGGCAGGTGGAAAGGAGGGACTTGAAGTTGCTGGGAAGCAATGAGAGAAAACTGGAGGGGGAGCCATTTTTTGTCTAAATTCACAGTTGGATTTTTTCAAACTAATACAAATAACAGTATTCTCAAAATGTCTCATTAAGTTAATGCTAATTGCAGAGAATGACATTTTAAAAAAATGTTTATTTTTGAGAGAGAGCGCACACACACGCACGCGGGCATGAGTGGGGGAGGGGCAGAGAGAGAGAGAGAGAGAGAGAGAGAGAGAGAGAGACAGAATCCCAAGCAGGCTCCAGGCTCCCAGCTGTCAGCACAGAGCCCAATGCGGGGCTTGAACTCACGATCCGAACCACGAGACCTGAGCTGAAGTCGGACACTTCACTGACTGAGCCACCCAGGCGTCCCAAGAATAACTGTTAATAGGCAGAAGAAACTATACTGTGTTGTGAATACGCCAGTTCTCCAAATGGCAAAGTTATCCCTTTCTTGGTATGGGAATGGAAGATGAGGTCTGTCTCTGATCTCAGGATTCTCACAGGTTGGAGATTTAAATACTGTTGTTGCTTGGAAAGGATAATTCAATAAAAAAAGGTCAGTACCTCAAATAGGGTTGGAATAGTATATATGAAAAGGATCTTTCATGACAGCAGGTTTCTCTTTCTATTTCTGATTTAGCATAGATACAGAAACCTTTAAACTACTCTGCTGACACCTGACAGTAAGCAAGACCTTTCCTTAAAACTTAGCTGTCAATTCAAATGTTAAAAAAAAAAAAAAGATCAAACTAGTCTCACCTATGTGCTTTGCAAAGCTCCAAAAATCAGGGAATTTTCTCACCAAATACCTGAGCTTTGGTGTGGTTAGGATTTCCCCCTGAAAGACATTAACCCCTTCATTCCCCTTCAGTGGCTCCAACATTCCCATCATGCTGCATATTGTCTGTGGCAGCTTCTGCAGAAAAATAACGGCCAGTGAAGGCCGTGGCCTCACACCCAGGGCTGATAAAACCGTAACATCAAAGGTATGAATTCATGAGGGAAGATGATTTCTCCACATTTTGCCCTCAACTCCTAGGACTTCCTCTTCAGTGCTTCTTGGAGGTCTTATAGAAGACTCTATCTCCTCTATTTTCTCCAGTGGGATATTTTACCTGGATTATTATCACAACTATTTTGCTACGTGCAATGAAATTAGTAGTGATTCCATTTGTTGAAATCATATGTAGACGGCAGTGCTCTCTGCCTTATTACCAAATGAGTACAGCGTGCCCTTCAATAATTCTTTAAACTCTCAAATGCCATGGAAATAATATGCTGGAATATTACTGAGCTGTGACTGAAGCACCATTTGTGCTAAATATGACAGCACACAAATGATATTCCTCTATAAAAGTTCAAACTACATTAATCTTTTAGGGAGGTTCATTGACTGGGAAGATGGCTTAGATATAAAATATATAAAATAAAGACACTGAGGGCTCACTGAGGAGAGCTTTTCTGGTCAGGATTTCTAGGAACAAGTGTAATGTAAGGTCTATAAGTTTAACCCTTTCTGATTGGAATGTGACCAAGAGAATGCAGTTCTGAAGGGGAGAGATTCAAATGATATTGCACATATTTCAGCATGAGAAAAAATGGGCTTTCAGATCTGCGAAATATAAGTTAAAGGACAGGGATTAAACAACCGAGATAAATACACAATATTATTGTTGTGGGAATCTGGAGACAAATGTGATGAGGATTCCCAGGTTGGTGTTTATAGTCCCAGCCCTTATCCATTTGCTGTTTAGAAGAACTGCAGGTCTTCCTATGCAGTCTCTCCAAAGCCATTTGTCTGTCATTTCCCCTTATCTTAGGGCCACACAAAGAGAAACAATTGCATGAACATCGTCTTCTTTTCCTGGGTTTCTAGAGGTGGCAGTAAGTCAGTAGGGTAGTAGTATACACATCAAGAGGTGATAATGGGTAAGAGATTTAATTAGCATTAACAAAAGTAGTTTCAATGTAAATATGATATACAATCAAGTTTCTAGATACTAGTTTTTCTAAAATGTATGGAATGAATAAAAACAACATTGTCATTTAAAAAAATTATAAATGTAATGTATATTTATTCAATGCGTAAAACATGTACCAGTATAGAAACACACAAAGGGAAAGTCACCTGTCATCAGTGTTCAGAGAAAACCATCACTAACATGCTGGCATGTATCTCGTAGTCTCCATTCTGTAAAGACAGAGACACAGTATCCTTTTATTTATTTTATTTTATTTTATTTTATTTTATTTTATTTTATTATTTTATTTTATTTTACTTTATTTCATTTTATTTTGCATTTTATTTGTATTTTATTTTTATTTAAATTACAGTTCTTTCGGGCACCTGGGTGACTTGGTTGAGTGGCCAACTTTGGCTCAGGTCATAACCTCGCTGTTTGTGAATTTGACGGGCTCTGTGCTGACAGCTCAGAGCCTGGAGCTTGGTTGGGATTATGTGTCTCCCTTTCTCTCCACCCCTCCCCTGCTTGCACTCTGTCTCTCTTTCTCTCTCAAAAATAAATAGGCATTTAAAAATTTTTTAAAAATTCGAGTTAACATACAGTGTAATATTAGTTACAGGTGTACAATGTAGTTATTCAGTACTTCCATGAAATACTTAATCCCCATCACCAATTTAACCCATTCTCCCACCCACCTCCCCTCTGGTAACTATCATTTGGCTCTCTATAGTTAACAGTCAGCTTCTTGGTTTGCCTCTCTCTTTTTTACAGTATCATCTTATATATTGACTTTTACTCAACAATGTATTTCCCCATGTCAATAAATAAGATAATCCCCAGAAGGAGTTTATTATTAACATTAAAAAAATTTTTTTTTAATGTTTATTTATTTTTGGGAGAGAGAGAGAGAGAGAGAGAGAGAGAGAGAGAGAGAGAGAGAGCATGAGTGGGGGAGGGGCAGAGAGAAAGGGAGACACAGAATCCGAATTAGGCTCCAGGCTCCGAGCTGTCAGCACAGAACCTGACTCTAGGCTCGAACTCATGAGCTGTGAGATCATGACCTGAGCTGAAGTTGGACGTTCAACTGACTGAGCCACCAAGGTGCCCCTATTATTAACATTTTTATTAAAATTTTTTATATTATTGGGGCGTCTGGGTGGCTCAGTTGGTTAAGCATCTGACTTCGACCCAAGTCATGATCTCACGGTTGGTGAGTTCGAGCCCCATGTCGGGCTCTATGCTGACAGCTCAGAGCCTGGAGTCTGCTTCAGATTCTGTGTCTCCCTCTCTCTCTGCCCCGGCCCCACTGGCTCTCTCTCTCTCTCTCTCTCTCAAAAATAAGAATAAACATTAAAATTTTTTAAAAATTTATTATAAATGTAATATATACTTTTCCAAAGAAAAAGTAAGTAATACAAAAAGTTCTAAAAAGAAGTAAATACCAGGGGCACCTGGGTGGCTCAGTCTGTTGAGCATCCCACTCTTGATTTTGGCTCAGGGTCATGGTTTTAGGGTTGTGCGATTGAGACCCACTTTGGGCTCTGAACTGAGGGTGGAGCCTGCTTGGGATTCTCTCTCTCTCTCTCTCTCTCTCTCTCTGTCTCTCTCTGTCTCTCTCTCTCTTCTCTCTCCCTCAGTCCCTCTCCCCCTGCTCATGCTCTCTCTCTCTCTCTCTCTCTCGAAAAAAAAAAAAAACCAAAAAAACGGTAAAGAACATTTAAAATCCTATCACCCAGAGATAATCCCAGTTAACATTTTAGAAAACATTCTTGGATATATCTTTATCATCAGTGAGATAATGGGTCCTCCCCACTTTCCTGAAGTGAACAACCTGGGTCACTTCTGAGGCATTCCTGATACTCACAGGTATGCAGTTTGAAAACCAGTGGATTGGAAGATAGCTAAGACCTACTTCATCTATCTCTATAAGGAATGATGACAGTGTAAAATAAGTCAGAAGAGACACTGGAGGGGTATTTATGAGGGAAAAGCCACATGATACCATGATGGCGTTGATGGCCATGGGAAGAGAAGAGAAGTCTGTGGTAACTCCTACATTTCTGACTTGAGTCCTGCTGCTGAGGAGAAGAGAAAAGAACCTAATGTCCCTTCTACCACTTGCTTCACCCATCTTAGCTAACTAGGGCTCCTTGCATTTTTGCCCTTGGGCTCTTGCTCTGGCTGTTTCCTCTGCCTGGAACAGTTTCCCCACAGATCCTGCCTCACCAGCTCCTCCTCCTTCACCAGGCAAATGTCTGTTCAGATTTTACCTTCTCCATGACGACTTCCTCACCAGATATCCCTGTCTTATTACCATATTGATTCCTCCTTACTTTACTTTGCCTTGTCTTTTTGTTGTTTTTTTTTTTTTTTCATAGCATTTACCGCCTGCTACCATACTATATAATTGGTTTACATACATGTTTCTTGTTTGTGTGTTTACGTCAGGAGAATTTAAACTCCTTAAGGACAAAGATTTTTGTCTGTTTGGTTCGCAAGTTTGGTTCGCAAGTACCCAGAATAGTGCATGCCATATAAATAGCTGCTCAATTAATATATGTTGACTACATTAATTAAATAGCATTGGAGGGTGAGATCATGAGAGTGGGTAAGAAGAGAGGAGGGGAAAGATCTGAGAGCTCTTATAGGGGTAGAATCTTATAGGGGTAGCTCTTAGAGAAAAACAATGAACCAGAGATATCACTAAGATCCCATACAAAAGTGATTCCCTACCTTTTCACTATTGAATTATCCTGTCAATTATTTTTAAGTCTTTTCCCAATAACCTATAACTTACTAATAGAGATTCATAGAACTGGCTCAAAAGAGTCTATTATTTTTAGGTTAAATATATATTGAATACTTGGAGCCAGAACCAATTGACCTATTGATTTGAGAGCCAGGACAGAAAGTCCATTTACCTGCCAAGTTCTGATTTTCCATGTCAGAAAGAATCCCTGCAGTATTGATTAGCTGCTTCTGGGTACCACCAATGTATTTCACAACTGGATGTTTCTAAATAAGGATTAAGGCAGAGATGGTGACTTTTAGATACCAATTAATACAGTAACAGAGACCAGCATTGTAAATAAAGGTTTTATATTACCTGAGCTATGGGACAGGATGTTGACTTTGCCATTCAGTCTCATTTATTACAGGGAAGTCATTTAATTTTCCCCCCAAAGCATTTCTGTTTGCCTTTCAGTCTTGCCTGTGGCACTAAGATGGTAAAGAATATCCCTGCCTAGACTCTTCACTGTCAGTGATATGTGGTGTAACAGTGCTAATAAGCTACTTGATGATGGGTAAATATTTTGTAATGTTTTTTTCTGGCGTGTATATCAAAGAATCTACTCAGCTTCAGTCTGCAAGCTTTGCTCTCTCCCTGCCCACTGAAACCCCTAAAACTTGCGCTTGGATGCAAAAAAAGCCAATAGATCAAAGCCCTAAATATTCATATCCACCCTACACTGGTGGATTCCATACATCTGGAATCTCTGATGAAGTTCTATTACTTGACATTTGAGATACCTTTTCTTGCTTACACCCCCAGTCAGAAATTCCCTAATAAAGTTTTCCTTAAGAGGTTTGTTTTTTCCCTTTAATTTCTATTCCTCCTGCCAATTTCCCATGTCACAATAAAAGGCATCGCAGACTTCTTATTGCTTAAACCAGAAACATAACAGTATCCATGATGCCACCATTATCCTCACCACATATCCAGTCCAGTCATATGCCTATCGGATATCTTAACATTAACTCCTTTACATGTCCAATGAGACCACCTTCATCTTCCCATCTGTCTTTGAAGAAAACTTTCCTCTTTAGCCTATGATCCCCTTCAACTCATTTTCTGTAGGACAGCAAAGTGACCTTCTTAAAACATAAATTGGATCAGATCAATCTCAGTTTAAGCCCTTCAGTGACTTTTTTGCATGTATCCTCTTTAGATACAGGCCCAATCAGACAAGGAGCTGTCTTGTTTGCTATTGTGTTTTCAGGGCTTTGGACAATGCATAGTTTGTGCCCAGTAAGTACTTTTAGAATGAAGGAAGTTTGATGACCTACATGTTTCTTAAAAATGTAAGGTCCTCTTCCATCTTTTTTGGAATCACAACAGTAAGAGTTGGAATGGACCTTAGAGATTATCTGGTTCAACCTCCTTTTGTATCTAATTTCACAGCTCCTCGTGTTTACCTCAGTAGAATGTAAACTCCTTAAGGACAAGGAGTTTTGTCTCTTTGGTTTCCAAGTACCCAGAATAGTGCCTGTCATATAAATAGCTGCTCAATTAATATATGTTGACTTCATTAATTAAATAGCATTTCACAATTAGATGTTGCCAGGCTCACCATTTTGGAGCTATTTTGATGCTAGATTCTGCTTCAGGTTCCTGTCTGATCAGTGTCTGGTCCTTATCATTCACTATATACAGGGCCTCTTAAATTGGGTTCTTTTTCATTGCTTCTACAGCTGGACCTCATCCTGTCCCTCATCATTGAATATAATTATTCAATAATTTGAATTATTGAGACAATCTGGTAGCTCAGTTTCTTTCTGACTTATTTTCTACCAATGTTTAAAAGGACACATTTTCCCAGATAATTACTAGTCTGCTATTCTTCTCCTCAGTTGGTTAAGCATCTGACTCTTGATTTCGGCTCAGGTCATGGTTTCACAGTTTTGTTCATGGGATTGAGTCCTGTGTTGAGCACCCTGGCGTGGGATTCTCTCTCTCCCACTCTCTCTGCCTTTCCTCCACTTATGTGCACACACCTGTGCACTCTCTTTTTCAAAATAAATAAACTTAAAAAAAAAGTGTACCTGCCAAATCAAATCTAAATTTCTTTGCTTAAAACAAAGGGGTAGGAACCATCTTGTCTTCTCTCCACCTATTCATGCCACTTCTCAGTCACAGCCTCTCCTTTCCAGGTGAGCCTTACAATAAAGAGGTGCTTGTTCCTACTTTTTTTCAAGGTATTACAACACTGTCCTCAGGATCCAGGTCATAACTTTGTCTCAAAGACCTAATTCCTAACTAATTCACTTCACATAAGTAATTAAAAAAAAAAAAAAATAGGTCGGGGCACCTGGGTGGCTCAGTCGGTTAAGTCTCAGACTCTTGGTTTCAGCTCAGGTCATGATCTCATAGTTCATGAGGTGAAGCCCCGCATTGGGATCGACACTGATGGTGTGGAGCCTGCTTGGGATTCTCTTCTCCCTCTCTCTCTTTCTGCCCTTCCCTTGCTCATGCACTCTCTCTCAAAATAAATAAATAAACATTAAAAAAATAGTTCATAATACTTAATATGACTTATTACTTACTTGCGTTTTTTATGAATTTCCTATGCAACAAGGGTCATGGGTGGGGCCTCATTCACAAGTGTACCTTACAAAATCTGACATAACTGTGTAAATAGAAGAAAACTTATTTCCATAAGGAGCCTAAGTCTCCTGTGGGATGTGTTGAAGAAAGTTTTGGATTTATTATTGGGCTTCTGAGATACTAGGATAAACATGTCTGTAGAAAGAGAAGAAGCAAAGTTGATTTGTTTTAGAAACTAAAAAAAGCAGTTGTCCTAGGGACAACTCCCTTAACTAGGGAGTTAAAGTGAGACGCACTGTCTGAGATTTGGTCTTGATTGGCCTCAAGGCAATGTATTTGTCATCTTTTCCCAAATAAGGAATAAAATTCAGGAAAGTTTAGAGTATGTCATCACCTCTTTAAAAAAATCTTATAAAAATGTTGTGTATATTAAATAAATTATAATATTTGCACTGGCAGATTTAACATTTTTATATGGACTATGTGCAAGTAACTCCTCAACTTGTAGATTTGCTAAAGTGAGAATGGAAGTCAAGGACATTGTGAAACTAATTTGGAGGTTTCTGAGCTATGAAAGAAAGACCTCGATAAACATTTGCTATGTGAATGAATTGGCTTCATCCAAGGAATGACTCTCTTGGAGTGATAAGAGTGTTGTTACTTTGTGAAAATATCCTTCAAAACACAGTCTATTGCCAGTTCTGTGTTTACTATTCCTGAATATTCTTAAGATCTGGAAGGTCACAGGACACAACCCATATGGATGTCAAGCCTCTACTGTGTTGGGTTTGGTAATTAGTGTTCATCATGGCAATCAGCCAGTGGTGATATTTTGGCTTAAAGAAAAAATGATGCTTGGGCTTTATAAACACTTTGTCTTCATGGCCTTGGGACTTCCTGATTGTATAGCCATTTTGAGGAACATTCCTGTTAAAACTCATGATAGTTCTCCAAATACATGGAAACATGTTCTCCCTTTGCCCCTCTTTTTAAAAGACCAATATGGGGCACCTGGGTGGCTCAGTCGGTTAAGCTTCTGCTCAGGTCATGATCTCATGATTCATGACTTTGAGCCCCATAGACGGCTCAGAGCCTGGAGCCTGCTGTGTCTCCCTCTCTCTCTGCCCCTCACCTGCTCATGCTCTGTCTCTCTCTTTCAAAAATAAATAAATATTAAAAAAAATTTTTTTAAAGACCAATATTATGGGAATAAAAGAGGCAGCATATCCAGGAAGAATCTGAATCATTCTTTGTAATCAAATCATTTCCTACTTTGATAAGTCTATGATTCGGTTTTGACCATAGAAACAGCAACATAAAGTTCCTGGTTCATATATTGAAATTCTGGGTTACCCTTGAAATACTTCAAAATGGTCTTCTCCTGTTGTAAGACTGGGTTAAATTTTTCTGGACAACTTATCCATAGTGTTTCAGGGAAATGTATTTAAAATGCTAACATTTCAGCACATTTAGGTGGATCTGTCCACTGGCAGGGCAAAATAATCACTTTCTTTAATCTTTAAAACCAGCTGTTCACAGACATTAATTGCCATGTCACTTACACTCCTCGAAACAGTGTCATTTGACAAAGACACACATTTTAATTTGTTTGCTGCGTCTGGTCCTATTATACTTGATACCTAGCCATTGTCAGTGGTGAAAGATTCTCAGCAACTTTGGGTGCTTGGCATTATTATACAAGATGTAGTGATTCCAAATAAGACATTTTGAGAATAATTGCATTCATATAACGTTAGTTTGGAATATAAGTCTTTTTTTAGTCAAAAACATCACATTTTCAATGAGAGCACAAAATAACCCAGTGCTGACTCATTTTTTTGAGGATGAATGCATTCATTTTTGAAGTCAAGCAAGTAGTGATGTAGAAGGCTTTGTATCTTCATCTAACTAGCCTTCATAATGCATTGACATTTTTTTTCTTAAAACAAATTTTTTTTAACGTTTATTTATTATTGAGAGACAGAGAGACACAGAGCGCGAGCAGGGGTGGGGTAGAGAGAGGAGGAGACACAGAATCTGAAGTAGGCTCCAGGCTCTGAGCTGTCAGCACAGAGCCCGATGCGGAGCTAGAACTCACAGACCACGAGATCATGACCTGAGCCAGTCGGTCGCCTAACCAGCTGAGCCACCCAGGCGCCCCAGACATTTTCATAAGAAAATAAATAGTTGCATACTTAATGTCTGGGTCAGCATATTTTTCCACCTATTTTCTTTCACTAAGATTTTGAGAATCATGCAATGAAACAAAGAAACTATTTCTTATCAATTACTATTTTTAGAGGCTTCTATATAAAAATACATAATATATATAAACCCATATCTCCTTAAGTTACAACAGAATCCTACAGAACCTAATGACTGATTGATCAATTGACTTATGTTTTTCACGTATTTTTTTAATATACATATATAGAGGAGTTACCCTTTTCTAGGCAGTGTGCTAGATTTTAGTAATATAAACAAAAATATAACATTTCTGTGCACTATAATCTCACAAGCTAGAAGGAGAGAAAAATTGTAAATATTACAATTTACATAAAATTACAAAAATTGTAAGTTGTAATATATTTAATTATAATACAGCAACAGTGAACCTGTAAAGTGTGGTTAAAGTATGTGAGCCCGTGATTAATTTTACCTGGAAAGCTCAAGGATTGACACAGTGACAACCTCAGTAGTCAGAGTTCAAACTGTTTGCAACTTCTGTTCTTTCTTGATCCTAAAGACAGAAGACAACCTAACACCAAGAGTCTAATGACCCAGGTTGAGAGGTAGAGATCTTATGACGCTCTTAGCATGCCTTAGCCAGGGGAGCTGGGGTACTGCAGAACACAGGTAACTTCACTGCCCCTGCTTACACAGGAGCATTGATTTCCACTTATATGGCTTTGATTCTCAAATCCCATCCTCCTCTGCATTCAGCGTCTGTTGCCATTCTCATCTCCTGCCATTTTAATGGCCTATTCCTATTCGTTTTGGACTTAAATATCTTCTTTAGCAATACTTTCCTTGGCCCCTTAATTTAAATTACTCTCCTCTCAAAATGTTCATCAAACTCTTTTAACTTTGCTCCATAACATTTATAGCAGTTTATAATCACAGCTTTATTTGTATGTCCATTGATTCATATGGCAAGGACTGTGTCTTACTGGACATTTTTAGTACTTAGCACACACAATAAATATTTGGGGGAATGACTGAAGTATTTGTGATTTATACAGCAACACAATCCTGGATGCAATGTACCTCAAAAAAAGGAGACCATACCCCTCTGAAGATGCCAGCATTACTTCCTGAATTCTTTACTCTTTCTTATTCCATGCCAATGGGTTATTTACCTTTTATAGTTGCTCTGAGCTGAATTAATTATGGATCTAATCAATCATGAGGGTCTATACTATAGGGACAACTACTCAGCAGCCTTCCCTATTCTTTCTTCCTTTCTTTCTTCCTTCCTTCCTTCTTTTCTCTTTCCTTCCTTCCTTCCTTCCTTCCTTCCTTCCTTCCTTCCTTCCTTCCTTCCTCTCTCTCTGTCTTTCTTTCTTTTTTTTTTTTTTTTTTTTTTTTTCAGCCTTCCCTATTCTTTACCTAAGAGTTCCAGTCTTGGCTTGTGTGAATAATGACAGCAGGACTGTTCATTATCAGTCACATTCTCTTTTATGATAGTATACGTTTCTGATCCTATGAACACTTGCCAAAGGTACCTTAGCTTATAAGGGTTTAAGGGGTGCGCTAGTTGGGTTGGTGATACAAGTATTCTGGCGTTTTATTTTCATTAGTAGTAGTGACTGTAACTAACATTTGGTAGCAACTGGTTATTGTACGATGTTGTCCGTCATAAATACCCAGGGAAAAGATTTAGGATAGGGGAGTCAGATGGGTGTAGTTGAAAGGATTAATGAAAGCATTAACACAGTAGTCCCCACTCGTCTGCGGTTTTGTTTTCCGTGGCTTCAGTGACCCATGGTCCGAAAATATTACATGGGAAATTCCGGAATTAAACAATTCATAAGTTTGAAATTACGCGCGCGTGGCTCTGAGTAGCGTGTGGAAATCTCGCGCTATCTGCTCTATCCTGCCCGGCAAGTGAATCGTCCCTCTGCCTGCAGCGCGTTCGAGCTGTGTACGCTGCCCGCCCGCCTGTGTTTTCAGATCTACTGCTCCAGTATTGTAGTGCCTATGTTCAAGTAACCTTCATTTTACTCAGTGATGGTCCCAAGGCACAAGAACGGTGATGGTGGCAATTAGGATATGCCAGAGAGAAGCCACAAAGCTCTCTTAAGTGGAAAGGTGAAAGTTTTCAATTTCGTAAGGAAAGAAAAACCATTGAATGCTGAGGCTGCAAAGATCAAAGGTAAGAACAAATCTCCGTGAAATTGTGAAGCCAGATGAGAAATTTGTGTTAGTGTTATTGTTAATCTCTTACTGCGCCTAATTTATAAATGAAACTTTATCACAGGTATATATATATATATATAGGAAAAAACGGTGTATATAGGGTTTGGTACTACCCCCATTTCAGATATCCGCTGTGGGTTCTTGGCATCTATCCCCTACGGATAAGGGGGAACTGCTATTCCAGGGAGGCAAGGGGCTCCCCCGGAAAAGATAGTCCTTGATAAAGATCAAATTAACATAAGTGTCAGGAGGGGCGCCTGGGCGCCTGGGTGGCTCAGTTGGTTACAAGTCGGATTTTGGCTCAGGTCATGATCTCATGGTTCGTGGGTTCGAGCCCCGCATCGGGCTCTGTGCCTACAGCACAGAGCCTGGAGCCTACTTCAGATTCTGTGTCTCCCTCTCTCTCTGCCTCTCCTCTGCTCTCACTCTGTGTCTCTCTCTCTTAAAAATAAGTAAACATTAAAAAAATAAAATAAAAAATAAGAGTCAGTATTTGGAAATGAGAGTCTGAGAAGAAAGTCATTGATAAAATAAGCTGATTCTATTTTTTTCTTATCTTTTCTCTATAATTCTTATGCCACCTTTTTGCAACCATGAGAAAGAGGCTTAAAGTAGCAATACTTGTGTACCATAGTGTACATGGAGATACTTCTCTGGGCAGAATGGGCCCTTTCCTCCTGGTTATGATGGGGCTCCTCCCTCCCTCCTGGTTGTGAATGGCTCCTTTCCCTCTTTATATCAGGCTGACCATGGTCCTCAGCAGCCAGTACTTTCCCTACTACAACATTTGTTACCCATTATTATGAGCACAATATCTAACGTCTGTTTTCCCTGCTAGACTTTGTGTTCTGTAAGAGAAGGGATGATTTTCTGTTCATCTCTATATTCCCAGTGCCTAGGAGGTTTCTGACGAAATGATGGTACACAATGTATGTGGCTAGTGACTGAATATGGACAGAGACCCTTCCAAGCCCTAAAGCATAGACACTGATTATGGCAGTGTGCAGGAGATCCCCCTCCAGTGAGCAGGGACAGAAAATGGCAGGTTACCTCTACACTCAGGATTTGGTGGGCCCCAGGGAGAACAGACTCTTCGCTTAGTGTCTTGGTGAGCAGAGGTCATGGCTCGTCTATTCAACTCTGGCATCGTCCGGTCCGAAACAGCCTTCTTGCCCTCCTTCTGGTTCCGTCTTCACTCTAGTTCCTCCTGGGAACCTAGCTTTAAATCTCATCTCTGTTAGCTCAGAGCTTTGTGCAATGGTCTAGTTTACTTCAACTTTACGTGGAAGTCATGTGACCACCTCCCTCTACCCTGTCCTTCGGATTCTGACACTTAGCTCTCTGAGCTTGGGAAAGTTGCTTTATTTCTCTAAATTAAGTTCCCCTTTTCTCTAAAATGAAGACTACGTAGCCACTTCATTTGTTTGCTGTGAGGGTTAAATGAGTGCATATATGTAGATTATTCAGCACAATGCTTGAGACCTAAAAAGATTCCAGTTGACAGTATCAACATGGCACCAGTAGCAGGGGTTTGTCAAGGATCTGGTGTGAGAAATGCTGTTATGTTTGTGCCTAGACTGGGTGAACCTGGCATTCTCTAAGCCTAAGTCTGAACTGGATTTGGCATCGACTGCTGCTAATTGTTCCCCACCCCGTATCTATTCCCTCCTTCAGTTCTCCTTCCTTCAGTTAAAGAATCCTCGAATTTCAGTAGGTACAGTGGCTGCCCAAGTAGGGACTACGTTCTCCAACCTGTGGCCGAAGGGATGTGAACAGAAGTCACATGTGCTATTCGACTTTCTCCTTCTTGCAGACCATGGTGAGGTTAGTCAGCTCTAAAAATGGAGATGAGGGCAGCACCCTTGGACACAGAGGGACAAGAATATAAAAGAAATGTGGGTGCCTGGATGATTTCATGGAGCAGAGCTACCGATCCTCAGAATTGTCTAGGGAGAGGTTGTTGTGGGAGAGACACAAATATCTTCTACAGTGTTGTTTTTGGGAGTCTCTATGTTAAACAGCTTACTACAATGTGACTAATACACCAGCCTGGTGAGAAAATCTGAGAATGTTGTTTGGTTGGACTCCAGGAAACAGAAGGGGAAGCAGTGGGAGAGAACATGGGGAAGCAATTGGTTTATTGAACACCTGTATTTTATTATCTTTTTTCCTCTTATAGTTATGTTAGCAAATGCAGACATCAAATACTAACACATATCAAATCATTAATACATAAATCAACGAGAAGTCCTGTAATATCCTACGTGTGGAAAATAACCATGGTACACTTTGAGTGTTGTATGTGTTGTATGAGTTTTGTATGTACGTGAGACGTGCATGAAAGCAAAGCAAAGCATGCGGGGCGTTCTTCCAGGAGATAGGTGCTCCCCCACTTGAGCAGCCGCGGCAGTCACCTGGCTGAGACATTCTCTGAGAACTGGGTGTTCTAAGAGAGGTGGCAGTTCTTACTGCCTGAGAGAGAAATATGTCAGGATAGACAGAGGGGGGATAATTGACCTGAATGTGCCAGTTATAATTTTTAGCAGAAGCACACCTCTAAAGTAATTCACCTGCAAAGTTAATGGAGTGTCAACTGAGGAAAACACTTTTGTGTTCTTGAGTGTGGCTACCACAAACTGAGTCACGGACTAAGGCAACTGAGAGGGCGAAGGGGGAGAGCCCTTGAAAAGGACCCTGCAGGAAAACTCACAGTGAGGACAGGTCTGGCCTCAAGGTTGATCTTAACAGAAAGAGAATGTTTCTAGCCTGGTTAAATTAATATAATCTTATGTAGGTTGAAGAGAAATAAGTGTTAGTGACAGAACTGATGTTCTGGAAGCTGTCAAAATCCTGTCCAGGGATGACAGGGAGCTTTGTGACTGAGCCAGCAAGCGACTGTAACTGATGGATAGGACAGTGTCTGGGTATGAACGACAGCTTTAAAGAAGCTGGCTAACTAGAGTCCAGAAGAATAGACTCAACACGAAGTGCTTGCAATTTCCTTCTGCAGCTGCTATGTTGACTCTTTCTTCTTTCGGTAATGAATTTAACACTAAATTTCTTATCGGTTTTAAAATAATGATTTAACTTTTAGTGGCTGCTAGAATTCTGTTTCTTATTTACAGTTTCTCAGCACGTCAACTCTACACAAACCTTGGTTGTTCAGTTACAGCTACCAAATTAATTGGCACCTGGAACAACCTAGTAGAACTTCTGTCTGGGCTAAGGTGCTAACAGCTTAGTTGAAGAGGTTTCCAGGAAGAATAATTATAAAAGAGGTGAAGTGGAGGTAAGGAAAAGGAAGGGGAGAAAAAGGAATATTGCAACCTTGGGAAGAGAAAGGTAGCTGATAGGTCAGTGCAACCTTGGGAAGAGAAAGGTAGCTGAGGCAAAGTGCGTGCATCCGGGCATTTGAATTGTCCTGCATCCCCCTTGGGAGGAGACTACAGCTTGTGTGAGGAGGGCCAATGGGACTCCAGGGAGAGAGTCTGGGACCTCTCAGGAGATGTGTAGAGCCAAGTCTACATATCGCTGTAAATATGCAGGGAATTTGAAACTAACTCATAGATGCACTTTGGGAGTTATCCTCAACTATGTGAGTCAGTTAAATGAGGTTTACCCCCAGTTTTTCATATTTTAAACATCTGCAGTACCCATAGTCGTGGTAACATTTTCAAGTGTGCTGTTCTTACATTTGCATCTCTTTGCTTCTACAGGCAGATAGACTTGTTCATAAGGACAGATGATGTTTTTGCTTGCATGTTTGGGGCTGATCCCAAAGTCCTCACAAGAGAAATAGCAATTGAAAGCACAATATGTAGATAAGCATAAGATTTATTAAAAAAAAAAATCCAGGCTGGAGATAATTTAATACCATGACATGGGTTATTTTGTTAATTTCTGTATTACTAATACTTTTGTAGAGATGACCTCATCTGATTATCATGAGAACCTAGTAGTCAGTATTATTATTGCCGAAATCTCCACTATTTCTTGGAGGCTGGGCTGTGGCCTTCATGGCTGTGGGTATGAGAAGGAGCAGTGACAGGGTTAGTGGCTGGAGCAGAAAGTCCACATCTAAGGCAAGAAGAGTGAAGGAGCTAGTGAAACAGAACGAATGAGCCAAGCCCAAACTCTTGAGGTATGTTAACATCCACAAATTCAACGAGGGGTTTTGAAGGGCCCTCAAAACCAAGGAGGTCAGAGGAGCAGACAGCATCAGGAATGGAGGGCCCCCACCTTGAATGAATAGTAAGGTGGGAGCGTGAGGGTGGAGTCTCTCACAGCAGGGCTCCCTTACCTCTCAGACAGACGAGACTCCTGAAACATTGAGAGCTTGAGTGAATTTTCTCCTCACATAGTAAGGACCCAGAGTGGACTTTACATTGACTTTGGCTGATTCCTATGTCTGTGTTGCTTTCAATATGTTACAGGACATATTTAAGGTATTTCTTAGTTCCTGGTTTGTAGTTTTGCCCTTATTTAACTGCAGGAATTTTGATAATTACCATTTTTGTATAGTTTAAGTAAAGTATAACTGTAATTTTAACTTTCTCTTCTTAGCTTTGGTTTCTTTCTAACTTTGGATTGCTCCATGGACAGGTGTACAATTATATAAAATCTTAAGTTAGTCATGGGTATGTGAGGTAATAATTGTCATCAGAGTATCCCATGTTCTCCAGCTTTCATATTTTCTTTATTATCTCTTTTGAACAGAGACACTGAAGCTTTCCATCACATCACATGTGAGAGGTCCACCGCTCCCCCCACCCCACCATTATTTCCAAGGGTCCCTGGTAGAACTTACATTCTTTCTGACATTTTTGCTGTTAATTCACACTAGCTCTTCAGTTCTATTTTCTTCTCACCAGCCTCCTCTCCTTAGGCTCCTGCCCTTTTGCCACCCCACAGCACTCCACTTGCAACCCAGCCCTGCTTCTTTATTGCCAAAATCACCACTGACAAGGTACTGTGCACAACAGACTGTTAGGAAGGTTTGAAGGAAAATAAGGTCATCACAGCTCAGAATAAAGAATAACTTCAACATCAGAAATGATTTTTCCAAAAATAAGTTATTAACCACTTTCCATCACAGATCACCTTTTACTGGCCACAGCTTGCTTATGGGTCTTAAACTGTTTAAATATTGTTGGCCTCTCTTCATAGCTGGAGAGCTCATCACCCTTTTTTTCCACATTTCCAGGGCCCCTGAAACCTTAGCGCTACCCAAAGACAACTCCCCCAAATTCCTGCTCCTTTATCTCATAATTTAGATACATTTCAGTCTCCCCATCTCCATGAGCTCCTGGCCTCATCTTTCATTGGGTTATTCTGTATGAAGGGAGAAATCCCCGGCCTTTAGAATTTGTGATACAAAGAACTGGTAAGGCTTGAATTCTTAAGCAGAGTTCTTTTCCTCACCCACAGCTCGTTAGTGAAAGGGTGCAGTTTAAAATATATTCCCCTCCACTTCAGGAGTGATGAATCATCTTTGTTTCTGCTGCTGTTGTTTTTCTTTCTGTTACGTGAAAATGATAATAGTAAGTATTGCTTATCACTACTCGTTTTACTTTGCACGAGGCAGAGAACTTAGCGCTATGTATTCATTTATTGCACTGAATCTTCACAAACCTCACGTGAGGTAAGCACTGCTGTTTCTCCCCATTTTACGGTGGCTGGAGCTGAAGCTCAGAGTTGTACAGTTCATGCATGTAGAAACGAGCATGGGAACCAAGCCTGCATGACTGCAAGTCTTTGCTCTGAAGTGCTGTATTATCTGATACGCTGAGCAGGCGTGGACTGCACTGTACATTTGTATCAGGTAGACGGTATCATCTCCCAGTGTCTTTTCTGAACTGATGTGTATGTATGTAAGACACGATTTATGAATTAAAAACTGTTTACAGGGAGAGGGAAAGGAATAGAATTAAAGTGAAAATACTGCTTGCCAGCAGACCAGTGGAGATGTAAAGAGTTTGGTTACAATGCCTCAGCCGCCTCACTCCATTTATCTGGCATGCAGATACTCGGAACATATAATGAGGCAATTGCTTGTAGAGGATAACTGTTAAATGGACAAGGATAAGGGGGGAAACATCTGTTGTGCAAAATTATTTGCTGTGAAGTTCTTGCAACACATAGAGTTATAAAGTAAACTTTGGGTAATGAAAACAAACTTTGTTGCGTTGAAGTTTTCTTGATGATGTAAAATTACTGGAAGTTATCTTTAGCTTTATTTGGAATAGTTTTATTAAAAAATTTTTTTTAAATGTTTATTTTTGAAAGAGAGTGAGACAGAATGTGAGTGGGGGAGGTGTAGAGAGATGGGGAGACACAGAATCTGAAGCAGGCTCCAGACTCTGAGCTGTCAGCACAGAGCCCCATGTGGGGCTCAAACCCACAAGCCATGAGATCATGCATGACCTGAGCCGAAGTCGGACGCTTAACTGACTGAGGCACCCAGGCGCCCCTATTTGGAATAGTTTTAAAAGTCATTTGCCAATTTTGCTCTGAATACTTTTTTTTAAAAGATTTTATTTTATTTATTTAGTTTTTAAAAGTTTATTTTCAGAGAGACAGAGCTTGCAAGTAGGGGAGGGGCAGAGAGAGATGAGAAGAGAGAGGGAGGTAGAGAATCTCAAACAGGGTCTGCACTGTCAGCACAGAGCTGGATGTGGGGTTTGAACCCACGAATCGCGAGAGCATGACCTGAGCCGAAACCAAGGGTCAGACGCTTAACCAACTGAGCCACCCAAGTGCCTCTTTAAGATTTTATTTTTAAGTAATCTTCACACCCATTGTGGAGCTCGAACTTACAACCCCAGGATCAAGAGTTGTATGCTCTACAGCCAGGCACCCCTGCTCTGAATACTTTTTGATGTTTGTCTATATTTTCCTATTTCTATCTAGTTTTCAATGATATTTATACTGGCTGGCTGAGGGTCCAGCAAGCACAGAGGGCCCGGTGTGGAAGTGTTCCTGATGTGTTCAGGGAATTGCAGGAAGGTGTGGCTGGAGTAAGGAGAAGGTGAGAATGTCAGAAGATGAGATATGTGTTACAATGGTGAACCCGATCACATACGGCCTTTCATATCATAGTAAAGACTTTGAGTGAGTTAGGTCATCTTTGCAGGATTTGAGCACAGAAATAACATGATCTGACTGGGTTTAAAATATACTCATCTGAAAAGGACTGAAGGGGAGAAACTAGTTAGGAGGTTATTGAAGTAGGCTAGAAGAGAGATCTCTTTGGTGAAGATCAGTAAAGTGATGAGAAGTATTCAAGTTCTTGATGTATTTTGAAGGTAATGCTGATAGAATTTGCTGATAGACTGACCAGATATAGGAAGTGAAGGAAAATAAGAGTGACTATAGGATATAATTATGTGGAAAATTTTAGGAAGAATTGTTTTGGGGAAAATATCAGGAGCTTGTTTTAGACATGTTGACTGTGGGATGCTTAATAGGCATTCACTGTCTATATCAAATGGGCAGTTGGACATATAGGTTTGGAGTTCAGGGGAAAGGTTCAGGTTATAGATATAAACTTGGACATAAGGGTGTATTTAAGGCCATGTGATGAAATAGAGAATGAATGTAGATAGAGGGGACCAATGACTGAGCTCTAGGGCTTTCCAACATTTTGAGATTGGAGAGAAAAGATAAGAGCAAAAGAAACTTGGAACATGTGAAAACAGGGATAAAAGCTGGAGTGTGTGGTGTTTGGGTCACTGGTGACTTTGAACAGAGAGTTTCTGTGACACAGGATGAAAAACCCGATGTGTTTACGAGAAAATGGGAGAGGAGAAATTGGAAGTACCTGAGTACCATTTCAAGGAGTTTTGCTGTAAAAAGAAGGAAAGAAAAACAGTAGTAGCTGGAGGAGAGAAGTGATGTCAGGAGAAAGTTAAAAAAAATTGTATGAGAGTAATACCTGCAGGTTTGTATGATAAATGGAATAATCTAGTAGAAAGGGAAAAATTGATAATTCAGGACAGAGTATAATTGCTGGGGAAATACCCTTGTAAAGGATGGACTGGATTGAAGGAATAGTTATAATAATTTGAAGTAACCTGAGAAAAGGTAGAATGTGTGTACGTACTTGAAGGCAGGTGGGAAGATGAGAAAGTGGCAGTCTGTACATGTTTAACACATTTCATGTTATTTCTTTGAGTCTTTTATGAACCTCCTTGAAGACAAGGACTACTACTGCATATTTAAATTATTTTTTTTATTTTGAGAGGTGGGGGCAGGGAGGGGCAGAGGGAAGGAGAGAGAGAGAATCCTAATCAGGCTCCGTGCCCAGTTCGGAGCTCGATTTGGGGCTCCATCCCACCACCATAAGAGCACAACCTGAGTCAAAACCAAGAGTCAGATGCTCAATTGACTGAGCCACTCAGGCGCCCCCTACTATTGCATTTTTGTGTGTGGGCTCATCACTCAACAAACATTCCTTGAATGAAGGAATGAAAGTGAAAAACTCAACATTTGTGGCTTTGAATACACATAAACGAAAAACTCGGTTTTAAGTATTGTAAGAAACAAAGTAGAACCTAGTATCTTTCATTTCCTCCATGAAGGTTAGAAAGTTAGTGTTGGGAAGATACAATGAAATTTTTATTCTCAAAAGAAAAGTTTTCATGATTATCACCTAAGAAAATATTAATAAGAAATGACTTTTAGGGGCACCTGGGTGGCTTAGCCTGTTGGGTGTCTGACTTCGGCTCAGGTCATGATCTCGCAGTTCATGGGTTCGAGCCCCGCGTTGGGCTCTGTGCTGGCAGCTCGGAGCCTGGAGCCTGCTTTGGATTCTGTGTCTCCCTCTCTCTCAACTCCTTGCCCGTTCACACTCTGCCTCTCTCTCTCTTTCTCAAAAATAAACATTAAAAAAGATTTTAAAAGAAATGACTTTTGAAAATTAGCAGCTTTATTGAGATATAATTAATACACTATAAATTTCACTCTTTTAAGTGTACAATTGAACGTTTTTTAGCATATTCACAGGAAATCTCTTGCCACTATCTAATTCCAGAAAGAAAGCTGGATAAAAGAAACTGCATAGCCATAGCAGCCATTTCTCTCTCCCAAGCCATTGGCAACTACAGTCTACTTTCTCTTTCTATGGATTTGCACATTCTGGACATTTCATAAAAATGGAAACATACAACATGTGGCCTTTGTGCCTGACTTCTTTCACTTAGCACGTTTTCAAAGTTCATTTGCGTTGTCGCATGTATCAAAACTTCATTTCTTTTTATGGTCAAATAATATTCCATCGTATGGGTATACCATGTTTTGTTTATCCATTCATCAGCTGGTGGACATTTGGATTGCTTCTACTTTTTGGCTGTCATCGGTAGTGTTGCTATGAACATTTATGTACAAGTTTTTTTTTTAAAGTAGTTTTTTAAAATATATTTTTTAAAGTTTATTCATTTATTTTGAGAGAAGGGCAGAGAGGCAGAGAGAGAAAGAGAATCCCAAGCAGGCTCCATGCTAACAGCACAGAGCCCAATGTGGGGCTCAGACTCACGAACTGTGAGATCATGACCTGAGCTGAAATCAAGATTCAGACGCTTAAACAACTGAGCCACCTAGGGACCCCTATACAAGTGTTTGGATGGGCATGTGTTTTAAATTCTCAGCCTGTTACAGCATCACATCAAAACTTCACAATCTATTCTGAGTTAGCTCAGAAGTTCAAATATGATCAATTTAAATCATACAGATTAGGTATGGGTGAGGCTCTTATCATAATCTATCCCAGGGCAGATTTTTCATCTGCGGACCTATGAAACTAAGAAAGCAACGTATCTGCACACAAATACGGTGGTGGGACAAGCATAACCTAACAGGTATAGACAGTCCTGTACAAAAAGGGAGGAAATGGAGTGAAAAAAGGAGCCACTGGTCCCAAACAACTTTTCTAGCTGGGACTGTAAATCATGGTTGTACGCTCTGGGCATTCAGTTCTGCCCTCAGAATTATTGTCTTTTTTGTGAAATGTAGCACATCTTTGCAACTGGGTAGTTTTGTCAGTCTGATTCCTGCCTGTAGAATTTTGGGTGTCTAACAGCCTTCTTTCATTTTGTACTCTTTTTGTGCTTTTGGGTCCGAGCTGGTAGTGTTTCTGCTAATATGTAAAATTCTCAAGAACCTTGTGGATCTTCTCTGTCCGTCATGGGATTCGTTCCTTTTTTGATGAGATCGCCCAAGATATTTCTTAGATAATCCCATCTTTAATTTTGGCCTCTGCTGAGACAGCAGAGGGGATTTATGAGTCACAAAGTTAATCTTTCCAAAGAACCTTGTCCGTGATATGGGACTGAATATTCGGACCTTTTGATTGAGCTGAGGTATTAGCAAAAGCTTATATAGCCACACATTCAGCTTTTTCGGTACATCCCTTAAATTTTAGCATCTTTGGCAATCTGGAAAAGCTGAGAATTCCTCAGACCATCGTGTCCTGGTTCCTTTTTGCTTAATTCTTTCTCCCCTCATTCTTGCAGCAGTCTCTCAGCATGATTTAGGTACTCTAAGGTGATGTGTGTTTTCCTTACCATGCTTCCTCACTTCCTTCTGAGGCTTTACTAGCAGAGTTGTTAATACCCACATTTCTGCTACCAGTCTGTTCAAGGCAATCGAGGCTTTTCTTATCTTGCTTCTCAGGAACTTTTCAGCCTCTGCCAATTGTCCATTTCAAAAGTGACGGGCACCTGTTTAGGTGTTTGTTGCATCAGTACCCCACTCTCATCGCCATCACCTATATTAGCTTCCCATTACTGCTGCAAAAACTTACCATGGTGTAAAGCAATACAAACCTTTTATCTTGCAGACTTATTTGAAGTCTGACACAGATCTCACTGGGCTAACATCAAGGTGCCAGCAGGGGTCACCAGGTTTGTGGGAGAACATAACTGCTTGCTTTTTCTAGCTTCTAGAGGCTGCTTGTACTCCTTGGTGTTTGGCTTCCTCTTTCCATCTTCAAAACCAGCAGCAGGTGTTTGAATCCTCACATTGCATCCTCTGACATCCTCCTTTAGTCCTCTTTTCCACTTTAAGGACTCTTGTGATTAAATTGGGTCTATCCAGATAATCTAGGATAATCTCCTTATTTTAAGGTAGTTTTATTAGAAGCCTTAATTTTTTGTGCCACCTTAAACTCCTTTGCCATGTAACCTAACATATTCACAGGTTTAGGGGGTTGGGACATGGACATTCTTGGGGTGCCATTATTGTGACTACCATGCTCATATAGTTTCTTTATTTGTTGTAGGTTTATTCAGATTTTCTATTATTATTATCATTATTATTTTTGGAGTGAATTTTGGTAGTTGTGTCTTGGTAGGAATTTGTCTGTTGCATCTAGTTTGTCTAATTTATTGGCATACATTTGTTCATACTATTCCCTTATAGTTGTTTTTATTTCTGTGAGGTTGTTAGTGATCTGATTTACTTTCATTCCTGGCTTTAGCAATTTGAGTCTTTTTTTTTTTTTTTTTTTTTTTTTTTGGCTTTGTCCGTGTATCTAAAGTTTTGCCAGTTAAAAACAATCTTTTCAAAGAAACAACTTTTGATTTTGTTGCTTTTATGTATTGTTTTTGCATTCTCTATTCCATCTATTTTCACCCTAGTCTTTATCGTTTCCTATCTCTTGCTTGCTTAAAATTTAATATGCTTTTATTTTTACTAAAACTAGAGAAGAGAAACAAAATAGTTTCTTAAAGTCAAAAATTAGATTACTAGTTTGAGATCATTTTCCTTTTTAAATATAGATGTTTATAGCTATAAATTTCCCTCTAACCACTGCCTTAGCCATATTCATAAGTTTTGGTATATTGTATTTTGTTTTCAGTATTTAAAATTTTTTCCAATTTCCTTTGTAATTCCCTTTTATTTATTTTTTTTAATATATGAAATTTATTGTCAAATTGGTTTCCATACAACACCCAGTGCTCATCCCAAAAGGTGCCCTCCTCAATACCCATCATGTAATTTCCTTTTTGACCCATTTGGTTATTCCTCAGCTTGTATAACCTCAATCAATCTGTCTTCAAGTTTTGATTCTTTCTTCTGCCAGATAAAATCTATTGTTGAGTCTTTATAGTGAATTTTTCATTTCCATTATTGTATTTTAAAACACCCAGAATATTTATTTCATTCTTTTTTCCTCCTCTTCTTCCTCCTTCATATCCTTTTTCCTCCTCTCCCTCCTTCTTTGTTCTCTTCCTTCCCTCCTCCTCTTCCTTCTTAGCCCTCATAATTTCTATGTATTATACCAATAATATATAGATGAGATATTATTCTCATAATTTCTTTTATTTCATTACACGTTATTCTTTTATTGGTTTCTTTTATTTATTTTTTTAAAGTTTATTTATTTGAGAGAGAGCGAGCAAGAGAGAGAATGTGTGTGAGTGGGGGATGGTCAGAGGGAGAGGGAGAGAGAGAATCTCAAGCAGGGTCCATGCTGTCAATGCAGAGTCCAATGCAGGCTTTGATCTCATGAATTGTGAGATCATGACCTGAGCCAAAATCAAGAGTTGGATGCTTTACTGATTGAGCTACCCAGGTGTTCCACACATGGTTTCTTTTTGTTCTTTGAATGTATTTATGATAGCTGCCTTAAAGTCTTTGCCTAGTAAGTTCAACATCTGGGTTTTCTTCAGGACAGTTTCTATAACTGATGTTTTTCCTGTGTATGGGTCATACTTTCCCTTTCTTTGCATATCTTGTTTTTCTTTTTAGTTGTTGCAATCTCAACACTTAATATAATATTATGTGGCAACTCTGGAAATCACATTCCTCTCTACTCCCCACTCCTGAGTTTTTGTTGCCGCTTACTTGTTTATTTAGTGATATTTGACATATTTTCTAAAGTCTGTAAAATTGTTTATAGTCACTAATGTCTCTTCTTGGTTAACTGTAATGATCAGCTAATGGACAGAGATTTCCTTAAATGCCTTGACTCAGTAAGGCTTCCAGCCTTTGCTAAGGTGTGTGTGTATGTGTGTGTGTGTGTGTGTGTGTGTGTGTGTGTGTGTGTGTGTTGGGGCATACTTTCAATGCTATGGCAGGTTATTTACAACTCTGCCTTAGCCTTTACTTTTTTCTTGAGCAAGGCCTCAAGGTAAGCCAGGGGTATGAGATTCTGACCTTCTTAAATATTTTCTGAGCATATGCACACCCTTGGGTGTGCACACAGCCATGTTCATATACATGATCTTCTTGCTTGCCAAAAATATTACTGAGCTTTTCAAAGTGTATGGACATGTTATTTCCCAATTTTTCCCTTTAAGTATCTTGGGCAGTCTTTTTTTTTTTAAATTTTTTTTTCAACGTTTTTTATTTATTTTTGGGACAGAGAGAGACAGAGCATGAACGGGGGAGGGGCAGAGAGAGAGGGAGACACAGAATCGGAAACAGGCTCCAGGCTCCGAGCCATCAGCCCAGAGCCTGACGCGGGGCTCGAACTCACGGACCGCGAGATCGTGACCTGGCTGAAGTCGGACGCTTAACCGACTGCGCCACCCAGGCGCCCCTTGGGCAGTCTTTTATTAACCCAAATTGGTAATGCTGTCTCAGGTGGCATGAATGTTAAACAGTTGCCATTGATTGTTTTTGACAAATGCCCTGTAGATAAGCCTGTTTGTACAGAGCAAGTTCTCCATCCTGTCAAATAAAGACAAGCCCTATACAGAGCTTTTTAGTGAGCTGAAAGACAGATCAAATGGTGACAGTTCTGTGGGAATAGATCTTTTGGGGGAGTTCCAAACCTATTCTTTTTCTTCTGGTGGCTGCTAGACTACTATTTTTCACAGCTGCCGGAGAGCTTTTATTCTCATGGTTTCCAGCTTGCACCTTTCTGTAAGAACTAGACAGGAGATAAAAAGTGAAGTTGTCATTTATTTTATTAAGGAAGAAAAAATAAAAGAGAGGTATTATGTCTTTTTAAAAGTGATTACCCTGTTCACAAAGGATTTTATTAAAGAGAAGTTAAGTATCATCTGTCACTTCCACTCACCACCAAAAATGATATTGATTTCTCCACAGTGCTGAGTGATTGAGTCTCCATGAATTGTAGAGAATCCTTGTTCAGAGAGATCCAACTCCCTCCATGTTGATCCAAGCATAGAAGAATCTAGAATCATACCATTTCATAGAAACACTTGAGTTTGTTCTATAATAAATGAGTTAAATGCTTTTTTCTGAGACTAATTTTTCTTTCTTTTTTTCTTTTTTTTAAATTTTTTAAATTTTTTTAAATTTTTTAATATATGAAATTTACTGTCAAATTGGTTTCCATACAACACCCAGTGCTCATCCCAAAAGGTGCCCTCCTCAATACCCATCACCCACCCTGCCCTCCCTCCCACCCCCCATCAGCCCTCAGTTTGTTCTCCGTTTTTAACAGTGAGACTAATTTTTCTATTCCTGAATTCTGAGTATGTAAGAGGATCACAACAATTGTGGCTTTATTTCCAAGTAAATTTGATTAAGCTAATCTCTAAGCTGTAGCCTACAAGGCAAAATTTTTAGTCAGCATCATCCTTGGATTTGCTCCACTCAGGAGACAACAACAGCGACAACAACAAAACCTGCAAAAGACAAGCAAATATATAAACAAACAGCCCCAGGCATAAACATCTGAACCTTATGGGGATGAAGCCAGAATAACCAATAATTCATTTTATTCTGGTGCTAATTTTATGGGGTCTTGGAATTTAATTTAAAAATTATATGATTTGGGGGAAACCTGGCTGGCTCAGCTGGCAGAGCGTGCAACTCTTGATCTCAGGGTTGTGAGTTTGAGCCCCATGTTGGGTGTAAAGATTACTTACAAATAAAATCTTTAAAAACATTGTATGATTTGGCTTTCTATTTTTTCTTTAAGTGTGAATAGTCTACTCGCTTGAATAGAAGATGCCATAATTGAGTGCCTAATATCTTGGGTTAAACTTGATATATTCAGCTTTAATCAGTGACTAAAATTTTTAGTCAGTCAAATGAAGTTATTTATAAGTTCAGTATTCTTTAGCCTCTTTTAAACATGAGAGAAATAAACCAGTTGTTTTCTTTCTGTTTTTCCCTGCCAATTACTTTGGTGCTACTTTAAATATTTTTAAGTTAAACCCTGAGTACTAATAACAATTTTTCCTTGATGGGGGTAACTGATGAATAATTAAATGGTAAAAAGTATTTTTTTGTGTGTGTTTTGTTTTGTTTTTTGATTGGAAGGAGTAGTCACAAGCAATGTTATTCAACTTTCTAATCAGATCTGGGTCCTGAGCAGCCAGATATACTTTTTTGTTCTAGGCACCTTAGCAGACCAGGTCAAGGTAGGTTTTCTCACATTTGTTATTACACAGGGATTAGTTCCAGTGCAACTTGGAGTTTCTTTCTAATACTTGGTGCAGCTTTGTACACGCTCATTACCAGACCTGATAAATATTTACCTAGGTATTAAGGTGACCAGCACTTTAGAAATCTACAGATTCACGTGATTTACTTTTGTAAGTGTATTACCATCAGTGTTGTTGGTGAATGATAGTTTTGGTTATGTAGAAAACCTTAAATACAAGTTTCCCTCTCCAGCTCTCCATAGAAATCCATGAATGTGGCTGCTGGTTTATGGAGTGGGGAATATCCATTAGTCTCTGGTGGCTTCAGCCAACATAAATGATTCCTTAGAGCAGTGAGATGGAAAACTAGAAATATAACTAGCTGTATGGCAGACAAGGACTAGACTTCCTCCTATAATTAACGTGTGAGATGGGAGCATTGTTCCTTGTGAGGCTTGATGGCCTCTCTGCTTCATGTAGCTCACTGGGTGTGAATGATGTCTGCTTGTTTATCTGGAAATCTGAAAGTTTGCCTTTGTCTTCTCTTTACACCTCATTGCTCCACCATCTCTTTTTCAAATCTCATTTAAAAAGTATTTAGGTATTTTTTCCTTGCCCATCTTTCTTAATTTTACTCTACCTCTCTTGATGGCCTTGTGATTCCAATATCTAACATTATTTTTTTCCAGGGTGTTTTCCAGTCTTCTTCTTCAGCTCAAACCTTGATATAAAATATCTGGAAATTTGGCTTATGAAACTCAGACGTGCATGGAAATATGGTTGTCTAAATGAGTTCAGGACAGTAAACTGTTTCTAAAATATAAGTTGACCACTTATGAAGTTGTATTAACTCAGCAATAATAGTTTCATAAGTTAAATTATTAGTACAGTGTGCCAAGACATTTGTTTTTCAGAAATTATTTATAGATTAAAGTATGCAAAGGTTCTGAAATGAAATTGTCCTTTTAAGAGAGTAGCCCCTGTTTTGATAGTAAAGGATTATGGGCACTAATGAGTTTGTGAGAATGTTACGCAAGGTGGTAGCTACGGAGAAGTGCAGAAAGGAGTTTAGCAAGTTCTGACCAGGATTTCCTGCCATTGAATTGAAGGGAGTATACTATAACAATGCTGTCTGAAATTTAAATCTCTTGCAGCTTCTGGACACTTGTTTTTTTCCCTATTAAAAAGGCTGAGTGATAGAGGTCTAGGAAGGGGGCTATGATAATCACCTATGGTCCCATCCCTACTCTCTCTAGCCTCAGAGCATTTTAAAGTCAGTAAGACAAACTTCAAGTTAGCTTTGCCAAATGTATGCATTCTACTGGATATAGACTGAGGTCAGTTAATTAGTTTTAGCTGATCTGTTGAGGACCCTTGTCCCTGATGTGTAACTTCAGTCATGAAGTAGAATAGAGACACTGGCCGGTTCTGATCCAGCATCACTGGGAGGTATTATTCTAAATAGAATCAGATTTTACCCAAGTCTCCAACTCTTAAGCATAGGCTTCTTCTTCTTCTTCTTCTTTTTTTTTTCAATGACTTATTCTTTCTTGAGCTAGTATTTGTTCATTAGTAGTAGGCTAGCTATATCTCTTAGGTATGTGGTAGGTAGTCCACACAAAGAAGTGAGGGTGCATGTCTTTTTCTGCTGTGAGTGGGCTGAGCATCACAGTTTCTGGGCTACTTTCAAAGTTTGTGAATGCCAACATGTTTGTCTGTATTATTCTTGGCAATATTGGTCCTGGAGAGACGATTTCTTGGATGGATGCTGCACTGCAGGAAATAGGGGTTTCTGGCCAATGTGGTACCATTCCAAAGGAGCTCTGCCTTTCAGGGAGAAGCTTTCTGTGAAATGCACTATGCCACTGCTTTGAGAGATGTCTGTCAGCAACTCAAGGAGACCAATTGTGATCAAGTGGCTGGAAGTGGAGATTTAAGGGTAGGTGAGAAACCCCGATGAATTTTCCTTTACAACCATACCGTTTGCAAATACATTTCAGAACTTTGGATCTGGGAGCTTGAGTATCAGTTTTCCCCAGAGAAAGAAGGGACGGCCTTAACTTATTCTTTTGCTCCAAAGTGTTATTTCTTTGATGCACAGGTCTTCTTTTTAATATCTCTGTAGGAGAAGTAAGACACAGGATTTAATTTACTTACTTGTATTGGGGTTGAGGGGAAACTTGGAAAAGTTAAGAATCCTCAATTGTTGGTTCCTTGTAGAAGAGCCTAAAAGAAAGGCCAGCCCATTGAAATGGAAGAGACATATATACACCATAGTATGTTATCATGGTTTTCCAAATTCAGTCTGTTGAGTTCCAGGATCCTATGAGTTCCCCCTGAAGATTTCTTGAAGGAAGGTGGGCTGTGGCTGATATTTAATCTCTGGTTGTTCTATTGCCTCCAGATTTTATCCTCAACAGTGTTTTCAGAGAAGATATTTTACATCCTAACTATCTTCAGAATAATGTTGAATTGAGCTGAATGTATTCATTCCTTTATTATTTTTTTTTAAATTATCTTCGTTTTTGTGCATCTTTCTTTTTTTATCCCTTTATTCTTTTGGTCGACATTTATTGATGTGTGACATGTGTGAAAATTGAAATACATGAAATTTCCTCTGCCTCTGTGGTATTTTGTGCTTTTAGTAAGTCAGTCACCCACTGGTACCTAGTGCCTCTTCAGAGAGTAGAAGGTCACTTTTCTCAGAGCAACAGCATGAGAGCTAATTTTTTTAAAAGCACGTGGTTGTTAGGCCATAGGTTCTTTCTCATGCTGCTTCAGCTGGGTGTTTTTTCTTGTTCAGGATAAGCTTTCATGAATTAAAATGATTTCCCAATGGTCTGTCTTGTCTCCTCACAGTATCTTTCAGTTCAGTGCCCTCAGATGATGATGAGTATGCTAGATATGAAAGCTTTTGGCTGAGGCTGAATAAGCTCACTCTAAGACAGATGTTCAGTCTGTAGAAATGTAATAGAAAATCCATTCAGTGTCTCATCAGCCGCAGGTTGATGATGTGATTCAACTTCAGGTGCTTTGTCTTTGGTATAAACTTTTTCATCTATTGCTTTGAAGATGGAATGATGGTTTCAAATTGGATTTAGGATGCTGATGGAAACCAGTGTCTACCTCATTGCTCCTGGTGGCCTACACACTTGTCATTCTTGTCAGCCGGAGAAAAGGCCACTTTTTAGCACCTTAATCCCCTTTTTGTTTAACATCTCCCTGCTAGTCAGTATTGCTTCTCTTTCTTAAATGTCCACACTGGTGACCCGTTTAGTTGCTCTGATAGGTTATAGTTATCCTTGGACTCATTTCCAACTTCTTTCTTTCCTTCCTTTCCCTCCCACCTGTCCCATTGTGTTCTCATGGGAAGACGGCATTTGTTCAACATCTGTGTTTTCAACGTAAGTCACCAGTCTCTTTTTGAACTACTTCTTCTTTAGGTCTAGCCTAGTATGATAGATGTTTCT
The DNA here is from genome assembly GCF_046562875.1 of Panthera onca. NCBI lineage: Eukaryota > Metazoa > Chordata > Mammalia > Carnivora > Felidae > Panthera > Panthera onca. Next base: position 16,404,957 of record NC_138356.1, on the reverse strand, counting down.
TATAGGTGGGAGCAAGGCTTCTGTGAATCAGTATGCACAGGTATGTCTACACGAGCTGTTATATTGAAATCTGTCTGAACTGGTAAGGAAATGGCCCCTTTCTTGAGACCCTGGATAGTCCCCAGATGTTTTGGCTTCTTTGGTCCCTCCTCTAGAATCATTCCTTGGAAACCCCTGTTAAGGGGACTTTCAGACCCTACTTCAGTGCAGTGGTATCCAGGAATTCATTCTGATTGGTTGGTCCCTATGCCAACCAGTTATAATTATTTTGAGCATTGCCCTGATTATGAGTAAGATAGAATTTATTGGCAGAGCTTTCCAAACTTAAAACATATATACCTCTTCTGAAGACTAACCTTTCTTGCTGAGAAGCTTGACTTCCAGGATTAGATACCAATATCCTTCCGGGAATGAAGGTGAATGTCATATTAGGAAACAAAATCATGTCAATCCAGTAGTAGCTTTAAAAACAGTTTCTCAGACCTAGGCTATCCTTCCCCCCAAGACAGTATTTGGAACCAACTTGACTTTTGAAGTTTTTGGGCAATGGAAGATCACATATTTAAAAATAGTCACCTCCACATCATTGAGAAAAAGTTCTGATCTTCCTCAGTACGTTTTGGAAAGCTGTTGAGTTATCACCTTTTTCTTTAGTGGTTTGGCAGGATTTAACCAGCTTCCAGGAATTAAGATTTGTCTTTTCCAGTAACAAACATTTGTCCTTTGTTTGGCATTTAAAAAATGTGATTCAATTTGCACTGTACACATAAGCTCTAGAGTTACATTTCAGAAACCTGCAAATAAATGGAATGAACTCGCTTTTGTGTGTCAATATGTGGTTTTATGGATGGGAAGAGATGGGCACATGCCCATTGCAGGCCTATTCATTCCTCTCATGTTTGAAAGCTTCACTATGAAATGCCTTTAATGGAAGATGTTTGTGTAATATAGAGGTGGCTGTTCACTGTACCATCACTGATGTGCTGCATTTTGACCAAATGACTAACTTTGCAAATAGACTGTTTATGTCGAGTAGGAGAAAAGCTTCTCCACCGAAGTGCATTTTTAATGATCTACTTTAAGAGTAAGTGGGTTTAGAAGTAGCTGCCCAGGAATCTGATTGGCTGGCACCAGTGCCACTTCCCGTAATTACCCAATAAACCATAAGGGCTTTGTTGGCACATTTATTCATGCCTGTCATGTCACACCAGCTGCCACCCAGCATCCTAAGTCCACTTCTAATATCCTCTTTAAAATCTTTGTGGAGAAATTTGGTGCCAGATACCTTTGAAAAATCTTTGTGGAGAAATTTGGTATCCAGGCACTGCAAATTTCATGATGAAATGTTGTGTTGTTTTAAAAACAAGTTAATGTTTTTTTCTAAATAGCTAAAATTATGAAAGTTATGATCTAGATTAAGCTGTTATAACGAGTTTTGAAAAAATGTTTCACTTAGTACATTTAGGATATGCACTAAAAAATATAGATGTAATTTAACCTAAAAGGTGCAATTTGTAAATTCCATGTTGAAACCAACTCTTGGAACTTGTGGAAACAATGTATTAAAAAAATTAAAGGAATAAAAAGAAATTTTAATTTTATCCTGGAGGTAGGAATGAACCTGCTTAATTTCTATGGTAATAAAAAAAGACCCAAAGAAACTGTAATGTAAGAAATCAGAAAAGTGTCCTGCACACTAAGTATAATCAAAGTATTTTTCAATTTCTGTATGAAGTATTTCAATTGTATTGGAGACCAAGGATATTATAAATGATTCTTACACCATTTTTTTGAGGAGTAACAGGAAAATATTGAAACTATAGTAAATATGGTACATTTATGGGAAGACATTTCATTTTCAGGAGCATAGATATTTTGGATCTTTCACTTATGCCTTCAGATCTTTCTACTAAGATCTCAGTTGTGTTTTTATTGACTGGCAGGTGAGTAAATGGCAGTCTGTGGGCTCTGCCATTTGTTGTTGACATCTAGAGTAATTCAACCTGTTTTTTCAGACTGCTGTGGCACTCTCTACATTATCACATAATTAAGTGGGACATGGGGGCAGTGACATACTGAATAAAGAACATGGACATACACTAAAAGGTTCAAAGAAACCAGCTCTCACAATGGCTGTGTAGGCCTTCCAGAAAAGAATAGTTTCACTTTGAAGAAACTATCACAGAGTGACTGTTTGTATCAGTGGAAAGTAAAAATCCAGTATTTCCCCAGCAGAATATCAGCTCAGTGGGGATGAGGATATTGGCAATGCACTAACATGAAATAGAAGAAATTAAATGCACTTGACAATAATTGGCTGAAGAAAATTCAGGAGATGTGCAATAGCAGCAGAGTACAACAAAATAACAAAATTAGGGATGCATTAGCCATATGTCTCTCTTACGTTGAGAACACGGCAGTGTAAATGACCAGGTGATGACCTTCACCCCAAACTGGAAGGTGGATGATAAAGTCCATGTTGATTTTGGAAACTAAAGGTGGTAAAAAAAAGATGAAAAATTAAAAGACACAGGAATGCCAGTGGTCTGCAGATTGGAGCTGATGAAGACTTGATAAATAAAGGTTCAGTACTGGAAAAGATTGTTTTGGTAGGTCCTATGGATTCAATGAAATTAAAAATTGTTTTTGTTAGATCTCAACATGATCCTTTGTAATTTTTACTTTATGGCAGCAAGTATTTATATGGAGCACATGTTAATACATCAGAATAAGTCTGTCCTTGGTATTCAAGTATGAATACCCTTCCATGCCCACTGCATCTTATGAATGCTACAATTAGAGCTCTGATCAAATGGTCCCGTAATGTTGGTTTACACATGTCTCTTCTAACCAGTCTCTGGTCTTCTATTAGGTGGGTACAGTGTCCTCAGAATCTAGCCTAGTGCCAAGTACACTGTGGTCACTCAGTAAAGTCACCGAATGAATGGGAATGGTTTTTATGGTGAATTTGATTACGAGACTTGGGATGTCTGCAGAGACAACCGACTGGCATCTTTGGGGTGTCCTATCTCACATGCATTTCGTCTCTTATGGGTTTGTCCTAAGGAGGGCTTGGTTAGAATACTGTGTGGTTTTCTCATATTCATTCTATGGTTGTTGCCAAACTGTGTACACAGCTGAAGTAAATATGTGGTAAAGGAAGGAGGAAAGGATAAATTGATGAAGCAGTTTAACTTAAAGAAATGAAATCCCAAAAATGTTTTATGAGTAGCGGCAGGGTGAATAATTTAATTATAAATATATTTATAAACATGTTTATAGAATTATAGGTTAGATAAGTTCTGCAGAAAAATTTAAGAATAAATGCATATACTTGTATGTACAATACCTAATACTTACAAATATATATAAATACCTAATTTAACATGATTGAAAATAGAATCATAGGTCTATCTGTCCTTGTTTCCCACATATTCTGTCTCAATTTTATGGTTAACACTGGTTATACAAGTATTCCAGAGGTGAATGAAATTTCATGTTTTATCTTACTCTCCTTTATTTCTATGATTTCTGTTTTGTTTGCAAAAGGAATAAAGCTTTTTATCTACCTTTTTATAGGTGCCTGGTATAGCTTAAAAATATTTGGTTTTTAAGTATATATTGGGATCTAGGTAAAATTTTTTCTCATGCTGTGTTTTTTATCTAGTTTTCTTTTATAGAAAGGGCTATTCAAGTTTGCATCAATATAGTTTACTGGAATACCAGTCTCAAATTTAGTAACTGGCTTGGTAACTGCTGAGGCAGCCATAAGCCAGAGGTGGAGGAAACAGGCTTTTGAGGCAGATGAGTCTTTATTTAGATTCCAGCTCTTCCCCTTACTACTTGAGTAATCACAAGCAAGCTACTTACCACTTCAAAGTGTCAGTTTTCTCATTTGTAAAGATGAGATGATATATTCCTCACTGGGTTATTGTGATGAATAAATAAAATAATATAAAGTACTATGGAAGTATTCAATTAATGATAGATCTTAGTGTAGGAGAACACTTTTCTTCCTTTAAGTATTTGTCTTCCTAGTTATTAATGGGAGTGCTATCATTTTACCTCTTGTTACCTTATTTTCTCTGTGACAATGTTAATACTATAATATTACTAGATAATGCTGTTTATTACATTAATTCATTATATGTCAGGGCCTCCTCAGGCCCAAATGCACTATAATGCATTTAAAGTGATGAATTCTGGGGTGCCTGGGTGGCTCAGTTGGTTAAGTGTCTGACTTCAGCTCAGGTCATGATCTCACGGTTCATGGGTTTAAGACCCGTGTTGGGTTCTGTGCTGACAGCTTGGAGCCTGCTTCAGATTCTTTGTCTCTCTTTCTCTCTCTCTGCTCCTCTCTCGCTCATGCTCTCTCTGTCTCTCAAAAACAAATAAAAAACATTAAAGAAAGTAAAGTGAATAAATGCTGATTCTGTCAGAGTTAGGCTCCTGTTTTTGCTGATTTTTAAAATCTGATTTGTAGGTATAATGGAAGCACTAACAAAGAAAATGATATGAACTCTTTTCTTTATATTTTTATATAAAATATTATATATATTAAAATATTTTACCGTTATCACAAAAGTGTCCACTGATTGGATGTTATTATATGCCTAGGGAAGTACTATGCACTTTATACAAGTTTGACTTTGGACTAACCCAAGGACATTAAGTAGGTGTTATCATCCCCATTTTACAGATAACAAAACTGAGGAACAGGTAGTTTAAACTTTCCCAAAGTCAGAGGTAGTTACAAACTGAGGTCAGTGTCACTCCAATACCTATCTCCTAAACCACTGAATGGCTCTTTTTGTTATTATTTTTAAATTTATATATTCTTATGACTCCCAAGAGTATTTAAGCCATTATCATAGAGCCCTAGATTTCTAGAACTCCAAGAGACTTCCTGGGATGAGCTTACTCTATTTCCTGGCTATCACAAGCTATTTTATGGCGTGTGTGTATGTGTGTGTGTGTGTGTGTGTGTGTATGTGTGTTTATTTTACCTTCATTGATGCTCCTTATATTCTGTCAATGCAGACTCTTTTGCTTTAGCTCATCCATCCCTTGAATGTTGGCATGGATGACACAAGGGAAGTTTCTAGGTTATGCAGTTGTAAAGGGATTCTGATTTAGGATGTTACTCTGGATATAACTACCTTATGAGGGCTACATCTTAGACGTTCCTCATCCCAGCTCAGCCCTTGGTACTTGCTAGTAATCAGCCAGATAATCTCATGTTTGTCACCTAACCCATCATTCTTCTTTGTCATATTCCCTAATCCAGTCTTCTAGAATCTTGTTCCAGGTCCCCAGCCCCAGCCTGATCTTCCTCTTCACTTCTTATCTTACAGTCATGATTTTGACATCTTTCTGATGAATTACTGTATTGGCTTCCCATTTCTCAGCATGATAAGTTCTTACTCCTCTGCTCATATCAGAACAGTCAGCAGCTAGGGCCACCTGGCTGGCTCAGTTGGTGGAGCATGTGACTCTTGACCTTGGGCTTATGGGGTGGATGTAGAGATTACTTAAAATAAAATCTTAGAAGACAACTAACAAAACTAAAAGGCAACCAATGGAATGAGAGAAGATATTTGTAAATGACATATTGGATAAAGAACTATAAAGAGCTGAGCAAACTCAACACCAAGAAAACAAATAATCCAGTGAAGAAATGGGCAAAAGACATGAACAGACACTTTCCCAAAGAAGACATCCAGATGGCTAACAGACATGAAAAGATGCTCAACATCACTCATCACCAGGGAATTACAAATCAAAACCACAAAGAGCTACCACCTCACACCTGTCAGAATGGCTACAATTAACCTCTCCAGAAAAAATTGCAAGTTCCCATGGCTTCCTCCCCCTTGGATTTAATTATTTGCTAGAATATATGAGCTCACAGAAATCAGGGAAACACTTATTTACATTTACCAGTTTATTAAAGTATTTAAATGAATAGCCAGATGAAGAGATACATAGGGTGAAGTCTGGGAGGGTCCTGAGCACGGAAGCTTCTATCCATGTGGAGCTGAAGTGTGTCAGCATCCCAGAGTGTGGATGTGTTCGCCACCCTGGATGTTGTCTGAACTCCATACTTTTAGGATTCTACAGAGGCTTCATCATGTCAGTGTGATCAATTATTAACTCCATTTCCAGCCCCTCTCTCCTCTCCAGAGAAGTGGGGGTGTGGGGCTGAAAATTCCCAGCTTATAATCATGGCTTGATATTTCTGGTGACCAGCCTCCATGTGGGAACTCACACAAAATTGCCTCATTAGAGTGCTCTTATCATTTAGGAAATTACAAGGGTTTTAGAAGCCCTGTCTCAGAAACTGGGGGCAAAGACGTTTATATATATTTTCTATTATCTCACGGCAGGATTTGGGAAAAAGCAATAATAAGTCCACATGATTTGTTCTAGTTGGAGTGTGGCTGAGGTTTTTGGGCTGTGGTGTACTGTTCAGCTGAGTGGGCAGAAAAGCTGATCAGTTACTTCACATTGAAGACCAGAGTGAGGTAATTATGTCTGAGTGTCTGTAATCCTCCTACATGATCTGTCAGTCATGTGAAGCTAGAAAAGGATCTGGTGTGCATTTGTCTCAGCTCTTACTCATTTACACAAAATATCTTTTCTAACTGAATTAAGTCTGAGTTAATGAATGAAATTGAGTCTAGTTTTGGAGTTAAGGTAAAATACTTGAAAGTAGAATTTCATATATGACAGAGGAGTTTAATTTCTCTACGAAGTTCCACTTCAATATGAATGTATATTTTCTTGCCTCTGAAAGAATTCAAGCCATACTGGGACATTCTGATGCTCAGAATGTATCCATTAAATTAGGTGGAAGGGTCACAAAACATTCTGTAGAAGCCGGCACTGATATATCACTCTTGAAAGGTGTTAATTTGGTTCTCCAGCTCTGATTTGTTTAGTAGAACATATTAATTGCTGGGTGGACAGAACTAAACCATTTTAGGCTTCAAAATATTGGAAGCTTTCAAAAATAAATAGCTTGATCATTGTAACACATTCATTCTGATTGCAGCAGCTTATTTGATCAAAGACAGTATAAGTTTATTCTCAGAATTTTTAACAATTGCTTTTAAAATGAGATTTGATACTGATACAGTGCAAATGAAATACATCTTCCTTCAACAGCTAAATCAAAATGGTAGGAACAAAATGTTGTCACTCAGCCCTTGAGGGCATTATCACATGAAAGTGTAGCAGTCAGGAAGAAGGAAGATGTTTTGGCCCAGGCTGTGCTTCAACTGAATATTAGAATGATTAATTCTTAATATTGATACCTGCCATTTTCTAAATCTAATATGTGTCTACCCAGCACCTTGTGAGTCTTTACATGCGTTAACTCATTCAATCCCCGAAAGACTCACCTATAATTATAATTCTCATAATACAAGTGAACGGACTGTAGGCTAGGGAGGTATGCCTTGCCAAATGTCTCTGATTCCCGAAACTGTGCTTTCAACCCCATGACCTCACCATGTTTAAGCACTCCACCTTCCTAGAGGAATCTCCAACTCACTGTTGAACGTAAGAATACCATTACTGCCATCTAGCAAATTTAGACAAAATTTAAAAATAACTGAAAATATTATTGGGATGTGGGAAATGCTCTGTATTCTTTTATCAGCATTACTGAGGTATAATTGACAACATTGTTATATATTTCAAGTGTACAATGTGATAATTTGATATACATATACATTGTGAAAGGATTCCCACCATAGAGTTAATTAGTATAGCCATCACCTCACATACTAACTTTTCTTTTTATTTTTGTTTTTTTGTTTTTTGGTGAGAACACTTAAGTTCGACTTTCTTAGAAAATTTCAATTGAATAATACAAGTTATCAACTACAGTCACCATGTTATACATTAGATTCCCAGACTTCATCCTATAACTGAAAGTTTTTACTCTCTTACCAACCTCTATTTCCCCCACTCCCAGCCCCTGGTAACCACCATTCTCCTCTCTATTTCTATGAGTTTGCTTTTTTTTTTTTTTAGATTCCACATATAAATCATACCATGCAGTATTTGTCGTTCTTTATCTGAATTACTTCACTCAGCATATAGCCTCTAGATTCATCCACATTGCAAATGGCAGGCTTTATCCTTTTTTAAGACTGAATATTCCATTGTATATATGTACACACACATTTTCCTTATCTATTCATCTATCCACAGATACTTATTTCCATACCTTAGCTATTGTAAATAATGCTAGAGTAAACACAGGAGTACAGATACCTCTTTGAGATAGTAATTTTGTTTCCTTTGGGTATACTCCAGACATGGAATTGCTGGATCATATGGTAGTTCTATTTTTAATTTTTTGAGGTAACTCAATATTGCTTTCCATAGTGGCTGTACTAGCTTACATTCCCACCAGCAATGTATAAATATTCCTTTTTCTCCACATCCTTGCCAGCATTTGTTACCTCTTGTATTTTTGGTAGTAGGTTTGAGGTGATATCTCATTGTGGTTTTAATTTGAAGATTCCTTATGAGTAGTGGTATTGAGCTTTTCATTTACTTGTTCATCATTTGGATGTTGTCTTTGGAAAAATTTCTTTTCAGGTACTTTGCCCATTTTTAAACTTGGGTTATTTTATTTCTATTTTTTTAGTTTTTGCTATTGAGTTGTATGAATTACTGTTAAATTTTGGAATTAATCTCTTATTGGATATGTGGTTTGCAAATATATTATCCCATTTCATAAGTTGCTTATTTATTTATTTATTTAGTTAGTTGATGATTTCTTTGTTGTGCTGACGCTTTTTAATTTGACGTAGTCCTATTTGTATAGTTTTTATTTTGTTGTCTTTGTTTTTGGTGTCAAATACAAAAAGAATTGTTAAGACTAATGTTGAGGAGCTTACCCCTTATATTTTCTTATAGGAGTCTGACAGTTTCAGGTATTATGTTCAAATCTTTAATCCATTTTGAATTGATTTTTGTTTATGGTGTCACATAGGAGTCTAGTTCATTGTTTGGCATGTGACTATCCAGTTTTCCCAGTAACATTTACTGAAGAGGTTATCCTTTCCCTATTGTATAGTAGAGTATCTTGGTTGGCAGTTGTGCTATTTATTTATTTATTTATTTATTTAAGTTTATTTATTTATTTTGGAAGAGAGAGAGAGGGGTGCCTGTGTGGTTCAGTCGGTTAAGCATCTGACTTTGGCTCATGTCATGATCTCACAGTTCATGAGTTCAAGTCCCGCCCTGGGCTCTGTGCTGATGGCCCAGAGCCTGCAGTTTGCTTCAGATTCTGTGTCTCCCTCTCTATCTGCTCCTCACTGGCTTGTGCTCTCTCTCTCAAAAATAAATAAACATTAAAAAAGAGAGAGAACATGGAAGGGGCAGAGAAAGGGAGAGAGAGAGAATCCCACGGAGGCTTCATACCATCATTGTGGAGCTCAACATGGGGGTTGAACCCTCAAACTGTGAGATCACGATCTGAGCCAAAGTTGGACGTTTAACACACTGAGCCACCCAGTCATCCCATTGTTGTTGTTTTTTAAATGTCATCACTTAATATATCATTCCACTCCCTTCTTACTTATAAGGTTTCTGCTGAAAAATCCACTGATTGTCTTATGGGGCTTCCCTTTGTGTCTAACAAGTTGCTCTTCTCTTGCTATTTTTAAGATTCTCACTTTGTCTCTGATATTAATGTGTCTTGGTGTTGCTCTCTTTAGATTCATCGTTTTTCGGTGAATCTTTGGGCTTCCTGAATCTGGATATTTGTTTCTTCCTCCAGGTTAGGAAGTTTTCAGTCATTATTTTTTCAGTGAATCTTCTGCTCTTTTTCTCTCTTTTCCTTCTGGGACCTCTAAAAGTTGTGTAATGCTCTGCTTGATAGTATCCCATAAGTCCCTTCAGCTATCTTCACTTTTTTTCAACTCTTTTTAGTTTTGCTCCTTTAATGGATGAAATCCACTGTCCTGTCTTTGAGTTTCACTATCCTTTCTTCTACTTGATTTAGTCTGCTATTAAACCCCCTTTATTAAAATTTTTCAGTTCAATTATTCTATTTTACAGCTCTATATTTTTTGTTTTGTATTTCTTAGTATTTTCTGTTTATTTGTTGAAATTCTCATTTTGTTCATGCATTGCTCTCCTGACCTCAGGGAGCATCTTTAAGACTGTTATTTCAAATCTCTATCAGGTACATCACTTATCTCTGTTTCATTAAGGTTGGATTCTGGAGATGTATTTTATTCTTTTGTTTATAACATATTCCCCTGTTTATTTTCTTTGATTCCCTGAGTTGGCTTATGCACATTAGGTAAAATGACCACCTTTTAGTCTTGACAGACTGGTCTTGTGTAGGACATGAACCTCATCAATCAGCTTGGCCTGAGGTGGTTCTCTCAAATCTTTGTGATTGTCCACCTTGCTGTCTTTGTTCTTAGTGGCTCCCAGTAGTTGAGGGTGTGCTAAGACCCATCAGTATCCTAGAGGGGAGGATCACAGTCAGCACCCATTTGTAGGCAGATTAAAGACCAGACCCTGAGGCAGCAGCTAAACCCCTTTCATGGAAAAACTGAGAGGTGGGCATTTTTGCTTGCTCTCTCTGTACTGAACCTGAGTGTATAGCCTCAAGATGGGTGGGTACTTCTATGCCAGTTTAAAAGCTGCTTCTGGGGCACCTGGGTGGCTCAGTCGGTTAAGCGGCCGACTTCGGCTCAGGTCGTGACCTCACGATCCGTGAGTTCGAGCCCCGCGTCGGGCTCTGTGCTGACAGCTCAGAGCCTGGAGCCTGTTTCGGATTCTGTGTCTCCCTCTCTCTGACCCTCCCCCATTCATGCTCTGTCTCTCTCTGTCTCAAAAATAAATAAACGTTAAAAAAAAAATTTTAAAGCTGCTTCTTTGTTTGCTGTAGTCCTGTTAGACTCTTGAATGCAAGTCCCACTGACTGTCAGAGCTAGGTGATTTGGAGTCCCATCATTTGAGTGATAGCTGTAAGAGTTGGGGCACTAGATGTGTGGATAAACTCCTTCCAGGGAGACATTGGGGACTTGGTTTGATTGTTGGAGTGAGCCAGAGGGAGAAGGCAGGGGAAGTGTCCAGCAGCTCTGTTAGGCTCCAGCAAAGATCTTAGTCAACCCTTATATGCATGTTAATTAGAAGCTAGACCCTCAGGCCGCAGCTTGTAAAGTATGTAGTCAAATTCCTTCCAGTGAAAGACGGGGAGATGGGTGTTTTGTGTGCTACTTCTGCACTGGGCCCTGGGGGGGATGGCCATGGGGAATGCTCACACGTCTGTTAAAGAACTGCTACTTTTTTTTTTTTTTTTTTTTTTGGCTACAGTCCTGTGGGAGTTGTGAATGCAAGCCCTTATTGGCTTTTAGCACTAGTTTTTTGGGGGTCTGTCCCTTCACTCCTCAGGAAGAAGCTGTCACTTTTGAGGTTTGCTTCTGATTGTATGGTGCTGTGCTGGGGTGGGGTTTATGGTGAGAGCCTGTTTCAGACTTTCCTACTTTCATTTGCTAATGTGTAGAAGTCACCCAACTCGTTCCTGGTTTTTGTCTCAGAGAGAATTGCTTCATATGTATCTGTACATTTGCTGTGTCCACGGAAGGATGGAAGTTCAGGGTCCTACTATGTTTCCTTCTTGGTCTCTCCCTGCCAAATGATCTATATCTTGATCTGGATGTGGTTCCTTGTGAATGGAATTGTGTAGAACTGCACTGAGCTATACATTTTGAACTTGTGTGCTTTACTGTATACAAGTTGTACCTCAGTAAAAATTAAAAAACAATACTACTAATTTGATGTGCTTAATGTATTAGTTATTTAACCTTGATTAGGTGTATACCCTGTGTTTGGCTGGCCGTGGCCTATAGAGAGATGTTTCTCAAAGCCTGACCATCTAAGGGATGAAATTATCCACTCTGAGACCTACAGGGGAGAATTAAAGTCAGGAAGTTATAGCTGTGGAGTTTCCTTGCTGGCTTTAGGTAGGCTTCATCATGTTCCTGCATTGCTGTTTTTTGTTGTTGTTGTTGTTGTTTGTTTTTTTTTCTTTTCTGAGAAATAGGTTTATATGAAACTCATATTCAGAGTGACTCTTCATTCTTTATTTCTGTAGTGTCCTATCTCAAGAAACAAGATATAATTTGTGTTAAGAGAGAAATTAAAAGGAATGTGTTCCTTTTATAGTATCTTCATTCTGCTTCAGTAATCTGGGTTCAGTCTGATAAACTCAAGGACTTGCCTTTCATAGCAAGGGAAAAGGAGAGCTAGGTGGAGTGGAATGTTTTTCAGCATTTCTTCTTTCCCACTTTGAGAAAATTCAGACATAAAAATCTGAAATTACAAAATCGTCATGATTATTGATTACAAAATACGATTATATGATTACAAAATAATTTACTTTAAGATTCTATAAATATTTAGATCTTTAGAGTAATTGCATATTTGATTGATTATAAATCCCTTGACAGACTCGTGGTTGAAAAACTGTAAAGCTGAAGATTTAGCAGTTACTGTTAATCGAAATATAGTTAGGGGCTCCTGGGTGGCTCAGTCGGTTAAGTGTCTGACTTCGGCTCAGGTCATGATCTTATGGTCTGTGAGTTCGAGTCTGCATCAACCTCTCTGCTGTCAGCGTGGAGCCTGCTTTGGATCCTCTTTCTCCCTCTCTCTCTGCCCCTCCCCTGCTCTGTCTCTCTCTTTCTTTCAAAAATAAATATTAAAAAAAATTTTTGTTAAACATAAAGACAATGAAGTATTTCTGAATAAAAATGTCTTTAAATGGGAAAGTATGACTTATTTTATAAATATTTCAACTTACACCTTATTTTTGGGAATCTATTATTTTAAGGGATATATAAATGTATTGTAAAACATTATTAGAAGAAAGAACCAAGTATTCTTTATTCATATTGTAATTTCTATTGTTATAATTTAATTGTACAAATATCTAATCAATTTAATAATAACTACTATTTATTGAACATATACTATGGTGAAGCATTTCATCTAAGTTTTCTCAATCCTCTGAGGTCTCTTGAGGTAGACTATTATTATTTCCATTTTATGATTGCTGATCCTAAAATTCCTGAAAGTATCGATATGTTTTCTGAATCACTAGAGAAAATTGGAATTAGTTACAGTTCTACTGCTATGTGATTTTTATATTGTGACTTAGAAAATGATTGAAGAATTGCATGCAATAATTCTTTGTTAGGCATATTACTGGATTAACAAGAGAGGGCGTGTGGAGTACAGTGGGACTCCAGGACTGAGTCTGAGTCCCAGACTGCCACAGGGCAAGATAGGTAGCCCCTCTGTGCTGTGGTTCCTTGTTAAGTGAGGGTAATGTTCACTGTCTCTACTTCACAGAGGTGTTCTGATGGTACAATAAACTAACATGGCTATAACTTTTAGAAAAGTGCCTGCACATAGTCAACTTAATAAATATTAGTTATTATTGTTACTCCATTCCTGAAAATACCAGTTAACAGCAAATTGATGTAGTTTGTTAATGCCTGAGATATTATCTGTTCTTTTAAGGGGATGGAGAATTTGAGGATGGTATAAGGACATATGACTAATACAAAGATATGAACCAGAAAAGAATTATTTAGTATATTTTTACTTGTTAAACATTGACAATTTGTCTTGATGGATGGATCTGTTGGTATCTTATCTTTTTTTCTTTTCTTTTCTCTTCTATTTCTTCTTTCTTTCTTTCTTTCTTTCTTTCTTTCTCTCTTTCTATAGGAAGTAGGGGAAAGGCAGGAGGGAACAAGAATGTTGACTTCTGTGGCTGTAATACATCTTTAAGGTGAAAAAAAAAAAAAAAAAAAGATTTGGAGTCCAGACCAGGTATTACCACTGTCTTACTGGAGTAAGACAAGCTTGGTACACATAAATTTGCCTTTTTGAACTTCATTTGTAAATGGGATGATGATAATTTTAAAGCCATTTAGCATTTTATCAAAATGGTGAATAATTCCTGTTTGTGATATGCTTAGAGGACATGAATGCCTTTGCCTTTTGTAAAAAAGCAAGAATGTAAACTTCTAGTAAATATAAAATGTCCCATTTATTTATAAATTAATTACTTTTATGAGTCCCATTTGGTCCTCTAAAGACCAAAAGAGTAATATTTTCTCTCTTGGTTTGGCACAATAGAAGAATGTGTTATTCAAAATTCTAGTTGTGTAAGTTGGGAGAAAAAGTGACATTTATCATTTAATTAGTTCTTTTGACTCAGGATCCAAAATTACAGTCCAAGTTTCCTAATAAGCTGAAGAATGTGAGCAAATGATAACATCTTGCTATTAATAATAATAAAAAAACCTAAGGGATCCCAGCAGCTTGTGTTCTGATTTAATTATTATTAGGATATTTTCCTGGTATGTTTATGTGAATATATAGTGGCCTCTCTGATGCTTCATTATTTTATTCAGGATATAGAAGAATCTGGTGGGTAAAAACAGACCAAAACTATAGGTTGAGAAACTATTTTTAAAAATTTGGCTGTTGTTTCTTTGTCCAGCCTTGCTTATTTTTTATTTTTTGAAGGCATAGGGGAGATATATGTTAGTCTCTAAGTCCCCTTTAAGATTAAAAAAAAAAAATCATGATTCTGTGATTCTATGACTTATGTGCAAGGTACCTGTTTAAAGTAGGAGAGAAGATGAATTAAATAGTGTGAGGCTGGTGATTGGTATTTGGGCCAATTATTTCAGAAGGGAGATAAAGTCTGAAGAGATTATTCAGATGCTATTTTGGAAAGCAAATAAAATTAAATAAATAAAAATTGATCTGTAGGATTAGTTGGATTCTAAGAATTTTTAATTAAAAGGATTTAAGAGCTTTTTTTTGTATGTTTTCTTTTTGGTCACAGTTCATGTAGTGTTTTTTAGCATAAGGCAAAGTGAGAGAGAGAAAGAGTCCCTGTGTATATTTTGGTGCCCATATAAGTCATGTGAGACAGCATTACATGCTGGTAGAATTTCAAAGAATAACTTAGTGCCTAACCACATTGGTTTGAGTTTAAGACTCATCTGTTTTCCCTGGACTTTGAATTGCCTCCTTTTTTTGATACTGGCTTTGTCGCTAACTCATAACTGCAGTGACCGTGCCTTCAGAGGCTTCCTATATGACCACACATGAGTGACCCTGCCTCCTATCCATGATATACTCATGAGGTTCTCATAGAAGGCTTGACATACGCTTCTTACTTCTTTTGGGGACCTGATATTCCCTGTACCTGTTTTGCTAAGTGCTGTAAGACTGAAGAATATTTAGGGACCATGTATTTTAGGCCAAGTGTGTAATGTAGGCATTGATAGGAGTAACAAAGATCCCTCAAACCTCAGTAGATTAAATCAGAAAGAAAAAGATTGCTCATGGATTGTAGGGGCTGTACTCTTAGTTTCATCCCATTTATCTTATGATTCCACCAATCAGCATGATGCTTCAAGATTTACTATGGCTGACAAAATGTAGAGATCAAAGTGTCACTCTAGCAATTGAATGCTCTAGCTCCAAAATGACACATTCCCACAGCTCATTGGTTAGAACTACTTGCATTGCCCCATACAAATACAGTGGTGGTATGGAAGTGTAATCCTCCCATATTGCAAAAGTAGAGCAGTGCTGGGTTTGGGTGAATCTTGGATGTCTCCGCCTCACCATTCTTAATTTATACATTGTATTGTAAATTCACAACAGTACATTTTATACATTGCCTAGGAATTATTCAGAATATCTATGAAGTAAACATTTGCCATGCCATATCTCTGCCTCAAACATATACACAGTTACGTGCTGCTGACCCATGTTTGATACAGCAGATGCTTTAAATGGATTTTGTATTGGAGCTGGATTTGCACTGATCCGATTACATTCTATGAATTTGCAATTTATTACATCAGTTCTGATCATGGGTAAATCTGTGAGGAGAGTAACTTCAGTTGGGAATAGGCAGCAGCCTGAATTTAGTCACCCACCTGAGAAAATGAATCAGTTCTTGGTTTCATTTGGATTGTGTTCTAATGAAATACACTGATCCGTTAGTCCAGCCTCAGGAATCTCAGGATGTCATGTGAGCCTGAGTTGAGTTCCCCAATCTTCCTTCTTCTTACTGAAGTGAGGAGGTAGGAGCAGTTTTCTAGACTTTTCATGTAAGGAGACTGAGGTAGACTGATGGTTGAGGGGATGATGTCTGGCCATCTAGAGAATGGTGTGAGCTTTTACTCCTGTGCCTGAATCCACAGTATGGAATTTGTAAATTGGAGAGAATCTTGCTGGCAAATGGAAGTTTTGCTCTTCTAATTTTTTATAACTTTTGGGGTATAATAAAGGTCATCCAATTTTTCAGATTCATCCATCTAAACTTTTTTGGTCCATCTGTTTTTGTCCTGGCACGCACAGTAGTAAATTCTTCATTTCAGAGCTGCTTCACTGCTCTTCCAGAACAGAGAAAAGAGAGCACTCAGAATTATTATTAATTTCTAAATAAAATGGGCCAGGTCTCATGCTCTCCTAAAAATGGAAACAGTTTTTTTTTACAAACCATACAGGGGGTAAGATTTTAGTGTGGTTTGTGGGAGAGTGGCTGTCAAACTCTTTGTATGAAAAGGCAATTAACTGTTTTTAAGCTGGCAGTGGGGCCCTGGAGAAGGGGGAGGAGTGGGAGATGAGAGGGTCAGGTTCCGATTCCCTTCGGCAGTCCATGTGGCTTTTTCCTGGCAGAGCGCCCCTTGATGTCAAAGTGAGCTGTGTGAGCCAGGAATAAGGCAGTGTGAGCAGAATTAGATACCAGGTCTGAGCAGTTTGCATTTTTCTTTCTTTTCCTTCCCACCCTTTTGTTTTTTACAATGCCAGTTTTCAAAATAAAGGGGTTTTGCTTTCTACACAGAGTAAATCTTATAAAATTATTTTGAAATGCTGCATGAAGCCTTAGGGGACAGTACTTTTGGATTTGGAGCTGAGTGCAAAGTTGAAGTTCAAAAGAGACAAACTGAACTAGGGTTACTATTATTAAAACTTGCCTGAGTTGGAACTGTATCTTTAAATTTGGTAAGTTTAGCTGGTCATTTGGAACCAGCATGGGAAGCAAGGTCAGTCACTCTCTAGATATTTGCTTTTGTTTCTGTCAACCTGCTTGGTGTCCTTGGAGGAGACCCTTCAAATCAAGTTCTTCATTTACGAAGTCAGAGTGGGTAGGGGTACACAAGGAGCCCGGAAAAATGCAATATTTAATCAAGCCTTTATAATGCTTTGGTTATGTGGTATACATTGTACTGTGCCTAATAAATGATGTTTAATCAGGAGGATGCTTATGAAAGGGCTGAGGAAATATGGTAATTAGCACTATGGGACCAGACATAATTAAGTACAAATGGTGCCTCAAGGTCATCTGGTCCTAACATTTGCTTCATGGCAGGAACAATTCCAGCCATCAGATTGAGTCCTTTCATTTGATTCTGCAGATCATACTCAGTTGCCAGTGGGATGAGGAATGTGTTTGTGATTTAATATTGCGATATACTGTACTATATATAGCTGTATTTTTAAGGTCTTACTCTGTACCAGGCATTGTGCTATAAATGCTTTGTAGGTATTAACTCATTTAATTGTCACAACAGCTTTATGAGTAGAATTTAAAGTAGATTCAGTGTTTACTGTTTATAATAGATAATTGGTTATGTTAAAAATTGAAATAATTTCACACTTCTAGAAAAGTTATAAGAGTAGTACAAAGAAAAATTTTTTTTTCTCAAACCATTTGAGAGCAAGTTGCTGACATGATGCTCCATAACCCTGCATGCCATGGGTATTACCTGACCTCAGTTGCCTTGCATGCTACATTATAGCCATGGAACTCACAGACCCATTCACGTCTGCCATTCTTTATAGTGAAGAGATTCGATTCGATCCAAGACCATATATTGGATTCAGTGGTCATGTCTTTATAGATTCCTTTAGTCTGGATTAGTTCCTCATTCTTTTCTTGAATTTTGTGATCTTGAACTTGTAAAGATTTTAGGCTATTTTGTAGGATGTCCATTAATTTGTGTTTGTCTAACAATTACTCATGATTAGATTCAAGCTATACATTTTTAGAAGGAATATCACAGAATTGATGCTGTGTTCTCATTGTATTCTATCAGATAGTACCCACAATTTTATTTGTCCTATTGCCAGTGATAACCTTGATTTATTGATTAAAATACTGTCAGGTCCATCATAGAGTTACTCTGTAACCCTCTGTTACCCTTTGTAATCACTAAGTATTTTGTGGGGACGTATTCTGAGATTATGTAAATATCCCATTCCTCATCAAACTTTCACCCACTAGCTTTAGCATCCTTTGATGTTTCTTGGGTGAATTAGTTATTACTATCATGGTTACCAAATGATGATTTTCTGATTCTATAATTCCTCCCATATTCATCAGATGACATTCCATTGTAAGGAAAAGCTTTCTCGTATATGTATGTGTTATGTATGTCAGTATAGACTCATGGATTCTTTTCTTATTTAATGGTTTATAGTTTATTGCCATCTTTATTTTGACACTCACACAGTCCTAAGTTGGCCAGTGGGAGCCTCTTTAAGCTGGCTTCTATGTCCTTTTGATATGTGCTCATCACTCTGTAAGCACTTCCTTACCATCTGAGACAACAAAATGCTCCAGGCTCATCCTGTATTTTCCCTGCCTCAGCCCTGAAATCAGCCATTTCTGCAAGGAGCCCTGGGTTCCTTGTAATTGGGAATAGTATGCAGCAATCAGGATCTGGGTGCTATGTGTGCTCATTACTACTGAAGTGTCAGACTCAGTCCATAGAGCTAGGGAGTATGTATATATATGTGTATATATCTACATGCACACAGCTACTAGACTTGTTTCTATAAGTATTTATCTATATTGAAAATCTTGAGTTCACGGGAATCTACCCCCAAAACCAAGAGCACACTGCACACACTATATGTTGGCCAATTTGACAATAAATTATATTAAAACAAATCTTGAATTCATATCAACACTTCAAATTCAGATTCAGCAGCACAGCGTTGATTATAGTTTTTCTCCTGGCTCCCATTAGCCTGTATATGCTAACATATTTGACCAACATCCCCTGTATGTACAAATTTTGCCAGTCAGCATCTCCCTCCCTTCTCTCAGATTTCTACTTTTCACTTTTCAATCTAATGGCTTTTAGATTGAATGTTTCATAAAGAGAGAGAGGGAAAGAAAGAAGGAAGAAAGAATTTCAAATTTAAAAATTTTTAAAGCTGATGCTGGTAGAACTTGTTACTAATTCTTCCTTTGGTTTTCATTGAAAAGTGGTATCTCTACCATGTATGTAAAATAAGTTATATTTACTTCTAGCATGTTCATGTTAGTGTAAACAGGTTGCTCTAATTGGGATGCTTGTCTCTGTGTAGCAGAGACCCCAAATAATGGTGGTTAAGTCAAGACAGAATTTTTTAAACTAACACTAAGCGTTTATTGGTTAGGTTGTATTATAAGTGCCCTATGTAAGTGTGCAATCTTGATAACAATAGCTTTAAAAAAATTTTTTTAATGCTTACTTATTTTTGAGGAGAGGGAAACACACACAGAGTGTGAGTGGGGGAGGGGCAGAGAGAGAGAGGGAGACACAGAATCTGAAGCAGGCTCCAGGCTCTGAGCTGTCATCACAGAGCTCGACACAGGACTTGAATTCACGAACCACGAGATCATGACCTGAGCTGAAATCAGACGCTTAACCGACCGAGCCACCCAGGTGCCCTGATAACTCTAGCTTTTTAAACAAATTCATACACAATTGTAATCTACCTTAAACGCCAAAACTGTTCTTCAGAGCTTTCAATATTGCTTTATATAAATTATGGCTCATTTTGGCTCAGTAGTGCTAATCTTACTTAAATTGGTATCTTAAAAAGATAAACATATTCATCAAATGTTAATTTTGTAAAACAGCTACATTTTACATAATTTACCCTGACACAACTGTAGGCTTTTGAGTTTTCATTGTCAAGTAGCAGTGTGTGTGTGTGTGTGTGTGTGTGTGTTTGTGGTTCATCAAACTGTAATTATAAGATGCAGAATTCATATAGCAATAGGAACCCAAACTGAGAAGGGGGTGGGGCAGTTCAGAGAAGGCCAAAGTCAAAGGAAAAAACCCCTGGACTCTAAACATATTGCTGCAACTTTTGACAATAGCCAAATTATGGAAAGAGCCTAAATGTCTATCAACTGATGAATGGATAAAGAAATTGTGGTTTATATACACAATGGAATACTACTTGGCAATGAGAAAGAATGAAATATGGCCTTTTGTAGCAACGCAGATGGAACTGGAGAGCGTTATGCTAAGTGAAATAAGTCATACAGAGAAAGATACCGTATGTTTTCACTCTTATGTGGATCCTGAGAAACTTAACAGAAGACTGTGGGGGAGGGGAAGGAAAAAAAATTAGAGAGGGAGAGAGCCAAACCATAAGAGACTCTTAAAAACTGAGAATAAACTGAGGGTTGATGGGGGGTGGGAGGGAGGGGAGGGTGGGTGATGGGCACTGAGGAGGGCACCTGTTGGGATGAGCACTGGGTGTTGTATGGAAACCAATTTGACAATAAGTTTCATATTAAAAAAATAAACATATTGCTGCAAATGTTTATGTATGCATTTTATGTAAAATGACTTCATCAATCGAGACCACATCATGTGCCTGTATGCTTATTGCGACATAACCAAATCACCTGGTAGAATTCTCTCCTAACATAAAGGGCTTTCAGGCTTTTGGAAGTATGAACTCTGGCTTGATATTCAGCTGACTGGAATGCTAGTCTTGGAATTTTTGTTAATGAGACTTTGCTTAGATTTTCTGTGCTTGTTTCCACCTTGCAAGATGGAAGCAACAATATCAGCTTACACTTTTTGTTCAAGTATGTTACTAACTTAAGAAGGATTTATGACAAATGTGAGGGACACCAGAGATTGTGTACCATATGGTTTTCTAGCTTTTTGAAAGTAGTAGATCTCTTTTCTAAAGAATCCCTGTATGGAAGTCTTTTTTAATAGCTATAGCTAAAAGGTTAGGGTGAATCTAATTTGCTGATAACATGCTCAGGCCTGGCCCATTTGGCCTCACCTTTTCTTCAGGACACCTGGGGTCTGCAGAGCACATTTTGAAAACCCCTGAGCTTGTCCACCTCACCCCCACTTTATAGTTGGTAAAAACCTGGACCCAGACATAAAGTGACCTATCAGAACTCGGACAGAGAACTTGCATTGGAATTGAGATCCAATTCCTGGTCTTTGGACACCAAACAAGTAAGTGTTCCTTCCATGAAGCTAAGTTTTATTGTTATTCTACCTTTTTACTTTATTTTTAATAAGCTCCAAATAATAAGTTTTGTTTTTGATAAGCTCTATGATGTACATAGAGGACATCATGCTTTTTAATCTGTCATTCTTTTCTATTCTCTTTGCTGAAGTATGTATCCATTTTTTGTCACAAGAATGCTCATTCTTGGTTGAATTGCTGCCACTCAAAACAATATGGCAAAGAACTTTGTAGTTATAGCTGCTCAATACCAAACTTCCTAGCTCAGAACATTACTCTCATTCTGTTTTCCATTACTAATATTTGGGGTGATATTTAATGCCTCCTTTTCCTTACCTTACCATCCACTCATTTGTAAAATATAAGTCACCGTAAATAATTTCAGTTGAACAAATTGGATGCTGTACTTTTTTCTAACAACAAACTAAAACTGAATGTCAGCTACGTCTCCTTCTTGCGCTGAATACTGTGAATACAGATGAATGAGTTACAAGATTCAGGCAGTCTTCCTTCCTCTTCTCTCTCCTCTCTACCCCCATTGTCCTCTTGATGAGTTCACAAACTAATGGAAAAGTGAGGTCCCAATGATACAGCCAAACTCAGCTGGACCATAAAATCTTTCTCACATCTGAGTCTTTCTTTCCCTGATTTTACTCATTCAGTTATTTGTGGGTTTTGGTTAGAATGGTTCACCAAACATGCTCTCACATTATATTCGTTGTCGGTCTCTTTTGCTCTTGTTATCCAGTGAATCAGACACCAAGTACTGATATGAGTGCTTAAAGACCTTCCATTATGGGGCGCCTGGGTGGCTCAGTCTGTTGAGCTTCTGACTTCAGCTCAGGTCATGGTCTCTCATGTTGTGAGTTCGAGCCCCATGTTGGGCTCTGTGCTAACAAACAGCTCAGAGCCTGGAGCTTGCTTCAGATTCTGCATCTCTCTCTCTCTTCCCTCCCCTGCTCCTGCTCTGCCTCTTTCTGTCTCTCAAAAGTAAATAAATGTTAAAAAAAGAAAGACCTTCCATTATGTTTCCCCCACCCCTCCCATCCCGATAAGAGCATGTACCTTCCATTTCCTTCTTCCTTCCCTCTGTCCCTTAGCCAGATTCTCCCTTCAAGTCCTGCTTTCTCCTTATGAACCACTCTTGGATCAGTGGTTCTCATATATTTTCCTTCATGCTTCGTTTGGAAACATTAGTTTGTACATCCTTCAAAAAAACACCCAAAATCAATTCTGTAGAAAGCTTTTATTAATACAGTTCTACCTACCTCCACAAATAAAAGCATCATAATCTTGGCCTTGTCCAGGAGTTTCCACAGACTCATTAGGAAGTAATATGACCTTTTATTTTGACATTTGTCCTATTGAGTCTTTAAAATTTTTTTTAATTAAAAAGTTTTTTTAATGTTTATTTTTGAGAGAGAGAGAGAGAGAGGGAGACAGACAGAGAGAGACAGAGAGAGAGAGCAGGGGAGGGGCAGAGAGAGAGGGAAACACAGAATCTGAAGCAGGCTCCAGCTCTGAGCTGTCAGCACAGAGCCTGACGCAGGGCTTGAACTCATGAATGGTGAGATCATGACCTGAGCCAAAGTCAGACCCTTAACTGACTGAGCCACCCAGGCACCCCCTTAAATTTTTAGAAATATATTTATAGAAGTTGAAATAAAAAGCCCTGTGAAAATATTTTATTTTGTGTAAGGATATTTATTGGGGCATTGTTCACAATATTATAGTTATAAACTTTGTGAATTATGTAATTGATCATGATTCTCTTTTTGCACTGGTTTCCAGGAAACTCAGAGCAAAATGTGTGGCTAATGATAAAGTGATTAGAAGTTCACAATATTTGCTGCTCTTTTCAACTTTTACCTTTATTTTTCTTCCCTATTTCCCTTTGTCTTCTAATTTCCTCTGTATTTTTGTTTAATCTCACCATAAGTAATTTTTTCTACATGTGTTTATAAACCATCTTAATTCACTTTTGGAAAAAGGTGTAGCAAAACAAAACACACTTGCTTATTAAGCTTAGATTTAAGTAGATAGTTAAATGTAAAGAAAGCCTGTGATTCTTGACATTCTATGTGGCTTCAACTCAAGTATGGGACTCCGGTATGCACTTAGATATGTTGGCCAAAGAGCCAAAGAGAAGACATTTTAAATGTAAAGTGATATTATTTATTTAAGGTGATTTTAGAGAATTTTTGGAGAGTGTGTAAGAAGGCTGTTTGTTTCTATATGGAGCTTTGATTTTTATATTTTTTTCTTTCAAAATCTGCTTTAAATGATACTTTCCTTTGGAAAAACTAGTTGTATAACTTATAAAGTTGTATTTGATGACCAACACCCACATTTGCTTTTGAAGTTGGCATATATGTATGGATTTTCTAAAATGTGCCTACCAGTGCTATAGTCTATACTATTGTAAGTTCAAGTTTGCGGTCTCATGATTTCGAGGAAACTGCAGTTGGAAAAGTAGATGTGTTCTGTCGATGCTAATCAAAGTGACAAATAGTGTTTCATTGAAAAAAGCTGGTAAGCAAAATTTTTAGGGAATTATTAGGTCACTTGAGACTGAAAAAAAATTGCCTTAGTCCAATAAGCACTTATATATAGAGAGAGCATGCATGGTATGTAAGGACTTTCTTGCTATACATGTGATTTATAGCAAATAGGTTATATCAGATGGTATCTCTAAGAGGATTTTCTACATTTGCATGCCCAAGAGCAACTGGAAATAATGACTTTAATTATTCAGTAAATGATAGGCATTAAAATGTCTAACCTTATCCAATGAACGTTGTTTGGAGCCAGAAAAAAAAATTATCAATATCCCATGAGCTCTGCTATTAGACTGCATGGGTCAGATATTGGGTCTTGGAAGTATGCTGCCCAGTGAGCACTGCCAAAAAATTATTTTTGGAACCCTGGGCTGTTTTCAGGGGTATAGAAAATGTTACAGCTAATATATGAGGGAGAGATCATGATGATGGTGATGATGATGATGATGATGATGGTAACATAAGGCGACCAGCATTTATATAGCCTTACTCCATGCCAAAAACTGTGCTAAGCACTTTACATTTGTTACCTCAATTAATCCTAATGTCAACTCTATGAGGTGGGTTTTATTATTTTCCTTTGTACAGATGAGGAAATAAAAGGTTAGGGAGTTTGACAGGGTAGGCTAACTGCTTTTAATACTTCAACATTTGTTGTTGTCTAACACCGTCAAGGTCTATTTCTCTCCAGTGAAATGAGGGCCCAGGAGAGGATGCTCTGCTGCGTGCAGCCTTTTGAGTACAGGTTCTTTCCGTCTAGTAGCTCTGCTATCCTTAGGGGCCCGGGGCCCAGGGCCCACCCCTGGATCCTCTGCCCCTGGTGGGAGCTGAGATTAGTGAATATGTAGAGGAGGAGTGCTTCTTTTTAACTTCTGTGTCTGGGGATGACACACATCACTTTCACTCATATTTCATGGGCAAGGACTTGGTAATATGGCCACACCTAACTTCAAGGAAGCCTGGCACTTAGGTGGTTCTAGGCAGAAGAGGACACAGGCATGATGAACATCTAGGCAGGGTCTGTCACAAGAGATTGGACCAAGGTCATATATCTGCTAAGGAGTAGGGCTGACATGCAAACTCAGTGCCTTCCTCTTTAGGAAAACATGCTACAAGGATTCATAAAGCAAATATCCTTCTAGTGAAGGAGGAACATTACATTGTTGAGCTTAAGGTTTATGTTATAATTTGAACTAAGAAAGGGACCTAAATCTATAGTTTAAATTTACTGCTGCTATGATGAGAACATTAATTGCTTCTCTGAAATGGGCTTGAAAAGGTCAAACAGGATTTTAAGAAGGGCTTTTTAGTGTCACCAAGAATCTGACAGGCTACAGTCAGCCTGGGATAGACTTCCTGTCTTAAATAATGACCTAAGACTCCTTGCTGTATTTGTGGCAGAAGGCATTTTATAGAGAGCATTTGGCTAAGTTCATTCACAAGGAGACACGTGTCTCCAATGATAATTCAATCACAAATGGTAAGAGAAATGGGTAATTTTTGTTAATAGTAACAACAAAATTATGCAGTCACAAATGGTGAAAGAAATGGGTAGATTTTGTTAACAAAACCACAGAGTAGTTATGTCTGTGTATTAAATATGTACCTGTGTAGTAGATTGAACCAAATGAAAAGGCCAATATTTGATGATTTTTGACTTACAGAAAGGCTATTTCACATTGTTCAACCTAATATTTATAGGAAATGAGTGTCTACATTAACTGTTAATCTGTAGATTACAGTATTTTGTAATGCAGGCTCAGTGCTTATCAGGTAGTCTTACTTTGCCCTTAGGAAATTCCAAGTTAAAATGACCCCCAGATACATCAAGTAGGGAAACAGCCCAGCCGCTGCTGGCCAGGGTGACTAGTAGTATTTTTCGTTAACAGTTGGAGCAGGATCTCTTGAGGTGGGAGTGTGTTTACCCCTCCTTTCATTTCTATGCTGAAGCTTTGTCACTGTTCCAAAAATGCCCTACTTCATTCACATTAGTCAGTTTGGTTGCTTTTTAAGTGTGAATATTTCAAAGAGAAATTGTCCAGCAAGTTACTACCAGATAACAGTACCTTCGTTTGCTAGCTGAGTGTAAGGCTGTAACATCCTAAGACAGAGAACAGAGAAGTTTTGACGAAGAGGAAGGATGTGTTGGGAGTTTGGGGCTTCAGAAGTTCTAGGCAGTTGGCCGTTTGAGGATGTTGTGACTGAAGATTTGGAGCCACTGGATGGAAGATGGGACAGAGAAAGGGAACTGGAGTGATGTTGGAGATAAGTTCAGCCTGATCTCAGTTTTGCACAGGGCTGGTTTTACGATGGCTGCAGTGTCACAGGAGGAGAACTTATTTTCTATAGCTTCTGTACCTGCTGATTCTGAAAATCTCCTATGTGTTACAAGGAATTTCTGAAGTGTGGTGTACTGATAGGTCCAGCCTGAATAGCTAAAATGACATCTACTTCTAACTCCAAGAAAATAGAAAGAGGTAAAGTACCTGGCGAGGAGTGGTTCGAAAGGTAAATAATTATTGAACACATTTCCTGTGTTTTCCTGATTTCATATATTCTCTTCTGTTGTCCTCAAATTGTTCTCTTATCGCCCACCACTCAGCTTTTCCTTTTAACTCTCCAAAATCAATATATATGGTGATATTGGGACCTCTTAATGTTTGAGTGCTCAGTCCTTGACATCTTTTTAAAAATTTTAGAGAGCGTGCACATGTGTGCATGAGTGAGGGGGGAGGAGCAGAGAGGAGAAAGAATCTTAAGGAGCCTCCATGCCCGAATTGGGCTCGATCCTATGATCCTGGGAACATGAATTCAAGGGTGAAATGCTTAACTGGCCAAGCTACCCAGGCACCCCAGTCCTTGATGTCTTTTATTCCTCTATTTTTAATCCCTTGGGAATCTCATCACATCTCATGGCTTTAAAAATAAACTATTAGCCTGAGAGTCTTAAGCTTATATATCCATTTCAGATTTTTCACCTTTATCTTCTGATTCAAGTATCCGACTTGGGTGTCTGTCTTCATTGTCTAGTAGACGTGTCAAATGCAACACAAATTGCATTTCTTTTTTATTTCTTTTTATTTTTTATTTTATTTTTATTTTTTAAAGTTTTTGTATTTCTGAGAGAGAGAGAGAGAGAGAGAGCGAGCCAGCGTGAGCATGATCGGGGGAGGATCAGAGACAGGGAGACACAGAATCCAAGGCAGGCTCCAGGCTCTGAGCTGTCAGCACAGAGCCTAATACGGGACTCAAACTTGCAAACTGCGAGATCATGACCTGAGCCGAAGTTGGATGCTCAACTGACTGAGCCACCCAGGCGCCCCCACAATTTGCATTTCCAATTTTCCCCAGTTGCCTTCCTCTTCTCAATAGATGGCAATTCCATCTTTCTGGTTGCTCTGGCCAAAAATCATAGGAAATATACTTGTATCCTCTTTTTTTCCCTCATACTGCACATATAATCTGTCAAAATGTCATTGATATTGCCTTGAAAATACATCCAGAGTTATACTGAGACAGTATAATGTTTTCTGTATTCCTGCAGTGGTCTTCTATCTGTTCTTCTGTTTTTCTTTCCTCTCCATTCTTAGTACCTCTTCCAGAAGGGTCAAAGCCCTTCTCTGCAGTGCAGTGCTCCCTAGGGCACTCAGAAGGAAACCTGACATTGGCCGCAAATTCTTACAATGGCCCCAAGACCCTGTGACAAGCCCTGCCTCACTCCCTCATCATCTCTCGTAACTCATTCTTCCCTCCTCCTTCTCTATTTCCACTCTAGTCATATGGTTTCCCTGATGTTCCATGATCAGGATGGACATAATCTTATCTTAAGGTCTTCCTGCTGGCTTCTCCTTCTGCCTCCAGACATGCACATGGGTAATTCCCCCACCACCTTCTAGTTTTTGCTGAAGTTTCATCTTTTCAATGAAGCCTACTCTGTCTACTTTGGAGAAAGCTTATAACTCTTCTCCCTGTCCTGACTCTACAAATCTCCTACCTAGCTTTGCTGTTTTCCCTAATATGTCCCACCCTCCAATATGATGTGCTGTTATATTATATACCATGTAATTTACCTTTTTATATATGTAAGTTTTGGAATTTGCCTCTTATCATTAGAATATAAGCGTCATAAGGATACAGAAGTTTTTTGTTTCTTTCACTGATGCACCTAAAAATGAGACTGGCACATAGTAGACGCTCAATAAATATTTGTTGACTGATATATTTATGATGTGGAGGTTAATTATGTAATACATATTTGAATGAAATAATCATACAATTTGTATGGAACTCATTGAATACTTTCTTTTGGAATTAGATGTAAGTAAAGAAAACAATGGCATATATTAGTTTTTCAATGGGAAACTTTAAAAGGACGATATTCTGCCTTCAGTGGGTGTTTAAACTTGAACTATGGTTGGACTTCTTCCCCCTTTAATGATGGACTAGGTAATTTGGAACAACACTCTTGCTGACATTGACTGAAAAAGCTTGACAAAATATTTTAAAATCTTTTAAAAAGCACCCAATAACTGACAAAATAGTAAAGAATTACCTTGCCCAGACCTGTGAGAAGACAGAAATGCAGAACACAAGCCTGGCATTTGGGATCACTTTTGCTTTGTGGGGAACATTTGCCAACCCTGCACAGGTAGCTGAGAGTCTGAGCACTGCTTGTGATAGCCTCAGATGCAAGGGGGACCAAAACTAGAATTCAATGATACCAAGAGTGAGGGGAACATGGGAACACTGATTGTGGATATGGCACCAAGAGGCTGCACCCTAGGAGTGAGAGTGAACCAGACCAAAAAAAAAAAAAAAAATCCCTTGTATGGATTCCGGGCAGGCTTCCAGTATCCATGGGCTCCCAAACTTCAAACCTTGAAGTTTGGTCAAGTGCACTAGCAATCTAGGATCCACCTGAGCGTCTAGCAGAAGCAAAGGAGTCTTCTCTTAGAGGAGGAGAAAGGTCATCCTCAGCCTCAAATTATTCCTGTAAGGTTGTTTTTCTTTTTTTCACAATACTGTTAAAGATAACAGAGAGAGACAAGAAGACATGAGTGAGAACCAGCATAAACATAACAGACACACCAGCAAAACGGATCCATGGGACATCTGGAGAGTGGAATTCCCAGAGGCAGACTAACATAAACCGTCTTTATTATGCTTATGAAGATAAAACTCAGTCTTAAATATTTCATGAAGAAACTGGAAACTGTAAAAAGTGATACTTCAAATTTTAAAGAGAGTGCAATAGAAATTCTAAAGTTGAAATATATAGTAATCAAACTGGAAGTGTTTTTTCCCCACGAATATCGCTAACAATGAAATCATCTTTATTGGTGAATAATGCAGTGTTGGTGAATATTTCCTTTTTGGTTTTGGTTTTGGTTTTAAGAGAGAGGGCACAAGTGAGTGAGGGGCAGAGAGAGAGGGAGAGAGAGAGAGAAAGAAAGAAAGCGGGGCTCACCCAAAGCGGGGCTTGACCTCAAGTGCTGGTGAATATTTCTATTTTATTTTTAATTTTTCTGGTTATGCGGTTATCTAACTCTGAATTTTTCCTGATGTTTTTCTGGCTTATCAAGTTTAAGGTGAAAAATAAAGTAATTGTTAAGTATGATTATGTTTTCATTCTCAACATTACATTTTCATTCTCAGTGGTCCTTTGTGACAATTTAGTGATAGTTATCTCGTTTAGGATACTTTGTGTTTTGTTTTTGGTGTTAGAATTGTTCTGTAGTTGTTCTTTTTATATGTAGACATAAGAAGATATTTATTTTTGCTTTTTGTTTATTTTTTTTTATCACGGTATTTCCTGTGAGATAACCAAATTCAAACATCTATGACTCCCTACAAATAGTACTTTTGGAACAGGTTTTTCTTAACTCCTCTTACATTTTCTCCTTTGACAATTGGCTAACTTAGTCATCTGTGAGAATTTCAAAAATAACAGGATTTTAGAGAAGAGGAACGGAAGCCAGAATTTAAGCCCCTCACCCCTCATTTTAGAGAATCCTGTGGTTTTAGAGATGCTGAGCATTCCAGACTGGTCTAATTGTTGATATCAGACTCACAGCTGACTCCTGTCACTGATATCCGAAGGCTCAACAAAGCAATTCTCTTGTCCTTTGAAGGCATTTGTTTAACTGTGGTATTGGTGATTACATTTCCAGAGAATTTTATAACCCTGAGATTGCATATTTGAAAGACTGTACTAGAAGAAGACACACCAGATGGCATAAAGGGGAAAAAGCCAATGTAATCTAAAATGTGGTAATAAATGAATTTTATTTAATTAGTATGCTAATGATTAATAGGAAAGTCAATACAACTGACACCAAAGATATATTAGACACGTATTATAATAAACACTCTGATTTGTGCTGCTATCGTCTGTCAGATTGACATATCCCTGCTTGTGTTTTATGTGACCCAAGAGTAAAGAAAGAAAAGTACCTATTGTCACCAGACGTACACTGAAAGGTTGCTTTATGTTTGAACAACTTCCATCTTACTCCCTAAGGAGCAGCATTGTAGTAGCCAAGTGCCCTGAAGGATTTGACACGACAGCAAGAGTTTCCAGCCAGAGACAGTTATTGAGCCAGGTGAGTGGCACCTTTGCGGTTGTAGGTGTTCTGTATGTTTGCAGATCAAATTCCCCATCTGTGACTGAGGCTTAAAGAGCAGTGTCATGCTCCCAGAAGGAAGGGATTTGAAACAAAATAAATCATAGTTTCAGGAGTCCAGATGAGTGGGCTGGGATTCAGATGAGGGTGCCTGCTCACTGTGGGAAGAAGAGGGAACCTGAGGGCAAATCAAGAAGGCAGAAGCACAGTCACACAGATGAGAAGAACACAACTGGGGGTTCTAAGAGGATCTTTCACCAGGGGTCTCCAAGCTGGGAACATTCATCCTGGGGACTGCGTACGTGATTCAT
This sequence comes from Panthera onca, assembly GCF_046562875.1. NCBI lineage: Eukaryota > Metazoa > Chordata > Mammalia > Carnivora > Felidae > Panthera > Panthera onca. The sequence continues at coordinate 16,374,105 of NC_138356.1, read as the reverse complement.
TGGAGCAAAGAAGAGAAATACTAGCACTGCCGTTTATATTTGTTTCCATCTCAGTCTTTGAAAGAAATTACACTCTTATATATGTCTTATATAGGTAATATAGTACTGTAACATAACTTGTAGGTAATTTACACGTAAATAAGGGTACATAAACACGGGTGCATGCTTAATAATCTTTGCTAGTGGGGTGTTATCATCTCATGCCTAGATACAGAGAGATTAGCTAATCCAGCTTTGTCCAGGTATGTAGGCTTGGCTCAAAAATCCAACGGGGCCGAACCTGCAGGTGACAGGCTGCTCAGTCAGTACTGAGAGGTGAGTAGAGCAAGGACTGGCAAACTTGGAGAAGGATGCACAGTTTTCTGGATTTAAGCCCTTCCTCCCTCCCTTCCTTCCTTCCTTTCTTCCTCCCCACTTCCTTCCTTCACTTCCTCCTTCCCTCTCTCTTTTTGCAAGTACTTGTTCTTGACAGGATCTAGTGCTTTACTCCTTTATTTTTCAATGAGAACTTTTAACAACTAGCAAAATATCATTTATAAACTTGATAGCATGATCTTTTATTCTTTTGGATTTTAGCAACTTATCAGACATACACAAATCTCTTCAGATGTCTTTTTTTTCAGAACTGCATTTTAATCTTTTTTTGGATTAATTATTAGCACAAAACAAATAGTTAAATTACAATTGTCCTAAAAAACTCACAACGACCATTTTCCCAGTTTTATTGAGAAAAATTGGCATACATCACTGTGTATGTCAATTTAAGGCATACAGCATGGTGGTTTGATTTACATATATTGTGAAATGATTACCACAGAAGGCTCAGCTAACATACATCCATCTTCTCGTATAGATACAATAAAAATAAAAGAAATAAAAAAAGAAAAAAATTTTCTTGCAACAGAAACCCAGGATTTACTGTCTTATTAACTTTTCTATATATCATGCAGCAGTATTAACCATAGTCATCATACTGTACATTACATCCCTAATAGTTACTTATCCTAGAACTGGAAATTTGTACCTTTTGACCCACTTCCTCCAATTCCCCTTCTGCCTACCCTCCACCTCTGGTAACCACAAGGCTGATCTTTTTTATATGAGTTTGTTTGTTTGTTTGTTTTTTGTTTTTTAAGATTCCACATATAAGTAAGATAATACAGTATTTGTCTTCCTTTGTCTGGCTTATTTCCCTTAGGATAATGCCTTCAGGGTCCATTCATGTTGTTGCAAGTAGTAGAATTTCCTTCGCTTTTTATGGCTCAATAATATTCCATTATATATATATACCAAAACTGCTTTATCCATTCACATGTTGATGGACACTTGGGTTGTTTCCATGTCATGGCTATTGTAAATAGTCGTGCTAGGAACACGGGAGTGCAGATATCTTTTCCAGTTAGTGTTCTTGTTTCCTTTGGATATATTCCCAGAAGTGGAATTGCAGGAACATGTGATAGTTCTGTTTTTAGTTATTTGAGGATCCTCCACACTGTTTTCCATGGTGGCTGCACTAGTTTACATTCCCACCAACAGTGCACAAGTGTTGCCTTTTCTCTACATCCATGCCAGAATTTTTTCTTTCTTGTCTTTTTGATCGTGGTCGTTTTAACAGGCACGGGGTGATATCTCATTGTGGTTTCAATTTACATTTCTCTAATAACTAGAGATGTTGAACATCTTTTCATGTATTTGTTGGCCTTTCATATATTGTCTGGAGAAATGTCTGTCCATATCTTTTGCCCATTTTTTAATTGGGTTATTTTTTTTTATGTTTTTTGTGTTTGTTTTTGGTCTTGTTTTTTTTATTTTTACTATTGAGTTATTTGAATTTTAACATATTTTGGATATTAACACCTTATCAGATATATGGTTCATAAATTTTTTTCCCATTGTGTAGGTTATTTTTTCATTTTGTTGATGGTTTCTTTTGCTGTGCAGAAGCTTTTTGGTTTGACGTAGTCCCATTTGTTTTTTGTTTTTTTTTTTATTTTGTTGCTTGTGCTTTAGGTGTCATATCCAAAAATGATTACCAAGATGTATGTCAAGGAGATTTGTTCCCATGTTTTCTTTTAGGTGTTTCATGGTTTCAGGTCTTGTATGTAAGTCTTTAATCCACTTCAAGTTAGTTTTTGTGAGTGGTATAAGTTTTGGGTCCAGTTTCATTCTTTACATGTGAGTATCCAGTTATCTCCACCACCACTTATTGAAACAACTGTCTTTTTTCCAGGTGAGTATTTTTGGCTCACTTGTCAAATATTAGTTGACTCTATGCTTGGCTTTGTTCTGGGCTCTCGGTTTGGTCCCTTTGGTCTATTTGTCTGTTTTTATGCCAGTACCATGCTGTTTTGAGAAATATAGCTTTCTAGTATATAAATCAGGAAGTGTGATGCCTACTACTTTGTTCTTCTTTCTCAGGATTGCTCTGACTATTCAGGGTCTTTTGTGATTTTGTATAAATTTTAGGAATTTTTTTTAGCTTCTATAAAAAATGCCATCGAAATCTTGATAGAGATGGCATTAAATCTATAGATGGCTTTTGGCAGTATTGACATTTTAACAATATTAATATTTCTTTTTTTAAACAACATTAACATTTCTAATCCATGAACAAAAGATACTTTTCCATTTATTTGTGTCTTTTTTGATTTTTTAAAATCAGTATTTTGTTTTTAGAATAGAGATCTTTCACCTTTTCAGTTAAACTTACTTCTAAGTATTGTTTTTGATGTTCTGTAATTGGGATCAATGTCTTTATTTCTTTATCAGAAAATTTGTTGTTAGTGACAATGACTATTTTTACTTACTATTGTTTTAACCATTGTCACAGTTGCCAGTCCAATTTAGACTTTTAGTACCTTGAGCTCTGAACCAACAACTTTTATCTTATCTTTATCTATCTTTATGTCTGGTGTTTGCAACCTAGATAACAAAACAGCACCATTCTGGCAATTAGTGACTGTAACCTCAGGATAAAGTCTGGGTAAGCCTCAGAGAGACAAAATTTGCAATTATTCGCAGCACATGAGAATAGCCAGTCAGAATATAGTAACATTGTGTCATGGTACATTCAGTAAAGTATTTACGAGTACCTCTTATAGGCTAGGCGCTATGCCAGCTACTCCAGAAGCTGAGGGGAAGATACAGGGCAATATAAGATATGTTATTAGATCTTTTTCTTTTTTTTTTTTTAAGTTTATTTATTTATTTTGAGAGAGAGAATGGGGGAGGGGCAGAGAGAGAGGGAGACAGAGGATCTGAAGTGGGCTCCATGCTGACAACACAGAGCCCAACGTGGGGCTTAATCTCACAGACAATGAGATCATGACCTGAGCTGAAATCAAGAGTCAGATGCTTAACTGACTGAGCTACTCAGATACCCCTGTTACTAGATCTTAAGAAGTTTGTAATGTGATTGGGGTGCTAAACCATACATATCTATAAAGTTAACTAACAGTTCAGTATGTAAGTGCCAAAAATGTATTACAGGTAATAAGACTTTTGAGAGCTCAGGAGAAACATGAGTCTTTTTTTTTCCCTTTTGTTTTCTTTATTCTTTACTCTCTGTGCTTTTTCAAACATGTTCATATTTGTTTAGACAATTTGATGAGGATGATTATTATGCTTATACAAAAAGACATATTAAGTTTAACTGTAGACAAACCTAATTACTGGATTTGGTTTTTTATCCATCCATTCATCCTTCTATCATTCACCCATCATCCAACATTTACAAAACCCTCATTATGTACCAGGCAACATATTGCCTGGTAACATAGAATTATGTACTTATAGAATAAGTGATAGAATTACAAAGGTATCCTCAATTTGTATTTGCTGATGAAAAGTCTACTTTGACCACAAATGAATGAGTCTGGGATACTAATAAATGATAGCTCAAGGATCATATTCATTCATTCATTCATTCATTCACTCACTGATTTATGCAGGCATTAAGTATTTATTCTTAAATACCAGACACCATATTCAGTGATGGGGACTTAGTTGTAAAAAGGCAAAACATGGACCCCACCTGTACAGCAAATCTGGTTCTAGTTTTCATAGTTCTTACAATTTTTTACCTTTTAGTCCTTAACAATTTAATAGAAGAATCAGATATTAAATAAATGCAGTTGGTCCTTAACAAAGCAGATTTGAACTGCATGGGTCCACTTAAATGCAGATTTTTTCCCCCATACTACAGTATAGTACTGTAGATATATTTTCTCTGACTTATGATTTTCTTAATAATATTTTCTTTTTTCTAGCTTACTTTATTGTAAGAATACAGTATAATACATATACAAAATATGTGTTAATCAACTATTTATGTTATCGATAAGGCTTCTGGTTAACAATAGGCTATTAGGAGTTAAGTTTTGGGGAGTCAAAAGTATACATGGATTTTTGACTGTGTGGGGGGGGTCAGCGCCCTTCACCTCCGCATTGTTAAAGGGTCAACTCTAATTACTGAATCACAATTATGAAAAATGCTATGCAAGAGCAAGACCAGAGCTATGGGAGCATATAAAGGGGAGGACTAATCCCTTTTCAACAAATGGTGTTGGGAAAACTGGACGGCAACATGGAGAAGAACAAAACTGGACCACTTTCTTACACCATACACACAAAAAATTTCAAAATGGATGAAAGACCTAAATGTGAGACCTGAAACCATAAAAATCCTAGAAGAGAGCATAGGCAGTAATTTCTTTGACATAGGCTGTAGCAACTTTTTTCTAAATAGGTACCTTGAGGTGAGGAAACAAAAGCAAAAATAAATGATGGGGGACTACATCAAAATAAAAACCTTCTGCACAGCGAAGGAAACAATCAACCAAACTAAAAGGCAACTGATGGAATGGGAGAAGATACTTGCAAATGACATATCTGATAAAGGGTTAGTATTAAAAATCTGTAAAGAACTTATAAAACTCAACACCCAAACACCAAATAATCCAATTTAAAAATGAACAGAAGACATGAACAGACATTTCTCCAAAGAAGATTTCCAGATGGCCAACAGAGACATGAAAAGATGCTCAGTGTCACTTATTATCAGGGAAATGCAAATCAAAACCACAGTGAGATATCACCTCACACTTATCAGAATGGCTAAAATAAAAAACACAAAACAACAGGTGTTGGCAAGGATGTGGAGGAAGAGGAACCTGAGTGCACTATGGGTAAGAATGCAAACTGGTGCAGCCACTGTGGAAAACAGTATGGAGTTTCCTCATAAAAGTTAGAAATAGAACTACCCTACAATTCTGTAATCACGCTACTGGGTATTTACCTAACAAATACAAAAACATCAATTCAAAATGATACATGCACCCTGATGTTTATAGCAGCATTATCTAGAATAGCCAACATATGGAAGCAGCCCAAGTGTTCAGTGATTAATGAGTGGATAAAGAAGATGTGGTCTTTATATATATATATATATATATATATATATATATATATATATATATGTATATATATATATATATATATATGTATATATATATATATATATATATGATGGAATATTACTCAGCTATAAGAAGGAATGAAATCTTGCCATTTGCAATGACATGATGGAGCTAGACAGTATAACACTGAGTGAAATAAGTCAGAAAGACAAACACTGTATGATTTCACTCATGTAGAATTTAGGAAACAAAACAGATGAACAAAGGAAAAAAATAGAGACAAATCAAGAAACAGACTCTTAACTGTAGAGAATAAACTGATGGTTACCAGAGGGGAGGTGGGCGGGGGATGGGTGAAATAGGTGATGGGGATTAAGGAGTGCACTTGTCATGATGAACACCAGACGATTAAAATAAAAACTTAAAAACAAAAGTCACCTACTGAAGTATAATTTACATTAAGTAAAACTCAATCTTAAAAAAATAAATGGGATCAGGGCGCCTGGGTGGCTCAGTCGGTTAAACATCTGACTTTGGTTTCGGCTCAGGTCACAATGTCAGCGGTTTGTGAGTTTGAGCCCTATTATCAGGTTCCTCCATGCTGATGGTGTGGAACCTGTTTGGGATCCTCTGACTCCTTCTTTCTCTGCCCCTCCCCCACTAAATAAAAATAAATAAATAAATAAATAAATAAATAAATAAGGGACTAATTTAATTTGGGGATAGGAAGGTTTCCTCAGAAATCAACATTTAACCTGAGATCTGTGAGATGGTTTGCAATTAGGCAAGCATAGGATGAAGGGAAGAATATTCCAGAGAAAGGCAGTAACAGCACACATACGTGTCTTAGGAAGGAACACACATGCATGTGCTCTGAAGAGGGGACAGCGTATGATTAAGTCCTGAGTGGAGAAGGTGCTGGGCATCTAAGGATCAAAAACAAGGTCAGTGTGTCTGAGCCCTAAGAGCAAGGTGATGATTTGTGTAAAGTGAGGTTTGTGAGGCAGGCAGGAGTCTGATTATGCAGAAACTCTCAGGCTGTTGTATTAGTTAGGGTTCTTCAGAGAAGCAGAACCAATAAGGTACACACACACACACACACACACACACACACACACATCACTAAACTATGGAGGCTGAGAAGGTCCATGATCTGCCAACTGTAAGCCAGAGACCTAGAAAGCTGATGGTATAGTTCAGTCTGAACATGGAGGCTTGAGAACCAGAAGTACTGATGGTGTAAGTCCCAGTTGGAGGGAAGTAGAAGCTCAGTGTCCCAGATCAGACAAGCAGACAGACAGAGAGAGAGAGAGAGAGAGAGAGAGCATTCTTCCCTTGTCCACATTTTTGTTCTATTTAGGCCTTCAGTGGGTTCAGTGACGCCCGCCCAAATTGAGAAGGGCAATCTGCTTAACTCAGTCTACCAATTCAAATACTAATATCATCTGGAAACACCTTCACAGGCACACCCAGAGTAACATTCAGCCAAATATCTGAGTACCCCATGGTCCAGTCAAGGTGACACATAAGATTAACAATCACAACTTATATCACAGATTATATCACAGTGCACTGAGAAATCATGAAGGTGGTATTTAGGCAGGCAAGAGACATAAATAGATTTGCATTTTATTTCTTTTTTAAAAAAAAATTTATTTATTTTGAGAGAGAGAGGGGGCAGGGCAGAGAGAGAGGGAGAGAGAGAATCCCAAGCAAGCTCCATGCAGTCAGCACAGAGCCTGATGCAGAGCTTGATCCCAAGAACTGTGAGATCATGACCTGAACTGAAATCGAGAGTTGGACACTCAGTGCAGTGAGCCACCTGGGCACTCCTGGATTTGCATTTTCAAAAGTTATTTCTGGCTACTGTAGGTAAACTTGATCAGAGGTGGGCAAAAGAAGAGATGTGATATTCATTCAGAGGTTCTTTTTCAGGATATATCTCTTTCTGCTGCTTTAGAATCCATCTTTCCAAGGGTATTCTTTGTTATTATTTTACTGCACAATAGAAGTTTTGCTAAGTGTAGTAAATAGGTAGGAAATATCAATTAATTCCAAATTCCAGCTTCTGTGAAATTTATTTGTGTTTAGGAACCAAAGTTATGAGTGGCGTTTTTGTGATAATATTGATCTTCATCTTTAGTTCATGGCTGCCTTCAAATAATTCTGGACACTTGTGACATACATATTATAGGCTTTCTTGTGAATATAATACACACTCTGACATTGCCTCAGTATTCTTCACTGTGAAGGGAAAATTTCAGACGAAACACATTTCAAAGTTCCTTGTATCTCTACTGGTGTTAGGAGATTTAGAAAATAGTTCAATAACACCAGTGTTGAGTGAACATATAAAGAAACTATAGAAAGTGTGTATTTCTTAAGCCTCTTGTGTTTAGGACTTAGAATTGTATGTGGCACATGGTAGGTGTTCAACATTGGTAAGTGAACCAATGATGGTAGATTTTCTGCATAGCAACCAGGCACATAGGTAATGGGAAAATCCTGGCTGAATTCAATGGAATCTCCTGGAAACTGGAGAAGAATGTTAAATTGATGACTTAGAATAAATGTGTTAATATTATGCATATTTAACACTTAATATTGAATGTTTCCATAGAGCCAAATTATATGTAAAACTCTTGACATGTTTTTATCTGTTTCACTTAGCTTTTCTACACCTCAAAAAATGTTTTTGTTTGTTTGTTTGAAACTAAACCCAATGGATTAAACCATCTGCCTACTGTTTTTAAAATGAAAAAATTATTTTCTCCCAAATGAATGAGATATCCTAGAATGTAAACCCTTACAGGGCAAGAATTAATATTTTCATGTTATTTAATATTCTTCAAAGGAAAATGCAAACCCATGCACTCAGGAGACACTAATAAACACCAGCTAATTACGATCAAGCCTCTTGAAACTAGGCTTAAAATAGTTTTTTGTTTTTCTGTTTGTCAAAATATTATCTATATTTAGCAACACAAAATTTTTAAAAAGCATAGTTCTTTGTTTTCCAGATTGTCAAAATATTATCTGTATTTAACAACACAAAATTAAAAAGAAATCCAAACATCTTCTGAATGGTTTTTAAAATGTGTAGGTGAAAATCAAACAAAGTTTCTTAATCTCTGGGATTTCATAATTGTTTCTAGTGCTCTTGTCTTACCATTAGTTTATCTGTAATCTTAATCATACTCAGACTTAATTTCTAGCTTCTTACAAGAATTTTAAGATAAATGCAGGGTTGCTTGTAGTATAAATGTCATTCGACAGAAAGCTGCTTTAAATGCTCATAAAGCATTTTTGAAGAAATATAATAAACATAGGCAGTAAGAATACGAATTTAGGCATCCCTGCTCTATTAATGATCTGTCTTTAATAATCTCAGATTCTAGCTTTTGGCCAGTTCTAAACAGATGCTCAGAGCACTGGGATATAGGATTCCATTTCCACTGTAAAGATAGTAGTTGGGTAAGGCAACTAACATTTCTAAAGCATCTGCTAGAGCTGGGTGCTTTATATATTGAAGCATTAACCCTCAGAACAACTCTATGATATAATCTCTCTCATTTTGAAATAAGGAAACCAAAGCAAGAAGAGATGGCAGCAGTTTCCCAAGGACACACAGATGGTAAGTGGAAAAGTGGGGTGCTACCACCAGGCTGCCACAAAAGCCGTGTACTCCCAGCACATTGTACAAAATCAATGTACAGAAATCAGTTGCATTCTTATACACTAACAATGAAGCAACAGAAAGACAAATGAAGAAACTGATCCCATTCACAATTGCACCAAGAAGCATAAAATACCTAGGAATAAATCTAACCAAAGATGTAAAAGATCTGTATGCTGAAAACTATAGAAAGCTTATGCAGGTAATTGAAGAAGATATAAAGAAATGGAAAGACATTCCCTGCTCATGGATTGGAAGAATAAATATTGTCAAAATGTCAATACTACCCAAAGCTATCTACACATTCAATGCAATCCCTATCAGAATTGCACCAGCATTCTTCTCGAAACTAGAACAAGCAATCCTAAAATTCATATGGAACCACAAAAGGCCCCGAATAGCCAAAGTAATTTTGAAGAAGAAGACCAAAGCAGGAGGCATCACAATCCCAGACTTTAGCCTCTACTACAAAGCTGTCATCATCAAGACAGCATGGTATTGGCACAAAAACAGACACATAGACCAATGGAATAGAATAGAAACCCCAGAACGAGACCCACAAACGTATGGCCAACTCATCTTTGACAAAGCAGGAAAGAACATCCAATGGAAAAAAGACAGTCTCTTTAACAAATGGTGCTGGGAGAACTGGACAGCAACATGCAGAATATTGAAACTAGACCACTTTCTCACACCATTCACAAAAATAAACTCAAAATGGATAAAGGATCTGAATGTGAAACAGGAAACCATCAAAACCCTAGAGGAGAAAGCAGGAAAAGACTTCTCTGACCTCAGCCGTAGCAATCTCTTACTCGACACATCCCCAAAGGCAAGGGAATTAAAAGCAAAAATGAATTACTGGGACCTTATGAAGATAAAAAGCTTCTGCACAGCAAAGGAAACAATCAACAAAACTAAAAGGCAACCAACAGAATGGGAAAAGATATTTGCAAATGACATATCAGACAAAGGGCTGGTATCCAAAATCTATAAAGAGCTCACCAAACTCCACACCCGAAAAACAAATAACCCAGTGAAGAAATGGGCAGAAAACATGAATAGACACTTCTCTAAAGAAGACATCCGGATGGCCAACAGGCACATGAAAAGATGCTCAACGTCGCTCCTCATCAGGGAAATACAAATCAAAACCACACTCAGATATCACCTCACGCCAGTCAGAGTGGCCGAAATGAACAAATCAGGAGACTATAGATGCTGGAGAGGATGTGGAGAAACGGGAACGCTCTTGCACTGTTGGTGGGAATGCAAACTGGTGTAGCCACTCTGGAAAACAGTGTGGAGGTTCCTCAAAAAATTAAAAATAGACCTACCCTATGACCCAGCAATAGCACTGCTAGGAATTTACCCAAGGGATACAGGAGTACTGATGCATAGGGGCACTTGTACCCCAATGTTTATAGCAGCACTCCCAACAATAGCCAAATTATGGAAAGAGCTGAAATGTCCATCAACTGATGAATGGATAAAGAAATTGTGGTTTATATACACAATGGAGTACTACCGAGCAATGAGAAAGAATGAAATATGGCCCTTTGTAGCAACGTGGATGGAACTGGAGAGTGTGATGCTAAGTGAAATAAGCCATACAGAGAAAGACAGATACCATATGTTTTCACTCTTATGTGGATCCTGAGAAACTTAACAGAAACCCATGGGGGAGGGGAAGGAAAAAAAAAAAAAGAGGTTAGAGTGGGAGAGAGCCAAAGCATAAGAGACTCTTAAAAACTGAGAACAAACTGAGGGTTGATGTGGGGTGGGAGGGAGGGGAGGGTGGGTGATGGGTATTGAGGAGGGCACCTTTTGGGATGAGCACTGGGTGTTGTATGGAAACCAATTTGACAATAATTTTCATATATTGGAAAAAAAAAGCTATCCCAGGAACGAGGCAAGAATGAACCCTTTTACCACTGCTTTTCAATATCATACTGGAAATTCTAGCTAATGCAATAATACAAGAAAAAGAAATAAAAGGTATAGACTGGGAAGGAAGAAATCTGCCATTATTTGCAGATGACGTGATTGCCTATGTGGAAAATCTGAAATAATCAACAAAAAACTACTGGAACTAATAAATGATTATAGCAAGATTGCAGGAAAGAAGGTCAGTATGCAAAAGTCAGTTAATTCCTATCGACCAAAAATGAAAAAAATAGAATTTGATATTAAAAAATTTACATTAGCACCCCCCCAAAATGTAATACTTAGATATAAATCTAACACAATATACACAAGATCTGTATGTACATGAAATATCACTGCACACCTTCAAAAGGAAGATACCAAAACTCTGATGAATGATGTCGAAGTAAACAAGTGGAGAGATACCCCATATTCATGGACAGGAAGTCAATATTGTAAAGATAACAGTTTTTCTGAATTTGATCTATAGATTCAGTGCCATACCAATCAAAATATGAGGAAGTAATTTTGTAGCTATCAACAAACTGATTCTTTTTTTTTTTTAATGTTCATTTATTTTTGAGAGAGACAGAGACAGAATGTGAGTGGGTTAGGGGAAGAGAGAGGGAGACACAGAATCCAAAGCAGGCTCCAGGCTCTGAGCTGTCAGCACAGAGCCCGACACAGGGCTCGAACTCACAAGCTGTGAGATCATGACCTGAACCAAAGTTGGGTGTTCAACCAACTGAGCCACCCAGGCGCCCCTCAACAAACTGATTCTAAAGTTTATGTGGAGAGGTAAAAGACACAGAATAGCTAATATTGAACATTGAAGAACAAATTTGGAGGACTAACATTACCTGACTTCGGGACTTACTCTAAAGATACAGTGATTAATGACAGTATGGGGTTGGTAAAATAATAGACAAATAAAAAGAACATAATTGAGAGCCTAGAAGAAGATCCATATAAATATATTCAGTTATCTTTGACAAAGGAACTACGGCAATACAATGGAGGAAATATAGCCTTCTTTTTTTCCTTTTCTTTTCTTTTCTTTTCTATTTGAGAGAGAGAGTGAGTGCACAAGTGGGGTAGAGGGGCAAAGGGAGAGAGAGAATCTCAAGCAGGCTGCATGCTCAGTGCATAGCCTGATGTGGTGCTTGATCCCATCACCCTGGGATAATGAACTGAGCAGAAATCAAGAGTCAGATGTTCAACTGACTGAGCACCCAGGTGTCCCACAAATATAGTCTTTTCAGCAAATGCTCACAACTGGACATCCACATGCACACACACAAAAAATCTAGACACAGACCTATATCCTTGACAAAAATTAACTCGAAATGGATCATAGGCCTAAATGTAAAATACAAAACTATGAAACTACTAAAAGATAACATAGCATAGAACTTAGATGACCTTGGTTATGGTGATAACTTTTTAGATAAAGCACCAAAGACGTGATCCGTGAGGGAAATAATTGATAATCTGGACTTTATTAAAATTACAAACTTCTCTGTAAAAACCAATGTCAAAAGAGTGAGAAGACAAGCCACAGAGTGGGAGAAAATATTTGCAAAAGACATATCTGATAAAGGACTGTTATCCAAAATATACCAAGAACCCTTAACATTCAACAATAGGAAAACAATTCATCTAAAAAATTGACTAAAGATCTTTTATACCTCCTAAAGATATATAGATGCCAAGTAAGCACATGAAAAGATGCTTCACAGCCATATGTCATCAGGAAATGCAAATTAGCACAACAATGAAATATCACTGCACACCTATTAGAATGGCCAAAACCCAGAACACTGAAAACACCAAATGCTGGTGAGGATTTGGATTTTACCAGTACCATACTGTCTTAATTACTGTCTCTTTATAGTAAGTTTTTTTTTTTAACATTTATTTATTTTTGAGAGAGAGAGAGAGAGAGAGAGAGAGAGAGAGAGAGACAGCATCAATAGGGAAGGGGCAGAGAGAGAGGGAAACACAGAATCTGAAGCAGGCTCCAGGCTCTGAGCTGTTAGCACAGAGCCCGACGCGGGGCTTGAACATAGGGACCATGAGAAATGACCTGAGCCGAAGTTGGATGTCTAACCGACTGAGCTGCCCAAGTGCCCCCTTTATAGTAAGTCTTGAAGTCAAGGAATTTTAATCCTCTAACTTCGTCAGTATTAACTGATGAGTGAAGACACGAACTCTTACTCATTGCTGGTGGGAACACAAAATGGTATAGCCACTTTGCAAGATAATGTGGCAGTTTCTTTCAAAAGTAAACTCTTACCATACAATCTAGCAATCATGTGCATTGGTATTTAATCAAAGGACTTGAAAACTTATGTCCACACGACAATCTGAACATGGATGTTTATAGCACCTGTTCATAATTGTCAAAACTTGAAGGAGTCAAGATGCCCTTCAATAGGCGAATGGGTAAATAAGCTGTGGTACAGTCAGACAGTGGACTGTTATGCAACACTAAAAAGAAATGAGCTATCAAGCCACGAAAAGACATGGAGGAAACTTAAATGCATACTACTAAGTGAGAGAAGCCAATCTGGAAAGACTCTATATTGCATGATTCCAACTATATGATGTTCTGGAAAAGGCAAAACTGTGGAGACAGTAAAAAGATCAGTGGTTGCCAGGGTTTAAGGGGAAGGAAGGATGAATAGTTGGAGCACCGAGGATTTTCAGGGTGGCAAAACTACTCTGTATGATACTGTAATGGTGAATACATGTCATTATACATTTGCCCAAACCAACAGAATGTATATAACACCAAAAGTAAACTGTAATGTAAACTATGGATTTCTGGTGATAATGGTGTCATAGTAAGTTCATCAATTGTACCAAATATGCCAGTCTGAAGGGGGGATGTTAATAATGGGGAAAGCCATGTATGAGTTGGGGCAGCATGGAAAAATCTCTGTACCTTCTAGTCAGTTTTGCTGCTGCAAACCTAAAATTGCTCTAAAAAGTAAAATCTATTTAAAAATTTAAAAACTTTTGGGCCTCACCAGACATTATAAAAAAGTGAAAATATAATCCACAAATGGAAGAAAATATTTGTAATACATTTGATCAAAGGATTGTGTTCAGAATATATAAAGAACTCTTACAAATGAACAACAAAACCAATACAAATAACCCAATTTAAAAATGGGCCCATGATTTGAGTAGACATTTATCCACAGGAGATATACAAATGGCCAATAAGCACATTAAAAGCTGCTCCATATCATTAGTCATTAGAGAAAGATAAAGCCACAATGAGATACCAGTTCACACCCACTAGGATTGCTAAAACAAGAGAGACCATCACAAATGTTGATAAGGATGTGGAGAAATTGGCACTTACATGCATTGCTGGTGAGAAGGTTAAATTTTGTAGCCACTTTGGAAAACAGCTTGGCAATTCCTCAAAATATGATACATAGAGTTACCATGTGACCCTTTATTGACAGAGTTGAGGCCTTATTTCTTGAGAGAGATTTTATGTTTGGTTCTTTTAGGTGTTCTAGAGTAGTATTACAAGTCAGATGGTACTTTTTGTGTTGATATTTCAAATTTCTGGACTGTGATGCAGACCTGTATTTCCATATTCTCCAACATTACAGCTGGTATTGTGTTTTTTATTTTATTTTATTATTTAAAAAAAATTTTTAAATGTTTATTTTTGACAGAGAGAGAGAGACAGAACATGAGCGGGGGAGGGGCAGAAAGAGAGGGAGACACAGAATCCGAAGCAGGCTCCAGTCTCTGAGCTGTCAGCACAGAGTCTGATGCGAGGCTCGAACCCACAGACTGCGAGATCATGACCTGAGCTGAAGTTGGACGCTCAACCGACTGAGCCACCCAGGCGCCCCTGTGTTTTGTTTTTTAAACCTGAAATATAGACTGGGATTGAAAATATATCATACTCTTAAAAGCTGGAGATTTGATATTTTTTGCTTCCTCTTTCTCTGAAATTATCAAAAATTTCTGATATAAGGGGACTCCCGAGGCCATGTGTCTTGTCCTTATTTGGCCATTAAAATACAGCCTCTTAGTTTTGATGAATAACGAATGTTTTCAAAGCAGTAAAAAGCTCAGAGATGGCTCACCACTCTGTTTTTCAGTTTCCTCTTTATTTTTGGCTCCCAGAAATTTTGCTTACATTTTTGGTGAGATTGGTTATTCATTTAAAATCCTTTAAAAAAAGATCCATATTTCCAGGTGTTTTATAGTGGTGGGTTTTCTTAGGCAATGTAAGTAAGCCACTATACTGATAGAGAAGGAAGTTAAGTTAGCATTCTGTATGAGATGCTACATCACCAAGGGATATCTATGATATATCATCTAAGGATATCTGATAAATAATATCTAATAAATTTAATTCTTCACTACAATGTTATTTTCACCCTGTTTATCGAAATTTCTAACTATAACATAAAGTTGAATGAATTATTTAACGCTGGGTTTGAAAAAGAAAAGTTAAAAATAGATAAAGCATAGAATAAGAGAACTATGTACACTTTACTGAAAAGTTATATTAAATAAAATTATGTCCACTCTATTATCCTATGTGGATACTATATTATGTACTAGATATTATATATCTAATATCTATATTATGATATACAATACATACATACAGTGATGTTGGTTTAACCTGCCAGTTTCTCCTCATCAAGGAATTGGTGAAAACCCTCTACCAAATGTAAGTAAGTGAATACTCTGTTCAAACTCAGCCAGGGCTCCCCTTCTTTCACTGTCCATGCGTAGTTGACTGTTTCCCAAGTTTTCCCCCTCATTTATGCCTCAGCCCCTTCTGTGCTGGGAGATTACTTCTTAAACCAGGGACCTGAAGGCATCAGAAAATACTCAGATTCTTTTTGTACTTGTTCAGAGTTCTCCTTTTAAATGCTCTTTATCCATTGTAAATCTAAGGGGGTTGGCACTCTGCCCTATGCTTGGGTTGATAATCTGGGAATACATGCCTCATATATTTGCTTATCTGTGAAGCTTTTTTGTCTTTTTCAAATCTTTGCAAGTTGTGATCTCCGACCGTCTCTCACCTTGTAGGTAGGAGGGGCATCTGAAACACCTCATCTCTGACAGGTGGAGACACTCCTTGACAGGGAGGGGTCTGACCTAAAATTACATTTTCTATCTGGCAGAATGAAGGACATAGAGGCCCTTCATGGAACAAGTTAACATGCTCCTTATTTGCAGAGGCTCAGAGGATGTCTGTCTACCCATTTTGTTATCCTCACTGAGTGGGCAACACAAGCTCTCAGCCTGTGGGTTTTGAGGGCTCATTCAGGCCACAAGAGACCAGATAGTCACACAGGAGGGAATTGATTGTTTTCTGTTGTTAATGTTTGAGAAAAATCAGTGCTCTGTAGCATATATATACCTATCTTAAAAAGCACAAGGAACTGAGCATCTTTGCTTCTAGGTTTGACCACAGAAGAAGTAGGTATAAGTCCAGGTATGACATTAGCAACAATGTTTCTCCTATTATAGAGAGAGGATGAGAGTGGAATTTACATTTCAACCAAAAGCAAAAAGAGCAATATTTAGTCTCAGTTAACAGACTTTTCTGAAGCCCTATTGTAACTTAAGCGCACTGGTGGCAGCTTTTTACTCATAAAAAATACTTGTTACAGAGCACATACCACTAAGTGAACCAAATGTACAAAGTGGGGTTTTCTGTTTAAATAAATAAGCACCATTTGACATCTGGTGAAAATATCTCCGCAGCACCCTTTGTTCTCTTTAGCTTACATTGACGAGGTTTTAAAGTTGAGAAACTGCCCTGTTAGGAAAGGAAGCACATGAAGAAACATGACTATTAGTTTTCCTTCACTGCAAATGTCTGAAAATTTCACATCTAGAGTCTGTAGTTATTATGGGGTTTGGCGTGTGGGTGGCTGAAAATATGGTACTTGGCCTTTTGGTGCCAAACTTTCACGCAGCTTCAGCTGTCTGTATACAAAAGACATGGCAGAACGTGTTGCTTTACTTTTAATATTCGGAATTGTTCGCCTTGCCAGTGGAATAGTGAATATGTGGATGGTACTGTTGATCTTGGAGTCTGCCAATCTCATAGAATCTTAATTGATGAAGATGCTGTTAGGAACCGAGTGAGCATGTGGGTGGGGGATGGCTTAGGGAAAGTGTGCAAATTAGAAAATGCTGCCCTGGACGCCATTTCGTCTCCATTCCCCTCTTCACCCTCCACACCCAGTTTTCTGTGTTTCCCCTTTCGTGCCTCAAATTGATGTCTTTGATGTACCCTGACCTCTAGTCCTCATGTAGATAGAAAGTACCTGACAAATTTCAAAGATCCCAAATGGCCATTCTGTGCTTGAAATTTCTTTATATTTTCTTTGGTTTTTCAAGAAATGATCTGGAACCCCCAGCTTCTGGACAGCCTTCTCTAGAAGGTGGATATCGGAAAGGCCTGGCCCTTGAAGTGAGCTGTGAGTCATGAGCCGTGATCCACTACGTCTGCTTTTCTTTCTGTCTGCATGTCTTTCTGCCTTCCTTAGCTTTCTTCTTCCTTTTATCATGATTTTCTTCCAGCTCTATTCCCTTTCTCTGCATTTCTGTCTTGTTATGGGAAAGCTATTAAAACCTTCTGTCTCTGGGAAGTTGTGAAGAATGATGCATGGCTAAGCTGTGTTATCTAGGGAAGCCATGAAAATCCCATCTCTGGAGAGTTTAAAAAGGAGTGTCAATATGAGATGAATCTATGTAATGATCTGTCTTGAAGAGGCTGGAGCTTGAGTTACAACCATTCGAGCTGTGGGTGCAACACTCACCCCATTCCTCACATCAAAGATGAATTCCACCTGTGGATTCCAGCCTAGGAAAGAAGACGAGACACGGTGTCTCCTTCACTCTTGGTCTCATCCATAAGCCTTCCTTTTCCTCCAGGAAGCCGGACTTTCCTGTGTTTGCAGGCTTTTTCTGGAGTGGGTTTGATATACGATGATGAAGAAGGAATACTTAGTACTATGACATACAGGGTTTCCTGTAGTTTGCATCCTTGTTTGTGCAACAAGTATTTATTGATTGTCTCCTGTGGAATTGCCTGTCAGGCACTGGGGTTGGGACTGGCTACACAAAGAGAAGTAAGATGGATTTCTTTCCCCTAAGATGCTTATTGTGTAGTGGAGGTAAGACTCACTACATAATTTGCAAGTTTGCACAATTTGTGAGGTACAAAATGAAAATTCAGCGCTCTTTGCTGAAAAGTTATTAAGAAACTCACCATTTGACAGTAGAACACTAAGCCAGGTAGCCTTCTGTCAGACTGCACAGGTAGAAGGCCCATGAGGCTGGCCGGGAGTCGGGGAGAGAATTGATGCATATTGCTACAGGGCTGGGGGAGGGGGCCCAGGAGCGCTCTGTACAGAGTCTTGTGGTGGCACTGGGGAGGGAGGGGTTTCCCCAGCTCAAGGAGGGGTGAGAAAGCAGTCTTCCCTCTCAGTTTCCTTTCTTATCTCAGTGTCACTGATGGACTTCAGAAATATATATTTCTCACTCTTTCTCTGGGACACAATCACCAACAGCATTGTCTTGCCAGACTGAATGTATTTTAATATGGAAATCCTTTCTTGTTCTGCCAAAAAAAAAAAAAAAAGTCCTAAGTCATTGTACTACAAAAATTAACACTCAATAAAATAATATTTTAAAAGAGCCAGTGAGGGAAATAAAGCAAAGATAATGTAAGGGTAGGAAGAGTTAATAAAGGCAGTAATGAGATAAGTATGCCTACTATGAGATTCTATACATATGCTAAAAATTGGCTGCAAATTTAATTTTTTTTTAATTGTAGTAAAATATACATACCATAAAATGTACCATTTTAACTGTTTTTTTTATTTTAAAGACTTATTTGTTTAATTTTTAAATTTTTTTAAAGTTTATTTATTTATTTTGAGAAAGAGAGGGGGTGGGGGCACAGAGAGATAGGGAGAGAGAATCTCAAGCAGGCCCTATGCTGTCAGCACTGAGCCTGCCATGGGGCTCGAACCCATGAACCGTGAGATCATGACCTGAACTGAAACCCAAGAATCTGCTGTTAACCGACTGAGGCACCCAGGTGCCCCAAGTTTTTTTTTTTTTTTTTTTTTTAAGTAATCTCTACACTGAACATGGGGCTCAAATTCACAATCCTGAAATCAAGAATTGCATACTCCACCACTGAGCCAGCCAGAAGCCCCCCATTTTAACTGTTTTTCAGTGTATAGTTCAGTGACACTAAGGACGTTCACATTGTTGTGCAACCATCACCACCATCCTTGTCCAGGACTTCTTCACCATCCCAAACTGAAACGCTGTACCCATTGAGCAATAACTTCTCATTTCTCTCTCGTCCAGCCTCTGGTAACTCCTACTTTTCTCTATGAATTCGACTACTTCAGATGTCCTACAGTATTTGTGTCCTTTTGTGACGGGCTTGTTTCACTTAGCATGTCCTCAAGGTTCATCCATGTTGTCGCACGTGTTCGAATTTCCCTCCTTTTCGAGGCTGAATAACATTCAATTGTATGAATATGCCACACTTTGTTTATTCATTCATCTATCAATGGACACTTGGGTTGTTTCCACCTCTTGGCTGTTATGAATAATACTGCTGTGAACATGGGTGAACAATTATCTGTGTGAGTCCTTGCTCTTACTTCTTTGGATATAAACCCAGAAGTGGAAACACTAGATCATATGGCAGTTCTATGTTTAATATTTTGAGGAATAACAAATGTAGTTTTGAGGTTTCTAGCAGTCTTCTCCAGAAAGGAAACATAATAAATTATATGATTCACAGTATCCTCAAGGTAAACACGGATCAGTTGTTTGTGAGACTAGAAAGAACTTTCTCCCATGGGTACTTATAAAGAAATTGCTCTGTATTTTGATGAGCGACAGGATCTATAATAGCCTTAGAGTAACGATAACAGTGTGTTTCCAGAGGCTGTTCGGGGCAGCCGATGACACGATGCCAAAGCACAGGTCACTGATGCAGACCGTGCAGTCTGGGCTTGGAGTGGGGCTGGATCCTCTTTGGATGAAAATTCAAAAGAAGAAAATGGTTAGCAGGGGAGAGAGAAATTAAAAAACACATCTAAGGGAAAAGGGAGTTTTCCTTAAGAAAGTGTTCGTAGCACTTTGCAATTTAGAAAGGAGCATTTTTTTTCCAGGATAAATTGTTCTTTATTTCTCTCTGTAGCAAACCGTATTGCTGATTAACCACTGCTTTCATAAACTTCAAGTGGGCCATTCAAGCTGCCTTACCGCTGCTTAATGTCCTGTACTGAGCTTGCTCTTCCTGCAGTGCCTACCTAGTGTTTTGTTTTTATTAGAAATTCACCTCGCCTTGTCTACTAAGGGGAAAGAAAAGGGAAATTACACCCCAGAGCTTGGCAAGCCCATAAAATGGCAGAGATTCCTGAAGAAGACTGCCCTGAACCCCAAGGCCCTGGCTGCCTGCGCTGTAATGAAATGCATGACTACGGGAGATAATAATAATTGCAGCAATGGCTCGTTACAGCTCCCGGATGATTTGGGGCTGTCAGGAGTGCGCTGTCCTCTGACATCCCAGGAGGCGAACGGCATCAGTGACTGCAGGCCCTGATTGGGGCAGTGAAATATTGCTGGCAAAAATTAAAAGGTCCCCGTGTCAAAATAATTCATGATATGCATATCTTCCATTCTGATGAAACGGCTGATATCCGGATTAGCAAGATAATAAAACTGATCAGGCTACAGTTAAACAATTTAAGTTGGAGAGCTGTTCATTTTGTAGGTGTCACTTGTCAGATCAAGGGGTCAAAGCAGAATGAAAGGCTCTCCCCGGTAACCTTCCAGTGATGTGGATCTGGAATGTTCTTCATGATTTGTCCAAAGTTTTCATCATCGGGCTGCCGAGTAGCATTACCGCGGCAGGCTGTATTCTGACATTCAAATCCCCGGAATGACAGGTTATTAGGAGAGGAGAAGTGGCTCTACATACATTAAGCGCCGTATCTCTGACCTGTAATGTGAACTGATAGTGATATTGTAATTGAGTGAGTCTGAAAAGAAGGAGGGGGGAGTCTTTATTAAAACATGGGAATAGAAAGGAAAGCATTTATATTTCTGATGATTTGTGGGTTTGTAAAATAAGCTTTTTGGTGATGATTTATTTTCCATTTCTAAAAGGCTGAGTGGTGTGCATAGTGTTTATTCGGTGTAACAGTTATTAAACTAAGATAACACAAACTCTCTCAGCCTCTTCTCCACATGCTGAGCAGGCACAGATCAAAAGAGATTTGTTCTATTAAAGGCAGTAGCTTTACAACGAACAAAATGGACCCAAGTACAACCAGAGGCTGGGGCTACCCCTCAGGATATTTGCCTCCTAGCTCTAGCTTCATGCCTTGCTCTGCCTGAGGCCGAGAGCTCTCTCTTCCATGAGCCCAGCCAAGGGAGCTGGGTGGCCTCCCTTATTGGTGTCAGTGACTCCATTGTGGGCTGGTGTCATGCACTGAGAAACTAATTTAATGTGCGTTAATAGGGTCTTAGGTGATACCTTTCAGCTTTCTCATGAAATACCCTAGTCTCAGGGAGTAAGCAGGCAATTCACTGAATTCAGGGGTGACTATGGATCCCCTCAAAGAGCCTGACTCTTGGGTGACCATAAAGAAACTCAGTGTGTGTGTGTGCGTGTATGTGTGTGCACATGTGTATAGGTGTATGCATGTGTAGTGTGTGTGTGTGTGTGTGTGAGAATACATACATATTTGGGACCTTCTACTGATTTCATAGGGTAAGAATTGCACAGAGAAAGTTCTAATAGTGTGAGCACTGTACCAGGCATTGGGAAATTGAGGTTCTGGGATGAAGTTCAGCAGTGACACACTAAGTGACTTTAGTCAGGTTAGCCAGCATCTCCATCTGTAAAATGGTAGTGATAGTTGTCATGGTGCTGTGGTAAGGGAGAAATGATGGGCATGAAAGCCATTGTAAACTCCAATACAGACATAAAGTATTGATGTTAAACTAAGAATAGAACTGACACATGTTTAGCCCCATGCAGATGTAAGGGTTTATTATGTCTACATTTTTTAGATATATTTTTTTTTTTTTTTAGATATTATCGCAGAAGCCTTAACTCAGATACCTCAGTGTTTGAAGTATGTTCTATAAAAATACCCACCAATGAAATATGGTAACTTTAAATATTTTGGAAATAGTTATCTTAGGTCTCTTTTTAGTTCTTACTATTACAATAATCACCTATTTTTTATTTTATGAATTTCTCTTGGGGGTGTATGTGTGTAAAAGCTGTATGTGCAGAAGAGGCATCTCGGCCTTCCCTAAAATTGAAGCTAGTGAATATCGCCCTTCTTGTTTTACAGATGGTGGTATAACAACGGCATTGGGAAATGCCAGTAGTGAGTCAGCAAGAGAGAGAGTAGAGGCAAGGATGATCCAGGGTTTCTGGCTTAAGAAACTGGGTGAATAATGGTGACATTTTTAGAGATAATGAATGCTGGGAAAGGGACAGTTTCTGGGAATAAAAAATAAGAGTTCTGTTTAGGAAAGATCATGTTTGAAATGCCTATTATGTTATGTCTTTTCCTGCTATAAGTTTAAGGATAGTATCCTTGAGTGACTTACTTTTACATGCGCATAGGAGAAATGTTATAAATTAACTAACTTGCAAATGTTATACATGAATTTTCAATGGATAAATTACAAAAAATAAATCAAGGAGTTGCTTAAATCCAGTAAACACATCAATGTGTAAGGCCCTGTATATAAAGAATACATAAATAGCCTCACCTTGGGAGAAAAAAAATATAACAGTAAAGAGTAGTGATCATTGTGAGTTAGGGTAATCTTAGAATGCTTCCTGGGGGAGGTTAATTTAGAAAGAGACTAAGGAAGATAGGTTGATGGAGGGAGATAAAAGGGTGTTTCAGAGGGAAAAATACCACCAGGAACTATTTCAAATATGCCTCTGAATGGAGGCCTATCAAAATGTGAATTTTTGATTTAATAAGAGTACTGTATAAGTAGATGTTGAGTAGAGACAGAGGTAAAACAAAATGGAAATAATGGAAGAGCAAGAAGAGCTCGTGTCTTCGCAATCGCTGCGTAGAGTGATGTCTCTGTGAATTCATATATACTAGATGCTTTTTCAAGGTCTATCAGGGACTGTGAGTCAAGGACAGCAAGTTAAGTTAGGTTGCACTTCAGTGAGCACACTTACTCTTACACACATATACAAATTGATCAAATTTAAATTACCAAAGGATTTCTGGATGGAGAGTAATCCCAGGTACTGGGATCGTGGATAGCCAGAGGCCAGCTCTCTACAAATGTTTATAAAGATGTCTATGCATGGCTTGTGTTTGGCCACTGGGGTGCCTCCCACTCTGGTGAGCTAGTTGGGACAGGAGAATTAAGAGTAAAAGTATTTGGATACACACTCTTGATAAATACAATATTTTTTTGCCTGTCCATTTAAAAATTTGTCTGAGGCCACTGGCTAGCCTCAGTAATTTTGCTATGTCCTAGGCTAATTCACACACTGGGAAGATCTGGCTCAGTCTAAGCTAGATATTTCGAGTTATTAGGCCAATGGACTTGATAGCAGCAGGTGTGAGAGGGTCTGTCATCTTGTTCCCAGTTTGGGGGTCATTTTAGGTAGACATTAATTTAGGGTTAAGGGCTGTGCTACATGAGATGCCCAATGAGTATGATGCTACTGTACTTGTAATTTAAAAAATAATATATAAAAATTGGTTTTTATGTGTATAGGAAATGTTGTCAATATCTGTTGTGCAAGACATTGTAAGAGAGAATGAAAGAAGGGAGGAACAGGTGACTGATGGTATCACTGAGTCTTGCTGTGGGTGAGATGCTTCCATAGGCGGACCCATTCTATTATCCAGTCGGTGTTTTTCGAAAAAAGTGGTTAACCTCATTACTACCTGTAGTAGCTGAGTTGAGATCAGAAACCTTCCTGAATTGATATACTCCAGTGTTTATTTATAGATAATCATAATTCCATAAAAGGTGAAAGTAAAGTTGAAAATAAAATAAGATGCTGGGGGCACCTGGGTGGCTCAGTCGGTTGAGCACCGACTTCGGCTCAGGTCACTATCTCGCGGTCCATGAGTTCGAGCCCCGCATCGGGCCCCTGTGCTGACAGCTCAGAGCCCGGAGCCTGTTTCAGATTCTGTGTTTCCCTCTCTCTGACCCTCCCCCATTCATGCTCTGTCTCTCTCTGTCTCAAAAATAAATAAACGTTAAAAAAAAATTAAAAAAAAATAAAATAAGATGCTGAATTAAAGTTGGTCAAATTTCTGTTAATGTTAAAGTCTAAGTAGAAGAAAACTTCAACTTGAATGTCTTACAAGGACAAGCACAGATAATATAGGCTTATATGGGTCTGAGATATTATTTGCATACTTGCATGCTGAAATTATTTTATATTTTCAAGATAATAATATTTTGTCTCTTGGAGGTCTTTGGTTTAATAAATACACATGGCTCTTGGTCCAGATGTGAAATCTTTCATCAGATGTTCAATGTAGATTAGAGACTTTTTGGTTATATTGGTAAAATGTTTATATACTCATATATCATAGATATGATGTGTTTCAGAATTTCCTAGTATGGAAAGTAAAAGCAGAAAACATCCTGGGAAGACCTAATTTAGTTGCAAGCAGTTCCCTTAAACCAGACCTTTGGGCTTCCCTTTTCACCTTCCACCTTTTGTTGACATAGTATTCTTTGTCCTTATTTTTAAAAATGTCTTTACCTTTATTATCATTACTCTATTTTATATAGTCCCATATATACTTCTAAATAGGTATCCTCCACTTATCAGAAAGAGAATTAAGTAGGAGAGAGAGCCAGGGCTGTTTAGGATTGTGTTTTTATTAGTTTTTGATTAATTTTAATACATTTTTAAAAATTTAAATCCAAGTTAGTTAACATATAGTGTAATAATGGTTTCAGGAATAGAATTAGTGATTCATCACTTACATGTAATACTCGGTGCTCATCACAGCAAGTGCCCTCCTTAATAAGCATCACCCATTTAGTCTATCCCCCAACTGCCTCTCCTCTAACAACCCACAGTTTGTTCTCTGTATTTAAAAGTCTCTTATGATTTGCCTCCTTCTCTGTTTCTATATTATTTTTCCTTTCCTTTCCCTATGTTCATCTGTTTTGTTTCTTAAATTCCACATCAGTGAAATCATATGATATTCATCTTTCTCTGACTGACTTATTTTGCTTACATTCTTTTTGATTACTGAGTAATATTGCTACACACACACACACACACCACATCTTCATTCATCTGTTGATGGACACTTGGGCTCTTTTCATACTTTGGCTATTGTTGATAGTGCTGCTATAAACATTGGGATGCATCTGCCCCTTTGAATCAGCATTTTTGTATCCTTTGGATAAATACCCAGCAGAACAATTGATGGGTCATAGTGTAGCTCTATTTTTAATTTTTTGAGGAACCTCCATACTATTATCCAGAGTGGCTGCACCAGTTTGCATTTCCACCAGCAGTGCAAGAGGGTTTCTCTTTCTCTGCATCCTCGTGAACATCTGTTGTTGCCATCTGTTTTAGCCATTCTGACAGGTGTGAGGTGGTATCTCATTGTGGTGTTGATTTGTATTTCCCTGATGATGAGTGATATGCGCATCTTTTCGTATGTCTGTTAGTCATCTGGATGTCTTCTTTAGAAAACTGTCTGTTCATGTCTTTTGCCCATTTCTTCATTGGATTATTTGTTTTTTGGGTGTTGAGTTTGCTCAGTTATTTATAGATTTTGGATACTAACCCTTTATCTGATATGCCATTTGCAAATATCTTCTCCCATTCCGTTGGTTGCCTTTTAATTTTGTTGATTGTTTCCTTCGTTGTGCAGAAGCTTTTTATCTTGATGAGGCCGTTCATTCTTGTTTTTGTTTCCTTTGTGTCCAGAGACATTTCTAGTAAAAACTTGTTGTAGCTGAGGTTAAAGAGGTTGTTGCCTGTTTTCTTCTCTAGGGTTTTGATGGTTTCCTGTCTTACATTTATGTCTTTCATAGGATTGTGTTTTGTAACAGCCTGAGGGATGATATGGTCTAACTTAATGTCATAGGGATCTTTTTTATTCTTTTATTTCTTGATTGAAGAATTTGTAACATTTCAAACAAAATTAATGAAGTACCTCTGCTGCCTTCCTAATGGGAGGCATTACACCTTGGTGGAATGGAGCATGTGCTCTGAACCTGATAGCTTGGGTTTGAATCTCTATACCACAGCTGTGTGATTTTTGGATGGGATACCTACATCTCTCTGGGCTTCAGTCTCTCCATCTGTAAAATAAGGAACAGTAATAAATGGTAAGTTATCTCATAGGGTTAGTGCAAGGGTTAAGCTAGTTATTTAATGCATAGCACTGACTAGTGTTAGCTAATACTATTATTGTTCACAGTTTTTCATTGTGAATTCATTACTGTCACTGGCTCTTGGTGAGATAGGGCTTGGCTTTTTTCTCTCATTCCTTTGAAATTTAGGGGCCTGTGCCAGCTATTATCTTCATTGTGTGTTTGGAGCATTATAGTTTAATACATTATTTAGCAGCATTGCTAAACATCTCCTTAAGGCACTAAAATAGAAGTTTTCCTATTGATTAAACTCTAGGAGGGGTGGGGGAAATGGAGGAGACTGAGGAGGAAGATGGCCCCCAAGGGGAGGGGAAGCTGCTAGGAGAGTTAGGGGCTAGAAACAGATTCCAAAGGGAGCTACCCCCTTGTTGTGTGCTCTGTAAGGAGTCTGTCCCCACAGTGCTCAGATCTGGCAGAGCTGTTCCCTGGGTCCTTCCTTCTCCAGGAGCAAGTGGACAGCATGTGCATGTGGTTCTGTGTCTCACCTATAGGAGGCAACACTGCAGCTCTGGTCATTTGTCTGTATCCTCATGCTCCCTCCCATTTCCTTTCTGAAATACATTGTTTTTACAGCCCATCTAATTTGGGTGTAAGCTTGGCCAGCCTCGTTGTCATTTTAATATATATTATTTCAGCTTTTCACACAATCTGTAATTTATTTTATTGACTTTCTAATAAATAGGGGGGCAAAGCTCTTATTTCCATATGGACTGTGCATTTTGGAGAAGCTTCTCATGGCTCAATACTAGAGCAGATCCACTCTGGCTCATTTTCATCCCTCCCATTTGAGGTTTATGTGTCTCTCCTCTCCTAATTTTTCATTAGAATATAATAATAGTCTGAGGAAAGGGTGATTTGATATGTGATATATTTCATTATGTTCTTATGGTAAGGGTAGCGTCTAAAGTGGGAGAGCATCACTAATTTTTCGGCACAGTAATTTATTCCGCAGTATTTAAATGTTGTAATTTTCACACGGAGGCACATGCTGCCACATCTATCTTCCCCTGGACCAGTCTGTCTTGCTCTTTCCTTTTCATCTGTTTTGTTTTTGCATATTTTTTTCATAAATTCGACAGATGGCCTCTTGATGAATCCTTGATAATACTGTCATGTAAAGCAGCTAAGACTAGAAATCATCTCGCAACAATTTTTCATTGCAAAGGGAAAATTGAACAGAGACAAACATCACTAAGTCCATAACAACAGCCACAAAATATCTACTTCATGTAAATAAAGAGGACAGGCTTGCCTCCTAATGCTTCCACACACATGCCAACGTCCTTTTAAAGTCCTCTGAATATTTTATGTTGTGTTTAGATCCCCCTTCAAGCCTCAGGTTGGTTGAGATTTGTGGGTTTTCATATTCTGAACATTCACACAGCCTCACGTCCTCTCTCTTCTCCCTGAGCCCCTCCTCCCAGGGCTTGGTAATTGTGGATCAGGTGAAGTTTGCGTCCCCTCATTTCAAGGTCATGCACCAGTAGGACCATTTTCCTGACTCAGAGGGCACGTAATTTCACAGCCGTGTACTCCTCATTAATCCCCCCAAGTGGGGGCTTGGGAAGTTCCAGATCACAGGTTTGTTTTTGTCTTGTTCTCTGACTCAATGCTTCACAAAGGGATTAGATTAACCCCTTTGATTGTATTTGTGTCTTAGGGCCTCCTGTTCGAAATAAAGTGATTTCTTCCACCCTCTCTCCTGCCTCCATTCCCCACCCCCTCCGATTTCCTGTCCTCATATTTTTTCCTCCCATTTAATGAATAGGTTGCAGCTCATTAAAGAGAGATTTGTGGCAAATACAGGGAATTGTTCATTTATTGATAGTAATTACAGCTTTCTTTTCAGGTAGACATATATATGTATGGATATGTATATTTTTCCATTCTCTTTCAGAAGCCCATCTATATAGTGTCCAGGATTATCACAAAGATGAAAATGTGTTGTCCAGTGGGTATGAATTGAAGTCCTTCTGGGTCTGAATTCTTATGGTTCCTAAAAAATTAGAATGTCCTGAAACTAGAACATTATTTTGTTTCTCTGTGCCATTGGCTTCTAGGATGAGTAGGCACAGGATCTCAAGCAAGATCTTGCCTCATTTAAAATGGCTCCTTTTTCCTTGCCTTGCCTTTCTTGTTCTCATCCTGATTCTGATGGCTTTTGTGACCCTCAGAGACCACAAAAAGAACCCCTCTGGGCCCTTTACAATTTCTCAGGATGTGTGAACCATCGCAAGCCCTCTTTGCAAGTACTGAAATTTCCCACTTTTCATGACACAGTAGAAATCACAGCTGTCATAGAGCCAATTGCTTTGTGGATCGGGTACCTGCCCGCCCCCCCCCCCCCCGCCCCCAACACTGAGGTAGGCTTTACTGTGTCCATTTTACAGAATAAGAAGCCAAGCATGAGAGGAGTTAAGTAACCCATCTAAAGTCCACATTATTAGAAGGGTTGCAGCCAGACTGATCTCTGGTCTCCTAGATTTCACGGCCCACACTGTCTCCTTCCTGTATACCATCCTGCTTCCTCATCTGAGAAGCTGTTCTAAGCTCCAAATTTAAAACCAGGAGGCCCGTTTTCAAGTTTATGTGTTTGCAAATGCAACGTGAGACTGTACTCCATTTGGAGGGATGATGCATTTCCTTTTTCTCTTCTCTTTAACAATAAACACAAGCTTGGAAATAATTAAACAGAATTAGGGTGTGCTGTGCTCCATTCCAAGTTAAGAGGCAGGATATCAAGCCTGCCTAGACAATTGCCCTTTATTCAGGGAAGCAATGGAATACAGGGATGGAGAGCATCAGCTGTCAGACCGGGTTTGAATTCTTTTTAATGTTATTTTACTTTTGCCTAGTCCAGAACACAGACTGTTGTGAGGATTAAGAGTCAACATGTGTGTAGCACTTTAGAAGGTCTCTGGCTCAGAGCAAACACTCAGTAAGTAATGCTATTGGTTTTGTTGTTGTGAGAAGTGTTATTCTGTGGTCCACCTGACAGAGAACCCCAGGAACACACCTAGAGCCAAACCAAAGTCAGGTTTGCTTATTTGCTGCAGCCAGGGATGAGGCACCTCAGGGAACTCTAGGGCGAGTTGCTGAGAGCTACTCAGAGGAGCTTATTGTAGGATTTGGGCTTGCACCGGGTAAGTCTAAGGAGTATTTGAAGAAGCAGAAACCAGGGGTGCCTGGGGGGCTCAGTCAGCCAAGCAGCTGGCTCTTGATGCGGCTCAGGTCATGATCTCACAGTTCGTGGGTTCGAGCCCTGAGTCAGGCTCTGCTCTGACAGCGTGAAGATTCTCTCTCCCTCTCTCTCTGTTGGTCCCCAGCTGTGTGTGTGCTCTGTCTAAAAAAAACAAAACAAAACAAAAAACAGAGGCCAGTGTTGGATGGGTGCTGGTAGTTTGATGACTGGATAACCTTGCATCTTTTTACCCAGGAAGCAGGGTGATTAAAATGGGACGAGAGCTGTCACTGGTAAGGCAGCAGAAGGTACTCATTTAGTCACAGGATAAGGGATGTTTAGTATCCTTGTCTCTGTCTCATCTCACACACTGCCTTGGACAGTCTTTGTCTCTGCCTTGTTCCCCTGCATCTGCAGAGGAACTTTGTCTGATATTTGTTTATTTTCATGAGCATTGTTTATGTGCAGTTGTGAACATTGTGCCTTAGGAGGCAACCAACACCTTTTTACCACTTTCTCATTGATTATGTCAGCCTTCTCTGACATTTAAAAAAAAAACCAAAACATATACTTGATAGAACTTACCGAATGCCTTGTTCTAGGTGTCTTAAAAGATAACTCTCACTTTATCCTCATAAGAACCCTATGAGGTAGGTACTATTGCCATCTTTATTATATTTTATTTTTTTAAATGTTTATTTATTTATTTTGAGAGAGAAAGAGCAAGAGTGAGAGAGCACAAGTCGGGGAGGGGCAGAGAAAGAGGGAAAGAGAAAATCCCAAGCAGGCTCCTTGCTGTCAGCATGGAGCTCAATGCAGGACTTGATCTCAGGAACTGCGTGAGATATGACCTGAGCTGAGATCAAGAGTCGACGCTTAACCAACTGAGCCACCCAGGGCCCCACCATCTTGATTTTAATATGAGGAACTTGAGACAGAGAAGTTCAGTAACTTGCTTACACTTACACAGCTAGTACGTGACCTGTGATTGCTTTTCTCTGATGCGCTCCATTTCCTCCTGGAAGGAAAACCCACCTCAGGCATTTGGCGTTCCCTTTAGACCCAGAGAATTCCGATAGCCTCTTCTGTGACTGAGGCAAAATTAAAGATGGGAGTTCTTTCCTCCTCTTTGCTACATGGCATTTCTGTTATTTAAGTGTGCAGATGGATGCTGGGTGAGGAAACAAATTTAAGTCATGGACTTGGGTCAAGAATTTGGGAGGCCTCAGATGCCCTTGGAACTTTTACAGGGCTACTTCATAATGTGGTAGGAGCTCAGGGAGGTGGGTTGTTACAGTGAAAAGAGTTGAGAGACAAATAGGGAGACAGTTGGACAAAATATTTTCATGGTATTGGCAAGACAATAAAGTTTTATAAAATACTGAAAGTCAGATAGAGTCTGGATTTTTTGTTTCGCTACAGAGAGGCCATAACTGCCAAAAAGGAAGAGAGGCCTGGTAGTGAAAATGAAATTCAGAAAGGTAATATGAAAATGTAATAGGGAAGGAACTTGGAAAGTTCTTATTTTAAAAGCTAATATTTGCTCATACAACAAATATTCATTGAAAATGTAATATATGCATGGCATTGTGATAAGTCCTAGGAATAGACTATATTATAGGGAAGACAAGGTCCCTGACCAAATTTCTCCCTTTTTAAATTCCTTTCAACAAATACTTACCAAGCACTTAGCATAGGGTAGTTCCTCCACACACGAGAAAAACTAAACCAAACCAACCAGTCAACAAAAATAAAAACAACCCCCGAAACCAAAATTCAAACCAAACAACAGACACATACATTTTAAAATGAATTGAAATGAAATGAGATGAAATAAAAGTAGCCTTTGCCTTCAGGTTATTCATTCTTTGCTGTCTGGCCAATGAGGAAGACTTTTTCTTGATGACGATATTTTGGGATAAAGGACTCTTATTCAAAACCGCCCCTCAGACTGCGCTTTTTGCTGTCTGCAAAATACATTTCTCTTCAGCTATCAGGTTAATGTTCCCCTCACCTTTCCAGAGTCCAGCTGTGATGCTTGGAGCTTTTATCACTGCCTTTTCTCTCTCTGCAGGAATGTGCTGTGGTTATTTTTTACTCTGCCATAAAATGGGGGTGTTAAGGCACAGAGAGGGTAAATGAGGTGCCAGGTCTCACACAGCTGGAAATGAGAGAGATGGGACCCAGGCCTCCTCACTTTACGGAGAGCAGAACTTCAGACAGTGGTGGAATCTCTGCACTCTTGTTTTTTCATTTGATTTATTCATCAAATTTCTCACTAATTCTCACATTTATTAACTCTATGTAGCTACTCTTATTTATTAAAAAAAATTGTTTTTAAGTTTTATTTATTTATTTATTTATTTACTTACTTATTTATTTAGATATGAGCCAGGAGAGGGGCAGAGAGAGGGAGAGAGAGAATCCCAGGCAGGCTCTGTGCTATCAGCACAGAGCCCAACTCGGGGGCTTGAACTCACGAACCATGAGATCATGACCTAAGCCAAAATCAAGAGTCGGGCACTTAAGTAACTGAGCCACACAGGAGCCCCGCTATTCTCTTTTAGAAGACGAATTAAAGCTTCCTTTTTTTTTTTTTTTGTTACATACACAATGTTTGTATGTAATTATGTACTTCATTTATGGCCATGAGATAATAAAGAGAAAAAGGCAGTTGTGACTGATGACAGGCTTTATTTTGGCTTTGGCGTCTCGGGTGCTTGTGCCTTTTTATAAATTTGGGTCTAGAATGTTATTTTCTCACCAACTTCTTTGTTGCATGTTTTGCTTATATTCTCCTGCCTCAACCTGGGAATTTTGACAAACTCAGGTGTATGTATTTTGGTGAAGGCAAGTCATTAACTCTTTCTGTGCCTCTCTTTCAAACTTTTTTTGGATATGATAATAGCATAGATATTTGATTAACAGCATTTCTGTGAGAAATAACTACTAAACATTTCAGAAGGGAGTTTGCAGACACACCTGGCAAAGACCACAGGCTCTTTTGTTGGACATGACATTGCCCTATGCTCTGTGACCCATGTAGGGATTTGTTAGGCTGAGGTCACAGGTCTTACTCATATGATGGCAGTACAACCAGTCTTCTTCATCTGTGAATTCACATCTGACGATTTCTATTTGGAGAAGTTATCTTTTGTAACCCAGCCTTTGTGATTCTTTTCTTTCTTCTTTTTTCTTTTCTTTTTTTTTTTTTGTTTGGAGTGAGACAGGAGGGGAATGGATGTGAGCAACATTACCCTCGTATGGTGTATGTATTTACAGTTCACATCTTTCCATTAGCAGGAACTTATTCTGCATTTTCTCTGTTCCTTAGGAGCTGGGTTATTCCATTTATAATTAATTTTTTCTTTTAACAATTTATTGCTTAAATGCAGTTTTGTCTTATAGAAAAGCATCTCACTAACCTCTCACCCTTCCCACCCATATACTCCTACACTTTTTTTTTAAAAAAAAACTTCAAGAAGCCCCTGTTTCCTAAGTGCAATGCTTTGAGATTTTTCCAATAGAAAACTAGAAAAATTCCCACATTCTGTAGCAATTTCAGTACCAGCAGAGGCATCAGCTGTTTGCGGCTGTCCCTTCGGGACCACAAAATCAAACAGTAATATCCCTGATATGGACAAAGCCTGGGCTTCAATTATTTAGCAAGAATCACAGTTGTGCAGGGAAAGCGGCATGCCAAAGTGGACCCACACAGGCCTGGGAGTGAGAAACTCCACATTTTAATTTAGATTCTGCCCTGATGCATTGCGCTACTGGGCAAGGCCTCTGCACCTTTCTGTGTCAAGGCCTTCAGGTGCCAGATCCATTGCCTGCAGCTCTCAGTCATGTTGTGGTTGTGAGAGAATAAAATCTATCCAGTGTGCCTTTCTCTATCTCTTCTTTCAAGCCTTTCAACTATTAGGCATGTAAAACCCCTAATCTTCCTCATCTGGGTGGATGGTTAAAAATGTCACTTTTTCTTCAAAGCCACCCAGCCTTAGGCATCAGCAGTACCTATCAACCTGCCTGGACGCAAACTCGGTGGTTCTGTGCAGGATGGGAGCTGGCTTTGCACTGAGCTGAAAGAGGAATGGACCAATGTTCAAGCCCCAGCTCCACCACTTATCTTTTTTCACCAATTTGAAGACACATTTTCAACTCATCTAAAATTGAGATGTATTCTAAAATCAATAACATTTTTGCATATTGTCATAGTTTAACTTTCAGCCTTTTTTCTTTCTCAGCGGAACATAAAATAATGGTGAGTGATGAGAGTTGACTTAGATTTAATAAAATGCTATAATACTTGTGTGGCTACATGCAAGTCAGGTAGCATTTCTGATCCTGTTCTATTTATAGAATGGGACGATAATGGCAAAGATGCTGCAGGTCTTATCAGAGAATTGGACAGTAGGCGTCATTCAGTAAAGGTTTTTTTTGATAGAGTCTTTAGATCCAGAAGATATTGGGGTAAAGGGAAGCCACTGTTTAATACTTATTTTTTCTTTTGTCATGCAGAGTTGGGACTGCTCTCTTCTAAATGACGTCTATGTTGACACAGTCCAGCTTTTATTCGTAAATCGTGGCAACCTCTTTTCCTCTCCTCTCCCCTTCCAGTGCCTTCTCCTGTCCCATTTCTGATTGCATGAAAAGGATAGGGAAGGATGAATTATTTAAAATTTGAAGCCTAACATACCACAATATTAATTTTGACCTCTGTTTTATTTACTTGTTATACAATCATGTGTTTTATAATTCTTATGAGAATGTATTCTTATCATAGATATGCCTTAAAATATTATTAGTTTTAGAATGTAACTGGTGCATGGCAGTAGGAGGTGATTGGGCAGAAGCTGGAAGGATCAAGCTTTAACTAAAAATAAACCAACAGACTGAAATTCTGTGGTAAGTGTGTAGTAATGTAGCATGTCTAGCTGATACAGTAGACAAGAAATAAGAGTTTTAAGCTGACGATAAGCTAAACAGAAACCTGTGATAATAGTGCTTTGGATAAAGAAACAAAGCAGCAAACCAAGCATATGTAATGCATTCATATCATTCATTCAGAAAATATTTTTCGAGTGTCTGCTGGTGCTTGGCGCTCTGGTCGGCTCTGGGGACACAAAAATAAATAAACTTAGTTTCTGGCCTCCAGAATGCCATGGTCTGGTGGGAGAGAAGATGGAAAGGAAATTAACTGGACTGTAACAAGCATGACACTAAAATTATATGGAAAGTAAAAAGGTAGGAAGAAGACCCAATAAAATGATCAGGAAGGAAGGGGAGACGGGAAAGGCTTCCCTGAAGACATCACATATGAGCTGGATTACAAAAATTTAAATATTAACTCCATTAGTTAACAGTAGTGTATCAGTTTTTAACTTATTTAAAGATTGAGATATGATTGACATGTAACAACGTATTACTTTCAGGTATACAACAT
Organism: Panthera onca; assembly: GCF_046562875.1. Classification (NCBI taxonomy): domain Eukaryota; kingdom Metazoa; phylum Chordata; class Mammalia; order Carnivora; family Felidae; genus Panthera; species Panthera onca. The sequence goes on along the minus strand of NC_138356.1, from coordinate 16,339,003 downwards.
AGTGATTTGATCACTACAATACGTCTAGTTATTAGCATACACTGTTGCAAAGTTTTTTCTTGTTTTGAGAACTTTTGAGATCTACTCTGTTAGCAACTTTCAAATATACAACATATGTGGAGTACAACATTAGTGTATCAACTTTAAATTTCCAGAATTTGATAATTATATTGTGGGTATATAAGAAAATTTCTTATTGTTTTTAGGAGATACAGACTGACATATTTAGGGGTAAATAGTAATGTTGTCCATAACTTATTCTCAAAAGGCTCAGCAAAGTAATAATTGCTACATGCATGTGTACATGTGTGTGTGCATGTCTGCGTGTGTGTGTGTGTGTGTGTGTGTGTGTATGTGTGTTAGAGAGAGAGAGAATATAGAGCAACTGTAGCAAATATCAGAAATTGGAGAAACAGTGAAGAGTGTACTTGTTTTATTTATGCAACTTTTCTGTATGTTTCCTGTTTCAAAATAAAAAACTAAAGACTCTCCTCTCAAAAGTTTAAGCATTTAATTCTAAAATTTCCTGAAGAAAAAATAGAAACTTTTTATAATTAAAGTTGGATTTGTATTGGAGAAAGACTGTTTACGAATTCATGTAGATTACCTTTGAAGTATTAATATTAGATTACAAAATTGGACTCAAATATCTGGAGCAGTAGTTTACTTTGAACTATCACCATGTTGGTGTCTGAGTGCTTTAAAGTTAGCTAAATATGAAAAGAAAATCTTCTTGTTTTGATGGAGTAATTAGAATCCATAAATGGTCACCATGGGATAAAGAACTTCCTCCAAATTCTGATTATATCTGTCAGTTGTTTGAAGACAGTGTAAAATTCTATTGATATAACACCATATCTTACTAAGGGGGATTTTTGTAAAGCAGATCATGTAATATATGGTTTCAACTCATATTGTGCCTTCATGGAAAGAACTTTTAATGTCCATTCTGTGGACCAGTAATTGGCACAATTGTGAATCAGCCACGTCCCCTCTTATACGTCTTCTGATGAGCTTTCATCCTGGTTCCTCAGGAAACTGGTAATTACACTCACAATCGTATTAATTACAGCTTTTACCACCAGCTCCTTTTTAGGGACACCATATGCCAGGCATCATGCTAAGCATTTTATATTTAAGGTACATTTCTTTGTAAACATACAGTTTAAAAAAATCCATTCTGACACTGTTTTAATTGGCATATTTTGTCCATTTGTATTTGATATAATTGCTGATATACTTGGGTTTATAGCTATTATCTTATCGTTTGTTTTCTAGTTGACCCACCTGTTGGATGTGTCCTTTTATCTCATTTATTGCCTTTCTTTGGATTAATCAAGTATTTTTTATTATAGCATGTTTTCCCTGCATTGTTAGTTGTTAGCTGTATTTTATTATCATTTTTTGAAAAGTTACTACAGAATAAGCATGCATTCTTATGTTATTCAGTCTAATACGAAGATTAATTTTATCACTTCCATAATAATGCTAGAATCTTAAAACCCTTTGTACCCATTTACCTCTTACTTTGTACTGTTGTTGTCATGCATTTTAATTCCAAACACATTTTAACCCCCATAGAACATTCTTAATTTGTTTTGAACAGTCAGTATTCATTTAGACTTACCCACTGTCTTAGTCTGCTTAAGCTGCCGTAACAAAATGCCATAGATTGGGTGGTTAAACAACGAAAATTTATTTATTTATTTACTTTAAATTAATTTTATTATTATTTCTAAAGATTTTATTTTTTTAAATATTCTCTACACCCAACTTAGAGCTCAAACTTACAACCTCAAGATCAAGAGTTTCATGCTCTACCAAGTGAGCCAGCCGGGCACCCCAGTAGGAATTTATTTTATCACAGTTCTGGAGGCTGGACGTTCAAGATCAAGGTGCCATCAGGGTTGGTTTCCTTTGAGGCTTCTCTCCGTGGTCTGCAAATAGCCACTCTCTCGCTGCTCCTTCACATGGTTTTATCTCTGTGGACATGTGTCCCTGGTGTCTCTCTGCGTGTCCTAATCTTTTCTTCTTATAAAGACATTGGTCAGATTGGATTAAGGCCTACCATAACAGCTGCATTTTAATTACTCTTCTAAAAACCCTATCTCCACTACAGTCACATTCTGGGGTACAATATTATACAGTCTTTCTAGTTCAACTCATACTCTTCTGTTATTTTCCGGTTGTCAAATGCTCTCATTTTACACCATGTCCAGGTTTTTTTATTTTTACAGAGATTCCTCATCCAGAAAGCCAACAGATCTCAGGTGATTGTAAAGAGAAAAACAGTATGGTTAGTTAATTTTAAAAAAAAATTTTTTTTTTTAACGTTTATTTATTTTTGAGACAGAGAGAGACAGAGCATGAACGGGGGAGGGGCAGAGAGAGAGGGAGACACAGAATCGGAAGCAGGCTCCAGGCTCTGAGCCATCAGCCCAGAGCCTGACGCGGGGCTCGAACTCACGGACTGCGAGATCGTGACCTGAGCTGAAGTCGGACGCTTAACCGACTGAGCCACCCAGGCGCCCCTGGTTAGTTAATTTATACTAACTTGTGAATGATTATATGGCCAAATGTCATTTCCAGAAATACTTGTTTTTGTAGAGTTGTATATCACCTTAAAGAAATGTGCCCTAAAAATTAAATTTTGAGATAATCCTATGTACCAGTTGTTCTTCTCTGTCCTTTTTCAACTCTATTAATACCTTATTTTCCTGTTATGTGTATGTGTGTATGTGTACATGCTTATGTTAGTATCACCTATCTAGCTTTATATAGTTATATGGAACTTTACATACCTACCTATAGTTTTATACATTTATTTCTAGGTAGTAAGATTTTAAGAGAGAGATTCCTTGTTTATTTCATTTTTGTACACTCCTTTACAACCTTATACGTGCCTGATTCTTAATAGGTACTAAGTTAACATTTGCTGAACTTAAGTTTAATATAGTTTTAATGACGTGGGATGACTTCTTAGAATTCTATAAATAATATCACACAGATAGTTTTTGATCTGAAATGTGTTTGATATTGAACATGAAAAGAGGAAAAGGGAGGTATGAGATATATTAGTATCTTATAGCCTGACCAAGGAGGGAAGCAGTGGGAAAAGGATCTTTTAGCATATGTTTGTTTTATTTTGCATACTTCTCGATGAGTGATGTTCATTCTCATAATAAGAGAAATTCACATATAGACCACACGGAGAAACAATTTCTCACCTATCAAATTGGCAAAAATACAAAAGTTGATAATGTACTTTGTTGGTGACTCTAGAGAAATAGACAGTCACACATGGCTTGTATAAATGCAAATTGGGAAAACTTTCATGAGGGAAATTTGGTAATATTCAGCAACATTATATTTACCCTTTACCCTCCGACCCAGCAATACTAGTCCCAAAAACCAACACAAAAGGATCTGGGAAAAATATAGAAAGGTCATTTTGAAGCCTACTCAAAGTACTATCGGTGGGGTGCCTGGATCACTCAGCCAGTTAAGCCTCGGCCTCTTAATTTCAGTTCAGGTCATGATCTCAAGAGTCATGAGATGGGAGCCCTGCTTTGGGGTCTGTGCTGATAGCACAGAGCGCAGAGGAATTCTCTCTCCCTCTCTCCCTCTCTCTCTGCCCCTCCCTTGCTCCTGCACACATGCACACGCTCTCTTTCTACCTCAAAATAACTAAACTTTTTAAAAAAGGACTATTGATAATAGCAAAACATTAGAAAAATCCCACCTCATGATCAAAAAAACTAGTTGCGTAAACGAAGATGCATGTACAAACTGGGGTGCTTGTGCAGCTATAGAAAGGTATGAAAAACATCTTTATATACACTTATGAAGTAATCTTCAGGATACATACTTCAGGTAAAAGAAAAAAAAGCAAGATGGAGAAAAATGTGTGCAATGTGTTACCACTCATCTAAGGGCATTGGGGATAGGGATGTGTGTGTTTCCTAGGACTACCATACAAAGTACCAGTAAGTAAGACTGGGTGACTTAGACAACAGAAATTTGTTCTTTCACAGTGCTGGAGGCTAGAAATCTGAAATCAAGGTGTTGGCAAGGCTATGCTCCCTCTGGAGGCTCTACAGAACATTTTTTACTTGCTCTGTTCTAGCTCTGGTGGTGCTGGCTGTCCTGGTGTTCCTTGGCTTGTAGCTGCTTCACTCCAATCTCTGCCTCTGTATTCACATGACCATCTTCCCTTGTGTGTGTTTGTCTCTGATTCCAAATCTCCCTCCCTGTCCTCTTATAAACGTATTGGTCACTGAATTAGAGTCCGTTTTAAGCCAGTATGACCTCATCTTAACTTGCTTATGTCTACAAGGATCTTATTTCCAAATAAGTTCATATTCACAGGTACCTGAAGTTAGGACTTTAATGTATCTTTTTTGGGGACACAATTCAACCCAGAACAGAGCATATACAAATGTGTGTGGTGTATGATGGAGGGGACAAGGGTAGAAATGTATGTTTCTATGAATAAACATTGTTTTGTAGATTTGATTTTGGAATAATGTAAATATTCACATACTTATAAAGCAAAATTAAATCAATTCTAGAAATTAAAGGTAAAATGAAAGATATGAATCATCAGAGTATTGAATTTGTGTCACAACCGTATATAAAGAAACTATTTTAAGTGGCTTTGCAACAAGCTACTTTGACCATATTTCCAGAGTGGAATATGCTTGAAAGAAAATAGAACTGAAAAAATGTTAACCTCTTTCCAGTGATCATATTGTAGGTGGTAGTGTTGGAATTTTAATTTTAAGAGTGTTGAGTGTGTATTGTGTGGATGAAGTGAAGAGTTATGTTTATATTATTGGGAAACAGGATTTTGGGATAGGAGAAAAGACAAAAGATATTACATAAATGAGGAAAGCTAAAAAAACTTTGTAGTCCTAAATTTACACTAGAAATATAAATTTTAATTAATGATATATCTTACATTAAAACAACAACAAAATAACAACGTATTTCTAGCCCTGTTTACTGAAAAGGCCTGGAAGCAAGGGCCAACCCCGTAGCAATCAGCAAACTTCTTACCAGAATACTGGTCTATTAGTATAATTTCTTTCCTGAAGGAGCCAGGTTCCTCAGAAAAATGGCAGATCTGGGGCAGGAAATGTTCAAGATGAACCTGTAATATTTCACCATACTTCAGAGCATGGAATGTATCAGACTCCCGGGAACGTGTCCAAAGGATTCTAGGGTCAACGTGAAAAGGCCTCCATTGGCAAACAATGTGACAGTTTTATCAATAAGGATAATAGCTATAGTGGACTGAAAGTATGTTCTTTTTTTTCTTTTTAAGTTTATTTATTTTGAGAGAGAGAGAGAGAGAGCATCAACAGAAGGTCGTTCTTCTAATACCTTTCCATTTGTTTGTGTCATCTTTAATTTCTTTCATCAGTGTTTTATTGTTTTTGGAGTACAGGTAATTCACCTCCTTGCTTAAGTTTATTCCTACGTATTTTATTATTTTTGGTGCAATTGTAAATGGAACTGGTTTTTAAATTTCTTTATCTGTTACTTCATTATTAGTGTATGGAAATGCCATGGATCTTTGTATATTGATTTTGTATCCTGCAAACTTACCTAATTCATTTATCAGTTCCATCAGTTTTTTGGTGGACTCTAAGGTTTCCTATGTATCTATGTATCTTTGTTTCTATGTATCATGTCATCTGCAAATAGTGAAAGTTTTATTTCTTCCTTACCAATTAGGATACGTTTTATTTCCTTTTCTTATCTAATTCCTGTGTATAGAACTTCTGGTACTATGTTGAATAAACGTGGTGACAATGGATATCTTTCTCTTCTTGGTCCTGACCTTAGGGGAAAAGCTTTCAGTTTTTCACTAGTGAGTGTACTGCCATCTGTGGGTTTTTTATATATGGCCCTTATTATGTTGTGGTATGTTCCCTCTAAATCTACTTTGTTGAGGGTTTAAATTATGAATGGATATTGTACATTGTCAAATATGTTTTCTGTATGTATTAGAATGATCCTATGGTTTTTTATGCTTTCTCATTTTGATGTGTTGTATTCATGTTGATTGATTTGCAAATATTGAACCATGCTTACAAACCAGGAATTAATTCCCGCTATCATGGTGAATGATTTTTTTAAAATGTAGTGTTGGGTTCAGTTTACTAAATTTTGTTGAGGATTTTTGCATCTGTGTCCACTAGAGATATTGGCCTATAGTTCTCTTTTTTTGTGTGTTATATTTATGTGGTTTTGGTATCAGGGTAATACTGGCCTCATAGAATGAATTTGGAAGCTTTCCTTCCTCTTCTTTCTTTTTTTTTCTTTCTTTCTTTTTTTATAATATTTAGAAGAGTATAGTATTACCTCTTCTTTGAATGTTTGGTAGAGTTCACCTGTGGAGCCATTTGGTCTTGGGCTTTTTGGGGGGGAGGTTTTTGATTACTGACTCAATTTCATTGCTGGTAATTGGTCTGTTCGAATTTTCTATTTTTTCCTCATTCAGTTTGGGAGGTTATATGTAGAAATTTATCCATTTCTTCTAGTTTGTCCAGTTCATTTTTGGCATATAATTTTTCATAATATTCTTATAATCCTTTGCATTTCTGTGGTGTTGGTTGTTATTTCTCCTCTTTAATTTCTGATTTTGCTTATTTGAATATTCTCTCTCCTTTTCTCTCTCTCTCTTTTTTTCTGATGAGTCTGGCTAAAGGTTTATCAATTTTGTTGATCTTTTCAGAGAAGCAGCTCCTTGTTTCATTGACCTATTTTATTTCATTATTATTTTTTTAGTTTCTATTTTGTTTATTTCTTTCCTAATCTTTATTATTTCCTTTCTTCTACTGTTTTTTTTTTACTAGCTCCTTTAGATAAAAGGTTAGGTTGTTAACTTGAGATTTTTCTTGCTTCTTGAGGTAGGCCAGTATTGCTATAAACCCCCCTCTTAGAAGAGCTTTTGCTGCATCCCAAAGATTTTGGACTGTTGTGCTTTCATTTTCATTGTCTCCATGTATTTTTTTTTTATTTCTTGGCTGACCCATTCATTGTTTAGTAGTATGTTATTTAACCTTCATGTATTTTTGCTCTTTCTAGATTTTTTTCCTGTTAATTTCTAGTTTCATAGTATTACGGTCAGAAAAGATGCATGGTATGACATGGATACCATTTAATCTTTTTCAATTTGTTGAGACTTGTTTTGTGGCCCAATATATGATCTATTCTAGAGAATGTTCCCTGTGCATTTGAAAAGAATATGTACTCTGCTGTTTCAGGATGGGATGTTCCGAATATGTCTGTTAGATCCCTCTGGTCCAGTGTGTCACTGAAAGCCACTGTATCCTTATTGATTCTCTGTTTGGATGATTTTTCCATTGGTGTCGATGGAGTGTTAAAGTCCCCTAGTATTATTGTATTACTATCAATTATTTACTTTATGTTTGTTATTAACTGCTTTATGTATTTGGCTGCTTTCTCGTTGGGTGCATAAATATTTATAATTGTTACATCTTCTTGTTGGATTGTTCCCTTTATAGTTATATATTGTTCTTCTGTGTCTCTTGTTACAATCTTTGTTTTAAAGTCTAATTGTCCAAAATAAATATTGCTTCCCCAGCTTTCTTTTGACATCTATTTGCACGATAAATGCTTCTCCATCCCTTTACTTTCAATCTGCATACAGATTTACGTCTGAAATGAGTTTCTTATAGATAGCAATACAGGTCTTGCTTTTTTATCCATTCTGTCACTCTATGTCTTTTTACTGGAGCATTTAGTCCATTTACATTAAAAATAATTATTGATAAGTATGTAGTTATTGCTATTTTGTTACTCCTTTTATGGTTGTTTTTGTAGTTCTTCTTTATTCCTTGCTTCTCTTGCTCTCTTCCCTTATGGTTAGTTAGTTGGCTTTCTTTAGTGATATACTTGGATTCCTCTCTCTTTATTTTTTGTATATCTGTTACTGGTTTTTGATTTGTAGTTACCATTTGATTAGTATGTAACATCTTCTGTATGTTCTGTATGTGCTTCCTGCTTTTCTCATTCCTACTTATGGTCTCTTTCCACTCAGAGTCCCCTTTAACATTTCTTGTAGGGCTGGTTTAGTGGTCATAAATTCCTTTGAACTTTTGTTTGTATGAGAAAGTCTTCCCCTCTCCTTCTATTCTAAATGGTAGCCTTGCTGGATAGAGTATTCTTGGTTGCTGATTTTTTTCTTCTAGCACTTTGAATGTATCATGCCACTCCCTTCTGGCCTGCAGAGTTTCTGCTGAACAATCAGCTGATAGCTGTATGGGTTTTCCCTTGTATGTGACTGTTTCCTTTTGCTGCTTTTAAAATTCCCTCTCTCTCTTTCTTTTAAAGTTTATTTAGTTATTTTGAGAGAGATAGAGAGGGAGGGCAGAGGTGGGGGGTGGGGTGGGGAGAATCCCAAGCAGGCTCTGCACTGTAAGCCTGTAGACTGACACAGGGCTTGATCTCACAGACTATGAAATCATGACCTGAGCTGTGATTAAGAGATGCTTAACCGACTGAGCCACCCAGGTGCCCCCTCTCTCTCATTTTTTAAGTTTATATATTTATTTTGAGAGAGAGAGAGAGAGAGAGAACAAGAATGAGTGGGGGGGCAGAGAGAGAAGTAGAGAGAGAATCTCAAGCAGGCTCCTCGCTGTCAGCACAGAGCCTGACATGGGGCTTGATTCATGAACTGTGAGATCATGATCTGAGCTGAAATCAAGAGTCAGATGCTTAACTGACTGAACCACCTTAGTTAGCACTCCTAAAATTGGGTTGTCACTATTTTTTTGCCATTTTAATTATGTGTCTTGGTGTTGACCTCCTTGGGTTGATTTTGTTGGGCCTGTCTGTACCTCCTGGATCTGTATTTCCATTTGTTTCACCAGATTCAGGAAGTTTTCAGCAATTATTTCTTCAAATAAATTTTCTGCCCCCTTTTCTCTCTCTTCTTCTGAGATCCCTATAATGCAAATGTTATCATGTCACATAATTTCCTAAGTCTATTTTTATTTTGTATTTTTTCTCTCACCCGTTCAGCTTGATTGCTTTCAGTTACTCTGTCCTCCAGGTCACTGATCCATTCTTCTGCTTTCTCTAGTCTATTTCTTCTAGTGTATTTTCAGTTTCATTTATTGAGTTCTTCATCTTTGATTGTTCTTTTTTATGTTTTCTATCTCTTTGTTAAGGGTTTTACTGATATTCTCCACTCTTTAAGTCCTGTATCTTTATGACCATTACTTTAAATTCTCTATCAGGTATGTTACTTATATCTGTTTCACTTAGATCTCTTACTGTGATTTTGTCGTCTTCTTTCATTTGGGACACGTTCCTCTGTATCCTTATTTTATCTGTCTGCATCTGTGTCTGTGTGTTATGAAAATCAGCTGTATCTCCTGCTCTTGAAAGTAGTGGTCTTACGAAGAAAAGGTCCTGTAGTGTCCTGTAGTGCAATGTCCCTTGTTCACCAGAACCTGGCACTTCAGGGGTGTCTCTTACATGTGTTGCAAACACCCTGCTGTTAGGGCCGAGCCAATTTTTCCTTCAGTCTAGTCATTTGCAATGGCTCTCTTGGCTTATTGTGGGTTGGGTTTGGCCCTTGTGTTGTTAGTTGGGCAGTCTGGGGCTGTCTTGGGCTTGAGCTGAGTGAGACCAGGCATTTGCCAGAGATGCAGTAGCGCCAAACTGCAGGGTGTTTTTCCCGTTTTGTCCTCTGAGAGGCTTTTGTTGGTGGGCGAGGCCTGCAGTCAGACCAGCTTCAACCCCCAGTCACTGCTGAGACCACAGTCTGATTGTGGTGTGCGATTATCTTCCCCTCTTCCTGGGACAGGAGTCGCTTTGGAGTGGTACTAGCCCCTGCCAAGGCTGCTTGCACACTGCTAGGCTTGTGATACCACTTTGGGCACATTTATTCTTTTTTTAAATTATTTATTATTCTATTTTGTAAGTAGGCTCCATGCCTGGTGTGGAGCCCAATGTGGGGCTTGAACACACATCCCTGAGATCAACACCTGAGGTAAGATCAGGAATCGGTCACTTAACCAACTGAGCCACCCAGCCGTCCCTACTCCACTTTGGGTGGGCTTGGGCCAAGTTTGTGTTGGAGGGGGCAGATCCACAGAAGTGCAGGGGTGGAGACGAGCTTGGTGTTAGCAGGGTTTGAGCAGATCTGCTGTGCGAGGGGACCTGGAGTTGAGGCGTGGCTGGAGAGGGTGTATCCACAGGGGAGCATGAGTGTGGGGCACACTGTGAGCGAGTTAGGTAGTGAGTGTTGGCACCTGGTTCTCTGGTAGAAACTTCTTGTATTGTGCTGTAATCTTTCTCTTGTGAAACAGCCGTACCATGGGCTATGATTTTTCCTCTGGATTCTACCACCTTGACATTATTTCCTTTTCTCTATTCTTCATATATCCAAATCTTGCCCATTTTTGGACACCCAGGTTATACTTAGTAAAGCATTGTTCTGCCACCCCAACCTATCAAGATTTCTTCCTCTTCTGGATTCTTATTTTACTATTAATTAAGGTAGAAGTTAATTATGTGCTGACCTGTGACATCTTTCATAGTATTGTCTTGAAATGCTATTAAGATACTTAATTGTTTAATTTTACTTGTTCAAGTCTGATATCTCCAACTAGATTTTTAAGCATCCTGAGGGCATAAACAGTGTCATACTTTGTATCCCTCACCAGTGTTGACATAGGGCCTTGTGTGATAAATTTGTGCTAATTAATGGAAATTGGAGACTTGATAATTAATGGTGAGCATAATAGCTTCCTTTCTGCCAATTCTAGAGAGTATATCTGTATGTAACGAGAGAATTGGCAAATTTAATATATTAAATTCTTACAAAAGCCCATCTTTAGGGGAAACACAGTATTTCCACTCCTCTTGTTTCCTTGTGAAGTGACATCCTACCACTTCTTACTTCTCCCCCTGTTCTTACTCACTTGTTCTGGAGGGAGGAGATGTGAGCAGAGCAAGAGGAATTTGGCAGATAAGTTTGAGAAGAAGGAATGGGGCATGCTCATTTCTCAATCTCAGTCTCAGTTTCCCTGACTTGCAGGGAACATGTATACTTGTGTGCTTTTGGATATTAGTAACTTAGCAGGACTGTTTCTGCCCAGTGTGTGCGGTGGGGGTGATTGCAGAACTCCAGTACTTCCTTGACACAGTGCATAATTTTAATTCTGCCACGTATCGTTAGCAAGCCTATTTCATCCTTCCATCTGAGGCATACTCTTTAACAGCTTTTTCAGGAGCAAAGGTGATATTTTATTTTCATCTTCCTGGCTCTGTGTGTCAATTCTGAACTTAGTTGGAGAAAAGAAGTGTGTTATTTATAAGCCTTTCAATCCTTAAGCATGTAAAGAAAGTGTATTTTAGAATTAGTTCCATTAATAGTAGCAATTAAAATTTTTTTTTACATTTATTTATTTTTGAGAGACAGACAGAGAACAAGTGGGGGAGGGGCAGAGAGCGAATGAGACACAGAATCTGAAGCAGACCCCAGGTTCTGAGCTGTCAGCACAGAACCTGATGCGGGGCTTGAACTCACAAACTGTGAGATCATGACCTGAGCCAAAGTCGGACGCTTAACCGACTGAGCCACCCAGGCGCCCCAGTGGTAGGAATTAACTTTGGAAAAAGGCAGGAGTTCTTAAGAGCTGGGTTGGGTAAGTCAATTTTATCTAAAACAGAAACCTTGGATGGGTTGGTGGAGTGGGAAACCTCTCTGGTACCTGTTCACTCTGATGATCTGATTCTGTAATGGATTCTGGATGGTTGAGGCTGGTAATGGGAAAGAAGATCATTAGAGCGCAAAGGGCATGATTTCCCTTTTGCCATCCACCACTGGTGGGAGGAATAAAGAGAAGGTGGACAAGCCAAACAAGGAATCAATCCATGTAAACAAAGTTATGGGAATAAAGAACAGTATCGGCAGAATGAGAAAAGGAGGACGGGTATCAAATATTCACTGTCAAAGAGCAATTAAGAAAAATTAAGTTCATGGGAGAAAATGGGAAGTGGAGTTTGAAATAAGACTTGAATATAGACATACCACCAATATTAGGTTGGGATCATTCTTTTGAGTAGTTTGGAATCAAGACTTTTTATAGCTCAGAGAAGAGAAGTGAGGTCCCAAGGTCACAGCTCTTTTCAGACTCTTTTGCCAAAGTCGAGGACTTCTACCCTCTGGACCTTGGGTGGAGATTGGGAGAGTCAGAGTTAAGGTTGGAGAGGCCAAATGAGTGATGACACCCACACACAGCACACATGCATATACACTTCCACATATACAAGCACATATGTGCACATACTGCACATGCACACATACACACCACACAAGATACACATGTATACCACACACCGTGCACATGCACACATACCGACACATCAACACCACACACATGCATATACATGCTCACACCTGCTCCTATACCACACATGCAGATACACCACACACGTACCGCATATTCTTGTACACACACATATATACACTACACATACACACATGTACACATACATGTACATACACACTTGATTTAAGCAATTCCACTTTTTAAAAAATGTTTGTTTATTTTTGAGAGAGGGAGAGTGAGAGTTGGGGAGGGGCGGAGAGAGAGGGAGACAGAGCATCTGAAGTAGGCTCTGTGCCATCAGTGCAGAGCCCGATGCAAGCCTTGAACTCATGAACCGTGAAATCATGACCTGAGCTGAAGTTGGATGCTGAACCGACTGAGCCACCTTAACTGACTGAACACCTTTATGTTCTTTACAGACTAGATTTCTGAGTAAAGTGTCTTGGAATGAGTGGTTCCTTGCATTCAAATAAGTTAGAGAACTACTGTACCACAGTGTGGTACCCTTTTTTTGATATCTGCTTGACTGCTAGATGTAAAACTTATTACTACACTAAGGGCAAAGAAGATTTTTGCTTATCTTGTGAAATCTGATGCCTTTTCTGCATTTTTCCTGCTAACATGTAGCATCTCCAAAGAGGCTAAGGAAGGCATACTTAACAAATAGGGTTTTGTTATTTAAAGGATGAGCCACAGCCCAACTCCATCAACATGATCCAACAGCTTGTTAGCAGTGGAGAATCTCAGGACCCACTCCAGAACCCCAGATTTAGAATATATATTTTATTTTATTTTATTTTATTTAAAAAAAAATTTTTTTAATGTTTATTTATTTTTGAGACAGAGAGAGACAGAGCATGAACAGGGGAGGGTCAGAGAGAGAGGGAGACACAGACTCTGAAGCAGGCTCCAGGCTCTGAGCTGTCAGCACAGAGCCAGACGCGGGGCTCGAACTCACGGACCATGAGGTCATGACCTGAGCCGAAGTCGGATGCTTAACCAACTGAGCCACCCAGGCGCCCCTAGAATATGTATTTTAACAAGATCAGGTTTATAAGTACCCATCCAGCTGATCTCTATGATCTTTCCAATTTCTGAAATGTTATGAATTTCGAATATTATAATTTTGTAATCAAGTGAGTAATTACAGTTTTGGAAGTTAACTATGATGTCTCCACTCTTATGAGTCTATCCATTACATACTGCCCCCACACATGAACACGGTGATTATTATGAGTGCTAGCATCATTTCCCCTCACAAAACTGATGAAACTAAAAATCTACCATCAAATTTTTTACTTAAAAACATATTTTCAAAAAAATGCATCAAAACCATGATTCAGAGAAGCAATTGAAGACAGGTCATTATAGTTCCTCAGTGTGTCATGATGAACATGTTTGGATTTTGTGGAAAGTATCATGTGGAGGGGAAGAGACCCTTACTTAATTAGCTCATTAGCTCTGATTTTACTTTTACAGTATAAACAGTCTTTTGCAGAAGTCATCATTACTTATAGATGCTAATGCTGACTGTACTTTAAAATCTAAAAATTGCTGTCACTGGAGTCGTGTCTTGAAAATATGTTTATCTGTCTTAGTGCAAATGCTTTCTAGAATCCTGGAAAGCACTTAAAAAAATTTTTTTTGAGGCACTTAAGCTCAACAGCTAATGGAAGATCATGTATTTAAATAATTTACACTTCCATCTGGTTTAAAGAACACCAGGTGGAAGTGGCTGATCGGGATGAGTCTGTTACGTGGAAGGAAATGTTTGCTCAAAATAAATGAAAGGCAAACATTTACATGAGCCCCATCTTTTTGTCTGTGTGGGTAGACTCCTGTTTCCTGCTGCAATATTCTCTGGTCCTGGATTCTGTCTTTTACATTCACTGTGTATCGATGAGGTTCCAGAAGGAGCATGATGAACTGAGTGACTTCCACTGTTTTATTTTCTTCTTCACAATCTTTTGATCATAAGCAATTATTGTCTCTTTTTCTTGTGCTTTCTGCATGCCAACCTGAAATCAAAAGGGGCCGTCCCCTTGCTGTAGGAGAGAGAAAGCTGAGCTTCCTGGACGTGCTTCTCCTTGTTGCTGGGCCAACTGGCAAATTTTACGTGTCCCACTGAGCTTCACAGTGTGTTGTCAAAAGCTTGGTTTTGTGAGTTGACTTTTGATAGGCACTTACTGTATCTTACCTGTCAACGCCGCAGTGGACTTCCTCATTTACAGCATGTGGCTTGCAAGCACAGACCAAACCCTTCAAGCCAAGAAGAGTCCTACAGAGCACATGGCTCCCCTTTCCAGCTCTCTTCTGCTCATTGTGCTTGTCAGACACATTCTCCCATGCGTGGACTTTTGTGGTGTGTATCAGTGTATGTGTTTCTGTGTGTGTCATTTCAGGGTAGATAAAAGGATCAGAACCATTCCCGCTGTTAACGCAACAAAGGCAAAAACGGAACTTTTTGTTCCGGTATCGTAAGAAGGAATTACTGGCTATTGAGGGCAATTGTTCCCAGGGCTATAAACTAGTTCACGATTTCTCAGCTTACAGGAGAGAGTATGAAATGCTTACCACAAACTGAGTCAGCACTCAGAAGCACAGCCTTTTTAGTCCACGTGTTTTGAAATATCATGGCCTCCATCCTCTACTAGTAGGACACTAAAGTTTACTTCTCTAGCCTCTAAGACTCCCCGGGGAAAAGGATCACAAAATCTGCAGCAGCTTCAAATTCATCTTTTCCAGAGCCAAATGAAATACAAATTCCAAATGTTTCGAGTTTTATTCTAGGTTTAGAAATAACACTTTTTCAAGTCAGTTCTAAATTTGACAACATCCCCTCTCTCATTGCTAGAAACAAGGCTGGGCTGGGCTGGGCTGGGCTAGGGATGGGGGGACCCTGAGTATTACCCGGAATGACCGCTTCTCCATCCATCACAACTATATGGGAATCTCTGAGGGAGGGGCCCTTTCATTTATTGTAAAAAATACTGGTAATGGCGTACTGAAAAATTGTTTGATGGAATTTCTTTGGGGCATTCTTAGATCTCATTAGCCATTCCATTTGAAATGGGCAGTAGTCATTCCTGTCATTACTTTCCTCATTTAGCTCTTGGCTACACATTTGGGTGTGGAAAGGAGGCTTGGTAAGGAAACATGGGCATTGAGATATCACTGTGGCCTCTTCTCTCTTCTTTCAGGGTGGCCTAGAAGTCTTGGGGATGGGGAAGGGGGAGACTAGTATATGTAGAACTGGGGGGCTCTCAATAGTCCTCATGTTCCCCTCAGATGGTGCCACTCCTGGTGTCACTGTGGGCAGGTGCTCCTGCCTTACCAAGCGTGGAAAGCATATGGCAGAGCCAATTTAGTAAGCTTGGCAAGGATGCTGTTTAATAACTTAGTCATCATGTTGGGCAAGTGGGCTCATGAGGTGTACTCTGAAAATACCTTTGTTCATCTCCCCTATTGTTTGCTTTTCTCCTGTCCTAAGGGCCAGCTCATGATTTTCCGGTTACTTCCAGATAGCAAAAGACCCTCTGATTATCATCAGTGATTGATTTCAGTTCAGTAATTAATATATCAGACCAGGGTAGGGTAAAGTAATGAGTAAAACACCTGTTTCCATTTAATGGTAAACTTTTTCCTTCAGCTTGAGCCAGCTGCGGACCACCCCCCTGCAGGCTTGTGGGGGCTACTGGCGTGCTGGTGCTGGTCTTTTGCCACTTGCCCCATACAGTGCTCTGCCGCTCCAGGGCTGGAGTTGGAGATGATGTGGAAGAAGAGAGAGAGAGACAGGAAGGTCTCGCTGTTGGCATGGGTGCTTCCTGGATTTGGGAGATTTGTAAAACTATATTTCTCTTATGGGACATGCACACACAAACACACACTCACACGAAATGACTGGGGATTTCTTACCTGCTAATGTGTCTCCCCTGGTTGGTCACATATATATGGTCCTCAGCCCTGGAAGTTCAGCAGTTCATACCCTGATGGGGTCTCTTCAGCTATCTAGGTAGGTCCTACATTAGTATCGTGCTGGTTTTTCTTAAATGGCAGGCCACATCTGGGGGCACTCAGGAATCCTTTGCCCCACCAAACCCTGGGAGCATATGCAGGCTTTGACAACCATCTTTACTTCACCGTCAGGGCAGCTGGCCATCATCTTCCCCCCTTTGGAAATCCAGAGTCAGACACCAGGTCATGGTGTCTCCCAGCCCTAAAGAATGTATGTCAGGCTTTCAGAGGGATCCCACTGAAGTCCTTTCCTTAAACTTAAAGAGAGGGGCACACACTGATTTACATTCCCAAGTTCCTTGGGGGAGGGTTGGCACTCGCAGCATACAGCCGAGCAGATCTCCAAAAAGTCCTCTTATAATCAAAATTCTTTTTTCAGTCCCCCAATCCTTCCTAGGCTGAGGATTGGTAGTCAGCAGTGTTAAATAACAGTTCCCACCAAGTCCCATGCATGTTCTGATGGGTGGCCTTGTGTATCTCACTTTGAGATATGATATTTATTGTCTTGGGGCCTCTGCTGAAATTAAAGTCAAAATGGTTTATTTAGCATCTGGTTACATTAAATCAAAGTTTGAATTTGAAAATCCAGTGTTATGATTGTATGGATATGTGAATATCTATGCCCTCAGTTGAACAACTTAAAATTTAAAGTTTCTCTTGTGCTTCCTCTTTAATTACATGTGCATTTGAATGAAGAGTTCACAGGGGAAACAAAATCTTCCCAAAGTAGAGAAGTTCTATTGCCCATTTCTAACTAGGTAATATTGTGAGGAAACCCTTAAATAGCATTAAGATGTAGACAAAAGAATTATTGAATAGTTTTGACCCCTTTTTCTAATAACATGATCTTCAACAGCAAGGTGGAAGAGTATTCACAATGGAAGAGGTGATATTAACAACACAAGCAATAATTAGACGGCCAATACTTATGGAACATTCATGCTGTTTCAGAGGCTGGGCTAAGTTCTTTGAGGAGTTTGGCTTTCAGACCCTCACAACAACCTATGTGAGGTGCACGTTATTACTCTCATTTGATGGAGTTTTAATAACTTGCCCAAGTTCATATAGACTTCAATCCAGGAAATCTAACTTCATAGCATATTTTCTTAGAAAAATAGAAAACAATTAGGAGTGATTGGAGTTCTGAAAAGAAACTTCCTGTAAAACAGGGGGTTCTAGAGTTTTATATACTGTCATATTCCCTTGACTTCACTTAAGTTCAACCATTTCATTGAATTTACTTATTTTAAATAATCTTGCCCACTGAATATGGTCTGTTTCTATAGGCACGGAAGTATGAGGACAAAAGGCAAGTTTTTTTTTTTTTAACTACTTTATTGAGGTATGATTGAC
This sequence comes from Panthera onca, assembly GCF_046562875.1. Lineage (NCBI taxonomy): Eukaryota > Metazoa > Chordata > Mammalia > Carnivora > Felidae > Panthera > Panthera onca. The sequence continues at coordinate 16,321,259 of NC_138356.1, read as the reverse complement.
ATGTAAAAAGCTGTACATATTAAATGTATACAACTTGATGATTTTGTGGCTAAGTATACATCTCTGAAACCATCACCACCTTCAATGCCATAGATGTATTTATCACCTCCTAAATTTCCTCTAGGCCTCTTTGTTATTTATTTATTTATTTATTTATTTATTTATTTATTTAGTGGTAAGAACACTTAACACAAGATCTACTCTGTTGGCATATTTTAAGAATACGATATAGTGTTGTTAGCTATAGGCATTATGTATATAATAGATCTTCAGAACTTATTTATCTTGCGTAACTGAAACTTTGTTTGACCATTACCTCTACATTTCCCTCTCCCCGAAGCCAAATGAGGAAGTTTTATAACAATAGTGCTAAAGGGCCTCCTGTGAACTTCCTTTGCTCCTTTCATCAACCTTTAAGAAACTTCCATTTAGTGCATTTCTTTCAATGAAAAGTGTTGAGTGCCATTTCATTGCTACTTACTGACTGGCTGATGGTTATTTTTTTTTTTTGAACGTCAAGGATTTCTTAAGTTGATATTTAAAACATGGGATGGGCAATGTCGTAGTCCTGTTTTGTTGGCTTCCTAAATAATGGGAAAGGACGTGTCTGAAACTGACCACACAGAAAACTTAAGTGGACCAATACACAGTGGACATTAATGATGGTCTTTTTCTTCACAGGCCTATGAATGGGATAGCTTTGACTTAGTCTGTACCCCTTTCCCTCCTGGATAAGGAAAGATGTGTTTAGGTCAGGTTATATCTTTCACAGCGATTCTTTTTTTTTTTTTTTTTCTTTTTAATCTTTATTTACTTTTGAGAGAGAGAGAGAGAGACAGAGTGAGAGCAGAGGAGGAACAGAGAGAGAGAGAGGGAGACACAGAATCTGAAGCAGGCTCTAGGTTCTGAGCTGTCAGCACAAAGCCCTACGGAGGGCTTGAACTCATGAACCGTGAGATCATGACCTGAGCCAAAGTCAGACGCTTAACCGACTGAGCCACCAGGTGCCCCAACTTTCACAGTGATTCTTAACCAGGCAAGTTAAGAATCTTGCTGGCTGATTGTATGTGTGAGTTTCAGAAACCATAGTGAAACAGCAGACTGAGTATGACAAAGGATGCATGAGTGGAAACATTTGGGCAATGTGAATATGGAGCCAATGTGGGGACACTGATTCCTGTGGCTTTTGCCTCTAGAAGGAACTAAACAAACTACACTGCCTTTCCCCACCCTCCCATCTCATGCTTTAAGATGTTCTCTAGGTTGTACTGAGACCCATTCTCACCATATCACTTTTGTCATTTTGAGCACCTTTGCTCTAAAAGTACTCTGGCTTCTTATGAATTTCCTGAAATGAGAATGATTTTAAAGTAGATCAAGATAGACTTTCCAGGTTAGTAGTGGCCTTTTCTCCCTTTCTGCCCTGAGCCACCTAAAATTTTAAATTTCCTCAATATCTTATAAATCTTATGACGATTGTAAATAGATGGAAAGATCTTTGGAAAACCATGCCATTTTATTGTTCTGTTAAATATAATCCGAGAGAAACCAGTGTGTCAGATTCAGGATAAGTCCCCCAGACCTCCTATGGACATATGGCTTCCCTTAAGAATTTCCTATATGGAATGATTTATTCTCTCCTTTGTTCAATAAATATTTGTTGAGCATCTACTATGTGTCAGTCACTTTTCTAGGTATGGGGGTACAGTGAACAAAACGAAACAAAATCCCTGCTTTAATTGAGCTTATAGTCTCATGAGTGGAATCAGAAAATGAACAAAATAAATTAGTAACATACATTGTGTGTTAAAGATACTTGCTATGGAGAAAAATAAACAGGAAGTGGGGCTATAAATGCTGGGGTGGGGGATGGTGGTTTAATTTCAAGTAAGAATATTAAGGAGGACTTACCGGTAAGATGATATTTGAGCTGTGTAGAGATTGGGGAAGGTACTGGAAACATCATGACTTTTAGGAGATCTGCTGCTAGAGAGGACTCCTTTGGCTTGATCCTCTCTGGAATCAGTTCAGAACTCAACTGACCTCTCAAAGTGAGGTCAGAGGCAGTGGGACTTTCAGGAAAAAAAATGGTGGAGAGGAAAAAATTCTTCACTGTAGACTGGTGATGGGTTTAAACACCTACCTTTCACTCCCAAGGAGCTGCTATTCTGTTTTGTTTCTCAGGTATAGAGTCCTGTGTCTCCTTGAGTTGACTATTTATGCAAAATTTAGCCAACTCTAACGTGAGACAGTGTACAGTTCACATAGGCCTCCCCTCAGTTTTGATGCCAAGTGCAAATTTGGGGGTTCCTCAGACCACCATCAGGTTTGAAAATTCACCGAAAATTCACTCACAGAACTCCCTGAAAACTGTTATACTCATGGTTATGGCTTATAACAGATGAAAGTCAGCTAAGGGAAGTGATGCATAGGGCAGACTCCAGAGGCGTCCAAACGCTGAGCTTCCAGTCCTCACCCCATGGATACACAGACAGCATTAACTTCTCCCGGCATCCACGTGTGGCAGCGTCGCACGGAGCATTGCCAACAGGGGAAGCTCACCCGAGCCTGGGTGTCCAGAGTTTTTATTGACATTCAGTCACGTATTGGCCACATGGCTGTCCTTTAGTCTCCAGCCATTCTGCATATTAGGTTGACACCCTTAGTCTTCAGTTCCTCCAGGGAGCAGCAGATACCATGTGGCCTAACAGAAATCACATTTTAGACTGCCTGGGGGCTTCCTGTTAGGCATGGCATTTCAGGACCTGAGAGATCACCTATCAGTAGCTAAGGGCAAAGGCCAGACCTCCCTTTTGGATAAGGCTAATTCTTCACCATACAGTTTGTGGTACACCGTTATTTTTTTCCAACCTGTTTTGCTTTTATAACATCACTCGTTACTGCTGTTCGTTAAAAATCCACATGATAGGTGAAGAGGCAGAAGCGGAGCCAGGGAGCCCTTCATCTGTACACACGAGGGAACCACATATTTCACATTTGCATCTTAAGTTTCTTTACTATTGAATATATAGTAGATGGCTTTAAATAACATTCTTCTCATAGTCTTTTGTCCCTTTTTGGGGCAAGAGGGAAAACATGGATCCATGGACAAAAATATGTATATATTCTGCACAAAATCATTGAAGGTAAGTAAACTAATAGCACATAGATTTAAATGTTTACTGGTTTGTGTCAGTGTCTGGTTATACAATGAATAATTCATATCAAACTAGTAGAATGTAACATTTACATAAAATAATACTTTGCAAATTTATGGTAAGTACTAATTACTTGCCTTATTTGCCATGACTATGATATTAAATATTCATAAAAATGTGATTATTTCTTTGATTTGGCAGGCATTTAGATTTCTCTACAGCTTTTCACACTGCTAATTTTAATCCAGTAAATTATCTGGAAGAAAACAGTATGCAGCCTAAAAACTGTTCAAAATTCACTCCAACATTGAGCACATTATGGACGTAATGATCCATTACAACCAAACTTCGAGAAGGTCTTAGAAGAAAACTGAGAATTAAACAAGGAAATATGGAGGCTATCGTCATGATTTGTCAGATGTGTTTATTAGGAGACTTTGTTACATATGCGATGGACAACCTTTAGAAGTACCATCCTGATACATAATACACACATCTTGAGATGTTTTGCTCCCGCCAGGGGCCAGTTTAAGAGAATTTACCAGGACTCTGCCAGTGTTCATTTCCCAGCTTGATGTTTAGTGAGATTATTTGTGAGGCACATTAATGTAAGAATCTGAACTGTGGGTATGTGTGCTAGAAACGTGATCCTTATGAGATCGGAGGGGGCACCTCCTCCCTTCCTACCTGCTCCTATTTAAGTTGTGGGTTCTCATATTTTTAAAAACAAAATCAGAGTTCCATGCCACAAGACTCATATCAGAGGAGATTGTACTGCACGACCTGATTATTTTATATACTGTTAACTTATAATGATTCTAGTAATCATTTGGCATCTTTTTTTGTTTTTTGTTTTGTTTTTTGTTTTTGGTAGAGTGAGCACAATAATGAAACTATGTTATGGATATCCAGCATTCTCTGGTCCAAAAATTCAGAGAGGAAAAAGAGGGTTATTCTTGGGATCTAAAGGCTAAAGAACATAAGAGAAAAACGGAGGGGGTAAGAGAACAGGGGGAAAGACTGTCAAGTGTTATCTTGCTCATCAGAAAATAGTTGGAAGGAGCTGTCAGAGAAGGACCAGATACAGTGCTTCTCTTGTTTATATCATGGCTGGTGTCACTGAAACTCTATGAGACAAAGACATTATATAGCCTAGAATTCCTTTGAGAGTTAGTATTCAACAGGGTGAGTTTTATTAATTCAGTATCTGGAGCTAGAGCTAGGAGGTACTCCCAGATTTGTTCATACCTGTTTATGAAAGGTGCTTGAATCAGGCCAGGGCTACGATACTGAATAACAAAAAAAGTTGATAACTCTGAAAAGTAATGTGCTTAAAATATAAACCGCAAAACTGAAGATTTGTAACTCAAGATTGATAGAGAGGACATATAGACACAAGAAGGCAGAAGGTTAGGGCTCTTCTTCCACAAACATTAAGGAAATGTGAAATGAAAATTAAGACTGAAAATCTAAAAGGGTGGCAACTGAACAAAGCCTGTAAACCTGTAAGTATGACTGTGCTGCTTTGTCCTTAGAGGTGACTATGACCTGGCAACCAATGCTAACATCTTGGATGCTTAGTAGTATGTTGTGAAGAAAGATAGCTTGGTTCATTCATTGTGCCAGGAGGCAACACAGCTTAGTCACGAGGTTGGGAGCAGACCCATGTGGACACCACTTCATATGGATGTGACTTCTAATAAATTACTTAACTTCTCTCCGCCTCAGTTTCCTCATCTGAATTGGGGTAGAAAGAGTATTTGCCTCATAGGACTGTTGTGAGGACATACCGAGAATGTTCATATAAGGGTTTAGCATTGTATCTGGCATGTAGTAAGTGCTTAGTAAATCTTAGCTAATATTACGACTATTACATATAGGAAGCTAAAACAGAAAAAAAATCAATTAGTTCAATGTCTATTCACGTGAAATATCATCAGATATTTGGCTGATGTTTGCCAAAATGTTTGAATTGACTGCACCCGTGATTTTGTGGTGGCAGAAAATTAGTATTGTATAGGTAAGTCAATGGTGGCCTCTTGGCTTCCCAACTCAGTCTTGGGTTTAAGCAGGAATGAGCAAAGCAGACATTTCAGTATGAGATTCAGGATGAACATTAGTTCCAGAGCACTTCTGATTCTGGTTGCTCTGGATCTGGAATCCATGGTTTCCATGGATTCCAAATCCCAGAGTTTAGGGGTATTACTTATAGATCCTTTAAGGAATCTGTGAACACCACCTAGAAATGGGACACAAAATCGTAGGTATATGCCTTTCTCTGGGCAGAAGGTCCATAACTTTGATCAGATTATTAAAGGGTTTATAACTCTTCAAATTTTCAGAATAACCAGTCTGGATCATGTGGGCTGTTAATGAGCACTACCCAGAAGCGAATAAGATTCCAGATTCCCGGTGTGGCTGGACTGTGATTAGGAGAGCGGGAATCTTGTCTGACTTTGTTTTGGCATTAGGAGGCTATCTAGAGTATGTTAGCTTTTTTGGCAAGCCACTTCCCATTGAGTTTGTACTAAACAAAACTGATATGGTCATTCCCCCAAATGTCACTCTTTAACTATAGCCACCTCATCCTTACTTACATAATTGTTATTTTGAGATCAAGTACCAGACTTTCCATTTATAACAAATGTTGCAATTGTGCTATATAATCATGTTAGATCTTCCCATAATTTTACTACATTGAAATAGTTTTGAATCCTGACTCTGTCATTCAATTCATTTTATGACACTCTAAATTTCCTTGCAGTCATAAATTTGATAATCATGCCATCTAAATAAATATGGAAAATCCTGTGTCCATTTAAGAAAATTCTATTTCTTTTTTGGAAAAAAATATATCCAGTCTTGATAAACTTTTTCAACACAAAACACTGTAATCATCTTCCTGGCAAAATAGGAATGATATTTACAGAACAATTTTTGAGTCCCTTGTTATAATGTTGAACTGATAAATTAGGGAAAAGCAGGAATAGATTAAAATATGTTACTCCTTTTTAGCCAAAGCCTTCTTGTGTCATTGTTTTGAAAATTAGCAATGATACATGAATATGATTTGCCTAAATTGAGGCTATAAAAAAAACAACGCAAAGAACGTTGTAGTAGAGTGTGAAACTATTCTGACCCAATTTTTACTTCCCTAACAAACCCACACAAAGTCCTCAGAAAATCTGCTGCAAGATGGCACAGTATAAAATAACTGTGTATAAGTTAACCCCACCCACATCCCTCTCCCCACCTATGTGCTGTCCCTACTTCTTACAACGAAAAAAATGTAAACTATGTGCTTGCTTGCTTTCTCTGAAGTCTATGCAGCACCTACCGAATTGCTTTTCCCAGCTATGCCCGAACCTTCTCAAGAGCCTGCTTACCAGGTTTGAGAAACAAAGCTGCCTTGAAATCAAAGATTCAGTCTCATGGAGCCTCTCCAGTTCCTGGTGCTAATCATAGAACTGGAGGCTGCTCTTTCAGGAAAGCAGAGCGTTCACGTTTTAAAGGGGAGAAAATCCTACCTTCCAAGAAAACTGCAGCGTATACCTCATTTCTGTTAGTCAGCTCTCCTGAAGCTCATTATTATGGTTGTTGTTGTTGTTATTATTATTATTATTTTATTATTATCCTGACAAGGATTTGTGGGTTCACCACAAGCATCTCCATGCTGTGGGCGGAGCGGGTAGAGAGTGCAGGAGGAGGGAAGTTTCCGGAAGCCAAAGGAAAACTGTGCACAGGGGGTCAGAGCGGTGCAAGGCTGCTGTTAGCAGCTGTGGGCACCATCTGACTGATCCGAGCACGTCCTCCGAGCTGCCTCAACAATATGTGGAGCTTATGGGGGATCCAGGCCCGGCTGCTGGGTGTCATTTCCTATAAAGAACAGGCTGAATTGGCGCCGTTCTGTCCTCGGCAAATGTGCCTGGCTGAACAAGTGTGGCCTTCATTTACCCAGAGTCTCTGAAAGGAACACAAAGGGCTGGAGGAGATGGTTTTCTTTGTTAACACGGAGATAACATTGTTTGCCTATGTTAATTTAAAAGGAGGACCCAAAACATCAGACATCTGGTTTTTAAAAGTCAAATCTGTGCTCTATACTTGGAGTTTTTCATTTAATTAAGAACATAAACAGGAAAAATGAGAGAAATCAGGTAGACAGTTTCCATTCGTGGGACTTTCACCCCAGCTAAGGTCAAGCAGGTCCTTGATTGCGTTTAAAATGCTCAGCTTTTGTTTTGCAGATGGTGCAGTTGACCAATGCTGCCATTCCTTGGCTGGATAAAGAGAGGTCAGCTCTCTGGAGCCTGGGATAGTTTTTCTGACAGCGTAGAGAGTATTAGCCCGAGCTGCTTGAAATATGTGATGTCTAGAAACAGTGAGAATAGTGTTTGTTGTAGCTTATGTGTGCATTGTGTCGGCTTTTAACTGTCGAATCAGAGGTCCTACTCTTTAAATATCACTGCACTGCCCTGTCACTTCTTTGCCACTGGGAAAGAAATTGCAGAGACCTTAAAGAAGAGTCAGTCATTAGTCAACTGGTACCCAAGAGCGTCATTGAGTTTCAGGAAGAAAGAACTGAAGACAATGCAAAATAGTGCAGGGCAGATCAGCACACCTTTTGCCTAGCACCGTCTAGGGGAGAGTTTACATTCTGAGGCTGAAAAATAAGCACAGACTAACAGTGTATTCGTTTCCCAAGGCCACCAGAACAAAGTACTAAAAAAGGGTGGCTTAAAACAACAGAAATTTATTGTCTCACTGTTCTAGAGGCTAGAAGTCTAAAATCAAGGTGTTACCAGTGTTATGCCCCTTCTGAAGCCTCCCAGGGAGGATCCTTCCTTGCCTCTTCCAGCTTCTCGGAGCCTCACATGTTCCCTGGCTTGTGGCAGCCTATCTCCAGTCTCTGCTTCTGTCTTCACATGGCCTTCTCCTCGTGTCTCTGTGTCTTCACATGGCTGTCTTCCTTTTCTTTGTCTCTTTTTTCTCATAAGGACACAGTCATATTGGATGAACAGTCCACTCTCTTTCAGTGCGACTGCCTCTTAACTAATTGCATCGGGAACCTACACCATTTCCAAGTAAGGTCACATTCTGAGGTGTGAGGTAGGTGTTAGGACTTTAACTTAGCTTTTTAGGGGGGGGACACAATTCAACCACTAGCACACAGCATAAAATAAAGAAGTGTAGACTGAAGGGGAGTTAAGAAATGAGCCCAGTGGGAATTGAACCCTATAACTCTTCATTTCATGTTAGGTCTAAAGTTGTTAGGAATTGGACTAAGCGATGGGGGTGCTGGTGTGGGATTTGGCAGAAGCGACTGCAGGCAGAAATGTAATACTTAGAGATATCAGGAACTATAGAAAGGCGCAGTATTAGAACGAGCAAGGTTTCTAAATGAAGGCCATGCCGAGGCAAAATTTGTTGGCACCGTAGATGGTCTTTGGGTCTGATGAATCAGAAAAACTCCGTGAGAATGCTCTGTCACACAATGAAAGTGGCTTTGTGTACTGCGTCATGTAGTTTTAGGGGTAACAAAGCCTGTGTTCAGTCAAAAGTAAATACAAAGCACATGTTCAGTGTCAAGTTCTATATTTTGAATATACAAAAGTAATATGAAATACATGCAGTGAAAGAAATCTAACCAGAATGGTTTGGGAATAGGTATAATTGTGGTGAATTAAAATACCTATTTTATCAGGAGTCTCATTATATCACCATTCTTATTTCTTAGTCTGGGACGCTTTGAGGAGATGATACAGTTACTGCTGGATTTTCCTCAGCTTACTAGCAGCTAGAAGATGAAAGATGACAATTTCCCCTTAGGGTCCAATTATTTGTTGTTTTACCTTAGCAATTACCTTTCCTGAGTGCCATGTGTAAAAGGAACAACTCAATCACCTTATCACAAATGAAACCAAACTAAAGAAGACATTTATTGATTGTTAATATGGAGGGAACAGTAATAGAAGACACAGTACAGATTGTGTTCCCAAGACTGTACGGGTCGTGTCTTGGACATCCTTCCCTTGTGCTCCCGGGTCCAGTTCTTCAGCAAAGCCAGGAAAGGATCACACAGGAGGAGGACACTGATGCCACCTGCCCAAGGTGATGCAGGAGTTAAGTGGAGTGTGTCAGGATTCAAACGTCCCTTTTCTGAATTCAAGGTCTGTACAACCATTACCTGCTCTTCAGCAACTAATGGCTGATGAGGAGGTAGAGCTTTTCAAGGTTGTACAAATAGTGTGAACAGAAGCAAAAAATAATCTATTCCAAAACACTTTTTATTGGGTGCCAGCTATGTGCCACATGCTTTAAAAGATAGACATTTTTACTCATTATGTAATTAGTTAAGCTAGACACTTTTATATGCTATCTCTTCTCACAAAACCATACAACGTATTATTCCCATTTTCCCAACTGATACGGTTTTCAGAAGGCAATACAGATAGTAGTTGTTGGCGGTGGGCTTTGCACGATTGCAAGTGGTAAGTAGACAATGGCAATCGTTTTGCATTATCTGGAACAGAAGCACCTTGTTAGTGAGCGTGAGAGATAAAATTGGAAGTGTGTGGGCAATTGGTGGAGGGTTCTGCATGTAAGCCTGAAGACTCTTATCTACAACAGCGATATTACCAAGCAACTGCAGATTTTGAGCAGCTGGTTAAAGTGATGAAAACAATATTGAAGAAGAGGAATCCAACATTTATGAGAGGAGAAAATAGAGGCAGGGAAACCAGCCAGAAGGTTTTACAGTAATTGAGGCATAAGTTGAATTAAACCTTCTGTGTGTGGGGGCTGTGGAAAAGAAAAGAAAGGGAGTTTGTTTGTTTACACCTTGTCTCATTCCAAAGAAGACTTTAAGATAGTTTGCAAGAATCTATGAAGTACAGCAGAAGAGTGCAGAAGAGTGGCATGGGGAAAAACATAAAAACAAAGGTTATGAGATAGAACCAAGGCCAGTGCATTTCTGATGTGGAAAACATTCTTCTCATCTACAAAGTAATTCATTCAGTAAGGGAACAAATCTATGTATTCCAGGAATACAACTCTGTCCCACTGGCTTAATGCAGGGGTGAATTTTAAAGTGTGTAGAGGAATTTTGGGGGCTTCATACTCTTTAGGCAATCCAAAACTTGCACAAATTTTGATAAATATTGCATGGCAGTATGTTCAAGTAACAGGACTGTTCTTCCTGTATGCCATAGATGAAAATCAGAAACATATTCCTTAATTAAAGTTAAGCTGGGTAGGATTGTTTTTGACATCTCCTTTGGAGAAAGGAGATATGCCTGGGTAGACCACAGGGGAGTCAAGAGTATGCTTGGGAAGGATAAAGATTCTCATTAGAAAAAAAAATGCATTGGGGTGCCTGGGTGGCTCAGTTGGTTAAGCATCCAACTTTGGCTCAGGTCATGATCTTGCCATCCGTGTGTTTGAGTCCCATGTCGGGCTCTGGGCTGACAGTTCAGAGCCTGGAGCCTGCTTTGGATTGTGTGTCTCCCTCTCTCTCTGACCCTCCTATGCTCATGCTCTGTCTCTCTCTCTCTCTCAAAAATAAATAAACATAAAAAAAGAAAAAAAAAGCATTAAATAAGTGGTGATCATGGCCGCCAATTTCAACTTCATGTAACATGTCCATTTGAGAAAATTTTAAGGCAAATGTAACTAATATCGCAAACATGTCTACATAAACCATAGTTTTAGTTATTCTAGTTTTATGCAAAACTTCTTCCTGGATGCCCTTCAAACAGACTGTGACACGTGTGTTAGGAATGAGCTAACTTTCTGTGTGGTATAGGATAAGGATTAAATTAAAGCCACTAGGTGATGAATCAGCAGGTGTCAGAGCACAATGGGGAGAAGTGAATGAGGCTCTATCCTTAGTCTGTTCCTGTTAGACACTACTGGGATTCTTAGTTGCAAACGACAAAATCCTTACTTCTGTTGGTTAAAGCAGAAAAAGAATTAGTCAAAAGAATTTTGACTGGTACTCTCAATAAGAAGTACACTTTGCCGTGTGGTGTTCACATATCTGTACATGTTTTTATATCTACATAAAACAAAGTATGAGTGCCGCAATACTTCTTGCTTTATGAGATTTGAACATTCTTCCTGTTCCGTTCTACTTTATCTTAAGAAATTGCTGGATGTGATTGCCTAAATTGATTTTACATCTTACTAATTGGTTGTGAACAATGGTTTAAAAAACACCCTATTAAGGATTGTCAGGTGGCTCTGGAATTTCTGGGATTGGAGAGTGAGGTTGTATGTGATACAGCCAGTCACAGTGCTAAAGGCATGCCATGGCTCAGCTTGAGTGAGTCACTGTTGCTTCTACCACCTGGGCTCATATCCTTGATATGGAACACCAAATCTAGAAACTCCGCTATTATTTTCTTTAAAAAAATTTTTTTTAACATTTATCTATTTTTTGAGAGACAGAGAGGGATAGATCATGAGTGGGAAAGGGACAGAGAGAGAGGGAGACACAGAATCCGAAGCAGGCTCCAGGCTCTGAGCCGTCAGCTCCACGTGGGGCCTGATGTGGGGCCCGAACCCACGAACCGTGAGATCATGACTTGAGCCGAAGTTGGATGCTCAACCGACTGAGCCACCCAGGCGCCCCTCCACTATTATTTTCCACTAAAGCCAGACACATCCTTTGTCACCCTACTCAGAAAAATGGATTCTACCACAGTCTGGCTTCCTCAGGTTGCTTAATTCCAAACTGAAGGCTCCCATGAGTGTATCTATTGGTGGAGCCTGATGTGTTGGTGCCCTAGCTGCAAGAAAAATACATTTTCTGTCTTCTCTCTTGGGAAGGCAAAGCTTATGTGGTGGGGAAACCCCTAAATATACAGAGTTTGTTGTGGAGGTGTTAGGCAGGTAGAAATATGACAAATGCTTGTTATATCCCAGGTAAGTGGTGGTTTACACTAAATTGATTGCAGAAAATGATTCACATTGAGTGTTTCTTATTCTTCATGATTGTTATAAAATTGAGGGTATGGAAGAGAAGAAGTGCAGAGCACCAGGGACTGAGTCTTGAGCCACAGCAAAAGGTCACAGTGACTAGTAGATCCTAAGCAATATACAGTAGTTGCTGTTACTGGTTTTGAACAGAGAGAATTTTTTCAGAAACCGTACCACTGTCTCATCGGCCAGGGCTTGACAGAGACTATTTCACATTTCAGACCAAGCCAGTGTATGGTAATCATACCATCTTCTTTTTTCGGGGAGCTTCAGATTATGTTTGTATTTCAAATTGACAAAATTCTTGATTACTGCTAGCACTGTGGTGTGAAGATCTTTATTAGGTCTGGACTCCAGATGATTACAGAAAACTCTCAAATAGATCATGATAGTAGGAAATGGACAAAGAAGGAAAGATTAGACACATTTTCTTTCTCTTAGACATGGCCTGACAGCATGTAGATGGCTCTTAACAGGGGCGCCTGGGTGGCTCGGTTGGTTAAGCGTCTGACTTCAACTCAGGTCATGGTCTTGAGGTCCGTGAGTTCGAGCCCTGCGTTGGGCTCTGGGCTGACAGCTCGGAGCCTGGAGCCTGCTTCTGATTCTGTGTCTCCCTCTCTCTGCCCCTCCCCCGTTCATGCTCTCTCTCTGTCTCAAAAATGAATAAACGTTAAAAAAAAATTAAAAAAAAAAGATGGCTCTTAACAAATGTGATTCTGGCAAAGACTGTCAATTATGGTAATAAAATGGGTGAGGAGAAGCTGCTAGAATATAGATATGGCCTTTGTTATTATAATTATCATCAGTGCTGTGCATAATACCCAGAAAGCAGAACAAGTGACTTAACTAAGGCATAATTGTTCATGGTAATAATATTGATGATGTATTGTTTGTATTATGCTGATTTGATTTGGTGGTGGTGATGGTGGGGGTTTCCTAGGGAAATAAAGATACTAGATTTCATCCAATCAGAATTTGTTGAGCACCTGTTAATAGTACTTAGGTTCTGTTCCTTATTAAGTCCATTGTTCTGAAAGAGAGAGTGTAGCTTGAATGATTAAACCTAAATGTGGTCGTCATTTATCTAGGGCTAAATGTTAGTTGCTTTAAAGGATAAAGAAAAAGAAAGATAAATCATGAAATATGTGCCAAAAAATAGGCCAGATATCATTATCCTAAATCTCAGAGCTCACTTCAGGGTTGAGAAGTATTTTAGGATATGTGTTCATAATTGAATGTTGCTGGTTGAGTATGGCTGGAGGAAAACACACAAGTCTGCTGTTTGGTCTCACTTTAAATTTATGACCCCTGAACCAAGTGAGCCCTTAGTGCTACCCTGTGATCTTACTACATTTCCCTAATCAATTCATGTTCTTGATCTCCTACACGATTATTTCACACCTTCTCCTCTCCAACAGATCTCCAACATAACCTCTCCTTGCATTACTGTCTACTGATAATTTCCCATCATTGAGAAACATAGATGCAATCTGAAGAGAGCTTTCATACACTCCCACTCTCAAATCTACCAACCTACTTGCACTTGGACCCACATCCTCTTCCTTTTGGCCTATAATAATAAAAGAACTATCCACACTTAAAAAAAAATACATTGTATCCCACCCCTTCTTGCCAACTCAAGACATGGCACCTCTAGTGTGCCTCCTGTCTCTTAAATTTTTTTTAAGTTTATTTATTTTGAGAGAGACAGCACATGCATGCATGAGCAGGGGAAGGGCAGAGAGAGAGGGAGAGAGAGAATCCCAAGCAGTCCTCTCTCTTAAATTACTAATCACCCTTGATTTCTGGATAATTCCCATTATCACACAAATATACTATTGTAGTCCTCTGTATTTATCATGTTTCTAGCTTCTGTAAACTTGATCCTTTAATATCTCATTCTGGACGTACCTCATTCTGGACAACTGATAATATGCCTGAGTCATCTTGCTTTGGCCTCCTGCCTTCCATGTTTACACCCCACTGCCTTCCAGGAACCAATCAATCAATCAAATACAAACCAGCCAATCTGGAATCCACACCCACAACCACCTCCTATATGAGACTCTCATACTCTGGGCCACTGTATACCTGCCCTCATGACTCCAGGGTCAGGTATCAGACAATAATGGGTAGCCCCTATGCCCTGGAGCCCACTGAAAGTACTTAAACTAACCAATCCTAAGCCTTCTTGCCTTGCCTGACACTTTCTTTCTTGCAGAAATCACAATGAAGGTCTCTCTCTCCTCTGTCGCACAACTGACCACCATGTTTCTCAGTGTGGTTCCCTCATGGCATTATGTGTACCCCTCTGGATCTGTGAGTATATAACAAACCATCTTGAGAAAGAATCTCAAACAGGCTTTATGCTTAGTGCTGAGCCTGACACGGGGCTTGATCTCACAATCCTAGGACCATGACCTGAGCCGAAATTAAGAGTCAGATGCTCAACGGATTGAGCCACCTGGGTGCACCTACTTTTTCTCTCCTGTCTTTCTATTATTTCTTAAATTCCCTCTAGTCAGTCTTTTGTCTTTACCACTCTGACAGATTCTGTTATCACAGTGGCTGTTGACTTCTGTCTTGTCAAATCTAAGAATCCTCATTTTATTTAGTATTTCTGTATCATGTGATGCAGGTGATTGCTCCCTTCTTGAAAAGATTTTTCTCACTTGCTCTTTTCACTCTCTCTCCTGGTTTCTCCTTATCCACCTTGCCTTCTTCCTTAGACTTCATTTCTCTTCCCTCTATACTTAGTTCCCAGGTTAGCAATTCTTTTTTTTTTTTTTTTATTTTTTTTATTTTTTATTTTTTAATATATGAAATTTACTGTCAAATTGGTTTCCATACAACACCCAGTGCTCATCCCAAAAGGTGCCCTCCTCAATACCCATCACCCACCCTGCCCTCCCTCCCACCCCCCATCAACTCTCAGTTTGTTCTCAGTTTTTAACAGTCTCTAATGCTTTGGCTCTCTCCCACTCTAACCTCTTTTTTTTTTTTTTTTTTTCCTTCCCCTCCCCCATGGGTTTCTGTTATGTTTCTCAGGATCCACATAAGAGTGAAACCATATGGTATCTGTCTTTCTCTGTATGGCTTATTTCACTTAGCATCACACTCTCCAGTTCCATCCATGTTGCTACAAAAGGCCATATTTCATTTTTTCTCATTGCCACGTAGTATTCCATTGTGTATATAAACCACAATTTCTTTATCCATTCATCAGTTGATGGACATTTAGGCTCTTTCCATAATTTGGCTATTGTTGAGAGTGCCGCTATAAACATTGGGGTACAGGTGCCCCTATGCATCAGTACTCCTGTATCCCTTGGATAAATTCCTAGCAGTGCTATTGCTGGGTCATAGGGTAGGTCTATTTTTAATTTTCTGAGGAACCTCCACACTGCTTTCCAGAGCGGCTGCACCAATTTGCATTCCCACCAACAGTGCAAGAGGGTTCCTG
Source organism: Panthera onca (assembly GCF_046562875.1). Lineage (NCBI taxonomy): Eukaryota > Metazoa > Chordata > Mammalia > Carnivora > Felidae > Panthera > Panthera onca. The sequence goes on along the minus strand of NC_138356.1, from coordinate 16,305,662 downwards.
TTTCTCCACATCCTCTCCAGCATCTATAGTCTCCTGATTTCTTCATTTTGGCCACTCTGACTGGCGTGAGGTGGTATCTGAGTGTGGTTTTGATTTGTATTTCCCTGATAAGGAGCGACGTTGAACATCTTTTCATGTGCCTGTTGGCCATCCGGATGTCTTCTTTAGAGAAGTGTCTATTCATGTTTTCTGCCCATTTCTTCACTGGGTTATTTGTTTTTCGGGTGTGGAGTTTGATGAGCTCTTTATAGATTTTGGATACTAGCCCTTTGTCCGATGTGTCATTTGCAAATATCTTTTCCCATTCCGTTGGTTGCCTTTTAGTTTTGTTGGTTGTTTCCTTTGCTGTGCAGAAGCTTTTTATCTTCATAAGGTCCCAGTAATTCACTTTTGCTTTTAATTCCCTTGCCTTTGGGGATGTGCCGAGTAAGAGATTGCTACGGCTGAGGTCAGAGAGGTCTTTTCCTGCTTTCTCCTCTAAGGTTTTGATGGTTTCCTGTCTCACGTTCAGGTCCTTTATCCATTTTGAGTTTATTTTTGTGAATGGTATGAGAAAGTGGTCTAGTTTCAACCTTCTGCATGTTGCTGTCCAGTTCTCCCAGCACCATTTGTTAAAGAGACTGTCTTTTTTCCATTGGATGTTCTTTCCTGCTTTGTCAAAGATGAGTTGGCCATACGTTTGTGGGTCTAGTTCTGGGGTTTCTATTCTATTCCATTGGTCTATGTGTCTGTTTTTATGCCAATACCATGCTGTCTTGATGATGACAGCTTTGTAGTAGAGGCTAAAGTCTGGGATTGTGATGCCTCCTGCTTTGGTCTTCTTCTTCAAAATTACTTTGGCTATTTGGGGCCTTTTGTGGTTCCATATGAATTTTAGGATTGCTTGTTCTAGTTTCGAGAAGAATGCTGGTGCAATTTTGATTGGGATTGCATTGCATGTGTAGATAGCTTTGGGTAGTATTGACATTTTGACAATATTTATTCTTCCAATCCATGAGCAGGGAATGTCTTTCCATTTCTTTATATCTTCTTCAATTACCTGCATAAGCTTTCTATAGTTTTCAGCATACAGATCTTTTACATCTTTGGTTAGATTTATTCCTAGGTATTTTATGCTACTTGGTGCAATTGTGAATGGGATCAGTTTCTTCATTTGTCTTTCTGTTGCTTCATTGTTAGTGTATAAGAATGCAACTGATTTCTGCACATTGATTTTGTATCCTGCAACTTTGCTGAATTCATGTATCAGTTCTAGCAGACTTTTGGTGGAGTCTATCGGATTTTCCATGTATAATATCGTGTCATCTGCAAAAAGCGAAAGCTTGACTTCATCTTTGCCAATTTTGATGCCTTTGATTTCCTTTTGTTGTCTGATTGCTGATGCTAGAACTTCCAGCACTATATTAAACAGCAGCGGTGACAGTGGGCATCCCTGTCGTGTTCCTGATCTCAGGGAAAAAGCTCTCAGTTTTTCCCCGTTGAGGATGATGTTAGCTGTGGGCTTTTCATAAATGGCCTTTATGATCTTTAAGTATGTTCCTTCTATCCCGACTTTCTCAAGGGTTTTTATTAAGAAAGGGTGCTGGATTTTGTCAAAGGCCTTTTCTGCATCGATTGACAGGATCATATGGTTCTTCTCTTTTTTTTTGTTAATGTGATGTATCACGTTGATTGATTTGCGAATGTTGAACCAGCCCTGCATCCCAGGAATGAATCCCACTTGATCATGGTGAATAATTCTTTTTATATGCTGTTGAATTCGATTAGCTAGTATCTTATTAAGAATTTTTGCATCCATATTCATCAGGGATATTGGCCTGTAGTTCTCTTTTTTTACTGGGTCTCTGTCTGGTTTAGGAATCAAAGTAATACTGGCTTCATAGAATGAGTCTGGAAGTTTTCCTTCCCTTTCTATTTCTTGGAATAGCTTGAGAAGGATAGGTATTATCTCTGCTTTAAATGTCTGGTAGAACTCCCCTGGGAAGCCATCTGGTCCTGGACTCTTATTTGTTGGGAGATTTTTGATAACCGATTCAATTTCTTCGCTGGTTATGGGTCTGTTCAAGCTTTCTATTTCCTCCTGATTGAGTTTTGGAAGAGTGTGGGTGTTTAGAAATTTGTCCATTTCTTCCAGGTTGTCCAATTTGCTGGCATATAATTTTTCATAGTATTCCCTGATAATTGTTTGTATCTCTGAGGGATTGGTTGTAATAATTCCATTTTCATTCATGATCTTATCTATTTGGGTCATCTCCCTTTTCTTTTTGAGAAGCCTGGCTAGAGGTTTGTCAATTTTGTTTATTTTTTCAAAAAACCAACTCTTGGTTTCGTTGATCTGCTCTACAGTTTTTTTAGATTCTATATTGTTTATTTCTGCTCTGATCTTTATTATTTCTCTTCTTCTGCTGGGTTTAGGCTGCCTTTGCTGTTCTGCTTCTATTTCCTTTAGGTGTGCTGTTAGATTTTGTATTTGGGATTTTTCTTGTTTCTTGAGATAGGCCTGGATTGCAATGTATTTTCCTCTCAGGACTGCCTTCGCTGCATCCCAAAGCGTTTGGATTGTTGTATTTTCATTTTCGTTTGTTTCCATATATGTTTTAATTTCTTCTCTAATTGCCTGGTTGACCCACTCATTCGTTAGTAGGGTGTTCTTTAACCTCCATGCTTTTGGAGGTTTTCCAGACTTTTTCCTGTGGTTGATTTCAAGCTTCATAGCATTGTGGTCTGAAAGTATGCATGGTATAATTTCAATTCTTGTAAACTTATGAAGGGCTGTTTTGTGACCCAGTATATGATGTATCTTGGAGAATGTTCCATGTGCACTCGAGAAGAAAGTATATTCTGTTGCTTTGGGATGCAGAGTTCTAAATATATCTGTCAAGTCCATCTGATCCAATGTATCATTCAGGGCCCTTGTTTCTTTATTGACTGTGTGTCTAGATGATCTATCCATTTCTGTAAGTGGGGTGTTAAAGTCCCCTGCAATGACCACATTCTTATCAATAAGGTTGCTTATGTTTATGAGTAATTGTTTTATATATCTGGGGGCTCGGGTATTTGGCGCATAGACATTTATAATAGTTAGCTCTTCCTGGTGGATAGACCCTGTGATTATTATATAATGCCCTTCTTCATCTCTTGTTACAGCCTTTAATTTAAAGTCTAGTTTGTCTGATATAAGTATGGCTACTCCAGCTTTCTTTTGGCTTCCAGGAGCATGATAGATAGTTCTCCATCCCCTCACTCTCAATCTAAAGGTGTCCTCAGATCTAAAATGAGTCTCTTGTAGACAGCAAATAGATGGGTCTTGTTTTTTTATCCATTCTGATACCCTATGTCTTTTAGTTGGCGCATTTAATCCATTTACATTCAGTGTTATTATAGAAAGATATGGGTTTAGAGTCATTGTGATGTCTGTATGTTTTATGCTTGTAGTGATGTCTCTGGTACTTTGTCTCACAGGATCCCCCTTAGGATCTCTTGTAGGGCTGGTTTCGTGGTGACAAATTCCTTCAGTTTTTGTTTGTTTGGGAAGACCTTTATCTCTCCTTCTATTCTAAATGACAGACTTGCTGGATAAAGGATTCTCGGCTGCATATTTTTTCTGTTTAGCACACTGTAGATATCGTGCCATTCCTTTCTGGCCTGCCAAGTTTCAAAGGAGAGATCAGTCACGAGTCTTATAGGTCTCCCTTTATATGTGAGGGCACGTTTATCCCTTGCTGCTTTCAGAATTTTCTCTTTATCCTTGTATTTTGCCAGTTTCACTATGATATGTCGTGCAGAAGATCGATTCAAGTTACGTCTGAAGGGAGTTCTCTGTGCCTCTTGGATTTCAATGCCTTTTTCCTTCCCCAGTTCAGGGAAGTTCTCAGCTATAATTTGTTCAAGTACCCCTTCAGCACCCTTCCCTCTCTCTTCCTCCTCTGGGATACCAATTATGCGTATATTATTTTTTTTTAGTGTATCACTTAGTTCTCTAATTTTCCCCTCATACTCCTGGATTTTTTTATCCCTCTTTCTTTCAGCTTCCTCTTTCTCCATAACTTTATCTTCTAGTTCACCTATTCTCTCCTCTGCCTCTTCAAGCCGAGCCATCGTGGATTCCATTTTGTTTTGCAATTCGTTTAAAGCGTTTTTCAACTCCTCGTGACTGTTCCTTAGTCCCTCGATCTTTGTGGCAAGAGATTCTCTGCTGTCCTGTATACTGTTTTCAAGCCCAGCGATTAATTTTATGACTATTATTCTAAATTCACTTTCTGTTATATTATTTAAATCCTTTTTGATCAGTTCATTAGCTGTTGTTATTTCCTGGAGATTCTTCTGAGGGGAATTCTTCCGTTTGGTCATTTTGGAGAGTCCCTGGCGTGGTGAGGACCTGCAGGGCACTTCCCCTGTGCTGTGGTGTATAACTGGAGTTAGTGGGCGGGGCCGCAGTCCGACCCGATGTCTGCCCCCAGCCCACTGCTGGGGCCACAGTCAGACTGGTGTGTGCCTTCTCTTCCCCTCTCCTAGGGGCGGGATTCACTGTGGGGTGGCGTGTCCCGTCTGGGCTACTTGCACATTGCCAGGCTTGTGGTGCTGGGGATCTGGCGTATTAGCTGGGGTGGGTAGGCAAGGTGCACGGGGGCTGGAGGGGCAGGCTTAGCTCGCTTCTCCTTAGGTGATCCACTTCAGGAGGAGCCCTGTGGCAGCGGGAGGGAGTCAGATCCGCTGCCGGAGGTTTGGCTCCGCAGAAGCACAGAGTTGGGTGTTTGCGCGGAGCGAGCAAGTTCCCTGGCAGGAACTGGTTCCCTTTGGGATTTTGGCTGGGGGATGGGCGGGGGAGATGGCGCTGGCGCCTTTGTTCCCCACCAAGCTGAGCTCTGCCGTCCGGGGGCTCGGCAGCTCTCCCTCCCTTTGTCCTCCAGCCTTCCCGCTTTCCGAGCAGAGCTGTTAACTTATGACCTCCCAGACGCTAAGTCGCGCTTGCTGTCGGAACACAGTCCGTCCGGCCCCTCCGCTTTTGCCAGCCAGACTCGGGGGCTCCGCTTGGCCGGCGAGCCGCCCCTCCGCCCCGGCTCCCTCCCGCCAGTCCGTGGAGCGCGCACCGCCTCGCCGCCCTTCCTACCCTCTTCCGTGGGCCTCTAGTCTGCGCTTGACTCCTGAGACTCCCTTCTGCTAATCCTCTGGCGGTTTTCTGGGTTCTTTAGGCAGGTGTAGGTGGAATCTAAGTGATCGGCAGGACGCGCTGTGAGCCCCGCGTCCTCCTACGCCGCCGTCTTCCGGAACCCCCCCCCCCCCAGGTTAGCAATTCTTAAACTCTTTGGTCTTAGACTTCTTTACACTCTTAAGAACTGTTGAGGATCCCAAAGAGTTTTTACCTATGTGGATTATTTCTATTGTTAATTATCGTATTAGAAATTGAAACTTAGAGGGGTGCCTGGGTGGCTCAGTCAGTTAAGCGTCTGACTTCAGCTCAGGTCATGATCTCGCGGTTTGTGAGTCCGAGCCCTGCGTTGGGCTCTGTGCAGACAGCTCAGAGCCTGGAGCCTGCTTCAGATTCTGTGTCTCCCCTCTGTCTGCCCCTCCCATGCTCATGCTCTGTCTCTCTGTCTCTCAATAATAAATAAATGTTAAAAAAAATTTAAAAAAAGAAATTGAAAATTAGAAATTAAAAAAAATTATTAACTTTGTTTAAAAACAACAATAACAAACCCATTACATATTAATATAAATAACATGTTTTTATAAAGAATAACTATTTTTTCCCAAACACAAACATTTTATGAGAAGAGTGGCATAGTTTTACATTTTGCTAATCTCTTTAATGTCTGGGTTAATAGAAGACAGGTGGATTTTCACATCTGCCTCTGCATTTAATCTACTGCCACAACACATCTGATGTAACCCCTAGAAAACTCTACTATATTTTTGTGAGAGAAAAGGAATGAAAAAGGTACATGTTATCTTAGTGTTGTTGTGAAAATAGTGCTGACCATGTGAACCTTGTAAAAGAATCTTGGAGATCTGTAGAGGTCCCCGACCATGTTTTGTGCATAGTTTTCCTAGGTGACCTCACCTGTGTCCTCAAATGCTATCTCTCTGCTGGTGCTTCTGAAAGTTTTGCATCTCATTCCAGATGACTTCTGTGAATGCCAGGCGATATATAATCAAATTTCTATTTAACATCGACTCTTGGTCTAAGAGACAGTTCAAACTTAACATGTCTCAACCTGAACTCAGTTTGCCCCCACAAACTTGATCATCCCACTGTTCCCCATGCCCATAAATGAATTCCAATTGTGGGGGCCAAAAAAAGATCATGTCATTCTTAACTTTTTTCTTTCATATTCCACATCAGATTCATTAGCAAATCCTACTAGCTCTATCTTGGAAATATGTTTCAAATACAACCTCTTCTCATGATCTCTGTCACTGCTCATCCTACTCTAAGCTACCAAATCTCTTGCCAAGGTTATTGTAATCAACCCCTAACCACCCTCCTGCCTTTACATTTCACATAGTTCTTCCTATCTGGCCACTTCTCCGCGGGAGTCAGCTTCTTTTAATGACTTTCCATCTGAATCAAAGTGATGAGGTTTTGGGGTGATGGTGGGGTTCAGAGCTGATGGCCAAGAAAGAATTCTTGACAACGTCTTTGGTGCAAAAAGGTGATTTTATTAAAGCACAGAGATAGGATCTGTGGGCAGAAAGAGTTGCACTGGGGTTGTGAAGAATGACTGGTTATATACTATGGAGTTAGGGAGGTAAAGTGAAAAGGGAGGCCTCTAGAAGGACATTGATATGCGAAAGAGGACTCCTAGGATGCCTGAGGACTTGCTATTGTCGATCTAAGGTTGTATTTTCTCTAGCAAGACATTAACATTAGGATGGTAGGGGATTCCTGGAGAAATGTTATAATCTCTATTTGCCCCAAGTATTTGTCAATGGGCTGCAGGTTATAAAGAAATTTAATTTTACATGCCATTTCTTTCTTGCCTTTGTTCCCCACATCACTGTGGAGGGGAAGGTGATATTAGGGGCTACAGGAAACTGAGTCTATAAGTTTCTGGAGATTAGGCTATTGATAAGATTGCCTTTTTCTTCTAATTTACTATTTAGCGTCTACTCTTGGTCTAAGAGACAGTTCAAACTCAAGATATTTGTAAACGAATGGAGACTCCTGTCCTGCATGAGTGTAATCTCTATCAGTTAACCTTTTGTTTTCTTTCCTTTCCTTTGTTTTGGGCAGCCAGCAGTACCTGAGGAATATCACACACATCCCACATGGGTGGGGGTTATGCTAGCTTGTACTTTGCCTTCAGCTTGCCTTATTCTCCCTCATCAAAAGTAAAATCTAAAGCCCCTGCCATGGCCTGTAGGACTTCATTTCCTTCCACTCTTGTCTGCATCTCCTGGAACAGGAAGAGACTCTTGCTCTTCCTCAAACACACAAAATTTTCTCCTGCCTCAAGGTCTTTGAACTGAGTTCTCTTTGCACACACATGTGGCTCAATCCTTTGTTTCCTTTTAGGTCACTCCTCAGATGTCACTTTTGCTGACCACCCTGTGTGCTCTCATGATCGTTCCATCTCCTTCTACTACTTTATTATTCCTTATGCCTCATATAACTTGTCATCACTTGGTACACTGCCTACTTATTTTTTGTTTGTTGGCTTTCTCTTTTCCCAGGAGAATATAAGTTTGAGGGCAGGAACTTTCTGTTTTGTTTATTGCCTGATTTATTGTTGATACTTGTGTGTCAAGGGCAATGTTGAAGTAGTGTTGATGGGGAAAACTCATGGAGACAGGAGCAATAACAGATCACTTTGTTGCTCATTGCATTATGGGGCATTTCAAAGAGATCTAGCAAGTACAGGTGTTAGACTTGGGGAAAAGGGTTCCTGCCACTTAGGCTATGGGCTTTTTAAGCTGCATGATTAGATAAGCATCATCCACTTCCATTTCAAAGTGGTAGAACTATGGCTCCAGTCCTGTCCTGACAACTCTTTTTGTGTTTGGAGTAATAGCTAGCTCTTTCCTAGCTCGGAGAAGGAGGCTGCCAGTCAGGTGCCATAGTTGTAGCTCTATGCTGTGACAAGGCCTAGCACAATTTGCCATGTAAGCCTTCAAGATTGGAAATGCAAGACTCCTTCCTGGGGCGCCAGTGGGGGACGTGGTCCAAGCATTGTGTTTGACTAGACATGATTGTCTTAAGTGCTGGGCCATGGTCAATAGCTGTTAAACTTTGTAGAAGACTAACTTGTTCTGGTCAGCTAGCCTTTAGGACAAGGTCACCTTTACCTGTCAACATGTAATAAATATTTATTGAATCAATTGAAATCCTCATGAGGCTGATTGTGTGTAATATAAACATTCCTCAACTTATGACCATGATTTATGACTGAGTACATAAAACAGGGAGGAACAGTGTTGGGGAAGGGCAGTTCTTTGGGATTCATAACAAGAGTCTTCGGGCCCCAGTTAGTATACTGGGAAAGGACTGGGCTACAGAGTTACCCTCTTAAGCAAATATAGTAAAATATTTTTCTTTAAACCAATGTAGTGGGCTGGTTTCTCTAATGTAAAAGCTATTGATGTCCTGACACTACCTATACTCAACCTTCAAACTTGATATTGCAGTTATAGGAGGAGCCAAGATGGCGGAACAGCATGGAAGCTTTTTGTGTGTCTCGGGTCCATGGAATACAGCCAGATCAACACTAAACCATCCTACACACTTAGAAAACTCATTGGAAGATTAACACAACAATCTGCACAACCTGAACCACAGAATTCACCAGGTATGCGACACAAAGAGCTGAACTTGGGGAGCAAGAAACCCTGAAAGGTAGGGAACCCCTTTTGCGGGTGGAGAGAGGATGGAGACTGGGGAGGGGCGGAGCATATGGGAAAAGCACCCTTCCCCAAAAGCAGCTGGAGAGAAAGTTATAATTACCACAGAGAAGATAATACAAACTCATTATATCTTTATTTAACAAATAGTGTTGTAGATATATTTGAAATAGACTTCTATTTTTAGTACATTATGGCTTAATAAGTTTGGGGGACTCTTCAGGTCTAGAAAGTTACTCACTTTTTTTTTCACCTATAAGAAAACATTTTTTTTTTAAGAAAACATTTTTAAGTTTATACAAGTTAAACTGGTAATTGGAAGGTAACCTGTTTATAATTTAGGTAATTTGTTCTTTAGGTAGTGTGTTTTCTCCCGTGGATATGGAGAAATGTGATTATGGTTCACATCCAAAAGTTGCTGTGAAGCCGCACTGGAGTAGCTCCCATAAAGAGAAGGAAGATCAAGAATCTATACATTAAAGAGTTAACTTAATATTCCATCATAGCAAGCCATACCATTTTCTTCTCAACTCCTTTGCACCCCTGTAATTTGTCTTATGTCCTGATCACATTACATGAACTGCCCACTCAGAGCCATCAGCTACCTGTTAATTGTCAAGGTCAATGACTTCTTTTCACACGTCTTCTTTCTCAGCTTCTCTGTAGTATTCCATAGGTCTTATCACTTCTTTTCTTCAACCCTTACCTCTTGTCCTAACACAGCACTGTTTTGATTCTCTTCCCAATTCCCTTTCATCGTCTTTATTTGCTTCTCTTCTACTCATTGGCTAAATGGAGGAATTCTCCCCATATTCTGACCTTGGGCGTCTCTCTTGTTTCTTTCTGAGTTTATTTTCATAGGCATACCATTAACATCTAGTTTTTAGCGAATCTCCCTGCTAAGCCTTCTTTTTTATTCTGTGTTGCAGAATCCTGTGCTCCAAAATGTGCAACTATTTACCATCGCTCACTTGCACCTCATTATGTTCAAAAATAATTTATAATCCTTCCAGCCCCAAACCTTGCAAACTGAGTTTTCTTTTTCTATGGAGAATCAAAACTAGGTAATCATTTTTGGCTTATTCACTCCATATATTGATTCCACATAGTTAGTTGGCAAGAAATGTGGGTTTTATATTCCAAATATTTTGTAAACCCAACTCCTAGTGCCACCTCCTTCTATCTCAATTGCATGATTGTAAAATACTTTCAACTAATCTTCCTGCCTCTAATTTCTTTCCACTCTAATTCCTTCTGACTCTGCTTTCTTATTAATCATAGTTAAGTTTAGCTGGTGCCAGCTCCTCATTATATATTAAATTCAGTATGAATTCCGTATTTGAGTTTTCATGGCATGCTGCAACTATAAGCCCTCATCTATCTTCCCAAGCTTATTTCTCTTTGCTTTCCTGTTTATACCCTGTCTGCCACGCCGACTGAACTGCTTGTCTGCTAGCCTCAGTGTTTTCCTCAAGTGGTTTCCCTGGATTCCCATGATTTCCTTACCCATCTCCCACTGCTGGAACCTCAAATGCCCTTCCACCTTAGACGCTGCCCTCTGGATGGTCTTTCTTTTTCTGTTTAATTGGATGTGACTTCTTCTACTTGAAAGCCCCAAAGCACTTTGTTTGTACTCTATTCATGGGACCTTCTATTTTCCATTTTCTCTTAGAGTCATGCGTATATTTACCTGTTTTTATTTCACTATCACATGAATTAATGTAAGAGATATTTGCTGAGTTCCCATTATGTGTCAGGTACTGGATTGGGCCTGGTTACTCCACTCTGAATAAGACAGATAGAATCCCTCTCCTCACAGAATTGAACATTCTAGATGTAAAATTAACCTCTGAAGTTACCCTCTAGAGTGGGTCAACCTTAGCCACTATTAACATTTTGGGCCAGATAATTTCTTGTTATGTGGGGGCCATCCTGTACATTGTAGGATTCCTAGTAGTATCAGTGATCTGTACCCACTAGGTACCAATAGTAACTTCTCCCCAGTTGTGAAAACAAAAAATGTCTCTAGACATTGACAAGTGTTTTCTGGGAGAAAAGTCACCCTGGGTTGAGACCCCCTGCTTTACAATGTCTATCAGAGCTTTTTGTCAATTAATGTTGGTTGAATTAAGTTGAAATAACACCTTTTGTCTTCCCACTAGGCACAGCCCACTATGAGGGATGATAATGGTAGCAGAAAGAACATAAAATAAGGGACAGGTCTGAGAGACATATTGGGATGTCTCTTCTACTTACTAAGGTTTTGAACCACAGCTTATGTGTCACTGTGTGCCTTTTTTATTGATGTGAGGAACAAATGAATTAATACACAAAGCAATAGCATGTTACATGGGACAAAGTGCAAAGTAAATGTTCAATAAATGTTTGTTGTAAGCAACTTAGGGGATGAAGTATCTTCTTTTGTTAGGCTACAGTGAGAACATTTGCAGGCTGAGACACACATACATACTTAGCACTAAATTGGCATTACATATGGATTTGCTTTGCTTTGCTTTTTTTTTTTTTTCTAGTAGGCCACATACCCAATGTGGAGCTTGAACTCACAGCCCTGAAATCAAGCATCACATGCTTTACTGACTGAGCCAGCCAGGTGCCCCAAATTGGCATTATACATGGAGAGAGCACAGATTAAACATACAAAGTTTTGAAAGGGTTTTGGAAAATAATGAACAAAGACAATTATGGTTATTTAGGGAAGATTTTGTTTTTAAGAAAGTGAATTTTTTGTTAGACTTTGAAAATATTAGGGGACCTGGGTGGCTCAGTTGGTTAAGCATCTGACTTTGGCTCAGATCATATCTCATGGTTTGTGAATTCTATTCCTGCACTGGGTGAGCTCATGCCCCACTTTGGGTGAGCACAAGCCCTGCTTCAGGTGAGCCCTGTGTCTCTCTTTCTCTCTCCCTCTCTCCCTCTCTCTCTCTCTCTCTCTCTCTTTCTGCCCCTCACTCACTTGAGCCCCCCACTCAAAAAAAAAATAAAGGATGTGTGTTAATGGGGAGGACAGGATGCAATGCCAAATGCCTGTAGTTTTCAGAATAATAGTGAGAGGATCACCATCTGCCCTAAGTTTTGTGGGCCTCGTTATTAATTATCCTAGTTATCACAGGTCACAAATGTGGACTTATCATTTATAAGTACTTTGTTTAGCATGCCCATATATCTTTGGATCAGCAGAATGGTACTCATGGAAATCTAAGTGTATGTTTATCATTTGGAGACCATCCATCTGGAGCCTTCTTAGCCTTTGGGAACTCAGCTTTGCTTGCATTTGCTATGTCATAGGAGCCTTTGTGGTTGAGCCTTCTGTGTCTGTTTTTGTTTTTGTTGTTGTTGTTTTTGAGAGAGAGAGAGAGAGAGAGAGAGAGAGAGAGAGTAAGCATGTGAGCAAGGGAGAAGGGCAGAGGGAGAGAGAATCCTATGGGCTCTATCCCATGACCCTGTGATCGTGACCTGAGCCAAAATCAAGAGTCAGATGTTCAGCCAACTGAGGCACCCAGGCACCCCAAGCCTTCTATGTTTTAACAGAGAGTTTATTTCCTTCTCTATGGTTTACTGTAGCTTTTGGTTGAGGATATTTTGATGTGAATGGAGCTAAGTGAAAATTTTCAAGAGACCAAGAAAAGAGACTATAAAATTTAGAAAATTTTATATTACTGGAATTTTTGGTAGCGTTTATAACTCAGCATAATGCAAAAGAAAGCAATACACTGGAGACTTCTGTAGTGAGGTTTAACAATTCTGTAATTTGGGGGAAAATAAAAAACTCCTGACCTGGCTGACACCTTTCTGTATTTTTCTCCTCAAAAATAGTGCCTGCCAAGGTAATTGCTTAAATCTAAGTTCTTGTCTCATGGCTTTCAGTCAATACAAATATGCCTCATATACCACTCTTCATCTGTTCTACTTTGCTCCCATTTGGGGAAGAAATAATTAATACTTTTCCTTACCTTTCTCCCACCCTCAACCCCCAACCCCTTCTATAGGTCACCTTGCTTGTAATGAGAGATTCCTTGAGGGTATTGGGAAGGCTTTCAGTGAAAAAGATTGTTTTTGCCAGGGCAGGCAGAAATGTAAGCTTAACTAAAGAATAAGCTTCCCCCACTTCCTTTTTCCTTGACTCTTTTCCCAACTACTTCCCTCTTCTTAAGCTGGTGCTTCAAGAATCATTTTTTTCTTTTCTTTTCTTTTCTTTTCTTTTCTTTTCTCTTTTCTCTCTTCTCTTCTCTTCTCTTCTCTTCTCTTCTCTTCTCTTCTCTCTCTTCTCCTTCCTTTCCCTTCCCTTCCTTTATTTTTTCTTTCTTTTCAAAATAGAGACATAATTGACATATAACATTATATTAGTTTCAGGTGCACAACATAATTACTTGATATTTGTATATGTTGTGAAATGACACAGTCTAGTTGAGATATGTCATAGTAAATCATTGCAATTTTTTTTAATGATGACAATTTAAAAAATCTACTCTCTTAGTAACTTTCAAATACACAATGCAGTATTATTTACTATAATCACCATGCTGTATATTACATCCCAGGACTTATTTTATCTTTGACCTCTTTCACTCATTTTGTCCACTTCCCCTCCCCCAATATTCTGCCTCTGAAAACAACCAATCTATGCTCTGTATCTGTGAGTTAGGCCAAAGCAACTGTGGCTTCTTCTCCTTCTTCCCCTTCCCCCCCCCACCATTTAAAGATTCCACATATAAATGAGATCATATAGTATTTGTCTTTATCTGACTTCACTTAGCATAATGGCTTCAGGTTCCATCCACAAGAATCACTATTTCTTAAGAAGACAAAGGACTTTTTGGAACTCCCCTTCCTTCTCACCTGGTTTCTGCCTTCCACTGCTCACTCACTGTCAGGCACTGTTTGCAAGCAAGGACTTCCCATCCACACAGCTGGCAGGCTTTCTCCATCCTTGGTTCTTTTACTCGCTCGCTTTTGTACCTTGGGCTGAAATGATATACTCTGCTTCATTGAGTTATTGTGAGAATCAAATGCATAATGGACACAAAACACTTAGCATACGCTTGGTACAGAATTTAAAAATTCAGTTATTATTATTATTATTCATGTTAGCTGCTAACTGTTTAATCTTGTTCTCTGGGATGTTCTTCATAGTGAAGGTGCTTTCCCTTTTAGGTAAGACTGGTTTCTTTCTAATCTTTACATGCAACATTGACCTGAAAGTGAACAGGCTTAGCCTAAGGACTATTTGTTTCATGTCCCATGATGTTTCAAACCCTTACAAATAAGAGTCAAATATTAGCAACCCTTATAGAAACATTGTAATACTGAATTATAACATGGAAAGGGGTAAAAGGGTATGTGGGGGCAATGGCAAATAGAACTTTGGAGGATCCAATGGAGGAGGGAAACAAACTTTTAAGAAAAAAAGAAAACAATAAGAAAAAGGAGTTACAGCTCCTTCTTCCCTGGCATTGACAGCACCAGGAGAGTTTCTGGTGTAGGATGGGCTAGACTGACTCTGACTTCACCAGTGTGCAGTTTCCCAGGAAGTGGAAAGTTTAGGCATCGTAGACCAAGTAACCAGTAGAGCAGAGATGGGGTCTGTGGGCCTAGATGAAGAGGCTTCTCTGCTGTTTTCAAGGCTTAGCAGCTTCACAGGAATCCAAGGAAAGCTGGGTACACGAGAACAAAAACAATTTGGGGAGGGGCAGGGAGAATGGGAGACACAGAATCTGAAGCAGGCTCCAGGCTCTGAGCTGTCAGCACAGAGCCTGATGCAGGGCTCGAACCCACAAACTGTGAGATCATGACCTGAGCTGAAGTCAGTCGCTTAACTGAGTGAGCCACCCAGGCTCCCCTAAGCTGCAACTTCGAACTCAGGGAATGGACCAAAATGCCAAGGTAGGTGAGTCAAATGGGTTTTATAATTGAGGTATGTAATTGAAAAATTCATGTTTACTTGTGATCTGCTCACTGATTTGTAGCTGTATAATTTCTGTTTTTTAACTTCTTAATATAATGCAACTTTATGGTAAGGTACTTATTCTCATCAATAGTGGGGAAGATGAGATAATGCCGGGAGGGGACCACCAGGGAGATGGCACATATCATTGGAAATATTTCACTAAGCTAATACTTGAAGAAGTTTGTGTCAAAATTGAACAAATGCCACATTTCATATAGCACGTAAAGATTTACAAAGTACTTTTACATGTATAATCTTGTTTCTCACAACTCTGTAAGAAACAGATTTTCACTTAGAACAAAATTTAATTTAAATTTTCATGTAGTATGAAAATGTGTATAGGTATTTATATATTTGATGTATATTGGTTTTTATGCACATTGCTACTTTCACAAATGGAATCTTCATTGCAATTATTTACCTAATGAAAGTTATTTTTACTTTAGCGCCAAGCACCAAATTTTAGAAAGAGATCGGAACAAAAGAATGAAGATCCAGAGTTTAATTAACTTTAGTACCAATTGCTTTTTAACTTTTATTAAGTCAGTTCTTTAACTTATGCAGTTATCTCTTCTTTTGAATGATTAGACTAGATCATTAGATGAAGGATTTTGTAAATCGACAAGAACATTTTTCTCTCTGCTTTTACAGAGTTGCAGATCTAATAAAACCTATTTATTAGGAATGGCCTTGATGCCTGTTATGTGGCTCTCAATATTTCAAACACATATTTTAGGAAGAATGGCTTAGGAAAGACTAGCTCTAGAAGAGGTAAATATAAATGTAAAATACTCCTTATATGGATAAATTTCATTATGGGACTAATTTTGAATTTGTCTCTAAGTTTATCATTTTAACTATATCTGAAAGACTTATTTAAAAGACATGAAAGGAATTTCATAGAACTTTATAGAAGTTATTTGTAGAATAGCTTTGTGGAAGGGTGTTTTATTTGGCCACGTTTCCAAGAGAGAACACACTCACCCTTACGTATTACTCACACACACACACATACACCTGCACTTACTGTTTCATGGTATGTTTCAAAAAGAACTGATAGTTTGGGAAAATATTTAAAAATGTTCTAGGATCATTTTTTAGGCTACTCATGTCTCTTATAGTTTTGACTCAATATTTATTTATGATCATAAATTCAGAATGTTTAGGGGAATTTGTGTGAAAATTTTGGGCAAAATAACGCACACAATAGTTTTATTTATGTCTGAAGGAGAAAAGGGGTTGCTGAAAAAGTCAGCATATTTCTACTTGGCTTCTCTGCCCTAAACAGAGCCTTGAAATCCTGGATAATACAAATAATCATACAATTTGCTTTGGATGTTTGATTACGGGGATATTGTTCCTACACTGAGAGCATGACGCTTTTAATCATGTCTTGGATTTGTAAATATAGAAACAATGTTCTTAACTTGGTGTGCTTTCATTTAGAAGTAGAGCCAATTACATAGGTTTTGTTCTAAGCCTGGAGATGACAGTATGCTAATCAGGGCTAGACAAATCTTGAATCGAAGGAGAAATATCTGGTGAAAACTAAGAAGGCCCTTATGGGCCAGGAACAAGATCTCTTCCAGTGCTCCCATCTGTTGTTACTGGGTGGGTGGCATCCCTGGGAGTTGGAGACAAGACAGAGGAAGGGAGGGTATAAGAATAGGGGAGGAGAAGATGTGAATCTGGATTAAAGCTCTGTCATATATTCACAATTCAATTCCAGGAAAAAGTGGAATTCTCCTAAGAACCATTGTCCCGATATGCTTTGTTCCACTTCAGAATTAAAATGATTTGGTTAAAATACCATAAACCAGTGGTTCTCAAAATTGCCAGTACAATTTTGGCAAAGTATGAAGACACTTTTGGTTGTCTTGAGGTGGGGTGCTATTGGCGTTCAATAGTCAGAGGCCAGGGATACTGCCAAACATCCAGGAATATGCAGGACAGTCTCCCACTATAACGAAATTACCCAGCTCAACATTTCAATAGTGCTGAAGTTAAGAAACACTTCCTTAAAATAGCGATAGGTTGTATTTTTAGTAGGTGCTTATTGGTAAGACTGGCACTCTGTTCAAAGCGTTTTATCGAAGTCTCTTATCAACACATGTTATACAGGAAAATGATGGCAGTACTATCTTTTTTTCTCGTCGTGTATTACTTTCCTTTCCCCTTTCCTGTAATGAGAGGCAACATGGGAGGGGAAAATGTACCCATGGGTTTTTGAGTGACTGGCTCTGTAATGTGATAAAGAATCCTCTCATGAGTGAACGTGAAGATTAAATAAAATTATAGATGTTAGGGGCACATACTGAGCACAAATATCAGCTCTTATTTTGTTAGTAGAGGACCTTCAGAAAGTTAACCTCAGCAAGCCTCCGTTTTCAATTGAATAAATTGGAGATAGTAATAGCTTGTAGAGGTACAGTGAGGATTAATTGTAAGTGCTTAGCCAATTGTCTGACACAAATAGGCACTCAAGGCATAATAGCTACTATTCTTATTATTTATCATGACAGTTCACTTCCAAAAATACATCGAAGAGCACAAAGGTAGGTATCACTGGAGGCAGCATGGAGAATAAGAGAAAATATAAACTGAGGTAAGAGGAACCTATATTTTTGCCCTGGCAAAGCTGTGTAATTTCAAGTAGCTTGGACCCCAGTTTCCAAATTGAGCCAGTTGGTAGTTCTGGTGAGTATCAAGTGCAGTAGCTAATGTGGAGTGCCTGGCACAGAGCCTGGCATATATTGATAGTTCAGGAAGTGTTAGTTTCTTTCTTCCTGGACAAGGGACTTCATCTGTAGTTTTTGAACTACAACATTGTTTTGGCCTGGGATCCATTGGAAGCAGAGCTTGAAGTGAAAGACTATGTGTGGGTTATTTTGGAACATGATTTCAGAGAGCAGGAGTGAGGAACTTGGAAAAAGGGAAAACCAATGCAAGGTGGTGCTAGTGAGTAGTCTGCTTGGATCATGGTGCTCAATTCTTTGGGACATTCGAACAGCCTTAGGAGATCTTTTCTTTTCTTTTCTTTTCTTTTCTTTTCTTTTCTTTTCTTTTCTTCTCTTCTCTTTTCTTTTCTTTTCTTATATCTTTTGTTGAGCATAAATTTTAATTTTCATCAAGTCCAATTAGTTATTTTTTTTAAAATGGTTAATGTTTTTTGTGTCCTAAGAAATCATTGTTTAATTTCAGATCAAAAAGATATTCTTTTCTGTTTTCTTCTACAAGTATTAGAGTTTTAATTTTTATGTTTAGGTTGATAATTCATTTTGAATTAATTTATGTGTAAATGAGAGATAGGAGTTGAGATGAATTTTTTTCTCACATGAATACGTAGTTGAAAAAGCAAAAACCCTGATAATTTCTGCATTGATATCTGGTGCTTTTATCAAAATCAACTGGCTATATAAGTGTGAGTCTATTGGTGAATTCCCTGTCTTGTTCTGTTATGTCTTGTTCTATGTTTGTACCAATACCCCATTGTCTTGATTACTATAGCTATGTGGTAGGTATTGAAATCAGGTAGTTTAAGTTATTCAACACTGTTCTTATTTTTCAAAATTGTTTTGGCTACTGTTGGTAATTTACATTTCCACCTAAATTTTAAAATTACCTTGCTAATTAAAAAAAAACCCAACCCACTCAGATTTTATTTGAATTGCATTGAATCTGTAGATCAGGTAGGGGAAGATGATCTTTTAATACTTTTAATTCTTCCAAATCATGAACTATTATGTCTTTCAATTTAGTTAGCTTTTATTAGATTTTTTCTCAGTGACAGTTGTTCCTAACAAAGTCATTTAAAATGATAAACTTCCCTTTAAACACTGCTTTTGTTGCATCCTACAAAGTTTGATATGTTGTGTTTCATTATTGTTCAATTAGAAGTATTTTCTGGTTTTCCTTGTCATTTTTCTTTGGACCATGCATTGTTTAGAAGTGTATTGTTTGATTTTCAATTCCTTGGGATTTTTTCCCTGATGTCCTATTGTTATTATTTTTTAAGTTAATTTTTATTATTCTGAGAACACTAATATATTAACCTTTTGAAATTTATTGAGACTTGTTTTATGGCTTAACATGTAGTCTATTTGGTGAATATTATATGTGCATTTGAAAAGAATGTGAATTCTGAACTTGTTGGGTATTGCTAGATATTAGGTCAAGTTATTGATAGTATTCAGATCTTCCATATCCTTATTACTTTTTAAAGATCTCTTTGTCCTATCAATTACTGAGAGATAAATGATAAAATATTTAATTATGACTGTGGATTTGTGTCTTTCTCTTTTTAGTTTTGTAAATATTTGCTCTACATATTTGTAGGTGCATATACACAGGATTTTAATGTCTTCCTGATGAACTGACTCTTTTTTATTATGAGATACTACTACTTGTCTCTGGAAATACTGTTTTGAAGTCCACTTTGATATTAATTTAGCCATTTTAAATTACTGTTTGTATTGTTACTTTCTGTTTTTTTTTTTTAAACTCTCAACTGATTCGTATCTTTATCTTTAAAGTGTGTGTTTTGTCTATAGCACATAATTAGGTCTTGATTTTTAGTCATTTTGAGTCTCTTCCTCTTAACTGGAGAGTTTAGTCCGTTTACATTGAATGTACTTATTGGTATGGCTTAGTTTATATCTACCATCTTACTATTTGTTTTCTATTTGTCCTATCTATTTTTGGTTCTTCTTTTCCTCCCTTCTTTTTGTTTAATCAAGTATTTTTATTCAATATTATGTTTTATATTTTCCATTGGTTTTTAAGTTTATTTATTGGTGGATGCTCCAAGAATTACAATATACACCCTTAACTTACTGTAGTCTATTTAGAATGAAGAGTGAATCATTTCACATAAATGTGAGAACCTTCAATATTGTAAAACCACTTACACCTCTTTTTCTTCTTTGCTGTTTTTGCTATATATTTTGCCTTACATATGTTATAAGCCCCCACATTATTATGTTATTATTTTGTTTTGAACAGTATGTTGTCCTTTAAGGGAATTAAAAAAAGGAAAAAATGTAGATCTTT
Organism: Panthera onca; assembly: GCF_046562875.1. Taxonomy (NCBI): domain Eukaryota; kingdom Metazoa; phylum Chordata; class Mammalia; order Carnivora; family Felidae; genus Panthera; species Panthera onca. The sequence continues at coordinate 16,285,810 of NC_138356.1, read as the reverse complement.
ATATTTACCCATATATTTACCATATGGGGTACATCTTATGTCTTCATATAGATCCAAGTTTCCATCTGCTATCATTCCCTTGAACCTGGAGATTTATTTATTTATGTATTTCTTTGTTTGTTTGCTTGCTGTTTTAGTGTTTCCAATAGTGCAGGTCTACTTTGAAAAATTTTCTCAGCTTTTATCTGAAAGTGCCTGTATCCTAATTTTGAAGGACTTTCACTAGACGTAGAATTATAGCTGACAATTTAAAAGATGTCCTTACATTGATTGCACCTGGCCTCCACTGATTTTGTTTAGAAGTCAGTCATCACTATTGTTGCTGTCCCATATATGACATGTCAATTTTCTCTTATCTTTGATTTTGATGTGACGAGGTGTGGTTTTCTTTGTACCTACCATACTTAAGGTTCACTGAACTTGTTGGATCTGTAAGTTAATTTTAAAATCAAATTTACCACAACTACCCTAAAACTTAGTGGCTTGTAACAATAACATTTATTAACTCGCAGTTTCTGGAGGTTGGGAGTCTGGGCTAGAATCTTGATAGTTATCTCAATTATAGTGATAGCAGACATCTTTGTTTCATTTCCAGTTTCAAAGGGGAAAGCTTTCAACATTTCACCATTGACTATGATATTTGTTGTAGGTATGTGATGTTTTTTCAAGGTACCCATATCATTTTAAGGAAGTTTTAAAGTCATCTTCTATTCCTAGTTTGCTGATAGCTTTTAACATGAATAAAAATTGCATTTTATCAAAGTTCTTTCTGCATCTATTTGGATTATTATATGATTCTTTTACTTTATTTTGTTAACATGTTGAATTATGATTTGTTTTGAAAAAAAAAATAAACCAACTTTGTATTCCTAGAATAAATCCAACTTAATCATTATGAATTATCTTGTTTTACATATCTGGATTCAGTTTTCTAGTATTTCATCAGGATTTTTTCTCTGTCATCGTGAGAGATAGTGATCTGTAATTTTTCTTTCTTATAATGTCCTTGTCAAGTTTTGTGTCAAGGTTATTCTATTCCTATAAAACAAGTTGGCAAGCTTTCCCCTTTTTTCTATTTTCTGAAAAAAAAAAAGGCAGATCTTTAATAAGCAGAAAAACTGGTATTCAGATGATGCAGGCTGGCTCCAAAATCTGTGCTTTTGATTATAATTCTATGTTTACTTTCCTCTTAATTTCTCTCTTTCTCTCTCAATATGCATATCCCAAGCCCCAGTACCCTCAGGTGTACATAAAGGGCCAGCTAGTACCTGCATAGGCAGTATTTTGCATTAAAGGGGAGAAACCCTGAGATTGGGGCCCCAAACTTTTCTAATGGGCAGTAAACATGACTGGCCTTTGCTCTGGACAGGCCTTCTTTCAGTTTTCAAATGCATTATATACCTGGTAGCTTCAGGAACTGCACACATGTTGTTTTCCCTGCTAAAACTTCCTTCTTCAAACCCAAGTTATTGACAGTTCATCCCAGAACTGTTAGTCTAAGCACCATATCCTCACAGAAGCCTTCTCTGACTCCCCTGGTTTGGGGGTCATTTTCTCCATTAAGGCTCCTTTTTTTTTTTTTTTTTTTTTTTGGCGTACCTTTCTTCTCTGTAATATATAATCATAATTGTGAGGATATAATCCATTGTGTAAAGTTTGTGTCTCCAGCTTGAATATAAGCTCCCTGAGGGTTGAGACTGTGTCAGTCTTATTCATGGTGAGCATGTAGTAGGCACCTAACACATGTTTATTTAATGACTTAATTCTCTAAGTTTTAAAAAAGCCTTTTGAGGGCATGCATATATTACTATAGTTTTGTAGATGGATAGAAGGTTTGACAACATAATACATATTTTTACTTTTCCAGAAGATTCCACTGAGGTCATCTCTTGATCTACTCTTTTCTTTTATTACTACAGCAACCTCACCTGGCCTTCATCCATGTGGATCTATTGGCTTGAGTCTCTCACAAAGTGTGTGGGCAAGTAGGGTTCGGGAGGAAATTGGTAATGAAAGGTAGTCTGGATCATGGACAATGGATAACACTGAAAATAATAAAGAGTAGTATATTGTATACGCTATAATAAATAATAACAATAAAGTAAATAGTTAATATTTGCTAAACACTTAATGTATGTCAGGCACTGCAGTAAGCACTCCACACATCTTCATTTAATCTTCATGACATTATTATAATATAGTTCAGTTATTATCACCATTTTATAGATAAGGAACTTAGCTTGGAGAGATTAAGTTACTCTCTCAAGGTCACAGAGCCAGTGGGTGGCAAGGCTAGGACTTGAACCCATGTCATTGTGACTCCAGAATCCATGTTCTTACCTGCTGAACCATAGATTGCCTTATATAATTTCAACTGGTTGTCAAAATATGGTGAGAATACTCAGGAAAGAGATTGCAAAGTGATTTCTTTGATCTAATTTCAGCTCTACCGTGACAAGCAAATCTAGTGATAAAAAAATATTCAAATTTAGAACTGCAAGTATCTTTCTAGCTGGCTCAAAATTATTTGCCTTTGTAATGGGGTTAGTACTGTGAGTCTAATTAAACTTTTTCAGTTTTCTTAACAGTTGGTTGATCTTAAGATTTAAAAATGAAACGATTGTAATTTAGCAGCTCAAAAGATCAGTTTACCACTAAATGCACAAATATAAGCATGTATAACTTTTTCATGAGAAGACTCAGTCAAATTCTTGGGTAAAAGACATTCCTTCAACACGCTGGTGTGTAATGACTGCTTTCCAGAAATCCCAGTATCACTAAAAATTCCTACTTTGGACAAGATTAAATCCTTTATTACTCTGGCTATTGTAGAAATAGCACCAAGACAATGAAATCTTACGAAAGACATTTATTTTTTGACAGCATATATTAATATTTTTTAAATTAAAGTCATAACCCTTTGTTTAGAATGTATTTATAGAAAAGGGAGAAAAACAGACTCTGCAATTAGTTCTCTTGTATCTAGGACAAGCTTGTTATAACAGTCATGGGACACGTTTTACGGGTGCTATTTCAGCATTGACTATTTTGAAAACTAGGAGAAAAATGCTTTAAAGTCAATACTGTCCAATTTAAAAATACTAAGTTGGACCATATACCATAACATATATTTAACCATTTCAAATTTCCTATGAATCAGGTATATGCACTGACTTTCCATTTTAGAGATGGCTCAATTATCTTGGTATTCTTATGTTTTTAATAAATAATGTCTGAAAGAATTGCAATACTATTTCCCACCCCCCTTTCTCAAGAGGCCTACTGGAGACAGTGACTGCATCTTAAGTATCCCTTGTGCTCCCCATTCTGTTTATAATCATATTAACTACCTAGAAGATACTACTCAGCATTAGTGGTTTGACAGGCTGTCTTTTAGGCCGTCAGGCCTTAGTAACTCTCTTCCCCTTCCAGTTTCTCTCCTCCCTCTCTCTTTATTAAAAATTGGGATATAAATGAAGATAATATACAGTAGAAAATGGTAGACTATACAAGAGTTACAACTCGGTACTCTGGGAGGTCAGAAGACACACCTGGTTTAGGGGAAATCAAGGGGACCTGCTGAATGAGGTGGCATCAAATTGTATGATTTAGACACACAGAGATCAGAGGAGGGTTTCTAGCATGTGTATGTGGTATGTTGTTTAAGTATTTGATAGGTGAGTAAAAAATACTTTATACTTTTTTTTAGAGAGAGAGGGAGAGAGAGAATGGAAGGGGGCAGAGGGAGAGATTATTTATTTATTTATTTATTTATTTATTTATTTATTTCAGAGAGAGAATCTTAAGCAAGCTTCATGCTCATCATGTAGCCCGACACAGGGCTCAATCTCATGACCCTGGCATGATGACCTGAGCTGAAATCAAGAGTCAGACTCTCAACTGACTGAACCACCCAGGGGCCCCCAAAAATATTTTAAGAAATAAAAAAGTATATATTCAATTAAAGTGAGAAAACCACAAGTTTTCTTGAGTGACTTGAGTTCTTGGGTAGGTCTTACATGGGGACCATTTTCCATACATGGAGACTCTGGCAGATGAATTATTTGAAGAAAGACAGTATTTTCCCTTCAGCTCTTGCCCAGAGCCTCATGGTCCTGTTAAGAATGCCCTTTGGAAGCAACTGTGACTGACAAGAGATGGGGAGACAGGATGTCAATTGGCTGTCATAAATCAGTTAGATTTGTCATTATCCTCACAACACTTTTGAGAAACTTGAAGCACATACCACAATGGCAATAATGAATTATTCATCTAATTACTGTTTTAATGTCTGTCTTCATTGCAAATCTATTGAGTTTTGTGAAGGAAAAGGACCCATTTGATTGTTTACCATTCTATACTGAGCACGGTTCCTGCCATGTAGCGGGTGCTCAGTAAATAATTGTGGAGTGAATGGTTTGCCATTCATAACAGATTGTTGAGTGAATGAAAGCACAGGAAGTTTTTATTTATTTATTTAATTAAAATGTATATTATATAGGGGGAGTAATGGGTGATTATGTTGGGAAGATAATTTGGCATTAGATCCCTAAGATATTTGAGTATGAAAGGCTTAATACTTATAGTAGTATGGTAGGCAATAGATTATTAATTAAAAGTTATGAGCAGGCAAGTGATGAGATCAGCTTTGTTTTATGAAAATAAATCTCTTAAAATTACCTGAAGGATTAGTATACATCTACAGGAATCCTATAGTCACAGTCACAGGCTGATGTGCCTGAGGTCACATCACCATTTCTGTAGCCCTTTGCTTATAAAATGATCTGCAGGTAATTTTCCTTGTACTCTGCCTGACTCCACCCCTTGGATTCCATGTAGTAGGAAGGAGAAAGGGTTGTGGTGGTAACATGGATGTGGAAAGGAGGAGGACAGGAATGGAGTAGGGGCTTGAATGGCAAATTGGGCATAAATATGTGTCCATTCTGACCACAAATTTAAGATTTATTTTACTGTTTTTTCAAAAGTATGCTAGTCATTTATAAACCAAACTTAAGCTTCTGCATAACAAGATGGGCTCTAACACTTATGATTGGTTTATTGGTTGAGCTGAACTCAGTGATGTACAATCAGGAAATGGCTTAATTTTTCTCTAATCATTGTCTCTAATATCTCCATTGACTCTTCCTTTTCCTGCCTTTGTCAACATCTCCATGCTTCAGGAAGATCTAATAGCTTTCTGGTCAATTTCTGATATTAGACTTAGTCCAGTCCAGTTTAAAACTTCAGTCTTTCGTCTAGTTCAGAGATACTCTCCTGCCTGCAACATGACCTATAACACAGGGAAAGGGGGTATGTGCTGCCTTTTCACACTTTGGGCACTTCTAATCCTCTTTTTCTTCCCTCTTCTGGGATGCAGTTTAGAGAGGAAGGGTACACAGAATAAAAAGGGTCAAAGATATTCTTACTTAGTTGATAATATATTTGTAGTTCAAAATGCTGACTCTTTGGGGTATATTTGTGGTTTCATTAGAGAGGGAACTCTCCTTCATTAGAGGATGCCAAGGGAACTCCCTCATGGCATCGTTCTTTGATGTGAGTAATGCGCTCTGCTGGGGAATTTCTGTAACTCCTGCCCCCAGTGATCTACCCTATAGCCACTTAATAATGTGGTCCCCTCCTCCCCCCTCAATCCTAACTGGCTTCCTACTGGCTGATGGGGTCCCATCAAGACTGATACTTGGGAAACTCATGCATATTTGTCATGACAAACAATAAATTGTGAGCAGTCTAGTCTTGCCTTACTGTTGCTTTTTTCTTTTCTCTATTTTCTTAGGCCAGTCCCTGAAATTGCTTGTCTTCAGAATTCCCCTTTCAGAGAGCTCTCCAGGAAGACACAGATGTCAGCCTCTATGTATATATACGTTCCCCAGTTCCAGGAGTAATATATCAGTTTTATCCAAGGCTTCTCTCAGCCTGCTTCACTTGAGTGTCTTCATAACATTGGGAGCTTTGAATACACACCTTAGTAATTATCCATTTGGAGAGTGAGATGCTGCTGTCCTCTCCTTGCAGGTACCCTTTTATCTGTATGTCTTGTTCTCTTGAAACATTCTTGAATTGGCTTCAGCAAAAGAAAGGAGAAACACCCTCATTACCTCTTTCATAGAAAAGAGAAAAGAAAAGTAATAGCACTTCCCACTAAACTCACAACACAGTAATACTACAAGATTCTTCCAAAGAACCCAATTTTTTTTGCTTATATAGATTAATGGGGTATTGGTCTGTGGACCAATTTTACTGTCTTTTACCAAATCCTGTGTGGATGATTTTGGCATCTTTTAAAGTGCCTGGCATTGCTTATCTTACATTGTTCTCAGCTTTGGTGCTTTAAGGGAGATTCTGAACCAAATGAAAACTATCCATTTTATTTACTAGAATATACATAGCACCTGTTCTGGAGGAGCATAGAGTTTAGGAACCACCCATCAAAAACGGTGACAACAAGCAATCTCAGTACTTAAGGAAAGAGTGACTTAATTTGTCCATTCATTCATTCATTCATTCATTTCCATAAGTTAGTTATTCTTACAAGAGCTGGGCATGATGTATGAGCAAATCTAAATAGTTACTGTCCTGAGATTACAGTCTAGTGGGAGAGGTAGACATCAAACAAATAAGTACACAAATTACTACAAATTATAGGGGTGCCTGGGTGTCTCATTCGATTGGGAGTTCACCTCTTGATGTTGGCTCAGGTTATGATCCCGGTGTACTGGGATCAAGCCCCTCATCTGGCTCTGTGCTGAACATGGAGCCTGCTTAGGATTCTACCCCCCTCCCCCTGCTGCCTCCCCCATTCTCTCTGTCTCTAAAATAAAATAAAATAAAATAAAATAAAATAAAATAAAATAGTAAAACAAATTTTAATTCAGGCAAAGAACAGGGTGCTATGAGAAAGAATGACATGGCACATGATGTCCTGACTAGATTTGACTCATTCCAAGGGGCAAGCACCTAGAGACTTTATCAGAATATTCCCTGCAAGAACTATCAGATAGATGTGAGTTCTTTTTAGGAGTAAGATTGCAAGGCCAGCAATGACAAGTAGAATCACATATCTATGAAGAGTTCATTAATTCATTAAATAATAGTTTTTTTAGTGGCAAACATTTGCTAGGTACCATATAAGTGCTAAAAATATAAAATGTATAAAATTAAATTCCTACTGTGAAGATGCTTACAGTCTAGTGGGAGGTAGAACTAAATGCAAAGTCAATGTGGGGCACTAAGATGAGGATAAGCACAGAAAATCTGTGGGCCTATGACCTTCCTTGCCTTTGGAGAGCAGTGGGGAGACCTTCTGGGAGATGTAACATAAGTGGTTTCTTGAAGGTTGAGGAGGAGCTGACTAGAAAGAGCAGTGAGAAGGAGAGAAGAAGAAGATTATTCAAATAGAAAAGCAGCCTGCTTGAAGACATCGAACTAAGTGCTCCAATCAATGAGTCTCAATACACTGGAGTGCTTTGAATAGGTTATTCCTCTGCAAAGATACTGATGCCTCCCTGTGCTTGCAGCAACTTCCACTGTTTATCACAACACGTCATAATGTTAAAAAGGTGGGAAGCTCTGGTTTGGAAGCTAGAAAGTGTATGGTACACTTAGGGAATTGCACAAATGTTGAACTATATGAGGTATAAGGAAAGAGATGCTGGCCAAGTATTGGTTTTACCCATCACACTTAACTGCATACATAACAACATTGTCATCAATATAATCTTCAAGCTAGTAAGATCAAGAACTACAGGAATAGGGATATGATTGATTATTGATTGGTTGATTGATTTGAGACAGAGAAAGAGAGAGCATGTGCAAGTGGGGGGAGAGGGGCAGAGGGAGAGAGAGACAGAATCCCAAGCAGGCTCCATGCTCAGTGGGGAGCCCGACATGGGCTTGATCCCACAACCCTGGGATCATAACCTGAGCCGAAATCAAGAGATGGACACTCAACCAACTGAGCCACCCAGGTGCCCCGGGATAAGATTTATTACTGAAAGAGTGTTATAAGCTTTTACTATCCCAACACCATTTATGAAGGATAATTTTGATTTTGTCTCCTTTGTCCACCTCCCTGAACTTCAAGGAGAAATTGGTTGTATGTGTTTGGTTCATGGGCTCTTTACGGTGCAGAATCAGGAGACTACTGAGAGAGGATCAGGATTGAAGAGACCAAAGGGAAGGGGAAACAAATGGCAAAAGCCATATTGACCCATGGCAGGGAGAGTTTTGAGGGCACAAGAGAAAACAGAAGTTGATGTGGCTGTACAGTATAAATCGAAACTTAGTAAATTTTCTTTAAGATTTGCAAGTGCAGGTTTTGGAATTCTTTTAAAAATGACCTTAAAATACTAGACTCCTTCAAATGTGAAACAGAAGAGAGAACTGGCTGTGGAAGCACCAGGATTTATTTGGGTTGCACTATACATGCATACTTATACAGAGAAGGAGGTTTAGTGCAACATGGGAAATAATCTCTGGATTTGGAACTAGAATATAGAATTCCTGCTTTGGACATTTAGTTGTGGCATGATTTTGGATAAGCCTCTATTACTTCTTGGAGCCTTTCTACACCTCAATTTTCTTGGTGAATGGGGATATATATATATACATATATATGTATATACTTCATTGTATTGCACTCATATAATATGGTACTTCATTGTGTCAATGTGAGTAATAAATAAGACATGAAAGTGCTATGCAAATTATAGTTACCCAGAGTTACATGATAGTAGTAATAATAGTGATGTTCATGTTAACAAGAATACCTTTTAATTTTTAAACAGTATAGAATAATACTCTTAGTGGCTTTCCAGAAATGATAGTTGATGGTGTTAATAAGGAGGAGACAGTAAAAAGATAACTTCCCTCAAGTCCGGATGGTGATGGCTCCAATTTAGAGAAAACTTACTGCTCATCAGGAGTGACCCTAAACTTGAGAAGAATACAGGTTAAAATCATTGTTGTTTCCTTTTTAATATTCCTCTTATATGTCTGAATTCTTATTGTTCTATCTGGAAATTCTGCAATACAGTCCTTGTGTTCTCTGGTACTGGCATGCTGCAAAATCCTGTGATAAAGGGGTAGCTAATAAATTATTTGACAGGAAATACAGAAAAAAAATCTCTGTAATTCACAGTTCTGACATAATGAAAAGCTTATAATTCACTAGTGTGACCTCACAGCTGTGAATTACAAGTTTCACTTGACTCGTTCACAATTTGTCTTTGAATTTATACTATGAAAAGTGAGAACCATATTGTCAAACTGTCACTCCATATTGATATATTACTGCTGAAGATTAAGAAACATTTTGTCAAAGAGCAGGAAAATAAAAATACCCTAAAAGAAGATGGAGTTTGATACAAATTTAAGGGGGTGTATGAGGCAAAGAAAAAAATTTCTAGAAAGAAAGTAACATGCAGTGTTTGTGTCTGTCCAGGAACTTAATTTTAATCCCTTCATCTAGTAGCAGTAAACTCCTCTATAAAAATCACTATAGTGGCATCTGGGTGGCTTAGTCAGTTGAACATTCAACTCTTGGTTTTGGCTCAGTTTGTGATCCCAGGATTGCAAGATCAAGCCCCGTGTCAGGCTCTGTGCTGAGCATGGAGCCTGCTTAAGAGTCTCTTTCTCTCTCCCCCCTCGGCACCTCCCCTGCTCTTGTATGTGCACATGCTTTCTCTCTGTCTCTCTCTCTGTGTCTCTCTCAAAACAACAACAACAGCAACAGCAAAAACAACAAAAACTCACTATATGCCAGGTACTCTCTTAGCCACTTTAGATGTAAACACTTTTAAAACTCAAGAAACCCCTGAAGTAGGTCTTATTTTTATTTCTACTTTCTTTTAGGCAAAAACTGAAGCACAGAGAGGTTAACCAACTTACCTAAGTTTACACAACGAGTAAGTAGCAAAGCCGGGATTCAAACACAAGTCTCATGGCTCTAGAGGCCAGACCCCCAAGCCTTGTACTGCATAGTCTTTTTGATAGTGTTGTTACCAAAGAGAGAGTTGGCTGAGCCTATGCTACTCTTTTATCCTAAACGTCAATTTTAAAATCTCTTTGATCAGATTGTTTTCTTTGTAGTAATATTTCAAAAGAGTGGAGGGCAAGAAAGAGACATCTAGTACTACATTTCACTTGTTTAGATTCAGGACAGATGAAGATTCTCTGCACTGGACACACATCTAATATCATTTTTCAACTTTTCAAGAATCTTTGAATAAAATATGCAAACTAGATTGCAATTCTGGCAGTACTTTTCTTTGTTAACTTTTAATTTTAATATAGTTTCAAACTTAAAAATTTAAAGGATAGTACTAAGAACTGTTGTATACCTTTATCCAGGTTTATGAATTGTTTAAATTTTACCTCATTTTTCTGGAATCATTTGAAACTGAGAGGTAAAGTGTCTCATCATCCCTAAGTCTTTTAGTGTGTATTTTCTGAGAGTAAGAACATTGTCTTACATAATCACAGTATACTTATCAACATTAGGAAAGTTCACATTGATACCGACATCTAATCCATAGTCCATATTCAAATTTTCCAACTTTCCCAACAACGTTCTTTATAATGACTTTTTTCTTCACTGGAGAGTTCTCTCCCCTACCTCCCTTCTATAGATGAATGTTCATAGGAGATTTATTTGTAATAGTCAAAACTGGAGGCAACCAAAACAGTAAAATTGTGGTAAATGGTTAAACTGTGGTACATTTATACCATGAACTACTGCTCAGTTATTATTATGTGAATTATAATGATTTATTATAATGAATTAGTGATACATGTGACAATAAATAAGATAGATCTCAAGGGTATTATGCTGAGATAAAAAAAAAAGCCAATCACATACACTATAATGTGATTTATATAACATTCTTGAAATGATAAAATTAAAAATAAGGATAACAGGGGTTAGGGAGGATTTTTGGGGTGTGGGTGTGTGTGACTATAAAGGGGTAGCCATAGTGAGATCTTTGTGGTGATAGAATTGTCTCATATCTTGACTGTGTTGGTGGTTGCACAAACTTGCATGTGACAAAATGACATAAAATTACACACACATTTTACCAATGTCAATTTTCAGGTTTTGATATTATACTACAGTTATAGAAGATGTGACTAGTGTGGGAAATGGGGTAAAGGTTACATAAGATAATTCTGTATTATTTTTGCAACTTCCTATAAATCTCTATTTCAAAATGGAGAGTTAAAGATAAAAAGTTAGAAAACATTTTGTGATATAGCACGTGAATTATGTAAGAGAGTTTTTTAATATTCAGATGAATTATTCAGAGGACAAAAAGTTATGCATAACAGGCATGGTGATTATGTGTGTTTGTGTATAGTTAGTTATTTTCTTTTTTTTTATTAAATTTTTTTTTTAATGTTTGTTTTTGAGACAGAGAGAGACAGAGCATGAACGGGGGAGGGTCAGAGAGAGAGGGAGACACAGAATCTGAAACAGGCTCCAGGCTCTGAACTGTCAGCACAAAGCCCGACACGGGGCTCAAACTCACGGACTGTGAGATCATGACCTGAGCCGAAGTCGGACGCTTAACCAACTGAGCCACCCAGGCGCCCCTAGTTAGTTATTTTCTACTATGTTGTATCTTAAAGAGTCATTAATAGCAAGTGTTACAAATAGCTGGGGATAAAAGTAATTTTAGAACAAATAAATGGACAGAACTTGTCCATTTATTTTTGTCATGATGACTCCTCTGATGTAGTAAAATCAAGTTCATTTCAGTTCAAAGAATTCCAAGAATGTGTTTCAGGTGCCTTTCTTTTGGCACATGCATTTTGGCTCTATAACAGCTTTGTAGGCAAAATAATTCAGTCCAAAATCATGCATTACATTTGGTTATTTTGTGTCTTGATTCTCTTTCAGTTTGGACTAGTTCCTCCGCCTTTCCTTGACTTACAAATCCATGTGACTTTTGAGAATTACAGTCCAAGTATTTTGTTAAATATTCTTCAACTTAGGATTGTCTATTCCTTAATGATTAGACTCAAACTATACATCTTTGGTGGAAATATCATAGAAGTAATGCTGTGCTCTTCTTATTGCATTTTATCTGGTGGCACATAATTTTGATTTATTTCATCATAGATGTTCATTTTGATCACTTGATTAAGGTGGTATCTGTCAGGCATATCTCCCCTACCTGGTTAAACTTCTTACTTATACATTTATTTGTTGTTTATTTATTTATACAGGTATGGATTCATGGATTCCTGTTATTATTGAATGACTTAAAAATGACTATCATTGTTTGTTTTGATACTCAAATTGTCTCAGATTTGACCAGCAGGAACCCCAGCTGGCACTGTTTCCCTTTGACATGTCTCTAGCACTTTTTGGGCATGTCCTTTCTGACACACAAACATGTTTCAGCTCATTCTTTAATATCCCTGTCCCAGATATGGAATCAGCCATTTCTTCAAGGAGTTCTGATTTTTTTAAATTAGAACATTGTGTTTACAAATCAAAATCGGGTACTAGGTGTGCTCATTGTTGTTGGGGTGTCATTTCTAGGCCTTCTCAGTGGAATCAGCTAGGTAATACGTGTAGGTATTTACACACTCACACACACATTTGCATCCATGTGTATTTCTAGATCTATCTAAATATATTTAAAACCATGAATTCATACCAATATTTCAAATTCCAATCTGATGTCACATTTCATTCTTGTTTTCTCCCTTTTCATATTTGAAATTTTCTTCTTGGACAGTGAGAAATATGATTCCCATTGTCCTTAACATATTCACTTACTGATCAATCTGTTTCTGTAGCCAAACTCATATTACTGCTGCCACAACACCTCCTCCCTTCCAATCCCTGCTCCACCTGCCTCCCTATTATGGGCGTCCCCCAACCCCTCCATGAGCATCATACTTATTCAGCTCAGTTTCAAATTCCAGTATGAGGCTACCTTTCTCTACTACACCCACCTCATCCCACTTGGACTCCAAAATTCTATGCTTTACCACTGTCACTGTTGCCTCCCCACTCGACAGACTCTCCTCCTCACCCCTTCACCCTGCTCAGGTTCTGACAAACTGCACTAAGACTTTCTTTTGTGGGTCTAGTCTCCTCCCCCTCTTTGGGCTCAGATAATTGGCTCCGGGAAACTCCAGTATTGGACACCCTCTTTACTTGGGCTCTGATATTCCATGATGGTCACCACCACCATTTCCCAGCCCTCTATATCTTATCTATAAATGCCCCCCCCTCCCTTGAGGACTCTGATATGCTGTACTAGGCCACCCTTTCTTGTGAACCTTAACTTTTGCTTAGTGCTAACTCTGCTGCTGGGCTGCTTACTTCCCAATTTGGGCACTCTTCTCATCCCACTCAGATATTGACACCCCATTCTGGGACCCTCCTACCTAAACATCCTCCTCACCTAGCTTGGACTCAGTCACCTGGCCTCAGATGCCCTTTCCATGCTAGCTACCCCTTCCCTCTTGGGCTCTGACACCCTATGCCAGGCCACTGCTGCCTTCTCCTCCATGAATGAAGGCTTCATCAGGCCCTTCAGGCTCCGCCCTATTATGTGTGCAGCCTTCACTCACAGGCACCCTCCTGCCCTCACTTGTGCCGCACCACCCCTCCATGAGGACATTCTCCATACCCTTCTGGGACTCAGAGCTACACGCTATAGCACTGAACACTTAATGTGGGTGCCCTCCTCACCTTCTGAGGCCTGGACACCATAGCATCCTCACTGTCCCTTCCCTGCAAGGATTCCCTCCCAACCCACTCCAGCTCCCAGACCCACAGGATGCCTGGCACAATCTGTGCCAGCTTGGACAGTCTGTTCTGAATTGTCACACCTCCTTTTACCTGCATGGGGTCTGATGCTCTGCATTAGGCCACTGCTATCTACATGCATACCCTCCTCACCTTGGTCGGACTCCAGCACCCTGTGCTGGGCCACCTTCCTCCTCATGGGTGCCATTCTCACTGGACTTGGCTCTAATACATTACCTAGTGCCACTATGGTCTGTGCCTTGCTTTCCCTCTGCTGATACATGCCTTGCTCATCTCTAGCTATTAGCTTTTGAACTAAATTGCCTGGAAGAAAAGGAAGGGGGAAGGAGGAGGGAAAGGAGAGGGGAGGGGAAGGAAAGAAGGAGAAGGGTAGAGAAAGGAAGAGTGGGGAAAGAAAGCCTGGAAGTGGCTTTTGACAGAGCTTACTCAGACCAAGCCACGAACCCAGGGACATCATTCATATTTTCCTTTTGTTTTCAGAGGTATTCATTCTTTGAACAATTTGAACATTTAGCCAACATTTCAGTATTCTGTGCCTTCCTCAGGGTACTGGAGAGACTTTTTCTCTGCAAACAGCTGTTCAGTATGATACCACCAGGGTCCTCCAGTATATTTATAGCTTTGGAATTCACAACTACCTATAATTTATACATGCATAGTTCTTCAAAAAATGCAAAAATTAAATCCTTCTAACTTATAGGGAGTATGGAATCCAATCAGTTTTAGCAAGCTTTCCTGTATATTAATTACCATTTATTTGAATGCTGTTTTAAAAAACCATAAATCTGTAAAAACCTACATTTTGTAACCTTGATCAAACATTATTTTTAAACTCCTGTTGCAGTTTGGGAATTTTGCAAGTCCTGGAACAAAGAATAAAATGTCATAATGAAACTAGTTTTTATGATGAAATGGTGGTTACAGTATAATTATTATAATTAATGCTAAAACCTAGCTATAATTCAACATGTTTGGCCATAGCACTTCTCCAGTGACTCACATTGTGACAGATTTACTCCCAGGTAATGTGATGAGCTGTGGCTGAATGTTCTCATTCGTGTATGTGGTGTAATGGTTTATTATAACAATATCACGGGTCTGGTGGTGAAGCTTTCCTGCCATTGTGTTTCCTCATAGGAAAGAGTCTCAAAAAAAAAAAAAAATACACTACTTTGTGTATCAACTTTTTAGTGTTTCTCCCAACCAAGGCTCCCTGAAAAGGGAGGAGCAGCTGCAAATAAGACCTATTCTTTTATGTAATAAGCTGCCAAAAGCTAGAAAGTAATGACTGACATTCTGCTTATCGCAATAGGCTGAAGAACAATTTTGCATGTTCACAATGCAAGAAATACAGCTGTGGTTCCTGTTATCGACAAAAGGCAATGCAGGCAGGATTCCATAGCTTCATTGCTTCAGTCTGTGACATTAAGGTTCAACCTCTGCACGAGACGCATAAATATCCTTTGGATTTTCTTCAGTAAGCACACACTAGAGGTTAATAATGTGGGGATGTTTGATTCCCTGCTGTTTTAAATAATTTCATGGAAAATCTAATGCAGTAGGACACTAGTTTAGAAAGGTTATTACCCTCATCAAACGATAGCACTTCTTTCCTATTATTTTCTACCAATTTCTTGCCCTTATAGCTCCTCTCTCTTCATTTACCACAAATGATTCTTCAAAACGACACTCTGTGGTTGGGTGGAGATGGGATTGGAGAAAGCTTAATCCCTAATCAGGGCCCTGTCAGTGCTGGTAGTAGTGTGCATCTTTCTTCCTTCTTCTGCTTGCTGGAGCTTAGATGCAAGACAGAGATGCACAATCATTGGAGGGGAGTCATTGGAAACCAGCTCCTACTGCCTTGCTGGGGCCATTTTACATCTCATTTTACATGAGGCCATGAGATCTAGAGCCCACAGGGAGCCTCCAGGCAGTTACAGTTGGAATGGCCCACCCCAGCTATTCTCAACTAAATTGTGGTCTGATTTACTAAATTCTTGAGTCATCATTGCCTCTGTTATGACAGGTACTTACAACAGAACTCTAAGAATGCTCTTGGGTTCACAGTTTTAGGATTAAGGAACGATGTGGGGTTCCATGGACTGTGCCATTCCAGGCTAACTAGGTGTGAAAGAGACTGCCTGTTCAATATTCATCTTTTCTTTTCCTACCAGGAAACACTTTAGGTAGGTGGCCATGTGCACTTGTTCTGGCCAATGAGCAGAAGTTGTTTGAGTAGCACTTTTGGGAAAGATCTTTAAAATGGCAGGACAGACCCAGCTGGCAGCTTCTTTTTTAGCTTTTGTTCTCTCTTTGGGGTGACCACCTGTCTTGGTTTGCCTGGGATTGTCAGGGTTCTAGAGGCATGGGCATTTCAGTCTTAAAGCCCAGATAGTTCTAGGCACACTGGGTTAGTTGATCACCCTGCCTCCCTTTCTTCCAGCACAATATATGCATGCTGGTTGAAGTTCTAGCAGCTATGTCGTGACCATGAGGTGACAAACTCATCCTAAGGGTGACTGGCCAAGAGGATAACAGGAGTTTGATTCCATTGCAACTGCCCTAGACTTCTCAGCACATAAAGAAAAAAATCACTCCCAATTTAGTGAAACAATATTTTTTGGAGCGTAGTGGTTCTTTTTCAGCCACCGCACATTCCATTAATGTTAGCTTAGTTTAGGAGCCCTGTTACGCCCACATGGAGTGGCAGACTTTCCCTTCTGACTGCAGAACTTCTAATTCCTTGGAGAGAGATGGTTTGAACATTGTGAAAATGGTTCAAATCCAGGTCTGTCAGACTCCAGACTCTCTCTTCCTGTGACTTCACACTGAATTTCATTGTTCTCAGCCCTCACCCCTTTAAAACGTACCCTCAAAAGAACTCTGAGACAGATTTGACTGGAACTCAGACCAGCTCAGTGTCTGGAGAGAAGGGCCCTTGCAGGTGATGTGGCCCCCTGGTGCCCTCATTTACTGTGAGGAGGAAACAGATCCCCAGTGAAAAGAAGGGATGTGGAAACCTGAGTCCATTTGCTCTCTTTGTTGTAGAGGCTGCCTCTCTGAGCCTGCAGCTGCCAGCGTGTCATTCCCATTGCCAATCGCAGTGAGCTCATCCTAGCATTCCCCTCCTCATCCTTTGACTGTGAACTTAGCATACAGCCCCTCTTTCCGGATTTCTGTGTTTGTGTTGCAGTGGCATCTTATGACAGGAATTCCACAGCTAAAATAATGCTGCCATTAAGAACTTGAGAGTTTTATTCCAGTTTGATTTTTCTGTGGATGGGTGTGGGGCACTGACTTTGAATAATTGCAATTTTTCATAAAAATTACTTACCTTTTACTTAGTTCAGTATCAGAATTATCCTTTCCCATCAAGGAAAGCATAGTACTGGGCTTATGTTAAATATTCAAACATTTTTTAAAAAATAAATGACAAAAAGAAAGTAATTAAAACATACTTACTGAGCACCTATGGCATGCCAGCAGTCAGGAATCATTCCAGTTTGGGGGGGGGGGGTGGTATCTGTGCAATACCAGGTGTTAACGTTTTGAATACCACCTCTGGGGCAAGGAGCACATGCATGTGCACATGTACACACACACGTATGTGCACATGCATGCATCTGATTTAATTCTCACACAAACCACTAGGAGGTAGGGAATGAGGCTCAAAACAATCACAAGCTTACTGAAGGTAGCACAGTCACCGAGTGGCCAAACAGAGGTTTGAAGCCATGTCTTCTAACCTCAAGACTGCTCATTTCTTTTGAATCAAGTTATTGTTGATGGTCCCCAGGCTTTCTCTTTGTGAGGGCTGTCAAGCAGAACTCTAAAACTGATTCACTTTACAGGCACAGGGAGAAGGGAACTAGCATTAACTGAATGCCTTCTTTGTGGCTTTCTGTATACTCGATTTACATCCTTTTTTAGTCAGTATTTACTCAAACCCTGTAATATGGATGGTATCGTCCCCATTTTTTTCTATCCATTTTATACATGAGGATACTGAGCCTTGGAGAGATTAAGAACCTTACGTATGGTCGAACTGCTAAAAATGTAGGCTGCAAAGTCCCTCAGTCTAGCTCCAAAGTCTGTGCTCTGAGACACTGAGCACAGTGGTTTATAAGACACTCTGCACTCATTTTTCTCACTTAACTATGTATTTCATGGATATTTTTCCAGGTTAATGAGCAACATAACTTTTCCATAGTATAGATATACCTCAGTGTATTTGGCTAGCCTCCTACCACCCTGTCACATACAATGCTGCAGTTAAGGTTTTTTAAAAACATGTGTTGTTATGCACTAGTGTATTGATTTCTATATTTGTTAGATCCCCAAAGATGGAGAGGTGGAGATGAGCCAATGGGTTTGGATATATTTAATTATAATAACTACTGCTAAATTATTTTGTTGCTATTATTGTCACATTTAAGAATTGTGATAAAATACACTTAACATAAAATTTTCTAGATCATTTTTATGAAAAGTTTGTAGCAGTTCAAACTCCCATCACCAATGAATGAGAAGGGGTTTTCCGCTTCCGCACTAGCACAGCATGTTCCTGGTCTGTAAACTTTTATCAAGCTGGTAGTTGAATATGGATACTTCATTGTTGCTTTAATTTGTATTTCCCAGACTTCTCGTGAGATTGAGCACCATATCATGTATTTGTTCTTTGCCAAGAAATATGAATTTTCAGTCAAAGGGCTCAGAACTTTGAGATAAAAAAAAAAACCAATTTCCATTTAGGGCTTTCCCCCCAAGGGGATATGGATGTGTGTGTATATGTTTAAAGTGGGAGCTTCCTTGGCCTCTGTTCTATGCCCCTGAAATAATTTATTCTGCTTATAAATTAGCCTCTAACAGTGGGGTGCTTTAATGATGAAATAAATTATCTTCTATGTGGATTTAGAAGCTGTCGAAAAAGTGGGAAATAAAAGCGATTTTGAGATACAAATGAGTCAGTGTGTGCCATTGAGTGTTGTCCTTTTGTCAAGTAAGATTCTAATCTGTGCATTTCCAGAACGCATTTCAGCATACTGTTGTAAAGAGCCTTTCAAAAGTCAATTCAATGGAAGATGACTTTACATTTTGTAGATGTGAAAAGAGAAAGGATGATGGTCTCTGGGCCTCCTTGCAGGAGGGAGGTGGCCGTCTGCTGGGATGGTATGGAAGCTGTGATCCTTTTTTCATCCTGCATGAGGATGACAAGGAAAGAAGTCCTCTGTAAGTTAAATGAACTGAATTTTATATGAAGTTCCGGTTGACAAGCTAGAAGAGAGCTGGGCCAAACTACCCAGTCGTTCCCATTATTATATTATTACATTTAAAAATCGTGATAAAATACACATAACATAAAATTTGCTAGATTATTTATGACTGGGAAGAGAGGGAGCTTTGCTTCATAGCTACCACCTTCTCTGAGGTGCACCTTCTATGGGTCAGAGGTAAGTGTTTTGAGTAGGTGGATTTTTGCCATTGGGAACTCCTTTACACTAAAGTGAAATTCTATCAACTCTCCGGTGAAGAATTTTGTTTGTGTGGAGAGACAGTGCCCTACCTGTGAACCACATTTTAAAATGCATTTTGAGGTTTGAGCTAATAATGTGAATGACATTCAGTGAGATTGCCAAATGCTGGTAATTTACTCTCATTTTCACATTAATGTGGGCCCACCTGTGATGAATTGGAAACTAAATAAGCACATCAGTTTTAATTAGATATTTCAGAGGCTGGATCTAGTTAAACAGCAGTATTCATTCTTATCTATTAAATAGTGAAAGAGTTTAGCACATTCTTCAGAAAAAGTTTACACCCCCCACCCCACCATTTGTCCTTCTTTGTTTTGCAAATATTCTTTGCAGATGGAGCCTTTTGAGTTCAAAAGTGCCTAGGGTGGTGCAAAGAGGGAGAGAGATGATTGCATTTAACTCTTAAAAGATAACCAGATTATCTAGTTCATTTGCAGTATGTTTTACACTAAGAAACATGAATTTGGGAATCTTTCAAAAGACAAATAGAAGATTGTGGTTGCCTGGAGGATGCCAACAGGGGACTAAGAGTTCTGTGTTCCTCAAACACCCATCCTGCAAATCGGGATCTAAAAATACCACTAGGGTATGGCTAATAGATGCTGAATGACCTTCTATCAGAGATAGGAGCCATTTTTCAAAATTCAAGACAAGATATTACAGTCCTAACGAAGGCAAAATGTTCTCTGATGCATAAGGGTCTAAGACCTAATGAAAGAAACTAGTATAGATGTGTAGGTAACTTTGATTAATATTTGTGAAGGATGAGGATTAATAGTAGACAATGAGGCTTAAAAATCAGTAGCCCTGAAAAAATTATTTATAGGTGCAATTTTTGCATTGGGTTTAACATCATTCTCTAGTGTCATTTCCCTAAGTGTTTCTACCTGGTTAGACTGAACTCTGCCAGGGTGAGGTTGTGTCTGTCTTACTATGTCTATATCCCCAGTGCTTAGAACAGAGGCTGTTCTATGCTAGGTGCTTAATAAACATTTGTATCCCTCTCTGTATTGCTAATCCCTTGTTCTAAAATGTTCTCTCCCTGCAGATTTCAGTCATTGCCTGTGTCCTGGCTATCCTTTCACCAAAAAGAATTGTGGCAGTATTTACATGTCATTTTTCCTTTGTTTTCCTTAAGAGGGGAGTATCAAACAGTTGGCTCCAGATATACCTTAATGAGTTTTTTAAAAAATTAAATTCTGGATGCACATGAAAGACGAAAGAATTCAAAAGGAGTCTATTTGTGTTCAGAAAATCACAGGTGCTTAGAATAGTTTTATTATAGTATTAATTATAGTATCAAAAAAAAAGAAAAGAAGAAAGAAAATTCTAGGAGATAATAAATTGCAGTTAGGTAAATTACGGTGATTTCATACAGAAAACTTCTATTCAGACATTAAAACAATGCTGTAGAGTGAAATATAAGGATAAAATAATTCTAATATGTTAAGAAAAAAAGGAGGTAAAAAAGCATTAGAGCCTAATCACATTTTTAGAAGTATTCCTTCTTATAGAAAAAAGATGAAAGGATTTATATCAAACTTCTTTATAGTTTTCCAAATTTTAGACTATAAAGCATATTACTTTTATATTCAGAAAATATGTTATAGAAGTATAAGATTTCTTTGAATAGAAATACCTTTCACTGGATTTAAAATGTGATGTCATTTCTCAGGAAACTGAGTAGGTCTATGGGAAGGGAAGGTAGTGCTTGTTTTTTTTTTATTTTTTATTTTTTAGTGTTTATTTTTGAGAGAGAGACAGAGTGTGAGTGGGGGAAGTGCAGAGAGAGAGGGAAACACAGAATCCAAAGCAGAATCTGAGCTGTCATCACAGAGCCTGATGCGGGGCTTAAAGTCACGAACCACGAGATCATGACCCGAGTCAAAGTTGGACACCTAACCGACTGAGCCACTCAGGTGCCCTGTGGCAGATAGTGCTTTGGAGGTAGCAGAGATGAGCGTGTGGGGAAGGAAATCCTCTGTTTGTGGGTAGTGAAGTAGTTTGAGATCTGCTGTGCCAGTTTCCAGATCTCCCTGGAACATGGCCACAGCAGCTTACCTGAGAAAAAAATGTGCCTTCACAGTGTTCCTGTATGATTACCACAAAGAATTCACAAATGGAGACTGACAGAGGAAGTAGCATTTAACAGCTTTTCATACCTTGCTCCTATGTATGTTCTACATGGCTATATAAATACCTTTCTCCCTGAGCGAACGGGTTGGAAATTATTTTCAAATTTACTATCCCTATCTGCTTCATGAATGATCTTTTAAAAAAGAAAATCTGATTACATGTCTATTTAACTCCTTTAATGGATTCTTATTGCTTCATCTGCCTCATCCAGACTCCTTTCTATGATGCACATACATGATGTTGGAGAACTGTCTCCTGCCTTCCTCCCATGCCCATCGCCCATCACTTCCCCAAATATGTCCCATGCTTTATCACACCAGACAGCTCACAGCTTTTATATGTACCACCCCTATTATTCAGGATGAACTTCCTTCTAGAAACCTCCTCTGAATCCCCTTCTCCATGTGGCTTCTTCCTCATCCCTGCCGTCATACATATCTTCACCACACAGCTTACCACATGGCATTGCAGTTGCTTGACTTTCTTGCCTGTCACCTCGCTGTCAACTTCTGCAGGGCAGGGATTAGTACTTGACCATCTTTTATTTATATTTACCATAGGATTTTTGGTCACAGTGGTTGTTAAATAAATTTTTGTTAAATAACCATGTGAGTGAATGCCTGAGACGTTTTGATAGCATGTACATTCAGTTACTGTTGAATTCACCCCTAATCTTGCCTGAAGTTGTTTCCTAGCTGATGTCTTTGCAGCAGGCAGAGCCAAGTGCCCTCTCAGATGCACATTTGTCTAGTGAAGGAAGGTGTGGTTGGGAGAATTTGCATGCCCCAATTTCTAGAACCTTTGAATACTTGTTGTCTCACATGTCAGAAGGATCTTTGAGATGGAATTAAGGTTATGAACCTTAAAACAAAGAGATAATTCTAGAGTATCTGGATCTGGGTGTATCTAGTATAAGCACAAGTATCCTTTACTAAAGGATGTGGGAGGCAGAAGGGAGACAGATGCAATGGGAAAAACAGGCAGGAGAGATTTAAGTGGGAGATGGGTTGACCCACTCTTGCTGGCTTTGAAGATAGGGGAAGTGAACTATGATCCAAGGAATATAGGCAGCTTCTAGAACCTGGGAACAGACCTCAGCTGACAGCCAGAAAGAAAATGGGGACCTCAGACCTGCAAATGCAAGGAACTGGATTCTGCCAACAACCCAAATGAGTAGGAAATGGATTCTTTCAGGTAGAGCCTCCAGAAAGGGGCATAGTGCTGTTGATACCTTGATTTTATCCAGGTGAGATCTGTGTTGGAATTCTGACTTACAGAACTATAAGATAATAACTTTGTGTTGTTCTAAGCGATTAGGTTTGTACTAATTTGATACAGTAGCAATTGAAAACTGGAATAGAGTTTAGAAATATTTTAGAATGTGTGATTACCTCATTATCTTCACTTATTCTTTTTATTTTTTAAAATATTTATTTTTGAGAGAGAGAGAGAGAGAGAGAGAGAGCATGCAAGTGAGGGAAGGGCAGAGACAGGGAGACAGAGGATCTAAGCGGGCTCTGTGCTGGCAGCAGAGCTTGCTGCGGTGTTTCAACTCACAAACTGTGAGATGATGACCTGAGCTGAAGTCGGACACTTAACTGACTGAGCCACCTCAGGTGCCTCTTCACCTATTCTTAAGTAAAAGGAAATAAGAATAGAAGGAAGAGAACCCTTCATAGTTGATGAAAGAAAGGTGGGGGGATAGCTTCCCTTTGTTAATATGTGTATATGAAATCAGTTTTGCCATTAATTTAGTTTTAAAATCTTTAGCTATTCATCCAAACTCCTTCCTTCTGTCCCTCTGCCTTTTCTTACCACTTGCATACATTCCCTCCCTCCATCTTTGCGTGTTTCCTCTTCTCCCTCATCCAGTCTTACTCACATGCTCATTTTTCATTACTATTGGGCCATTTACCCAGATAACCTTTAAGTGTAACCAGTTAACACACTAACAGTCAGAACAGCAGATGAAAGGGGCACCTGGGTGGCTCACTTGGTTAAGCATCTAACTTCAGCTCAGGTCATGATCTCATGGTTCATGAGTTCGAGCCCCACATCAGGCTCTGTGTTGACAGCTCAGAGCCTGGAGCCTGCTTTGGATTCTGTGTCTCCCTTTCTCCCTGCCCCTCCCCTGCTGGCATTCTCTCTCTCTCTCTTTCTCTCAAAAGTAAATAAAAACATTAAGAAAAAAAAAAAAAGAATAACAGATGAAACTTGTACTTTCCTCACTACCTAGAACTGCCTGTCATCTTTTCACAAAGCCCAATGGGCATAAATTGGTATTTCTAAATACAAATTTTCTGGTTTTGTTGTTTTCCTGATCCCGTTTTTGGATTTTCATGACTTAATTTCACCAAGTATGTAAGTGACGCACAATCTCTCAGGAAGCCTCTGATAAATTGGATGAATTTTAAAGTGGCATTGCTTTGTTTCCCTTTTGACCTGTGTCACTTTGGAAGATGGCATTCTCTGTCTCACAGTTGTTTCCCCAAATGTTCCAAGATTGCTATTTGTGCTAAAACAGGCTGTAGTAGAAATAGCATTGGCCTAGATGGGAATTGGAAAAATCTAGGTTCTAGTTCCAGTTCTGACCAAAGCCATGTGACCTTGGAGAAACATCCATTCTTTTTATTTTATTGTATATTCATTGAACTCCAGCTATGTGCCAATATTGTGCTGGTCACAAGGGTTATAAAGATGAATTAGACGTAGTTTCTCTTTCTTCAAGGAGCTAATAGCATAGTGAGGGGGAGAGACAGATAAACCCTTGCGACATTGTGTGATATGTGCCATATGGCAGCAGATACAGGTTACCATGAAGGTGTAGAGGAGGCAGTGATTCATTCACTTTGCTCAGGGGCAGAGAAAAAACATGACCAGCATCATGAAAGATGAGTTGAATTTTGCCAGTTGGGGGCAGGAGAGAGAATTCTGGTCAAGGAGAACACATGCAATGTCACAGACACTGGCCCTGAACAGCCAATTACAAGCAAGTCGTTGATCTGTGGCTGTCTGTATGTTGTCCATGTGTCGGTCTAAATGTAAAGGGGCATTTGAAGGAGCAGAGGTGGGGTTGGGGGCATGAGGCAAGATGAGATGCCAGGAAGGATGAAATCAAGTAAAATGAATTTTGAAGGCCTGACTTTTCTTATTATTAAATGTTATTAGCATGGGCCCTTCCAGAGGTAACATTATCTAGTTCAAATGTTGCTTATTTCCTATTGCAAATTATACTTTATAATTGCATGGTGCTAAAAAAAATCCCATGCACAATCTTGTGACATAGGTTGCTATGGAACTGAGATTTGTATATGAGATGTATGGAAACTGGGACACAAAGACATTGTGTGTTTAAGGTCTTATACTCCTTGGATTCAGGCCAAGACAGTCATTTGATTTATTCTTTCAGAGTGAGAAAACACTAAAACAAAACAAAACAAGCAACCAAAACTCCAGCCAATTAATATAGCCTCTTTTAAGGAACAAAATCTCCAAAACAGGGCTTATCAACCTCAGTATATATATGAATTATCACAGCGATCATATCAGAATGTACCTTCCAAATTCAGTTGGTGTGGGGTCCAAGCTTCTAACAAGCTCCCAGGTGATAGAAACTGCTGGGCTTTGAGACCGCACCTTGAGTAGCAAGGTGTACTGTCATAGACTCTATGCCTAAAGTTCTTTCTTGTCTAGCAAGAAAGCGGGATGCAGGATTCAAATGTGAGAGATGGCTAATGTCCGGGAAAAGACAAAAGCCCCGAATAAGGGTCCTTACCCTGTTTTTATTAGGATCAGAAGGCTTACAAACATACTGGTGGACGTACACAAAGAGACAATAAATCTGTGGACATTAATTTATGGACGTGAGGGAAAGGGGGTCTTGAAGATATTCAGGGTTAGGGGTTTGGGCTAATATAAAACAAAATCTTGGCACAGGGCAGCCAGGTGGAAGTTGTTTACATCAGGCAAAAGGCACCACCTTTGTTTATCTTAGCTAGCCTAGGGGCTGAGACAGATAGAGCAAGTAACCTCAGGGTTAACAAGGCACCTTTTCTTTTGTTAATCAGTTCCCCTCTGAGCAGCTTCACCTGCAGCTAGCTCAGCGGTCTGCAGTCCAATTTACCTGTTTACCTAACTTGGTCCTTCCCTCCTGTGAAAGCAGTTTTCTGCTACAGTACTAAATTGGGGGGCGCTTCTGCCCTGAATACCTACCTAATCTTGTTTATTTCATATACCTATGTCCTTTATTGGGGGCTTTGCCCCACCCTCTCTCTCCTGGGGCTTCTGCCCCACCTTCTCTATACTTATTTACCTAATCTTGCTTACCCAAACTTGGGTGTGAGCATCCTATGGCTTTATAATTCTTCATGCCTTGTTAACCCATTGGTGTAAGCTCAGGAAATTTCTAAGCTTATTCCCCACAGTGCGCTGAACAATTTGGTAGCCACTTGTGGCTATTTAAGTTTAAGTGTATTAAAATTAAATAAAATTAAAAACTCAGTGCCTCAACCGCACTAAACACTTCTCAAGTGCTCAGAAGACACATGTGGCTAGTGGATTTCCCTTTGTGGAAAATTCTATTGGACAGTGCTGCTCTAGAGAATATTATGAACAACCATTTAATAATGAAAGTTTGCCCAGAGAACTCCTTATCAACAGTGACTATATTTAGAAATATTTAGAGTGATATTACCAAGATGGTGAAGTAGCTTCCATCCCTACCACAAAGATCAACAATTGGACAGCTATCCACAATCAAAAACAGCTCTGGGTGAGCTCGGGTGTCTACATAAGAAACTTCAGCAGGTGGTACCTGGGTGGCTCAGTCAGTTAAGTGTCCGACTCTTCATTTCGGCTCAGGTCAGATCTCATGGTTCATAGGTTTGAGCCCCACGTCAGCTCTGCTCTGACAGCATAGGGCCTGCTTGGGATTCTCTCTTTCTGCCCCTGCCCCGCTTGTGCTCTCTCTCTCAAAATAAATAAATAAAATCATTTAAAAAAGAGAGAAACTTCCATAAGATAATGGAATAAAACACCTGAGAATAACTGCACAAAAAGAGAAGGAAGAACAGGAGTATTTTGCTGGCATCATCCCATTGACCAACTTAACACCAAGAGGGAACTTAACCAGCTAGAAAGCGTTCCCCTTGCCAGAAAAGGGAGAGTATGGCGAGCAACCAGCTTCCCCAGCCTTTTGGGGCATCACATAAAAGACCTGCTTTGGTTTTACCCCACCCAGAAACTGGCAAAGCCAAGACATATAGAGATGGCTAGGAACAAGGAAGATCAGGGGCTACCAGTCAGCCATGCAGTGGGAGTGACCATGGTTCCCCATGACTTGCTCTGAAGAGGATCCCAGCAGTTCCACCACTGAAGAAACCAGTGGCTCATAAGGCGCCACAGACCCCCACCAAATTTCACAGGTTTTTGCCCCACATGTATTCTTCACCAATACCAGCTGCCTGATTCCTTCACCACTGCCTCATCCCTCTTGCCCCAACTGGAGTCTGAGATGCACACTGGCAGCCACCTCAGGCCTCTGTGGCTATGTGAGTGCAACATGCTGACTTCTGCCATGTGCATGCTTAAGGCTAGACTGTACACTTGCACGTTGCCAGCCTGACTTGCCATGGCCGTTCTTACCACGTACGTGCCTTTGGGGACACGTGCCACAGAAGTTTGTGGCAACAGCCAAGGCCCCCATAGTTGCTTGTAGGCCAAAATTTGGCCCTATCTCCAGTTACTGGCCTGTACTACTGGGCTCACCTTCAGCTAGCCCTCCTAGCTGTGCACCTGTATGCCCCTGGCCCACCCCTGTCACTGGACTTCAGTGCTATGTACATGCTAATGGGGAGATCACAGGAGTGCCTGTCAACAGCCAGGGTCCCATAGCTGCTTGTGAGCCCAGATCCAACTCCGTGTCCTGTCACTGGCCTGAATTAATGGGCTCACCTGAGCTAGCCTCTTCAGCTATGCCCCCATACCCTGCTGGTCCAACTCCTGTCACTGGCCTCCAGTGCTGGGCACATGTCCAGGGTGAGACTTTGCAGCCACAGGAGTGCACACTTACCGCCAGGGCCCCTGCAGCTGCCAGGGTGCCTGAAGTTGGCCCTGGCCCTTGCTGCTGACCTTAACTCCCACCACTGTGTGCATGTCTGCATCCAGCTCCTGCCACTACATAGGCACCTGCAGCTGGTCTTTGTAGTTAAGTGTGTGCACATCACTGGCTCTGGCCACCACTGCTGCCTACCCTTGTGCTATCCAGTGGCTCTGGAGGTGCCACTGAAAACCCCAAAAGTCCTTAAGCCACTGCTACCTCCCGTAGGACTTGCCAAACTCCACATAGTTGTCAATGTTGTGGGCCCCAGTGTCCTGAGCCAATGAAGAATCACATGACTCTGCACCTGGAGATGCCACAAATCCCTGCATTTGGTGCTCTACCACTAGACCCAGGATAACAGCATGCTCCAGCATGCCCCCACCTACAGGTGAACATATTTCCTTACCAAAATTAGTCCATAAAATCTCGAAGAGGTGACTGCTTCTTCAAATGTGTAGACACCTACACAAGTCTACAGGAATAATAAGGAATCAGGAAAACATGACACTACCAAAGGAACATAGTGAACTTCAAGTAACTAATCCAAAGAAATGGCATGAATGGTCTGACAAAGAATTAAAAATAATTGTTCTAAAGGTGCTCAGAGAGATAGTCTTGTAGCACAGGTAAACAATTTAATGAAATCAGGAAAACAATACAAGAACAAAGTGAGAAGTTTAATCAAGAGAAAGAGAACATAAAAAAAAAGACCTAAAAAAAAAAAGGCCTAAACTGAAATTTTGGAGCTCAAGAATACAATGACTGAATGAAAGATTTCAGTAGAGAGTTTTATCATCAGACTAGACCAAACAGAAGAAGAAGCAGTGAGCTTGAAAACAGATCATTTAAAATTATCCAGTCAGAGGGGTGCCTGGGTGGCTCAGTCGGTTGAGTGTCTGACTTTGGCTCAGGTTGTGATCTCACAGTTTGTGAGTTAAAGCCCCGCGTTGGGCTTTGTGCAGACAGTGCAGAGCCTGGAGCTCCCTTCGGGTTCTGTCTTCCTCTCTCTCTGCCCCTTCCCTTCTCATGATCTCTCTCTCTCAAAAACAAATAAACATTAAAAAAATAAAATAAAATCCAGTCAGAGGAGCAAAAAGAAAAAGAATAAAAACAAATGAAGAAAGCCTATGGGAGTTGTGAGACACCATTAAGAGAAACAATCTATACATTGTTGGAGTCCCAGAAAGAGAACAGAGGAAGAAGGGGCCAGAGAGCTTGCTTAAAGAAATAATGGTTGAGGGGTCCCTGGGTGGGGGGACGCTCAGTCAATTGGGCATCCAACTGCCAGAGTGGAGCCTGCTTGGGATTCTCTCTTCTCTTTCTGCCCCTCCCCTGCTCTCTCTCTCAAAATAAATAAAAATTAAAAAAAAAAAAAGGCTGAGAACTCCCCAAACCTGGAAAGAACAACCAAGTTCATGAAACTAGTAGGTCATTCTGTAATTTCAATGTTCTTCAAGAGACTTCATAATGAAACTGTTGAAATTCAAAGAGAATTTTAAAAGCAGCAAGAGAAAAACATTTCTCTTATACAAGGGAACCTCCATAAGGCTATCAACAGATTTCTCAGCACAAATTTTGCAGATTAAGAGAGAGTGGATGATATAGTCAAAGTGCTGAAAGAAAAAAAAAATGCCATCCAGAATATTTTACTCAGTACAGCTGTCCTTCAGAAATAAAGGCAAGATAAAGATTTTCCCAAAAATGAAAGCTGAAGGAAGTCGTGACCACTAAGCCTACCTTAAATGAAATGCTGACAGGAGCTCTTCAGGCCAAAGTGGAAAGACATTAACATAAAAATTATGAAAATGTACAATATACTGGTAAAAGTAAGGACATAGTCAGATTCAGAACACTGTATCATTCATCTATAAGGTGCTGTTAAGCTCCAAAACACCAGATCTCTAAATATCCAAAAAGCTGTTCTATTTTATTGCAGTGATACTAACCTTCCATAATTCCCTTTCTTCTCTTTGGGACAGAAGTTCTTTTTCCATTATGAAAAGAAAAGATATTACTCAAAACAGAAAAGCTCCTTCTTAAGCATATGTGTTTGCTATTTAGTTGGGTATACTTTGTTTTCTTTAGGACATATTGAAGAGTATTTATTTTATATTTAGCCCCATCAAGTTTCAGATAATAAGAAAATATTTCTGTTAGCTTAATTACTTGGTGCAGTGGGTCTCAACTTTGACTATACATCACAGGTATCTCAGGAGGCTTTAGAAAATCATGATCTTAGTCCCATACCATTGACAATTAAATCATAATCTCTGGAGTGGGACCTAGGGTTCAGTACTTTTAAAATTTCTTTTTGTTTATTTTATTTTATTTTATTTTATTTTATTTTATTTTATTTTATTTTATTTTATTTTTAGGTGATTACCCTTGACATTTTATCACGTATAAACTAAACTAAATTTACAT
Organism: Panthera onca; assembly: GCF_046562875.1. NCBI lineage: Eukaryota > Metazoa > Chordata > Mammalia > Carnivora > Felidae > Panthera > Panthera onca. Next base: position 16,255,812 of record NC_138356.1, on the reverse strand, counting down.
TTGCACAATATTTTAATCCTATCTAAAAACAATTGTAGAACTTTAGACAGTTCTTAAACTTGAGTGTGCACGTAATTACCTGGGACTCTTGTTAAAGTGGCCTGAGAGTCTGAATTTCACACTAAGTTATAGGTGATGCTGATGCTGGTGATCAGCAGACCACAGTTTTAACATCAAGCCTTTACAACAATTTAAATTTGATCATCCTCTCCAAATTAAATGTAATTGGTACCTAGAATTTTAGTTTTGCTCTTTTTCAGTCTTCTAACTTAGTTATATTCTTTTACATAAATATTTGTTTAGGTTTTCATATGTTTGTAATTTTATGTGTTATCATTCTTCTTTAATCTTAAAATATTCTTCTGAAATCATTTGCCTCTTTCAAAATACTTAAATTCTTGTGGTATAAATTTCTTGGTGGTAAACTCCCAGTTTTTCTTTGCCTTCTGAGTGTATTTATTTTATCTTAATTAAAGAATTTAACTGGGTAAACAATTCACGGTTGATATTTGTTGTCAGCCTGGACTGAATGTTTGTGTCTCCCCCCACCCCCAAATTCATGTATTGTAGTCTTAGCCCCCAATATGAGATAGTATTAGGAGGAGAGGACTTTGGGAGATAATTAGGTTTAGATGAGGCCATAAAGATGGAGCCCACATGATGGTATTAGTGCTCTTATAAGAAGAAGTACCAGAGCTTTCTCTTTACCATGTCAGGACACAGCAAGAAGGCAGCATCTATAAGCAAGGAAAGGGATTCTCACCAGAACTCAACTATGCTGGCTCAACTATCTAATCTATAACTCAACTATCTAATCTCAGATTTCCCAGCCTTTGTAATTGTAAGAAATAAATGTCTGTTATTAGAGCCGCTCAATCTATGGTATTTTGTTGTAGCAGCTCAATCAGGCTAAGCTACTTTTTTCAACATCTTTTAAGATATTCTGTTTTTCGCTGGCTTCTATTGTTACTGCTGAGAAATCTCTGTCGTTTGAATTTTCCTTTCTTTGTAGACAATATGTATTTTATCTCATGTTCCCTTAAAGATCTTTGGTGCTCTGTAGTTTCACTGTATAGATATGAATTTATTTTTATTTATTTTGCTTGAGATACTGTACACTTCCTGGATCGATGAATCCATATTCGTACTAGTTTTGGAAAACTTTCTAGCCATTATTTTTTCAAATATTGCCTTACCTTCTATTCTCCCATTATTTCCTCTTGTGTCTCTGATCAGTTATATCCTCATTTTACCCTTCATATTTCTTATCCTCCTAATATTTTATATTTTATTATCTCACTGTGCTACTTTATGGATATTTTTATCAGATTGCTCTTATTTTATGTATAGCAGTGCCTGATATATATATATATATATATATATATATATATATATATATATATACACACACATATATACGTATACGTATATACATATATACATATATATACATATATGTATATACATATACGTATACGTATATACGTATATACGTATATATATATTGCATTATTTTTCAAATCTGCCTGTTCATTTGGATAGTTTCTTGTTATTTGCTCATATTCATTATTGTGCATTTTATTTTTTTAAATATATTTTTAAACACTTATTTAATTTATTTTGAGAGAGAGAGAGAGAGAGAGAGGGTGAGAGAGCAGGAGAGGGCAGAGAGAGAAGGAGATACAGAATCCCAAGCAGGCTTGGCTTCGTGCTGTCAGCACAGAGCCCAACATGGGGTTGATCTCATGAACTGTGAGATCATGACCTGAGCCAAAATCAAGAGTCAGATGCTTAACTGACTAAGCCACCCAGGTGCCCCATGTGCATTTTATTTTTTTAAGCAGTTAAAAAATTATTTTCATATATGCTATCATATTCTATACCCTGTATCTGCAGTTTCTTGGATAGCCAATTCTGTTGTTTACAACTTCTTCTGACTTTTACGTACAGTGCTTTGCATTCTTAAATGCTTGGTGATTTTTAAAAATTCATACACTCATTGCTTAATTTTAACCTGTATGAGTCATATGTATCTAAATTAGAATAGTTCTCCTCCACAGAAGACTTCTTCTTTCAGCCTTTCTCCTTGGTCTTCACTAGCACAGGATCCCAGGCTTAGTTTTTCCATGTTAACATTGAACCACATCTTAGTATCCACAAAACGGTGGTGATATTAATATGTACACACAGGGGAAACCCTAACCCACTAGCTGACAGGTGATTATTTTGGGAGGAAGGAGACAAAAGTGTTCCTTGGAGTCTTCACATACTTCCTGCAAGAAAAGCAATGCAAAAAAATTGTGTCCTATCCAGAATATATTCTTCCTGCCAAAGGAGTATCTCTCAGAGCATCTAACATGCCATAATGCTAGAAGCAAAAATTTTAGGCTTTTTAAAAGAAATGTGTTTTTAAATAAAATATTTTTTTATTAAACAAGAAATTTATTATCTAACTTAAAAAGTCTGTAATAGTCTGCTCCAGAATGGTTCAGTAGTTCAACAATAACTTAAGGACTTCTGTATTTTAGCTTGACCATCTTCTTTATCAGGAATATATCTTTCATGCTGCTGGATGGCTGAACAAGTTCTATACATTCTGTATTCATGCAACAAAATCCTTACTGGTGTATTTCTATCTGGAATTATTTTCTGTTACCTTTTTAGTATATTTTTTGGTAACATGACTGCTGGTTGTTAATTGTATATTTTCATTTTTTATGCAAAATATTATTTTACCTTTATTTTTAAAAAGATTTTTTTTTAGTTGGTGTAAAATTTTAAGTTGATGGATTTTTCTTTCTGAACTTTAAGGATGTTCCATTATTCTTTGGATTTCATAGTTTCTGAAAAAAAGTCAGTTATAAGCCATAGTGCTGCTCTTTTGCAGGTTCCTTGAATAATTTTCTGTTTTTAAGATGTTTCTGTTTATCTTGTTTTCCAGAGTTTGACTAGGATATGACTATCTGTAGTTTCTTTTGTATTAATCCTGCTTGAGGTTCATTGAGACTCTTGATGTCCTTGGAATATTCTCAGCAATTATTTCTGGCAATATTTCTTCTCCTTTTTCTCTCTTCTATTGTTTTAGGACTCTAACTGCATACATGTTAGAATTTTTGAGCATGCTTCTCATATATTTACTATAATTTTCCCCTTTACTCTTTTTTTAACCTGAACTTCAATTGGAATATTTTATATTTTTCTGTCTTTGAGTGTACTAACCCTGCCTTCTGACATGTCCAGTCTGATGATGGACTTACCTACTGAGCTTTTAGTTACAGATATTGTATTTTCTTTTTTTTTTTTTTTTTTTTTTTTTTTTTTTTTTTCAACGTTTTGTATTTATTTTTGGGACAGAGAGAGACAGAGCATGAACGGGGGAGGGGCAGAGAGAGAGGGAGACACAGAATCGGAAACAGGCTCCAGGCTCCGAGCCATCAGCCCAGAGCCTGACGCGGGGCTCGAACTCACGGACCGCGAGATCGTGACCTGGCTGAAGTCGGACGCTTAACCGACTGCGCCACCCAGGCGCCCCCAGATATTGTATTTTCATCTCTTAGTTTTAAATAATTCTAAACTCTTTCAATGTCAGATTGCATTTCTAAATCATGGCTATCTATTGAGAAAATGCATTTCCTCAATCTCTGTAAGGTCTGATTTAATGTTTATTATTATGATAATTCTAAAAAAAACTAAATAAATGTACAACTTTAACCTTTATATAGGACTTTAAGTTTTACACACTGCTCATATAATCCTGTATGTTTGAAATTCACTGTGTGAGGTATGTGGTAAAGTATCATTATCATTTTCATTATAATTATAAAGAAACTGAATTTCTAAATGGGAGAGCAAAGGCTCTGTATATTCTAACTACAGATTCATTGCCTTAGTCTATTACATCATGCTGCTTCAAAGCACATGTCTTGTCAATCCAAGAAGAGGGAAATAATAATGTCAAATTGAAAAGATAATACATTTTTTCTAATGATTATTATCCAAATATATAGTCAAGAGCTGGAAGGAACCTCCTCAGATTACCGAATGCACATCCTCTATCCTCATAATGTTATATTGTTCTAGTCAAATATTACCTCTTAAGCTGGTGACCCTGTATCTGGGGCTTGAAAGACAGGGAACCTACTTTGTCATCTTTCATTTATCTGTTTATCTAAAACCATGGGATAATGTACCAAATAGATTTTAAATTAGTGTTTACTCTTGATTTGGAATGGTAAGTTACTATCTGACAGTGACATGGTATTTTAATTTGGAGGCACTCTTTGCATTGAGTTCTTAAAAAACTTAAGCTATTTATTTGAAACCTGGAGTTCGAAAGAGACGTTGATATAGCTGTATAGTTAATTGTTTTTCAAAATGAATGCTGAGTAGTTCACTCTAACTTTATTTTATTTAGTTTTTGTGACTTAATTAAATATCACTTTGTACCTATGCTTTGTTTTCTAGGTTTCATACAAGTTTTTTAGTCTAAAGCAATAAAATTAAGACTCATATCATAAACCTCTTGAGAAAGAGTGCATTGGTTCTCTTTATAAACTCAATTTAATCATCATTCACATATAAAGAATTCTTCCTTACAATCATTCTTCTTTTAATAATAATTTATTCACTGAAACCAATACTTTACCTTAACCAATTTAATGTACATGTGATATAATGTATACGATGTGCTTTACTTGCTTTATAGAGTAGGATATATTTCTTAGTACTGATATGAGAACATTAACTGAAAGTATTGTCATCAGAAAACCTTACTCTATAGGCTATGCAAATTTTGTTGGTAGTAAAAAAATTAACATTGATAGTAACAATAATCTACAAGCTTTAAACTGTTTTGCTCTGATGGCCCCAATTCTGGCCAACCATCTAACAAATGGGGATTTGGGTCATCAGCAACAAGGAAAGAAAGCATGTCAGTAGCTGTGTGTGAACTCATTACCACTGCTGGAGAGACGATCCAAAGAGAAAACCCTATCACAGAATATAACAATAACATCATTTTTGGATATAAGATACACATTTGCTGCATCATAATAGCTTCCACTGGGCATATTTATAATTGGTAAATGGATTATCTTTATAATTCATTTGGGGCTGAGAAAATTAAGGCTTTTATTTCAGCAGATTATTTACTGTGAGATGCTTAACTCATTGTGGTTTAGTGGGTATGGCTAGCTATATACATACATAAGAGAATATTACTGTTTGCTCTGTCTGGAGACATCCAGCCTACATCATGATCCTGAAGACCTTGCCATGAGAACTTTTAAAAACTCAACGATTAGGATCTCAGATTCAGATCTCTTCTGAAGGCACATCATTAGGAAAGTGCAAAAGTTGGCGATGGGGAAGAAAAGGGAGATGTCAGGCTCTTACTTTTACCATATGGATGGAGCACCCAGTGCTCATTTTTCTACTTTACTAAGCCATATCAATTTTGATCCAGCACATGAACGAAACTATCTGTGGAGTATTTCAGCTCAGAATATTCAATGCCAGGTTCTAGTTTTGGCAAATCTTGAGCAAAAGAGGAAATATTATTCATTCATTTCTCCCTCCCTTTCCTTCACCTTGCTTGGGGCCCTGCCAGAATCAGGGTTAGATTGCCAGCCCAGGAGGTACACTTCACACTCTGAGAGGTGCTATTCGTAAGCATATTATCCTCTTCTATGACTCCAGACTAAATCCACAGCTGAACAGTAGGATGCTGCTTGCTAATGTTGATCATTCTGGCAAAACAGACTGTCAGTTCTGCAAACCAGTGTAAGTAGTGAGTTTTGTTTGCAGCTGAAATACCTAAATTATATGATAGTCTAATGATACACAGTGCTCTCTATTGCTGTCCTTTTCTACTTTTTCCTTCAATCGCTGTGCTCCTTCCTTTTTCCTACCCAAATACTCATTTCTTAGTACTGAAATGAGAACATAATTGAAAGTATTATCATCAGAAAAACAAGCTGCAGTGGATAACTTACACAGTTTAGATGTGTCTAGATGATGAGTCTGTTATTTGTTTTTGAATTTCCAGGAAAAGAAAATTAACTGACTGTCCATTGTTTAGCATTGGTTAAATCTAAATGAAATCATGATCATTTCTACAGCAGATTTACCTTCCTAATTATGCTTGGCTAATGTTTACACTGACTGATGGAAAAGGATGGTGCCTGGGAGAATGCCAAATGGCAGAAGGAAGTCTGACCTGAGACTAAAAATGTCCAAGGGTAAATTACTGAGTGGACGATCTATAGCAAGGTAAAAAAAAAAAAAAAAAGCTGATGATCTATCATTATTCCTTCAACTCTGCGTCCACTTCCTGTTTGATTCTGAAAAAAAAAAAAAATTATTGGCTGAAATATAAACAGTGCACTTTAACCTTGATAACACCTGAGAGGACTAAAGATATTTCCTATGCCCCCAGAGTTTAGTACAAGATTATGAAAAGGATAAATGTTTGCAAATGCTACTATCAAAACATGTTGGGGAATTGCTTGGCTTTCACATTCCGCAGCTCTCATCTCTTCACATTTAAGTCACTTGACGCCTAGCTGCAGACTCCATGATCACAGAGGGCCTGAGTCCATCCTGACTATGGATCAAACAATAACAACAGGGACTTTGAGTCTAGTCCTCTGGGCCTCAATGTTCTGGTATTTATCATAACTGAACCACTGAAGTGTAGAGAAAATGGGGAGGAGTCTATAATCTGGAATCAGACCCTTATAAGAATGGGCTGGCTAATGGGAGAGAGATTCAATTGTAGGTAATTAGGTGTTGAAATTTACTAGGAGAAAAGAAGGGAGATGAGACACTCTTTCTGAACACATTCTGCAAAAGTGACTCAGAGCCAATGCTTTTAAAGACTGTGATTAAAATAATGCCAGAGGAGGCAGTGCAAATTAAGTGATTGAAAAGTCAGTGATTAGACTATGAGATGTGGAAAAAAAATAGTCCAATGTTGACAATGTTTTGTGCATTTGCTCCCATGCCAATCAATGGCATTGGCCCTGCTCTCAGACTTGCTTCCTCTGGCTGCAGAACCTGGCTCTGGCTTTGAGTAAAGTCCAGTCTGAAAAGTAGATACATGATCTGGAGACCATGGCTGTGGACAATAGGTTGTTGAGGTGCAGTTGTTGAATGGGATAGATAGGTGCAAAGAAGTGGTTAAACATGCAGTAGCCAGAGTGTCCTCAGCACCTTGATTTTAACATGTCCCAAATGGAGCTCAATTTTTCCCTCAAACTTGAACCTCCTCCATAGTCATCATATATTTAATTATTATTTAAATAGTTACGTACAGTTAACTGTTAACCAAATCCAAGCAGTCTTATTCTAGGAATGCCCCTTATCATTGCCTTAGTCCAAGGTTTCATTGTCTGCCATCTGGACTATAGGGACAGCCTCCTTTTTAATTTCTGTCCTCATTCCCATCAGTCTTCCAATAGGTGCTTCAGTATGGCCTTCCTTAAAATATATTTGATTATGTCATCCTCTCCCTGGTGATCTCCAGCCTTTCCTCCTTGCCCACAGGACTCTTCAATGTGACAAACAAGAGACTTTGCAAGTTGGCTTCCACCTACCCCTCCAGTCTTATTTCTTTCCACTTTCTGTATTCACACCCTGTACCACAGCTACACTGACCTTCTGCCCTTTTCCAAACCTACCATGCCTTATTATCGCTCTACTATTCTTCCCTTCTCTCTTCCCACCTCTCCTTATCTAACAAATAGAAGTGGAGTAACATGGTTTTTCTCTTATAGTAAAGGATTAGATGAAAATAGCCACCTTACCATAGTAAGGTAACACATAGAATTACTTCAAGATAGATCCCAGGTCATGTGGAGATAGTGACTTGCCAACTTATACAGAACCATTAGAACAATAGATGAAAGAGTCAAAAGAAGCTTATCTCATTGTTTTTGGCTGTTCTCTATGTGATATTTTTAGTTTGTCAGATTTTAAAAAGATTAACAATCCAGTGTCCAAAGTACTACATATAAATTATATAGCAAACTAATTCTGTCAATTTGCTTATTAAAATAAAAAAAAGTTTCATGTTGTCTGAGTAGACTAATTGAGTAGCTTCTTATATCCAAAGTATTTATCTAAAGAAAGACAACTTAGACTCAAAAGTTAATAAGAATAAAATTTAGATGAATAATATGATATTAAAAGCTATAGCCACAATACCATAATACATTTCTTCAATTTTCTATTTCTGATAAAGGATCCTAAACATGGAATTAAAATCCGTGTTCCAGCAGTTTATTTTAAGAAACATATGAAGTAAAAAGGACTGGAATGCTCCAGGAAGTAGTTTTCAAGGCAAAAGTTATGCCCCTGATCTCAGTAGGCTTGTAATATGGTCTCTGCAGAACCTCTTGCTCCTGGTTTTTCAATTACAACTTCAAATCATATTCCTGATTAGTAACAAGCAATCAATCATAATTAATTAGTTAAAATGTTCAACCGTTAAAATCATTACCATTAATTAAAATAATTATCTCTATTTTGGCTGCACTTCATTACCATTTCTGGAAACGCATTGCTTGACTGTACTGCCATTCTTAGTACAGATTCTCCGTGAATGCAATGCATACAATAGATAATCTATGAACTATAGGTTTTAGATTTTTTACTGTTGTTGCATCTGGGGAAATCATTTCACTACAGTGTTATGGCCTTATGAACAAAGCTCTTTGAAATGAATGCTAGCTATCACTGAATGTTGGCAAGTGAGGATTTTTGAAAGAACTTGTGCCTTTGAAGGAAATGTTTGTTTTATAGGCTAAACAATAATCTAGATACAGGGATAGACAGAACTAGTGAAGTAGAGTAGATAACAGAATTGGGCTAATCACCTGGAACTCACTACTGAGTTGGGGACTTAGAGAAAATGAAGATAAGTTAAGAGACATGGAAGATATTGAAGGTACAATGAACAGCTATAACTTTTTCTGTTAGAGACTTAGAAGGATAAAATAAAAAGAATAGAAGAGAGAGTATTTGAAGTGGTAATGACTGAGAGTTTTCTAGAATGGAAAAAAGATATTTGTCTCAAGCAGGGTAAATAGAATCAAATTCACATGTAGACACATCATAATAAAACTGTAGAACTTTAAGGAAAAAGAGGGAAAAGACTTAAAGATATCAGAGAGAAAAACCAGGTTACTTTCAAACTTGGAAACATATGACAATTAGAATCATAGGAGTTAATTACCAGGGACAATAGATGTTAGAAAATAATGGAATCTTATCTTAAAGCACTGAGGGAAAATAACTTGAACCTAGAATTGTATCAAGTAAGAGTGATGAAGACATTTCCAGATATACACAGATATAGCACATTCCTACCTTCAGACCCTCACTGAGAGAAATGCTCACGCAAGTGCTTTAGCAACAAGGAAAATGAACCCAAATGCAGGAAGAAATCCTGACCAAGGAAATCAATTAAACCTGCTGTTAAGCCTAAATACATGTTGGCACTAGTAACTAATTTGTAGGGGAAGGTGGTTAAAATGATGGTTAGGATACTAGACACCAGTAACATGAAAGGTGTGAGCATGTGATGCTGTTTGGAGAGAAGTTAAAACACATTTAAGATTCTTGTCTTGTTTGGGAGAAGGGTGGCATTTTTAAATTAGTACTTGTTAGAAACACATAATATTAAGGATGCATGTTAGGTAGGTTAACTTATAAAAGTAGCATAAACTTTGTGAGAATGTTGCTTCTGTGAAAATGGATGGGATGGGGAGACTGGGTTTGAGAAAGTGTGCGATGAGGACTTCACTGTTATCAGAAGCAGCTTTACTGTAGACAGCAAGGACATGGCTTTGGGTCGTAGCTTCCTGGGAATGCATACCAGCTCTGCCTCTGGTATAGCCTGAATTGTGTCCCCCCTGAAATTGATATGTTGAAGTCCTAACCTTCAGTACTAAGAATGTGACTGTATTTGGAGACAGGGCCTTTAAAAAGGTAATTAAGTTAAAATAAGGTTAGTAGGTTAAGTCTTAATCCAATATGACAGGTGTTCCTATAAGAAGAGAAAATTAGGATGCAGATATGCACAGAGGAAAGACCATGTGAAGACACAGGGAGAAGGCAGGTGTCTACAGGCCAAGGAGAAAAGCCTGAGAAGAAATGCTGTAGACACCTTGATCTCAGATTCCTAGCCTCCAGAACTATGAGAAAATAAATTTCTGTGGTTTAAGGCATACCACCTTTGGTACTTTGTTATGGCAGCCCTAGCAAACTAATACAGGCTCTTACATCTGCATGACTTGGCACAATCTTAAAATTCATACCTTAGTTTCTTCTCTGTAAGATTGAGATAGAGCACCTGGGTGGCTCAGTTGGTAAAGCATCTGACTTTGCCTCAGGTCATGATCTCCCGGTTCGTGGGTTTGAGCCCCGCGTTGAGCTCTGTGCTGACAGCACGGAGCCTGGAGCCTGCTTCAGATTCTGTCTCCCTCTCTTTCTGCCCCTGTCCTGCTCATGCTCTGTCTCTGTCTCTGTCTCTCTCTCTCAAAAATAAATAAACATTAAATAAAGTTTTTTTTTAATTGAGATATTAACTAACATATCTCCTAGTTTTTTTTTTAAGATTTAATCAAATTGATGTATGTAAAGCACTTGGAATACATGGTTAAATACCAATAAATGTTAGTTGTTATTTCTTTTATTAAAAGTCTTAAATGTGACACACTATTAACATCGATTAATATGAGTGGTGAGCATATGGATATTTGTTATACTTTGCATTTTTTGGCAAATTTAAAAATTATTCTGAATAAAATTAAATCTATTCTCTATAATCTATATCAGATGGGAACTTGAAAGCAAGTTGAAGAATACTACAGCTGATGTTATGGTGGAGGGTCTATTAACAGCATTATTTATTTGAGAAATATTTTAAGAGCATCTATTATCTGCCAGCTGCCAAGCTGACCCTTTGAGCATTATGTATTGACCAACTGTCTTTCTTTTCTGAGCGTGAGTTTACTACCAATAAAATACTTTTTAGAATTTGTAATCCATTCTACAGTTCCATGTCTGCCTATGGCTTGGCACGTGGGCATTTGCCTTGTGGAGCTTATCACAGGCGGACAAACCCAAATGCTTTATAGCCCTGCTTAGAGGATCTGGTGCATCTGCAGTAATTAAAAGAAGAGCTACTTGAAAAGAATTAAAGATTTTGTTAATCATCCTATTCATTGGAGTTATCAGGTCTCCAGAACACAAAGGCAAATAGAGTAGGCAACAGTGAGACCAGATATGTCTCTGGAAGTTAGAATTCATGATATACAAACCTGGGCCCCTTTGTGGTTGAGTCTCATCCAGATGCACCCAGCTGTAAAAGAATAATACGAGAACTCATTAATTGGTAATTCTGTACAACTTCAAAAACAGATCTCCACCACAAGTGTGAGTTTTCTGACAACCTCCTAATGCCTCAAAGTTGTGGAGGAAAGCTTTGTCAAACCTGTGACTCACCATGATAGCTCAGAGGAACGCCCAGTAGGGCCTGGGAAAAGCTCATCTCATTGAAAAATGTATCCATCATTAAAACAGTTCACTTGGTTTTGTTGAAGTCACCCTCCAGTTCTTATTCTGTGCAGCTGTGGCCTCACAGTTGATTCTAACAACATTCATTGTTTGATCCTAGTCTCATGGAGACCCAACAACTATTGTAAGATATCGGCTGCCTGTGACAAGGTGGGGGATATTGGCACCATGCCTTCCAGTCTCCTCCTCACCCTATCGGCTACCCACCAGGACAGAAAATTTAAGCGACTAATGCGAATTGATGCTGTTAAATTATAATCATACGAAGAGATATCAAAGTTTCCGTGTGAGCCATAGTTCATACGTGTTATTTTTTAGTGTTATGTGGACGTTTCTACTCTACTAGAGTACAGTGTGGAAAGCTATTTAGAAACTTTGACATTGTGAAGTCTTCCTGTTGGAGATGGAAGACATGGAGTTTAACCCTAACCCTTTACTTCCTAGTTATGTATTCTTGGGGGAGTCCCTTCATCCTTCCAGAGCCTCAGAGTGCTCATTCATACAAGGACAATGATAACACTTATTCTGCAGGTTGGAGAGTGGGTCAAATGAAATTGTCTATATAAAAGTGCATGTTACAGAGCCTGGCATAAAGTAGGTCTTAACAAAAACACCTTTTTTTTTTTTTTCCTGATAGAAAGGTTCTGTTATGTCCATTTCTATAAATTCACTTGGCAAACAAAACTTTGAGGACCTACTCTTAGCCAGGTGCTATCATTACAGCTGGGGATGCAGAGATGAAGAAGGTATAGTTTACAGGCTTGTGGGGAAGGTAAAGTCAAATATGCATGCCTGATGAGTCCTACCACAGAGTAGACAAGATGCAGTGGAGACAAGATAGTGAGTGATAGTCTTGGCCTGAGGGACTGGTGTGTCTTTTCAGAGGCTAGGGTCAGGTCTTATAGAATAAATTTATCATGTGAACAAGATGAACGTGTGTGTGTGCCTGCATGTATGTGCCTTTGTGCAGGCCTCTGGGGAAAGGGAACCCTCTGGCACTAGCTGCTGAACTTGAGGTCTGTTCCTTGTTGGTCAGGCTTGGGGCTTCTCCCTGCTGACTCAGGCCTACCACCCTTCTTTCTCTGCTCCTGAGGTTTGCCTGAGACTTGGCTTTGGTCCCTGGCCTGGTCACCTTTCTCCAGTCCTAGAAAGCTCATCAGGCAGTGACTTCTGCTAACAATGCTGCCTCCAAATGGCACACAAGAGCGGAGGGCAGCTGTGGGTGCCAAACCGGGTCCTTCCTGATTTTGTGCTTACCCTGTGGGGCAATCTCTTCTCAGAGTCTTAGATGGAAAACAGGGAAATACTGGCTGTGTTTGGTTTTCTCCTTTTATAATAGAGGTGGCAAAGGGAGTGAATCTGGGTACCCTGGAATCCCCCGGCCCTTCTCCAGGCTCCTCTCCCCATCTCCCTCTTTCTACTACCCACCTTGGCCAGAAGGGGTGGGATCCCCTTTCACTAATTCTCTTGGGAGGTGACTCCTGAGTCACAGCCTCTTCTTCACCCAACCTCTTGGGGAATGGGCTCTTGGGGAGAAAATGCCTCACTAGTCAAGTCACATCAATGGGGAAGTGTTTTTTAAAAAATATAATAGCCATTATGATTATGTGAGAGAATCCACAAATTCCTGAGTGAATGAAGAACACCTGTGGGCTCAGTTCTATCACTTAGCACAGCTGACAAAGAGTGTTAGAGCTAATGTGGCTTTAGGAGTCCCACTCAAATGTCCCCTCCCCTAAGAAGACTTCTTACCTTCCATCACAAGAGCTATTTGGCTGACTTACCCCGAGGAGGCTCTGTGGTTTCAGGCACTCCAGCATAACTATTCTATCAGTGTGTGGAGGAAAGAGATACATTTGCACAGGGGTCCTAAAAAGGAGGAAATCACTAGCACGTCTTACAGTTTGGAAAAGGCAAGAGTTGTGAGGTGTGTTAGGGAGGGATTCTGAAATATTTGTAGGGGTAGTCAATAATTTAAGCTTAGAGGACCCAGGTAAATGTGGGTTTACATAGGCAGACAGTGCCATTAAAAAAATGAGCATACAGAGCCTTTGTTATATGTTGTTTTTGCTATTAAAAGTATTGTGTGTATGTACATGAGAGATGTCACTAAAGTAATTTCTGTCAACCAAGAACATGGAACTTAATTGACATAGGCTCTCTTTCAATCTCTTTCTATTTTTCTCTCTCTTTTTTTTAATGTTTATTTATTTTTGAGACAGAGAGAGACAGAGCATGAACGGGGGAGGGTCAGAGAGAGAGGGAGACACAGAATCTGAAGCAGGCTCCAGGCTCTGAGTTGTCAGCACAGAGCCCGACGCGGGGCTCGAACTCACGGACCGTGAGATCATGACCTGAGCTGAAGTCGGACGCTTAACCGACTAAACCACCCAGGCGCCCCTATTTTTCTCTTTTTAAGAAATTACTTGGGGCACCTGAGTGGCTCAGTTGGTTAAGTGTCCAACTCTTGATTTCAGCTCAGGTCATGATCTCGTGGTTCTTGAGTTCGAGCCCCGCATTGGGGTGTGTTGACAGTGTAGAGCCTGCTTGGAGCCTTTCTCTCCCTCTCTTTCTGCCTCTCCTGTGCACGCTCTCTCTCTCAAAATAAATAAATAACTTAAAAAAAAAAGAAATTGCTTATCATGTAAGCATAATGATAGGATTACTTTCCCATTATTATGTTTTGTGTCTGAAGGGGAAAAAGGTTTCAGAGAACTTTGTATTGCCTCTTTTATTTTTTAGTTAAATATTTTTGGAGAGAAAGCATTTAGCTGGCATTAAATAAAGTGAAAATCAGGCTAGAACAGTTCCAAAACTTTCTTCATAACACAATCTTCTGTTGAAATTTTCTCCCTTTGTCTCTTTTTCTCTTCTCTTCTCTTTTCTTCCTTTCCTGAAACTTTGAAAAAGTACTTAATCTGTTTCTGGCCTGACGCAGTCAAAGGGCCCTAAACCTAAGGATGCCTTCCAGTCTTTTGTGAACAGGTAGGCTCTTTGGATTTAGGTTTACATTGTGACAAATTTGAATAGTGATGGTTCATATTTATTTTATTTATTTATTTTTTAACGTTTATTTATTTTTGAGACAGAGAGAGACAGAGCATGAACGGGAGAGGGTCAGAGAGAGGGAGACACAGAATCTGAAACAGGCTTCAGGCTCTGAGCTGTCAGCACAGAGCCCGACGTGGGGCTCGAACTCACGGACCGCGAGATCATGACCTGAGCCGAAGTCGGACGCTCAACCGACTGAGCCACCCAGGCGCCCCTGATGGTTCATATTTAAATCAACTTGAAGGCCATACTACTTTCTCAAGATCTGTTTGTGTATTTCCAATGAAAATAATGTCATATAAACTTCTGTGACAATCACTAGGTATTTAGCCTAATACTTTTCTACCCACCTGAGTGGCCCTGTCCCTTTCCTACAAGTCTTAGTAACTCATGCTTTGCTGAATAATTGTGACTCCTTAATATTGTTTTTATTTTCTACTCCCAAACATTTGCTGGTAGCTTTGTTCTGTTTTTCCTCAAATTGGAGGAATTTTCTTCCTAAGTGATATGAGTCTTCAAAGGAGAGTTACATAGCCAGATTTCTTTTGGGTTCCTAAAGAATTGTCATACTTTCTTGGTCCTCTCTGTTGAGGATTTTAGAGTATTTCTCACTGAATGGCTTACAGGATGTTTTTAATGAAGCTTCCATTATATTTTCTAGGTGACCTTGAACCTGTATGCTGGGATACAGGATGGACATGGGTCCTTTGATGCTCTCCTAACTGTTGGTAAGTTAGTTTTTGGCCTTTCAGAGATACTTTCTTTGAAAACCTTCATCCATTGTTTTTGATTTAAGAATCTCGATCATGTGACATGAGTCTCAAAAGTCCTGTTACCATTTCTGTGGGGCACGGTACCTCACACAGCTAGGGTTCCTGTCTGCTGACTTGATTTTTCTGGAGTTCCTAACTTGGATTCAGCTGGCCCTGACCAACTAGGGTTTCAGTTATCTGAATTAGGCTTGAAAATATTTCTTGGTTTTAAAAAAGTAGGACCTCCTTTTTAGCTGGAATACACAAGAATTTGGAATGTGTTCTTATGGGTGAACATTTAGCCTTTAGGGAGATTCAAGGATAGGCAAGTAAGTTCCATGGGAATAGGAACAGTGTCTGTGTTGTTGAGATATGATATCCTAAACACATAGGAGGCATTAATTAAATATTAGTATGGATGGTATTAAACAGTCTATAGTTCATTCAAAGAAAATATATTGCAATTCTCAATAAGATGTGTGTTCCTACTGGTTTCTCTGTCAGTGTCAGAGAAACGGGAGTTGCCAATTGATTTTCTGGTCTTTGTTAAGCCAAATGCAATGTTTATAATGAAGGAATGAATATTAAAATAGTCTTCCTCAGGGGCGCCTGGGTGGCGCAGTCGGTTAAGCGTCCGACTTCAGCCAGGTCACGATCTCGCGGTCCGTGAGTTCGAGTCCCGCGTCAGGCTCTGGGCTGATGGCTCGGAGCCTGGAGCCTGTTTCCGATTCTGTGTCTCCCTCTCTCTCTGCCCCTCCCCCGTTCATGCTCTGTCTCTCTCTGTCCCAAAAATAAAAAAAAAAAAAAAAAAAAAAAATAAAAATAAAATAAAATAGTCTTCCTCAGGCACTCATTTGAAGGGAGGAAAGAAAAGTTCCTAAGAGATTGTCATCATTTACAAAACCACGGTGCTAAATGGCATGAGGTCCAGAGACAGCGTTTTCATGGGCTGGTAGAAAAGTGCACTGCATGCTGTTGCTAGGCAACAGCCCATGCCAGCTTCTCTTGAATGAAGGCCAAGAGAATCAACAGAAACCAATGGGCTTATAAGAAAGGTTTTCACCTAGAATACTAACTTCTGTGTTCTTTTTGCCATTATAGATGGTGTATAAGTCTTAACCAGTATTTGGTGGGGAGGGACTCTGTATGTGGCCGCTATTTCACAAATTGTTCTCAAAGCCATTTCATGAAGTTTTGCTTATGGCCAAGTATTAATTATACAATTTGTGTATAAAATGTAAATTCAGAAAGAAAGAACACATTTCCCTACATGATGTTCCATTTACACCAATATGTAGCCACCCACCTATTTTTTCCTATTTGAATATTCCATTCCATTCCTTTCTCACTTTGGCTACATGTTTCGTGCAGAGTAGATCTGCTGTAGACAGCATGTTCAAACTACATTTGTAGCTAGGAAACTCTTTCTTTCAGCAGGTGTTCGGGGTGCTGTGGTTTGCTGTGGGTAACTTAACAAATCCATTACTTTTGTTGCCTGGAAGCATTCCAGTGGAAGAAGTTGCGGCTAGTACTATGTTGTAAATTACATCCAAAAGTCAGAATCACAGAATAACAAGTCTCTGACTTTCACTCCTATTTCATCCAAAGTTCAGGAATGAATCAAGGTATTGATCCATTTAAACTGTACACATACCTACTATGTGCCAGACATTGTGCCTTCACATATGCAGATTGTGTGAATTGTGTGTGTGTAATCAAACCAAACGAGCATACACATTTTATAAATTCTAGTTAAAATATTCCCAAGGTTTGTTTTTCACCTTGCCTTTGTCTCACGGCCAAACTTGCATAATTCCTTCTTTTTATTTTGAAATATATTGAATGGAATTGATATTGGGGGTTTCTTTGCCATTGGTCATGAAATTGTGGACTTCTAGAGCTGCCTTCAAGGCTGCAGTTGTAGTGGGAGAAAGGAATGCCCAATGAACAAGACTTGGGGCCTCCTCCCCAACTCTAACCAGAACCCCTCTGTTTTGATCCTTTTTACAAACTGGGTTTTTGGTTTTTGGTTTTTGTTTTGGGTTTTTTTTTTTTTGTTTTTTTTTTTTGCTTGTTTGTTTGTGTTTGTTCTTTTCAAATAAGATTTCACTTAAGAAAGAAAGTCTGTAAACTTTGGTATAAAACTTGATAACTTAGGAGGTCCCTGGGTGGCTCAGTTGGTTAAGTGTCTGACTTCGGCTCAGGTCATGATCTCGCAGTTTGTGAGTTCGAGCCCCGTGTCGGTCTCCGTGCTGAGAGCTAGGAGACTGGAGCCTGCTTTGGATTCTGTGTCTGCCTCTCTCTCTGCCCCTCCCCTGGTCATGCTCTGTCTCTGTTTCTCAGAAATAAATAAACATTAAAAAAAAACTTAATAATTTAGGGGGCGCCTGGGTGACTTAGTCAGCTAAGCATCCAACTCTAGATTTCGGCTCAGGTCATGATCTCATAGTTTGTGAGATTAAGCCCTGCATCGTGCTCTGCACTGATGGAGCCTGCTTGGGATTCTCTCTCTGACTCTTTTTCTGCCTCTCCCTGCTCACGCATACTCTCCCTCTCTCAAAATAAATAAGCTTAAAAAAAAAAAAACTTGGTAACTCTGGAAAACTAATCTAGTATTTTTCACGGGGTGGTACATACACCTCATGGACCACTTCCAGTTGTACCTTGGATGTTTATTTTAAAAAGCTGAACCTGAGGTATCCCCTTGCTCCCTAAACATACTGAAACAGATTCCCTGTGTTTCAGTGTTGGGTCTGTGAAAATACGTTTTAAACATGAATTCTTATGTACACTAAATTTAATAATTTTTATATGAAATTATTTTGTATACAAAGGAGTATGTGTAACATATGTGCTTCAAGGACTAATAACCCGTTTACCCACTACCCAACTTAATAGAAAATTACTAGCTTCTTTGAAGCCTATCATTTGCCCCTCCCAAATCACATCCTTCTCTTTCCTCATTCTCAAAGTAGCCATTATACTGAATCCTGTGTGAATCATACTCTTTAGAGTTTTATTCTGTACGATTGTATATAAACTTAGTGCATTGTTTGATTTTGCCAAGGTTAGGCAAAATGGAACTATGCTCTATGTATTGCTTTGTAACCTGCCCCTTTTTGGGTAAGTTTATAAGATTCATCCATGTTGCTATGTATACCTGTGGCTTATTCATTTATGTATATTGTAATCCAGGTATGAATATTCCAAAATTATCCCATTTCCTGTTTGTAGACTTCAGTAGTTTCAGGTTTTCCTCTCACAAACAATACTTCCACGAACATTTCTGTAACATAGCTCATAGTTGTGAAAAAGTTATGTGTATGTATTTAGGCTATACACTATGTGTAGAATTACTGGGTTGTATATGCAAGTTCAGATTTACTAGGTGATACCAATTTTTCCCCAATATGGTTGTATCAGCTATCAAAATATAAGAAATTCTGATTTCATTGATTTTAACTAGATTATTACACACATTACCAAGGAAACATGGGAGGTTGGGAGTGGTACAATTCTGTTTGCATTAATCTGGTTCAAGCCTTCTCAGAGAATCCTGTTCTTGCTTTGCCTGTACATGGTTAAAATGAAGGGCTTGAACTTGGTTTTAAAGATCTGTATGTGAAAGCCTCAACTTGAGAACTATAACATCTCACCTTCCACTTAATAGTATTGCCTTCAGCTTCTCTGATCATTGGTGAAGATTAATTTCTCCTGAAAAGTAAGAAGTAGTAAACATTGCTCATGGTTTTGTGTCAGGAGCTGAGTTTGTCAGGTGCTTGTGGTGCCCGTCTGCATGCTCTAAACTAAATAATATATGCTTTGATAATTGAGAATTATTAGTGCTTTTAGTAAGAACGGTGTGGTGGACGTGCCATAAGGGTCTTTCTTTTCTCCTTTCTTTCGCCCAATTTCAGACTAAGATGCTCAGAAATATTACTGCTCTCTATCCTTTACAATATCTCCTATGTTGTAAAGGGAAGGACAGTGGACAAATCCTGCCTTTCTTCTTCACAGGGTGCCTAGATCTGCAACTAGGACAAGGGTTCTCTCTTAAGCTCCTTGGGAAGTCTGAACCAGGACTGCTCACTCGAGGGGTCCAGTGAAATGTTTACAGTGCTGGAGAACAAGGCCAGAGGTGTTCTGAATTGTCATCAGGACAAGGGGGTTAGGCGCACAAAAGGCGAAGGATGCAATTTCAGGGGAATACACAAAAGTTTTAAATTGTTTTAGTGGCACTTTATTTTTTAAGAATCACTTAGGATTCTTCTGTAATGCATAATATATACATATTTTAAAAGTATGCTATGCTGGAATTGAATTTATGAGGAAATAAATAGGAGGAAGTAGATTACCATTAATCTGTGTGCATTTTTTTCAGCTTATTTGAGTGAATTTGCCTAGTTGAGGTGCATGGTACTTGGATGGACAGGGAGTTTCCAGGTGTAGGAGACACAATGGACGGATAGGATCTTATGTTGTTATGCATATCAAGTCTAGCAATATATACCAAACAACATACTAAATGGAAAAACCCTATTTATACCAAGCAGGGAAAAGATACAATTTATGAAGCTCTAAATGAGTCATCAAGGTTTCTCTTTATGGAGGAAGATAATATTAACAGCTGTTCTATTGGATTCCATTTGCTTAGTTCAATAGGATTATTCTAATGGTTTATTTATTTAATGTTTTACATCATGTAAATATTTTGGTCTGATTGTAATATACATTTGTTTTTCACATTTCAGGTTTATACTTTTGCAGTGAGGTATTTTTGCATGTGCTTTTTCAATCCAAGGAAATTATTGAAACAGAGTAAAGCTGTATTAAAGAACAAAGGGTTGATAGAATGATTATCAATGAGGATAAACTCATTTTATGAGGATTTTACTGAATTTTTGTTGTTTTATTAGTGACAAATTCCCCATTGCTTCTTTAATTTTCATGATCACATGATTTTCTCTTCCTTGCTGTCTTCTCATTTTGCTCACTGCTCCTTCTCGGTTTCTTTAACTGGGTCCTCTCATTAGGACACTAGACGGACTAGATTTTGCTCTAACAAATTTTACTGTAACAAAAATTACAATGGCTTAGCAAGACAAACATTTATTTCTGGTTCACACTACACGTCCTATATGGGTTGTCAGGAGTCTCTGCATAGTCACTTGGGGCCCCGGGCGTAGAGACACTCCCCCCATCTTGTAGATGCACCATTGGACAACATGGTTACCTTAGTTGCCACAGCAGGAAAAGGAATCTGGAATATCATTCGTGTGTTTTTCTTCTTGAAGTGAGACATGCTGTTTATATTCTCCATTGGCCAGAATGAGTCACCTGCACCTACCTAACTGCAAGGTCCCTGAGAAGTGCCTGGAGTGGGGGAAGCACCAGACACCATTGGACACTTGAAATGTCTACTTCTCTTTTTCCACCTGCCCTCTGAATGAATTGAATACGCTAGAATGGGCCATTTTTCTTTATCTCTCTATTCTCTTAATAGTTTCTACTTATCCTAGTATTTCCTGCAACATTTAGTACAGTGCTTTCTGTGTCTTAGATGCTGAATATTCATTGAATTCACCCCAACAGTAGTCAGTGGGTCATATTGGTGCCTCTGATATGCAAAGTAAGACTGACATCATAGACATCACACACACAGTGAATTCCACTGTTGAATGTTAAATGGAGAAGGGTGTGTGGCAAGAGGGGTGGATAGAAGGAGAGGCATTTATTGGTGAGGGTATCTGTTCTGCTTTTTTGTTCAGTAAAAATAAAACATAAATGAAAAAAGAGGAACAAAGAGAAGACAATCAGAGGTGTAGAAAGCCATAATCTAGATATAAAAAGATCAGGATTCAAGTTCTAAGTGTATCACTAGTAACTGGATACCCTTGAGAGAATAGCTTCAAGTCTTAGAGCTTCATGTGGCCTGTGGGCCAACATAAGATATTGATCTAGATGATCACTGAGTTTCCCTGCATCTGTACTTCCCTTGTGATTGTTTATTGATCTTTGTGAGTCTTGGTCAGGACTGTAGACTCTAGGTCTTTTTCTTCTTTTTGCTAGGTTTTCTTATTTATGTAGGGGGATGTATGTGAAATACTAACTTGTATGGAAGTAGAGGAATGGCTGAGTGAGCAGAGTTGACCTGCTTAATGATAGCTTGTAGGTGGTCTGCCTCACTGTCCTTAGAGCTGGCAAGTCACTGGATACATGGCTTCATGTATGTGGACACATTTGTTATTTTTACATTTAACTGTGGAAGCTTTCAGTGTTCCAGTTGAAGTTTTCAAAATACTAGAACATAGTTCAAGATGCACAGGTGTTTGATTCCCCTGTTTTCCTATATCCTGACTGAAAAGACATTGAAAAATAATGAATAAAAATAAAGCCATGGGGCAACTGGGTGGCTCAATCAGTTCAGCCTCTGGCTCTTGATTTTGGCTCAGGTCATGATGTCCCATGAGCCCTGTGTCCGGCTCTGCACTGACCATGCAGAGCCTGCTAGGGATTTTCTCCCTCCCTCTCTCTCTGCCCCTGCCTCACTCATGCTCTCTCTCTCTCTCTCTCTCTCTCGCTTTCTTAAAATAAATAAACCAACCAACCAACAAACAAAACGATGACAGTATTGAAAACCAAGGAAAGGGAACTGGTAGCAGACCAGAACATTTGAGGAAATACTATAAGATGAAAAATGGATGGGGTCAGATTGAGAGACAATATCAAGAAAAATCTGTTTATTGGAGGTAAGAGCTGTAGTCAACAAGAACATCCCAGGGAAGAGTGAAACTCAGAAGTAAGACCAGGAATGGAGTGTGAAGCATGGGGACGTCATCAGGGTACTTCCTGAAAGAACTCATTTCTCAAATGGCTGAGCCTATGGGATTACCCTAAGTTTGTGACATTTACTGAGTATATGGTTAGTACAAGACTAACGTACCATAAATACACTATGTAATCTATGTGAGAATAATCTAGAAGTGAGGAAGGGGGCTTGAGATGGAATTAGAGCAGATTTGAGGCAAATTCAGGACAGCTACACCAGACGCTAGGAAAAAAAAAAAAAAGGCAGCTCTGCCTAAAAGTGAAATACTCTAAGGTTCTCTTAAAGTCCTCATTTGGGTGCCTGTGCAGACATCTCAGGGAAGCCGTTCTGGGCCATAGTCACCCACTTATGCTTCTGCAACTTGCCTTTCCATTCAGGGAAGGGGCCTGCTGGGAAAACCAACCTACACAGTTGTTGTGGTCTTTCTGAATAGTCTACCTAGATCTTGACACTGTAAATATGAATAGACAACAGAGGATCACTGTACTTTTAATTAAAATTACTGTTGTCAAATAAGGTCATGATGAATAATTACAAAAGTCATGACTGAGGTGTAAGAGAAAACACTCCTGTGTTTCTCCTCTTTTTTATTTTATTTTATTTTATTTTATTTTATTTTATTTTATTTTATTTTATTTTATTTTAATTTTATTTAATCAATTAATTTTATTAATTTAACTTAATTTTAATTTAATTTTATTTATTTAATTTTATTTTATTAATTTTATTTTATTTTGTTTTGTTTTGTTTTGTTTTGTTTTGTTTTGTTTTGTTTTGTTTGTAGTCTCTATGCCAAATGTAGGGCTTAACCTCATGACCCAGAAATTAAGAGTACACACTCTACTAACTGAGCTACCAGACAGCCATTTTCTATTCTCAACTATTACACTCACCCTCAGAACTCTCACAACATCTGTGACACCAGATATGTGGGTTTTTCACACAGCAAGCAATTCTGTGATACTAAATGAGTGTCTTACAATTTATTTTGACACTGTCTACCTGGAGATGGCATTAGATCCCACAGGATAAAGGGTCACTCCCATAAGACTGCCACCCTCCTTCTGAGCCCCTCCTTGGGTTTGATCAATTTGCACAGAACTTCAGAAAAACAATTTACTTACTAGATTACAGGTTTATTACAAAAGATGTTCAAGGACACTAACAACCAGATGTTGAGATACATAGAGCAAGGTCTGTCAGGTTCTGATGACAGAAGCTTTTGTCCCTGTGGAGTTTAGTCATCCTTCTAGAATGTGCATTTATTCTTGTTCACTATTACCTCTTTGAGTTCTGTCCTTTTGGGTTTTTATGGAGGCTTCATTACATAGGCATGATTGATGAACTCATTGGCCATTGGTGATTGATTCAACCTCTATCTCTTCTCCCGTCCCCACAGGTGTTGTAAGGGGATTTGAGGGGATGTGGGGTTGCAAGTTCCACCCATCTAATCTTGTTGTTCTTCTGGCAACCAGACCCATCCAGAGGGGTTTTCCAAAAGTCATCTCATTAACATAATCTTAGGTGTGGTTGAAAGCAGCTTGTTATGAATGATAAATGACACTTTTATCACTCTTAATCACTTAGGAAATTCCAATGATTTTAGGAGCTTTGTGCTGGGAATGGGGCTGGAGACTAAATATATTTTATATTACTGTTTAAAAAAAGAGAGAATAAACCCAAAATGGAGTCACTTGTGCTAAGCCCATGTCACCAAATTGAGACTTAATACCTAAGATAATTGCAGACCATTTCAACTGAACTCAAGAAAAACATAAGTTTGCTGATTAAAAGTGACATTGAATTCTGAGCAGGATAAATGAAAATACATTCATACATACATACATATTCTACCATTGACTCTAAGCTGTAAAATTTGAGAACACAGAAGGTACAGAAAACATTCTGAATGCTTCCAGAGAGGAAGGGAAAAAAAGAAAACCAACCAACCAAAAATCAGAACAACTCCAGTTTCCCTGAAAATGTGTGAGAATCAACGAAACACTGAGGATGTACATTCATTACAGAAATAAATGTTAAAAACCTTGACAATGTGGGGCACCTGGGTGGCTCAGTTGGTTCAGCATCGGACTCTAGATATCAGCTCTGGTTGTGATCCCAGGGTAGTAAGGGGGAGCCCTGTGTTGGGCCCCAAGCAGAGCGTGGAGACTGCTTGGGATTCTCTCTCTTTCTCTCTCTCTGTCTGTCTTTCTCCCTGCCCCTCCCCCGTTCATGTGCACGCTCTCTCACCCTCTCTAAAATAAAATTAAAAAAAAAAAAGAAAAGAGAAAATCACTAAAAAAATATGTTGAAAATGCAAAACTAAGTCTATAAAGGGAGCATACATGGAATGTATTATCAGTATGAAATTCCTTATCTTTCGATCTAATATTGATCAGTTTAGAAATAGAATTCTGCATCTGTTCAGTGAAGAGGAAAGTGATTATCTCTGAGATGTGGAACCTGTGGGGTGGGAGGAAGGGGCACTTTTACTTACTTTTAGAGTTCTGTAAGATTTGATTTTTCTTAAAACCGTCTGCAGATATTAGTGATTAAGAGTCACAGGCACACAGTCTCATTACACAGGGGCTCAGCCATTCTGCTCACAGAGTCCTGTTTTGTGACATTCCCCCACCCACCATTAGACTCTCTCCCAGACCTGCATGGTGAGTTTGGCTGCACATCCTCCAGGACAAGGAGCTCTGAGTGCCATGAAGGCAGCCGGAAGAGCAGTGAGGAGGGGAAGGAGGGGATCTAACTTGGTTTTGCTACAGCTTATTAGTGTAATTTGACTAGTGTCTTGGCCCTGCCCGCTTCAGTTTTTTTTTTTTTTTTTCATTTGTAAAATGGGGAAGTTGCATTAAATTAGTGAATTTCAGACTGTGTTTGCAGAGCTCTGGAATTGATGATGAAGTACTTGGCGGGGGCAGCTCCTGAGAATGAAGGGGTTTGGGGAAGGTTCAGATTTCTCACTCCCAATTTCACCAAAGCAGTTGTGCTTTGAGCTGCTTTAAGCCATGATTTCCATATATAAGATGCCATTTAAGTGAAGGACACCTGTTAAAATGATATGAACTCCACAGGACTAGATATTCCCCAGGGCTTTTTTGAGCGCTAAGATCCTATGATTCTGGAAAAGATAGTCATGCACAAAAAGAGATATTGAATATTAATGAACAATATTTTTTTTTCATTTTCTTTGCGAACAAATTCTACCAGCAAAGAATAAATTGACATTAATATACAATTTTAGACTTAGGAAGAGAACGTAGGGTTAAATACAATGTCAGATTTTGAGCCCAAGTCATTTTGTAAGAACCACTTTTCTTATCTGCAAAGTTTTTGTTTATCAGGCTTCCTGATATGCATACTACTGTACTCACTGGCAAATTTATGTTTTTTTCCCCACATTCGAGGAAAAGATATGTAATAGTTTAATTAAATCTCCCCCTACTTACTCTATCACGGCGCTTCTTAACCATACATTTTCCCTTTTCCTACTGTCTGTAAGATGATAGAAATGACAGAAAGGAGAGATACTGCTTGGGCTGTGCAAATGTGTGGCTATAAATTAATCTTAAATTAATCTGGAAAACATTAAATTAAACTAATATTTAATGAAGTTTAACTTTTGGGAAGTAAATTGTGATTTGTGCTAGTATTTCAATGCAGGTGGCTGTCGTGGCGTAGGGCCTGAGCAATTAGATGCCACACTTGCAGCTCAGTGTAGCAGAATGCTGTAGGTTAGGATTTCTGCTGGATAGTTCTCATTTTTGAAGCCACAGAAGAAGCCTTTTTATTTTTTCCCCTGTGACACTTACTAATGTTTTCCCTGCTTTCTTGCAAATTGCTTCTCTACCTAAACTTCATTCTTTCAGTCATTGATTGATCAAGTATTTGCTCAGTGCCTACCCTGTGCTACCTGCTGGGAATACTGTGATGAACACCATGGGCAAAGACCTGCCCTGCAGAGTCTCCAGCCTAATGGAGAGTCAGGCTGGTAAATACTCCCTTGTATTGGGTTCCAGGAAGGCACAAAGATGGGGCTCCTACCTGGGTCTCGGAGGTCAAGTCCAAACCATGGGATGCCCATCTGCCTGCCTTGGAGGGGTCCACGGATGTGCAGCACACTAGTCTGCCATAATTACTTGTTATTTATATTGGTCAAGATCAAAAGGGAGATGTATATTATCTAGTTCTCACTTCAGAAAGAGGGTAGTTGTTATGGTCATGCTGCCAAAGCAGGAGGGACCCTCCCCCCACCCCCCCACCAGAAATCTGTTTGGGATGTTGAGACTGATGACACCACATACAATCCATGAGAGTCTGAAATGATTTGTTACTTACATCACTGAGGTGTAGTGGAGAGCAGGGGCCTCCTCTCAAGCAGACTGAAATGGCTGGTGAGTGAGGACAGGGGCCTGGCTTGAGTTTTTATTGTTAAGGTTGAGCCTGGGTGAAGGTTCCTGAGTGCTTGTGGTGGTCTGCATCTCCCACAGGCACCAAAGAAGGGGCTTTGTTATCAGCTTGTTCAAATATGGGCACAAGGGACAGAGGGAGATGGGAGAGGCTTAAAAGCTGTCTGCCAACAAAGATCAACACTGGAGTTCGACTTCTCAGTACAGTGGCTAGTCCACTTCCTCACCTGAAACAAAGCTTTTCTTTCCCTTGAATTCTGAAGCAAATCGCTAATGGGAGAATACTGTGGCCCCCACTTAGGAGCCTCAGGGGATACGGTCCAAGACCCTCCCAGTGGATGCCTGAAACTGTAGAAAGTACACATTGTTCTATGTTTTTTTTTCCTATGCATTCATACTTATAGTAATGTTTAATTTTTAAGTTAGGCAGAGTAAGAGATCAAAAGCAATAACTAATAATAAAACAG
This sequence comes from Panthera onca, assembly GCF_046562875.1. Lineage (NCBI taxonomy): Eukaryota > Metazoa > Chordata > Mammalia > Carnivora > Felidae > Panthera > Panthera onca. The sequence continues at coordinate 16,228,715 of NC_138356.1, read as the reverse complement.
AACAATTATAACAATATGATATAATAAAAGTTATTTGAATGTGGTCTCTCTCTTAAAATATTATATGGTGCTGTACTCAACCTTCTTTCTGTGATGATGTGAAATGATAAAATGCCTGCATGATGAGATGAAGTGAGGTAAATGATCTAGGTAGGCACTGTGACATCATGTGAGGCTGTTGTGACTTTCTGTTATGTCAGGAAGACCATCTGCTTCCAGACTGCGGTTAACCGCAAGAGACTAAAACCTCAGAAAGCAAAACCATGGATAAGGAGGGACTACTGTATAGGCAGAGAAGCGACACATGACAACAGACAATGTCCTTCACCTCAGCATGATTTTCATAACAGATGCACGGATGGATTTCCCTTCGTGTAAAACTGCAGCTCAGGGAAAGCAAGTCTATAAGTGACTTAAATATAATTCACAGAGGTTGAAGGATAAAGTAAGAGGAGGTAAGCTGCTGTGTAACCTTGAGATGATTTTTTGTTTGCCTGTTTATGCAACTTTTAACAGCAGGATTTTTAATAGGAGCTGGGTAGCAGATAACTTAAAAGTGACTCACTGACAATGCCTGGAGTATTTTGTGTTGTTGACTGAGGGTAAATTCTTACATTATTAATCACAAAGCATTAGTGATGTTTATAATAACATGCTGTGAAGATTGACTAGAACTACTCAGTCTTATTTAAAACAGATTATTGCAAATTAACTCTTTCTTTTTCTTTCTTTCTTTCTTTCTTTCTTTCTTTCTTTCTTTCTTTCTTTCTCTCTTGTAATTGTAGTAGGTAAAGATGTGAGGTATAGAAATTCTAGGTGGCAACAAATTTGTAGATATGGGATAGTTGCAGTTGGCCCTTAAAACAATTTTTCCACCTCCCAGTATATAATGATGAAAATCCAGATTTGGACTGTTTTACTCCAAATATTCCTTAAAAACCTAATTCTGGTCAAGTTTCTTTGGTCTTTTATCAATGCTCTGGACATGAACCTTATTTGGAAACAAACCTACTGCAGTCCAGGTCCAGCTGGCACACAGCATGCTCTCTGTTCAGGAGAAAATGATGTGTAAATCAGGGAAGAATAAAGAATGGAAATATTTGGGGGAAAACATTGGACGTCTTTGAAAAGGTGGGCATATTCTCTTCCAAATTGTTCAATTAACCCTGAAAAATCAGAGAGATATTTGCATTTTGGAAAATGGAAACAAAACCACAAATTTGCAAGCAACTGATCCCATTGCCAAGGATTCCATTACTCCTAACTTTTGATTAGTGACATGGCATTTAAAGGGGCTTGTTTGGAAGCCTTATTGCTCTCCTTGTATCTTAGTCCATTTGGCTCTAACAAATTACCACAGGTTAGCTTTCTACTGTTTCAGTAGAAATTTAATGCTTACAGTTCTGGAGGCTGGAGAGTCCAAGATCAAGATTCTGGTCAATTCAGGTTCATAGACAGCATCTTCTGGCAGTGTTCTCGAACTCATGAACCAAACCATGAGATCATGACCAGAGCCAAAATCAAGGGTCGGATGCTTAACCGATTGAGCCACCCACGCACCCCCATACTTTCTTCTTTTGAGATGAATAGGATGCTATACTTATGCATCTAAATAAGCCAGACATAAAATGTATGTCTTTTTTGTGAACTTCACTGCCTTTACAATGTTGAGATTCAGGAGAGCACAGGCCTAAAAAGATGGAAAATAATCCTCCCAATTTCAGTTTAATGATACGCAGACTTTTTGAGCAGTTACCACATGTTAGACACTGTGCTAAATGTTATAAAATATGCAGAGAAGAACAAGGGCCCTCAAGAGGTTGACAAGCCAGTTAATGTGAGTGTGTGATTAGGTTAATGGCACAGGCTGAAACACCAAATTACAGGAGTACAAAGGAATGCCAAATAAGGGCATCTAGGCTGGTTTAAATAGAAGTGGACAAGAGTGGTGGATATGTAAAGAGTATTAGTAATAGTGGTGGAAGGCAATGTGGGAAAATAGACAAGCCATCTAAGGCCATTTAAATTCATCAGACTCTCCCAAGGCCAGAAGAGGGACATTGGAAGAATTTTAAGGTCAAGGAGAAAGGCATATGACCTAAAGCCACCAGACAATATATTAAATTTGGAGTTTATGAAAGGCTTTGATTAGGATCTGTAATAATTACAGCTGATAAATAAAACTATGATCAACTTTGCCATCCATTCATAATTGTATAATAATGAGGTGGATGATTTTATAGCATTAATACTAATGTACCAACTATACTTGGGATGAGCCGACCTCAACCACGTGGGTATGGGAGAAAGAAAGGCAAGAAGTGAAACGGAGCGGAAAAGCCTTCCTGTATGCTATGTGCCCAGAGAGATATCTGGAAAGTTCTAAGGCAAGACCAAGCACTATTTGCCTATTCATTATGTGCCCACATACAGATGAATCTTCCTTGAAAACTATCACCTGAAATTAATGCTTCTCTAAATACTGTCAGAATAGGTAAATTGTAAGGATCCATCAAATCTGTCCTTCAGCTCTCCACAGATCCACTGTTCTGGGCCAGCAAAGAGAAGCCGAAGGCTCAGTTAATGAGCCAATTATACAGCTATTTTGAGCTTCTCGTAGTAAAGCACATACAAAGTATTCAGGGATATATCTGGGTCTATTGTGGGTTGACTGTGTCCTTCAAAACAATACTTTGAAATTATAACCGTGGTACCTGGAAATGTGATCTTATTTGGAAATAGGGTCTTTCAGCTGAAATGCTGCAGTTAAGATGCAGTTAAGATGAGGTCATACTGGATTAGAATGGGCCCTAAATTCAATGACTGGTGTTCTTATAAGGGCAAAGAGAGTTGGAGACCTCTAGAGACACACAGGAAAGCAGGCCATGTGATTTCAGAGGCAGGGATTAGAATCAGGCATTTATAAGCCAAGGAAAGCCAAGAATTAATTGTCATTACCAGAAGCAGGAAGAGGCAAGAAAGATTCTTCTTACCAGAAGCAGCATGGCCCTGCTAGTACCTTGATTTTGTACATCTAGCTCCCAAAACTGTGAAAGAATAAATTTCTGTTGGTTTTAGCTACTCAGTTTGTGGTAATTTGTTATGGCAGCCCTAGATGGTGAATACGGACGACTCACAGAGTGTAGCATAGAAGCCAATTGACTCCCACATCCTTGGTGCTACATCTTTTTCTACCCATGACCCCTTGGGCAGAACTCTATCACCTGCCAGTTTCTATAAGAAATCCCATCACACTTAGCGCTTCATAATTTTTTGGTATGCTTTGATGAGCTTTTGAGAGGTCATTAGAAAGGGGTCGGTCACATTATGTCCCATAACCACATTCTATCGTGTTGACCTTCTCCCTCTTTTTTCTTCTTCTCACTTTCCTACCCTTTTCATTTCAGGAAAAAAAAAATACAGAGGTGCCTGGGTGGCACAATCAGTTAAGCATCCAACTTCGGCTCAGTTCATGATCTCACAGTTCGTGGGTTTGAACCTGCATCAGGCTCTGTGCTGACAGCTCAGAGCCTGGAGCCTGCTTCATATTCTGTGTCTCCCTGCCTCTCTGCCCCTCCCCTGTTCCTTCTCTCTCTCTGTCTCTGTCTCTCTCCCTCTCTCTCAAGAAAAATGAAAAATACATAAATTCTTTTTATTTTACACATAGCAGTTAATGGAATGTCTTTGGTATGTGAGTCTGTTCTTGCTTATCAAAGGATTTCTTTCTAATAAATACAGGCTCATCTCATGAGGAATTCTGGTGAATAACACTTTTCCATACCATTATAACTGCACCCCTTCCTCATTTAAGGTGGAATAAAATGGGCTCAAAGGGGTGAGGTGACTTGCTTGCTGGCCATGGTTCACTCATATGCTGGAGTTCCTCTGTCTTTGCTGACAGCCCATTGGAGCAACCCATTCTTCTTCCATGTTCTTGGAACACGTTCAACATGAAGAGCTTCTAAGGCCAACTCAAGCCTCATCTTCTTTACTGGCCCTGTCTTGAGATATCTCCAGGCAGGTTTTACCTCCTTAGATTTCCAGGGATCTCACTGTAGCCTTTGACCACACACTGTTACGTGTCTGAATAGCTTCATGTATTGCAATGGTATTTCCCACTCTGGATTGTAGGTAATGTGTGTAGGGAACATGGCTTTTAAGTTGAAAAGGATCTAGCAGGGGATGAGGAAACTGAGTCTACAACTGATTGCTGTGTGACTATAGGGGAATCTTTTATCCTGTTTCTTGGATTCCTCATGTATTCGCAGGTACTTTAATCATTAGAAAGTATTATTTTGCTATGCCTCACCTAGTCCATTACTTACTTGATGGACATGGTTGAGTTGACCTGATTAAATCTAATTAATTTTTAAACATGAGCAGTGCTCTGGAACATTGAAGTGTAGTTTCTACACATGTGTGCATGCATGGGATTTTTAAAAAGTCATGGTTTATATGCTGAAGTATTTTTTTTTCTACATTTATTTATTTTTGAGAAACAGAGAGAGACAGAGCACAAGTGGGGGAGGGGTAGAGAGAGAGGGAGACACAGAATCTGAAGCAGGCTCCAGGCTCTGAGCTGTCAACACAGAGCCCAGTGCGGGACTCGAACCCACGAACTAAGAGATGATGACCTGAGCCGAAGTCAAACGCTTAGCCGACTGAGCCACCCAGAAGCCCTGAATGCTGAAGTCTTAAGTCCTGGTTGTCTTCTTTATCTTTGTCTTTACATTGTGAACATGCTGAAGGATCAAAACCCTTTATGGAAGAATTTTTTTGATAGAAAAAGTGGCTAAAGTGAAAGCTCAGAAATGGATGACAGGGAAATAAAGCTCTATCATGATCTCAGAACATAGGTACAAAGAAAGAGACTGCAGGAGAGGAAAAAGGGGCTGTCCTGACAACAGACTCCTGGCGTGTACTCGACTGGATCCTGTGCTCTTAAACCAGAGCCAACCTGTCGTCATTCTCGTCAAGAACATTGCGCAAACACTGCGCTTACAATACAGAGTGGTCATTCAGTGCACACAGTAAGGGGTGACTCATCTGTACAGATTCAAGAACAATTATGAAACTGACCAAAAGCTGGTATTTTTATTGTCACCATTTGCCAGCAATTCTAAATGTCAGTGACAAAATACTCTCTGAAAAGAAACTTATGATCTGAGTTCTAACAATTGTTGAGATTACTGTTGAATTTAAGTAATAATTAAATTAATATATTGCTATTACTTATCCTTTAATAAGCAGTATTCTACACGAAACTTAATTTAAAGAATTCTGGGGCACCTGGGTGGCTCAGTCCGTTAAGCATCTGACTTTGGCTCAGGCAGGTCATGATCTTGGGGTTTATGAGTTCGAGCCCCGCGTCGGGCTCTGTGCTGACAGCTTGGAGCCTGAAGCCTGCTTCAGATTCTGTGTCTTCTCCTCTCTCTGCTCCTCCCATGCTCATGCTCTGTCTCTGTCTTTCAATAATAAAGAAACATTAAAAAATTTTTTTTAAAGAATTTTTGGTTATGTAGTTTACTGCAAAACATGTGGAGTCATCTATATACGTGTTCATCTCAGGCAAATGTTCCTTTGGTTCAGAGTTGTCCCAGCTTGCTGTGGGTATAGAAGGTATGTGGGTCCCCAGGGTTTGACATATTCCTGAGTTTAAACAGTAGATTAGAAATAAATAATAGTGAAGTGATTGTCAAGATATAGAAAAAAACTTGGCTTCTTCAATTCTATCATCTAAAAACAATTTGGTGTTTTTATTGGTATTTACAATTTAAAACAGTAAAACTGAGTGCAAATGGCAGGCATAGGTTTTTGTTGATAAAGACAAATTTAGCTTGCATGAAATATTTAACTGAATCCGAATATGCATTTTAAATTAAAATATTTTAAAATTAATTACTTTAAAGTTATTTTAAAAATCAAGAAAATAAAAAGTTATATAAGTGGCACTGTTTAATAATTCTTAAATTGTACCTTTTACAGACATTATATTATTTATTTATTTTTTTAGTTTATTATTATTTTTTCTTGTAATCTCTACACCCAACGTGGAACTCAAACTCACAACCCTATGGTCAAGAGTCACATGCTCTTATGCCTGAGCCAGCCAGGCATCCCAGATATTTTAATTTCATTAAAATTTATAAATTACCTACTGAACAGTGATTTTCATAAAATATTATTATGTGAAACTGTAGCCAATGGATCAAAGTTAAAACTGTTAGGAATATTTAAAAACCATTGAGGGGCACCTGGGTGTCTCAGTCGGTTAAGCATCTGACTTCTGCTCAGGTCATGATCTCATGGTTCATGAGTTCAAGCCCCGTGTCGGGCTCTGTGCTGACAGCTCGGAGCCTGAAGCCTGCTTCAGATTCTGTGTCTCCCTCTCTCTCTGCCCCTCTGCCACTCACGCTCTGTCTCTCAAAAATAAATAAACATTAAAAATTTTTTTAAAACCATTGAATAAATAGTTGTGCTTTTTTCCTTTTTTTGTACTATATTTATTTTAATTAAAATTAAAAAATTTTTTTCCTGGCAAAATTACGTTTGTGTAGTACATTAAAATTTGTTTCATTGTCTTCAGTTCTTTTCTGGCTGTTATCTTTATTTGTTTCATGTTACAGTTACTATGAAAATATTTTGGGGGTAGGGTTTACAAAATGGCCCACTCTAGATGTCCAGTCACTCGTGGTGTGCCACGAGATGGTGAAACTGATCTCAAGGGCCAAGTTCACAGGCAAGTGGGGCAAGCTCTAAGTTCAGGAATCTACTCTGCCACCACCTAGCAGTGTATTTGCTGCTGAACTTGCTTGATTTTCTTTCTTGTAATAAAAGAAGGTTTGAGGACATGATTTCCAAGTTGCTTTCTGTCTCTGAAATTTTGTGATTCAGATTGATTATTGTACCCATTACATGTACATGAACACCTACAGTGTGGGGTGCTTTCCAACTCAATATTCATTTTACAAAATTTCTGCCATTGCTTTTTGGATTCACCTACTGTTTAGACAGCTGTAAAAATGAGCCATATCAGTTGTTTCTTGGTCTTGGTATTCCATTCTAAATCTAATGTCATTTTCAGCATCAAAGTTATCTGCAAATGTCATCGTTTACTCAGACTTTTTTGGTCGATCTTTGAGTCTGGTGCCTTAGACCACTCAGCCATCCGGACACTGCTTGTAAATCTTTGCATGTATCAATTTGTCTACATTTTACCTGCCATGAGCTGCGTCTGAGCTACATTTCTGTTTCTGATAATTCTTATCAATACGGTTTCTTCAAAGTCTCCTTGGCCCACCTCTTAAGCTGATAGGCCAGTTTTAGGCAGACTTTTGCAAGGCTTGTGGAGCTGCAGCCAGATGGTGCTTTGGTTGGCTGTACTGGACGTTGCTGATGCTTCGTGGGGGACAGCCAAGGAAAGCGCTCATGGCTCACACGTGTGTAACCTGGGAATGCAAGGAGTTAATTTCTGTGGGGTCATCTTTGCAACAGGGAGCAGGAGCAAGTGAGTAAGTGCTTCCTCCTTTCCTCCCCTTGAAGGCAGTTCTGAAGTGCCTTTCACAGACCTCTCAGAAGGCTCCAGAGGATCAAGCAGAGTTGCTCGAAGCAAAGGCTGATGCATCCTGTGTTGGCTTTCTCTCCTCTGTCTCACCCCTCTGGATTTTCACAAGCCTTTGTCCCAGTCTCTGCCTGTGGTGGGAATTGAGGCCAATGCACCCTCAGGTGCAGTCTTGAGAGGAGGACCTAAGAAGGAGTCTAGTTGTGAGGGGGCAAGTTAGAGAGATACAGCTTGAGTGCTGTGAAGACCCAAGATTTGTTCCACATTTCAGTGGACTGGTCCCTGCATTTGAGCTCTCTTAGATGCCTCACCACCTTTGACAAATAGAGTGAAAAGAGGGACTCGCCCCTTTCCTTCCTTTTGCAAAAACTAAATTAAAGATGACAGGAATGTCCTCTCTACATGAAGACTCCCATTAGGGATGTCTGTAGGTCAAGTGTTATAGTATTTATCATTACTCCATTTAGAGTCCACTTTCCCAAGTGACCATAAACTGGTGCTTACAAAAGAAAGCTGCTCTTGCCTTTTACCTGCAGGTATGGATGCTGGAGAGGCTTCAGGGCGTCCAGCCTGGCTGAACTTGCTTAGGTGCACCTAGCTTGCTCCTGTAGCTAACTCACGCCCTGTCTTTCTTTGAAATGCTCTATGTGGCATGTTGGAGCAAATGACTTTCTGAAGCCGAGCCTAAAAGTTTTCCAAGCTGCTTTGTTGTTTTCCTGACAGACGAAAGAACTTACTGGGGCTATAATGAAAGGCAGACTGCGATTGCTGTCATGTCAAGAACGCTGCAGTCGGGAAAGTCGACATGATTTCATGGCTAATGATTCACTCGCTAATATCAGTGTGGGCTGCAGTGAGGATAACCAAGTTGAGCTGTCTTAGATCAAATGATTCAATTAGGCCAGCTGTCCCTATTTGTCATGGCTCAACTCGCTTTCAAATTACCTTTCCAAAGTGCATACGTGCCTTAGCATAGAAGTTAACAGCTCAACTGTTTTACAAAAAAGGGATACTTAGGCATGATTAGAAAAAGTCACTTTTTTTTTTTTTTTTTTTAAATCCACACAGACTTCTTCCCCTTCCCATACCCGTTTCCCATAGGAGATACAGTATGTATTTGCTTAGCTAACCCTGAAGCTATTGTCAGTATGGTTTTGCTACTGAAACCTTCTGGGCATCTCATGGCAAGAAATTGTTAATTTTAAAAAGGAATGTCTAAGTTGCTGGAGGAAATAGTGCCAAGGTTAAGATGCCTTTTCCCACCAGCTTCCAATCCTTCCATTGGCAATCAAGCAAATTTAGGGTCAGAGAAGAGTTTATGTTACATATCTGGATTTTTTCCAGAGCTGATGGAGAAACACAGGGATGAGAAGTAAATTGGCTTCAGGTCAGCAGGGGAATATTACAAAAATATGATGTAACTAACCGTTATTTAGAAGGTAAGAGAGGTCCCGAATTTTAGTCTTTGCTTGTGAGATATGTGAACACTCCCACTGTCCTGGGGGAGAAACAGCCCGAATGAAAGAATGAGTCAGGGAACATTTGTCTTCTGCCTCCTGCGTGAGGGGGGCTGCACAGACACAGTGGGAAAATAGAACAAAAATCAGGAGCTTAATTTCTACCCCACGGGGCCTTGCAACTAATGACTCTGAAATCTTGTAGTGTTTTGGGGATCGTGGCTATTGGAAAGATAAAGACAAATTGAAGTAAGTTTAGAGTGGAATAACAGATATAGCCAAAGAAACAGGGAGCTTAATCTAAAAGGGAAAAATATATTGGGCCATCTGGGTGGCTCAGTCAGTTAAGCATCCAACTCTTGATTTCAGCTCAGGTTATGATCTCAGGGTCATGAGACTGAGCCCCACATCAGACTGAGCATGGAGCCTGCTTAAGATTCTTTCTCCCTGTCTCTCTCTGGCTCTCCCCTGCTCTCTTTCTCAAAAATAAATAAATAAATAAACAAATAAACAAACAAATAAATAAACAAAAGGGAAAAATATTAAAAAGTTAAAAAAAAATCCTTCCTTCCAATGTAATAGCAAAGGGTGGAATCTTAAGTGCTTAAAAACCTATCATGAAAAGGGTCAAACTGCTGTGTAAAGGGGTGACCTAGAAAAAATGAGATAAATGCCATAAGACTCTTGAAATTTCTCTGTCTTGAAATGTTCTCAAAAGGGCAGTGAGGAATATAACTGTGAGGACATTCCTGGTAGGTTTGTTTTAATGGATTCACCATTCCCTCTTCTTTCCATTACATTTGAAATCAGATTTATCTTATACACAACTCAGGACACCAATAGAAAGAATGTAGTCCCCTACTGTGAGGCCATTGTAAACTGTTGCCCCAGGCTCTTGCTTTCCATTTATTCTTGTTTTAAGGACCATTTCAGCTATGCTTCAACCCTTGATGATTTCCACAATCTCTGAGAAAAAAGAAAACATATGTTCAAGGTTTTGTTTTTGCTTTCTTTCTTTCTTTCTTTCTTTCTTTCTTTCTTTCTTTCTCTCTTCCTTTCTCATCTGTAGGTAACATGCATTCCTAGGCAAAGAAGAAAAAAAAGGGTAGGATTCTTTTGGTTTACCATGGTGTTTCAGGTATTGGTTATGTTGACTTGTTGATTGCTTTTAATGTTGTTACCCCTCGAAATAAGGAATATCATGTGCCGGCAGCTTCAAAACTCAAGCACAGCTTGGAGACCTTACCAATTTATTGGAAGTTCATCTAGAGTCCAGCCTGGTTCTGGTGTCCAGAGTTGTTGTTGTTGTTGTTGTTTTCTCTTTATCAGTGCCAGGAGTTGTGGTTCTCCCCTAGAGCTCACCATTTTGTAGGCTTACTTCTCTGTGCCTGCTCCTTTTGCTTTTGCCTCACTAGGATCTTGCTCTGTTTCTCCCGATGTCTTGAGCTCAGACTGCCCCAAAGAGCCTGAATTAGTCCAGCCCATTGTCTCCACTGGCAGAGCTGTCACAATAAATACATTTAGGAGATGGAGCCAGGAGCTCAGTGGCCCTGGTCTTGTCAGCTTTTGTCAGGGGCAGGGTCATGTGGCACCAGCAGGGCTAGTTATGGAGCAGGAACTCCTGGGAGAAAGGCTCTGGCGGAGTGTTACAAGTTGAATTGTGTCCATCTCCAAGTTCATATGTTGAGACCCTAACTCCCAGTATCTCAGAACATGACTGTTTTCAGAGATAGGACCTTGAAAAGGTAATTAAATTAAAATGCAGTCATTGTGGAGCACCTGGATGGCTGACTTTGGCTCAGTCTTGAGCCAAATTAAGTGTCTAAATTAAGTGTCTGACTTTGGCTCAGTCATGATCCTGTGGTTTGTGGGTTTGAGCCCCACCTCGGGCTCTGTGCTGATAGTTTAGAGCCTGGAGCCTGCTTCGGATTCTGTGTCTCCTTCTCTCTGCCCCTCCCCACCGCTCACGCTCTCTCACTCAAAAAAAAAACAACATTAATTTTTTTTTAAACTTTAATAATAAAAATGTGAGGTCATTGCATTGGGCCCTAACCCAGTATGTTAGGTGTCTTTATAATAAGAAGAGGAAATTTGGTCATAGGCAGGCACAGAGGAAAGACCATGTGAAGACCTAGGGAGAAGAGGCTGTCTACAAGCCTTGGAGAGCGGGCCCAGAAGGGACCAACTCCACTGACACCTTAATTTCAAACATTTGGTGTCCAGAATTTTGAGAAAATAAAGTTCTGGGCATTTAAGCTACCTGGTCTGTGGTGCTTTTTATGGTAGCCATAGTGAACTAATACAGGCTGGCCAGCAGTTTGAGGTGGGATGATGTTGTGAAAAGAGCTTGAAATGGAAAGTTTGGTGATAGGCCTTATTGTTATTCTACCGGGGGATTGCAGGCAAGTCTCTGTGTGTTGAGTCCTCAGTTTCCCCATCTGTTAAATAAGGAGGTTGGGATTAGGTGAGCCAATGCTGTAACATGCAGGCCTCCTAAGTGACCCCATCTGAGGTCTCCTCTGTCCTGCTTCTACAGCTCATTCAGAGGTGGGCATGCAGGGGCTCTGTGGAGCACAGGCCTTTGGGGTAGTCATTCATTGCTAACCTGCCATCCTGTCATGGCCCACAGTTTCCTTTCCACAGCAACTTTCGTACTTTTGCCTATGTTTCCCTAAAACTAGGGGAATACCTGCCTGGAGACATAATTAGCCTAATTCCCCCACTGGTAGGAGGGTGGCTGCAGGCAGGCGATGCTGTGCCGCTGTGACTCACCAAATTCTAAAATAACATTCGGCCGTGGGCTCCAGCATCGCAAACAGGACACAACCGGATGACCTCCGCTCTTCTTCCTTCTCCTTTGTCCTCCTTTCCCATCCTCACATAGCCTGGAGGTTCTGCTTCCAGGGGCCAGCCTTGTGCCTCCTGACCCGACAACAGCTAAGAGCCTGCTTTGCATGGTGAAGGAGGGCTACCTGACCTCATTGCTGGGTACAGGATACACTGAGAAGCTACTCACTTCCAAGGGGCCTCATGATGTTTTTTTGTGATCTCATGACTAGGGCAGGTAAAATGCCAAGGAGGAAAAAATGTTTACTTAGGGGCTTGAAGCTGAAAGACAGAGATTTTTATCCTTATCCTGGCCTTTTCCCTATAGTTCCCTGAAACTCTGAGGTCCCAGCTTTGAGGTCTGGACCCCATGCCTTACACTTGTAGGCACTGGATTGTCACTGTTGCTGCTTCTTTGTGGAGAGAGGCAGAAAGGAAGTTTCTTTACTCTCCTAAATGAGGGTGTTAGGAGTCAAATTGTACCCCGCCCCCCATTCATATATGGGTGTTCTCACCTCCAGTACCTCAGATTGTGACCTTATTTGGAAATAGGGGCATTGCATATGTGATTACTTAAAATGAAGTCATAGTGGAGTAGGGTGGGCCCCTGATCCACTATGACTGGTGTCTTTATAAAAAGAATGTCAAGCCAAAAGAAAGAGACACGTACAGAGGGAAAGTCATGTGGAGACAAAGGAGAACATCTATAAGGAATGCCAAGGATTGTTGGCAAACACCAGAAGTGAGTGCAGAGGCATGGAACAGATTCTCCCTCACAGCCCTCAGAAGGGACCATGCCTGCCACGATCTCAATTTTGGGTTTCTAGCCTTCAGAACTGTGAGATAAGACATTTCTATTGTTTAAGCCACCAAATGTGTGATACTTTATCATGGACACCCTAGCAAACTAATGTGGGAGGGGGGAGGTCTTTGGAACGTATACTCTCCCCAGAACTTGTGATAGTCTAGTTTTACATCTCTGTGCTACAGTCTTTATGTCCCAGCCCTAAGAATAGCTTTCTTGAGGAGAGAACACAGTGTGCCATTAAGTTAATTGGCAGTAAAATCGACTGGGCCATTAAGACATGGCCCAGTCCCTGCTCCATAGCTGTCCTACCCTGAGTCATGTCATGTGTGTCATGCTCCTCTTGTGGTTCCTGCTACTCTCCAGAGACCTGGAGTGTCCTATGTGTTTCGCACCGAGAACACGTGGTACTGGTACAAGTCAAGTCCTATTGTTCCATTTCTTGACTTTCAGAGTTCAGCAGAGATCTCCATTCCTCCAGAAAGCCTTTCCTGACTCCCTGTCCCCATGGGCCTGAGCTAAGGGCTCCTCCCTCCTATGTGTTTTTACAGAAACTTAAGCTTTTCCCCTCACAACACGTAGCCTGCCCCTTAATGGCTTGCTTATCTACCTCTCCTCCTAGATTTTGAGTCCAGGGGCTGTGTTCTGATTGTTTTTGTGTCTCCAGAAGCTGAATAGAGTATCTGACAGCTAGCCCATTCTTAATTAGTATTTGGTAAATGAATGAAGAAATGAATAGATAGGTTATGTTCAGTTCTGAACCCAAAAACTGCACCAATGCTGGGTGAGGATGCAGCTCATTAAGTAAGGCTGCTTTCTGGTGCCTGAAGAACTCAAAACAGCTTTGATTCAAAATGTTGGCAAAATAGACTGCCTCCACTATTTTGACTTTTTCAGAAATGAATTGATGAGGTAATACATTTTGAAGCAATGCCACAGAAATATACCATGTTGTGCTTTTGAAACTGAAGTATGACAGTGAGGTTGTGTTTCTGGCTTATGTGTTTGTCATAGTGAAAGGGGATTTATTTACTGGCCTCCACCTATAACTGCACACTCTAGAAGTGGCCTTCCTCTTTGGAGTTTGGTTTCCCTTCCTCCATAGGTGGAGGAAGAGAGTTGGCACATGGAAATGTGTAATCTGCTATAAGGAAACAGCCAGCCAGGCCATCCTTGGCTATTGTAACACTCCTCCAGTATTTATGAATATTTGCTAAAATGATCTAAGCACTTGATTGTAAAGCTCAAATGTAGAGTCTCTGGGGTTCTAGAGTACCTAAGCTACAACCCACACTTGTGGAGATGCCCTATTGAAAAAAATGACCTGAATTTTCTGGGTGCAAGCATCTAATTTATGCAGCTCTGCAAAGCTAATTTCAGTCACGCAGTGAACATGTGGCACGATGTATTCCAGGCTAGGGCTGGCTTTGCTTATGTAGTCTTGCATTGTTAAATGTATTTGTTTCTTACCCCTGCGTATTTAATTGCATATATAAATATAACTACGCTTTAAAAATCTTGCCTAAGGCAGGGAGGGCAATTTGTGGAATTAATGCCCCCATTTCGGCCTCCTACATCTATGGAGGCTTCACTAATTGGTAATAGCATCCTGTCTGCCACCATGTTGGAGGGCTACTTCAGAGTCCTCTCCAGAGCCCCTCATGTGGCCACTGTCAAAAGCAAGAGATCAAAGCTCAGCTATGTAGTATTATTATACCTCATTAAACCAAATAAGTAAAATAAAACAAATCAAATCCAGTAAAAACTAAATAAAAGAAGGTAAATAAATGAAATAATTTTTTAAATCTTTATTTATTTTTGAGAGAGAGAGAGACAGAGCGTGAGCAGGGGAGGGGCAGAGAGAGAAGGAGACACAGAATCCGAAGCAGGCTCCAGGCTCTGAGCCATCAGCCCAGAGCCCGATGTGGGGCTCGAACCCACAAACTGCGAGATCATGACCTGAGCCGAAGTCGGACGCTTAACTGACTGAGCCACCCAGGCAGGCGCTCCTATAAATGAAATAGTTTTATTTGCAACTTACCATTTAAAACAGGTTACCAGACTTTTTCTGTAAAGGACTGGATAGTAAATATTTTTGGCTTTAATTTTTTTTTTTTTCAACGTTTTTTATTTATTTTTGGGACAGAGAGAGACAGAGCATGAACGGGGGAGGGGCAGAGAGAGAGGGAGACACAGAATCGGAAACAGGCTCCAGGCTCCGAGCCATCAGCCCAGAGCCTGACGCGGGGCTCGAACTCACGGACCGCGAGATCGTGACCTGGCTGAAGTCGGACGCTTAACCGACTGCGCCACCCAGGCGCCCCTATTTTTGGCTTTATAGGCCAGATATGGTCTTTCTGTTGTATGGTTTTATTTGATTATGTTTACTTTTTTGTTTTGTTCTTCTGGATTTTTAAAAACAATTATTTAAAACTATAAAAACCAGTCTTAGCTCCTGAGCCACACGAAAATGAACTGCAGGCTGTCTTTGGTTCATTGGCCATAGTTTGCTGACCTCTGATGTAAAACACTGTGTTTTACAGTATGTAAAGATGATCGTAGTGTTTACCATTGAAATCTTTTGTAGATGTAACTCCAAGAAGGACCTAGGGCACCTATTTCATGTGCAGGATTATATAAAGTTATGAAATCCCAACATGCATAATTCATGTTACGTTGGATACTGAAAATACAATGCTTGTGTAAATAGGGCATGAATCATATGTTCTTATTGAGTTATATAGTTTGCAGCATAGGAAGGGCATAATAATCCCCAAATCTGTCTGCTTAGATGTAACTTACAATCTTGCTTCCCACCCCCCCACCCCCACCCCCCCGGCCGAATCTGTTGAATAGGTAGAATTTGGAAGTCCAGGCAGGGGTTTGAGTGTAGACATCTGTGAATATCTGATTGGCATCAAAACTTATCTCACAGTGGGTGGAAGTGTAACTTGTGGAGACTAACGACCTAGAAAAACCCGTCTGCCCTGGATATGAGATCTGAGTGTGATATGAGGCTTCAGGAAGTTGCATTTGCCTAGGACCCATGTAAATGGCTGCATCCTTCACGCATTCACCTGTTTGTATCTCCTATTCAAAAGGAAACTCCAGAGACTCACTGCACATGGCTGTGGTGTCTGTCTCTCATGTGATATCACTTCCCTTTATTTTCTAAAGGGATCTTTGGTCCTCCTGTTTTCAATTTGTAGAAACTGGTGATTCCAAATTCAGTGCTGCATTGCTGTGCATTTCTTTTTTTATTTTTCACCCCTAAAGTCAAGCAACTCTCATGGATACATATGACCAAGATGAGGACCAAGAGGTGAATAGAAATATATTGGTGAAAAAAAGTGCAAACAGAATTGTGTTGATCTGGGTGATTCTAGAAACAAGAATAAACCCAGAACTCTCTTTCTGGAGCATAATACCATCAAAGTAGGGCCATTACTTAGAATAATCTTCAGGAATGCAAAATTGGCAACTTGCCCCACGTTGTCAACTTGCGAATTGTACAAACATGTTGGATTATTATTGTCTGTCTTCACTGAACATATGCCTTGCTAGGTGTGGATAGTCTAAGAAGGTATGGGAAACCTGTCTGGGCTTGTGTTTGCTGTATTAGGGCCTCACAGAACAAATCCACTGAATTTCAAATAGATCCAAGTTATCCTTCCATTTCTGTTGCATTCCTTTTTTGTTTCCTGCCACTTTGTAGGAATATAAAGTATATATACACACATGTATATTATAGATGGATATAGATTGATATGGATATCAATATGTATATAGACAGATATCCAGATATATAAAATCCAGGTTTATGATGCAACATGAAACATTTATGCCTGCCTTCCCTGTTTGACAGCATAGCTAGGTAGAAGGTATTAATTATGGTACAAGTGTATGATTTCATTGTTGTCATAATCTCTTGGCATGTAGTAAGTCCTCAATCATTATTATAGACTCCATGGGTAGGGTTCGAGTCATGGCTCCACTCTTTAGCAACTGTGTGTTCTAAATTTTTTTGAGGCTTAAATTTTTTTTATCTGTAAAATACAGCAAATAGTAATAGCTAATTTATAAGGTGGTTGTTCTGATTCAATGAGACACTATATTTGATAAAAGTTCCTTATACAATGTAGAGAGTTATATAAATGTTAATTAATTTAATTTAAACATATATTGGCAATATTTCTCCCCTCTGGCTTCTTGCCCAGCAACTGTTCCAGGCCCCAGAGATCTGTGCTGGCTGTTTCCATAAGACATCGGTGCAGATGAAGCATGTGGTGGCGGCTGAGTTCTCCACTTCCATCTGGATGTTTTTGGCATTGCACAGACATTGTTTCAGAATGCTGAAGTCACAATGCAGCCTAGTATTAAAAAAAAATCCCCACACGGTATCAATTGTGTGTAGTCAAGTGCTCAGTGTGTAGGTTCTTGGCCTCTGGGAACTTACCTTCTCAGGCCTCCTGACCCACAGGTAATTACCATGACAGGTAATGCTGTTGGGAGGCTTTGGTTTGATCTTCAGGAACACACATCTTTTTCCTTCCACGAGATGAGTATCCTTAAACATCCTGACAGGGAGTCATTTTGGAAAAATCTATATATCAAATAACTATGCCTCAGAAGTTAAAAAAAAAAAAACAAACATAGAATGTTTTATAATCCAGAAATTACTATTTAGATGTGATAAGTACTTAATGATGATGGGGCAAGTGATAATGTTGGAGGAAGAGGTTTGGGTCCTTAAAACTAGGCCACTTATGACTGCCAACATTATATGACCAGAAGAGGGTGGTGAGAAGAGCTCAGGGTCAGGCGTCTGACTCAATACAGCTCTTGTTCTGCAGAGAAATAAACCCATCGGCCAAGAAACAGTCAAATGCAGGGATTCAGCACTAGTTCAGGGTCTTGCCATGGCCAGGAGTATTTCTTGTCTTGCTTTCAAATAGGAGGTGAGAGCTTGACTGCCAGGAACATAAGCCCCAAGTCAGGAACATAAGAACTTAGAGTCAAATGGTCCTGGCTCTCCATCCAACTTTCCCTCCTTCCAATGCTCAGTTTGTCTGTTTCCTTTCATTGCACCAAAAGAATCCATTCTCTTCCTGTGACCATAGCTAGCAAGCCTTGTGCAGACCTTTTTTTTGGGAGCTGGGAGACCTGGGTTTTTGCTCTGCATTAGTACCAGCTAGTCAGTGGTGTGGTCCTGGGCACCTGGGCATTGGTTTCCTCTTCTGAGTTAAGAAAGGATTGAGCCAGATGCCTCTTGGTGTTTCTTCTCGATTATATTTCTCTATCACGAGTATGTTGGAGAAGGTAGGATGCTGTGCCTAATTTATATTCTCAATTTTACTGCTCAAAAAAGTCTATAATGCAGGCAAACAAGTTTTTTATTTGCTGTTAATTAGCATCCCTCCCCTTTGCTCCCACATGTAGAAGTAAAGCTGGTACTTTTTGTACCAGCTTTTTGTTTTGGTTTTGTTTTCCTTTACCTGCAAGTGTCACTGAGAATGGAATCTCATGATCACTACAGATACAGGGGGCAAGGCTATTAAACATAGTCAGTTCTTGTTTTTCATGGTAGTTAGGTTCTAAGCAGCCATGAATGCTGAGTTACTGAATAGTGAACCATTACTCTTAGGGGAAATAGAGGGTTAGGTTCCCTCAAGCCTCTGGTTACAACTTTTCATCAGTCAGTCATTTGCAACTTTGTTTATGTGTGTTTCTGTTCAAAGACATATATATTTAATACATGTTGTTGATTCATTGACAATGAACTCAGGACCCATGTCTACTGGAAGCTGATCCAACAGAAGCATTGTCTCTGTGAGGTACATCCAACCTTTCTGTTCTTAGAAGCACTAGACACATGCTGCAACACTACATTTGTAGGCAATGGAATTTTAATTTCAATTTTAAACAGTGGAATTCCCACTAAAAAGCACAAAATGTGAAAAAAGTGGCACTCCATACACCATGAAAGGGACACTTGTTTGTAGCTGAGAGCTGAAATAAGAAGGCAGAGCATTACCTTGTTCAACCTCCGTGGGAAGTGTGCAAGTTGGGCAACTCAGATTCTGCTCCATGCCGCTTATGTCTTTGAATGGTTGTCCGAGAGCCACGGTATTGATTTTGTGGTTACACACAAATTTCAGTGAACAGGTAAATTTTCAAATACAGAACCTGCAAAAAAAAAATGAGGATCAACCCTATGCTATATGAGATCACAGTGGGTTTCAGTTTGAGGGAACACGATTCTCTGCTTTGTTTGAAGCCCATGTAGATTACTATTTGTTACGGTGATGCCTAGTCTCTAAACAAATCTCTAAACAAAGAAGATAGAAATTAAAGTGGCTGAAAGAAACTAGAGGCTTATTTTTCTCTCTTATGGGACCATATAAATGCCCCAAAGTGGGCTCTTCTGGGTGGAGTAAATGGCTTGCCCTCATCAGGTTGCAGGTGGCACATCTGTGTTTCAGCTCAGGGAAGATAAAGAAAATAAATGCAGGGCAAAGATCCCTTCTTAAGAAAGTGATACAGGTGTTGCACACATCACTTCTGCTCAGATTCTAATTTACCAATGCAGGCTGGAAAATGCACTTCTCATGGGGAAATCACAGGTCCAGGCAGAAGTGTCAAATAGATTTTAGTGGTCCTACTCTATAGGAATAACACTGTATTGCATTAACTACACTCAATGATATCATTCATTTTATTTTATTTTTTATTTTTTAATGTTTGTTTATTTTTGAGAGAGAGCAAGAGAGTGCAAGCAGGGGAGGGGCAGAGAGTGAGAGAGGGAGACACAGAATTAGAAGCAAGCTCCAGGCTCCAAGCTGTCAGCACAAAGCCTGACATGGGGCTCAAACCCATGAACTGTGAGATCATGACCTGAGCTGAAGTCGGACGCTTAACCAACTGAGCCACCCAGGTGTCCCGATATCCTTCATTTTAAAGCCACGAGGCATCAACTGCAGTACAAGAGTGAAGCTGATATGAAACAAAAACAGACACTCAGATCAATGCAACAGAATAGAGAACCCAGAAATGGACCCACAAACATATGGCCAACTAATCTTTGACAAAGCAGGAAAGAATATCCAAAGGAATAAAGACAGTCTCTTCAGCAAGTGGTCCTGGGAAAACTGGACAGAGACATGCAGAAGAATGAACCTGGACCACTTTCTTACACCACACACAAAAATAAACTCAAAATGGATGAAAGACCTAAATGTAGGACAGGAAAGCATCAAAATCCTCGAGGAGAAAGTAGGCAAAAACCTCTTTGATCTTGGCCGCAGCAACTTCTTACTCAACACGTCTCTGGAGGCAAGGCAAACAAAAGCAAAAGTGAACTATTGAGCATCAGCAAAACTAAAAGGCAACCGACAGAATGGGAGAAGGTATTTGCAAATGAGATGTCAGATAAAGGGTTAGTATCTAAAATCTATAAAGAACGTATCAAGCTCAACACCCCAAAAACAAATAATCTAGTGAAGAAATGGGCAAAAGACATGAATAGACACTTCTCCAAAGAAGACATCCAGATGGCCAACCGACACATGAAAAAAATGCTCAATATCACTCATCATCAGGGAAATACAAATCAAAACCACAATGAGATACCGCCTGACACCTGCCAGAATGGCTAGCATTAACAACTCAGGCAACAGCAGATGTTGGGGAGGATGCGGAGAAAGAGGATCTCTTTTGCATTGTTGGTGGGAATGCAAGCTGGTGCAGCCAATCTGGAAAACAGTATGGAGGTTCGTCAAAAAATTAAAACTAGAACTACCCAGGACCCAGCAATTGCACTATTAGGTGTTCATCCAAGGGACACAGGTGTGCCATTTCGAAGGGACACATGCACCCCCATGTTTATAACAGCACTATCAACAATAGCCAACGTATGGAAAGAGCCCAAATGTCCATCGATGGATGAATGGATAAAGAAGAAGTGGTATATCTACACAATGGAGTCTTACTCGGCAATCAAAAAGAATGAAATCTTGCCATTTGCAGCTACGTGGATGGAACTTGAGGATATTACGCTAAGCGAAATTAGTCAGTCAGAGAAAGACAAATGTCATATGACTTCACTCATATGAGGACTTTAAGACACAGAACAGATGAACACAAGGGAAGGGAAACAAAAATAATATAAAGACAGGGAGGGGGACAAAACATAAGAGACTCTTAAATATGGAGAACAAACAGAGGGTTACTGGAGGGTTTGTGAGGGTGGGGTGGGTTAAATGGGTAAGGGGCATTAAGGAATCTACTCCTGAAATCATTGTTGCACTATATGCTAACTAACTTGGATGTAAATTTAAAAAATTAAATTAAAAAAAAGAGTGAAGCTGATAGATAGACTTAATGTATTATTGATCTATTCTTAAAACTTGCTTTGGATTTTTAGATCTAAGGAGGCTACAGCCAAGCATCTGACATGATAACTATGTTGAAAGGAAGTCCTTGGTCAAATATCAAAACAGCAAATTGACCTGACAATATTTAGCTCAGATATGCAGTCTGTTAAATAGTTAATAATAAACTGCTATTCCATTCATTTGGCATAAAAAATTCATGTGTCAGGCACAGGTGAGGTTATCTGAAGAAAGTGTTATTGGGTGCTGGGCAATGGACATAGAGGGAGAAGAGGCCTGGGTGTAGAGGAGATGGGTGCTTTGGAGATACAAAGCCGGCTGAAAAGTCTCAAAAGCTGCTTAGTGATAGCGAGGTAAGAGTGGCAGGTGGCCGAGTATTGAGCCTTGCGGCTTGAGGGCCTCTGATCACTCCCTTTGGGCAAAATACCTTGGCAAATAAACTGACTAATTAATTTTTTTCATATTCAAGGTAGAATATAAGTTCTACACGGCCCTCAGGGAAGATGGGAATTTCTCGGACTAGGAGCTATGGACCTAGATTTGAGTAGTAGTCTTACCACTTGTCATCAGACTTTGCAGCAAGGATACAACCTCTCTAATCCTCAAGCTCCTCACTTATAGGCTGGGGCTAACAATAGCCCTTATCACGTGGGATTAACTCAGTTTATGGGATGTGAAGAGCTAGTACACTGTCTGGCACATGGTAAGTGCTTTTAAAATGTTCACCTTGCTGGTGAAGAATGGGAAGAGGAAGAAAAAGACAAGGAGGAGGATTTGAAAGGATAATTTGAGGTTTGAGGGACATGTAAAAAGAAGATACGGGATTTGTGGAAATCTTAAACCAAGAGGCTAGAAGGAAAGAATGATAGGAAGAAAGGCATGGAAGCAGGGAAACTTAGGGTATGTTCCAAGAGTAGCATCTAGTCTCTTTACTTTCTTCTGTAGGACATGTGGAAGGATGGTGAACGCTAGGGTAAGAAAGAGAAGTGTGACATGATTATGAGGGGCCAGGAAAAACAGGCTGAGATCTCTCTTTCAAATTAGGTAAACAATGGAAACTACCATAGTTTTTTAATCCATATGACTGAGGTGTTTTGTAAAAGCAATCCCTATGATTTCTAGAATCTCAGGATTATGCTACTGAAGGGAAATGGAGTGAACTTTTATTTCCATTTCCTTGCCACTCATTCTCCCACCTATTTACAAGTCAGGATTTGGTTTGCAGATGTACCAACGTTCTACTCTCAGCTCATCTGAACAGAGGTATCAGAAATTGGAAACCAGTCTAGGCACTTCAAGCAGGAAGGACTTAATACAGGAATTAGAGGTTTATGAAACCAGTGAAAGAAGGGGGGAGTGAGTGTCAGGGAAAACTGTCACTAGTGGGCAGGAAATAAAAAAATGCCACAATCACACAAGTTCTGGCAATGATCTCAGCTAGTTGCCATGTCAAAGTTTAATGATTTGCAGGAAGCTGCCTGGAAGCAGCCATCAGAATCTCACAACCACCCACTGCCAAAGCCCACACGCCCACCTGTTGCTGCCTGGGAGAAATGATGACTTTTGTATTTCCTTTGGCTTTTAATCTCAGGCTAGTTCTCTCTCACTGTCAGGACCTAACTTGGAGCCTTGCAGGCAATGTAGCTCCGAAGCTTCCAAATCTGTGGTGGGGAAACCATAAAAGAGGGAAAATGGTGCCATATTGCTGACACATAATCTGACACCTCTGTGTAGAGTGTTGTCCTGGCTCCAGGTAGTGGACGTACTCATCTCTGGCTATTTGGAAGAATTCAGGGGTGAACATTTGTCCTAAACTTATCCAATTAGAATAAGTCTCAAGGCTTTTCATGGGACACTAAAAAACAGGCTTCCTCTATTTTGCTGTAATTCAATTTGAGAAGGCAGGAATCTAAAGACTCAGGAGCCATCTTGCATTCAAAAGGTTAGAATTTGCCAGACAATAACACCCAAAACACAAAGGAAAAGAGAACTAAACTAAGAAATCAAGTTCTGATGACTCACTCGAGCTCCTGAATTCAGCCATGCTTGAAGCTAATCCTATTACCAGACTTATCAATTTTATGAACCAATTAATTGCCTCTTTGCATAAACCATTTGGGTTAGGTTTTCTGTCACTTGTAACTGAAGACTAGTTAGAAGATCATGGTGAAAATGGTCCAGTTTGAGTTCCACAGATGTTTATTTTGAGATGTAATAATTAATAAAACATAGATTTTGATCCTAAAGATCTCATTAACTAGACACATTCACAACTAACTATAATCCCAGCAAAATAAAATCATCCTTGATGCCAGATTTTAGCCCAAAAGCATAAAGCCTGACCAGTCTTGAATGTGTCAGAAGTCAGAAGGCAGAATACCCTTGGACACATATTGCAAATAGCAAATACAGTTGTCTCTGTTGTCCCAGAAATTCCATGGTTCCTCAGGCAAGTGGCTCACCAGGAACAACAATGGAAATGACATGCAATAGAGGTATAGAAAAAATATCTGGGCATTAATGTTATTTTTCAAAAGCAGCCAATTCTGGATAAAGGAAATCATTTTGACCCAAAGCTTTGTTACTGTTTCTTTTCTTCCTTTACTCTGTTACCCACCCTCAACAAAATGTTTTAGTGGAAGCAAGGCCATATCGATCATCATAGTTTCAGAGGATGTCATGGGAAAATGTCAGTCTTATCTTGAAGGTACAATAAGGACTTATTTTTTGTCATCCTGTTGTAGCTCTCTAAGGGGAGGGATGGTTTTTGTTGCTTCATATGCATGTATACATGCCAATATGTGCATGTATGCATATTCTCACTGTTAAAGTGTATGGCAATGGTGTTGGATACCTAGTCTTGCTTGGTGGCATTTTGCAAAATGTACACTCAGAATACCCTGTGTTAGGCAGTAGTCCCAGGATATCTGGGACTCCAGAGCTCCAGAATAAAGAGAAGATTTGCTAAAGCTCCATTTATAGATGACTTAACTTGGGAAGGTTGTTTCTCTATGGGCAATGCTTATCTTAATCAAAGATGAAGACATTTGGGGAAACTCATTCATAACTATAGCTCAGTATTATTAAATGTCATTCCATGGAATAGATTGAATCTAAAGGGAGATTTTAATTAAGGAGCCAGTGTTACACTTACTAATTAGCCCTTGCTTGCTTATTTTCTTTCACAAGCAGATTTCTTGTCAAGAGTTGAAAATGTCTCTATAAATGCCTATCTCTGTCCATATGGCTGCCTCTAAGTCACATTGTTCATGGACTTTGATAGGGAGAGCTAGGCGTTAAAGACGCTGGTTAGAGCAGTGTCCCTTCTGCTCCAGGTACCGTGGATGAGAGGCTTCCTCCATTCCTCAGAATGAACTGATTATTCTTTAAACATTAGAAAATGCTCTGACTGTGTCATATATGAACTATGTTGGTTTGGAGTGATATCTTTTTTTCTTGGCAAGAGTACTGTCATATCCCTTTTATTTTCCCAATTAATTATTAAATCCCTTTCATCTGTTTATACTAGCAGGGTGTCCATTTTTTGCCTCTTGTGCTTTTCTGTGACTCTAAATTACCCGAGGCCTCTAGGCATTTACTTAGTCTTAAGACGTGACTTGCACTTCCAAATACTGGGCAAGGAGAGAATTAAGAAATCATATCAGTCCTTCGGTGTGTTCCAGTTCTAGATGGCTCTTGATTTCAGGCTGCTGAAAGCCAAAAGCTGATGCAGCTTAGTCCATCCTTATCCACTTCCCTTTTAGGCTTTTGAGGTTAAAGGTCTGAATTTACATATTACATGATTTGTCATCATACCCAAAATACAAATATCATGCTGCTATATGGCATCTACCTTTCCACTTATAGTATAGGACTTGGCTTGGATTCTAGGTCCCCAATTTAGACTACTTGCCCCTGTATGGAGTGTCCCTCTTTGGGGCCCTTGGTTTCCTTTCTTGCCAGGCAAAGTCAGCTAGAAACATTCTAACCCATCAGACAAATACAATGTGATTGAGTCTAAAAAAGGAAAAAGTCAGATTTTTAAACTCTTTCCCCTTGAAATACCCCTTGATCTTTATATGAACTTACCTGCTGTCTTGGTATCCAGACCTCTCTACAAAGGGGTTGCCTGAGGGACAGTCTTTGACAAGCTACAAAGAATCCCATTTTGCTTTTCCTCCAAGGTTTTGGGTGACTTCATATTCAATATGTGTTCAAAGAAGAGAGGCCATTCATTTGTGCAGATAAGTTAAAGAGGATCAGCTCCCAGGTGACTTTCTGCTTTTGTGAAGGACTAGCATTGATTGGTAGGTTTCTTACCAGAAAACTTTTAAGTTTTCCTCACCAGGCACTGTGTTAGAACATAGTTTCTAAGATGGGATGTGTGGGTTTTTACACAAACTACTGTCCAAATTGGGATAATTTTGAGTGTGAAAGGGGACACTAATAATTATACTGGGACAACAGGTCTAAACCAAGACTGTTGGAGGCAGAAGGCAGAGATGTTTCATGATCCTGTGTGTGGATCTACACATTCCCTGAGTGGTGAGAGGTATGTGTTGAGGGTGATGCAGGACTGGCTCCTTCATAGACTTCTCTGTGTGCAACAGGCCCCAATTACCACAGAATTCAAACACTTGCAAAATGTTTAATGGGTAAAAAGTACCAGCAAAAGTGATTTTGTTACTCAAGAGTCTTGATAAGTATACTGATGGGAAGTACTGATTCAGCAGTCAAGGTACTTGAACAGATTTGTGATCATTATAATTGTTTTTTTTAAAAATACTTTAAGTTTATTTATTTTTTGAGAGAGACAGAGACAGCGTGAATTGGGGAGGGGCAGAGAGGGAGGGGGAGAGAGAGAGAATCCCAAGCAGGCTCCACACTGCCATTGTAGAGCCCGATGCAGGGCTCAAACCCATGAAAGCACGAGATCATAACCTGAGTCAAAATCAAGAGTTGGATGCTTAACTGACTGAGACACCCAGGTGCCCCTATAATCATTGGTTTTGAACTAAATTTTCCTTTTCCTTTTTTTCTCTCATATAAGAAATTAATAAACAGTAGAGATCAAATATGTTCAAATAAATAAACTGCCCAGTTTGCTGAAATTGGATCTAGTTTTTAACTATATTTGTATTGTTAGTTATGAAAAATATGGAATATGGCTGGCCTTGAACAAGGCATGACATATCTTCTTGTTTTACCATTCTAGCTTTTTTTTTAATCAAAGACTTTTTTTTAAAACCAAAGGCTTTGCTTCACACAATGTCAAAATTTTATGAGCCTTTTCATCAAATATCTTGTAACTTCTTCAGCTATTTCAACAGCTGAGACATCTATAAAATGAATAATATCAAGACCTTAGAAAATATATGCAAGTTATAAATAAATGGGAGGTTTAGCCAAGAAATGTTTAGAATGTTAGAAATGTTTCTTTCACAAGTTTGTTTCGTTGCTGTACCTCATGTCTAGGCACAAGCTAATATAGCACACTAATGAACTTCAATAGAAACAGTAAGTTCCCGCAAAGATGACAATCAGAAGAATGTGTCATGTGCTTTCAACTTCTCAAAGTCATAAAGCACACATTTTTCCAACTTAACCAATTTTTCCAGTAGGGAGCATTACCTTATGGAAGAGTTTTATGCTTGCAATCAGGAAACCAAAAAGAACTAGTTTTCAGTCTAGAAATAGTAATAGTAATAGTAATAGTAATAGTAATAGTAATAGTAATAGTAATAGTAATAATAATAAATTGATAAGAACCTAAAACCCCAAAACTGAACTTCATGAGGGGTTGGAGTTTATAGTTATACTATTGGCATTATTTAGGAAGCCAAAAAATCAACATGAAATTTGGTACCAGGATGAAGCAAGCATTAAACTCTTGAGGAACATTTCCTCAACCCATATCACACAGAATTTCCATAGATAACATTTCGAAGTGGATGAGCTCATAATTCAAAATTGAAAGACATATAAGAAAATAAGCCAGGGTGCCTGGGTGGCTCAGTCGGTTAAGCGTCTGAATTCAGCTCAGGTTGTTATCTCATGGTTTGCGAGTTCTTAGCCCCGCATCAGGCTCTGTGCTGATAGCTCAGAGCCTAGAGCCTGCTTCAGATTCTGTGTCTTCCTCTCTCACTGTGCCCCTCCCCTGCTCACACTCTGTCTCTCTCTCTCTTTCAAAAATAAACATTAAAAAAAAAAAAAAAGACAAGAAAAGAAGCCATCTTGAACAAAAGTCAGCCAACAAACATGCACACACACACACACACACACACACACACACACACACACACACAAACCAGGATGATTAGAGCCTTCATAGAATAATCTAATGGTGACTGCATATTTATTAAAGATATAAAAGAAGAATCAAGAACATAAGAAAAGAATAAAATACTATGATAAATAAACAGAAAATCAAATAACATTTCTATAAATGAAAATGAGTTTGTTTAAGATTCAATTGCTGGTTTGTTAGTCAGTTTGCATCTGCAAATGGGTAGCTCTGTGCTACATAATGGAGATATAATTGTGAGACTTTCACTTTCTTGGAGCCTGTAGTGTGGTGAAGCATGATTGGCATGATTCAAATCACCAGTAAAACAAAATTAATCAGTTAATTAATTGATAAGTTATTAGAATAACTAAGGAAAATTGAAGAAAAAATTAGTGAACTAGAAGACATATCTAAAATAGAAATCAAATAATTAATTTAGTTATCCAGAATATGGTTTGGAAAGATAAACAGATACAAATGTAAAAGAAAGTATCAAAAATATGGAGAATAGAATTAGAAAGATCAGCATATAGTTAGTAATAGTTCCAAAAATGAGACTAAAACAGAAGAGGCAATTATCAAAAAGACAATGGCTGAGAATTTTTGAGAACTGATTATAGACTTGAAATAGCAGTTCAAGAAACACAACATATTCCAAGCAAGATAAATAAAAATACCACCACATAAATATATCATAGTGAATCTGCAGAACCCCAAAGACAATGAGAAGATTATAAAAGTAGCCAGAAAGAAAAGATAGATTTTTCTAAAAGCAAAAAAAAAAAAAGTTAAACTGAGAGTAGATTTCTAATTAGAAACAGTATAATGCAGAAAACAATGGAATATCACCTTCAAAATACTGTAAAAATTCCTGTCAACTTAGAATTTAACACATATCTCAAATATAGATCAAAGACCTAAAAAAGAAAAAAAAACTCTTCCCAAATATCTAGTTGACTGTTAAATTATGGATGTAAATGAGAAACTTCCCAAGAGCCCAGAGAAGAAGCACACAAAGATAGAGGTCTATCTTCGAAAAACAAAATGCTCTTTGTGAGAGTGTAAGTTTAGACTTCTATAAATTGAGTTCCCTACAAGCACAAAGCTGAGGCTGAGTATATCTCTTCCCAAATCCTTGGATTATCACTAAACTACTCAAGAAGGGAGGCTAGGGGGCAAGGCTAAAAATTAGAAACTGGGGGAAAAACCTAAGCAAAAGCATCAATGACTATATACAACAGAGGGACAAATTCTTCAGTTAGAATCCAGGAATTTAATTTCCAGTTGTCAGAAAAACAAAACAGAATCCATAGTCCTTCCAGTATATTATGTACACTTTCAAGTTTGACCAACTTACTAGACATCCAAAGAAATAGGAAATTATGAGCCTTACTCAAGGGAAAAAATTATAGTTAATAGAAACTTGCTTTGAGTGGGTCCAGATATTGGATTTAGCAGATGAAACCTTCAAAGCAAATCTTACATTTAAAGATGTAGATTGAAATACGTTCAAGTAATTGAAACAAAACATGATAAAATAAGAGAATAAATAGGGAATTACAACAAGCAAAATAGAAACTGAAAAGAACCAATTGGAAATTTTAGAGCTGAAGACTATAATAACTGAAATAAAAACACACCAAATGGACTAAAAACATATTTGAAATATCACAGAAAAGAATCAATGAAACTGAAGGTAGTTTAATAGAAATTATCCAATGCAAAAAAACAGAAAAAAAATGTATTCGCTGAAAGGGGTGCCTGGGTGGCTCAGTTGGTTGGGCGTCTGACTTTGGCTCAGGTCATGATCTCGCAGTTGGTAGGTTCCAGCCCCACGTTGGGCTCTGTGCTGACAGCTCAGAACCTGGAGCCTGCTTCAGATTCTGTGTCTCCTCCTCTCTCTGCCCCTCCCATGCTCATGCTCAGTCTCACTCTGTCTCTCAGTTATAAATAAACGCTAAAAACTTTAAAAATATATATAAAGAAAAACGAGCATATTCAAGAACTGTGAAGCAATATTAATAATTCCAACACATGTTATTAGAGATCCAGAAGGAGAAGAGAGAATTGTGTAGAAAAATCATATGATGAAATAAAGGCTGAAAATGTCCCAAGTTTTGTCAAGAACATTAACTTATAGTTCCAAGAAGTTCAATGAACTTCATGTAGGATAAAATTTAAAAAAAATCAGAGCTAGACACCTTGTAGCAACATTGTAGAAGATAAAAACTTGGGGATTTGGAATGTTTTGATTAAATTGGTGGTCACATGGCTTATATACATATCTCCAAACTCCTCAACCTGTACAATTAAAATGAGTGAATTTTATTTTTGTAAACTATATTGAAATAAAACTATGGAAAAAATACATGTGTAATACACATACTCAAACATATATGTATATATATATCACAAATATCTATCTCATAGTTAATATTTTATCAAAAGAAAACGGATAGTTAAACATTAAATCGATTATTTTAAGTCACTATATTAAGAAGTTACAGGAGAAAACCATATGATTATCTCAATAGATACAGAAAGAGTATCTGATAAAATTCAACAATGGTTCATGATAATCTTGCTTAGTAAACCATGCATAAAAGAGGGTTTCATTATCCTGAGAAAACATATCCTCAAAACCTACAGGAAATATTTTAAATCATGAAGCTTGAGAAACATTCAAATTCACTGTTATTATTAATCTTAGTCTCAATTCAAAATTTTACTGGAGGTCCTAGCTAGTGAAATGAGACAAGAAAAGTAAAAGAAACATGTAATAATTAAAATGGAAGTTATGTGGTTTTCCTTATGGGAAAAAATGGATCTCAATAGTACAGTACAATTTTCATAAAAGGAAATTCCAGATGGACTGAAGACTTTAATGTGCAAGACTACAGATCTCATAAATCAGTTCTGTTATACCACAACATATGTGTTCCTAAAAACCACCCCACCATGCAAAATCTCACAATTAAAAAGTATAGGACTTAGGGAGAAATGGGATGGAAAGGCAATACTCAAAAACTGACAAAAAAAAAAAAAAAAAAAGGAAAAAACTGGAAGCATAGTTTTTCCTGCGTCAAATAGTTACAAAATACATAAATACTACAATAAATGTGGAACTTTACCTTGAAATAAATGGATAGGTTGCTTGTGAAATGGACATCAGAAGAGTTCCACTGACGAGTTATTGTGAAGTAGGTTGTCTGAAATTTCATGGAAAGTTGTAACACCAAACATGGATAGGTGTGGCATGTAGCATACCTGTGAACTGAGGTAGCTGGTAGATGTTTGAGGTACGCGTGTGTGTATATTATGTGTATTCCAACACAGCTTGATTTAACTGCATGTCTTTCTCTGCATTCACCTAGTGTTTTTGCTGACAAAATTGCCATAAGCAAATTGGAGTTTTGTGTTATGCTCATATTTTTTCTAATTATACCAATTGTCTTGGAACAAATTTGCATATTCAAAACAAATACTATAGCCAAGCTGACTGTATAAGAAATAGGATAGTATATTTTTTTAGCATTGTGGTAGGGAAAAAATTTCCTAAATAAGGCAAAAGAAGTTTGAAGTATAAGGCATGGGTGAATTTGACTATTATTATTCAATAATAATAATAATAATAATAATAATAATAATAATAAACTTTACATATAGCAGAAATGATACAAAAATGAAGT
The DNA here is from genome assembly GCF_046562875.1 of Panthera onca. Taxonomy (NCBI): domain Eukaryota; kingdom Metazoa; phylum Chordata; class Mammalia; order Carnivora; family Felidae; genus Panthera; species Panthera onca. Next base: position 16,197,701 of record NC_138356.1, on the reverse strand, counting down.
AAAAAGATAAGCTATTGACTGGCTTGGAGAAAATGATGATAATGATTTTATTTATAAACAACTTCTACAAATCCTTAAGAAAAAGGCAAACAGTCTGAAAGAAAAATAAACAAAGACAATTTACAAAGAAGATAAAACAAATGTCCAATAAGTATAAGAAGAGCTGCTTTGCCCCACTAAAAAGAAGGGAGCTAAAGGCTAATTCAACAGCAGGCTACTATCTACATACCAGTTTGGCAAGAATGAAGAAGTTTGATAGCACCAAACTTTGGCAAGAATGTGGAGAAACAGGAACTTTATAGTTTATGATGAAAACAAGAACTGATATAACTGCTTTGGAAAATAATTTGTCAATCTAGTAAAACTGAAGAAGCTGAGTTTACGACTCAGTAGTTCTATCTCCTGGTGTCTACCCTAGAGAATATATGGCATCCATCTGTAAGAGATGTGATTGAGGATGGCCAAAGCAGGATTGTGGGTAATAGCAAACACATGGAATAATCTGTCTCTTATTAGGGGAATGTATAAAGTATTGTTTATTGAAATTATGGGAAAATATAGAGCAATTAAAATTGTGACCTAGATTTGCAGGTATTAGCATGAATAAATTGCACAAAGAAACATGTTAAGTGCAAAATATATGTAAATATTATATATGGCATGATACTACTCATGGCAAATACTGGAGAAACAAACTACTCATATGCATGTATTATTGATACATGCATCTGTATTAGCACATTTGCAACGGGATGATACATACCAGTTTCAGAGTAGTTGTTAACCTTGTCAAGGAGGGAAGTGGAGTGGGGTCAGATGTTCCTGAAACATTTTATCTTAGTTTTTAAAAAGGAGAGAGTCATTTGATGCAAATATAATGGATTCATTGGTGAATCCATGGATATAGGTCATGTATTACTTTCTGCATTTTTGTATATTTCAAACTTTTTAACAAATAGATAAGTGCCTTATTTTATGCTAGGCAATTTTACTAAGTGAAAAACAAAATATATGACACAAAAATAGACACTCAGATCAATGGAACAGAACAGAGAACCCAGAAATGGACCCACAAATGTATGGCCAACTAATCTTTGACAAAGCAAGAAAGAGTATCCAATGGAATAAAGACAGTCTCTTCAGCAAGTGGTGCTGGGAAAACTGGACAGAGACATGCAGAAGAATGAACCTGGACCACTTTCTTACACCATACACAAAAATAAACTCAAAATGGATGAAAGACCTCAATGTAGGACAGGAAGCCATCAAAATCCTCAAGGAGAAAGCAGGCAAAAACCTCTCTGATCTTGGCCGCAGCAACTTCTTACTCAACACGTCTCTGGAGGCAAGGCAAACAAAAGCAAAAGTGAACTATTGAGACCTCATCAAAATAAAAGCTTCTGCACAGCGAAGGAAACCATCAACAAAACTAAAAGGCAACCAACAGAATGGGAGAAGATATTTGCAAATGACATATCAGATAAAGGGTTAGTATCCAAAATCTATAAAGAACATATCAAGTTCAACACCCCAAAAACAAATAATCCAGTGAAGAAATGGACAAAAGACATGAATAGACACTTCTCCAAAGAAGACATCCAGATGGCCAACCGACACATGAAAAAAATGCTCAATATCACTCATCATCAGGGAAATACAAATCAAAACCCCAATGAGATACCGCCTGACACCTGCCAGAATGGCTAGCATTAACAACTCAGGCAACAGCAGATGTTGGGGAGGATGCGGAGAAAGAGGATCTCTTTTGCATTGTTGGTGGGAATGCAAGCTGGTGCAGCCAATCTGGAAAACAGTATGGAGGTTCATCAAAAAATTAAAACTAGAACTACCCAGGACCCAGCAATTGCACTATTAGGTGTTCATCCAAGGGACACAGGTGTGCCATTTCGAAGGGACACATGCACCCCCATGTTTATAACAGCACTATCAACAATAGCCAACGTATGGAAAGAGCCCAAATGTCCATCGATGGATGAATGGATAAAGAAGAAGTGGTATATCTACACAATGGAGTCTTACTCGGCAATCAAAAAGAATGATGAAATCTTGCCATTTGCAGCTACGTGGATGGAACTTGAGGATATTACGCTAAGCGAAATTAGTCAGTCAGAGAAAGACAAATGTCATATGACTTCACTCATATGAGGACTTTAAGACACAGAACAGATGAACACAAGGGAAGGGAAACAAAAATAATATAAAGACAGGGAGGGGGACAAAACATAAGAGACTCTTAAATATGGAGAACAAACAGAGGGTTACTGGAGGGATTGTGGGAGGAGGAATGGGCTAAGTGAGTAAATCATTGTTGCACTATATGCTAACTAATTTGGATATAAATTTAAAAAATAATGAAATAAAATAATAAAAAGAAGGAAAACAAAATATAAAGATGTGAGTGGAAAGAGAAATCATACATTGACACATACGTAGAAACATTTTGTTGGAAGTGTGTTTGCTGCCTGGGGAGTTCTGCAGTGTAATGAGTGAGTGTGAACAGCCCTCTTACCCTGCCTCTGTCAACAAAGATATCTAAACCTGAACCCAGTGCTTGTATCTGGGGAGGCAGTGAAGTGAACAAAGTCACTTTTTCTATTTAAATCCCATGTGCAGGCTTTCTTCCTTTAGGACCTCGGCCAGCAGTGTGCTCACGGAATGGACAGTGGGCCTGCCTGGGGCCCCCCATGGACAGCAAGATGCAAGCACAGCTGTGTCTGAAAATACCTTGGTTTGGGAAATGGAAATCTGGGATGCAGGGCAATGAGGCAGTTTATATTGAAGCCAGGAAGCTCTAAATTTCCTAACATAAAGACAACCCCGCCTGCAAATGCTGAGAGCCATCCCTTCCTGTTGTAAGCAGGGAAGTCAGAAGGCCTCTGACCACACGTTCTCTTTCTATTGGCCTTAACCCTCTCACAGCTGGATGGGAGGATTCTGGGAAATAGCACATCCCAGACGAGGGATGCTGTGGTGCCAAGGGGTTAACAGGCACTTCGTGTGAAGTTTTAATATTCCACAAATGAAATGTGCATGTGGAATGGGAAAAAAAGAGGAAAAGATTATATTTGTCAGCTGGGCTGCCATATGTTGTTCTGGCCGGAGCACAGCAAAAATGGTGACAATTCTTTCCTGAATGAGAATCTCTGTCAACTCCTGATTTCATGCCTTTCTTTGGACAAGCAGGAGCTTTCTTCATGACTGGGCAGAGTCTGAGATTTTTCATATGTGTGGGGGCAATCTATGTCTACCCCTAAAAGGTAGAGCCTTGGCATTGCATGACTTGATTTTCAGGAGGTAGAAAAAAGCAGGAAAATCATAAAATTCATCTGCATATTTTCTTCTCCTTCTTTTTTTAAATGGAATTGGCCCTCAGGGTAAAAACAGTCCTCTGAAAGCACAAATAGCTAGCTGCATGACAAATGGAGAGGAGGTTATATTGGCAGAGATCTGTTAGTTCTTACTAAAAGTCATCATCGGTTTCACAGAGTTGAAACTTTTGTCATACAAAGGGCTTTTCTTATTCATATTCGGTGGGTTATGATGCCTAGGTTAGTAACAAGTAAGTGTTTAAGTGTATGTGTTGTAAGAAAAATAAATGAGATTCAGGCTTGGTGTGAGAGGGTGCTTCTTTTCTAGTTATATATTTCTGTCTTAATTTGTGTTTGAAAATGCCACACTGGACAAAATTACTTTTTTTTCTTTAAATAATGTTTTATGGATCCTTCTTACTGATTTTCTAAGTAATATGATCTAGGAATTTTAAAAATTATATAAAACATGGAAGAGACAAAAATGTCCCATCATCCCACAATCTAAATATTTTAATATATTTTTCCACACTGTCAATAAATAAGTAAATGTATAAATAAATTTTACAAAATTGACATCACATTGTTAAAGGTTTTGTTGTCAATATAATTCTTAATAGTTCCTTATATTCTATTGAGAGGATGTTCCTTTCATTGTTAACTATTCCCTATTATTGGGCATTTGGTTTCTAAGTTTGTTTTTCTGTCACTGACAAGTAAGACAAATAATCCTTTTTCTTGCATGAATGTTCTTTGCAGAAGATGGCACTGTTTGTTAGAAAAGCAAACAAGGGTACCCTTGATCAGTTAAGGCATAATTTAGAATTTTACAGCGATAGTGCTAACTGAGCTGACATTCTCTGGGGAGGAAGAAGCATTAAGAGAAATGGCTGTGGGTAAAGCCTGGAAAAATGAGGGATGAAAAATGGGGCCAGAATCAGATGGTGGTGAAAACCCCCAGACTCCATACTGAATGGGGAGATAATCTGAAGAGAGCATCCCTGCAGGAATGAGATTCTTCCTTCTCTCCAGTCCGTATAGGTAGAGTGAGCCCAAGTACAGCAGATCATTTCCTGAAATCTAAGAAGGAAGAGCAGAGAGCAAGTGCCCCAGCCAGGTCTGCACAGAGCCTCTGTTCCTCCCTCCTCTTCCCTCCATACCTTGCTTGGGCTCTGAAAGGATGCACAGAACACTGAACACTCAGCATTCCAATCCTAGTGTGAGGAAAAAGAACAGAACACGGATGATACAGACGACACATCAAAGGGAAATCATTCATGCCATAGCAGAGAAAATAGAAAACAGAAATGAGGACCTAAGCATGGGCCACATGAAAAGGGATAGCAAGGCAGCTAGGGCAAGAGTGCTCCGAAGAGGAGGAGGGAGAGGAGGGAAGAAATGATCACTGAATGTGATCTGGCAAGGAACTAAAAATAATTCTTCATGAGCATTTCCTACTTTAAAACAACCTAATTAGAAAATAAATAGCTCAAAGATGATGATGAAACACAGAATGAGAAGGAAAGGGAAATAGCAGACTCAATAGTTTTAGGATCAACCCAGTATCATTAACAAGCTAACGAAGCAGATAATAAAAGCAGCTACCATTTATTGAGCATTTAGTAAATTCGACACTGTCCTAAGTGTTATCTATTGATTACTTTCTTTAATACCCATAAAAATACTATGAGTAAATAGTTTCTTCATTATCAATTGAGGAAACTGAGACTCAGTGTGGTTAAGTCACATAAACTCACTAGAAAGTGGCAGAGGCAAGATTTTAACCCCAGACATATCTATATCACTATATATGTGTAGTTGGATCAGAGTTATTAAAATCCAGTATTTCCTTCCATCCATCCATCCATCCATCCATCCATCCATCCAAGCATCTATCTATCCATCCATCCTTCTATATAAACAGAGATGAAATTCGTAGAATACTAACGATACCTATTTCTGGATGATTTTTTTTTCTTGATACTTTTCTGTACTGATTGAACTTAAGCAATATTTTTATCAACTTTAGAAAATGATTGAATGATGTATTGTAATACAACAACGATAGTAATATCATGATTGTAGTCTTTCTACTCTTATTCCTAAATCATTTATTTAATAATTCACTTCCTTATTTATCTTCCAGTGCTCTAAACATTTTATGTCACTTCCTAAAGAATATTGGAGATTGTGATACAATATTATTTTAATGTTTCAACATTTAAAAATGTGTCAAAACACCAGCCAGATCATATTTTAGTTTTAGACACTTGAACAGAAACTTCTGAACCTGAATCCCACCTACAGTCCAGTGAAAACTATATTCCTTCCCTATATATGTGGTATAATTTGCTTTTTAAGCTTAATTATTGTTTCTTTTCCCCACTAGAATGTAAGTTTTATGAAGGCAGGGAATTTTGTGTGCTTTGTTGTATGCATAACACCTCGAATAGAGCCAAGTATCTAGGATGTATGTGCCATAAATGTTTGTTGAATGAATGAATGAATGAATGAACGAATAGAAATGCACTTTGTTAACAGAAAGTAAAGTGTACTAAGATTCATAGAACTGTTGACTCCTTGAAGGGAACTTCACATTTAAGTACTATTCAACTTGATTTTAATTGTCCATATGACAGTTTTTCACATTTAAATGATAGAATACATTTAAAAAAATACATAGTGAACATGCATTTCAAATACTTACAATATTCCAAAGCCTGTATATCACATCCACACAAACATTCTTCTTAAAAGATTTCCTTTGTGAAAGGACAAAAGCAAATGTGCCTGTATATGGGAGGGAAAGTCCTGTTTTTCTGCAGCCATGTGCCAGTAAAAGATGTTCTTGCAGAAGTCCCAGAGTGGCAGGCTTGAGGACCAGGTGTGCTTCACAGAGCTTCCATTTGATTTCATTGCCACATTAAATAAAAAGTTTTTTTTTAAATTTTGGTTTTCTAGTTTTTCTTGAAAGTTGGCAGAATTGGCTACACTGGATCCACAGTTTCACATAATAACTGGCTGTTGCTGAGTAGCTATTGCCACTGTTAGACCATAACTCCACAATTTGCCACAGTCCATACCATTCCATAATGTGTTCCTGACCATCTTGTGCCTGGATCACTTGCCCATTTCTGTAGGCACTTGAGTTTGCCATCCATGTTCCATATATGCTCCCAACTTCCCCCATGACTTGTTGCCTCCCTAGAGCTCCGCCCTTCTGCTTTTTCTGTTTTTGACAGAATAGTTCCTTCTCATTATAGATACAGTTTAAAAGCTCTCCTTAAGTGTTTCCTAAGGAACTGATCTTGTGTCTTTTTTCAGTTTGACTTACCCTGTTGCATATATTTTTGCCATTTAAACCTGGATTTCAGATTGGACACAAAAACACTGACTGCTCCCTCTGCCACACACCATTTTTCTTTCTTTCTTCCCCCCCACCCACCCTCTGCTTTTTTTTAGTAGGCTTCATGCCCAGTGAAGGCCCAATGCGGGCCTTGAACTCAAGAACCTGAGATCAAGACCTGAGCCAAGATTAAGAGTTGGATGCTTAACTGAGCCACCCAGGCACCTCTCTGCCACAAACCTTTGCCATGCCCTTGTAATCTTGCATGCATGACTTATGTCTTATCTCAACCAATAATCTTTTATGTTAGAATTGGAGGAAAAAACTAAAAGGAGAAGTGGGAATGAGAAAAGGAGAAGTAGGAAGGGACATTCTGGATGAATTTATCATAACTCCTAAGTGGGGGAAATTGAATTAAAGGCATTTACAAAAGAATTATTTCACTACTACTTTTCTCCTTATCTTACCATATATACTTCAATGTTTTAAAAACATTTATTTGTAGAAATATAACAATTTTTAAATACTTCAAAATAATATAAAATATTTAAAAATTATTTTTAAATATTTAAAAATTTTATGATATATATGATTTTCCAATATTGTAATTTACTCCTGGCTAAACTTTTGTGGAATACTAAAGGCAGGTAGCAGGAAGAAGCAGAAAAAGTAGAACAGTATAGTCTTGGTCACACTAAAATTAGGTAATCAATAGGGTGATCCATCTCTATTTGCCGGGGATAATCTTAGTTTATTCCTACTGACTTGGCATAATTATTAATAGCATCACTTTTCACTCTCAAAGTGTCCTTGTTTGGATGATAAATTATATAGGCACTCTATTAATCAGGCCCTAAGTAATCACAAGCTATTTGTAATTTAATTGCAGGGACTTAGGGTATTTGTATTGTTTTGGTGGAAAATGGGGATATAGCTACCTAAATTGGAACTTATAAAATATACTAACACTTTTTTAAAGATTTTATATACATGCACACACACACACACACACACACACACACACACACACACAAAGCACTTCTATAGTACTGCCTTGTATTCTAATTATTTATTTGAATAATTTGAGTAACAATTTAAATAATTTATTCAAGTATTTCCATTAGCCTCCTTAGGAATACTCTTCCACACATGAGAATATACTAATCTTTAATTTCTTTTAATGCCTTGCAAACAGTTTTGCACTTAGTAGACACTCAATAAATATTGGTTCAATGGAATTGGATAAAACGCAATCAAATTAAGTTGTCCCATCAGGGATAATCTGTGTTGGTTTATCTTCTGATCCACAAACTGGGAGGTGCCAGTATGCCACTACAAATTTTACATATTTCACACTAAATAATTTTTTATGCCTCCTCATCCTTGCTACTACTATTGCTTGTAAAGCTCTAGTTGTGTATTGTTACAAAGCATTTCTTTTCTGAAATGGCTAAAAAAAATATGTTCATTAAGGCAAAATGTCCACTGGTGGCCTTGATTTCTTCAGATATATTGGACAGAAATGTTAGCATTTTTTTTTTCTGGCCAAGGTTTTGATCAGAAGGATAACAGGGGACCACCAATAGGATGTTGGCCATAACTTGCAACTTTCATTAGTCAAAAATTCAATGAATAATTTTTTGGCCCTATACGGATTTCAAGAGACTCAAATAAGAACCACATAGAGGACCAACCTTTGAGAATCTGTGTATTTTGTATTTGAGTACTGAAACTCCTGGCCAACTGGCAAGGCACTGAGCTCTTCTAACAAGTTATAGGGTGGAAATTATTTCTCTTCTCACCCATCTGCTCTAGGAGCCATAGCTCATATTTAGAAGTAGCACTACTTACAGTGAAGAAAAAAAAGACCATCAATGGAAGTTAAAAAAGAAGAATAAAAGGCCATCATTGAAATAACAAAACAAATCCAATGATAAAAAAGAAGACAAATCACTTTGTAATATTCATGCAAAAGTCCTAATTTTTGTATTATTGCCACCTGGCATAATCAGTCTACAGAGATTCCTGTGCCATCTTTTGAAAAAACGACCAGGCACTTACTTTTAATGGTATGTGAGAGTATTTCTCTGTGATAAGAAAGCAATAGCCCTTCACTAAGTACGTTAGCAGAGGCAAAGGAGTGAGTTGCTCTATAGGGTGGGGGTGGGAGGATTCACCATAAATAGAGGGAAATATTCGAAGAAAAAAAGAGAGCAGAGAGGGTTAGGAAAAAGGAAAACAACGAAAACATTTCTCCCTTTTATTTTCTTTCATCAGCTTTGAGCAGCTAAAGGAATCAATCAGGTTTTCTTAGCTGGTTACATTCCTTAATAAGGTAATAAGCCCTTTGCTACTGGCAGGGGGAAATGCCATTTTTAACTCCTGCTACTGTGTTTACAGATGATAAAACTTTTTAATGGTGCAGCCTAGTTCACTTGGGCAGGTAAAGCTAAGCCAGGAAACTTACAATATAACAACTGTGAAGAGCCTGTTATTCAAAAGGAATGCCACATCCCACAGTAAGGCAGCTTCCCTCCCCCCCCCCTTTTTTCTTTTTTTAATATAAGCAAGACTAATGTAAAGTACTTTTCAGGAATGGTTTCATGTTAAGAACCATATGGAAATACCCTTTACTTATTACTTTGCAATCTAATGCTTTGGGAAACCAATTGTATTCAGTGGTCTAATTAGTGATATGACTTTTTTTTTTTACATTTTTATTTTTTAAGTGATATGACTCTTCAAGTACATGTGTTTTCACTTAAGATTGGCCAATTGTTGAATCCTTCATCCTTTCATGGACAGGATATATTGATTTTATCCATGAGAGAAAAGGATACCTAATAAACCTCTGGCCTAGAAGAGAGAAAAATAGATCCAGGTAAAATATCTTGTTTTAAAGAGATTCATCACGGTGCATATACTTTTTATTTCTTGGAATTTTCTCATGAATTTGTCTTCTACCCTCATGGCAATTGATCTTCAAAAAGTGTTGGTTTGTTTTTTTTTTTTACTAGTTAAGGACACCTCTCTCTTTGTGTGTGTGTGTGTGTGTGTGTGTGTGTGTATCTCTTAATAGGGATGTTCTTAAATGTTTATTTTGCACATGTGAGTCATTCTGCAAGACCCAGACAAATGTCACCTAATCTGAGGTGTCCCCTGACTCTCTCACAGGATGAATTGCTTTCTCTCATGGGCCCCAGTTTTACCTTATGTGTAAAACTATAGTAGAGTTACCAGAAATGTGTGGAGAAGATCCACATGTGACCCCTTTAGCCTGGGGGAGTCAGAGAAGGCTTCAGAGAGGTGATATGGAAGCCTGATCTACAAGGAAGTGTGGTATCCCAGGTGGAAAAAGCATACTTTTAGAGTTCAGTGTGGATTAGCCTTTGCCCTCATGCATAGAGAAGAGTCCCCTAAGAGTATCTCCAGCAATTATCTGGCATCTGTAAGTACTTGATTTTTGTTGATGGATATATGATTGGATGAGTGCTGAGCTGAGATGTGCATGTTCCTTTATCATCCAGTCCCTCAAATGGGCTCAATTCATTTTGTTTAGATCCTTCATGTATATCAGAAAGCCTCCATGAATCTGGAAGTGCTAAGTGGCTTTAAAGGTATTCAATATCTCTATTTATTTTTCTGCTCTATCCAGAGGCTTTCAATGAGAGATTTTATTTCCATGGGGAGACAAAATTCCATACTTTCTGAAAGGTGTTGCTAATGATCTTGGTGTTCAATATATACTGACTATTCAGATAAGTTGGCATTAGATGTTTTAGAATATCATGTTAAAAAGTAGGATGTGTGGCCCTGTACTTACATGATTTTTATATTTGGTTTCATCTTGATGAGTTTCAGGAAAAAAAAGCAGGAACAATTTCTCTGAATTTCATCACTGTATAAATGACAGAGGGATGATTTTAGTACTTCTCATTGTGACTAGATATCATGAAAGAGCCACATGGTTGTGTTCAAATACCGACTATTCTATAGAGGACTTCTAAATATGTCATCTTGTGGACCTTGACCCTGATAATTCGTGCTCCCTTTAATTGGAGACATAACTAGAACTGATAAGATACACTTTTGTTGTCTTTTGCAATGTACCATTCACAGATTTTTTTGAGTGCTTCATATAATCATTATATGTTTTTTCATATTCTCTTGATTTCTGTCTATTGCTGAGAAAACACTTTGATTTTCTGAAACATAAAAACAAACGGGGAAAGTAAGAACTCTTCCTTAGGTAACCTCTGAACAGAGGAACTTTGTGCATTATGCAGCCGAGGCCATGCCAAAATGCAATTTGGAGGGTGTCCAGCCCTTCATTGGAAAGTAATGGTTTTCACTGAACTGAGTTATGACCAGCTGTTTACAGACAGTCTGTGACATACTGATAGAGCAGAACACCGTATGTTGCTTTCCAAATCAAATGATACAAGAAGTGTGACAGAGTGGAGAAACATCTGTCATTAGCAATTTTCAGCACGCTTCACTAATTCTGGACAAAATACGAGTAATGAACTTACCGCAGGAAACTTCAAATACTACCACTGCCGAAACAAGGATATAAACAGCAAGTCCTCCTAATGGCTTCTAATTTAATTCATTTGCAGTAAGAAACAAACAAAGTGGGTTATTTGTTTTTGATCATAGGGTAGTAAACACTAATGCTGATCACAAATGCTTATTTTAATCAAAGAATAGGGCTTGTGAAATGCAACTTCCTTCAAGTTCAGATAGAAAGCTTTATGCCTTCTTTAATTGTTGAAACAGGGTGTGTTTCTGTTTTTGCAAGTAGTAGGGTTGGAGAATGCACCCTGACAGGGATGAAATCTTCCCCATGTGGTGTCTGAGTGGCACACTCTGAGCTTGGGGTTGCTAGGGCTCTGACAGATTTGTTGGACCTACAGTGATATTTACATAACATTAAATGTTCTTAGTCTTTCTACTAAGGAGCTTGTATAGAAGAATGTGTTAGGTCTTTCTCAAGCTGCTTTCCCCCACCACTTCTCATCTTGCTGTTTTTTTTTTCCTGGCTGATAATTTTCATTTTGCGGTCCCACAAATTTTCACAGTTCTGTAACGAGCGCATGGTCCTCATACAGCATCCACATGGTTCTCTACTGGTCGACGTCACACTGTTGATGAGATCTCGCAGCCAAACCATGTGAAGGCTGCAATCTGTGAGCATTTTTCTTTTGTATCTTTGCAATCAATTGAGCTATTAAGCCGTTAGCATTCAAGGCCTACTCAGCTCAGCTTATGTGCGTTTATCGCCAATACGGCAAAATTCCTAAATGGACAGAATTGAGTTTGACTTAAAAAGAAAAAAATGGAGAAAGGTTGTTATTCTTTATCTGAAGTTTCGACTAATGTTCAGAAAAATGGCAGTGTAAAATGCAGACATGAGATTTTGCCCAATCCGTTGGTGTTCTGCCGATGGGACCTACTTTGGACTGTATCCCAGAACAAAAAGACTGAACGCCATTCGGAACTGATGACTGTAAAATGAGTGTAGGAGGTCTTTGAGGAGCTTCTTAATTACAAAATTATTCATGATAAAATGGCACTGATCTCAAATTCCCAGTTTCTTGTAAATTTTAGTGTGGAACCACATAAAAATGGTTTATAGCTTTTTAACACCTTAGGTAAACCAGATCCAGCCTCAGAATGTTGTCGGGAAAATCATCTCCAAATACCTTTGAATATTTCACTCTTCTTCTTCTTCTTCTTTTTCCTTTTTTTTTTTTTTAAAGGAATGACATACTGACTTATTTATCTTTTTTTAAGTGATCCCTAAATTATCTTATGGTTGAGAAGAAATATTCTAAGATATGTAAATGCTAAATTGTTCTGGTTTTTATAGACATCTGCATTGAAAAACAAAACAAAGCGAAAATATAGATGCCATTGAAACCCATCATTACGTTTGTGATCTAGATAATAAAGTAAGCAGACCCGAGCAATTCGCTAACACTAACGCTATTCTTTACATAAACAGTAAATGTTTAGATTTTCCTGTTCACTGACTAACAGCACACATATCATAAACACTAAGCTGTTATAGTACGTTTCGTGTGTTGATTCACTTTAACAGTTGTTAGTGTGAAGACAGGAAAAGAAAAGTGGGTGTAATGAGACCATGTGCAGTATGCTGTGAAAACAGAGGCCCTTATTTGGCATAATGGGTTGCACCATAAGGGCCATAAAATTGTGCATGTGTTAGTATCATTTTAATTATTACGGGTGCCACATGTTAAGCAGAATAGCGGAACTACTAAAACAGCTTCAAAATCCTTACTGCTGATCGCTGCATTTAATTACAAATAGGAACATTTGGAGATAGGTCACCATAAAACCCTTCTGTTGTCAAATGAGCTCAAATCTGATTTTTGTAATTATGTTTTTATACCACAGATCCTGTTGAATAACTATAGGGAATAAAATTTTAATAAGTGCTGATTAAATGTAGGTACATCTTGCTTCCTAAGAATATTTATGAATGCTTATCACACTTAAATCAAGGTACCATCACTATTTTCCTGTGGACAGTGCTTTGATCATTCAACCTTAGTGCAAATAAGCTGAATAAATTTATGTGCCATGAAATATTGTTTTTTTTTCATTGAAGCATAAAAGCTCTGGATTTCAATTATTCATTCTGTTTGTGAACACTGTGTACTGTACTGTTATTCTCCAGAACCAAAGTGTTTTCATTATCCCACTACATGTCAGACTCAGTGGGATCTTGTAATTAACTTTCCTAAGGCAGGGTTTTATGGAGGAAGATGACAACTTATGTCGAGCTTTGGTTCCCTACTAGAATAAATATGGTGAGGGATGGTAAGTTTACTTTTTTACTCTGTCTTTTCTTTGGAATTACTTATTTTTTTGTTTTCTGGTTACTTGGGCTTTAAAAATCTTGAACACATTGTGTTCACCAAGAGAAACTGTTCTTTGGGGTGCCTCATACGTGTCGTATCCCTGTTTTTTGAAAAATGGTTTTGAAACCTTGCATGATGGTTAGGCCTCCTACCTCTTTTGAACATGAAATTATCACTCTGTTTCCAATATAGATGAGATATGTAGGATTAACTGAAGAAGGAATTGCTAATGGGTAATGGCACATGAAAGTCATGAGTTATTACAAGGAACGAGGCCAGACACAGAGCTGGCATATTCTTATATTGCTATCCTTTAATGTTGGTGTGTGATCTCACAGATATTAAAACAGGTACACTTATAAACTATCCATGTGGACACATAAATTTGTGGTCTTTATAAGCTCAGAAGGCATAAAATACTTCTTACTCTATAAAACAGAGAAGTTTTATCCTTTTGATCAATAACATTTCTTTAGAACATTCAAATCCCCTTGTATTTTCCAGAAGATCATTGTTGGAAAAGTTACTCATTGAATTTGTAGAAAAGAATCTTGCTTTACAGCAAAGATATTTTTGAGGATCACTAGAGAGTTCCATTTGCAAAACTTCCCAGATTATTGGTTGTCATTAAGCACTTGATCCATACTTTAGATAGCTGTTTTAATCTCCAAGTGGCTCTGCAGTCTAATCATTCAAAGAATAGTACATGTTTTCTAATCCATATCTCCATATCTGCTGTTTCAGATAAATGATATGGCCTGGAAGAGACATACACTACTATGAGACAGATGCCACCCCCATTGGCGGTTGTGTATCACTTCCTGAATACATCATTCTGATGCAGTACTTGGAAACAGGCTTCAAGGCTGCAAATCATAGACTGAGGGACAAATAGTGCTTCTCTTTGAGGTAAAAAATACAATATATGTATATATGGTCCTAAGGTTTCTGGGTTGGTCCCTACTTGAGATTTGCTACTTCCCCAGTGCTGGGTGTTTATCATTTGGATCTATAGTCTGTTAGTAATTGTCATTTTCAAGTGACGGAGGAGGGGACTCAACCAATACCAAAGGAAAAAGTTGCAAAGTTATGCCTCTATCATTTGAAAGCATCATTTGGCAGGGTCAGCTTATTTCTTCAGCTCAGTTCTGATAAACTAGACATCTCTAAAACTCAGGTGGCCATCTAGCACTGTGTTGAACTCTAGTAGTGATATACTTTAGGAGGTCCTAAGTGTTAGCTGGAATTATGTCCCTTTATGAGCAAATTAATTGTGGAAAAATCTGAGAATCATTGAAATAACTCATAGGAATAGATAGGGAGAAAAACCCTGCAGATGCAAGAATCATTTACTGGGAGTAATCTTTAGCACAGTAATTCCATTAATTTATGTCCCTATAACCAAAGTGCAGGTTTTATAATCAATCAGAATAAAAGAAGGGGCAAGCAGAGATGAATGACAGATTGGAAAGAGAGGGAATTTCTCATTTTCCAAATTATGGAATAGAACAGATACTTTCTTGGATTGATACATATTTTCTGGTCTTCCTGGTTCTTCAACTCCCTGAAGGCAAGCTAATCATTTGATGAGCTAATCATCTATATCTCCAGCACTGTGCACATTCCTAGTGTCAAAGGAATAAAAGGAACTTAGAGCTGGAAAGAGGTGACAGGTAAGTCAAACCCTTCGTTTACAAGCAAGGATATTTTTTCTAAATACTAATACAGTAAAGATCTAGTGGTGGCCATGAGTGCCTAGCAGTCCCATCGGATGCTTGCTGAGAGCAGAGTGCCAATCAACCCACTCACTGCTGTATATCCCACCACCCCACACAGTGCTGAGCAAGAGAAGTTTCTTAGTGAGTGTCTATTAGCTAAAAATTTCTGGATTATTTTACAAAATTGTCTAAAGAAAAATTTGTGATCAATCTTTGTTAAAAGCTAAATATTAGAAAAGAGGATCATGTTGACATCCTGCTCTAATGGACGGGTTTTATCACAACCATCAATTGTAGATAAGTAACTCAGAAACTGAAACCAGCCAATACTGCCCTTTACTTCTACCTGACCCACTCTGAGTTCTCAAAAATTTTTTACTGGAAATTTTTCTATGTCTCCTTTAAGAACAATTGATAATTCACTCCTACCACAGAACCATAAGGAGCATTGAGAATTTTAAGAGAATTATTGTCTCATAATTATTTCCTTCATGCCTTTGGGGGTCAACAGATCTAAGTACAAGAGGAGAATCTGTTTAGTAGAATCACTTGTTTCATGAAGTACCTGGTATCTCTATATTTCTAATGGGAATGTTTGTATTTTCATATTGTTGTTTTATTTTTATTTTATTTTTTAAGTTTACTTATTTATTTTTGAGAAAGAGAAAGAGAGAGAGAGAGAGAGCAAGTGTGTGCACATGAGCGGGGGAGGGGCAGAGAGACAGGGAGAGAGAGAATCCCAAGCAGGCTCCACACCATCAGCACAGAGCCCGATGTGGGGTTCGATACTATGAACCATGAGATCATGACCTGAGCTGAAATCAAGAGTCGGACATTTAACTGACTGAGCCACCCAGGAGCCCCACATTTTGTTGCTTTTTTTTAGGGGACATAACTATTGGTGAACTTAGTCAAAGAGTTTAGTAGTCAGTTAGTAGGGATGTCTTAGACACCTACCACTTCTTGTCTCTCTGGCTGTGCTGAGGCTGGCAATACTAGTGGAGAGGCAACAGGCAAATGGCATCATGGTTCCTGGTTCACTTTCCATCCTGGTGTGCAGAGTTCGTTTGGAAATCTTTCACAGGTAAAACAGCTCACATGCTGAGTTTCGTAAGACTTGTAGACTACATTATGACCACTTCATACAATGTCTCAGTTTTTACTATTATGAAATTTCACTGGTTTAATTTTTAATTGGGAAATTTGGTTCTCTTTACCTTACATGGCTTTCTTAAACTCATAAATGATGATAACTAGTTTCATTTTCCTGAGATACGTGTCTACTCATGTATCATAAAGTACGTTAAAACATTTTCCCAAGCTAAGCTGGGGAAGAAGATGTCACTCCTGTTGAGAAATTTAAAAGAAACATTATCTAGAAGCAAGTCTTATAGTGATTGTGCCATGAGGCTTATTCCATTCCTTTGTTGACCACATATGTCCCAAGGCTATATGTTTCCATATGCCATTTCTTAAACTTTATGTACAAATTCTAAATTAGAGGTGAAACTATTCTTATTAATATTTGGCATCGATAATTATTTAAATGTTTAACAGCAAATATAAGCAAATATCTAGTCAAGGATGTTTCTATCTAGTCAAGGATGTGTATTTTATGTATACACATACACACACAATTCTTTTAGTTTCCCATCCAAACTATAATTTACATCAAAAACATCTTGTAAATACAGAGATTAAAGATGTCTAATTATGACAACTTTTACTAAAGAGAATAAAGCTACTCAGAAGATTTGGCTTATTATATTTTCCTTTTACTGACCCTTTAGGATAGGGGCAAATGAAAAGGAAACAAACTGACACTGGGAATTTTAAGAACAACTTCTAGAAGATGTCTTGGGTTAGTACCCATTCAGACCTTCTTCTTTTTTTAATTAAAAAAAAGTTTTATTTATTTATTTTTGAGAGAGAGAGACAAAGAGAGTGAGCAGCAGAGGGGCAAAGAGAGAGAGAGAGGGAGAGAGAGAATCTCAAGCAGGCTCCACACTGACAGCACAGATCCTGATGTGGGGCTCAAACTCACAAACCGTGAGATCATGATCTGAGCCGAAACCAAGAGTCAAAAGCTTAACCAACTCAGTCTCCCAGTGGCCCAGCCCATTCAGACCTTCTAAGTTTGCATCCCCATATGGAAGAAGCCTCCCCAATGCACTCCCCTGTGCCCTGTCACTTTCTGTCACCCCCACGATCAGCTCCCATATCTCATATATTCTTCTATTGTTCCTCTTACACTTCTTAGCTCACTTTTCCATCCCAGGATTGGGGGTGGACTATCATTAACTCATTCTTCTTCCTCCCAGCCTCTTTCTTCCCATCTTGCATCCCCAGGGCCTGGCCTGTGCAGAGTCTAGATATTCACTCAATACATCTGTCGGATTGAACTGAGTTCCAGATGTTGAGCAAGTTGGGCATTCCTGAAAGAATTAAGCACTAAGAGTGAGCTGGTTTTCACTAGGCTGAACTTTCTGGTTAACTAAAAATTAATGAGAGGTTTGATGTGTATATTTTAGCCCTTCTTAAAAAATGTTCCTGCTGAATTAGGGAAAGTATAATCAACCTGTCAGCTCTTCTACTGAGCATGAGTGGATTTCTTTTAGGTCCAGATTCACATTAGATTCACTTTTGAATATGCAACACAACACAGTCTGGTACATCTCAGGGGCTCAGTGATTATTTGTGGAATGAAAGAGTTGCTTATTTATATTTTCCTATAACATATTTATTGAATGCCTACATTTTGCTGGGTTTTTAACAAACAGGATTGGTAAAATTATTTCTGGATGGTTCTCAAAGAGAAAATTCAGTTCGTTGGAACCATACACACACTGGCTTTCAGTTTCCTTGGTATCATAGTAATTGTGGCTTAAAGTAAAGATTGAGATTTTTGACCAGGAATACTTACTTCAAGGAAGGTGTAGGTAGAAAGCATCTTGAGGACAGGGACTTCAGATGCTGAGTGCATACACCAATTTTCAACAAACAGAATATAGATGAGGATCAGAAATGTAAACACGCTTCGAAGACAGAGTGGAAATTTTAAGTTGACCCTGGGTTCGAATATAGTTGCATATGTAGCGGACTTCTTTTAATTATAAAAATCACACTGAACTAAAAAGATGTTGAGGTTCCGATTTAATTTTGCACTCCTTCACGTTTCCTCAAACCTTCATATTGTTTGACAGTATGTTGCATGACTGTTGCCTGTAAGTGTGAAAAGTCAAGATGAGAGTTCACAGCAGGTTGATGGCCTGGAGATGAGAAGTCTGTCTGAGGACATTTCAAAGTTGTAAAGGTATTATTCTCACATGGAGTTATTTCTCAGTGGGTGTGAACAACAGCTACCCATCAAGCTGGTGTAGTGTGAAATAGAGTTTCCTGAAAAATGATGTGCAGACATATGCAGAAAGCCACATGCTTAGTACATGCACAGACTGCACGCCTGAATTCCAAGTGTTCGAATATTCGCCATGAGATGAGCTAGAAATGCAAAAGTCCCCATCATAAGTAGCTGGGGAGAAACACAGCTTGCAGTCACCACCGATTCATTGGGTTCCAGGCACGCACATGTTGAAGGACAGAAAGTGAACAGTGCAGCTGCAGTGGAGAAGGAATGTGTGAGGAAACAGGAGGGATCTGGTGTTATGCAAGACGTCAGGAGTCTTCCTATATAGTGCTTGAAGACCTACCACTGCCACGAAAGCAATTTTGTTCATCTGGTTGTGCGTTGTGTCACAGTTTGGGGAGAACGATCACGTTTTCTTAATCTCCACTGCTGAATGAAGAGATTCGCATGCAGAGGTACACCCATGCTCATTGTGCTGAGTGTCTGCTGAAGAAGTATCTGTCCACGTTCATACATGGCTCCTCAGGGCCAGTGCGTTATTTGTGTGTTAGATGTGCCTGTACCTTTTCTCCAAATGGCTTAGCGCTGTATACAGATCTTTACATGAGTATTTTTCTTAACTGCATGGGTCTGGTCATGACTTCTGACAACCATGCAGTAAGGAGGGAGGCAGTTAGGGGAATGGAGAGCATGATTTTGAATAAGACAGAAATCATGCACATATACCTGGAACGGGGGGGGGGTGTGCAGAAAAAAACATCCAAGTGTTTATGTATTTATTTTTACCCCACATGTTTAAAAAAGTATTCAAAGTGGTTTACCAAAAAAAAAAAGTATGTATGTCATAAGGCCTATGAAAATATAAACAAAATAAAAATTTTGAAAGAGAGGTAGGCTCAAATATGCTAACTCTGAGGGTTAATGAGAATAAGAATGAGTCATTTCACTACACAGATGGAGGTTTACTTATGTGGTTTGGTTGGCAGGTGTGCTGACTCCGTGGTGTTAATCTTCAGGTTCATTGTGTGGGAGGCCCTAGTGAATTCTCTCCTTCAGTTAGAAAAGACACAGATAAAGAGATGCAACTTGCTATGAATCCTAAAACTGGGCAGGTTGGGGGTCAGATATTGTTTCATATTCCAGAATTGTTGCTTGCTACTCTGTGGGGTTTGGTTGTCATGCATCAAGGGGTGGCTGACCAAAGAAATACATACCAGGGCAAATTTTTTCTCATTCTCTTTGGCATTAGTTTATTTTTTTAAAATAGCTTTTAAATTATTGAAGTAACACATGTTCCTTGCATAATCCCAAACAAAAGTATAAAGATGAAAATAAAGATCTTCTCTAAACCAATTACTCAGCAACAACCCTGTTATTTTGAGGGTGCGTTTTCCTGTGCTTTGGTTTACTCGTGCATAAACACATCTCTTTAATCAGAGCCTGAGGGTCCTCCTTGACTCTAATTTTTCACACACCCAATGTCCAATGTATTAGAGAATCCTGTTTTCCTGACCTTCACTGTTTGTAGACTTTAGGTTCTTTTCCCCACTTTCCCTGCTGGTAGTACCTGCTCTAAGTCATGATAACCCTCCCCTGGCACATCCTTGTCTCTTCCTCCCACAGTCTTGCTGGTCTCTTTCCAACCCTGAGTCAGAGCGATCTTTTGAAGATATAAGTCAAATCCTGTCCCTCCTATGTTCAAAAATCTCCAGTGGCTTTCTAATTTACATTGAGAAAAAGTCCAAATTCTGCATTATCATAGCCTACAAGGTCCTACACTCTCTGGTCTACTCTATCCATCCCCAGATGATATTCTGTTGTATTTTCATTATTGGTTACATAGTACTCCAGTTAACTATTGTCAACTCACTGCCTATTGATTAATATCATCATTTCTATTTTTTTCCTGCTATAAACAAGGTTGAAACAAACATAATGGTACACACGTGATTACACAATTGTGCCATTTTGCATTCATCATAACCGCCAGACTTCCTCTGCAGAGATATTATACCAATTACTCTGCCATCGACTTGCTTCTTTCAGAAGCGGACTCTGGTTATGGTTCAGCCTCTGTGGCGGCCAGAGCCTAGTAAGCAAGCCCTGGAATTTTGCATCCAAATTCCTATTTTGATGGTGGTGAGATTTTGAACTACTGTTGGCATCGAATTCAGTGCCAGTCTTCTTGCTTTGCCTTGTCAAATTGGACAGGGAGACGGCTGTCTTGCAAAAGTGGAATTGTCACTAATTGGCCACAGAGGAAAGATTCAAAATCTTGCCAAAAGTCTCCTGTATTCTAAGGGAATAAAATCCTCCACATAACTTTCCCTCTCATTAAAAGAAACAAACCCAATATGAAAAGCACTTTGTAAACTAGAAAGCATTGTATAAATGCAAGGCATTGCTGCTATTCTTGTTGAGATGCTGCTGCTGTTGGCCCTGTGTGAGGAATACTGCTGGAGCTCACTGAATGCACGCATAGGGAGGCCTGTCTGTCCAGACTTCCCTTTTTACCAGCTTGTTACGTCCTGTTAGAAATGTCAAGGAAGAAGCAACAGTAAATAACTTTTGACTCCACTTTGGCTTTTTCATTTAGATTAAAGCAGAGTACTTCAGGTGCAGTCTACATACAAAATGAACACTCCTTAAAATGTTTTGTCACTTGTAATGTTTGGGATTCAAGTTGGTTTTCTTTATTATGACAAAATGAATTTAGCAAGAGTTAAACACTGCTTCATACTGAAACTGACAGCTACTTATTTTTGTCCACTGCGTGGACACTGTGAAAAAACTAATGGTCTGTGAGAAAAGAGTTCAATCATTAATTCTTGTTCCAAAGTAGCATGTATTCCATAGTATTTTATTAAAAACATTACATGTAATTTATAAAAATCAAGCCAGATGATATTCTCCTGAACATTTCAGAGAACCGGATTTTAACAAATCTATTTCTATTTAAATTTAAAAGAATGCAAATATGTTTACAAGTCTAGAAATATGTATGTTGGAGTTTAAAATGTGAGTGAATAAATTTTCAGGAGTTAAACCACTTATTTTTAGAATTTAAAGTAGGTTTTAATTTTAGATTTTCCTAAAATGAAACAAAAAAAAGACAAATGCTGCCTTCTATAAGATGTCAGAGTTTAGGGGAATAGCTAATCTTTGAATTATTCACTGGGATAAATAGTTTCTATTAATATATAAATTCCTTGCGTTTGTCTTATTTTAAAAGAATTTTTATGGCAACTCTAACTGTGACATCGGATATTTCTTGGCCACACTTGGCAGGACATCAAGTCCTGTCCATTCTTTTTATTTTTTTTTCCTGTTATCTATTCTTTTTTAAAAATTTTATTTATTCAAGTTAGTTAACATACCGTGTAGTATTAGTTTCAGGAGTAGAACCCAGTAGTCCATCACTTACATGTAACAACCAGCACTTATCCCAATAAGTGCCCTCCTTAATGTCCACCACCTGTTTAGCCCATCCTGCCACCTGCCTCCCCCAGAATCCATTCTGTTAAATTTCCCAAGGATTGAAACTGGAAAAGGAAGGGAAGCCAAATATAAGTGAAAAATATTGAAAGAATAACCATGCTGTTTGTTTTGGATTAATCATCCATATTCTTAGTCCAATATTTGTAATTTTAGTAACATGCAAGATAGCTAAAAATCCCTCTTTTCATTGCTTCCTTGTCAAATTTTTGTATGCAGTCATAAATTACCTTAATTTGGATAATTTTATGAAAGGTTAGTTTAAAAAGTTCATTTGATATTTTAGATTCAAATAAAATAAAACTTCAGTATTATTTTGTGAATCTTTAGATATCAGCAGAAACTTTAACCTATTCTGACTTTCTGCCAAGCAAGCCTATATCCTGATTAAACTCAACAGTTCATCTTGCCTTACCTTAACCAGAGTAGCTGAACATTGATGGAGAAAATGACACCATCAGGATAGTTGAAACTCATTTTATGACCACGAATATCAACTAGGCTCTCAGAACTGTCAGACATTATAGTTCCTAAGAAGACTAATAAAACAATGACCTACCTCTTGTCAAAGCCAATGTTCAGTAGTCTCTCATTCATTCAACAGCAAATGTTTGCCTCTCTTCTTGGACCACATTCTTAATCCAGAGCTAGGACACCACATATGCCTGTTCCTTTTTTCCTACCTCACTTCCTCTCCACTTACTCTGCATCTTTTACTGGTGCTTTCTTCTCGGTCAACATATTGGCAGGCCCTAGCATTTTCTCTTCAGCTCTTACATTTTCTCTACATTCACTCTTTTCTAGGCAAATTCATTTAATTCCATGGCTTTTTCTGTCAACATTCTGATGGTTCTCAAGAGGAGACTATGGATTCAAGAGCCAACTCCCAGTTCCTCTCCTGTGAGCTCTAAACTCATCTAGTCCACAGCCCATTGTGCATCCTCATTCAGATTTCCAGTGATTCCTCAGTCTTAACAAGGCTGAAACCTCTACAGTCAAATATACTCTTTTGCCCAGGCCTTCCCCACCTCCATGTTCATCCAGCTGCTCAGGCTCGACTCTTAGCAATCGTTCTTGATTAATTTATTTTTTTCACCCTTTACTCTAGTAGCTTGGTGATTCATTTTAACTCTTCTATAATTTCACTGCTGCAACACTGTCCAAGCTGCTGCATCACTCACCTATATTATCAAAATATCTTCCTAAATTGCTTTTCATCTTCTACCTGTTCCCACAAAATCCTTCCACCTTATAATAGCCAGATTGATCATTCTAAAGTATAAAGCAAATTATGTCAACTGCTTAAAATTGTCTGATGTTTTACTGTTGTAGCAGAATCAGTCTCAAACTCCTTCAAGGTCCCATGTGATCTGCCACTTGCTCATGTGTCTGACCTCACCTTTCCCCACCCCCATGTTTAACTGACCACAGTCACTGCTGTCGGCCTCATCTTCTTTGCACACATGCAGATCATGCCTGCTATAGGGTCTTTCTTTGATGTGTCTCCTACTTGGAATGTGGGTACAAAGGCTCCATCTATTCCCAGTTCCATTCTCAACTCAAGTTTCCCTTCCTCTGAGAGGCCTTCCCCTTCCACCTTGGCAAGAGAAGCTCCCTCCCTGTCACCATCTATAGCATCACCTTCTTTTATTTTCATCGTGGCACTTCCCAATGGTATCTGAAGTTTCATGTTTGTTATGTGTTTAGTCATCTTCTCCATTTTAGTAGGATATAAGATGAGGAGGGAAAAACTCTAGTCTTGTTCACCGCTTTATTCTAAAAGTCTAACATAGGACCAAGAACAATGCATCAAAATATAACTGTGACTAACTATTCCACCTCCTAATTTTACAATCAGAAAACTGAGACCAAGAGAGGTAAAATAACTTGCTCAAGGTCATATCAAGTTAGTAAATAGAGCTATTATTTTAAATTTTTTAATGTTTGTTTATTTTTGAGAGAGAGAGTCAGAGCATGCACGGCAGAGGGGCAGAGAGAGAGAGAGAGAGAGAGAGAGAGAGAGAGAGAGAGAGAGGGAGACACAGAATCCGAAGCAGGCTCCAGGCTCTGAGCCATCAGCACAGAGCCAGATGTGGGGCTCGAACTCACGAACCGTGAGATCATGACCTGAGCCGAAGTCGGACGCTCAACCGACTGAGCCACCCAAGCACCCCAATAGAGCTATTATTTAAACACATAAATAAATTTTTGAATTCAGATAGAATTCAGATAGGATAGGGATAGATGCAAAGTGCTATGTGTACACTCAGGATGAGGCTTTGCTGAACCTGGGCAGGGGAGGAAATGTGTGTTGATGAAGATCTCAGGAAGAGAGGCCATTTGGGCTGCCTTGAGGTTGAGAAAGGTGTCTCAGTCAGGAGATACATCCTGTGCAAAAGCCTGCATGTATGAAGGCATATGGTTCCTCAACGAGTGGCAAGTATTCTTGTGGTTTTTACATAAGAAGGTGACATGATCATAGCTATGTTTAGAGAGTAAGTTTTGTGCCTGAGTAAGAGCTTTTTGAGATGGTAGAAAAGACAGATGCTTGTGAACTTTATTCTTATGTGTGATGACGAAGTTTTAGAGCCTTCATAGAAAGCACTGGTCACCTTGTAGGCATAGAGGAGAAACATGCAAGTGGCATCTTGTTAGTTGGGTTCGATGAGGAGGGACTTTGTTCTCAAGGCAGTGTTCTTCTAGCTGCTCTGAATATATATCTCCACCATTTTGGAATCTCTCTTCATAGGAATAAAGAGTCACCTTATCTTTGACTGGATATTGCATTTCAAGGCAGGGCTGCCAAAGAGTAGAGGCCAGGCAAATCCTGTTGGATTTACAGTCTGGGCAATTTTGGTCTGGGCCAGCCCCACCATGCCCAGGTGGGGCACTCTTTTCATATTCCTGACCTGCCTTCTGTAAGCACTCATGTGGCGACTGTCTTCCAGGCCAACATACTGAATGTATTTCTCCCTTTCTCCATAATTTAATGTTCATCTGCCTGTCCAGAGAAATTGGAAAGGAACCCACAAAGAGAGGTCCTCAGAAGTGCTGAGAGATTTCTGTAAGTGCTGATTGGATTCAAGAGACTTACTTTTCCTCTTTGATTCAGGGGGCACCTCATTGTCTTTTATAATCTGGAAGGGGGCTGGGCTGAGAACCTTTGCCAGTTCTTTCTTTCCAAGAACCTGTCATCACTTAACCTCTCTTAATGAGAGTCTGTGTATAAATTTTCCAAATTTTCACTTTTATAAATTCCAACCACAGTGAAAATTATATATTATATATATCATATGCATTCATGTCTTCTTATAGTATTAGCATATTTATTTTTACTTAAGATAATTTGTCATATGTTTTTTGTTATCTTAATTGTTAAATGTTTTTAAAAATCCTCTGTGAAAATCCTACACAAAATATTCTTCTGTCCTACAACATAGTTAATTTACTCAAGAACTTTGAATCTGTGTAGTGAGGAAAGACTTAAGTATCCCATAAATTTATACTTTGATTTTGAATATATTTTGGCACAAAAGGAGAATAAGAAATTAGAAGTAATTTTGGCTTCCACACTTGATTTATATTTACTTGTGAACTATGGTTCCATTGGTTAAAATGCTTTCAAAACTGATGCTAATGAGATTTAAGTGTCTGTGAAATCTGAGTGTGATTTTCTCTCAATTTTTAAATTTTTATTTCTAAAATCATTATTATGTTAATTTATTTCCAGAAATCCAAAATATGCTACTAGCTTTAATTCCATAAGCCTCTATGAGACAGTCTAGAAGAAAGTATAATTAACCCTCAATTACTATCTCAGAGAAATGGAGCAAAGATCAATAAAGGACTTTTCCAAGTAAAGTGCAATACATACATACTTAGTAAGCAGACATTAGTAGGTAGTTGTTTCAATAGATAATGTTTCCTCTCACCTTTAATATAGAAAATGACTAGGTAGCTATACTATATTTGTGTGTCCATGCTTGTGGGATGTTCAATGAATGAACACTTAAGAGAGTTGTCAATTTTATAGTTTTTGAGGCTGTATTAAAAATGATAACTTAGATGAACATCTTGTCTACTAATCAACAAGACAAAACTTGATATGCTGTTTTTATTTAGGAAATATTTACCAAACATTTATTACAAGCTTGCCCTGTTCTAGCCAATGGGAGTAGAGTAGCAAACTAAACAAATTTTTTTTAAGTTTATTTACATTCCAGTTAGTTAACATACAGTATAATATTAGTTTCAGGTGTGCAATATAATGATTCAGTACTTCCCTACAACACCTGGTGCTCATCACAGCAAGTACACTCCTTAATCCCTGTCACCTGTTTAACTCATCCCTCCCACCCACCTCCCTTCTGGTAACCATCAAGTAAACTAAACGAATTTTTTGACCACATAGAGCTTATGTGTATATAGATATAATTTCCTTTTCCCCTTGCTCCCCTTTCCCTCCACAATTATTTGTTTGTTTCAGCTGTTTCTTGCTGAACATGTAAAGGCAAATAAATATGAGTATATCTGCAAAAATAATCTTCTTTTGTGAATTTTCGCTTTTATTCCCCATTTCCATTTCCCAGGTTACAACTTCCAAAGCTATTTGTGAATTGAAATAAACTTTTAAAATGTTATTTTCTGAGGCTAATTTAAGCGTAAAATGTTCTTTGCTCTTTCTTATTTATTTTTTTAACATGGCATCTTTGGAACAGGTATAAAGCAATCCTTAATCTAAAACTTCTGTGACAGTATCCAATTTTTGTTTAGTAGCTTACTTACAATGCACTGTTCTCACATTCGAGTCGTTAATCCATTTTGAGTTTATTTTTGTTTATGGGTAGGAAAGTGGTCCAATTTCATTCTTTGGTATGTAGCTGTCGAGTTTTCCCAACACCATTTGTTGAAGAGACTATCTTTTTCCCATTGTATGTTCTTGCTTCCTTAGTTGTTAATTGACCATAAAAACATAGGTTTATTTTGGAACTCTCAATTCTATTCTATTGATCTGTGTCTCTTTTTATGTCAGTATCATACTGTTTTGACGACTATAGCTTTGTAGTATATATTGAAATCTGGGATTGCGTTACCTCCAGCTTTATTCTTTTTCAGGGTTGCTTTGGCAATTAGGGATCTTTTGTGGTTCCATACCAATGTTAGGATAATTTGTTCTAGTTCTGTGAAAAATGTTGCTGGTATTTTTATAGGGATGGCATTAAATCTGTAAATTGCTTTGGGTCATATGAATATTTTAACAATATTTGTTCTCCTAATCCATGTGCATGGAATGTTTTTCCAATTTGTCATCTTCAATGTCTTTCATCAGTTTTTTTTTTTAAATAGTTTTCAGAACAGAACATTCACTTTATTGGTTAAGTTTATTCCTAGGTATTTTTTTTTAATTTTTTTAATGTTTATTTACTTTTGAAGGAGAGAAAGACAGAGTGTGAGTGGGGGAAGGGCAGGGAAATTCAGAATCTGAAGCAGGATCCAGGCTCTGAGCTGTCAGCACAGAGCCGACACAGGGCTCAAACCCACAAGCTGTGAGATCATGACTTGAGTTGAAGTCAGACGCTTAACTGACTGGGCTACCCTGGCAACCCTCTTAGGTATTTTTTTTAAATGTTTATTTATTTATTTAGAGAAAGAGAGAACAAGCATGAATGGGGATGGGCAGAGAGAGAGGGAGAGAAAGAATCCCAAGCAGGCTCTGGCTGTCAGCACAGAGCCCTACACAGGGCTCCATCTCAAAAGTGTGAGATCATGACCTGAGCCAAAATCAAGAGTCAGACGCTCAACCAACTGAGCCACCCAGGTGCCCCAGATACTATTTTTGGTGCAATTATAAATGGCATTGTTTTCTTATTTCATTTCCTGCTACTTCATCATTAGTGTATAGAAATGCAACAGACTCTTATATAGAGAGAACAAACTGGTGGTTGCCAGAGGGAAGGTGGGTGGGTGGGGGGAATAGATGAAGGGGATTAAGAGTATATTTATCTCAATGAGCACTGAGAAATGTATAGAATTGTTGAATCATTCTCTTGTACACTTGAAATCAATATAAAACACTGTATGTTAATGATACTTGAATTGAAAAACAGGGAAGAAAATAAAATGCACAATTCTGAGCCATGTTTGAGGCTACCCTGATTCCACATACCCCTAAATTCAGATTCATGTGTTGGGGCTTTCATTTTGCTGCCCATTTGTAGCCCTGTTTGTCTTGAAATGGTTTGGGCAATAGGGTATTTGACCACTAGGGACTCAGAATTGACTTCTATCCTCATGGTCATTTATAAGAAAGCCAGAATTTGCATCCAGAACCATAGAAATAAAAGACAAATGCATAAACCCAAGGAAACAATTAGCTTCCCATTACAACGTTTTATCATCTAGTCCTGTGTAGGTCTGTGTCAACACAGATTGACAAAGTCATAGAATTTTATTAGACAATGTGAAAACTCATTTGCAAATTTTATTGCCGTCCATCATTGCTCACATTCACAGTCCAGAGGCTCTCCATTGTTGTGAATAACAATTGGGAGCAATGGCTGGCTATGGCCAATGTAGAGGTTGCAATTTCTCACCGACAGGTGTTCTTTCCTAATTACCTCCATTAGTTCCTCTTTATTGCAAGACTCCATGTCCTGATTCGTATTCTCTTTACCAAATACCAAACCAGAACTAACAGCTCCAGTGTGCAGTGAGACAGTCACCATACACTCACCAGGTACTATTTCAGTTCAGGGGCTGTTGTCAACGGGACTGTACTTACGGTACAGTCTGATGGCTAGTGTTCCGACCCATGCAGGACTTCAAGATACAGGAAGTCTGAAGAGTCAAACTTAGAAGTCTGTAATCTGTGAAAGATGCTGATGAAAAAAGATATTCTTTAGAGGGGGTGGGTTTGAGCTGAGTGCCCCAGAAAGCCAGACCTACACTGCCACCAACAAATCCAAACTGCAGTTGTGCTAGGATGGAGATCCTGCTGTTATCTGAAGGTGATGATTTAACTAATTATTCTAGGAAGCATCGCTTATTTCTTGGATTTTTTTCAATATGCAGAAGACTTTAACAATATCTAAAGTATAATTTTTACCAATAATGCTGTATTTATTACCATTTTACATTGTATATACTGCTTTCAATGAGTTGTGAGTTGTAACCCTATAGGTTATATGAGTATATATTATTAGTTCTCATTATTTTTATTCCTTTCCTTCCTTGTCTTGTTCTTTTCTTCTCCTTCATCCTTTTCTACCTTCTCTTTTCCTCCTTTAAAAAAAAAATGTTTACTTATTTTTGAGGAGGAGGGGCACAGAATCTGAAGCAGGCTCCAGGCTCCAAGCTCCAAGCTGTCAGTGCAGAGCCTGACATGGGGATTGAACCCATGAACTGTGAGACCATGACCTGAGCTGAAGTCTGATGCCTAACTGACTGAGCCACCCAGGCACCCCTTCCTCTTTCTTTTTGATAATAGACAAGGAAATCTGAGGCCCCTACAGATCAATTCATTTGACTAAAGCTACACAACTTTTAAGTGGATAAGCTGGGGCTAAAAACCAGCTCTCTAGATTCCAAAGATTATACTTTTTCTACTGTCCCATGGGTCCTATTCTATGGGATGTCCATCAACAAAATGATGACAGAAACATTCAGTCTATAACCTTCATGAATATCTGTTATCATACAAGCAAAGTATATAGGTGACTGACCGTATTTTTTATTTACCTGTGAACAGAGTCTGAACTTGATCACTCTTAAAAGCTCTAAGTGCTGGGACACCTGGGTGGCTTAGTCGGTTAAGTGTCCGACTTCAGCTCAGGTCATGATCTCGTGGTCCTTGGGTTCGAGCCCCGTGTTAGGCTCTGTACTGACAGCTCAGAGCCTAGAACCTGCTTCAGATTCTGTGTTTCCCTCTCTTTCTGCCCTTCCCCCACTCATGCTCTGTCTCTTTCCATCTCTCAAAAATGAATAAACGTTAAAAAAATAAAAATAGCTCTAAGTGCTGAACTCTTGATAAAGTTCTGTATATTTTCCTTAAAAAAAAATATGATGGCACTATTTCTTCCACTAAGGCTCAGCTCTTTTAGGAGATAGGTCAGTGAGCATAACAAGATGAAAAGGACTAAAAAGTGAAATTTAGTTATCAATAAGAAGTCAGACATCACAATATATCAGTGTCGGAAATATAAAGTGCCCCTTGTTTGGGGTCTGGGGCACATCCCGGGGCTGCAGAGGTGGAGCAGGAGTAGGGGCTTGGAGGGATGGCAGTGGGAGGTGAAATCAGGATGAGAACAGACACAGACGCGCTAGTGGAGCCCACTACACTTGGGGTCCCAAGAAGAGTCAACCCCTACTCTTTCATCAACATCATGCCCTTGCAGAAGAGACAGTCCCTTCCCCCCCAGAACAAGATGCCAAGGAAGAAAATGTGAACCTGCCCATGCCCACCAGGCATTTGATGCCCATTCCCTATGGCTACGCCATGCCCTGCCACCTGCTGCTTCGGCAGCTGGCCTGCTGAGCCTTGGCATCATCCATACTGTGTCCCTGAACAAGGAAGGTGCTGGTCCCCTTCCTTTCTGCACACTGAAATAGGTGCCACCTTCACTTAGTAAAATCTCAGCCTCCCTTTTTACTCCTGTCCTCCTGTGACATTAGGTGTTTGTTTTTATAGGTGGCAAATAAACCCAAAATAATTGTCTTCTGTGGCAGGAAATCAATCAAGAAAAGGTGTCAGAATTTTTTCTTTAGAATACATTGCAATGATACCAGACCTGTATGAAAAATAATCAAAGACCTCCTTAGAATGGAGTTGGGAAGCCAGCAGGGGGAGCTCTCATGACCAGCACTCCTGGTCAGCTGCAGACCCAACTGGAAGAGATGCAAGGGGATACTCCTTTACAACCCCAGGTGTAGGAAGGAAGGTTTTCTCTTGCCCTGGCAACAGCCCAGCCAATGAGATACAGACACAGGCCAGCCAATGAGAAGTCACTATACTTCAAACTCCCAGTTTCCTCTATGGACTTTTAGTTCACAAGAATTTCTTTCAACTACCTCCCTTCTTTGTAAATAAAAGAGTCTCCTCTCCTTTGTTCTGTGGACTTACCTATGGTTTTGATGTAGCTTGAGTGTCCTGGATTGTAATTCTCTGCTGTTTCCAAATAAAATTCTTTGCTGGTAAAAATGAATGAATGAATGAATGAATGAATGAATGAATGAAGTGCCTGGAGTTTGGAGGTGTTCTGATTTCACCGTCACAAAAGGAAAATACCATTTATTCAGAGCAATTGGAAGAGGCAGAGGTATAAGTTGCAGGACTGAGTCTCTGGCAGTGGTGTCTCAAGGTCCTGTCAAAGACAATGATCATTCTTGAACCGTGAGTTTTAGACTTTGAAATGTAAATCTCGTATTAATCTTAAGCAAAACATTGATGTATTTGGCGGTTTTGTTTCTATTGTCTTGCTATTTCTTTGCAATGCCTGGCGCCTGTATGCTTACCTCAGCTGCCAGAGAACAATTCATCATCTCTAAATCAGTGACATAACCTAAGATGGGTTATGGGAGTAAGGCTAGCAGAAGAAGATTTATAACAGGGAGTAACAGAGTGTGAGTGTGTGAGTATCTATTCCTCTGCCTTTGCCTTATATTTAGCAAGACCAGAGTAGTTTTGCTGTTCTAGCAGTGATCTCTTTTCAGTTAAGTATATCATTGCTTACCACAGTTGTGACTCTTGTGGTCATGTGGGGAAATTTAAATTGATATAAATAGCACAACTGGCAGAGTGCGTGGCCGGCAGGATGTCCTCTCTTAAGGTGGGTTTCCTTCCCTTTCTCTTCCTTCCTATCATGATGCTGACTTTCTCCCTGGAGCTTCTCTGATTAACATTACCGTAGCTTCTCCAGTGTTGCTCTGGCCCCCTCCACGACCAGCCAGCATCACAGAATGGCTCCCACAGAGAGGTCCTCTTGTTAGTATAACCACCTGTGGGAAAACGCTACTGTTTTATCTATTTGTAAGCTTGTTGTGTTCTGGTTCGTAACTTCAAAAATATTTAGAATTGTTTAAAGGAGGCTTGGCCCCTTTAAAAAGCAGCTTCAGCAAGCAGGATGACACAGGCAGTGATGAAAACCAAAGCTGTTGAGAGCTACAGCTGTCTGGTCCTTTCGTATGCAGATTTATGGAACGAGGAGGGGTGTTTGAGAAGGAGCTGAGGGAAGACTCACGAGAGAGTTGGCAAACACACAGTGAAGAAGAGGGGCCTCGAGCTTCAGTCTCCCAGGAAATACAGGCTGACTCAAGGAATCAATAGCATTTAGAATTAGACAGGACTTTTATAATCCCAGTAATGTGATCTAGTCCAATCTTCTTACCTCATAGAAAAGCCAAATGATTTGCTGAAGGTCACAGAGCTAACAAATGGAACTCCAGGAAACTTCTGAGGCCAAGTGTAGCATTCTTTTCACTGTCTTTGGCCTTGTGCTGGACACATAGCAGGTGCTGATATATATGTGTCTCATGAATGAATGATTAGATAAAAGCACTTATGGTCACCAAGGCGTGTCTTAGACATCTAGCATCTTCTTGCCCACCTTTAAAAAAGTTACGACTCAAGCTAAGAGAAGGACAACAAGTAACTTTGTATCTCCAAACATTTGACTTTTGAGGGGAAATATTTTTTTTTTCCTCCTTAGAGGCCAAATGTTGGGTTAAACCTCTCTCCTCAAAACGACCCATACTATTTCATCTTTTTCTGTTCATAAATTACTTTTGTAGTCTTTCAAAATCCAGCTCAACTGTCACCTTCTGTGAAGACTCTCAGACCCTTCCACTTCCCCATAAACCACAGAAAGAATGCTTCCCACCCTCTCCCAATCACAGAACACTTTCAACACTTCACTTTTCTCGTATTTCTCCAGGTGTACTTCTCATCACTGTTGGTTTATAATCTGCCATCACCGATGGAATGGGGACTCTAAGAGCCACAGCTTGTGTGGTGCCCACCCTTGAGTCCTCAAGGCAGAACAGACTAAGTAACACAAAATAAGGGCACAATTAAGTTCCTAAAGATTTAGGGGCACCTGTGTGACTCAGTCGGTTAAACATCCGACTCTTCAAACCGGCTCAGGTCATGATCTCACAGGTCATAAGATCCAGCCCCGAGTCAGGCCCTCTGCTGGCAGCACAGAGCCTACCTGGGATTCTCTCTTTCTCTGTGAGACCACTGTGGCTCTAATAAATTTCTCTTGACTCCAAATCATCTTTCTTTGATTAATCTCAGCTTCTGTATATATTTTTTCTTTTCAACATTTTTATTTAAATTCCAGTTAATTAACATACAGTGCAAAATTGGTGTTAGGAATAGAATTCAGTGATCTATCACCCATCTAGCCCATCCCCCACCCACCTCCCTCTATCAACCCATCAACCCTCAGTTTGTTCTCTGTCTTTAAGAGTGTTTTATGGTTTGTTTCCCTCTCTCTTCCCCCCCACCCCCACATATGTTCATCTGTTTTGTTTCTTAAATTCTACGTGAGTGAAATCATATGGTATGTCTTTCTCTGACTTATTTCACTTAGCATAATATACTCTGGCTTCATTCACATTATTGCAAATGGTTAAGATTTCATTCTTTTTGATGGCTAATATTCTATTGTGAGTGTGTCTGCACACACACACACACACACACAAACACAAACATCTTCTTTATCCATTCATCACTCCATAGCTTGGCTATTGTTGATAATGCTACTATAAACACTGGGGTGCATGTACCCCTTCAAATCTGTATTTTTGTATCCTTTGGATAAATACCTAGTGGTGCAGTTGCTAGATCATAGGTAGTTCTATTTTTTAACTTAAAAACTGTTTATTTATTTATTTTGACAGGTGGGGGGGAGGGGCAGGGAGAGAGAGAGGGAGAGGAAGAATCCCAGACAGGCTCAAACTCAGGACATGGGGCTCAAACTCACAAAACGTGAGATCATGACCTGAGCCAAAACCAAGACTTAGACACTTAACCCACTGAGCCACCCAGGTGCCCCCTATTTCTTAACTTTTTGAGGAACCGCCATACTGTTTTCCAGAATGGCTGCACCAGTTTGCATTCCCACCAACAGTGCAAGAGGGTTCCCCTTTCTCCATATTGTTACCAACACCTGTTGTTTCTTGTGTTGTTAATTTAACCATCCTGACAGGTGTGAGGTGGTATCTCATCATGGTTTTGATTTGTATTTCCCTGATGATTGAATGATGTTGAGCATCTTTTCGTGTGTCTGTTATCAGTTTGTACTTTATATTCAAGCCTAACACATATTTAGTGAGTTCCTAATCTAGAGGTGTAACAGGGAAGCCTAATTCCTCACACTACCAGAATGAAAAACTGGTCTTCTAACCCCTGGGAATAATCACCTCTTTGATAAAATATGTAGTGTCAACAGTGAAAGGGCTAGAAATAATCGAGGAGGAAAGGGGATGTCTGTTTTTCCCCCAACTCTGGTGTGTATAATCAACCTTGGAAATAAAAAGAGTGACAAATATTTTGGACCCACTAGCGATATGCCAGACTACAGAGGTGTAAATGGTGTAACAGATCAGGCCATTGCATTAAGCAGCCTACTATCCAATAAGAAAGACTATGTGTATTAAACGACCATTTTTCTCCATTATTAACAATGTCAGATCCTGGGCATTTGTCACTCTCCTGAATTGCCATATTCCCAGTGTGGAAGAGTAAAGAGTAAAGAATAATCATAAGGACTTAGAATCAGACTCTGTGTCGTATTTTAGGTTACTTCTGAAGTAGACTCTTGGATAACTAGTTTATTTGCAAGGTGATCCCAGGAAACCCTGGTGGAAGTGTGGGGGTACACGTTTGGGTAGTAAAGGGCATGCTATCAAATAAGTTATCAGTATAGGAAATGAGCTTGATGACATTAGGGAAACAGGAGCCAGTGTTATCCCCCCTGAGGAGGGAGAGCTGGGGTATTTGTACACTAGCTCCCGTCAGTCATTGAGGGTAGTTATTTCCTAGACATTTCTGGCTTTCTTCAAGAGCTGGCAAAGCAGACAACAGACATAGGAGAAATCACCAGGAAAAGAAATGCAGTTCTGTATTGAGAATTGGAAGTTAATGATCGGGTTAAGAGGATATCAGCAAGGCACCAACAGCATTTACTACATCTAAGTTTGAATCCTGGCTCTGCCGCTTATGACTTTGGACCAGTTAGTTAATATCTCGGTGTTTCAGTTTCTTATTATAAAATTGGAGATAAGAACATCTGCTTTACAGTGCTGGTACGATCAAATGGGATCCTGGATATAAATTTCTAGGCATATAGTGAAGCCTCAGGAGTCATATGATCTTACTAAACCAGTGTTTGATGTGTGTATTTCATTAATTGCCTGAGGAGGTCATTCACTTATCAATTACCTGCTTTTCCAGGAGGACTATCACAGAGTAGCATAAATATTCCAACAATTTCAGGCTTTGGGTCTCAGGTTCTGAAGCCCTGGGATACCGTGATGTTTAGTTAAGAGTGACGGATGGTGGCAGCATCCCCCTGTACTTGAGGGGCATCACCTAGGAAGTTCGAAGTCTGATTTCAGTGGTAGGTTTGTGTAGAAATATGTTTTCTCAACTTTTGAGACCAAAGTCCCTTATTGGTCATTTTTTTCCTACTGATTGCTATGCCCACATTGTTAAGATTTTTGCCACCTCAAGGGGCATCTCAATTTAAAGGAAGAATTACTTCAGCTTTCCTCATTTCATGGGCAAAAAGAATGCCAAGAAAGAGCAATTTACCAGGAATCCCTATGGAGAAAAACTTCTCTATGGCCAAGTTATAATTACATACAGAATTTAGTAACATAATCTCAAATGGTTTTTTGAAGATTGGAGGGTCAATGATGACCTTGAAATGCTATGTTGTGGGAACCGCATGTTGACTTTTTGTGAATACTAATCTAATTTACTATAACTTGATAAATATTGAACACTAAATATTGAAAATATTACGAAAAATGAGCCACACGATAAATTGTCTTTGATAGTCATCCCAATTAGCAAGGTCCTGAAAGTAATTAGTCTAGGCTGAACAGAAATCAGGCCACAGGGGAGTGCAAAATTTAATCAAACTTGAAATTCTGACCTATATTAAACAGAATGAGGTTTAAAACCTCTGATGTTTGCGCTGCTTATCATTTTGGAGCCTATTTACCTGAACAGACCTGGTACATTTTGCAGTGTCGATTAAGAGGCAGAGTTTTCCATTCCATGCAGTTGTTTTCAGTGCCTAGCCCTGTATCATTTAGTCTGTCACATGGATACAAATTGTGAATTCTTGACAAATTTTGGAGCTCTAAATGAAACAACTCCACTCCCAGCAATTCCTACAGCTCATGATTAGTCACTCCAGAAACTTTTAATTTCTTCCAAGTTTTTAAATTTTCCCTCTTCTCGCTTACCAAGGGATTTTATTGTTGCTGAGTTATATAACCTCTTTGTAATTATGTCTGTGGAAATAGGAATATTTTTGAAAAATGAAACTTAGTAGAAATAGAATTACAAACATGGTAAATGGGTGAGAAATACTTGTTAATCGGTGTGGACTATTTAAGTAGTTTTTTTTTTATTTTTGTAATTTTCATGGGGGAATTTTCAAATCTGTGAAAAATTAGAGAGCAGATAGTATAATTCTTTTTCACCCATCATCAAGTTTCAACACAATGTATTTTAAATGTGAAGGGCCTCTGTAAATTTTCATTTTTATCTCCCTGAAGTAAAACCCTGAAATTACATTTTTCACCCATGAAAAGAAATGTCTTAATTCTTAGAGTTATTACACTTTTAATTTGTTTGTTTGTTTGTTGTCTTTTTTTTTTTTTCATTTTTCCCCCTCTGGGTCAAATACTGTCTTTGTCTCTGCCTCTCTGTGTCTTCCCCTCTTTCTCTTGTTGGCTGGGGCAATCTTCTACACCGGGGGCTTTCCAGGGATTAGAAATGGCCCAGAACACATTACCTTCTTCTGACCCATGGAATGCTCCAAATCCCCCTTGATAGGAAGACAGCAGCTGGTCTAGAGGAGATGACCAGAATGGCTGACAGCCTGGGACAAATTTCCAAGGTCAATGAGGAGAGAATCGTATCTGTTCAAACTTTGCTTAACTTGAGGGGGAAAGGTTTCCAGATCAGTGGAGAGTTTCCATTTAGAGGTTAGAGATGAATCTTCATTTCTTTGGGGTAGTTTAGCCATTTGCCCATCAGAATATGCGTTTATTGTGAGTCATGAATGAGAGAAAATGAGTTGAGGACGCCAGAATATTATTCTTGTATTTCACTGGAACTATTTATGCTGAGCTGCTTTCACTTACTACCTCCTGTGCTACCACCTGCCAGAAGCAGCCCGCCTCATCGGAGCGCCGTCTGGTATTGCTGGAGCATGAGGGCCTTGGCCTCCCTGCGAAGGTGCTGTATGTTGGCACTGCGGGCCAGCAACCCCTCATGCTTGAACGTAGTTGGCACCCACAGGATGAGCAGGAGTCATTTATTTTCTGGTCCAAGTGTTCTAGCTAAATCATATCCACTTACTATGAAATCACAAAGTGATAGAAAAAATATGCAGTCTTTTCCGAAATAAATGTTTTTCTCTGTTTAGAAAGTAGTATGTCATTTATTGGTGAGCTAGCATAGGGCTGTCCTTGTGTGTGTGTGTGTGTGTGTGTGTGTGTGTGTGTGTGTGCACGTGCGCGTGTGTGCATGTGTGATATGTCCGCTTTATCTTTACTTCTAGCAAAATACATTTAATTGTATTTTGGATAGAGTGAAAGGGACTCTGAAAAGCATCTTCCTACTCTTTTCAGGTAAACTAGTAGAAGGTGAAGAGAACTATAGGTAAAAAGAGAAGTAAATAGATACGTTGATAAATTTTGACAAGTATCTTGGTTAGATCGAGACAAACTTCAGTGTCAACAGTGAGCCTATGGTAGCTTGGGAAGACTGTACATGCATTCGGTTTTCTCTCCCAACTGTGAATTTATAATACAGAGAAAAGAAGTACTTCATATAAATCATCCTTCACCTTTGCTATCACTTACTTGACTATTAAACATCTAAACGAGAGTGAAACCTGTGACTTCTGGGGCTTGATGTTTTCTGGCCAAAGCAGTCACATGTCAACTGTAGACAATAGTGTTTCTGACACCAGAGGAGGAGACTTTTTTTCTAAATTCAGTCCCATCACTTAGCATTCTAAAGTTTATTCTGTACAATGTGCAAAGACATTTATTAATTTGGATAACCTTGCTGTTCTAACAAATTGACTAAAAACAACTAATGGCATACACATAATAGAGGTTTATTTCTCGTTTCTATCAACAGTCCAGGACAGATTCAGGTGAGTAGGAGAGTTCTGCTCCACACATTAATTCCGTGTCCTCGTCTGGCTCCTGACGACTTTGAGGGGGTCAGCATCTAACAGCATGGAGGGTGTCTTACGAGAGGACTTTATGTCCAGCTTCAGAGGTGGTACATTTCGAGAGTGTCACTTCTCACACATTACTGACTAGAATTTAGTCATGTGGTCACAACTGCAAAGGAAGCTGGAAAATGTAGTCTAGCTGTGTGTCTCAGCAGAAGAGTAGCTCTTCTCTGCCACCCTGTCTCTCCTCAGTCACTAGCTTAGGAAGAATACTAGGACACAATCAACTCTAATGTGAGATAGAAAATGTAAGTTGAAATTCTACTTAGTAAATATGTAGCAAGCACCTGCATTAAGGCCTTGTGCTAACACCGGAGAGAAGACAGTATGAAAAGGTGCTGGAGCTTATACTTTAGGAGGAGAGATATTGGAGTCATACTGGTAGTGCTGGGTTGAGAACTTGACAGCAGGCAGGGCTCTTGTCGGAACTGTTTCCAGCTGAGTCCCTGTCATTCAGCATACTGCAGGACATACATTAGGATTTAGCAAATATGTGACAAATAATGAATAAATTCTAAGTCAAGGTACGTCATCCCTCAAAGTCTAAGAAGAGGGTGGAAGAGACACAGATTGTATTAAATTAGATGTTGGAAGCTGACATCACAACTACACAAAAGAAGGCAGCTGAAATCTTTTAATAATGATGACTTAAAAAAATTATCAAGGACATGATTTTCTTCTTCATAATAAAAGCAGACTTTTCTGAACTCTACCTTTCACACAAACTGAAAAACCTCCAGTGGATGTGCTATAATGAAGGTAAGTTATTCAGTGTTTTCAGGCAATAACAGTCTTCTTTTATCACTCACTATATCAATAATATTTAAAGAACCCTCCAAAGACACACTTATTAGTAGACAAATGAGGTAATAAGAATTTCTTTTACTTAAGCATGGCTACATACTGGATTTATCTCCCCAGTATGGGTCATTACCGATGTCGTAAGTGTTTCCAGAAAAGACTTCTGCCATCATTACCAAGTTTTTATTAGCAATTGAAGTGTGGAAAATGTGACAACAGATTTTTGCCCAAGTCTGCGTATCTCCGGCCATTCCATATCCTCACTGACCCCAGCTCCAAGATCTTCTTGGTGTTTTTCAGATTCTGCAAGGTGTTCATACTCTAAGCAAGAATTATTAGGTCTGTGGTAACATAATCCAATGCATTTAGAGAACACATTGTTGGAAACGGTAGGTGTCATTTGAACGAAGGAATAAGGATCAGGATTTGGGAACTTTAATCTGAATTCTTCTTCATTTGTTTCTATAATATACCTCTGATTGAATTTGTGTGATTCCATTCAGGATGGAATTGAGAAATGTATTTAGTTTTTGGAGCTCAGGGTAAAGTTTATTTCAAAGTGACTAAATTGTTAAACCTTCTTCAAGTGGCTGCTTTGGGATTTTGATATAAAATAATCTCAGTCATTAAATTCGATCAATAAAAAGAATAATCACTTTAGCTTTCCAAGCTTATTCAAACTGTGCTGGTTCTGTGTCTGTGCTCAGGGCTCTCTCTCAGAAATCCTACCCTTCCACATCTTTGTCTGCTCACATTCTGTCCATTAGTCAAGGCCCATGACAAATGTCACTGCTTTTCCCAGAGACTTTCCGGATGTAATCGGTTCCTGTTTTTTAAGTATTATCCAACCTTGTTTGCTAGCGATTTGCCTAGTTCTCTCTTAACCTCTTATATTATGAAGCCTTTGTGGGCAGACATTGCTTCTTCATCTTTTCATTTCTCCCAGAATCCAGTCACTGAGCCTGTCACACAGTCGTGATGCAAATATGTGTTCAGTTGAATCGGAGAAAAAGGAATTATATTTGAAATGGTGGGAAATTTAAAAATTTTAAGAACACAGACTTACGGGGCGGGGGCCCTTCGTTAATAAATCTAATTACAGCTACAGATTTGCGTTACGCTTATTGGGGTAAACAGGTTGACTGTCCCTATTTGTACTGCCGAGAAGATACGAATGAAACTGTGCTCAGGACAGCCAAAGGTAGTAAAACCACTGAAGTCTCAATCATATGCCAAAGAAAGAAGCAGTGGCTCTAGATGGGTATTTCTAAAGTGTTTCCCCCCAATAACACGCGCCTGAAGGACAGGAAGCACTCTGATCAGTAGCACTTGCTGAAAAAGGAATGTTAAATGAGACACACACTCCATATAGGAAGCCTATCAATATACTTCGTGTCTTTTCTTTCAGTTGTTTTCCTATATGTGCACATAGTTTACACAGGCATGACTATAGCTCGTATATACTTGAATACCGTATTAAGACTTTATATCACATAATTATCAATATTACATGAATCTGCATGCTTGTTTTAAAAGATAGAACAATCTTAATCAATGTACTATATTGTTATACTGCTTCTCAGGCACTGGGGTTATTTTCAGAGAAATTTCTTATATCTTCTTCCTCAATCTTTCTTTTCTCTAAGTTTATTTATTTTGAGAGAGAGAGAGAGAAGGAGCGTGGGGCAGAGACAGTGAATCCCAAGCAGGCTCTCTACTGTCAGCGAGGAGCCCAATGCAGGGCTCAAACTCACAAACCATGAGATCATGATCTGGGCTGAAATCAGGAGTTGCGCACTTAACCGACCGAACCACCCACACGCCCCTCCATCTTTTTCTTGCTAAGTTTTAAAGATGACAGATTTCAAACACACAAAAGCAAATAGTGCAGTCACATGTGGCTTCAGTTCCAACGTGTGAAGGGCTTAGAAGTTGTCAGTCCCATCCTTACAACAAGAAGAAAACTGGACAAACAATATGAATGAGTTTCCTTGGACTCATCAGAGAACTGGGTTGCAGAGCAAATTGCCGTGCTGAAACCTGGAGAGAGAGGGGCATCCAGAGTAACATCCACATGATCTACATATCTGGAGCTGAAGCTGCCAGAGCCATTAATGGGTAGGAACACTCAAATCATAATCATAATTTTGATTAACTGCTGCCGGCTGAGGTGAATAGCTTGAGAGTAAGAAACTCCTGGGAGCCTGGCAGGGGGAAGGCAAGAACGATGAGAGTGAAATAAGCTCAGAGTGTTCTTCATAACCAAAGCCTACTTTCTTGAGAAAAGACATTGCCAGTCTTTGCTTCTGGGTCTTTTCAATGAACAGAGACAAGTAGCAAAAGTAACAAAATATGAATTTTTGAAAAGATAAAATGAGTTCTTTTCAATATTTCTAATATCAATTAAAAAGTATGTGAATTTTAACTTCTTGGGTCTTATGCTTGGATCTTTTTTCAGTAAAAGCTATTGGTTCCTAACACCGTTAGCATGGTTTCTTATTTTCATTATGTGACAAAACAAATAAAGATTCTTTGCAATACGAAGATGCTAATATTATCACTAATGAGAACACTAAACGAAGTTTAAGATTTCTCTGCCATTGTGGTGTCCTTAGAACATTTTTACAGAAATCTAAATCTCACCACCCACAGATAATAGTGTAGCTCCTTGGAGATACCAATGGTTAGGGTTTAAAAGGAGACAATAAATAACACCCTTACACTTGTCTGAGTTATTAAGCAACTGTGAAACAGATCTACCTAGTAAAATAGGACTAAAGTAACACCTCAATAAGTGTTAAAACTGATGTAGGAAATGTGGCTTACATCTGTGGGCAAATGGTCTTCCTAACACTGCTCCCCAGAACTAGACAGTTCTCCACTCAGTCATAAGCAGTGCTCGATCACCAAAGGTCTCTACCTTTCCGTAGAACAGGAGGAGAATGCAGAGGAATGCAAGCTCTCAGTGTATAGCTTTTGCTTAGAGAGAAAAGACAAAAGAGGGCAGAGCTATGCTAGTGTCCACTTCTTCAGAAACACAGGAACCAGAGTGGAGAGAGGGGGAAGTGTTTCACTAATGAAGTCCTTCTCAATTAAAGCAATATTAGCAAGAGGATGTTGTTCCCCACCCCAATTGTCAGTTTTACTTCCCACACCTTTAACATTTATTTTTATAATTCTACAAGGTACTCTCTTTTCATTGGTTAATTGCTGGTAGAAAATATTTACTCTGTGATAGATTCCTCTAGTTTCACCCTCTCTCTTGCCCTTATCCTTCCAAGTTCAGACAACTGTATTATTATTTTTGTTTTTCAATTGCCTTTGCAAATTTTAATCATTTAATTTCACTTTCTATCAGCTTTGACCAGTATATCAACTCTCATGTAAATTGAAGCAATGTCCATTTTAAGGAGAAAAATCCTATTGTTGGTAACATGGATAGAATATTCTTACATTTTATTATTTGCTTTAAATTATGCCACATTCTGATTTGTTTCACATTTAGACCATGACTTTGTGTATTGTTTTTTTATTTGTTCTTCTGGACTTTCTTTTTCTGTAATAAAATATCTGTAATATTACTCAAGTCTTTCCATCTTCTTAATCATGCTATTACTGAATCATGTACTTTTTTATCCTAGATATTTCTTCCTTACAACCATCAGTTATCTTGTTCTGTAGTGACCTACTGGCTCTACTGACTTGTTGTGGTGTTGGAATATTGTGTTAAATCCTGGGTTGGGTCTCTTGGGATAAATTCTCCCTTTCCATGAATTGTTGTTTTTTTTTTTTTCATTTTTCTGGCAAACACCCTTAAGTAACGAGAATGTGCATGGCAAGAAAATTTCTGTGTCTTTTTTATGTTTAAAAATGTCATTCTGTTATCAGAAATGGTGATGGTTTAGCTGGGTAGACAGCTAAATTGTATTTTTATACAATTAAAAATAGTTTTCCCTTAGAGCATTAGAATTGTACTACTACCATAGGTGTCTTTTAAAAAGCCAGTGATAATGAGAAATCTGATGCAGATATGATTCCCAACCCTTTAAGAAGGACCTGTTGTTTCTTTTGCACTTAATGGCCAAGATTTGGCCTCCAGTGTCATACTGCCTTAGGTTTGAATCCCAGCTTCACTGCTAACTATCAGTATGAAGTTGGCAAGTTACTTAAATCCTCTGTGTTTCCCATTCTCCATTTGTAAATAGGAGAAAGTCCTATTTAATTGAAAAGGTTGTTATGGGGATTAAATAAGTTAATATTGTGAAGTGTTTAGAAGAGTAGCTGGTATAGCTAATGCTCAATAAATGTTACCTGCAACTATTCATACTATTCTTTAAAACTTTGGTATTTAAAATTTTTATGAGGATGCATGGAACTTTTATCACCCAGAGCTTAGCAGTACTTTTATTTTTCTGAGCATTTATGCTCTTCAGTTTGAGGAAGACTTTTTATATTCAGTAATAATTTCCTCTTCTCTGTTTGCTCTGTTCTCTACTTCTGGCTCTTCTTATATTGGATTTGTCAATATTGGAATTCCTAGAATCAGTATTATCTACTTTACATAATAAGTTACAAAGTTTGTCATCTTTTTTCTTAAATGAAAATTATCTCTTTAAATTTCAAAAAAGTTCAATAGTATATGCATTACAGGCAGGAGCCATTTTATGGAGGTCACTTATTGATGACTTCCTTAATTCTTCATAATACCTGTTTTGTATGTCCTTTTTTAACTTAATTACTTATTATGGAAAGTTGTATGTTTTTTAGAAGCTTTCAGTGTTACTAGCATACAGTTGTGTATTCTCCTGTAATAAAAATTTTTATGTATGATATTTTGCAATTTCCTATGTATAGCTTTTTAAAATTTGTATTTTTTCTATTTAGATTTAACAGAGGCTTATGTAATGTATTAGTTATGAATTTTAAATTAATTGGCAGTAATAATCAATTTCATTGTTTAATTTGTTTTCTAATTACTTTTGCCATTTTTCCTTAGAGATTTTGTTACTGCTCTTTGCTTAAAGCTTCAGTTTAATTTGAATTAACTTTCTCATTGTGACCAATGAAAGGATTTACGGGTATGAATTTACCTTTGTGAGCATTTTTGACCCATCCCAACAG
Source organism: Panthera onca (assembly GCF_046562875.1). NCBI lineage: Eukaryota > Metazoa > Chordata > Mammalia > Carnivora > Felidae > Panthera > Panthera onca. Next base: position 16,153,150 of record NC_138356.1, on the reverse strand, counting down.
CGTTAACTTTGAACTTTCTTATTTTGTGATGTAGTGTGTTTTTCATTTTCTTTCAGTGATTTTATTTAAGAGAGGGTTAAACCTTTCAAAGATATTGAAAATTTATAGTGTTTATTTTGTTGAATTATTTCAAAAAGTAAGATATAAAAGTTCTGCTTTTACAGTTTTGTTAATGGTTGAAAATTTATTTTTTTATTTTTTATTTTTTTTCAATATATGAAGTTTATTGTCAAGTTGGTTTCCATACAACACCCAGTGCTCATCCCAAAAGGTGCCCTCCTCAATACCCATCACCCACCCTGCCCTCCCTCCCACCCCCCATCAACCCTCAGTTTGTTCTCAGTTTTTAACAGTCTCTTATGCTTTGGCTCTCTCCCACTCTAACCTCTTTTTTTTTTTTTCCCTCCCCTCCCCCATGGGTTTCTGTTAAGTTTCTCAGGATCCACATAAGAGTGAAAACATATGGTATCTGTCTTTCTCTGTATGGCTTATTTCACTTAGCATCACACTCTCCAGTTCCATCCATGTTGCTACAAAGGGCCATATTTCGTTCTTTCTCATTGCCACGTAGTACTCTATTGTGTAAACCACAATTTCTTTATCCATTCATCAGTTGATGGACATTTAGGCTCTTTCCATAATTTGGCTATTGTTGAGAGTGCTGCTATAAACATTGGGGTACAAGTGCCCCTATGCATCAGTACTCCTGTATCCCTTGGGTAAATTCCTAGCAGTGCTATTGCTGGGTCATAGGGTAGGTCTATTTTTAATTTTCTGAGGAACCTCCACACTGTTTTCCAGAGTGGCTGCACCAGTTTGCATTCCCACCAACAGTGCAAGAGCGTTCCCGTTTCTCCACATCCTCTCCAGCATCTGTAGTCTCCTGATTTGTTCATTCTGGCCACTCTGACTGGCGTGAGGTGATATCTGAGTGTGGTTTTGATTTGTATTTCCCTGATGAGGAGCGACATTGAGCATCTTTTCATGTGCCTGTTGGCCATCCGGATGTCTTCTTTAGAGAAGTGTCTATTCATATTTTCTGTCCATTTCTTCACTGGGTTATGTGTTTTTCAGGTGTGGAGTTTGGTGAGCTCTTTATAGATTTTGGATACTGGCCCTTTGTCTGATATGTCATTTGCAAATATCTTTTCCCATTCCGTTGGTTGCCTTTTAGTTTTGTTGGTTGTTTCCTTTGCTGTGCAGAAGCTTTTTATCTTCATAAGGTCCCAGTAGTTCATTTTTGCTTTTAATTCCCTTGCCTTTGGGGATGTGTCAAGTACGAAATTGCTGAGGCTGAGGTCAGAGAGGTCTTTTCCTGCTTTCTCCTCTAGGGTTTTGATGGTTTCCTGTCTCACATTCAGGTCCTTTATCCATTTTGAGTTTATTTTTGTGAATGGTGTGAGAAAGTGGTCTAGTTTCAATATTCTGCATGTTGCTGTCCAGTTCTCCCAACACCATTTGTTAAAGAGACTGTCTTTTTTCGATTGGATATTCTTTTCCTGCTTTGTCAAAGGTTAGTTGGCCATACGTTTGTGGGTCTAGTTCTGGGGTTTCTATTCTATTCCATTGGTCTATGTGTCTGTTTTTATGCCAGTACCATGCTGTCTTGATGATGACAGCTTTGTAGTAGAGGCTAAAGTCTGGGATTGTGATGCCTCCTGCTTTGGTCTTCTTCTTCAAAATTACTTTGGCTATTTGGGGCCTTTTGTGGTTCCATATGAATTTTAGGATTGCTTGTTCTAGTTTCGAGAAGAATGCTGGTGCGATTTTGATTGGGATTGCATTGAATGTGTAGATAGCTTTGGGTAGTATTGACATTTTGACAATATTTATTCTTCCAATCCATGAGCACGGAATGTTTTTCCATTTCTTTATATCTTCTTCAATTACCTGCATAAGCTTTCTATAGTTTTCAGCATACAGATCTTTTACATCTTTGGTTAGATTTATTCCTAGGTATTTTATGCTTCTTGGTGCAATTGTGAATGGGATCAGTTTCTTTATTTGTCTTTCTGTTGCTTCATTGTTAGTGTATAAGAATGCAACTGATTTCTGTACATTGATTTTGTATCCTGCAACTTTGCTAAATTCATGTATCAGTTCTAGCAGACTTCTGGTGGAGTCTATCGGATTTTCCATGTATAATATCATGTCATCTGCAAAAAGCGAAAGCTTGACTTCATCTTTGCCAATTTGGGTGCCTTTGATTTCCTTTTGTTGTCTGATTGCTGATGCTAGAACTTCCGACACTATGTTAAACAACAACGGTGAGATTGGACATCCCTGTCGTGTTCCTGATCTCTCAGTTTTTCCCCATTGAGGATGATGTTAGCTGTGGGCTTTTCATAAATGGCTTTTATGATGTTTAAGTATGTTCCTTCTATCCCGACTTTCTCGAGGGTTTTTATTAAGAAAGGTTGCTGGATTTTGTCAAAGGCCTTTTCTGCATCGATTGACAGGATCATATGGTTCTTATCTTTCTTTTATTAATGTGATGTATCACATTGATTGATTTGTGAATGTTGAACCAGCCCTGCATCCCAGGAATGAATCCCACTTGATCATGGTGAATAATTCTTTTTATATGCTGTTGAATTCGATTTGCTAGTATCTTATTGAGAATTTTTGCATCCATATTCATCAGGGATATTGGCCTGTAGTTCTCTTTTTTTACTGGGTCTCTGTCTGGTTTAGGAATCAAAGTAATACTGGCTTCATAGAATGAGTCTGGAAGTTTTCCTTCCCTTTCTATTTCTTGGAATAGCTTGAGAAGGATAGGTATTATCTCTGCTTTAAACGTCTGGTAGAAGTCCCCTGGGAAGCCATCTGGTCCTGGACTCTTATTGTTGGGAGATTTTTGATAACCGATTCAATTTCTTCACTGGTTATGGGTCTGTTCAAGCTTTCTATTTCCTCCTGATTGAGTTTTGGAAGTGTGTGGGTGTTTAGGAATTTGTCCATTTCTTCCAGGTTTTCCAGTTTGTTGGCATATAATTTTTCATAGTATTCCCTGCTAATTGCTTGTATCTCTGAGGGATTGGTTGTAATAATTCCATTTTCATTCATGATTTTATCTATTTGGGTCATCTCCCTTTTCTTTTTGAGAAGCCTGGCTAGAGGTTTATCAATTTTGTTTATTTTTTCAAAAAACCAACTCTTGGTTTCGTTGATCTGCTCTACAGTTTTTTTAGATTCTATATTGTGTATTTCTGCTCTGATCTTTATTATTTCTCTTCTGCTGGATTTAGGCTGTCTTTGCTGTTCTGCTTCTGTTTCCTTTAGGTGTCCAGTTAGATTTTGTATTGGGAATTTTTCTTGTTTGTTGAGATAGGCCTGGATTGCAATGTATTTTCCTCTCAGGACTGCCTTTGCTGCATCCCAAAGCGTTTGGATTGTTGTATTTTCATTTTCATTTGTTTCCATATATTTTTAAATTTCTTCTCTAATTGCCTGGTTGACCCATTCATTCTTTAGTAGGGTGTTCTTTAACCTCCATGCTTTTGGAGGTTTTCCAGACTTTTTCCTGTGGTTGATTTCAAGCTTCATAGCATTGTGGTCTGAAAGTATGCATGGTATGATTTCAATTCTTGTATACTTATGAAGGGCTGTTTTGTGACCCAGTATGTGATCTATCTTGGAGAATGTTCCATGTGCACTTGAGAATAAAGTATATTCTGTTGCTTTGGGATGCAGAGTTCTAAATATATCTGTCAAGTCCATCTGATCCAATGTATCATTCAGGGCCCTTATTTCTTTATTGATCGTGTGTCTAGATGATCTATCCATTTCTGTAAGTGGAGTGTTAAAGTCCCCTGCAATTACCACATTCTTATCAATAAGGTTGCTTATGTTTGTGAGTAATTGTTTTATATATTTGGGGGCTCCTGTATTCGGCGCATAGACATTTATAATTGTTAGCTCTTCCTGATGGATAGACCCTGTGATTATTATATAATGCCTTTCTTCATCTCTTGTTACAGCCTTTATTTTAAAGTCTAGTTTGTCTGACATAAGTATGGCTACTCCAGCTTTCTTTTGGCTTCCAGTGGCATGATAAATAGTTCTCCATCACCTCACTCTCAATCTGAAGGTGTCCTCAGGTCTAAAATGAGTCTCTTGTAGACAGCAAATATATGGGTCTTGTTTCCTTATCCATTCTGATACCCTATGTCTTTTGGTTGGCACATTTAGTCCATTTACATTCAGTGTTATTATAGAAAGATATGGGTTTAGAGTCATTGTGATGTCCGTAGGTTTCATGCTTGTAGCGATGTCTCTGGTACTTTGTCTCACAGGATCCCCCTTAGGATCTCTTGTAGGGCTGGTTTAGTGGTGACAAATTCCTTCAGTTTTTGTTTGGGAAGACCTTTATCTCTCCTTCTATTCTAAATGACAGACTTGCTGGATAAAGGATTCTCGGCTGCATATTTTTTCTGTTCATCACGTTGAAGATCTCCTGCCATTCCTTTCTGGCCTGCCAAGTTTCAAAAGAGAGGTCAGTCACGAGTCTTATAGGTCTCCCTTTATATGTTAGAGCACATTTATCTCTAGCTGCTTTCAGAATTTTCTCTTTATCCTTGTATTTTGCCAGTTTCACTATGATATGTCGTGCAGAAGATCGATTCAAGTTACGTCTGAAGGGAGTTCTCTGTGCCTCTTGGATTTCAATGCCTTTTTCCTTCCCCAGATCCAGGAAGTTCTCAGCTATTATTTCTTCAAGTACACCTTCAGCACCTTTCCCTCTCTCTTCCTCCTCTGGAATACCAGTTATGTGTAGATTATTTCTCTTTAGTGCATCACTTAGTTCTCTAATTTTCCCCTCATACTCCTGGATTTTTCTATCTCTCTTTTTCTCAGTTTCTTATTTTTCCATAATTTTATCTTCTAGTTCACCTATTCTCTCCTCTGCCTCTTCAATCCGAGCCGTAGTTGTCTCCTTTTTATTTTGCAGTTCATTGATAGCATTTTTTAGCTCCTCCTGGCTGTTCCTCAGTCCCTTGATCTCTGTAGCAAGACATTCTCTGCTGTCCTCTATACTGTTTTCAAGTCCAGCGATTAATTTTATGACTGTTATTCTAAATTCACTTTCCGTTATATTATTTAAATCCCTTTTGATCAGTTCATTAGCTGCTATTTCCTGGAGATTCTTTTGAGGGGAATTCTTCCGTTTGGTCATTTTGGGTAGTCCCTGGAGTGGTGCGGACCTGCAGGGCACTTCCCTTGTGCTGTGGTGTATAACTGGAGTTGGTGGGCGGGGCCGCAGTCAGACCTGAAGTCTACCCCCAGCCCACCGCTGGGGCCACAGTCAGACTGGTGTGTCCCTTCTCTTCCCCTCTCCTAGGGGCGGGATTCACTGTGGGGTGGCGTGGCCCGTCTGGGCTACTTGCACACTGCCAGGCTTGTGGTGCTGGGGATCTGGCGTATTAGCTGGGGTGGATCAGCAAGGTGCACAGGGGTGGGAGGGGCAGGCTCAGCTCGCTTTTCCTTCGGAGATCCGCTTCGGGAGGGGCCCTGCGGCACCGGGCAGGAGTCAGACCCGCCGGAGGGATGGATCCGCAGAAGCACAGCTTTGGGTGTTTGCGTGGTGCAAGCAAGTTCCCGGGCAGGAACTGGTTCCCTTTGGGATTTTGGATGGTGGATGGGCGAGGGAGATGGCTCTGGCGAGCGCCTTTGTTCCCCGCCAAGATGAGGTCTGTCGTCCGGGTCTCAACAACTCTCCCTCCCGTTGTCCTCCAGCCTTCCCGCTTTCCGAGCAGAGCTATTAACTTAAGACCTCCCAGATGCTAAGTCCTGCTTGCTGTCAGAATACACTCCGTCCGGCCCCTCTGCTTTTGCAAGCCAGACTCGGGGGCTCTGCTTGGCCAGCAGGCTGCCCCTCCGCCCCGGCTCCCTCCCACCAGTCTGTGGAGCGCGCACCGCCTCGCCGCCCTTCCTACCCTCTTCTGTGGGCCTCTCGTCTGCGCTTGGCTCCAGAGACTCTGTTCTGCTAGTCTTCTCACAGTTTTCTGGGTTATTTAGGCAGGTGTAGGTGGAATCTAAGTGATCAGCAGGACGCGCGGTGAGCCCAGCGTCCTCCTACGCCGCCATCTTCCCAGGATCCTCCAGTGGTTGAAAATTTAAATAAATATTTATAAATATTTTGTGTATAGTCAAATATAGGAAAGTTATGTTTTCCCTAAGTTGTAAAATTTGGTATTTATATATTAATTTTGACCCGTTATATATAGTGTTTCTATCCTCTATATTCTTATTTTCCTTTGATGGCACAGAGTAACATTTATATGCTAAAATTTATCAATAGGATCATATTTATGTAAACTTATCTGTATAGTTTTAACCTTTTAACAACTGCATTTAATTGCTACAGAATTTGTCCAAAAAAATTCAATGTTATTATATCTGTATTAACTCTTAAAATATTTTCAATGGACTGTTTATCTCATGTAATATTTTTGGTTTAATTCTACTTGGCTTTTGCAATAATTAACTCAAAATGGATCAAAAATCTAAATGTAAGAGCTAAAATTATCAAGCTCTTAGAAGAAAATATAGGGGTAAATCTTCATGACCTTGTACTTGTCATGTATTAGATATGATGCCAAAAATATGAGCAACAAAAGAAAGAAGATAAATTGGACTTAAAAATGTAAAAACTTCTTTGTTTCAAAGGACATCACCAAGAAAGTGAAAACATATCCATAGAATGTGAGAAAATATTTGCAAATCATATATCTGATAAGGGACTTATATCCAGAATATATAAAGAACTTATATAACTCAACAGTAAAATGACAACCCAATTAAAACACGGACAAAGATCTAAATAGATATATCTCCAAGGAAGATATATAAATGGCTAATAAGTACATGAAAATATTCTCATTAGTCATCAGGGAAAGGCAAGTCAAACTGCAGTAAGTACTACTTCATATGCACTAGGATGGTTATAATCAAAAAGTCAGAAAATAAGTGTTGACAAGGATGTGGGAAACCAGAACCCTCATGTGCTGCTGGTGGGAATGTAAAATGGTGCAACCACTGTGGAAAACACTCTGGCAGTTGCTCAAACTGACACAGTTTACTACATGACACAGCATTTCCACTCCTAGTTATATATTCAAGAGAAATGAAAACATATCTACACAAATGGAGATATTTATAGATTCGTGGACATAAATGTTTGTGACAGCATTATTCATAACAGCCAAATGGTGGCAATAGCCCAACTGGGTATCCATCAATTGGGTAGAAAAAAAATAATTATGTGGTGTATACATACAAGGGAATATGATTTGACCTTCAAAAGTAATCAAATACTGATGCATGTTACAACATGGATGAACCTTGAAAACATTATGCTAAGTAAAAGAAGCCAGTCACAAAAGACCACCTATTATATGATTTATTCCATATTAAATGTGCCAAACATGGAAATCTGTCTATAGAGAAAGTAGATTAATGGTAGCTGGGGTGGAGGTGGAGGATTTGGAGGGTTGGGTGAAATGATAGCTAAAGAGTATGGGATTTTTTTTTGAGATGATGAAAAAGTTCTAAAATTGACTGTGGTCATGGTTGCACATACCTTTGAATATATTAAAAACTATTGTGCATATTAAAAAGGTGAATTGTATGGCATGTGAATTGTATCTCAATAAAGCTGTGAAAAAATAAATTAATTCTACATGGCTAACATTATTGCTGTTTCTGATTTGTTGCTGTTCATTAAGTATCTTTGTCCAACCATTTATTTTTATACGTATTTAAAAAAATTTTTTTTAATGTTTATTTTTGAGAGAAACAGAGCATGTGTGGGGGAGGGGCAGAGAGATAGGGAAACACAGAATCTGAAGCAGGCTCCAGGCTCTGAGCTGTCAGCACAGAGCCCAACGTGGGGCTTGAACCCACGAACCGTGAGATCATGACCTGAGCCAAAGTCGGACGCTTAACTGACTGAGCCACCCAGGTGCCCCTAGTTTTATATGTATAAATTCATATTAGTTTTCATACTTTTCCAATTTTTTAAATGTTTATTTTTGAGAGAGAGAGAGAACATGCATGTGGGAAGGAGAGAGAAGAAGACAGAGGATCTGAGAGGGGTGCCTGAGAGCCTGATATGGGGCTCAAACTCATGACTTGTGAGATCATGACTTGAGCTAAAGTTGGACACTTAACCAACCGAGGCACGCAGGCACCCCATACTTTTCCAGTTGATAGAAGTTCTGTCATTGTATATTATGTCATGCATTTACAAAATTTCTGTCATTTTAGGGTGCCTAGGTGGCTCAGTCGGTTAAGTGTCTGACTCGATTTCAGCTCAGGTCTTGATCTCACAGTTTGTGAGATCAAACCCCTCATCAGACTCCACACTGACAGTGCAGAGCCTGCTTGGGATTCTCTCTCTCCGTCTCTTTCTGCTCCTCCCCTGCTCTCACTCTCTCTCTCTCTCTTTCAAAATAAATAAATAAACCTAAAAAAATTCTGTCTTTTGCTGTGAAAATTATGTCTTTTTTGTTGTTCTGGAATAATTGGAATAGGCAGCAACTCTTGCCTTAGTTCTATTAGTGTTATTTTAAAAGTTCCCAGAAAGGTTTTGGTTCTGGTTCCAATATGGTGGAGTAAACCCACTACAGCCTACTCCTTCAGCTGATTACAACTAAAACACAGAACAAAACACAAAACGAACCACCTGTGACCTCTGAAAAGTAAACAAAAGCATTATTGTGAAAGGAAATCAATCTTCAGGCTGGGCTTCTTCTGTAGCAGTTTTCCCCAAGGGCGTGTCCTAGCCATGGATCAGCACAGGAGCCCCACAGGCAGCTAAAACTCCAAGAGAAGCCCATCTTTCTGGCCAGAGGAACCAGGCAGGAGAGTGGAGGAGTACATAGGAGGGGAGAAAGCTGAAGAATGGGTCTCCAATTGTTTATGAAACCACACAAGACATAGTCAAACCCCTGAGTGATACAAGCAGGAGACAGAGACAAGCAACACAGCAAAGGCTTAAGGAGCAGAAATGAAATTTGAAACATTCACACAAGTCTCCAGTTAGTCCCTGAATAATGCTCATCTGAGTTGAAGCCAAACCAGTGCAGCAAAGGGTTAGAGAACTGAACTGAAATTCACACTATTGCCTACAGAAGATAAAGGCAGAAATAACGCTTTGAATCTAACCATGGTGACTGCCTGTTAACAGTGTGAGATAACTAAAATGACGACGAGATGCTGCTACACAAGCTATTGGAATGTCCAAACTCCAGGACAGTGACAACACCAAATGCTGGCAAGGATGCGGAGCAACAGGAACTCTCATGCATTCCTGGTGGGAATGCAAAATCGTACAGCCACCTTGGAAGACAGTTTGGCAGTTTCTAGCAAAACTCTCTTCTTACCATATGATCCAGCAATTGCGCTCCTTTGTATTTACTTCAAGGAGTTGAAAATTTATATCCACACAAAATCCTGTACACAGATATTTATAGCAGTTTTCTTCATAATTGCCCAAACTTGGAAGCAACCAAGATGTCCTCTAGCAGATGAATGGATAAATAAACTGTGGTACATCCAAACAATGAAACATTATCTAGGACTTAAAATAAATAAGCTATTAAACCATGAAAAGACATGGAGGAAACTTATATGTAGATTATGAAGTCAGTTGTTCCCCTGGATATCCTTCCTCTCCCAGTTTTCATCAGTCTGTAACTAAAAAACTCCATACATTTGATTAAGCATCTTATTTTAGAAATTTTATATTCTACTTCTGCCGCTCTGACGTCAACATTTTCCTGATACTATTTGTAATACTTCTCTCCTACTTTAGTATTTATAGCCTGTTCTATTAAATCTCCCTCAATTATGACTTCCTCCAGTCATCCTTCAATGATGTGAACCATATGAAGAGTAATTTTTGCACATGAGGTGATATACTTTCCAATCATTGACAAATCTGACAATGTCCTTTTTTCTTTCATATATGAACAAGTTGGAAAGAGAGAGGAAAGGGAAATACATTTAAATATCTACTATGTTTTAAGCACTTTCAAAAGCCATTATCTCATTTCTTTATTATTTTGACACTGTGAGGTAACTATTACTTCTGTTTTACAAATGAAAAATTGTTAATGATTCAAAAGATAAAATAGTTTGCTTATATATCTAGTAAGTGGAAGAGCAAGGGACATCATTTGAACTCTGGTTGTTGTCCTCCAAAGCCCCTACTCTCTCCTTTGCATCACACTTCATCATGATTTTTTTTTTCACATGTTGAGGAATCAGCCAGTTGGTCCTTGCCTTCCTCAGACCCTCTGGGGGTCAGACATGGTCTTCAGCCTGCTAACTCAGAAACACTCACAGATCCTTACCACAGCAGGCAATCTGTCAACAGCCTCTCAACTGGAAGCTAGAATAATAATATCTATCATTCATTGAGCATCTTCAAGTGCTAGGCATTGTGCCAAGTGCTTTACTATTGAAATATATAATTTCTATTTTACAGGTGAAAAAGCTGAGGCTTCCTATTAGCATTTAGCTGGTAGGTGGTGGAGCCAGGATAGCCTGTTTGTTTCTCTAACTCCAAAGCCCATGCCTTAACCATCATGTAACTCTGCCTGGATAAATTCAGTGTCTGGTGTCACTGGACACACGTATTCCAATCTAATCAAATTCTTCCATTATTTTCCATTGTGTTAGCTTGTAAAGTGTGATTGAGATTCTGCTGTGGCTCTCTAATTGGCTCTCGATTCCTCCTGTTGAGATTGGAACTTCACCCTGAATGTCAGCTCATTTTGTTGGATGTCGTGTCTGACCTGCTTTCTTCTTTCCATTGTTTTTCACCTTCACCTGTTGCCTGGGAGCACTGGACCTGGTATACATTGATTGCTTCCTGCTTGTCTTCTACTATCTCCGTTGGCTACAATTTTTCTTTCCTTAATATAACTCCCAGATTGGACTAGCTTGGATATCATGCTGAGACACCATTTGATGCATCATCTCTATAGCCAAGTTTAGTTTCCCTGCCTTTGTTCTCCATGTAGTCAGTGTGCATGAGTGAAATGAGTTTTCCTAATAATTTGGAGGTAAGATGGTCTTAGAGCATCACTAGTAATAAGGAACCTAAAAGCTATTCAGAGCAGAAATACACATACATGTTGCTTGTTAGTGGGTTCGTGAGGGTGACTGCTCCTAGGAAAATATGATTCTTTGTAAAAGGAAACAAATTAAATTATGCATTGGGTGGGGGAGGGAGAGAGACAAGAGTAACCTACAATATATCTAGAATAGGAAAATCTAATAAGAATTTATCCTTGTTTATCCAGCATTACCAAAGGGGGAAAGAAAAATATCTAGTTATTCCATTGATGCCAAAGATCATTCCTCAAAGTTTACAATAAAATAACCCCTATTGACCATGCAACTTCTCTGGTTACAGGAAGAACCTTCTGGTTATGAAATTAGCCCCCAAAATGTCTTAAAAAAAGAAAATAGGTACTCTAGAGAAGGCAAATACTGCAACAGTAGAAGAATATTTATTTTATAAATTGGTGTTCTGATGTCACTTGTGAGTTTAATAAATGTACATTGGGCCTGGGAAACCAATTGACTGTAGGTTTTTTGACCAATTTGCATTTGAGAACCAGCAAAGCTGAGAATTAGACACTGGGATGTGGGTTACTATATCAATGTATTGCTACTTCATGGACTGTCTTCCAAGTGCCTATCTGTATCATTTTCATATACTACTCTCTTAGTTCTCTCAGTAATGAAAATATAAATCGATATAACTCACTTCCTTTCTCCACTGTGCATTGCCGCTGGGGTCACTGAATGCTTTCACTTAGGCCCACATGAATCATAAAGTTATGTAGAGACATAAATGTACATTCTGTGGATATAAGATAAAGTATGAGTTTAATTCCATTACTAACCAGGTTTAGTTAAAACTAAATGGTGTCTTATTTTGCAGTGTATCTATAGCATTGTTTCTCAGATCTCAGCTCTCTCTTAACTTGTGGCTCTTTAAGACTCCTATTAGATATTTTGTACTCCACTCTAAAGAGACTTCAATTGGTATGGCAATTTAATTTCGTTTCTAGAGTTATATCACAGAGAATTATTAGTTTTAAATTTTGACATCATTTCTTTATTGGAGCAGCAATTTTATTAAAGTTTTCTTTCAAACTTTAAACATAATGTTGAAAAAGAAAAATTAACTTAAAGATCGAGCTAGAGAAATGCAGGAGGCTAAGGGTGTCCTCTGGTCCTGCCTTTGACATGAGTAAGGATTTAGCTGGATGCCTTGCTATAGTCCGTTCCTCTCTTTGTTGGGCTGGTCCAGGGTCAGTGTCTTAGCCGCCTGACTCAGCTAGCTCCTGCCACCTACTGATTGGTTGAAAATATCGATTCTGGGCAATAAATAACTCAGTGCCACAGAAACTATCCTTAGGCACCATTTAAATGTCACTTTGACTGAACAACTTGACTTGGTGTTATTTGCTTTGTAAGAAGAGAAGGGGAATTGAGTTTAAAGTTTCATGCTACAGTAAAGAATCATTATTTTTCACCTTCTTTCTTCATCCCCACCTCAGACATCCCAACCATGGCGTCAGGACCTTTGGAACACTCCCAACTTCTGATTAACATTACATTACATAATAAGATCCAAGAGTGAGGAAGAGGGAAGGAACGGAGCTGGAGAGTTTCTAATATTGTCTTTTAAAATTTTTGAGCCATTTTCCACTCACTGATCATTTCCATGAACATGAGGAGAAATAGTCTTTGTTGTATGAACAAAAACCATTAATTGAGAGTGTAAATTCTGAACACACGTTTGGAATAACAAAACTTCATTAAATGGAAACAATCAGGATGAACTGTGGAATAGAAACTTGTATTTTCTTCTCTGGTTGATATGTCTGAAGACATCCATGAGCTCTGAAATAAAAAAAAAAAAAAGGATGTTTCTATTCTATTTCACTTCATATTATTCTTTTACTCATCTTTTATACTTTTACGTGCTTGTCAAGACCTTAACTCCAGATGATCAACTGTAGATGGTCAAAATATATGTCTTCATTATGTCATAAATTATTTCTACACATGTACACCAGTGTAGGTGAAATCTCGTGGTCATTAAGTATCCATCTTTACTTGAGTACTAGTTGGTTTACTCCCCAGAGTAGATTGGTAAATTCCTTATCTTTGTAATATGGACAATTTATATAATACCTGGTTTACAATCCCCCCCCCCCAAGACATTATTACCCTTCCTCAATTAAGTGAATAGGAAAAATGACATATGGAGGATATAAGACCATCCAAGAAAAGTGAAAAGTCCTTAATTTTTCCTTAAATCAACAAATATATGTTGGTTAATATGTTTACTGCTGATTTTTGCACTCAGATCATTTTGTGTGATATTTACCACCATATTCTATCATTAATATTTATTATTAAGGGAGGAATGGGACAATATTCATTGAGCACCATGCTTGGTAGATCATGTCATGCATTTCAGATACTTCTCAGTGCTAGTTAGGCATGCCTCAAATTTCCATAGAGTCTGAAGTAATAGTTGTAAATCTCAGGATTTTAAAAATAATATTCTCTAAAATATTTTTACTGATGTTCTCCATAATGTATATATAAATAACACCAAGACACCTTTTTAATCATTTTGTATGTGCCATTTTCCAAACTACCATGCATATTAGCCTGGAAGATGATGTGACACCAATGTAATTGCATCATTGGTTAAATTGCTTTACTTAAAAAGAACTATTCTGAATGGATGGACCAATTTTTCCAATATATTTTCACTTTCCAGGAATTTTCCATTGTGGAGTTAAATATTTGAAAATCTTAGTATAATATAAACAGGCCAGTATCCTAGGTTTCTCTGTTTATTCTCACTGTATATGCCTTTACATAGCATTCATGTCTTTGAAATTTATTGACTTTTTTGGTCCAGTTTTCCAGAATGTGAACTTTTTAAAGAAGTTCGGGACTGTTTAGATCACTGTTTTATCCCCAAAGTCTAACTCAATAAATGTTTATTGAAAGAATCACTTTAAAAGAATCTTCTTACAAGGCAATAACGATAAATATTTAAACAATACCTTATTGCTAGCTTTTAAAGTAATTTCTTGACAGATTTACTGAATGAGACCAGCCTGTTTAATAAATTATAGTATTCAACTTTAATTTTCCCATCCATGGTTTTCTGTCTTCTTTTTGGAACTTTGTGCACTGATTTGGTATGCTTTTCCACAAACTTCAACATTTAATAATTTCTCTAAGAAAAAATTGTGAAGCTTGGTTAAAATTCAAATTACAGCTTTACCTAATAATTCTAGCCTATGAATAATGCTTTTCCTATAATATATGCCAGTTCTCATGTTGGGAAATTTTATAAAATTACCCATTTTCTCTTTGCATTAGTTTGCTGCTGACACTGTAACAAATTACCACAAACTTAGTGGCTGAAAACAATGCATATTTATTTTCTTGTAGTTCTGGAGGTCAGTAGTTCACAATCATTTTCACTGGGCTAAGGTCGAGGTGTCCTGGGGCTGGTTCCTTCTGGAGAGAATCTATTCCTTGCCTCTTCCAGCTTCTAGAGGCTGCCTGCATTCCTGATTCCTGTCCTTCCTTCACCTACCCAGCTAGCAATGCAGCATCTTGCTTCTGTTATTGCATTGCCTTCTTCTTCTTTATGCAAATCTCCCTCTACCTTCTACTTCAAGAAAACATGTGATTGCATTTATGGCCCATTGAGATAACCCATAATAATCTCATGTCAGGATCCTTAATTTAATCATGCCTGCAAAAGTCTGTTTTGCCATATAAGGTAGCATTCATAGGTTCTAGGAATTAGGACCTACATATTTTGGGGAGATATTGTCCAGCCCACCACACCCTTCTCTATTTAATTTCTGTACTAAATCTATGATGCTTTCTTAATAAAAATGTCTTAAAATATGTACAAAACATTTATTTTTATTGATGCTGTTTGCTTTATTTTAAAGAATTAAAGAATTTTAATAAAAACAAATTATATTTTCACAGAAATTACAAAGTTTTATCAAGTTGTCACCTCCAAAATCTCATGACTCTGATCCCTTGTGGTGGTATTGTGGAAGACTGTGGCAGGTCAGGGGTGGAGAGACAGTTGGTTTGGTCAGCATACTCTTCACACCCCAGGATACAGCAACTGAAACTGGTAGAATTTATTTCATTCTGTTCTGACACTTCTCCCCTTCTGCAAGCTTTTTTGTTTATGGAAGATGAAAATGTTAAAAACAGAAAACACACGTTTACTCAATTTCACAGTCCTGCTTAGACTGATACATTGTTCTTAATATACTGCACCCTCTAAAATGTCCATCTCTCAGGGCGCCTGGGTTGCTTAGTTGGTTAAGTGTCCAATTTCGGCTCAGGTCATCATCTCGTGGCTCATGAGTTCGAGCCCCACATAGGGCTCCGTGCTGAACAGCTTAGATCCTGGAGCCTACTTCGGATTCTGTGTCTCCCTTTCTCTCTCTGCTTCTCCCCCACTCTCTCTCTCTCTCTCTCTCTCTCTCAAGAATAAATAAACAAAAAAATTGTTTAAATGTCCATCTCTCTCATCTGTGCTGGTTCCTATCCTCTGAAATCTCTAGTAACTCTTTCCCTCGCTGATAGCACTTTCTTAGCCTTCCAAATTACCCAGGGAATCCCTGTCTCAGGGAAGTTTCTGTAAGCCCTTCCCACGTGACCTCCACATACACGGCCCCTGTAGCTATCACTCATCATCTGATTTACAACTACTTATTTTCTGGTCTCTCTTCTCCCCTAGGTTGTGTGCTCCATAAGGGTAGGAACTGTGTCCTTTAGATTGTAACATGTAGCATTCTACCCACCCCAGAGTTGGTGTTCACTAGATGTGTGCAAATAAGTAAAGGCTCATTCAACAATTGTGTGCTGACTAAATGGATGAAGTTTCGTTTACCAATGAGTTTACTAATTTCACTAACTTTTCTAACATCACAAATTTTGACACATGCACATTCCATAAAGTGTGAGGCATAGTGAGAAAATGGGGAGAGTTTTTCACTTATCAGTGTCGATATTATAAAAACAGAAATATGTAAAATATTTTCTGTATTTTGGGGGTAGAATCATGTGGATCAGATCATACATTGGCACCTGAATTTGTGGTTCTGGCCAAATGGGACAAATATGCATCAATATCCTTCTGAAAGCAGTGTCAGTAGGTCATATAGTTTCTACTTAAGAACTCTGACAAAGGAGGTGTATATATATATGTATATATATACATCTGTGTGTATATACACACACACACACGCATAGATGTATTTATTTATACATATGTATTTATATATTTATGTTTATATACACACATATTTTAAATATATATTTATATATTAAATATTTATATTTTAATTTATTTTATGTTTACATAAGATATTATATAATATATAAATATATAATATATATATATGATCTTTGTAGACTCTCAGAATATTGAAACTGTGAGGACTACAGAAATCATTGATTTTACTGTGCGTTACTTTTTAAAAATTTTTTAAATGTTTAAATTTATTTGAGACAGAGAGACAAGCGTGTGAGTGGGGGAGGGGCAGAGAGAAAGAGAGACACAAAATCTGAAGCAGCCTCCAGGCTCTGAGCAAGCTGTCAGCACAGAGCCCCACGCAGGGCTCGAACTCAACAAACCGTGAGATCATGACCTGAGCCGAAGTCGGAAGTTAACCGACTGAACCACCCAGGGGCCCCAGTGTGTGTGTTACTTTTAAGATGAGGACAGCTGTATGTATTCCTGTAGAGGTATTGATTTGCCCCAAATCATAGAGTCAAACCTGGGACTGGAATCCAGCCCTCCTGCCCAATGAGTTTATTGCTAGATCTACTATGCCATAATATAGTAATTTAAACACAGTTTTCAAAAGTCAGTAGGTCTTCCAAAATTCTAAACCAGATCTATCATTTGCATTTTTCTCATGATGAGAAGCAGTGAAAAGAAAACTAGATTAGGATCACCTAACTTGGATATGTTGATGGAGGTTTTTTGTTGCAGCCCCAAAACATTGTAGAATGGCACCTATAAGGCAGATGCCGCCTCTGCTGTGGATTGGGAGCTGCAGAATTCGGAAGCCACCTCTGCTCTGAACAGGAAGCTGCTGAGTTAGAAAACTGCTTGACAAATCAGGAAGTTGCCACCGTGACTGCTGGCTCCAAAATCCTGCTGGGGATTGGCTCACACCAGAGCATCCGAACAGCAGTACCTAAATCATATGCGGAATCTTTGCTCCATAGGAGTCTGGGAAATGGTGTTTTAGTATGAAAGAGAGGCCCACACTGGTTTTAATCTTGCTTGGATGATGATGGGACAAATTTAACGTCTGTGACCCCCAAATAAGGCGATGGATATGAAAGCAGTTTGTCACAAAGACTTGCAAAATGCCAGTTATTTAGTGTCATTCCCCAGGCCGTTGTGCCCTCCTAGTTATTCCTACTTCTTTTAGCCTATGTGGCATGCTAGTGGGATGAAATACAACTATCTTACTAGAATATCACTCACTTATTCAATCCCTGAATATATCTGCCCATGAAAATAGTACAAAAGGGAATGGGGAATATGATATCTTTAGCTTGGACTTATTTCCATGGCTAAGTTTAGAAAAGCGTTTTAATGAGTCTTCTTGTTAGCAGGCTATAGCTTAATGCCATTTGGCTCTCCCTGAAGACTCTTCTAAAATTATTCCTGATCTTGGGACTTATTTTACTTTAAAGTAAGCGGACATGCTGAGTCTTGTGCTGGTTTATTAATTGGAATGAGTGACCGAGAAAACTTGGCTGGTGTCATTTGGCAAAATTTGGGGCTATTAAAAACATTCTGAAAACCACATTCAGAATCTAACTTGCTGGCCTGGGAAAATTGACCCCCCCACTCTTCACTCCCCGTTTTCCAGTGGTTGCACTGTTTTGTGTCCTCCGTGACCCAATTCAGCTTGATCTCAAGTTGCTACCCTTCTTCTCACTGGCCTTCCGCTCACTTCCCACAATCTTTGCCGTGACCCCACTCTGTTGTTTTTATTTCCAAGTCTATGAAATAAAAATGTAAAGTACTTTCCTACATATGTTCTTTAAGTTCTCTTGGATAATGAGCCATCGTTATTGTGGGTGAGAAAGATGATCACTGATTCATTTTGTGGGGGAAACATGATACAAATTAATTTTCAGTATTGGCAGGTATTTGTACTTACACTTCCCTGTGCTTAAAATAATATTTCTTGCCATTTGAAAAATGAATTCAATATTATGATTTGTAAATATTGCTTATAAGAATTATAAAACTTTCTATAAATGTAGGCTATCTCAAGTGTGACTGCATAGTGCTGGTAAGTCAAACTGTCTCTGACGGAGCTCAGGTCGTTGGGCAACCTCTCTGGTCTTCCATTTTCCTATGGATAAATCAAGATGCGTTTCATCTCCAGCAGTCTAACATTTCTATGAGCGGATGAATGTTTAGCTACCCGGCTTGAAAGTGATGGCTTGCCTCCCTCACTAACCTATCCCAAAATAAGGATCTTAGGATATGGGATTAAAAAGTGCATTACCGAATTCACTTCTCTATTTTTTTCTCTTCCTTCTTCCATCTCTCTCTTCTCCCTGCACTAATAGATTTCAAGATGAAAGAACAGACCCTGAGGGGTTGTCTTTCTTTACATGACCAGAGCTAGAGGTGGACACGGTCATTAGGAGGGAACAGCGGAACTATTTTTGAGCGTTTCTTTTCCATAAAGGAAGTAACAGGACGCACCTCACCGGGACAATGTCAACAAGGAAAGTTTTTACTTTCTTCCTTAGCCTGGTTGCTCATGATGAGCAGTTACATATTCAAATGAATCTGTCAGGGACAAGAGTCTGGTGCTTGAGTTCCTGCTCGGCCCGATGACATTGATTTGTGAGCATAATGCTCGGCTGCGGGATGTGTGACAGATAAATTTTATCAAAATTAAGGCACAATTAAACATTTCATCTTCCTAATTACTGGCTGTAGATTCAGCCTGATGACCATGTGCTGTAAGAAATCAGCGACCATTACACATTTTAATGGAGCACAGCTGTCTTACAGCTTGGTAATATTTGCACAGTGCCACAGAACTGTAATTTATGATAAAAAGAAAAAATGTGTATTGGCGCTTTTTTGCCAAAATAGATTAAGGATTCATATACTTTAATGAGATTTGGACCTAGTCTTGGATTATCGTTATAAATGATTTATGTGCATGTTGGTGGACTCCTGTAGTTCAGAGTTGATTTGTGTTTTGGTCTACCAATATGTAATTCAATATCTATTCTTGAGCCAATACCCATCACTTTCCCCCTTTTCCATTTCTTTTGCATCTTACATTTCTTTCACCTCTCACAAGGAAGGACAGATGGGAAGGGAACAAAGCAAAAAGGCAATGGCGGGAAGGCAGGAAGGACCTTGTTGAAAACAACTGTAGCTTCTTAAAAATTCATCGGGAGCAAGCTGGGGGAAGGGTGGAGGTGCCCGGACTGCAGGAACAGAGGCCCCCGGGGACCTGTCTTCACCAGCCCTGGCCTTACGTAGGGACACAAAAATCCGCGGCTTAGTGGGTGGAGCGGCAGACAGGCCCACGAGGACCAAACCAACCCTGACTGCAGAACTGATCTTTGCTCTTCTGAGAGGAGAGGTGACTGACAATTAAACCCTCCTCTTCTGTTTCTTCATCTGTGATGGAGGGAAAGGCTCTATCCCCTTTCCTGAGACTCCTGAGAGCACTGAGGGAGACTTCCAGTTAGTTATTACTGTAAAAGGCAACGTGGCAGTGCTAGTCTCCTCACCACTACCACCGTAAGGACTTCTGGGCTGTGAGTTTGGCTCTACTTCCTGTTAACCACCGTTGCTGTGTGTCTCTTTATTACCGTTCTTACTGGAAGAACACTTCAGCATGTTTGATGAATGAATTGCTGTGAACAAATTGGTCACCAGTAGGGTCATGAATAGTCAAAAATGTACACAGAGATTCTATATAAATTGCTAGTGCGTGGTGCATAGCTGTTGTGAATAAATTGGGGAACAAATGTAAATTTTGGTATCTTACTGGTGATTATTATGATGATTAGATTTGTCCAGGTAAATTGATGGCACATCTCCAATCCTTCTTATGTGCAGAGGATGCACATCTCTTCAGAAGTATTTCTTTTCAGAAAGCACACTGTGGATGAGAGAAAAAGGCAAGATACCAGAATCTACATGAATCTGCTCAATTTAGGTGTTAACTTGCCTACTGAAAACAGAGAACATACCCTAATGAATTCAGAAGGCCTATATATATATATGTAACAGGGAAAGAAGAGCTCATCATTTTATCATCCCGATCTTCTCCAGGCTTGATTTATTTCGGCACTCATATGCTGGAATGTTTCATACTGTACCAGGTTGCATATGCTTGCACACTAATTCTCAATTGCCGTATGCAGTTTGTGACAACCATCTGCTTCGACCTCCCTTTGAGTTCTTTCTCCCACTCAGCCCAGCTGAAGTAAAAATATGGACAGAAACAACTTCTGCAGGGAAATGAAAAAGTTAATAGGAGAGTTAAAGTTACATTGTGTATCTGCCTTTTGCATGGATGTGCTCCTGCAACTTATGCTCCACTTATCAAATATTTCTGCAATGCAAAGCCTGACACTTAGCAGAAAGCTGTAAAGAATGCCATGTTTCTTCTGACAGTCTTGGCTGTGGAGGAAAGGTAATAATAAAATACATACATCTAGTGCACATCTCGATGCTGGAGCCCACTAGCACTGCTTCCCAGCCTAGACCTACAGTATGTAGCACCTTGTCACATACCAGAAGATGAGGGGGGAGGGGAGGAAGGAAGAAAGAAGCAAGCATATTTGGAAAATGCCTGAAAAAAATCAACAGTACATTTTGGAATTTGACTTGAAGAGGAGGGTTGATATATATATCCTAAAAATTATTGAATGAGGGCATAGGAGAAAGAACTTCCATAACAACAGAGCTCAGATCCCATGTCTTTTTGCATGGAGCATGAAAGGAGAAATAGGAAAAGGTGTCTGAGAATTTTATACATGTGTATTTGTGTTTGAGAGATTAAAAAAAGAGAAATGCTTGAGTTATTAGAAAACACACTACATCATGAAAGTGATTGTATTTATTGTACTTCATCAGATCAAAGGAACCACCAATTGTATTGGACCCGATCTCATGAATGCTGAAAGTTAAAAAAAAAAATTATGTCTTAAAAACAATGAGAAGTTCGATATCTCTATCTATATATGTATATGTAATTCTAAATCCACATCCATATCTGTATCTCTCCCCAAATGGATCAAAGTATGGTATCTCGGTCTTCCATACTGTGAGCATATGTCTGACTCTAAGAACAAAAGAAAAATGACCTGGAGACCATAAGAAAAATTATGGTATGGGAAATTTATGGGAGAAGAAGAAGGAGAGAAGAAATAGGAGGATGGGAATGGAGGAAAGAAAAAACTGGGTATGTATAGAGAGGACTAGAGAAGCAATCTGAAATAATGCTGTCACACTAGCATTCGGAAGACCACCATCACAGCCTCTGTGTTCCAAAATCATTAATATTACTACAGGAAAAGCACAAAGTGAGAACATGAAATGAAATTGGCAGATAAAGAAAAAAATGTCCTGGATATAGCACTGATGAATTTCAGATGGAGTCAGATATAAAGCCTGGTGAATCATTACTAAAATGGGCAAAATACAAGTTCAGTGTGTTCTCTTAGAGTCTGAACCACCAGATTCTGTCTAAATATAATTGATTAATTCTAAAAGCCGCAAGACACGCAAATATTATTTGCTGCGTTTTACCTTTTCCTTCAAACTTAGATGGTCTATCGGAAGAATTTCAGTTGAATATGTCAGAACCAGATTATGTAATTGGGGTATATTGCCTGACAATCGTTGAGAGAAATTTAAAATCCTTTTGAGACCTCCAAAGGGAATAGTTAATGATCAATTAGTAATGATTTAGAGCGTGGGCTTTGGAATCAGATGGACTGGGTTAAAATTCAGCTCCACTTTTGACTTTGCCATTTTTAACTTATGAACTTGAGCCCCAGTTTCTCTATTTGTAAGATGGCCGAGAAGAGCACCTACCTCACTGTTGTTAGGATAAAGTGAGAACATATATGTAAATCACCAGCACACTGTTTAGTACATAATAAATGCTCAATTAATGATAGCTGTACCAATTGCTATTGAAAAGTCTGGAGGGAACAGATGATAAAAGCTTCATGGGTAGTGGGAACGAAAATGCAGGAAAATGACCATGGACAGTTTGTGGTGGATGGGGCACTGAGTTCTTTCCTGGGCAGGTAGGGGCATGAGATGTTAAATTTGCTTAGTTGAGAAAATGTGATCTTTTGTTATCATATGATGATGAAGCTTAAATATAAAGATTACACACACCACCGATTCTTTGGCAAATATTCTATAAAACCACAGCACATGGTTCCATTTCTGGAAATATAATTCCTTCTCTATTGAACTGGAATATTTTATGAAGGCTGAGATTTGCTACCTTTGTTTGATTAATGCTTGAGGTCAATTTGAAATGTGTGTGTGTGTGTGTGTGTGTGTGTGTGTGTGTGTATTACATATTTGAATACATAGGTATATATAGTTCCTGATATTAAAAAAGACTCCTGTAATTTGGATTTTCAAAGATAGTCTCTGCTTTGTTTCTCTTAGTTTCTTCCAGAAACAGAAAGACTTGATCACTCTCATTTTTATTTTCAGCTAACTGGTTTCATCTACTTTGATTTGTGTTATGCAGCAGAATTTTTGGATGCCAGATGTCTAAAACACATAGGTTAAAAGCAGGTCAGTTTCAACTCAAGACTATCATTTTACAGTTTAGTGAATATATTTACAAATTCCATAGTAACAAGCCTGTTGACACTGGCACAGTGAAATTATTATCCTCAACAAATAATCCAGTACAAAAGTGTTTTCTTCAGACCCTGTGTGCCTATCAGTCACTGATGAGAGCCCAGCACCTGACGATAGGGCTTATGAAAGTTTGAAGTGGAGGAAGAGGAGCTGTAGCTTGGGGCTCTTGTTAATGACTCCCGCATCCTCCCTCTGCAGCCAAGCCTGGCAAAGTCCACAAGAAACAGCAGGGCTTAAATAGCTCACTGCTAGTCCTAGCAGGGTTCTTGTCAGTCAGATATATTCACTGCATACCTATTGTGTGCAGAACGTAGCGTTTCACTTGCCAATTCAGCACTGAGAGGTTGGTTTAGCCCTTTTTATCTTTATGACCTGCAGACTGGTAACAGCATTTCTAGCAGTGTGTTCATTTTAACAATAATTTATTCCAATAAAACAAGGTGGATGTTCCCTAGATATGGACACCATATGCCCTGAATTTTCTGGGCTAATCTTGATTTCATGTAATTTTATTTTCATTACAATAAAGGCAATTAGTGAAATACATAATGAAATGTGATTTCAATTTTTTATATTATTCTGAGACTTCATATAATGAATTGGCATATCAGGAAAAAAATATTTTGCTAGATTACATGTATGGATTTCTTTGGAAAATGTGGTTACTGGGTAGGTCATGGTGATCCTTATGAAGGGATTTTTTATTTTTACTTCTTGAACAAAAACCATGCTCTTTGAGGAGGGTGTTCTAGCACCTATGTAAACCTTTGGCTCCACTGATGACTTCCCAGCTCTTCCGTTTCCCCTTCAAGGAACATTAAAGGCTGTATTCTGATATAGCCATGGATCTCAACATCTGTTAAGAAATTTTAGGTTTCAAGTAATAGAGACACCAGCTTAAACTGACATAAAAATACGGGAGATTTATTAGGTCATATACTTGAAAAGGTAAGTCAGGGCTGGCTGTAATTGAGGCTTAACTTGGAAACTCATATATGTTGTCCAGGACTGGTTTTGTCTCAAGTTTCCCTGTCCTTTGTGTTGACTTCATCCTCAGATTCCACACAGGGCCGTGGATAGCCCTCAGTTACCTTCAGCGTCTCAAAACGGCCCTCGCAGTTCTAGCCCTTTCATCTTTACTCCTCACTGGCAAGGAAAAGAAAGATTTCTTTTGGTAGCATCCGTGAAAGAAGTAATTTCAGTACCAGAAACCCTAGCAAACCTTTCTTCTGCTTCATTGGTTCTGCTTGGGTTCTGTGTCTTTTTATCAACCAATTAGGTCCCACTTTAAAATTTGGGGTGAGGTCAATCTATATCTATGCCATGCCATGTGATTAAAAATGGTTCCTCCAAAACAAAATTAGGGAGGGGAAGGATGCTGGAAAGAATGAAATATCCAATGTCTACTGTAAGTCTCTGTGTTTGTGCATACCGTTAAAACACAATTTCCTAGACTAAAAGAGCAATTTGCAATGCAAAGCAGTCAAATCATATTATCTGTACATGTTGAGTGGTCAGCCAGACTCACACACTGGCTGAAAGGTTGTTTGTTTTTTTTTTTTTTTTCTGAAGACGAGGCACATAGTTCATAAGGTGAAATTTCATGCCTGACACAGAGTGTTGCACCCAGGAGATGGGCAGGTTTACTCATATTTAGTCAGAATTACAAATAGATCAAGAAACTCCACGTCGGCAGAACAAAGAAATATAATAATATCAGTATTTCTCTTAAAAAGCATGGGAATTATGAGGATTCCAGAGGCCCTCAGATCATGGAACAAAGAAGAACATCCTAGAATTATGAAGCTAAGGTGAAATCCTGAATATGCTGTCTCCTGTAAACTTACTCCACTATAAGAATTATCTGGGGGAACTTGTTTAAAACACAGATGTTCAAGTTCCACCCCAAACTTTCTGAATCAGTAGTTCCAGGGGAAGGGCCTAATAATCTGTATTTTCAAAAGCAAGCAAATTGGGAAACATCAATTTACTCTACATCTCCCACTCATCTGTGAAAATCACATAAATTTGTATTAGAACAGGGAGGATACTGCTTGCAATTGCCTCATTTATTCATTCAGCAAATATTTATTTTACATTTATTCTGTTCTAGATACCATGCTTCTAGGCAGTAAATATACACAGAAGTATAGTCAGATAAAGCCTCTGGATTCATGGAATTTATGGTGTTATAGGGAACACAATTAATAAATTAGAATTACATAGACACATGATTACTACAAAGGGGAATTATAGACTGCTTGAGGAATGATTAGGAGAGCTAGTGTCATCAAGAGAGCCTTAACTACTTACCCATTGGTGTTTTCACGCATGTGAGATACAACTGAATGTCCAGTAGGAGATGACAAACGTGAGAACGAGTCCAAGATAGACCACACTCCACTGATGACCAGGGAAGCAAACTGGCCAGATCATGTAAGTATAAGAACATCATGGAAAGAGATCTTGAGGAAACACCCCCATCACTGGTGTTTATTCTATCTTCATACATCTCCCGAATGTTTACTTAAACTGAGAGGTGAAGCTGTTTCCTGATCTCAAAAACCGAATTCCTAGAACCAAGGGATTGCTGATTTTACTACCTTCGGCACTTAACAATGGCGAAGTCAAGCTCATGTATATAGAGTTAGATGTTGGTGCTGTGTGCTTGTAAAGAGCTTTGCAATTTGGGGCGCCTGGGTGGCTCAGTCGGTTGAGCGTCCGACTTCAGCTCAGGTCACGATCTCGCGGTCCATGAGTTCGAGCCCCGCGTCAGGCTCTGGGCTGATGGCTCGGAGCCTGGAGCCTGCTTCCGATTCTGTGTCTCCCTCTCTCTCTGCCCCTCCCCAGTTCATGCTCTGTCTCTCTCTGTCCCAAAAATAAATAAACGTTAAAAAAAAAAATTTTAAAGAGCTTTGCAATTTAGTCAATTTAATCAAATAGATAAAACTTGCCTTTGTCGTTTCTCTCACATGCAATTTGAATATCAGAAAAGATAAAATCAGAAGATGTTCTGTCACTTGCATTCACGAGAATAGAAGACTTTCTATCCACTTTTCTATTACTGTTTCAGTGTGGCCATTCAGTAACATGTGAAACAGTGGTATTACATTGCTTCTTTTGTAAATGAGAATTACTGTTGGGATGTATCACAAATTTTCATTGAGGGGGGCGGGGAGAGGGGCAGAGGGAGAGGGAGGGGAAGAATCTTAAGCAGGTGCCATTCCCAGTGTGGAACCCAATTGGGGTTCCATATCACAACCATGAAATCATGACCTGAGCTGAAATCCAGAGTGGAAGCTTAACCAGCTGAGCCACCCAGGGGTTCCCCAAGTTTTCCGTTTAAATACCAAATTTTTATCTCTGAAGATTGTTGATTCAAATCACAGAGTAGTAATGAATATTTTGACTTTCTGAATATACTTTCAGCTCTGAATCTGGTATAGAAACTGCAATTCTATTAATTCTATTATGTTGATATTTAAATGTTGTCTAGTAAAAATGCTATATGTAAGGCAAAGGAGTAAAAATATCAGGTGATTCTTTATAACACACAGATGAAAATCTATGGTGTATTAATTTCAAGTTGATAGTCCAATATGGAAAATTCTTGTCTTACTAATACCCAGGATTTTAAGATTGTGTTACTTTTATTGAAAACCAGCTTCTTGTTTTCCTCCAAAGTAGTTTATTGTGTAAACATAATGTATTGTTTGGCTTAGACAGGATTTTTTAAAAGTATCAAATTTATAAAATGCTGCTTTGAGACTGAATTGCACTGGTCAATATTGCCATGATTTCCTGGCATCTTGGAAATATAACTCAAGATTCATTACAAAATACTTGTTACTAAGACTAAGTTTGTGTCTTTGGAGTAAGAGCCCAATGGCCATAAAACCAACTCTTCTGTACACACAATTAGTTGCTTGTTTTTCATAAGTATGTTTTGAATTTTGCCTACATGAGGCTGAAATATCTTCAGGAAAATTAAAAATTCAATTAACAAATCAATATTTTAATTTTATAGCCTAGGCACTTGGAAATACAGACTGCTGGGACTTTTGTTGATGATGCTATTGTTGCTGTTGCTGTTTGGTTGATTTTTTTGGTTTCCTTCCAGATGTTTTACAGCATAAAGATAGCCATAGAAAATCCATTCTTAAGTAAATGGACACGTTTCTCTTCCTTATTATATAGAGGAGATAAAGATGACTGTAATCAGTATACTTGTTGGCAACTACATAATAATCTTTTGTTTGAGTTATACCTGGCTTAGAGGCTACAGTATCAGCATAATGAGATAGAATTCTTGAGGGAAATCCTTGGGGGGAAAGTCAAAAACAAAAACAGGAAAACAAAATGATTGTCCACTTATGATACTGGGTATTTTGGGGGATTCAGATGGTGTGCTGTTTGTCGGGCAAGAGAGGATAGGCAATGAGCAAAAGAAGACATAATTACAGAATGGAGAGACGGAGACCTGATAACATCATTTGAATTCTTAGATCCAGCCATGCTACATGCAACTTTAGACTTTCCATATTTATTAACCAATAAATTTCTTTTTTTTTAAACTTATGTTACATTGTGTTTTATTTCTGGCAATTGTAGCCAAAAGTCCCAACTTATATATCAGGTGTTGAAAAAAAATGGTGCAAAGTTCTATTTGTGGTTATGAGAGAATAAAAATATAACACCATGTTATCTATTATTCATGATCTTTAGTAGCAATATTATAAGTTTTGATAAAATGATATTTCTTATGAATTGAAGGTGGGTTCAATTAGAAAGTGGGTTAGGGCTGCAGTTTTACTGAAGGCAAAATAACAAACTAAGATAAAGTTTTTATGCCTTTAATTTAATAACTACTTTTGTACTTATATGGTATAGGAGGCTCTGCCATAGCACATTCTGCAAACCCTCTTTAGAAGAAAAAGACAAATGAGGAGAATTCACTGTAAAATATATTATGGTGGTTTATTGTGTTTAATAGAGTCAACCTGATGTCCCAAACCTTCTACCTTTATAACACAGATGACCATAAGTTCAGTAAGTTCTGTTAACTAACACATAGAACCGTATATTATACGTCTGGTGAATGTTGCTATAAAAAAAGGAAATTTAAAGATTTGGAGCACTAGGGGCTCCTGGGTGGCTCAGTCCGTTGAGGGTCCAACTGTGGCTCAGGTCATGATCTCACGGTTCATGAGTTCAGGCCCCGTTGTTGGACTCTGTACTGACAGCTCAGAGCCTGGAGCCTGCTTCAGACTCTGTGTTTCCCTCTCTCTCTCTCTCTGCTCCTGCTCTGCTCACACTCTTTCTCACTCTCAAAAATTAATAAACATAAACATTTTTTGAAAAAAATTGGAGCACTAAACTATCCATAAAATTATTGAATAATTCTAGATAACTGAGGCCTTGCAGAAAGATGACAAATTTTAATGATCCTTAAGCAAGAAAAAGACATTTGATATGTGGGAAAGATTGTAGAATCCCTGGAGTTTAAAGACATGTTTCCTTCTGGTTTATTGTCTATTGCATACCTGAGGCAAACGCAGTCAACATTTTAGCCCGTTGTTTCCTGACACCTGTGTCATCGAGTGAAAGTTTGTACTTGTGCTTTATTTAAATGCTTACTATAAATGAGACATACTTCTACTTTGTACCTTACTGATAAATGGACTTTGTTTTCCATACCAAACTTTACCTCTGAGCATTCACTTCTAAACCATCGCCACCATAGGTTAATCTCTGGCACCAAAGATAAGATAAAAGGTGCTCAGATATTTGAGATATGATAGGGAGCCACTTACAGATTCCCGTACTCAGTCGTTGGACAATTTCTTCTTACCTGATAAGCATGCTTTCCTACAGGAGACTGCATTTTCTTTTTTCTGATTTTTTTTTCTTTTTCTTTTTACATGCCAGTTTAACATACAATGTTACATTAGTCTCAGGTGTACAATATAGTGATTCTATATATTACTCAGAGCTCATCAGGATAAGTATCCTCTTAATCCCGTCACCTCTTTTACCATCCTCGCTCCCCCCTTCCCTTCTAGTAACCATCAGTTTGTTCTCCATAGCTAAGAACTTTTTTGTTTGTCCTTTTTTGATTTGTTTGTGTGTTTTGTTTTTTAAGTTCCACATATTATTTAGCATTATACCCTTTAGATCCATCCATGTTATTGCAAATGGCAAGATTTCATTCTTTTTCATGGCTGAGTAACATTTTATTGTATATACATACCACATCTTCTTTATCCACCCATCTATTGATGGATATTTGGGTTGCTACCATAATTTGGCTATTGTAAATAATGCCGCAATAAGCATAGGCATACATGTATCCCTTCGAATTAGTGTTTCTGTATTCTTTGAGTAAATACCCAGTGGTAGAATTACTGGACCATAGGGTAGTTGTATTTTTAATTTTTTGAAGAACCTCCATACTGTTACCCACAGTGACTGTACCAGTTTGCATTCCCACCAAAAGAGCACAGGCGTTCCTTTTCCTCCACATCTTTGCCAACACTTGTTTCTTGTGTTTTTTTTTTTTTTTTATTTTAGCCCTTCTGACAGGTGTGAGGTAATATTTCACTGTGGTTTCGATTTGCATTTCCCTGATGATGAGTGACGTTGAGCATCTTTTCATGTGTCTGTTGGTCATCTTTGGATGTCTGGAGAAATGTCTGTTTATCTCTTCTGCCTGTTTTAAATTTTTTTTTGGGGGGGTGAGTTGTATAAGTTCTTTTTTCATTTGCATTTTATTCATTGCTTATGTTGCATATTCAAATACAATAAACCTCATTTTAAAAACGTAAGGCACATAAAAGTCTCTGTCCAAGGTCTATATTATTCTTTAAATTTCTGTTGGCTAATAAAGATATTCCCACTACAGAACTGGAGCTATCTAGAAATGCACATGATAAACTTTTTGCATGCAGGATACCTGAAATATTATTATATCTTACCTCATGACACAATTGAACAGTCTCAAATCAAATGTTTGTATGTGAATAATGATTATAACTATTGTTGTTATTTGCAAAACCTTAATCAGCTTATCCACATATGTACAGTCAGGTCCCCAAATGTTAATTATATAAAATCTAAAGGAAGAATAGTATCTACCTGCATCTGTGTTCCATTTCTTTAAAGGGAGATTTGGCATTTTTAGTCCTCCTTCCATGAGTCATGTTGCTACTTGCAAAGGCCAATGTTATACAGTGCTGAAGACCATGGATGGATACTGCTCATATGACACCTGAATCCAGCCATCCTGATCCATATCACAACACCTGAATATATCTGTCAACCCCTGCAAGATGATGCAGCCCTTGATGAAGTCATCAAGGGCCCCCATACTTGTATGTCACACTTGTGGATGAAGATGTCGTGAAACTGGTCAGAGGGCCCATACACTGAAAGTGCTTGCTTGAGCTCCTTCTTGTCAACCATCCTAGAGTGATTCCTGTTCATAAGTGTGGAAGACATTCTGCCAGTCTGTGATGTATTTCCAGATAACAGTGAACTCGCTGAAGGTCACACCAGCCTTGTTCTCTTGGTCAAACATAGATATCATTGACCTGACAGTCACTGGATTCAGTGGAATCCACATGCCATTGGATAGTGCTTGCTGAAGTTCATTGTCCAGTATCATTTGGCTCCTATCTTTGTCAACCCTCTGGGAACCCTTTGGGAAAGCTCTGATCTGTCAGCACTACACCTCTGGCAGGGCGGGACGGAAGGACAGCAAGGGTAGGTGGTCATGGACCCAGGCATGGTTGGGATGAGACATGGGAGAAATTTTACATATTTTAAATACTAACCCTGTATTGGACATATCATTTGAAGGCAAATGCCTTCTCCCATTCAGTAAGTTGCCTTTTTGTTTTGTTGATGGTTTCCTCTGCTGTGCAGAAGCTTTTTTATTTTAATGTAGTCCCGATAGTTTATTTTTGCTTTCGCTTCCCTTGCTTCAGGAGACATGTCTAGAAAAATGTTGCCACTGCCAATGTCAGAGAAATTACTGCCTGTGCTCTCTTCTAGGATTTTTATGGTTTTAGGTCTCACATTTAGGTATTTGATCCATTTTGCATTTATTTTTGTGTATAGTATAAGAAAGTAGTCCACTTTAATTCTTTTGCATGTAGCTGTCCAGTTTTCCCAACACCATTTGTTGAAGAGACTGCCTTTTTCCCATTACATATTCTTACCTCCTTTATCAAAGATTGACCATAAAATCATGGGTTTATTTCTGGGCTCCCAATTCTGTTCCGTTGATCTATGATACATATTTTTGTGCCAGTATCATTCTATTTTGATTACTACAACTTTGAAGTATATCTTGAGATCTGAGATTATGATAACTCCAGTTCTGTTCTTCTTTTTTCCTTTTTTTTTTAAAGACACCGTGTACTTATTAAGTGCTTCAGCTTGTCACATTCTTTTTTAAAAAAATGTTTATTTCTTTTTGAGAGAGAGAAAGAGTGTATGCTCACAAGTGGGGGAGGCATAGAGAGAGAGGGAGACACAGAATCCGAAGCAGGCTCAGGCTCCAAGCTGTCAGCACAGGGCCTGGCACCGGGCTTGAACTCAACAAACTGTGAGATCACGACCCAAGCTGAAGTCAGACACTTAAACTACTGAGCGACCCAGGCCCCTTGTTCTTTTTCAAGGTTGCTTTGATTATTTGGGGTCTTTGTGGTTCCACACAAATTTTAGGATTATTTGTTCTAGCTCTATGAAAGCTGCTGTTGGTATTTTGACAGGGATCACATTAAATCTGTAGATTTCTTTGGGTAGTAGGGACATTTTAACAATATTTGTTCTCTCAATTCATGAGCATGGGGTATCTTTCTATTTATTTGGGTCCTCTTCAATTTCTTTCATTAATGTTTTATGGTTTTCAAAGTTTGGGTTTTTCATCTCCTTGGTTAAGTTTATTTCCGGGTATTTTCAGTGCAATTGTAAATGGGATTATTTTCTTTTTTTTTTAGGTTTATTTGTTTATTTTGAGAGAGAGAGTGAGAAGAGGCAGAAGGGGAGGGAAAGGGAATCCCAAGCAGGCTCCATGCTATCAGTGCACATCCCGACACAGGGCTCTATCTTACAAACAATGAGATTATGATCTGAGCCAAAATCAAGAGTTGGACGCTTAACCACCTGAGTCACCCAAGCACCCCAGGGTTATTTTCTTAATTTCTCTTTTTGCTACTTCAGTATTAGTATATAGAAATGTAACAATTTTTGTGTATTGATTTTGTATCCTGCAACCTTACTGAATTCATTTATCAGTTCTACCAGTTTTTTGGTGGGGTCTTTAGGGTTTTCTATATATAGCATCATGTCATCTGCAGATAGTGACAATTTTACTTCTCTCTTACCAGTTAGGATGTCTTTTATTTCTTTTTCTTGTCTGCTGTGGGTAGAACTTCTAGTACTATGTTGAGTAACAGTAGTGAGAGTAGACATCCTTGTCTGGTTCCTGATCTCTCTTATAGTTGATTTATTTCCTCTGATTTTTCTTTTTTTAAATTATTTATTTATTTTGAGGGGGGAGAGGGGCAGAGAAAGAGGGAGACAGAATCCCAAGCAGACTCTGCACAATGAGCATGCAGAGTGCGATGTGGGGCTCAAACTCAAGAAACAAAGATCATGACTTGAGCCCAAATCAAGAGTTGGACGCTTAACTAACTGAGCCATACAGGCACCCCTGCTTTTTGTTTTTAAAATCTTTTCTCTGCTTCTCATATTCGCATGTCCTCAGTTTCTTCTTTCTTACTGGTAGTGTTCCTATTCATAGCTAACAACAAACCTCACCAATTTTTATCAATTTTTGTTTTGTTCATCTGTTTATGTGTTTATTATTTCTACTGGCACATACTGTAATTTTTATGATTATGATTATTACTGAAGTATGTGGTTAAATTTGACCATATACTGGTTATTAAAGTTAAAATTATTTGGAGAATTAGTATGAACCATATGGTGATGATGGCTTCCTCCACTGAGAGTGTCATGGGTAGAACTATGTCCACCAAAAGTTAACATGCTGAAATTCTAACCCTCCATACTTCAGAATGTTAACTTACTTGGAAATAGGGTTATTGCAGATGTCATTAGTTAAGATGAGGTCATCTGGAATAGGATGGACCCCTAATACAATGTGACTGATGCCCTTAAAAGAGAAATTTGGATATAGATATGCACATAGGGGGAATGTCATGAAACGAGTGGAGTTGTGTTATCACAATCAAGAAAGTACCAGAAGCTAGGAGAGAGGCCTTCCCTAGAACTTTCAGAGAGAGCATGACTCTGTCAACACCTTGATCTCAGAACTCTGGCTTCACAAAGTATGAGACAGCAAGTTTCTATTGTTTAAGTCACCTAGTTTGTGGCAGCTAGTTTGACCTCATTGTGGCAGCTTCAGGATAAGAAAGTGTACTGCTTGCACTCTGGGTGGGGATAAAGAAACCCATGCCTTTGGCTGATGAGTATACCTTAGGCTTAGGAGCTGGTCCTCACAGGGTCATTTAGAATCTCTCTAGTGCTCCTCAACCACCTGGTAGATGGAGACAGTTCTTGACTCAGTGGTCAAAAACAATAGAGTTCAAGGGCAGCATAGAGTTCCCAATCTATGGGAAGACCCTTCAACTCTAGATTTAGCACTGATTTTCTGTTCTATGTACTGTCATATTTTACATATCTGTGTTTACAAACTCAGGGCATTGGTGAGTGACTCTTTCCCCTTCACTACTCAGTCTGAGTTAAAATATGCTTTCACAAAGATGCCTGGATACATTTATAGTTTAGTGAGCCAAATAGCTTTGTTTTCTAAAGGTAGGTCAACTGAAAGAAGAGTTCAATACACTCTTTCCAGCCAATTAAATATTTTTGAAAATAGCTCTTTAGTTAGGCAGTTTAACCTAAATTTTCAGAGAAATAGTGAGTAAGCTTAAAAGCAGATTAATAAAGCAAATAAACCATTCATTATAATTAAAGACTTTATTGATTGAAACTTGACTTATATTATTAACTTAATTCTAGATTTTATTGTGGCTTGAGCAGAATGTTTTCTCAAATTGTTCTGACTTTCCCTAGTCATCAGGCTAACTTCTAGACTGCTTTTTTCCACCTTGTATGCATCATCCATATTCAATCATAAATGTCTATTTATATAATTCTTAATACCAGATCTTGAATTAAAAGCAAAAATAATGGTGGTTGTTTATATGTATAGAATGCCTTCCAGTACACAAGGCACTTTATATAACAGAAGCTTTCCTAAACCACTTTCACATATACAGTCTACTAGATGAAGAAAACTTTTCATTTATTTCTGGGCACACTGAGGACCAGGGACTAGTAGGCCCCTTGTCAGCAACCTGGTCACCTTTATGCCCCACAGTGGAGGAATTTGTACCAAGTTCTCTGTGCCCTCAAAACTGTTTAAGTGAGGAGTACTTGTTATTGTAATTGTATGATTTAGATAAATGTTATATAAATCAGTGACATAGGAGTGCAAAAAAGAGAATTGTGTCTATAAAATCTAAATCTTCAGAAGGACCACAAAAGACAAATCACATCAAAAATCAATCTGAGGTGTGCCCGGGTGGCTCAGTTGGTTAAGCATCCGACTTCAGTTCAGGTCATGGTCTCACGGGTCATGAGTTCGAGCCCTGCATCAGGCTCTGTGCTGACAGCTCAGAGCCTGGAGCTTGCTTTCAGATTCCGTGACTCCTGCTCTCTTTGCCCCTCCCCTGCTCACACACACTCTCTCTCTCTCTCAATAATAAATAAAAAACATTAAAAATTTTTAAAAAATCAACTTGAAATTGGTTGTGGAACAGACATCATAAAAAAAATTGAGAGACAAATCTGGAAGAATTCTTCCCAGGTCGCTTTTCAAATGCTTTAAATTGTTACTTTAACTTTAAAGACACACAATAGAAATCACAGACAATACACTTTATGAATGTTTCACCAAGGAAAGAAGATTCATCTTCAATGACACAGTCAGGCTATGGTTGGCAGAATAATATTCCCACCCCTATCATCAAAGTTATCCACATCCTAATCCTCCAACCCTGTGAGTATGTTACCTCATATGGCAAAGGGGGTCTTCCAGATGTGATTAAATTAAGGATCTTGAGATGGAGAGATTATCCTGGTCTATCCAGTTTGATCCAAGGTAACCCCAGTGGTCCTTGTAAGTGGAAGGGAGATAGTAGAGTCACAGTCCGAGAAGGAGATGTAATGAGGGAAACAGAGGCTGGAGGGGTGATTGCTGGCTTTGAAGCTGGGAAGGTACCATGAGCCAAGGAATGTGAGGGACCTCTAGAAGCTGGAGAAGGCAAGGAACAGATCCTTCCCTGAAGCCCCCATGGGAGGCTTCCCTGTAGCCCTGCAGCCCTACAGACACCTTGCTTTTAGCCCAGTGAGATCCATTTTGGACTTCTGACCTCCGGAATTAGAAGAACAATTTTTTATCCTTTTAAGCCACTGTGCTTGTGGTAACTTGTTACAGCAGCAATAAGAAATTAATTCACATAATTTTTTGAAGTTCGTTTATCCACATATGTATAATAAGTGTACATTCATGTTTGAAATTAAAATTAAATCATTATAGTGTGTACGTATCACTTTTTAACAATTTCCAATTTACCCAACTTTTTGGTTAATTGACCAACCACAGGCTCCAATTTTTTTTTTTTTTTTGAGTGACAGGACTATTATTCTATGTGGTAACTCATTTTATCCACAGTTTTGTGAAGTCCATATCACAATTGCTTTCAAAGTTCTAGTTTTGTCTTTGTCTCTGGCTTTCTGATTGGGGTGGAGGAAGTCATTTAATTTTCTTCTTATTTTCATTTATGAAAACTGGGGGCTTGGACTTTTACACTCAAACAGTGTATGATTTAAAAACTTTCATCAAATAATCTCACTTATCTTCTCTCACCTGTTTAATTTGTAGCTGAAACCCTTGGGTTTATCTGTGCTTTAGCTCTGATTTAACTTGAAATTAAAGTCCGTGTGCTTCACAGCTGCTGGCTGCCCTTAACCAGGGACTTACAACTGAAATGTTTGAAGAACAGTGGAGTCAAG
The DNA here is from genome assembly GCF_046562875.1 of Panthera onca. NCBI lineage: Eukaryota > Metazoa > Chordata > Mammalia > Carnivora > Felidae > Panthera > Panthera onca. The sequence goes on along the minus strand of NC_138356.1, from coordinate 16,117,041 downwards.
AGACCAGGATTTCAGATCTGATTGACACTAACTAGCTGGGTGTCCTTTGACAAATCTTTTAATCTCTCTGGGCCTTAGTTTTCTCATTTATAAATTATGAAGTTGGAGTCAATAATTTTTAAAGTCTTTTTTAGCTTTACAATTTTATGACTCCATAATTTAATTCTAGAAAAATTCGGCTGTAAGAAATGCTAAATTTCTCATCAAGGTGGGAAGAAAAATATTGTGGTTTGTAGGATATGCATGCATGTTCCTGTATATTCCTATGAATATCTTTTCCAAGAAGTTGAAAACATGTATTTACATTCTGTAATTTACCTAATTTCCCCCCCCCCCCCCGCCTTATCATACAAACCTAAAAACTACATTTAGACACAAATGCCTTTTTGTTGGAATGACCTTGTCTTAGCCATGGATACATCCTGCAAGACACAGCAAGTTCCCACTCAGTTACGGACATTGAGCTCAGTACTAGAAAAGCTCCAACATGTCACATAGGAGGAATCAGACTTCAAGACAGATCCATTCTAGTATTACCTGATAAGTGCTGTCACAGAAGGTAGTACAAAATGCAGAATATGGGCAAGGGAAGAAGTGGTTAATCTCGTCTGTAGTAGTGACAAAAAAGGTTTTTGCACCTTTTTGAACAAAGGCTTTTTGACCCACAAGATGCATCCTGAAGGTTCTAAAAAATAAAAAGCAAGTTTGGGGGTTGGGAGAGTATTTCAGTCATAGAAAATAGCCTGTTCCAAATGCAGGGGTGTGAAAGGCATGGCATAATTGGAAAAAAAGGTGAAAATTTCATCATGTTTAAATAGAGAGCAAGTGTGATAAAGGACTGGGAAAGTGCATAGAAGATAAGACAGAAAAAGTGCAAGCTGTTTTCTACCAAGCTAGAGGTGACAAGAAATCAGCAAGTGTCTTCCTGGTGAAATGACATGATCAGGTGTTATTTATAAAGGGATAATTCTAGGGACGCCTGGTGACTCGGTGGATTAAGTGTCTGACTTTGGCTCAGATCATGATCTCACCGTTCATGAGTTCGAGCCCTGCGTCGGGCTCTGTGCTGACAGCTCAGAGCCTGGAGCCTGCTTCAGGTTCTGTGTCTCCCTCTCTTTCTGCCCCTCCCCTGCTCACACTCTGTCTCTCTCTGTCTCAAAAATAAATAGTAAACATTAAACAATTTAAAAAAAATAAAGTGATAATTCTAGCAGGTATTGGGCAGGTGCAGACTCAGTGCGGGAGGCTTTGTAGAAGGAAAGGGGAGAGGAAAGTTCAAGAGATAGTGAACATTGAATTAAAGCAGTGCTAGCAGCTATTTCAGAAAAAGAAGCCATTGGCTTTTATAAACGGGTATTCTTTCCCAAAGCACTGCCCCCTACCCCAGCAAGGGCTTCCAGGTCACAGACCACGTCTTAGTTTATTCACCAGAACGGTACATGAAGAATATTTTACAATACAGAGCTCCTGACCATCAACACCGATAACACAAAACACATGTATTTTAAAAACACATGTAAACAGAATTTACAAGGATCAATGGATTATAAAGTGGTTTCTTATTCCCTCTCAAGGCTATGAATACATTGTGAAATCTAGGGCAGTTAAATACTGTATTTAAATTCGGATATGGTATTTACATATGTTACTTATTCTTTTTATAAAGATATGCCCTAGCGAAATTTAATCAGCCTTTGCAAGTTTATATACCGTGTCTGTTGGAAAAATATTTTAAATTAAGCTGTTGCTTTAACCTGACTAAATTGTCCAACCGACCTTACTGGCAAAGGGATGTATTAGAATCAGGTTTCACTACGAGTGACAGAAAATTCAAATAACAATGGCTAAAACAGATAGAATTTCGTCTCCTAGATAAATAAATATGATATGTTAACACAAAACTGGGAGTAGATTCAGCAGTCATCAGAAACTGAGGCTCCTTCTATCTTACTGCTCTGCCGTCCTTAGTCCATGACGTCCATTACATGATTCAAGATAGCTGCTAGTGCTCCAAGTATCATTTTCTCCTTTACCAGTAGGAAGGAGGAAAGAATGTAGACAAATGTACCTCTTTAAGGACTTCTCAGATCTCATGCGTGTAGCAAGGTTGGTGAAAAATATAATCATTATTCTAGATTGCATCGTTTTGACTAAAAATTGGAGAGTCTATAAGGAAGATGAGACAGTATGTATTAAAAGATAACTAGCAGTCTCTTCTGGAAAGGGAAACAGGACCGAGTGTGAAAACAAAGCAGGGTCAAAATTAATTGCTTTAGTGATCCAAATGATCATTTGGTGACCAGTTCCATAATTACAAAAAAAAAAAAAAAATTCTTGGTAGTTTGGATACAAACTGCCTAGGAGATACATCAGCTGGGAGATTGGGAACTGAATGGTTTGACTGTTCCAACTTTCTCATCTTGCTTATATATATGGCATATATTTTTCTAAAAAAATGACAGTGGGTTGGTATGGCAGTTTGTCTCCAAGATGGCTGCCATAAATTCCTTCCTTCTATATATATATACAGATGGAGAACTCTTAAATTATTTGTGTTCTTTGGGGAAAAGAGAGATGATTGGTGATTTATATTCTTTTGGTGTTAAATATTTTATATTATTACATCACCTAACACCCTTGCCAACACTCACTCACCAACCACCACCCTCTGTGGCACCCCTCCTTCTTCTAGACTGATGAACATCATGCCCTGATGCTATCCCAGGTGCCTGGTGTCACCAAGCTCTGCTCACTTCAAAGGACAATTGCTGTTCCAACACCATTTTCTTCCACTTCATACTCTCTGTTTCCCCCCCGGGGAAAAACCAAACATCTTATAAATAAATTGGCACTTCTGGATAAAGAAGTACTCATGTTTGATTGGTCATATCTCTCTCTCTCAGGTCATGTGTAAGCTTGTGCCTAGGCTTGTGCCCACCAGAAAGGTGTTAGTGACTCAATCAGAGACTGGGGAGGCTGGTTATGGGACATGACTTTGGAGTGTCAGGGCCTCATAGTGCCCTTAAATAGTTTTTCATGAGGTAAGGTGGGGGTCACTTTCCTGCTTGAACATAGCGCTGGCACGTATGTAACACCCTACAGATTAGGTAAGCGCTATTAGAATTTTCAAATGGGGAAGAAAAGTAAAACATTAAAATGAGAATTGTAGGTGTGGCAGTTTGGCTTCCAGATGGCTGCTGCCATCAATTCCTTCCCTCCCTGTAGGATCAAACCATCCCTTCATGGAGGGGTGGAGTCTGTTCCTCCCTCCCCATTGGATCTGGGCTGGACTTAGAGACCTGCTTGATCACTGAATGAAACCTGGCAGGTTCTACCTGGGCCTTGGGAATGCTTGCTTTTGAAAGGCTTATTAGGAGGAGAACAGATGTAAGAAGTGTGACTGTCCTGTGACCGCCATGCTGTGAAAAGCCCAAGCTATGTGCAGAGGTCCTGGAGGAGGAGATTCTGGGTGGGGAATGAGGGACTGACTATGTGCATGAGGAAGCCTTCTTAGAAATGGATCCTCCAGACCACCCACCCCAGCTGAGACCACATGGATCAAGATAAACCATCCAGCCACACCCTTCTCACATTCCTGACTCACAAAATTGTTGAGTAAAATAAAATTAGTGTCTTAATCCCTGAAATTAATCCTTAAATCCCTTAAATCCCTAAGTGGCATAAATAGATAACTGAAAAAGTAGGTTAAAGAAAGAATATAATACGGGGGAAGGGGGATGGAAGATAAGCAAGAGGTAAAATAGGGTTGAAGGATTCAAAAGAATGTAGAAAGCTGTGAAGTCTTTCATATGAAGCTGAATTTCAATAAACGAGAAGGCCAGGTGATAGAGAGCCGGATCCATAAAGACAAAGTAGAAGAACTGTCTAAGAAAAGTACGTTAACATAAAGAAAGACACTCCCAAAAGGAAAATAAGAATCTCAGGAAGAGGGAGAATTTGACTTGCATTGCAAAAAATCTGGTCATACCCCAGAAGAATTGTGTAAAAACCAAAAATGTGTAATATGAAAGGGAAGCTAGGAGAAAGAAAGAAAAATCTCATTGATGCCAATGTTCACATTGGATAAGTAACATCTATATATTGAAGGTGCATATGCGCTAGAAGTTGGTGGTTTATAGGTGGAGGAGACATAATTCTTGCCTTCATAGAGCTCACAAACATATTACATCAAATTTTTGTCCTAAATGACAACACAGTAACCCCTCCCATTATGAAGAAATACTGGAACCTCTAGTTGGTAGAGAATAATAACATTTCTGCATGGTTAATATGAAGCCATATCCTTAAGAAGACTGACCTATGAGGGAGCTGTAGAAAAGCCAAGCCTGGAAGCTAAATCCTGACAATTGGAATGATCCTAATACAGGGCCATGCCTTTTAGGAAACCTAAGTTAAAGTTTGTTGGTAATTGATGATGAGAGTTCAACACTGGATACTATCATAAGGAAGTTACTCAATGAGCTGAAGGGGAGCCTGGTATTACTTTTTTTAAAAAAGAGAAGAGAGGATTAAATAAGAAATACAGAAATGTATCTTGATTCTTGTATTTCTGAAGGAATACAGGGCTCTGTATATCCTGTATATATCCTCTGTATATCTTGGGCTCTATCTTAAAAACCTTAGGATATCTCTTGTCAAGAATCTCATAGTAAATATTATAGTGTATTGCTAGGAGCGCAAAAGCTACCCAGACTTACCTTCCTTCATTTAAAAACAAAATTGATTTGGATCTTCCCATTCACGGTTAAATTTACTGAAAGTGGGGTCTTTCCATTTTGCAATGTAATGGGGGAGTAGATTTTTTAAACAGTCAAGATTTACACCACCAGTAAAGAACAAAAAAAGATACAGTCTCTGATGCTCCTAATCATTTGGCAGTTTTAGCCAGTTTCTTGCAGTGACCATATTTTTGCTTCCCTGTAACTCAGCCTAATCTGTTTTACAAACTTTTGTTCACTCCCACCTTCCCCCCTTCACTCCACCCATGGCCAATGTCCCTTTACCTGTGGCATTTTACACTTGAGGAGAGCTGCTAACAGTTGACAACAAAAGGACCGCTAATCGCACCAATTAAGAGGTGTGAATGTCACCCGTTACCTACCAGCTTTGTTACTGAACATGTTAATTAGTAATTGTACAGGTGCAGACTTTTAAGTTTACAAGGTTAACACTGATGCACAGCTTTGTTTTGGCTGTTTGTTTAAATATTGAAAAATCATGGGTAAAGGGCTGGTCTGTGTTGAAGAATGAACAGATGTCATTGCTGTACTTTCTCAGACAGAAAATCTTTAGACCGACTTAAAGCAATAAAAGTGACCTTCCAAGAAGTGATTCTCTGTGGTCAGTCTATCAAAGAGTACGTGTTATTGGTTTTCTTGCCCCCCGTGGAAGAGCGAGGAACTTGCCTTCACAGGACTGTGGAACTCTACTGGAATGTCATTTGAAGGCACTATACTAGAAGCATGTAGAGTTCATTAAGAGAAAATCCCCTAAAGGTGTTTTCAGTAAGCCCAAAGTTTCTATATATTGATCTTTCTGAAGGCTTTACTCATTCATTGAGTCAGTGTTATAGATAGATCTTGTAGACTTCTTTTTAAAAAAGTTTTGACTAATAAAACACCTGGATGAGGGAATCTGTCTCAGAATCACATACCATCAATTTGATAAGAACCAAGGGATCACCCTGACTAGCCTCTGATTAGGGAAAGTAACAGAAATTCATTTTACAGGGAGGAAAACTGAGGTCCTAGGCATGACATGACTTGCCTGAGTCCATTAAACCAAGATTAACCTCAGTTTGCAGAGTGAGGTAGATATTTGGGAAGAGCTAACCTTCAATTGTTCTCTAGCAGAATGAGTAATTCCTGAGGAACTGGTAATTTTTAGCTTGTCCTCAAGCCTACTGAAATATCTTTGCTCTTTCCATGCATCTGTAAGAGCAACTGTTGTTTTCAGTCATTCAACGGGAAAGTGTGCGGTAAGGGCCTCTTCTATTTTTGTGGTAGACTCCACAACAAATAAAGAACGTCTCTCTGGCTCCTTGGAACCAAAACTGCAAGGTTTTGAGAACTGCTGTGCAATGGCAAAACTAGTTGATTGGTTTGGGACCAGTGCCCAGACCACATTTAAGGGAGTTGATCTAGGTCCTGGGTGACCAGGACCCCCTTGCCCCCTAGTGATGTGTCTCACTAGTTATCTGCCTTACTTCGAGGGGGAAAGTGAAGGTATGAATAGCAGGATGTCCAGGCATATGGGCTGCCCTTCTCTGTGAACACAGGGCATAAATCTAACTTTTTATCCATGATTAAACAAACGAACGCACTCCAAATTTTTAGCATGTGCCTGGCTCATTGTAAATGCTCAAGAAATGGTAGCCATTATTGTTAGCAGTTTATTAGTCTCTGGGGACATTTGCATCTTACATTTAATAACCATAAAAATAACTAACATTTGCATTGGACGTTAGCCTTTTCTTTTTCATGAAGCTGGACTCTTTTCTTCCCTTCATTTTGCATTTAAAATTCAGTTTTAGGTTCTGGTTGTTTTGCAAAGACATGAAATGTATAGTGTAGAAAACTGTAAAAATTTATGTCTTATAATTAAAAATCTATAATCCTGCCTCTCGAGGATAACTGTTATTAACACCTGGGTATGTTACTTTAAGCACTATATTCTATACATGCATAAACATTTAAAAAAATTAAAGTGGGAATTGATTATGCAAGCTGGTTTAGAAGCTATATTTTCATTTATAGCTGTATTTAAAACATTTTTCTTTAAAAATATGTTTTTATTTCCATTGCAGTTTTTGTTAGCTGAATATTTCTTTGTGTGGCTTTTCCATAATTTAACAGATTTTCTATTTTTGCATATATTGTTTGTTTCTAATTTTTCATAACTATAAGATACTGTAATGAGTAACATTCTTGTGGCTAAGTTTCTTTAGATAAAATTTTAAAAAATTGTTTTAATGTTTTATTTATTTTTGAGACAGAGACAGAGCATGAGCGGGGGAGGGCAGAGAGAGAGGGAGACACAGAATCTGAAGCAGGCTCCAGGCTCTGAGCTGTCAGCACAGAGCCCGACGCAGGGCTCGAACTCATGGACCACGAGATCATGACCTGAGCTGGAGTCAGACGCCCAACCGACTGAGCCACCCAGGCACCCCTAGATAAAATTTTAAATGTAGAATTTTTAGGTTAATATACACATATTAGTATCAATTGCTGCATAATGAATTATCTCAGACTTAGCTCAAAACACCACACTTTCATGAGCTCAGTTGCTATGGGTCAACAGTTTGGATGTGACTTAGCTAGTGTATCTTCAAGGCACCAGTGAAGGTGTCAGTCATCAGTGCGGGTTGTGGTCTCACCAGAGGCTGTGCTTGGAAGTATCCACTTCCAAATTCACTCAGATTGTTGGAAGAATCCATTTCCTTACTGTTTTAGGACCAAAAGCCCCTGTTGGCTATAGGCTAGAGGATGCCTTCAGCTCCTAGAGATAGCTGAAAGTTCACTGCCATTTGGCCTCCTAACAGAGGCAGCCCCCGGCATGGCAGTTTGCTTCTTTAAGCCAACAAGAGAAACATACTCCAGCAAGACACATGTGAAAATCTTATGTAACATAATCATGTAATCACATGTATCCTCCCCCTCTTTTTTTTTCTGTATTCATTCTATTGGCTGGACATAAATTACAGGTCCCATGATACTCCGGGGGAGGGCATGACATAAGGGCATGAACACTCAGAAGCAGGGTCATGGGGGTCATCCTAACTATTTGTCCACTATAGTACATGTTTAAAACTTTTATGAATATAACCAAACTGAAATATATCTGTATTAGCACAGAATTAGTGTGACCTTTTTTCTATCACATTGGTTAATTTCTATATCATCATTAAAAAAAAAGAAATTACCAATTTGATAGAAATTGTGATACATTTTTATTTGAATATATTTGTTTATAATTGAAAATAAATGTATAGTCCTATGTTCTTTGGTTATGTGTACATTTCTGTTTTGAGAATTGCCTTCCATGTCCCCTGGGTAGAATATTAACATTGTTTATTGTTATACTTGTTGCAAGTATTTTTCTCCCATATGTCTGCTGATCTTTGTTTTTTGGGGAGGGAATATTTAGGAATATGACTTATTGTATTGTAGTTACCTTCTTGGTAAGAATACCTTCTTGGTATTTCATTACCACCACATAGAGTGTTTTCCTGCCCCAGGATTACAGAAATATTCTAAAATATTAAAAACAAAATTGTAAGGTAATCTCATGATTATTTTTTCATTTACATTTAATCTATCTGATATATGAAATAAATTCATTATTATTATTTATCACAAATGGTTGGTAAATTTCTAGAAGCTTATAAAAGACTAAAAATCCCAAAGGACCTTAAGCTTAAAGAATTTTTAGCATCCTGAGGGGCATATGGAATAGATATTTATTTAGAAATGGGAGCTTAGGGGCGCCTGAGTGGCTCAGTTGGTTGAGCATCCAATTCTTGATTTTGGCTCAGGTCATGATCCCAGGATTGAGCCCCGCATTGGGCTCTTCACTGAGCATGGAGTCTGCTTAAGATTCTCTCTCTCTCTTGCTCTCTCCTCCCCCCACCTTCCTCCTCTCCCCCCTCTCCCCCAGGCTTGTACGCTCTCTCTCTCTCAAATAATAATAATAATAATAATAATAATAATAATAAAATGGGAGCTTAATCCTTCTTGTGGTACCTGCCTGCTCTATATGCTTTAAGGCCCCTCTGATATGCCATGAGTTTAGTTTTTGTCTGTGAATGTAGCAGAGGGGTGGTGTAATAAACCTCAGAGTGGTCACTGTGAGGTCAATCTGACAAAGTGTGGATGACTTTCCACTGGTCCCTCCTATTCTAGTATGGCAGAATCTGCTAACTATTCTACGAAGTGACTTATTCCTCTTTTTAAAAAAATTTTTTTAATGTTTTTTATTTATTTTTGAGAGAGAAAGAGAGGGAGAGCATGAATGGGGGTAGGAGGCAGAGAGAGAGGGAGACACAGAATTTGAAGCAGGCTCTAGGCCCTGAGCCTCAGCACAGAGCCTGACGTGGGGCTTGAACTCACAAGCTGTGAGATCATGACCTGAGTCAAAGTCGCATGTTTAACCAAAGTTGAATGTTTAACCGACTAAGCACCCAGGCGCCCCTCTCCCCTCCTTCCTCTTAAAAACAAAACCTCTTGAGTTGTAGCAGGATTCATGAACAACCATTTATAGTCTACATTTCCCAACTTCCCTTGCAGCCATTCATGGCCATATGACTAAGATTAGGCCAAGGGATGTGAGTGAAAGTTATGTGTACAATTTCCTGCTTACATACTTAAAGAGACTTTTTCAACGTTTTTTATTTATTTTTGCGACAGAGAGAGACAGAGCATGAACGGGGGAGGGGCAGAGAGAGAGGGAGACACAGAATCTGAAACAGGCTCCAGGCTCCGAGCCATCAGCCCAGAGCCCGACGCGGGGCTCGAACTCACGGACCGCGAGATCGTGACCTGGCTGAAGTCGGACGCTTAACCGACTGCGCCACCCAGGCGCCCCTAAAGAGACTTTTTCTTGATGCTTTTTTCATTTTCTTTTGTGCCGGAACATGCATGTGCAAGAGATTCGCTTTGCCCATAAAGGCAAAGGCAACACTGTAGGGCTTTGGATCTCATTGTGCTGTCTCCAAACCATCAGCATAAACATCCCATGAGAACTTGTTAGAAATGCAGGTTTTTTTTTTAATGTTTATTTTTGAGAGACAGAGTGTGAGCGGGGGAGGGGCAGAAAGACAGGAAAACACAGAATCTGAAGCAGGCTCCAGGCTCTGAGCTCTCAGCACAGAGCCCGATATGGGGCTCGAACTCGTGAACCGAGAAATCATGACCTGAGCCGAAGTTGGATACTTAACTGACTGAGCCACCCAGGAGCCCCAGAAGTGCAGATTCTTGGGTCAAACCTTTACCTAATGAATCAGAAACTCAGGTGGGCTCAGAAAGCCCTCCAGGTGATTCTGATGTCCTAAAGCAGGGACTGACAAACTATGGCCTGTGGGCCAAAATCACTGGGGCAGCCTGATTTGGTACAGCTGGTGAGCTAAGAATGGTTTCCATATTTTTGAAGAGTTGCCACAAGAAGAGCGACAAATAAAAACAAGGAATCTTTAATTGAGACTACATGTGGGCTGCAAAAACTAAGATATTTACTCTATGGTCCTTTACAGAAAAATGTTACCAACCTCTACATGGAAGTGTCAGAACTACTGTCAGAGGAGCTGCTAAATCAATGAGATGGGAGGAACTTAGATTCAAATAATTTTGTGGATTCAAATAATTTTGCTCGTCAGTATGGCCAGTTTATCTCAGGACTGCTAGGCAAAGGAAGAATTAGCTGTGTCCTAAGTGACCCACATGTATGTGGGGTCTCATTGTTACGGCAGCCGAGCCCGTACCCTAACTAATGGTTATTTTACCATTTGTTTTTACCCTAACGGGTAAGAAGCTGCTAGGTAATACGCTGATCTCCCTTTCCACACCTGTTAGCCGGTGGTCTGCAATTTGTTTTTAGTCTCCCACATTACGTCTTTCCTAGTGGCTGTTTAAAGATTCAGATGTTAGGTTCACCTAACAATCCTCCACATAACTTGAGCCCCAGAGGCTTCAGAAAAGTTCAAGGTCAAATTCAGTCTACCTGGCTGATGATACAAATGTTTTCTATTATGATAATTTCTTCAGAATAATCAGTAATCTCATAATCAGTAATCTTGTCTTTACATATCCTTATTCTGATATATTGGTTTAGAATGGTTGGTGTATCAGCGCTGAACAAACCGTCATGACCTGTTTTCTGGCTGATGCAAACAGATTCACCCTTGTAAAAAATACACTGAGTGGCATTAGCTCTTAATAGATAGGATTTAATGGTAGTATCTGCAGCTGTCGGCTGTGGGATTTCTTTTTAAGAGCGCAGTTATGATTTAGGCCAGACACATAAGACTATTGCAATTAGGGAGGTAACTAAAAAGGTTTAAATGACCTTGTAGGGAGAGGGGTCTGTATTCCCAGCTGCGCTCCCAGTGCCGGCTAAGCATCCTGTCTAGATCGGAAGATGGTGCAACACCCCAGCCTTGGAAAGCATATCAGAGGGGAAGGAAGGGAAAGGGTGGTTTGAACTACAAAGTTCAGTTGGCAAACACAGCTCTTCTCTGTCTCTCTGGAAATTTATAAGCCAACTAGCAAGCAAGGTGGCAAAGCCGGGTTTCCAGTGGGAGCAATGTGTCCCGAGGTAAGACACTGCACACAGAAACTGAGCTCAGGTTTGGGGCAATCGGTGGGTGAGTGGGCAGAAGAAGAGGGTTGGGTTTGCAGGGACAGGCAATGGCTTCGCAGCACTTCATAAGCGCAGTTGTGGCCACAGGCTCGCTCGTGTCATTTTGTACGCAGTAATGAAGCCTGACGAGAGGTCTCCTGCTTGCCGATAGCCGGCTGTTGTCCTAAAAATGCAAACCATCGCCTCAGGCCATGGAATCGGGAACAGGCAGAGGACAGAGGCTCCGGCTGGGCCTCCCACTGCTAGCTCTCCCTTCAGCACTCCCGACTTGGACAGAGAAAGCTGGTCTTTACCCTTGTACATAAGGACACAGAAGAAAGGGATTTTTTAAGGTGTCCCAGAGGCCGATGGTTTTAATCCAGACTTTTTGCTGAGCAGATATTAAAGATGGGGGAGGGGGGATGGCTACCACCAATCCTCACGTCCCCATGTGTTTTCTCATGCAAAATAAGCTTTTTGAACTTGAAAGCTGCATTTTCGCTTAGTTCCCCAGTGCCCCCCTCTCCCCCCTCCACCTCTATCCTCTTTGTTTTCTCTATAGAGTAGGCAAGTAAATCGGACCCTCCCTTAGCAAGTCTTTTAACGATGGCTCATTAATAATCGATGGGCCTGGCGAACGCAGGGGTTCACAGCTCCGGGGGCGAGGCAGCCGCAGACCCCGCGCCACGTGGGAGACCCCGGCCTAGAGGAAGCCCCCGGGCCGAGGCTGGCGCGGCGGGGCCGCTGATCTGGAGGCTGCGCCTAGACCCGCAGATCCACGGAAAGCAGGCCAGGTCCGGGGCTGCCTGCCTGGACCGAGCTTAGCTATGCAAACCGAGTCGTCCCTTTCCGCAGTGTTTGTTGTTTGTTTTTGTTTTGAAATGCTGCCTTCCTGCTTCCCCAGCAGCCTGCCGGTCCTAAGACTGCAAAGACTTCCTTGACTTGGGGAAAGGCAAATTTTGAGTGGTAACTTGTCCCCCATTGGCTCTGAGGGTCTTTGTTGCCCACTGCTCGTATTTCAGAAGCCCTCCTCCTATCTCTTGTCAGTCTCCTTGGAAGCAAACCCTGAAGTTGGGAAAAAAAAAATGCATGCTGTTTCCTTGTGTTTTTAGGCATCTATTATTTCTATGGAATTCTTGACAGACAACAAAAGATTAAAAAAAAAACTGTCGATTTTTGCTGTCAAGGAAACAAGCTGTTCTCCCCATTTAAGGCTCCCTTGGTAAACCTGGTTAGAAACTTTATTAAGAATTGATGAATATAGTCAGTCTCTCACAGAAGTCACCTGGAGCTGTTTCTAGATCTCCACTATACGGAGAGCTTGATGAATCCCTGAAAGTGAATCCTGGCTGGATGAATGACCCTGGTTTTCTGAAAGGCCTGGTGGAAGGGGGCTGACCCAGGTGGGGCTTTCACGTGGTGGATGCCCTTGTGCTGCTCTGGAATAGGAACAAGAGCACTAGCCCCTCACACCTGTGTAGCGTTTCCTGGTTCAAGAGCCCTTTCAAAGAAACTATCAACTTTGCTCCCCTGTAACCCGGCGGGAAGGTAGAACATGCCGATCAGGTGGGCCACAAGGAAGTGATAGGGAGACCTCCAACTTGCTGCCCCCTTAGGGTTGCAAGTAATGGTAGCATGTAACCCCTTCTCTATATGTTTCCATCTTCCTTTGACACATTTTTCTCTTTATTCACCATTACGTATTTGTTAATTACTTTCCTTAAAATGCTACTTTCCAGGGAAATGAGGCAGGTATTCTGGGTCATTCTCCTTGCTGTGTTCATATCCCTATTGATTCTATCTCTTCTTGGTTAAGAGCCAATCTGTCCCACGAACCACTGTGATTTCAGTAGGACTTAATGAACTTGAATTGTGACCACATTGGTAGGACTCTGTTTATGTTTACACAGTGGTTTTAACTTTGTTGTCTTAATAGACCCTGACAGCAGTAATTTGGATATCTGGACCCACAAAACGGAGGCCACCCCAGTAGCCCGGCCCATGTCACACATCTAAACCTAAGTCAGCCTGCACTTATGGGAAATATTTTGCTCTTGGGGAAATCTACCACCCACCAATCACAATTCTCCAACTCAGCTCTAGCTAGTTTAACTTACCCTAGAAAGTAGGCCCTCATGGGGTGCCTGGGTGTCTCAGTTGATTGGGTATCCATGACTGATGACTGAGGTCATGATCACTCAGTGGGTTCAAGCCCTGAGTCGAGCTCTGTGCTGATAGCTCAGAGCCTGGAGCCTGCTTCGGATTCTGTATCTCCCTCTCTCTCTGCCCCTCCCCCACTCACATTTGTCTCTCTCTCAAAAAATAAATAAACATTTAAAAAAATAAATAAAAAAGAAAAAGAAAGTAGGCCCTGCTGGCTCTATAAGGAAATCCCCGGCCGCCTAGCCAATTCCGCCTTGTATCTGTGTTCTGCTTCTGATGCTCTTTGAAACTTGCTCTTGCCCAAAATCCCTCGAGAAGAGTGGCCCACTGTTTGTGAGGCAATGTACTACTCCAATTCATTAATTATTTTCCCTTGGATAACGAGTATCAGACTTGTTATTAAATTGTATTACTTTTGTTATTTGACAAACTTCATAGCAATCCCATGAAGTAGGGATTTTCAACATCCTTCTCAGATAAGGCAGCTAAAGCTCAAGAAAGTTATGAATTTTCTCTGCCCCCCTTTGTCATGCTGCTACTTGCCTGGCAACTAGGGCATGTTCACAGATGTACAAAGCTTATCGTCTATTTGGGGGAAGCCTGTAAGCCAGCAGTTAAGCTGTGGTATGTACCCCCAGAATCATAATTCAAGGTAGAATTGTAGTCCTCTGAAAAGAATATGAGCAAAGTACTGTATCATTTCAGAGTAGGGAGAGATTCCTTTTAATGGAAGGAACATATAGAGTGGTTGGTTAAAGTCATGGTCCTTGGTATCACAGGGACTTGAGCTGAATCAGCTTCATTATTTGGTGGCTGTTGATAGTGGACAAATTATTTAACCTAAGTTTTAGATTCCTCATCTGTAAAACTAAGTTTGTTATACTTACTGAATTTCCATGGGGATTAAATGAGATAATCCATGTAACTCATGGGGACTAGACAGAGTGAGGACTCAAAAAATGGTGGCAATTGTTGGAATACTCTGCATGCTTGGGATTTTGACAGCTAGAGATGGGGCAGATGATGACATTTCTGTCTTTCTTTTCTTTTCTTTTCCTTTTTTTTTTCTTCCAAGTGTGATGGAAAGAATTTTAAGAAGGGGTAAGCAGGTTGTATTTACATTTTATATAAATCACTTTCTGACATTTTCTGCTTCATAGTCCTAAAATTGCACTGTGTGGTACAAGTCGCTTGCAAAGAAGGTAATTACCAAGATAGTTTACAATTTGACCAGTCCATTACAAAGCACTATTACCTCTTCTCTACAACAGTTTCAATAGGTATTGTTTTCTCCTATTAATAGAGGAGAAAATAGAAGCCCAAGAAGAAAAATAACTTGTTTCCGGTCACACTTTTAGTAGCCGGACCAGATTCCTTCCTTTTTCTGATTCTTGTTCACAACTTCTTTCCTTGAAACTATGCTATGTCTCTTTTGCCTAACATTTTCAGTATACTAGGCATTGCTTCAAGTACATTATACATTTTAAGTCAACTAACCTGTACTGCATTTCCTTGAAGTTGGTACTTTTGTTAACCTACAGGTAAGCGGGTGGGGACAGGGAAGGCAAATGACTTGCCCAAGGTTTCTTAGCATGTGCTGGACCTCTGCTTGGCACTGTTCCCATGAAATTATGCATCCCCTGGTTGTGTGCTCCGTGACCTCTAGTTTATCTTCTATGATTCCTTCCACCTTGTTCCAAACCGAATAAGAACCAGCCTGAGGTGAACAGGTCGTCAATAGGTGTCTGCGACACCAGGCAGCTCACCTCGCAGGGAGACAACAGCCGAGAGTATTTGAATTGCTCTGTTGCACACTTTCCAGGCTCCCTGTGACCAGGAGAGACACGGCTTAGCAGAGAGGCTGCACAAGTGAAGGTGCTGGGGCAGCTGGGGTGGGGAGATCATGGGATTTGAAGTAAACAGAGCTGGGATGAAGACCAGTGCAGCCATGGGCACTTGCTCTTCCAGAACCCTAAGCAAATCATTGACATTTTGAGGGGGGTCTATGCTATGTCTGAATTGCTATGTCTGAAAAAAACTGGGAGTAATATGAGCATTTTCCCACCTGCCTCACACATTGTTCTCAGGATAAAATAAAGCAGTGTATGAATATGCAATGTGAAGACTCTACACTGTATATAAATAGAAAGCACCAAGGGCCTCCAACCATTTTTAATATCAAATAAAATCCTGATTTGTCTAGTTGTCTAGAATGACGAGTGGAAATAATTTGTTTCTGTAACTGAACCCAGATTAGATCTCTGGACACCACCCTTCTATTAACGCACCTTGATTTTTGAATCCATGGAAGTATTTTCACTTCCACGTCTTTTAATATTGCCATCACATTCCTCATTTTAGAAGAGAATCTGAACCCACAGGTCTCATCAGCTTAACACCTTTGTCCAAAGAAGAAAGAGGGGACACTTTCCTGGTTTGTAACATTAACTGATAACTTTAGTCAATGTGGCCCCCTCACCAGGGTATAGGATATAGGATAAGGTCACATTCATTTTGTTATTCAAATTATAGTAGCTGTGTTTCATCCAGTTTCCTCTTTCCCCAAGGGGTTCCATGAAAAAACCAAGACCCTTAGAAATTTACTCAGTCCAAAGAGCTTAGTCTCCATAGATACATCACTTGACAAAGGAAGAAACTAGAACATCTGGCCAAATGGCAGAAGAGCCCCTTTCTCTGCTGCTGTTGTTGTCATCCACAGCAAACCCTGCACGTTGAGGAGCCGATATCCTGCCTATTGACAAGCTGCTCTGTCAAGATTGTAATGGGGTCACTGGTGGTTTGCCAGCATGAGGATCCGGGAAGGGATCCGGGAAGAGAGCCCCTTCCTGCCCCAGGATTCCTGAGCCTCCGGGGTGAGAGCCCCACGCGAGCAGCAATCTCAGTCCTCATGCCCACAGCACTGCCCTGGGGCTGCAATAGTTCCAGAGCCACCATCAGAAGGGAGTTGACCCTTGGCCACTTCAGGGGGCCTAGGACCAGTCCTCCTCTCCAGCAATCCTGGTACCAGGGTTTAGTCACCGCTTTGGGACTCTCCTTTCCTTCTAATGACTTTCCTCCTCAGGGTCCTTTTGTTTCTCCTGCAGCCTAGTGCAAGGGTCGTCAAACTACAGCCTGTGGGCCACATCAGCCTGCTGCTGTTTTTGTAAATAAAGTTTTATTGGAACACAGCTATGCTCATTTGCTTACATATCTTCTATGGCTGCTTTCATACCGTGGAGTGGAGGACCTATGGTGACACGCTGTGGCCTACAAAGCCTAAAATGTCCACTACCTGGCCCTTTGTGGAAAAAATGTGTTCAGACACCCGTGACCATCAAAAGTGTCATAGTGACATTGATTATGGCAGTAAAATGTTCTTGTACAAGGTTCTGTAGTCAAATAAATGGAAGGATGTAAATGAGTGCATGTGTGAGGGATAGCGCCAATCAGCAAAGCAGCTACACTCCAGGTTCTTGTCAAACCACCATCGGCAATTCTTTTATACTCTGTCCCCAGCCGCAATGATTTTCTCCCCCAGAACAAAGAAGATGAGCTCTAAGTTGATTTGAGATCTCCACTTCCAGAAATAGAAATAGGTAGCAAGTTTTAAATAGAGAACAGCCTGACTCATCAGTATCCCAAACACACGCCCAGGGATAGGAAATGCTATCATAGGGAACAGCCAATGGCTTCTCAAAATAAATAAGTGCTCGTACTCGGAGTAGTAGTAGTCACGTCAGGTGCCTTTTGGACTACTAAAAGATAAAGAGACATGAAATCAAACTTTTTTGGAAGATTTTGTGAACGGTAATCTTTATATTGAAAAACATTCACGAGAAAAGCACTAGAGTCATGTTGACCCAACTAATTAAAAATGAGAAGATTCACAATGTAGTTGGCTTTTCCTCTCTTGCTTCATGAGCCTTGTTGTCCAACAGCCTGAGCTAAACATGCTGTGTCAATCTTCTCTTTTACATTTCCTGGGTGTTTTCTTCTGAGATTCTGCAACAACCCTGTCATTATTTTAAATATTTTTGCCTGTAAATTTCAGAATACTTGATCTGATTTTAATAGGATCCATGTGTGAACTCCTTTATTTTTTTTTTTCATCTATCGTTCTGATTCTTTCTGCTCTTTAGTACAGCACAGCTTGGTAGCACTAGGTACGTCTTGTTGAAAGTATGTCCATAAATATGTCCCTTGCAGCATGGAACAGCTTGTTAAATTGGCAGTCCTCAGCAGTTTGCCTAGAAAAGTTTGCCTCACTTGCGATAGTCCAAATGTAGGGCAGAACACAGCGTAACTTTTTATCTAATTTTACCAATTGACATATTCTTCAAATTTTTAACTACCTCGTGTCTTTTCCTTACAGTGCCGACACCTGACTTTAAAGTGGCTAAATGTTCTCCCAATTGCCAAATGTGGATAGGGAAATTACCTTTTATTACTGGATATTAATCTGGGGAGAAATTAAAGAAAATAATACAATAATTTAAAACAGGATGCTAAATACACTGTGGGAAATGCATCCTGAATGGCTGGGGCCACTGATTTCTATTCCTTAGGTGGGATTGGTGGTGGTGTTCTTTATGGCAAGGGTGGGGCTCACTAATTTTAATTTTTCAAGTTTTGTTGATATCCTTTAGTGGTATACAGTACTTAATAATACCCCCTCCCCTCCTTGTTTTGGAGAAAGAGAGGGCGAGTGCAGGAGAGGGGCACAGAGAGAGAGAGAGAGAGAGAGAGAGAGAGAGTAGAGAGAGAGAGAGAGAGAGGGAAAATCTTAAACAGGCTCCATGCTCAGTGCAGAGCCTGATACAGGGCTTGATCCCACGACCCTGGGATCACAACCTGAGCCAAAATCAAGAGTCAGACACTCAACCAACTGAGACACTCAGGCACCCCTAAGATACACCGTTACTGAGACTGATACACTTTGGGATTTTATTGGTATGCTCTGATTTTCATCTCTCGCTGCTTAGGATCCTGGTAGAACTAGGAGTGACAAATATAGAAGGACTTTCAATCCATAATTTAATGTCACAAGGATGAGCCTTCAATGCCACAGCCCTTTGCCCTCACCTCTGTGAGAGGAGGCCAGGTTTTCTCCTTCCCTATGTCTATAGAACATGGTCAGGCAGCACGTATGTCTTCAGGCCTCAGAACACCAGAAAAACTCCTTGTCAGCCTGTAATTACACTATTTACAATGTACCAAACCTTTTCCTGGGGGGAAACCGCACAACGAAACAAGACAAAACAAAGCACATATCTGAATGTGGCATCGGTGAAGGGACCCACAGCTTTGTGTTCAGTAACCCTGTTTTGGTGGCCACACCCTCCAGATGGCCCTAAGTGCTTTCATGAAGTTGCCTGAAGAGAATGCATTTTCCATGCTTACTCCCTGTCTTCAGATTTTATCACTCAGCAGAGTATTTGCCTGTTTATGAAGAATTTATTAGAAAATATCATTGCTGGAACAATTCTTGAAGAAAGCCTTCTTAGAAATCCAAAGTGGGCTTTTTAGCAAAATGACACATACTTTTCCACCTTCTTTTTTTTTTAATGTTTATTTATTTTTGAGAGAGAGAGAGAGTCAGCAGGGGAGGGGCAGAGAGAAAGGGGAGCAGAGGATCTGAAGCAGGCTCCACGTGACATAGAGAGCCCAACACAGGGCTCAAACTCACTAACTGTGAGATCATGACCTGAATCCAAGTTGGATGCTTAACCGACTGAGCCACCAGGTGCCCCTCCACCTTTTAAACATGCTTTCCCAGCTGCAGGTGAGTAAGGTCCACTGCATTTAGATCATTTTAGTTTTACTGAAATTATGTGAGACATAGACTCGCCTTTGATTTTCAGAGGTGAACATTTATATTCCACACCTCTCTCAAGGGTAAGAGACAGAATCTGAATCTCTGTCTTAGTATTTCTTAAAAGGGGGGGGGGGGGTTGGAGTTTTACTGACTTCAGAATCATCTTGGGTAGAAGTTACAAGTGCACATTGCTGGGATTCACTTCTAACTCACTGAATCAGAGCCACTAAGGTAGTATTGGGGTAATTCTGATGCATGTGAAAAATTTGAGAGCATCACATCCATTGCCCTGTACATAGCTGGTGTTCAATATATTTGTGTGTGTGTGTGTGTGTGTGTGTGTGTGTGTGTGAAGGGAATAAAAATATTCCAAGGAAATTTAAAAAATTATTCAAATATAGTACTGTTTAAAAAAGAATTAAATGTCCTTCAGGCTTTATGTTGATTTAACCATGTTAAAACTGTGACCAAAGACATTCTAAATTGTGGAACTGTGGTTGATAATTGAAAGAGAAAATCTCTTGGCATCTTGAAGAATATTTTCTAATACTCTTGGAGGGGTCTGTAAAGCACATTTAAAATAACTATCCTGGATCACTTTACTATTTTTTTAATTAGAAAAATTTAATTATTGCCAAAAGCTATTTGCTGGAATTATATAAAAATGTTTACAGATGCCTTAGGAAGAAAACAGCAGAATGTGGAACTAATTGTGTTGATTCAAGATAATTATGAAACACAAATGACCATTACTTACAACAAGTCCCCTGACAACCAAGGGTTGACTCCAGGGATCAGGCTCAAATGAAGGAAATAATAATAATAATAATAAAAGAGCGGTGATATACTTATGTGGTAATAATCAAAGTAGAAAATGTGCCCTATTCCCAAGTTAATAAAGGCCTTTAGCGACATTTCGGTTTTTCAGTTACACAAGCTATATTTTCACTAAGTAAAGCTTCTTCCCCCACCCCCTAACTTCAAAGGAGTATCTTGTTTTTAAAAATCTTGAATTCCTATCGCATTGACTCTTGGGAATACGAGGTGAATGAATTACGTTTCCTGACTTTCCCTTATGGTGGAGAGAGACATATTTGGGTATGAATTATTTTCATTTCTTTTCCATCCTACATTTTCAGTGAGATTTCTTGCCAGGGTTGCAGGTAAGAGCCCAGAAGAGACTTTCTGGGTGCTATAAGATGTCTTGGCACAAAAGACCTGAGCAACTATCATCGGGGTGTTTGCAGGTGGTCCCCAACCTATGTGGACTTCTTGTTCTATTGTGATTTGATCATGCTCTATTTAGACTAAAAGGTAGAATTAAAAACACAGAAAAGGCCAGAAACTTCTATCGGGAATCACCCCAATAAGAAATGTTAGAGGACCAAACATGATTTTGAGTCTTCTATTGAACAATAACATCTTGGAGAGAGACTCTAACACCTTTGTAGGAAAACAGTCAGTTTTCAATTTCACATTACTAAACTGAAAGACAAGCTGTAAATCAACATGTAAGTCACCAGATCAACAATGTCTAATAGAAATAGAAGGTGAGCCACAGATACAATTTAAAATGTACTGCTAGCTACTTCAAAAAAAGTAGAGAGAGACAGGTGAGAGTAATTTAATATTTTATTTAACCCATTATTTCCAGAATATCATTTTAACATTTAATGACTATAAAGATCGTTAATGAGATATTTGACATTCTTTCATCATACTAGGTCTTCACATGTCACTTTGAATTAGCCAAATTTCAAGTGTTCAATGGCCACATGTGGGTAGTGGCTGCCATATTGGACAATTTAGCCCTGGACTGTTAATCTTCCATCCATGTATTAGTTCTCTAAGAGGGACTCTTTTGAAGGATGAATTATTTCAAAGGCTGTAAAATGTTGTCATTTCCATGTGATCTTAAGATGAGTATGTGTCAGTGAATGACCAGGAGTGACAGTGGGAAATGTGCTTTCTGTTGATGTATTTGAAAGTTACCCTTGGGTTTTCCCAGGCTGCAGAGGCTGACCTTTTCCAGCACTGTTACTTGTTCAGTTGCTGCATTTACTAGGTTGGGCTGTCAGACAGACACTGCAATTTGCAATGTGCTATGGCTGTGCTGGACTGTTGGACTGTTGGATGATACTTTAAGATGTCTTTACTCTCTGCTAGTGGCTGTCTCACTGCAGCTTGCTATCTAGCAACTGCTTATGCCTCCTCTGCCAAAGATGCTGAGCCAGTGGACTGGTCTCATTCTAGGCTTTCACTGTTGGCTAGTAACTGGACAGAGATCTCAGGGAGCCAGACGTGGTGTTCATGGCAAATGTGAGTCTCATAGGCAGAGTGAAGGTTGAGCAATACCGTGACTCAGTGTTTAGACTTAATCTCAATCTGGACTGTTACACATCAATAATATATTATTGACTTAGAAACATATCCGCTTTCTTGAACTGTTTTCATTTATTTCTGGATTTCAAGTTCAGAAAGTTGATAATTATATATCATATAATTCATGACACCATATCATTGGTTTGCACAGGTTTCTGTCAACCAACTGACTGATTCACTTATATGTCACCTATCTCTCTATCAACTGTCCATCCATCTTTTTATCAGTCCATCTCATTTGATTCCCATTTTTCAACTTCTGTCATTCTGATTCTTTCTCCTATCACAAACAGTCATATTAATATGTTTAATGATATCTTTTTGTTTTCATGTTTTTATAAGACATTTGTTCGTGCATTCTAGTTTATACAAGTGTCATTATGTTATACAGATCATTCTATTTTCTTTTTATCATTATAGCCTATTGATTCTAAGACCTATCCATATAGCTATGTAAACATTCAGCTATTTGTTTCTAATTACTGTAGAATACTTCATAGTTGGTATCTACCATGGTTTACCTGTCCACCAGCAATAGACTCCATGATTGCCTCACACCATGACAAACAGCATTGTGATAAATATCATGGAGGATGCCCCCCTTCCCCGCCCTTCCCCCCCCACTGTATGAGAATATTTTTGAGAATTGTATCCAGGAAGAGTACTATTTGTCATAGGGAATATTTAATTTAACTAAGTACTACCAAGTTGCTTCCAGAATGTCTGCACTGGTCTATGCTTAAATCATCAGGCATAAGAAGGTTTTCATATAGCCATATGCTCAACAATAATGGCATTATTCAGCTTTTCAATTTTAATCAACCTAATGAGTTTCTTAAACTTTTTTATGCTATCATGTCAAAGTGTATGGTAAAACATAAAATTGGGAAGCAAACCGAGGTGATAAAATCCAGTTTTCTATTCTTTTTGAAAAACATTTGACCATGTGCTGGTTGATACAGGCCTAGAGACAAGTCACTATGCTTAATAAAAGTAGTGAGAGTGGGAATCCTTGTTTTGTTTCTGATCTTAGAGGAAAAGCTTGAAGCTTTTCACCATTAACTATGGTATTAGCTGTGGGTATGTCATAAATGGGCTTTATTATGCTGTGGTACATTCTGTTTATACCTACTTTGTTGAGAATTTTTGATCACAAATAGATACTGAATATTGTCTAATGCTTTTTCTGCATCTACTGAGATGATCATATGATTTTTATCTTTCATTTTGTTAATTTGGTGTATTGTGTTGATTGATTTGCAGATGTTAAACCATCCTTGTATCTCTGAATTAAGTTCCACTTGATCATACTGTATGATTGTTTTAATGTAATGTATTATTGAATTCAGTTTGCTAATATTTTGTTGAGGATTTTTGCATCTGTGTTCATCAGGGATATTGGCCTGTAATTTTTGCGGTGTTTTGTCTGGTTTTGGTATCAGGGTAATGCTGGCCTTGTAAAATGAATTTGGAAGTGTTCCCTCCTCTTTAATTTTTTGTCAGATTTTGAAAAGCGTAGGTGTTAAATCTTTGAATGTTTGGTAGAATTCACTAGTCTGATCCTGGACTTTGTTTCTTGGGAGGTTTTTTAAGACTAATTCGATCTCTTACTAGTAATCAGTCTATTTAAATTTTCTATTTCTTCTTGACTCAGTCCTGGAATAGTGTATATTTCTAGGAATTTATCCATTTTTTTCTAGGCTGTTCAGTTTGTTGGCATAAAATTGTTTGCTTATGATCCTTTGTATGTCTGTGATATCAATTGTAACTTCTCCGCTTTCATTTTGATTTTATTTGAGCCTTCTCTCTCTCTTTTTTTTTTCCCCTTGGTGAGTCTACCTAAAAGTTTGTCATTTTAGTTGATCTATTCAAAGAACCAGCTTTTAGTTTCATTGATCTTTTCTATTGTCTTTTTAGTCTCTTATTTCTATTCTGATCTGTATTGTTTCCTTCCTTCTAACTTTGGGCTTCATTTATTCCTTTTCTAGTTCCTTTAGGTGTAAATTTAGATAATTGGATTTAGATAATTGGATTTCTCTTATTTATTTCTTATTATTTATTGGTTTTGGATTTCTCTTATTTATTGAGCTATTTAGATTTCTCTTATTTATTGGTACGAATGTCCCTCTTAGAATGGCCTTTGCTGTATCCCATAGATTTTGGTATGTCATATTTCTGTTTCTAAATATTTTTAAATTTCTCCTTTTATTTACTTGATGATCGAGTGGCTGTGCAGTTGCATGTTGTTTAATATTCAGGTTTTTGTGTTTTTTCCAGTTTTCTTCTGTCCCCATTTAGGTCTGTTAATATTTGCTTTCTAATTTTGATGGTTCTATGTTGGGTGAATATATATTTATAAATGTGTATCTTCTTGCTAGATTGGCCCCTTTATCATTATTTAATGCCATCCATTGTCTTTTATTAGAGTCTTTGTTTTACAGTTTATTTTGTCTGATGTAAGTATGGCTACATCAGCTTTCTTTTAATTTTCTTTGCATGGAATATATTTTTTTCATCCCTTAACTTTCAGTCTCTGTGTGTCTTTAAATCTGAAGTGAGTCTCTTGTAGGCAGCAGTCTCTTTTTAGTCACAGCCTTTGACTGGAAAATTTAGTCCATTTACATTTAAAGTAGTTAGTAGTTAGTGATAGGTATGTCATTTAATTTATTAACTTAACATTAACTTATTGACATTAAAAAAATTTTTTTAATGTTTATTTTTGAGAGAGAGAGACAAAGAGAGAGACAGAGAGAGAGAGAGAGACAGTGTGATCAGGTGAGGAGTAGAGAGAGACACACACACAGAATCTGAAGCAGGCTCCAGGCTCTGAGCTGTCAGCACAGATTCTGATGCAGGGCTCAAACTCATGAGCCATGAGATCATGACCTGAGCCAAAGTTGGATGCTTAACTGACTGAGCCACCCAGGTGCCCTGTACTTATTGACATTTTTAAAAATTGTTTTATGGCTGTTTTTGTACTTCCTCTCTGTTCCTTTCTTCTTCTCTCTCTTCCCTTGTGGTATGATGAGTTTGTTCAGTGTTTTGTTAAGATTACTTTCTCAATTTCTTTTGTGCATTTACTGTATGTTTTTGATTTGTGGCTACTGTGAGGTTCACATGTAACATCCTATGTATATAACAGTCTATTTAAATTGATAGCAACTTAAATTTGAACACATTCCAAACTCTACATTTTTACTCACTCCATCCTCATATTTTATATTTTTGATGTCACATTTTACCTCTTAACAGCCTGGTTTGTTCTTGATGTGTCCCTGTTGTTGAGGGTATGCCAAGACCTGTCTGTGTTCCTAGGGGAGGAATCTCATTTAGCACCTAGTTTCAGGCTGATGAGAAGCCAGAGCCTCAGGCAGCAGCTTTTAAAATATGCAAATATACATAGTCCTGTGGGACCACAATTGTAAACCCTGTTGGCCTCCAGACCAGGAGATCTGGAGGTTGCCCCTGGGTGATGGTTGTAAAAATTGGAACTCCAGATGTGTGTGTAAGCTCCTTTCTGAGAGGTATTTGCCAAGGGAGTGTGCCATGATGGTGTCACTCTGCTCACATTCCTAGGAGTACCTCCATAACCTCTAGATGTGTGAGAAAACTGAATCCTTGCTCCTTAGGCTGAAGGTACAGGATAAAAGAATAGGCCTTTTTCAAGGGAAGACTGGGCTTGTGTTTCAGTTTGCTGTCTGTGCAGAGCCCTGGGCAGGGGGGTAGGGGCTGCCAAGACTATCCTTCTGATTGTTACAACCTCTTGGAGCTCAGGAACTCCAGCCCCCTTGGCCACAAGGGCCAGGCAAACATGGCATCCCCTGTGTGGTTTATGTGGACCAGCCATCTTCAGTAGGGCAGCTGGAAATATAGGGGCTGGGGCACATTCACCGGCTTCAGAAAAGGCAGTGGGAAAATGTCTTGACTGTTTGGCTTCAGCAATGTTGGAGGAGAATGCCTTGACTATGGGTATATGCTTGCCCCAGGACAGAGGTTGAAGAATGCCATGACTGCTCCTATTTGCCAGTCCCAGCCAGGGTGCAGGGTGAGTGTTGCAACTGCCCATGCTCACCAATGTTAGCAAGGGACTGGAAGAATGCTATTACAATCATTGGTGCTCACTTGCCCCAGCCAGGGAGCAGGGCATCACTGCAGCTGCCTCCACTCTCTGGCCTTGGCAAGGCAGCGAGATAGTGTCATGACCACTTACCCCTTCCTGACTCAGCGAGGCAGTGGGAGGATGCCGTGCCCGAATATACCACCAGCACTAGTGGGATAGGTGGAGAGCACACAAATGGAATCCACAGTACTTCCATCTCTGGAGAGCACTCCCAACTGTCCCCTGCCCCTCCAGCAGATTCCCCCAGGCCAGAAAATGAATCTCCTTTATATACAGTTGAGGCACTTTTCAAATCAGTGCTTTTTCACCAGATCCTAGGGTGAGAGAGACTGCCCACGAGCTATTTAACAAGAGAATCTGTTTTTATAGCATTTTGCATCCCTTGGACATTAGCCTCATTGATTTTCTAAGCCAGACATTTTTGGGGGCTTCTATCTCTGATGTAGATCCCAAGGGTTCTGGTGTCTGATTTGGGGGACCAATCCCTCACTCCGCTGGGAGAAGTGCCAGACATGTGAGATCCCTCTTTACTCTGCATCGAGGCACAGGGGTAGGGTTTTTGGTGGAACTGTGTCTCTACCTCTCCTACTCATCTCGATGTAGTAGTCCTTTTATCCTCTTGTGGAGAAGCAGTTGAATTAGTTTTCAGAGGGAAATGATCAGTATGTAGCTGTAGATTTGATATGTCCATGGGAGGAAATGAGTTCAGAATCTTCTCATGTTGCCATCTTGAATCCCACTTCTCATTCATCATTTTAAATAGCTTCCTTATGTCCATGCACTTAACAAACTTTCAGTAAACATTTGTTGAGTGAATAAATGAGTAAATGAATGGCAAAATAGAGGGCTATTAACTTGCACGCCATGTAAAGGCAAAAGAGTGTGTCTGTTACTCTGTAATATGAGTGACAGTGATTATGGGAAGGTGAGAACAGGATCTAAAGACAGTAAATTAGAGGATGTGTACAAAATGAAAAAATTACAAATAGCACAATTTATACACATATTCTCTTAGATAATATTCATAATTAGGTTCAATGTAAAATAATTTCAGAAATTATCTTACACAGTTGGTAAACACTACTCTTTGGAGTTTTAAGAAAGTCCTTACCATTTGAACGAAAGTACAAGGTCATTCCATAATTTGTTACCAGTATGAGATTCATCTTCGTGGACTCACTTCCCAACTGCACAACTTACTGACTGAGAACTACTCTCAGTTTTCCAGTCCATTCTTTAACGCCTTACAAGAGACGTTGCAAAAAATTCTAAACCTTCCCTTCTGACTTTGGATCACTCTCAGTTCAGAAGCTGTAATGGGGTGTGTGCTTCTCAAGGCCTAAGCTTTGGTCCTGCCCTTCAAAATCAGGTGTTAGCTCATCTCCAGCTTAGGGTGCTGAGAGAAATTTCACAGTCAAAGGCAGATTGGTTAAAGCTAATAAGAGTCTAAAAACCTATGAAGACAATAGATAATGTAGCAAGTCAAAATTGCAGAAGTCGTTACCACTGAGTATTCAGGAAGAAAGAGGTAGAGCTAAGCACATGGACCAGAGATGTGAGACATTTGCCTACCTTAGTAAAAATAAAGGACCAACAATACTAGATTCTGCCAGATGTTTGACATTACATCAGAAAGATGCTGAAGTTAGCACCACAACACACTTTGCTCACAAAGGTTGGCAGATTCTGGGATGAGAGATCCAGATGGCTGAGGGTGTGGCTAGTTGTGCTGGGGCCAGAAGCTCTTTGCCACTTGTCTTACCTCCAGATATTTTGGGCAAACCTAGAACCATCCCACCTCCATTCAGGCAAAAATAGAGAAGGTCAGAAGGTTGTTTTGCATGCTTCCCTTCCATTATCTGATTGCTGAGCACCCAGTTTCTCCAGGTTTTCCAATTTTCATTGGAAAAGTCAACAAGTAGAGGCTACAGTAGAGCCCAAACAGCAAAGAGCAGAATGAGCTGATCTGGTCTTTATATCCCTTCCCAGACTGTGGCACTGATCCTGGAGCTGCACTCAGGCTGGGAGGGATATTCTTCCTTTGCCTCATTTCCTCACATCGTGAGGAATTAAGGGATAATATGGACTTTCCACTTTTATGGGTTGGCCAATACTTTAATGAGATCAGATCCCTTTGACTCTTGTTAAATTAGTAAATGAAAAAGTAGTTGAGGGGCAAATTAATCTCTTGTACCAGTTTTGCCCTTGTAGCAGATATTAGTTAAGGGTTTTAGGGGCAACGGATGATTTTCTTTAAAATTTTTTTTCTTTTAATATTTATTTATTTTTGAGAGAGAGACAGAGTATGAATGGGAGAGAGGCAGAGAGAGAGGGAGACACAGAATCCAAAGCAGGCTCTAGCCTGCTGGGGGTGATTTTCATAAGCAACTGACCCAAAAAATGTTTCCGGCAAACAAATTCACAGCAAATTTTGGGCTACAGACATTATAAACTTATGATCAGGATAATATGTCTGTTCTCCAGTTAAAAGTATGTGGTCAAGGGGCTCCTGAGTGGCTGACTTTGGCTCAGGTGATGATCTCACAGTACTTGAGTAAGAGCCCTGCATAGGGCTCTCTGCTGTCAGCACAGAGCCCACTTCAGATCCTCTTTCCCCTCTCTCTCTGTCCCCCCCCCCCACTCATTCTCTCTGTCTCTCTTAAAATAAACTTTTCTTAAAAAAAAGTATGTCATCAATATATTGCATTATATGTTAATGTGTGTATCAGTATATGCTGATATGTATTACCCTTACACATACAGATACATAAATAAGAGGGGGTGAAAACCATAGCCTTTGCCTTCTCTATACCCTCTACAGAGAGATCCTAAGCAGAATCTTGGTGTTGTTCCATACAGAAATGGAGAAGAGTATTAAACCATATTTAAGAATAATAATAATAATAAAACGTAAGTGATCAAATGCCCTAAGCAAATAAGCCCATTAGTTCAAAATATTATTATTATTATTTTTACTTTTCATTTTCCTTGGGCAGCAAAAGAATGACCACTGTCCTCCTCTGACCACCTTGCCACACCGACTTGTTATTATTTAAATTTGATACATAATTATAAAGCATCATCAAGGCACCTCAATTCATTCGACTTAAAACTCCCTGGTATTCTAAATGCAGTAGCAGTTTCCAACATGTAGTCCTCTGACTGGGATTTTAATGAAGGATGTTCCTTTTCCTGTTTTTTGTTTTTTTTTTTATTTGTTTGTTTGTGTGATTCTGTGAAAATATTTAGCCATTTTCAGCTTCTGAGATAGTTTTCCAACTATAAAATAAATATCTGGTGTCAAGCATTTCTGCTTCAGAATGAAATGAGAAGCGAAAGGCAGTATCCATTAATTTATAATTAAACTGGTTGGGAAAGGGAAGCACATGCTAGCAGATTGGTCCTCGGTGACTGATACGCTCCCTGCCACAGAGCCACTGCTGGAGGATGATTTATTATTTTTCCTAATGTTCCTCATTCTCGTTTCAGCCGAGAAGGTCACCCACAAAAGACAGAATCCAGAAAAGAGGCGACACAGTTTGACTTTGGGTGGCTGCCTTTTTTTTTTCTCCTTTTCTTTCACTTAAATTTCAGTATTTACAGCTTACCAGTCTTAAATTTGACACTCAGCAGACATAAACTGTATTCTTGAGAGGATTAAAGGATTATTCACTCACTAGCTTAATCAGATTAATCAGAGATTTTGAACAAGATATCTAATGCCATTCACAAGATGAGACGCGTGATCACTGCCTGCTAGTTGAACTTGGCTTGAGCAGGCACACACACACGCACGCACACGCATACACTCATGTACACACAAACACATACATTGATATTTTACACACTATGATATTATTATTTAAAAATACTTGTTTTTAAAAAAGTTTTTTTTCAATGTTTATTTTTGAGAGAGAGAGAGACAGAGCATGAGTGGGGGAGAGGCAGAGAGAGGGAGACACAGAATTTGAAGCAGGCTCCAGGCTCTGAGCTGTCAGCACAGAGCCGGAGGCAGGGCTCGAACCCACCAACTGTGAGAACATGACCTGAGCCAAAGTTGGAGGCTTAACCAACTGAGCCAGCCAGGTGCCCCCAAAATACTTGTTTTTTAATCATAATCAATTAGCTTCTAATGCTTACTTTATCTAATGAGAGAAAGAAAAAAAAAGGTTATGTGCCTCTATATTTTCTAATGCTATTTAGATTTGAATTACTTTGTTCATTATAGGTTGAATTTATTTTTGTAACTGCCTATTTATTGTCATATCATTCTTTAAAAGAATCTCTGGAACTTTTTAAGGAAAAATAATTATTTCCATTTTTTACATCCATAGGAAGTAACCCTTGAAATCTGAATATTACTGAATTAAGTTACAGTGTAAGAATAAAAAATAACCTGAAAAATAGATTTATTTGTTATTAATAAACAATAATAATTATTGTTTTTCCATTCCTATTAGGAGCTTAAATTCTATTCTACATTTATTTTAATAAGCTCCTTTTTCTGCAGGAACAGGAGGCAGCAAAGACCCTTTGTACTGCAGACATATTAAACCAGGATGGGACCAACTGTCCCATTGTAGGAACTCTTATTTTAAAGCAGCCTGAGTTAAGCAGATTTTGTTGGATTTACTTTCATTTGGGTCTTATGCTATTTGGAGGATAGAAAATATAATATTGGAAGTATTCTCAAAGATAGGAAGAAGCAAAATTAAAATGTGAGCCCTATGCGTCCACTCTATTAATCAAAATCACCTGATCTAGGAACTCCTGAGACCCTGGGAGCAGAATTTAGTTATTGCTCCGTATTGGCCTAGTGGTTCAGAAGGCTGTGGATTTTGATGTTCTTGCTTCCCAACTAGAATCTTATCTCTGACGGTTACACAATTATTATGAAATCTTCATTAATCTGTACAATGCTCATTAATGTTTGGTGGTGATGCTGTCTCAACATAGAATATGAATACCTGATATTTAAGCTTGTATTGTGTCTCTGATGTTTTGAAGTCCTTTCACAGATTACAGCAACCCCATGAAATAACAAAGCATTGCAATACCTATTTTATAGCTACAGAGAGAAAAAGTGCTTTATCCAAGGTTAAGCAATAGAATTAGGGCCAATATCCAAGTCTTTTAGTTTTGAGTCCAAAATAATGCCACTCTTTCTCCTGTTGTGGAGGTGTTGTCTCAGTAATGGCTGTGGGTTTGGATGGCTCCAGCAACACCTACCCTGCCCAAAGAATGTGTGTGTGTGTGTGTGTGTGTGTGTGTGTGTGTGAGAGAGAGAGAGAGAGAGAGATGGGACACAGCTTAGTAAGTTTATAGGTATGGTTTGCAGCAATGAAATAAAATAAACAATAGTTCCAACTTAGCAAACACTGGAAACCAAAAACAGCCAATAAAAGTGAACAATGAATTTTGGTCAGTTTCCTGGGCTTTTGAGCTGCAATGAGATTTTATGGCCACGCCACAGCCAAAAGTTAGCAAAGGATGAAATCACGAGCCGCTATTTCACTGCTCATCGGAGCAGTCGGAACGCTGGCTAACTTTTACAGTGTTTACGATTTGCGATGCACATAACCTATATTATCTCATCTAATCCTGAGGTACGTTCCTCGTTGTCATCCCTTTTTCAGGTGGAGAAACGGGAACACAGAGAATTTCAGTAACGTGCACAAGGTCTCAGGGTTACCAAATGGCAGGTGGAGCCTACAGCTGGACGCAGGATGTCTGTTCTTCATCACCGTGCCCACTTCCCTGCCATCAAATATGCATTTACAGTTCTGGCTGCTTTACAAAATATGATTTCTACACTGACACCTAGTAATCTTCATTGTTGCACTGTGTATGTATTTGTAGTCCTTTTACCAGAAATGGTGACGCCTGTTCTGGTTTCATTTCAGTCATAGCATGCTTTAAGGGCTTAGTCCGCACCAGATACATGTGAGATGTTTTCTCATTCATCTCAGTTAATCCTCACTTGGGAGATTGGAATTGTTTAGCTCATTGGCAGATAGAGAATGTGAAACTGGGAGAAAGTAAGCAACCTGCCGAAGTACAAGGCCAAGTAAAAAGGCTGCAATTCAACCCCAGCCTGATTCCATGCCCTCTTGGCCTCTCCCTGCACCTGAACATGAGGCCGCAGTTGGGGGCAGGGAGGGGGGTGGGGGCAGCGCACTGAGCTTTTCAGCCTAGCCTTGCTAGAAGGGACAGAACCAGCACACAAAATAAAAACATTCCAGATTTGCAGGATTACCTTCTCCCCACATGGGGGCCAGGAAGTCTCCTCTCTCTTAGCATGTTTCATTAACACTAAGTAATCAAGCCCAGTTTCCCTTTCCTTTTCCTGGGCCCTAGTAATCTTTTTCACTTTATAAAACTACATTTTTATTTTTAATCAAATGCACTATATTATTTCTGATTCTCTTCTTTCCTTTTGGAGAGGGTGAACCGTATTTGGTTTTCAATTTGCATCCCTATAAATGGTTTTTGCTCCAAAAGCACAGAACAATGTGATGTTACAAAGATCAAGATCATCTGTTTAACTAGGGTAGAGCTAATCCCAAACTTATTCCTATCTGTGCTGGGTAGAAAAAGGATAAACATTGGGGAGAATGCTGGTATTTTTAAAAATCCATGTGCTATGTTCAGGGACCAGGAATTATTTTAGACAGACATGACTAATTTTTTCTTGTGTTTAACTATCATTTGCAAAATATCTCAAGTATAGTGAGCACAAGAGCCTCCCAAATACACACATTTCCTGCACATATCCACACCTTCACACAGTGTTATGGGCACACATTTCCTCAATGCCCCAAAGTGAAAAAAAAAAAAGCTGGTTTAAGAATAAACCTCTTCTCTGAAAAAACATTTGCCTTGGATTAAAACCACACTAAATTTCTTCCTCTAAAAATATTTGGTAGTGACTTTATTCTGTTAAGAGCAGTTGTTTTATTTCACAGAAAATGTAAATAAAGCCGTACCATCATGGAAGTTGATGGGTTTTATAAATGAACTTACAAAAATGAAGTTGGTCTGTTTGATACATTATTGTCTTTATTCAACTATCCACTGGAAAGGTCCCTAATATGTCAACTGACATGGAATGGAATAACAGTGGAATAACTTTGGGCTTGGTGTAGGAAGTTATTTGGATGCAATTACTTTTTGAGGAGATGTAAGCAGCTTTGTGTGTGTGTGTGTGTGTGTGTGTGTGTGTGTGTGTGTGATTTCTCATAGTCACTTTTTTTTACAACTACTCTGTTGTAGCTTATTCTGCACTCCCAATAAAGGCTAATACTTTATTGGGAAGAGCCAGATCCTTGAGAAATGGTGTGTACGAGATTGTGGACTTAGCATTTCACGGAGAGAGAAATCCTGTGCCATTTTAACATAAACCAAAGAGATTATGTGACTTAGTGGGCTCTGGGATCACTTATATTTAGTGTGTGAGCGAAGATATTGGATCTCAGTAATTGCAACCATTGGGTTAACATGGCAGTTATTCGAAATGAATGACTCATGTAGGTGAGCCTTCAAGGTTATGGGTCACTGAAAAGCTTTCCCTAGATTCTGCATATAGCTGCTCACTGATCGGGGCTTTCCTACATTGCTGGGGTCTCCTGGTGGCAAAGGCCAAGCTCTTCTCTCTTTCCCTCTCTCTTCTGTGTGTGTGTGTGTGTGTGCGTGTGTGTATGTGAGAGAGAGAGAGAGAGAGAGAGAGTGTCCATGTGAGAAGAGACTTCTCATCTCAGGTGTACTGTTTATGGAAAGAGCAGTGAAGACAGGGGACATGGGCTTCTTAGTGAATCTGCTTATAAGTATTTATTTATTTATTTATTTATCACAAGCCCGCTGCTGCTGGAGTTTTGGAAATGTCCTATATCCGGCCCTGGGTAAGTATTTATATGTAAAAACCAAAATATACATTTAAGATGTAAGTGCTCTACTATATGTAAGTTACACCTATGTAATCAAAAAGTTGAGAATCACTTCATTTACAAATAACGTGTTATTTTGTCAGTATTAATTTTTGCACGTGTTACAGTTTCACTTAGTTTTCTTTTGGACCCTCTCGGAATTCCTAACAGTAAGTGACAATGGTGGTTTGGGAGAAGTTGCACATTTTTAACAGCCATCGGTTGGCTCTCTGAGCTGCGCTTGCTCAGCTCTTCAGACGTGTCCCCAGCCTTCCACATTATGTCTCTTTTGCAATGGAGAGTTTGCTAAAAGAAATTTTTCTAGAGTTCCATCGTACTTGGGGTTTTCCATTCTTGGTAAACAGTGCCTCGGTCCCTTATGTTTGACACACAGGTGGTCCCCTTCCTGCCATTATTGTAGAAAAACAATGTAGAATTGTAAAATATGTAAAACGAACCAGAAATCCTTAAATAAAAAAGAATGAGGCCAATACAATGGAAGCCATGATCCCAATAACAGAAAATAGGATCATGTCGCTTTATTTCTGAGCAGCCGGCCCTCCTGACCTCTTAAAAAAGCAACACATTAATGATGCATTCGCAAACAACTTGTTTTTACCTTGTGCTGACAGTCAGGCAAGTGGGAGGTTAGAGAAAAGAAGGGAAGGCCAGGCAAGGGGATTGTTTGCTGTACAGTCTTGGTTTCCCGGCCTTGGCTGATGGAATTATTGTTTATTTTTTTAATTTTCAGAGGTAGGCTGATGACAGCTGAAGAAGACTGTATTTGCTGAGGAGCAGCATGATGGTAGAGAGGAGCAGAGCTCCTGAGGGAGACCTAATGGTTCCTCTCCTTCCTGCACGGAGATAAAGACTTATAATAAGCGTGCATGTTCACCATCTGGCTCTGTGCATGTGGTCCTTATGGAGGGGAAAGCAGCACAATCTGTAAATGATCAGGAGCCATGGCGCTCTCTCCAGAGAATCCACGATGCAATCAAGGTGACAGATGGCATGGCCACTGCTGTGGCCTCATGGAGAAGATCAAAATCACCTTCAATAAACTCTGACTGAAATGGGCATGAGCACCTCAAAAAAGTCAGTTTGTCAGTCAAACTGCGACAGCAAGCTGCATTGGGGAAACATAGCGGCCAGCTCTCTGTTTTCAATCGTTTCCGTCTGACTGGGCCTGAACTATGATCTTTCTCAAATTGTCCTTTCTGTTTAGCTGAAGCAGGCCAGCAAATTGCCAGATTCATTGCTTTATTGAAGAAAATTGAAAACACGATGTCGTCAATTCCGGGGACGCGCGACTGGCAGGTGCTGGGACACCCAAGCGCTGAGAGTGGATCCCCGTGTCTTCAGCCCAAGTTTGCTCAACTTTAGGCAGATTTTTGGATATGAAAATAAAATGCAAATATGTGCCTGGCCTGAAAAGATCAGCTGGCAATGGATATGTGAAGGGTATTAGATGTCCAATAAATGTGTGTAGAATAAACACATGCTTGAAAGGAAAAGGAGGAAAGGAGGAAGGAAGGAAAGAGACGAAGTCTCCGTGTTGTTGGTTTCATGTATTTTGACAGCAGGCTGCCTTGATGATAGATTCGCTATCCATTTCCTTTTCTGTGCATGTTTATCGAATATAGATTGCTGTGAACTTGAAGCCTGGGACATAAGATCAGTGAAATACAGGTGTAATATTTTGTCCTAAACAAATTGTATAGAATTTGTAGAGGTCAACGAGTTCAGACAAATTTCCATTTTTGACCCCCTTCCTTCCACAGCTGAAACATTTTTGAAAGGTCCAACTGCTCATAAAACTAGAGGGGGATGAGTAAAAGTTACCTGTAGTGGGAGAAAAATACTGTACTGTCTTTTTGAGAGGTAAGGGCACTGATTTCAGGTCAAAGATGATGGATCTTAATGAAAGGACTCTCCCCCTCCCTCTCCCTCCTCCTCCCTTGGCAGAGTTCCACTGTTGTTCTTCCTCCCAAGCTCCAGGAAATGTACATTTCAAGCAAAAGTCGACTTTCCCAACCTTGTGGTTTCCCCAGAACCCCGTATCTGTTCTCTGATCCTGGTGTTTTATATTATTAAGCCTGTGAGGATATCTCACAATTCCAACATCCCATTGATTTTCCTACTCGAGACCATAATCTTCTAGTTTGCATACTTGCTTTATTTAAAATCCAAATCCTGCTCCCGCCCCTGTCCCCATACTCCATGTTGTAAATTATTTGCTTGACAGCTGAGAAATATCTTACTATTGGGTCCTGGATTCTCATAATGGCTTTCTTTTCCCTCATAGTTGCTTCTGAATGCTAATGTCCTGCTGTAGAGATTTACAAACAACTGAAGGACTTCATCTCTAATCTGTGTACACAAAGCGAGAGAAACTATGAAAAAGGGCTCATATTTTGAGTAACAGAAATAGCAAGAACTTCATATAAGGACTGTCTTTTCACAGAACATGTAAGTGTAGCTGACTTGTTATGTGTCACAGTTCCATGTGGTCTCCTGGGAGCCAGGGACTAAATTTATTCAGGAGGAAATATCTATGGAGTGCTGAACACCTACTAGGTATAGGCTGTGTCAGGAGCTGAGAAATAAAACTTCATAAAGAAAAGTAGGTATCACACAGCACTTTGATGGGCATTCTCCCCTCCGGCTGGCTCTCTGCTGAGCCCGTTTGCATTCTCATCAATAATAGCTCTTGTGGAACACAGGACCCCGACGTGTGGGCTGGTGGGAGCATGCTGTCCTGTCCCCGGAGACGCTGTGTGTATTCTCCATCCTGGCCTTTGGCTCTCTGGAATGACAGGCTCTGTAATAGACATGTTCATCAACACGGCCACAAGGAGGGGTGGCAGGATGGGTCATTTCTGTCTATCGGTAGCAGTTTCTTCCCCCCCAGACTCCAGCTGCTCACATGGAGTTATGCTTCAGAAAGGCAAATGGGTCTAATCCTTTCCTTAAGGAAAAAGATTATATGGGGAAATTCAGCAGGGGCCAGAAGGTTGAAGTAGCCTACACTGGAACACGAATGTTGCGAGGCAACCAGCAGGAAATTTAGTAATCAGAGCTCGGCCTAAATTCAGATAATTACGTTCAAGTTCTCTCTTGCGTGCAGTGTCACCTGATCGTATGCAAATTGTGTAACCATATATCATTACTCTCCTTTATGTCCTATCATTCCTAAATAATAAATTGCTTAGAGAAAGTTTCTTGTGGTAATTTGCAAATGTGAGTCTGAAAGCAGAGCTTTTCCTTTATAATGCTGCACATATACCCTTGCTCTCTCGGCCCGTGGGTGCGGCAGGTAAGAAGATATGCAGATCTTCAGATCCCACAGGCTCTGAAACTCACAAGGAGGATGGCTTGTGGTCAGAATATGGACAGTAGCTGCAACATGGACTGAAGAATTTTTAATCATGGAGAGTGCTTTTTATTTTAATGTTTTGAAAGATTGACACAATGCTGAAAGGAGAGGCTACACAGAAGTTTTAAAAGGTGCACACAAGAAGATAAGCAATCTATTAAAAACTCAGATTTTGAAAGCATGCCATTGGCCTGAAATGGCCTTGGGGTAACAGTAATAAATGAATGTTGATTTCCCAAGTTCTCTGTGCACCAAGCCGTTTGGACTTCTCAAGAGGACAATGCTGTCTTCTTTCAAAAGAGGGAGTAGATGGCTTGCTACCAGTAAAACAGCTCAGACATAGCTCTACTGATTTGGGAACAAAGAAATGGAATATGGTTTTGTGTGTGTAGGATGTCATCATATGAGCTCACACCAGCTCTAAATTGGGTATTTGGAGGCTACTACATCTTTTGGTCAGATTTCAAATCAAACCCTCAATGTCTGCATTTTTCTGTCCATGCTTCTCTGAATAAGAATGATGGTGAATGCGGGGCGCCTGGGTGGCGCAGTCGGTTGAGCGTCCGACTTCAGCCAGGTCACGATCTCGCGGTCCGTGAGTTCGAGCCCCGCGTCGGGCTCTGGGCTGATGGCTCGGAGCCTGGAGCCTGTTTCCGATTCTGTGTCTCCCTCTCTCTCTGCCCCTCCCCCGTTCATGCTCTGTCTCTCTCTGTCCCAAAAATAAGTAAAAAACGTTGAAAAAAAAAAAAATTAAAAAAAAAAAAAAAAAAAAAAAGAATGATGGTGAATGAGAATGCCACCCTGTACCTCAAATGTTTCTCAAGCTGCTGGTGTGTTTTGGTTCAGCTTTCATGATTTTTTATACCAGATTTGTGACTTAAAAAAAAAAGCTCTCAGCAAAATATTTCTGTTATAGTATGATGTCGTGCTTAGAAAGGTTAATAAACGTTTTACAGAACACATTCATGTTTCGTTCTACTGATTGCTTGACACTCATTTTAATCTTCCTCAGGCTAGCAGTGAGCGAATGGTTCCTGTTTCCCATTAGATTCCTCCACCCTCCATAACGAATGAGCTGTTGATTTGATTTCAATGAATTCTCTTTGGTGAACAATTCACTATAACAAATGCTTTCTTTGGCCATAAAACCATTTATCCTCCATACAGAAATGCTATTTCTGGGGCATTTTGTGCCGGTGTAGGGCATAGTTCTGTTCTTGGGGGTTCTTATAATCAGAAACAGCCCACTTTCCATTCTTCCCCATGACACTTAAAAAATTATTAAGGTCATTTTTTCCATGCTTCTCCATAAGTGTATGAAGACTCTAAAGCAGCAATGTCCAGAGACGTAGGATGTCATCTACAAATGTGAGTCACGTAAGTAATCGTTCCTTTTCTAAGAGCCATATGTTTAAAAAGTAAAAAGCAAATTAAATTAATTTTGATAATAGATGTTATTTAATCCATTAGATAAACAAAATGTATTGTATCCATACAGTAGAATATTTTTTAGTCATAAAAGGAATGAAATTCTGATCCATGATACAACATGGATGGACCTAGAAAACATTATGCTGAATAAAATCAGCCAGATGCAAAAGTATAAATTGTATGATCCCATATGAAGTATCTAGAGTTGAAGATACTCTAGACAGAGTACTTTCAAGACAGAAAGTAGAAATGTAGTAACCAGAGACGGGGATGGGGGGGGGGAGGAGAAATGGGAAGTTAGTGTTTAATGGGTACAGGGTTTCAGTTTGGGAAGAAGAAAAATTCTGGAGATGGATGGCAGGTGATGGTTGCACAATAATATGAATGTTCTTAATACCACTGAATTGTTTTTAAAGATTAAAACTGTATTTTGTATTATGTATATTTTACCATACATACACACACACACACGGATCAGATCATGCCATTCTTTTGCTTAGAAACCTCCTCTGTCTTCCCATCACTTTATAAACTATTTTTAAAAAATTTTTAAATCTTCATTTATTTTTGAGAGACAGACTGCGAGCAGGGGAGGAACAGAAAGGGAGACACAGAGTCTGAAGCAGGCTCCAGGCTCTGAGCTGTCAGCCCAGAGTCAGTTGTGGGGCTCAAACTCACGAACCTCGAGATCATGACCTGAGCAGAAGTCAGATGCTTAACTAAGCCACCCAGGTGCTCCTCCCCTGCCCCCCTCCATCACTTTATGAACATCCGAGTGCCCTTTCCATGAACTTTGCATTCCTGTGTACCTGGCTTCTCCCGCTACCTTTTCCTGACTTTGCTACTTACAGGCCATGTGATCTTCTGTAATTTACTTAGCCTGCTTAAGCTTCAGCTTCTTTATATATAAATTTGGGATAATTTTAATCTGTCAATCACATGGGATTAGTGAGCATTCAAATAAAATAACACGTGTAAAGTGCTTAGCACAGTACCTGCCTGCACCTAGTAAAGTCTAAATGCAGGCTTAGCTATTAAACTGTGTAGTTGTTATGTGTATATTTTCACATCACATGTTTAACACATTATACATCTGTAATTAATTACTTTAGAAGACCTGAATAAAAGATACAGCAGGCAAATTAGTGATGTGTGAATAGAGAGGGGGCAAGTATATGTTAACAGGGTTATTTGTTGAAGAGTGGTCAATGTAACCATACTGACCTAAGCTTTAGGACAACATCGTCTAACATGTAGATGGCTACAAAGCTTTCTGTAGAAAAGATTACTCCCGTGGAGCCAGCATGTCACAGTGGTCATTTCTGTTGATCTGGTTGTCATTTTTCATGCATTTTGCAGAGCATCAACATTGGCTAAAGAAAACTGAGCCGTATCAGAAATATCAGAAATTTTCAGTTTGGCACTTTCCTACAAACAATATTTAGAGGGAATTCATTGTTTCACAAAATGAGGCAGACATCACTTGCATTCACAAATAGCTATTCCCAAGGGAAGGTTCATTTTCATCACTGGATCCACCTTGACCCCTCCTTCCACTTCCCCCCACAGCCAAGATCTGGGCCAGTGTGGAAGTGGTCTAACTGGCTCACCTCTGTATGTGACCAAATCATCTTGTTTTTACCAAGATTAAAATTGGAATCAATAAGATGTGGTCATGTCAATCTTTTTCTTTTTTTCTATCCTTTTCTTTCTTTCTTTCCTTCAAAAACTTAGAAGCAACACTTTGAAACATTTAAAGCATAATCACTCTGTTTTCTACTACATACATGGTGAATGCAATCTATCCCTGAACATCTAGAATCTGGAGACCTTTGCTATCTGTTTTCTAGGGCTCCTGCTCTGTTCTCTCTCGTTTGCTGGCTAGCAACAGGGAACAATAGAAAAACTCAAACTAGTTCAAATTAATTAACAGGTTTTGGGGAAAAGGAGAAAACATACTTACAATGAAGTAAGTTGTTGTTCTATGATCTTTTTGAGTCCTAAGAACAGCATTTGGTTTAAACAGCATTTGTTTTTAAAAAAAAATCACCACACACACACAAAAATGAAGAAAGTACACCTTCAGAACCTTCCCTAGCCAATTCTCTGGCCAAATAACTTCTCTGGGGCTCTAGGTTTCCTTCCCAGTTAATAGTAGTATTGCCAGTTCTATGATATAAGAAGTGTTAACTATACTGCAACTTTTATCACCTTATAAGCTAATAAAGAATCAGATATCCAGAATGCAGGTTTGAATTCATTTCCTACTTATCTATTATTTTTACCATGAAAGGATTGGAAAATTATTTAACGTAAGGGATTACTATCCCACAAGACTATTGGAATAATGGATTTGCATGTGGGTGGTAGTTGGGCACGATTTTACATTACATATTATTCTGGCAATTCAACTTTGAAATAATCCATTACTAGTAAGAAGCTGTCAAGCACACGAAGGGTTTGAAACTCTGAACAATATGCAGGAACAGTTATTAAGGGCTGAATTCGGTGAACAAAGTGAGATCTGTATTTTGGCTATTTTACGTTATCTCACATTTGTTTTTTGTTTTATGTTTCTTAAATTTGACAATAATTGCAAAAAAAAAATTACTGATCCAGACTTTATTTTGCAGATGACTAGACAGTTTCAAGATACAACTTAAATTTTATTTATTCTGATTGCTGTGTTGGAACAAAATGATAGTCAATAAGTATTTTATCGGAAGGCTATAATTTCTATAATTCTTTGGAGACTTCATTATCTGAAGATATGCTATGTGGTCAGGAGATATAGGGAGGTATTTATAGAAACCTTAGATATAGAATCAATTATTAAAATTTTATAAAAATAAAACTCCAGTGTTGGGCGTAAGAATATGAACAGTTGGTTTTATATTTTCAGTTGATGACTGGGTTTTACATCAGACTGTTGAGTAACAGAATAATGAAATTTGTGGGTTTCCTGAGGAAATTATTTACTTTTTATTTTTATCTTGTCAAAGGAAAGGTAGCCTTCTTGTCTGTTTTGCAAATAATGAGAAAAGTGTGAAGACACACAAACACAGGAGAAGAAGCCAGTGGGTCTAGATGCAATAGGTCAGACTCAATTTTTAGAAAGGATTTCTCAGTTAGGCTTTCTCTTCCTAACAGACGCAGAGCCTTAGGCAAGGGACTGCAGGTATCCTGGCCTCCAAAGACTTTTCTTATGTCGGTTGTGGCTAGATGTGACAACTCAAGGTGCACAACTAAAATTTGTAAAGGCTGCCAGAAAAGCCACAACAACAATAGCATGCTCCTACTTAAAATATTTAGGTCTATAGCATATTCAGCTTCTCTGAATAAGGTTTCACTATTTCTACAGTTTCTTCCAGTGGCCAATGCAGGTGGGGACTGTTGAGTCATTTGCACCTCAGCCACAGTGTGGCAGAGAAGAAATACCCCTTTGTGCAATAAAAGGCATTTTCTCCAGCAGAGCATCCTTTTGTGAGCACATCATCCAGATGGCTATTTCTGTCTGTCTCCAGGGGTGAACCAAGCAATAGAGCAGCATAAAGAGGATTAAAAACACTATTTTCTCCAACCTCCATTCTCCCCAGTGTCACTCCATTTCCTCTTTCAACACATTAAGCACTATTAGCAACTAACTTGTTTCATAAGATTTTACTTTATTCAAAATTGTTTCTTAGGATTGGAGGAATGGATGTCCGAAGTCTGTAAGGCATTTGGCTTCCCATTTTCAGACATAGTTAACTTCGTATACAGGAGGATGGTACAAAGAAGAAAAGTTTGAATAATACATGATGAGTCATTTCTAGTGAGTTAAGTCTAGCCCAAATGTTTCTAGGTGTACAAATCTTCAATCTTACTGCTATGTGGTTAGCTCCTGGTTGCTCCTGGTTAACTTTATTAGAATGAGGAACATGCACCAGAAAGAATGCAATGCATTAAGATAAATATTAAAACAAAGTAGATAATGGCCTTAATAAATTCATAGCTTATATAGTATGTCACAAATTTTATGTCTTTAATAGATTTCCTTTGTCTTACAAACAAAAATTAAGCAATATTATATATATTTTAAATATATATTTATATATTTATATTATATATTAAATATATATATAAATATAAATATATATATATTTATATATTATAAATATAAGTAATGAATATTATAAGTAATATAAGTAAGCAATATTATAAATATAAGTAAGGAAATATAAGAATGAAGGATCTTACCGATACATATTATTCCTGTTTTAATTATTCAGCTTATTTTATTATTTAAAAAAATTTTTTTAACATTTTATCTTTACTTTTTTAAATTTACATTCAAATTAGTTAGCATATAGTGCAACAATGATTTCAGGAGTAGATTCCTTAGTGCCCCTTACCTATTTAGCCCATCCCCCTCCCACAACCCCTCCAGTAACCCTCAGTTTCTTCTCCATATTTAAAAGTCTCTTCTGTTTTGTCCCCCTCCCTGTTTTTATATTATTTTTGTTTCCCTTCCCTAATGTTCATCTGTTTTGTCTCTTAAAGTCCTCATATGAATGAAGTCATATGATTTTTGTCTTTCTCTGACTGACTAATTTCACTTAGCATAATACCCCCCAGTTCCATCCACTGGAACTGGTAGTTGCAAATGGCAAGATTTCATTCTTTTTGATTGCCGAGTACCATTTTATTTATTTTTGTGAGACAGAGAGAGAGACAGGGCATGAGCAGGGGAGGGGCAGAGAAAGAAGGGGACACAGAATCTGAAGCAGGCTCCAGGCTTTGAACTGTCAGCACAGAGACCGACACGGGGCTTGAATGCATGAACTGTGAGATCATGACCTGAACCAAAGTCAGATGCTTAACTGACTGAGCCGCCCAGGCACCCCTCAACTTATTTTAG
The DNA here is from genome assembly GCF_046562875.1 of Panthera onca. NCBI lineage: Eukaryota > Metazoa > Chordata > Mammalia > Carnivora > Felidae > Panthera > Panthera onca. Next base: position 16,073,580 of record NC_138356.1, on the reverse strand, counting down.
ATGATTAGACTGAAAAGTACATATCTGACCTATACATCCCATGAATCTTACTTTATTATGAAAGGACTATATTACTTTTCTGATTCAGACAATTTACAAATATAGAATATCAAATTAACCACTTGAATAACACAATGAATTTTGGAATCATATAAAATAAAGAATCAAAAGGCTAAATTTACATATGAACATTCTTTCCACCAATCCCCAGTTTATAACATCAGAAATATAGTTTTCTTTCTTCCTCTGCTCCTTATCACAAGAAGAGGATACGAGGGTGGAGTGGGGACCAAAGAAGATAGAGATGAGAACTAATTTTGGTAAAGGACAGTGACCAAGAGCAAGAATTGTAAGTTCTGGACTGGGCTCTAAATTCTAAATTGGACTGTCCAGTCCTGTGTGAGCCATTCTCTTCTTTGTCTATTGAGATAGCAGCCTTGTCTATTGAGTAGTGCAGCTTGGAGAAATACATATACCTAGGTTGAAATCCTCATTTCAGCTCTTACTAGCCACATGACCTTGAGACATCCTCAACTTTTAAATGTGGATGTCAATAGCTAGGCTCCAAAGTGGTTGGGAGAATCCAATGAGATTATATTGGTAAAACATCTAACACAGTGCTTGTTACATAGCACATACCCAGTAAGTACAGCTCTTCATTATTTTCAAAGGAAGTGGTTAGATCAGTTCCCTATGAGTGGTAGTATTCTGTGATCCAGGAGCTGGTTGCTGGCATCCAAATATTGGCTCGGGTAATCTGCTGACACCCTGCCCCCACCACATATGTGGTAGCCATGCACTGGTAAGAGTTCCCAGTCACACACAGAAGGTCACGTTCCAGACAAAGACATTGGCTCAGCTTAGTTTAGTGCCTAGTATGGAAGCAGGACACCCCGGAACTGTGTAATCACAGTGTTACACAGAACTGTGTAAACGTGCCTCAGCCACGTTTTAATCCTCCACCATGACTGACTAACCTATTTTTTTTCCCCAAAGCTGCTATAAAATCAGAGAAGTAAACTAGCCCCGAATCATAGCCCTGTGGTTCTCTGTCATATACACTCTCTTGGTTTCCGTCCAACCTTATTTTAAATATCCCTAGGGATGCATTTTCATCACTTTTCTTGCAATATTTTTCTTAAATAATAATTTTTACTGTCAGAAAGTTTTCTCTCCTATTCAGGGTAAAATTTTCTTTCCTTCCTTACACTTCTAGCTATCCTGTCCTAAACCTGATTAAATAATTCTTACTGCCTGTTCAGTATTTCTCCTGTCAGATTTTTGTAGTCAATTATTGGTCCCCCCTCAGCCATTACTTAGCAACACCAGACATAATCTTTATCTTTAATCATTTCTCATAACTCACTCCTCCATCACCACCATCATTATTCTCTCCTCTGAATTAATCCATCTGTTCTTCTGAAGGTAACCTCAGTGTCTTAGGAGCATGTTCCCTTGAAGTGAAACACATACCTATATTTATTTCAAATTTTACTGAAATAACATAACAGTATAGACACTTTTGAAAACAAAGAAAAATTGACATGTTATTCTAACATGATGGTTATTGTTACCTTTGTCTTTTCCATTTTTATTTTTTTTTCAAAGGTAAAGGTGTGGAAAAAAATGTTTACTCATATAATGTAGGTGGGATTTAAAACAGATGCAATTATTTAGAAGTAATTTGCAATATATATTGAAGCTTTTACCTTATGTTCTTTGATGGAGTACTTCTGCTCATAGAAAGGAGAAAAGACCTTTACATATGATTTGAAGTAAGTTACTGCAAGAGTGCATCTTCTGGAATCTAACTTGTTATATTTAGGCAAGATTCAGGTAAAATCTAACAAAGCAACGTTATCTTTCCTAGGACTCTGTGGAACAGAAATGCCTGTAGATTTTGTTGTTACCGTTGTGAAGAAATGGACATTTGTGATAGACATTAGCCATGAGGAGAGTCTAATCCTGGCCCTCCAAAAATTAGGTTTGAAAAAAGAGAGGTATTTTCATACTATGAGAAAAGTAAAGAGGCATGCAAGTCCTCTGTCTCCTCTTGAGGAGAGGGGCTGGAGCAAGCTGTCAAGCACCCTATAGATGGTGCTCCTGCCTAGAAGAAACTCTATAGGAGAAGGCAGTCTGGGAAGTCCATCCTTTTGGGAGGGGGTCACCGTTAAATCCTAATAATGTGCTATCACATCTAATCATTGCCAGTTACAAATTTCTTGGAGAAAACCTCCCATCCCTCCTACTACCAACTTTATTAGAGAATTCTGCTAACTTGGCTGTCTGAGAAAAGTTTTCCACAGAAAAAATAAGAAACTATCCCTATAGCCCAGCAATACAGTGGACTTGGGTATTGCCAGTGTCAATATAAATCTTGGAAGAAAATCGGTGTGTCTTCTCTTCAAGAGGGAAGGAACCAGCAAAATAGATCAGAAGGGATTATGAATACTTTTCTCAGGCCAGGTGAACCAGAGAGAAATGTGTTCTTAATCTTACTGCTTTCTGGATCTGGGTGTGTGTGTGTGGGGGGGGGGGTGGTGACCAAGTAGCTGATTTAAAAAGCACAATTAGTTGTGTGGGGGCACATGGGCATTGATTCACTTTCTCAATAATGCATTCATTCAACAATCACTTGTTGAGTGTCTATTATATGCCTTGTATTTTCCTAGGTGCTGGTGATGCAGCAAAAACAAAACATATTCAAGTCCTCCATTATGGAGCTTACTTTCTAATAGTAATTGGAGGTAGATCCAAACACAGGGCTGCATTGCCTTCACAACTGAGTTGTGAGGGATAGATATGCAAGAAAACGAGTGACAGTAAAACTGGGCACAGTGTAAGGAAGGCTGGAAAATAGCTGGACTGGAAGACATCTGTATGGAAAAATGTCATGGGAATTTGGGCTTTGGACTGAGGTCATGTGCTGGATGGGGTGTGATGTAATCTCTTCTTATACACTGCCAAATCTTCTTTTAGTCCAGAGAAATAACAATTAAAAATTTTTTAATGTTTATTTATTTTTGAGGATGAGAGACAGAATGCGAGAGGGGAGGGCCAGAGAGAGAGGGAGACAGAATCTGAAGCAGGCTCTAGGCTCTGAGCTGTCAGCAGAGAGCCGGACATGGGGGCTCGAACTCTTAAATCGTGAGATCACGACCTGAACCAAAGTCATTTGCTCAACTGACTGTGCCACCCAGGTGCCCCCAGAGAAATAAAAATTAAATGTTTCCTGAGATAACATTTCTGTGGACTGTAGTGACAGGACCAAGGTCTGCACTGTAATGGCCTTGAGAGTGGGAGGGTGAGTAAGCAGCCACGAAGGGAAGTACACATCTAGGTAACATCCACCTCCATGCTGCGTGTGCCTATAGTGAGCTTAGAAAAAGTTGTTAACATGTTATCTCTTCATCTCTGGGCATTTGGGGAATTTTTCCCTGTTTTACCTTCCAGCATTAATTTTTTTTAAAAAAGAGTAATAGTATCTTAAAATTGTGTTTACAATTTTGGTATCACCTTAAGATTTCTATGGTTCCAATTTTTACCCTCTCATTGAACATTTTGTTTTGTAACTTGTTCTAATTTCAGAATAGGGGAAGGGAAGGAAAACTAAGATAAAAACAGAGAGGGAGGCAAAGCATAAGAGACTCTTAAATACAGAGAACAAACTGAGGGTTGCTGGAGGGGAGGGAGGTGGGGTGATGGGCTAAATGGGCAATGGGCAGTAAGGAGGGCATTGTTGGGATGAGCACTGGGTGCTATGTGGAAATGGGAAATCACTAGATTCTACTCCTGAAACCATTATTACACTGTATGTTAACTAATGTGGATTTAAATAAAATTAAAAGCAATAAAAAAGAACAACGCAGTTTGTCTGCATGTCACTTTGTTCTGTTTCTTCCTTTACTCCCAGAGGGTTCTCCTAATTTAATTTTTATGTGAAAGTTCAAAACTCTGGTGATTGCTCCATAGTATTCAGTTCGGGGGTCCCCAACTTAAAATGAATTTTTTTCATCCAGAAAAATATAAAAATGATTATGGGGTGAGGAAGTAAGAACTCTACTGAAAGAGTCTAGGGGGTGAGATCATATTCGTAAAATACACATGAAAGATTTGTTTAATCCATTGTGCTTCACATTTTGGTCTCCATTTCTCAAGAAATTTATCTGCATTTGGAACACTTTTCCTAAGAATTCTGGTTATAACTATTCTCAGAACCTCTCTTTTAGAAACTGTTATTACTCTGTCCTTATTTATGTTAACACTAGAACATATGTGTCCAATATTATATTTGTCTTGGGTATGGAGTTTGCAGTTTACATGAACAAATGAATAAATAATGCCTCAAATGTTTTTATATTGAGAAAATGCTGATAACCAGATGTTTTTAGTTTGTATTCATAAATAAATAAGAGGAAATTACTCTACACTGCAGCCTAAAATATTTTGGTTTTATACAGTGTGGAATTACTAATAGATATGTTTGTTCAGTATTAGAATGGGGTCATCATGTTTCTGGAAGAAATCTGTGTGAGCCATTCAGGGTGTTTCTCCAAATCTGCAAATGGCCTCTTCTATGTGGCAGAAAACTGGTCTTTCCCTGCTGCTCTGACTCAAGTGTTTGTCTTACAGATAAAATTGTTAGGCTTCTGTCCTTTATTCTATTTCTTTTTCTACTTTTTTATGCTCTTTCCTCATATCAATTTTTAATGTCCATGAGAAGGATATATTTTTGTGCACATAAAGATTATTTAGAATTATTTATTTTGTCTAGAATGATTATATCTTATAGTATTTTTTTTTTATTGGATAGAGATTGTGTGCAAGTGAGGGCAGCAGGGCAGAGGAAGAGAGAATCTTAAGCGGGCTCCATGCTTAGCACGGAGCCTGACATGGAGGCTTGATTCCTAGACCATGAGATCATGACTTGAGCTGAAATCAAGAGTCTGATGCTCAACTCAGACTCTGATCAGACTCTGAATTACTATTCAGTGTTTATTAACTTAACATTTGGATTTTCATAATAAACAGAGAGCAGTCACCCATACTTTTTATCTGATTAAAATTCAATGGACAACAAGGACCCAAGCAATGGAGGGACCTGAAGTTTATAGTTTATAAGCTTCGTGGTTCACCCGGATGAGGTGCCACTCATGAAGGCTGCAGGTGAATGATTCTGATATAAGTCTTGTTTGCCAGGAAGTCCCAGATTGTATTTTTATTCTTGTTCAAATTTTAGTAATTCCCTTGTCATTCTGTCCTACTTTACATGACAAATTTATATGGTCACTCTATTTATGTTGACCACACAAACTGAGCCCAGCTGAGATGTTTTGGGTTCTAACTTGAGCTTCTTTCTGCATTGCCTTTCTGTCCCAGTCTTAAAGTGAGGCAATCACATTGACCTACTTGTAGTGGATTGTAAGGCAACTTCTTGTTGTATGTTTTTCTATCATCTTAAAAGTCATTATTTTTGTATTACATAAATTAAGACAAAAAATTCAAAAGGGGCACCTGGGTGGCTCAGTCAGGTGAGGGTCCAACTCTTGATTTCAGCTCAGGCCATATCCCAGGTTCATGGAATCAAGCCCCATGTCAGGGTGTGTGCTATGGAGCCTGCTTGGGATTCTCTCTCTTTCCCTCTGCCTCTCTCCCTGGCTTACACTTTCTCTCTCTAAAAAAAAAATTCAGTGAACAATGAACTAAAGTTTGAGATTAAACTCCCATAAACAGAGTCTAATTTATAACTTAGTTACTTAAATTTCCTGAAACATTTAAACTATGTACCTTTTACTTCAAGATTACATATTTTAAGCCAATTATTCAATTACCTACTTTAAAATAGAAGTGAAAGGTAAATCTGTCAGAATTTCAGTATGCAGAATATTTAACAATTTTGAATGTATTAATGCTGAATTTAAAACAGAATTGTCATATATATGTTGATTTAATTTCATCAACTATTTTCTTCTAAATCTTTTTAAGGTTGGAAATATGTACTAACGCAATAGTTTTATCTTTTCAAAAAAGGTAATGTATCCCCAAACTGGGAGAGTTACCATCCCAGAAGAAATTTTGCACCTGCAAAATGAGTAGAGGTTTTTCTGGATTTCAGTTACCTATGTTGGGTAGCAAACTACCCTTCAACTTACTGATATGAAACAGCCATTTTACTACACTCCCTGATTCTGTTGGTCAGGGGATGGCTTATTTCTGCTCCATAGAATCACAAGGTCTGAGACCTCAGTTCTGAGGACAGGAATGGCTGGAGGCAGGAATCACCTGGAGGAATGTTCAATCTCATGTTTGAGTCTGGTCTGGGGTCACTCACAGGCAGGGTTCAGCTGCGATGGTTGATCAGAGTACCTACACATGGCCCCTTCATGTGGCTTGGGCTTCTTTAAAGCATGGCATAGCAGCCCAGTTCTGGGCAGAAACATCCTGAGGGGGAGTAAGCACCCCAAAGGAGTCAGGTGGGAACTGTGTGGTTATTTACAATCTAACCTCAAACATCACATAACATCAGTTTGTGGTATTCCATTGGTCGAAGCAGTCACATCCCTGCCTAGGTTCAAGGGAAAGAGTGATAGACACCCATCTCTTAATGATAGGAATGTAAAAGAATTTGTAGCTATTAAAAAAATTCCCCATTCTGCCAGACCTTTTTGATGGAAAAATGAGAACTTAGACTGCGGATATCCAGAACAACCATTTTCCCACCCAAATGGGAATACTGGGACCATTTTATAGTTGCTTTGAAAATAGAAGCCTCCAAGTCTGTAACCCTGAGAAGGAGATTTCACAATCCTCAGAGTTCAAGACAATCTTTTAAGTGTTTTTCTATCATTTCTCAAACCTGATTCGAACAGATGCAATTCAGTAACATCTACCCTGATTGTTTACCCACCCAAATGTACTGCATGAATCTATTTTCTCTCTTGATATTGGTCATAGCATTAAGGCTATTCTAATGATAGCATTTTTTCTGAGAAAGAAGTTGCTAGAACTTCTACCTTCTTTGGTTTCTCCTTTCCCCATTTATTTCCTTTTTTTCATTATCTTAGACACATAATCATCGATAGTACCATCATCAACATCCCCCAGCCTACTTTTAAAAGTTCAAAGCACCTCTTATGTTCCTTTCTCTTCTCCTTACATCTTTCTATTTTTTCTTGTCTTGTTCTTATTGTAAAACAATGATTCTGTATCATATATCCTTTACCACCATTAAAATATGTGCCACCGAAAGGCTGTGCCAATTTTTAGCAGTGTGTTCTCCCCAAGATTTCTCTCATTTATTAGAGTGAAATCAGGGAGGCATTTGGGAAGCAAATGGCTGGACTGAAGACCTCCCAGGAGCTTTCCTGCCCTGTGAGTCAAGAGTCGTAGGGAGGTTGTGTAATAGTCAAAAAAGTAATAGCCTACCCTTTCACAGAGATGTTTATTAAGGAGTAAATTATCCTTATCCCCAAGTCATTTCATTATAGTTCTTAAGAGCATCATTTTCAGAGAAACAAAGTGAAATTGCAGTTAACTAAATGCTAGCATCTGTTTAATTGTTTCAAATCTACAAAATGCGGTGATTCGTAAAAATTCTCTGCCATGATGTACTGTTTATAAATCCCTGCAGCTGTAATCATAATTTATTAATTAATTCCCTCATTTATTTGTGTTTTTTGGTAAACATTTATTAAATAGTCATTAATTCACCAAGCACTGTACCTAGGTAGTGGGTTACAAAGAAAAAATAATTGAAGGGACTTTTGTTAAACTATTTTACTTAAATATAAAATAAAGCTATTTAAATAAAGTAGCTTTTGAGGTTGCCCTTAATACATGTTGGGCCTTAGGCTTAGTGCTTTGATACTGAGAATACAATAGGTGTATCAGTCAGAGTTTAAACAGAGAAACAGACCTGTAGAAGATATACATTAAGAGATTTATTGTGAAATGTTGGCTCATATAATGTGGGGTCTGGCTAAACAAGTCTAAAATCCAGAGAGCAGGCTGTCAGAAAGGCAGGATGGAATCCTTAGGCATGGGCTATAGTTGCTGTTATAAGCAGAATTTCTTCTTCAGGGAAGCCTCAACTCTGCTCTTAAGACCTTTCAATTGAGTGAGTCAGGCCTATACAGATTCTCTAGGGTAGCTTTCCTTATTAAAGTCAACTGATTATGGACTTAAAAAATTTTTTTTAATGTTTATTTGTGTGAGAGAGACAGACAGACACACAGAGTGTGAGCAGGAGAGGGGCAGAGAGAGAGGGAGACACAGAATCTGAAGCAGGCTCCAGGCTCTGAGCTGTCAGCACAGAGCCCAATGCGGGGCTCAAACTCATGAACTGTGAGATCATGACCTGAGCCGGAGTCAGACCCTTAAACCACCGAGCCACCCAGGTGCCCCTGATTATGGACTTTAGTTGCATCTATAAAATCTTTCATAGCAACACCCAGATTGGTATTTGGATAACTTGAGGAGTGTAACCGAGCCAAGTTGATATTTAAAGCATTTTATCCCTTGTCAACATGCTGTCCATTCACATCTCTTTAAGCCATACTTAATCTACAAATAAAGACAATAAAAAGTCATACTTCTGCCTAACATAATATAACTATTACCTGTCAAACCAAAAATGTGGTTACCCTTTACTTCAAAGAGGATGTAAAGTATTTTACTCTTCTTTGATATCCCATAACTTAAACACTGTGATATAAAGTTAACTGTTAATAATACAGCTTATGTTAGATGATAAGGGTATAAGAGAGGGAAGAAAACAAAAATATTTAGTATATATACATATATATGCACAAATATAATTTATAATAAGTAAGGAAGAGATATTTATAACTATTATAGTTCTTATTTCTGCAACTGAACATACAGTTGTAGCTGGAATTTACAACTACCTTCTATCACCCATTCCCTTTGCCCTTAGGAAATACCTCAGCTGGCCATGGTTTTTTGCCTGGTGAGGTGACTCAGACCTTCATTCTTGTATCCTCTGAGTCATTATTAGTTCTGCCTGAATTGTTGTCGTTTTCCACCCTAAGGTGTAGTTTTCCACACCCTAAGGGATCTCCTATATTCTTAGACATACTCTTCCCTACCTCTGTTGTGTAGTAGCAACCCAATGTCTCCTTGGTAAGGAGGATTGTCATTCAAACCAGTACAGTAACCTCCTTCTTGACCCATTCATTCAAAGGCATGAATAGCCCAAAGTAGCCAGGTGGCAGTCTCAGTTCCCAGTTTAGTAGAATCATTGTTGCATCTCCCAGTGGAAGCACTCTTCCCTGGGGAAATAAGGCCTCTAGATAACCAGAGTCTGAAGTTGTAGTGACAGGAAGCACAAATTTTGCTAGTGGATCAATGGGAAGGATAGGAGGAAACTCCCATTTCCACCCCTTGATTCCTAGACCGATGAATCCTGGCTATGGGAGATAGAGCACTATGTATTGGATACAGATTTAGAGCATATGCAGCCTCCTGGAGAACCTTGCTCTGGAACTGCAACATTTTTCTACTTTGTTGGCTCTGAAACTGGGTTTGTAAACTGTTTTAAGTCTGAGAATTGACTGAGGGGCCATGACTCTGTTTTGGTGATTCAATTAGACTTTTGTGCATTAAACCCAGAACTCTTCTGTTTATATAGATCAAGTTAGAAATTAGTAGGCTGTCAACTCTATATTTTTTAGGGAACACCCTGATCAACTAGTTAACACTGTAAGTCTCTGCAAGTCAGACTATTCCGCCAACCTTGTCTGTCATGATTAAGGGCCACAACATGGCCCCTGCCATCCTGGGGCCTCAATTATCTCCACTGCATTTAGGGTTCTCATTTAGAGTAGAAGGCCCCATTGTAATTTCTGTCCTACAGAAGAGAGTGACCATGGACCTCTTCAAGAATTCTTGGGTGCCCCCCTCTGAGAAAGGTTCCCCTCCCTTTCTCAGTCATGATGAAAGTATGTCTCTGGATGCTCCCATGGTGGGTGTGTATGGCTTACAGGATAAATCTGCTCTAAGTGCTCTTCCACATGCTAGCTCTTTAAAAATCTTATATCATTATTTACTTCACTTTTTTCAAAAGGCACAAGAGCCAAGAGAAGTTATTGTAATTTTCACTGGAAAATTTTGGCAATGGGATTATTTGATCTCTGGTCGGTTAAATAAAATTGTGGAATGACTTGACCTTCTACTTTATTAAAGTGACAGAGTTGAACATTCCATCTTGTTAACAATTCAGGAGAAGAAGAAGAAAAAAAAACAAGTAGTTGGGGAAAAGGAGCATATTTTTATTTATTTTTTCCTTTTCCTTAATCACATGCTTTAGTTTTCTACTTATATTTTTTTCTATAGAAGCAATTTTCTGTACAGTGAACTATTTCATTTAAGAATTATGATTAGGTTCATGATTGTCACTGACTTCAGATAATCTGATCTCTTACTTTTAAAGGTAGCTAGGTTTGTTTTATACTTCAGTGGTAGGAGCTCATCATGTCCTTTTGGCATGTCCATCAAAAGGATATAAGGGGATTTTTTAGATTTAAATTGAATGCTGGGAAAAAGTTTAAATTGATACAGACAAAAGCTACCCATTAATAGCTCTTCACTGTAAAATTGGGCTTATTTTATTTATTTGGATTCATAACTATATTTACTCAGAGCTATACAATAAAAAGTTGCAATTTAATTTCAAATAATTTCTTTAAACTTTCTCACAAAATTTGTTCCTAAAATCAGAAATTGTATCCTAAGCTCTAAATATATACATTTGTAGAACTCTTTTCTTGCTCATGAGACTGGAATGTGTATTACACTTAATAAAATGCTTTATCTTCTATGTGGCTAACAAATAAAGACCACCTGCTTCCAATCTTTATAGCTTTCAGGCTATACCAACAATGCATCTGAGACAAATTATAGTATTTTCCCACTTAAATAACAAAATGATACAATAAGTGGCATTTCATCACTTTTTTATATTATTGAAATGATACTGAAATACTAGCAGATGGAAATTCATAAGTGCTGAAATAATTATATATTACTTATTATATTATTATGCTTATTAGCAAGTGGCCCCATGGAAACATGACCCTAAGTGCTAAGACTATTCCCTAAAATCGGTCTTGCCCTGGATATTAACCCAGTGGCTTTTCACTACTTTTAAAAGTTTTCCATGGTTGTGATCTCTCCTCTTTCATTCGTGATTTTATCTATTTGGGTTCTCTCTTCTTTTTGAGAAGTCTGGCTAGGGGTATTATCTTTCAAAAAATCAGCTCTTAGATTCATTGATCTGTTCTACTTTTTTTTTTTAAATTTATATTATTTATTTCTGCTCTAACCTTAATTATTTCTCTTCTTCTACTGACTTTGGGGTTTCTTTGTTGCTCTGCTTCTAGTTCCTTTAGGTGTAAGGTTAGGTTTTGTATTTGGGGTTTTTCTTGTTTCTTGAGATAGGCCTGGATTGCAATGTATTTTCTTCTTAGGACTGCCTTTGCTACATCCCAAAGGGTTTGGACAGTCATGTTTTCATTTTAATTTGCTTCCATATATTTTTTAATTTCTTTTTTAATTGCCTTGTTGACTCATTCATTCTTTAGTAGGGTGTTCTTTAACCTCCATGCATTTGGAGGCTTTCCAAATTTTTCCTTGTGGTTGATTTGAAGTTTCATAGCATTGTGATCTGGAGGCATCACAATCCTGGACTTTAGCATGTACTGCAAACCTGTAACTATCAAGACAGTATGGTATTGGCACAAAAACAGATACCTAGACCATTGGAATAGAATAGAGAACTCAGAACTATACCCACAAATGTATGGCCAAGTAATCTTTGACAAAGCAGGAAATAGTATCCAATGGAAAAAAGACAGTCTCTTTAGCAAATAGTGCTGGGAGACCTGGATAGCAACATGCAGAAGAATGAAACTAGGCCACTTATACCATACACAAAAATAAACTCAAAGCGGATGAAAGACCTAAATGTGAGACAGGAAACCAACAAAACCCTAGAGAAGAAAACAGTCAACAACCTCTTTATCCTCAGCCACAGCAGCTTCTTGCTAGATATGTCTCCAGAGGCAAGAGAACTATTGGGACCTCATCAAGGTAAAAAGCTTCTGCACTGCAAAGGAAACAATCAACAAAACTAAAAGGCAACTGATGGAATGGGAGAAGATATTTGCAAATGACATATCAGATAAAGGGTTAGTATCCAAAATCTATAAAGAACTTACCAAACTCAACACCCGAAAAACAAATAATACACTGAAAAAATGGGCAGAGGATATGAATGGACACTTTTCCAAAGAAGACATCCAGATGGCCAACAGACACATGAAAAGATACTCATCATCAGGGAAATAGAAATCAGAACCACATTGAGATATCACCTCACACCAGTCAGAATGGCTCCAATTAACAACTCAGGAAACAACAGATGTTGGCGACGATGTAGAGAAACAGGAAGCCTCTTGCACTGCTGGTGGGAATGAAAACTGGTGCAGCCACTCTGGAACACAGTGTGGAGATTCTTCAAAAAATTAAAAATAGAACTACCCCATGACTCAGCAATTCTACTAGGAATTTATCCAAAGGATACAGGAGTACTGATTCATAGGGGCACATGCACCCCAATGTTTATAGCAGCGCTTTCAACAATAGCCAAATTTACCTATATTATCATATTATATATATTTACATTTACTTATTTTTGAGAGACAGAGAGAGACAGAGAACAAGTGGGGGAGGGGCAGAGAGAGAATGAGACACAGAATCTGAAGCAGGCTCCAGGCTCTGAGTTGTCAGCACAGAGCCCGACGCAGGGCTCAAACTCACAAACCGTGAGATTATGACCCGAAGTTGGACGCTTAACCTGCTGAGCCACCTAGGCACCCCTATATGTATGTATATTTTTTTAATAAAAATTTATGTATTTATCATATGTTTCTTCATTGTGAATTACATTGAAAGTTTGGTTAGTGGTTGTGCACAAAAATTTCTGCAGCCAGATTGCCTAGGTTTGAATCTCACAGCCACCACCTACTAACTGTGTGACAAAGCATTTTACTTACTGGCACTGTGCCTCTATTTTCTCATATGGAAAATGATATAATAGTACCTATACCAAAGAGTGGCTTATAGTTCAAATGAGTAAAATATGTAAAAACCTTGGAAAAAGTGACTAGCACATAATAAGCTCTGTCTAGTATTACATGTTTTTATTTTTGTCTATTTTAGATTACAAAATAAAATTCATTATTTCTTGAATATGAACTAAATATAAGGTGCTTTAATATGCTGCTTTCTAATCACACAAGGTAGAATTCATTATTTCATTTTTCTTGGGGGTTTAGAGTGATCTAGTCACCTTCCAAAATACAGAGCAAGTTACATGACAGAGCCAGGAATCATGCTCAGTATAATCTTCCCTCAAAACAAGGATTTAAAACTTCCCCAAAACTTAGAAAAAAAAGCTGATTGCTCTGTGGCCATGCTAATAAGTAGCCATGGGAATGTATTTTAAGTCTATTCAATTAATCAGTGATAACTCAATTCAGTGAACATGCTTTTACAAGTCAATTCAGTATCAATCTCTTGCTTCTGTGATTTAGTTACAGATAGTCTTAGCCTACAAAACAAACCACTGAGTGCTACTCAGTCAACCACTGCCAAGCATGAGTAACCACACTTCTACTGATAATTCCAACCCACTTATGCCTCTGAAAGTCCACCAGTCCCTAAATTCTGTGCTTCTCCAAAACCCAAGTAAGATTAGCATTCTGCTCAGAAAGAATGTGCGGACCAACATTGTTCTTCCTTACTACAGTAAGCAATAAATTCAGCTTTGTTTATTTTAGGAGTTAAATGATGGTCTCATTCTTTAACAATTCAGAAAGTGCCACTGACATAATTTTGAAGAGCCCTGCATGGCAGCATTCTATGCAAACCTTACTGGGGCCCTTGTGCCCAAACTCCACTCATCCTTCATAGCTGCTGCCAGGGATGTGAATCCATCAATGATCTGAATTCTGACTAGTTTCACTGAGCTCTTCCTGATGAATTAGTTGGGTTATCCTAGCACTTGTAGCCAGGTAGATCTTTGGATATGGCCATTAGACTTAGTTCTTTGTGTTAGGTAATTGGGTCTCAGTTTTTTCTTTATTCAGTAATTCTTTGATTTGAAGAGCACCATTGGGAACAAGGTAACTAGACTTTTTATTGTGGAGTTATACCGTTTCAAAAATCTATTTTCCATTTCCCTGCTGTTCTTCTGTTGCTTCTTTGCTTTTGCATATATATATATATATATATATATATATATGCAAAGTTTCTTTCAAAGGGTTTGTTTGTTTTTCTTTTAATTTTTTTAATGTTTATTTATTTTTGAGAGAGACAGAGTGTGAGCTGGGGGAGGGGCAGAGAGAGAGAGAAGGAGACACAGAACCAAAAGCAGGCTACAGGCTCTGAGCTGTCAGCACAGAGCCGGACAGCAGGGCTCGAACTCACCAGCCGTGAGATCATGACCTGAGCCGAAGTCAGATGCTTAACCTACTGAGCCATCCAGGGGCCCCTCAAGGGGTTTGTTTTTTTGTGCAATGTCTTGTTTTCATGTGTGTAAGAGAGTGGATTGAGACATCTGTCTGATAAATCTCCAATCCAATCCAAGTAGGTCCTGTGTTTAGAGGTTCACTAAACTGGCAACACATTTGCAGAAAAGAGTGTCCAAGCTATGCAGCTCTTCTACAAACCTGTAATGCATGTACTCCTTGTCTTGTGAATTTTTGAAAGATGGTAATTTTCTTTAATTTGTAATCCTTTATTAATCCTACAGCCCCTTCCTCACCTCTGCTTGGTCTGTGGACCTGAATTATCATGAATAAGCACATATTGTTGACCAGCTATCATGGCTCCTCTTTCTAGTTGGTCCTATTTATGCTAGTTGGATCTATTTATGCTAAAGTCTCAAACTTCTCCTAGAAGAACTTCTACTTTCCACATACAGGGGTATTATAAACCCAACTGTTGCACTTAATTTTTTAATGTAAAAGAAGTGACTTCAAATAACAATGTCAAAATAACATTTGACATTCAAATGTCAAAAATCAGTAAATTAATGTTTAAGAGGATTTCTGAACACTAAGTAGTCAATAGTTAGCTTTTCAATAGATACACTAAACCTTCTAAACAAAATCCCGACTCCAGTATTTTCTCAAACACTTTGAAACCTTCTTGCATCCTTGCATCCCTCTCTTTTTCTATCAGCTCTACCTAATGTTCTATTTGAGATATATTTTCTTCAGGGTTTCCTAAGGAAAGAATACTCACATTCTGAAACTGATTGACAAAATGAATGTAGATCTATAGAAGCTGAGTTAAAACCTTTTCTAGAATTAATAGCTATAATTAAGGTGTTTCCTAAACCTCAAAAGCATAGGTGAAGTTTCCTATAGAATTCAGGACTTTGCTAGCTACTTGTTTTTCTGAACTGAAGATCTATACTAACTAATCAGTTAATTTTTAACTCCTCGGTTGGTAAAATATTTAAGAGAAACAGAGTAGAAAAGAGAAGACTTAAAGAATACTAGTATGTAAAATTTTAAAAATAAAAGTAGGAAATTCCCTAAGTCTTTCTTTTAATAAAAGATCAAACTAAGATTCAAACATTGAATCAAATAAAGATAAATAATAGATTTAAGAAAACTTTCATGCTGTATTCTGGGGTAGACCCAAGTCCTGAATAAAAATAGCCCTTTCCTCTATTTTGGTAAATGCTTTCAAATCTGAATCAGGGGATTTAATAAGAAAAAAGTAAATTAAAGTCTGAAATTGCCAACTTAAAATATATCCAAAAGGTGGGTAGGCATTTCTAGATAGCCTTAAAAATAAGCAAGCTATAAATCAATACAGCTAACGGCTCTCTGGGTAAAACAACCCAAATGGTTGCTTCCTGTTTCCTAAAACTTTAGAACCTATAGAAGAGAATACACGCAGATATTATAAGCAGAAGGGCCATTGCAGAAACCAATGCTTGATATTGTTTAATAAATAAAAGGATACTATCTGAATCTAATCATTGATGCCACTCCTTGTGGTACATTACAAATATTTCCATCTTTCTCTTAAACTCCTAAGAGGTATTGTATTTACCTATACATTAATACCACTTTCTTTTTTAGATGGGTTTCACAATATCTACCATCAATTTCATTGCTATAGAACATCAGAGCCTTCAAAGTAAAGTCTTAAAGTTGTCTGAAAAAAGAGAAGCAAATTGATGTGTAATAAGCAAAAATATTTTTTTAAGAGAAAAATGTTCTCTTGAAGTGAAAATGACTGCTTGTGCCAGATGGTGGAAAAGATAATAAAAGACAAATTTGAGTAGTAAATTGCAGAAGACTTATGGGAAAATAAACTTTAATTCATCTTAGTTGGTTTGAATCAATCCAGTAGTTAAAATCTCTAACAATTCTATGACTTAACCTGAGACAGACATTTGAAATTATTATCAAAGGAACACTTTACTTATTCTTTGCAAAACAACACTTACACATTTAAATGGTGGAATCTGCTTCCAGACCAAATGTTCTGAAGTTTCTATACATGATATGACTATAGAATATGAACATTAATATACTTTAACTATATGTGATTCAAGAAATTACAAAAAAAATAGTTATGGTCTCAGAATTCCTATGGGCAAAAGACACCATAGGACAATGGCAGGTTAATTGCATCGGAATTTTTAAGAATCCAAATGGATTCTTCCTGACTTATATAAGCCTTTCTTTCTGTACAACACGAAAAGGTTAAGCCATGCTCCAGAGTAATTGACTTAATAACATGGTACACATCAAAGAATCCACAACTGGGGCGCCTGGGTGGCGCAGTCGGTTAAGCGTCCGACTTCAGCCAGGTCACGATCTCGCAGTCCGTGAGTTCGAGCCCCGCATCAGGCTCTGGGCTGATGGCTCGGAGCCTGGAGCCTGTTTCCGATTCTGTGTCTCCCTCTCTCTCTGCCCCTCCCCCGTTCATGCTCTGTCTCTCTCTGTTCCAAAAATAAATAAAAAACGTTGAAAAAAAAAATTAAAAAAAAAAAAAAAAGAATCCACAGCTATGAAATCTATCCTTAATTCCTTAGCCAGTGCTCAGAGCCCCTGCCTCAGGACACATACAGGCATCAACTAAACTAATGAAAGCACCTGTAGAATTTAGACTAGACCTTTAAATCTACTATAACCACAGATAGGAAATCCTTATTGCTATTAGAAACTATCCAACATCTTCATAGTAGTTGAGTAACTATGAATTATTGTTACCATCTGCTGGTGTTAACACTTTTAATCTAGAAACCCCGAAACCCCTTACTCAATAGAGAAGAATCCATTGTATTTCTTAATTCAGGGAGTATTCATGTCTAGAACAGAATTTTGGGGCACTCCAACACCAAATGGTGATTTGATGGTTCTTTTATTTACAATAAAAGAAAGAAATATTAAGCTTCATTTTAAGAAGTAGTCCAGTTTCTCTTGTAAAATCTAAGTCCTTACCAGAAGCCAAGTTGTTCAAATGTCTGACCTGTCTGGCCTTCTCTATGGCATATGAAACTCTAAAATAAAGTAGTAAGTATAAAACTAATAGCTGGTGTATTTTAAAATAATCCCCTTATTTTAAAATTCTACAGAAAAAGTAGTTTTTAAAAATTTCTTTATGTACTTTTCAATAACAAACAACATATCTATTAATGAATAATTAATAGATGTCATGATGCTACCTAAAATATTTGCTGTCAAAAGTGACTTATCAGAAGTGTTCCCAAACTAGATTGTGGTAATAGTTGCAAACTCAATACATGTACTTAAAGCCATTGAATTGTATACTTAAAATGAATGAATTTTTGTGAATAAAAAATAAAGCTGTTTTTAAAGTAAAGAGACAAAGTAAAGAGAGAGTAGATCTCATAAAAATACTTGTAAATACTATTTAAATACTTTAGAAATAGTTTATAAATACTTTAATAACCATAAGCCAAACAAACTGTTTTGAATGAAGTCTCTTTACAAGGGCTTCATTTCAAACAACAAAAATAATGAGTTCCTGGGGAAATTCAAGGATTATTCCATCAGACACACATAGAATATGGCCTGCTAAATTCTGAAAGGACACTTTAGAAATGATCAGGTTGTATTATTTATAAGAATAAGATTTTGCAAAACTTGAATAGCCACCAGAAGCCTCAAATAAAATCTCAAACATACACTTGCAAAAAATCTTTCATGAAACACAACATCATGTGAGGACAAATTTGCTACAATATTAAACACTGGGATCACTTTTTAGGGTAGCAGGGGACATAGTTTTTTATATATGTTGCTAAATTAATCTGGAAAAGCTATGGAAATAGAGCATGGACTGGTTCCATGCCTAAAGCACTCTTTACACACTTCCAAATAGACTTCATACAGTTGCTCTCCTCTATGGGTTCTGAATATGGACTAACAATAGTAGACTTGGTTTTGGTTTGTTTGTTTGTTTGTTTTTTCTGAATGAATCCAAGCATTTTCTATTGAAAACCAAGGCTAAAATGCTATTGGCTTTTGTATTTCCTACTTAGAAATTCCGTTTTACTGATCCATTCAGATGGGACACATCTAACATAAAACATGAAATAGTTATAGCTATTCATGTATCTAAATGATGCAAGGCTTTGCTCTTTACTCAGATATCTGTCTCTGCTACTCTCAATCTTCTGGGAAATGAAAGGAATTTAGCAGCTATGGGAAGTTATAACCATCACAGAGCCTAAACAGAAGTTCTCCAGAATCTGCAGAAGTAGATCATCTTCAGTGGTTGATGGCTGCCCAAGACCATTGGAACAAGAGTCTTCTACATGGTACACTTAATCATGTATACTCTTGTTTATTATTTTTATTCTACTTCTTCTTTTAAAATTTTTTAAATGTTTATTTATTTTTGAGAGAGAGAGAGAGACAGTGCATGAGTTGGGGAGGGGCAGAGAGAGAGAGGGAGATGCAGAATCCGAAGCGGGCTCCAGGCTCTGAGCTGTCAGCTCAGAGTCCAACATGGGGCTCCAACTCATTGAGCCACACAGGCGCACCTGTTATACTACTTCACTAGTTTAAAGTTACTGCACTTCTGACTTAGTCCACCATATTCCCCTTACTGATAACAATGACTCGCCTAAGTGTACGCTTTAGGTAAAATGTCTTTGCATTAACATGGCTCTTGTTAGGCAGGAGTTGGCAACTATTTTCTGCAAAGGGATAGAACAGCAAGTATTTTAAGCATTCTGAGTTACATACAGTTTCTGTCATGTATTCTTCTTTTTAATACTCTTTTAAAAATGTAAAAACTATTCTTGGCTTGTGGTCTGGATTTGACCTGCAGGCCACACTTTGTCAACCCTTTGGGGCAAGTCATTCAAGAGGTGTGACTAGACAACACCATTGATGGACTGTATCTCTTTACGGACAACCAAAAGCGAAAGGAAAACTTCCCCCACCTCCTCCTTTTTTTTTGAAAGACTCCTGTTAATAGTGACTCCATCCTTAGAAATCAAACAATTTGAGGTGACCATCAAAAACTGGTTCCCTCATATTGGATGACAGTAAATAGTACAGCCTGAGGATAAAACAGAGCAGTTTAAATTCCTTAACTAAAGCAGTCATGGGTTACAAAATAGTCATAGATTTTCTTTTGGTCAACCAGGGAAGAATCATGCCGTTGCTCCCTGAATTAACACTACTCATAAGAAAAAAAAAAAACTGTAGCTAAGCTGAGGAAAAGACAATCTGGATATTTCATATAGGCAAAGGTAGTTATTGGGATTGATCTCCCCGCCTTTTTAAATATAAAACTTCTATTTATTTGTCTCACTCGGTTCAACGCCTGTTACATAGAATCTTAAATGCTTCTAGGCGTTGTCCTGACAGGTGATTCTACAAATGATTCAAGCAAAAGCAAAATAAAATCACCCTGACCAGCAATCAAACCAAAAACCAGGTATCTATCAACAAAACTTTATTTTTAAGAATTCTTCACCTGTAGTGAAGACCTGACCAGTCACTGATAATCTGTCATGCAGTTTTGCTCAAATGAAGACCAAGAGGGAAACCAAAAGAGAACAGTTCCCGCAAACTTAGGAGAAGACTGTTTTGCGGTCACAGCCACCAAAATCAGTGTGAAAGCTGTCCACCCAATCAACACCAATTTACACTAGTGAATAGGCTTGTGCAAGCTGCCCTGTGAATATATATAAATACATCTAAGATATTCCTGTGCACTGATCCAGTTACCCTTAACCACTTGCTTCTTCATTTGATTTCTTTCTTGGGAATGTAAAAGTTGCCTGAATTTCTTTTCACAGAAATAAAAACTTTCCTCATAGCTTATCAGGCAAGTTGGCTCCTCTCCTCATTAACCCTTCACAAACTTAAAATCTTTCCTGGGATTAGAGTTTCATCACCTTATTATACAGATTATACAGAGTTTCATCACCTTATTATACAGATCTTATTTTGAAGAGAGACTAAAGTTTGTATTTCATTGTGTTATATATTTACAATAGCTATTTATAATTTATGGTGTACATTTTATTCATTCTCCTCTTACATAATCAACTTGGCCATTGTGATTGCTAGACCTCTTTTGGATGTGCAGGTATATGTATCTTCTTCTGGTTGTCTGAGGGGGGTTCATTTTCTCAGTCCTTCCTTAACTGAACATGGGCACGTTGTAATTTGCACATGTGATGGCTTGGCTTAATATCTAATTTTGTTTTAATCAAGTTTGCTTCTATTTGTGTTGAGAAGGAGATGTCTGAAGAGAGCCTTATTTTTGTTCTTTTGTAAATTGTCCAACATGGTGCTGTCAGGATTTCTCCTTGTTCAAGGACAGGGAAGTAAGGCAGCGAGGAGAGAGACACATAGGGGACTATCCCAGGGGGTGTGCTATACTGAGTGAGGAGCATGCAAAAGACAGGGGCATTCCTGGGGACCCTGGCAAGATGCTGCCTCACAGGCCATCAGTCCAAAGTAGGCACTTCAGCATCACAGAGAAGTCAGCAGCACAGTTTAGGCAGGCTAGAGCTTTGCACAGTGTGAATGGAAACTAGGGTTCCCACAAGTCCTTGGGGCCAGGTTGAGGGGGGCAGGGTAACTGAGCTGAGGCCTTGGGGTCTGCTGTGGCAATGGGTGAGGGGACTTGCAGAAAGGACTGGCCCTAGCAGCAGGCTGGGGAATTTGGGAGAGTCTCTTGCTCAGGTGAGGCATAGGCAGCCAGAGAGAACCAAGGGGACTGTGCATTCTTTGGCCCCAAACTTCAGCCATGGTACCAAGAGGGAAAAAATGACCAAGCAGACAAAGGCTATCACTCCAGAGCTTGAAGGAATGACAGGAAGGAAACCAAGTGGATCCCAAAAGCCCTTCTCAGCCTTGGGAATAGAGGAAGCCCCTGTTGAGGTAGCAGGTGGAGGGGTGGGCAGGGGAAGAATCTGAAAAGAATCTGTTCCAAAGTAACTGAATTAAACTTAAGAGACTGTTCAACTTAGTGAATCAGATTCGGTTTTTCGCCAGATTGGACTAAATTTACTCCACAGCAAATTGTAAGAAATGGAAGATACTTTTAAAGGAATGCATGCGCTGTATCTTTGTAAAACCAACATCAAAAGGCAAGTTTCCCTACATTCTGAGTGTGCTTTTTTTCATTCATTTTTTGGGGGGCTCAGATTGCTCTTTGGCTTGTAAGTTCTCCCAATAAAATATGCAGTCTATAAATATCTCTGATGATCATCTCTGTGCCGAGTGTTGATATCCTTTCTCTGGTGGTTTTCTGTCTTTTAAAGCAATTGACTTCTCTCTCAGAGGTTCCTTTTTATTCCCTTGTTTTCTTCTATATTCTGGGTGAGTCTCCCCTATTTGTCTTCTATCATAGATTTCATTTTTCTGCAGCATCAATTGTACACTTTCTTGCCTCCAAAGTGTATTTTAATCCTGCTATTTCTTTTGAACACTAAAAAAATGTTTATTTTGGAGACACACACACACACACACACACACACACAGAGTGAGCGGGTGAGGGGCAGAGAGAGAGGGACATAGAATCTGAAGCAGGCTCCAGTCTCCGAGCTGTCAGCACCAAGCCCTATGCGAGGCTTGAACTCACAAACTGGGAGATCATGACCTGAGCTGAAGTTGGACACTCAACCCTCTGAGCCACCCAGGCACTCCCGCTTTTGAACATTTTAAATAAAATTTCCAAAATATTAACAAAAAAGAATAGCACAATAATGTGTAGCGGCTTGTGTACCAGTGACGTAGCCAGGGGAGGTGAGCTGCCTGGATTTCTCATCAAGAGGGGACTTGGGCTTCAGCTGTAAGCAGCTGGCCGAAATCTCCAGATGTAGCACTTTTGGGATTTGCAACAGCATCCATGGCCAGATCCCTCTTCTCCAGGGTAGTGTCCAGCCAGTGAGTGACCACAACAGGGGTATGAGGGTCTGCCGTTTCTACCCAGTGTGGGCCTCCTGAATGAGCTCACCCACTGGGTTGGCCAACACTGTCAGATGTGCATCACAGTCTGAGACTCCCCTCCCCAATTCTGCCTCCTTCTGCCTGTGCTCTCCTCGCTGTCAGATGTGTATCATGGCCCATCCACAGGCTTTCCCTGACTAATCTTGCTTCAGCTCCCTTTATCTTTCACATGGATTACATCTCCCAACTCTACCTCAGCATCTGCCTCTGCATGACCCGCCACTCGTCAGCAAAAATTTAGAGTTCACTGCATTCATGTCAGGTGCCCACTCTCTGATTTTCATTTCTTTGCTTACGTATTTTAAAACAAATCCCAGGCATTCTGTCATTTTATCTCTTTGTACTTTGTTACATTTCTTAAAAATATGAAAAGTGTATTACACATTCATAATGCACGCATTACATTATTTCTTAATATCATCCAATACTTAATACACCATCAAAATTTCCCAGTTATCTAAAAAACTTTATGAATTAAAACCTATGTATCATATTTTTATGTATCCTAAGTCTTTCACTGCTATTATATCTTAAAATCTTCATTTATACTTCAGCTAACTCACTAAAACTCTCTTTTTCATGACGTGTTTTTTTGTTTTTTTTTCATTTATGGTTTCTTGGTTGTTTTTTTTTTTTTTTTTTTTTGCATGGTTCATATTCTTCTGTAGTTTATGGAGGACATTAATAAGATGTCTTCTAAAATTTTCTTCTTTTTAAAAAGAAAATAAGAATCAGAAATATGATTCTCTTAACCTTCAGAGAAATGATTCCTTTGGCTTAAGACCCTACAAAGTGGATAATTTTTCTTTTGTGTTTATACATATTGAAAGGGAAGAGCTTTATTTATTCCTGAAGTTTCCAACAGAGTAGAATAACCTAAATTCCTTTTCTATAAACTCGGGCTAGAATTTTTCCCTCCCAGATTTAAACCTCAAGTTCCAAGTTGGTGGAATTTACAATGGCTAGTTGGCATTCTTCTAATGCAAGTCTCTTGGATTGAGTTTGGATCCAAACTCTGAACTCTGATTCAGCTATGGAGACATGTCAAAATGGTTTCCTCCAATCTCTTCAAAGTGAATTGTTCTGCTTGATTCAGAGGCTAGAGTACGTGATGGTCTACAGTCCAGGACTGTGTTGATAAAGTCATCTTAATCAACATGCAATTAGTGTGCATTCCACCTGGACTTTGACACGTCATTTTCTCTTATAGCTAGTGTCTGATGCAGTTGCCAGTTTTTGTCTTTTTTGATATCTTCATGGGTATTTTAATGGGAAGTTGAGCAGAAATGTTTCAGGCATGGTTCCATTTTAACCTGGATGTCTATAAATACCATCATTACCCTTTATTTGCAGGATTCTGCCAGAGGATAGAAAAGTAATGTCATAAATGAAATGCACAATTTAGAAGGAAAAGCTGTATACATTTGTATTTAGGAGGAAAATGATAATGCAAAGGAAAGAGAGAATATGATAGAAATAGGATATGTTGCTTTCTCCATTCCCTTTCATGAGAGAGGAGGAAAAAGCAAAACATAAATATGAATATAGATAGAACTGTATCAGACGCAACTTTGAGACACATGCTAAGAATTCATCTAATATTTCAATTGGAAAAGTGTGATGGCTCTAAACTGATTAATTCCCACTGAAACTATGTATCTAATTTAGGTGGTCATTACATACTTCTAATTAACTGATGATTATGAAATGCCTTATGATAGTGCTTGTCAATGGACAATGCTTTTTCTAAAAGTAAGTGGTGTGCTTTATGAGCACATGATGCGGTTAACTCTGTTTTCTTGAACAAGAGACTTTTAATGGAAATACTTGCATAAGATTATATATACAACTTCTCATGGAAATATTTGTATCTACAACATATTACTACTTACAACTTTTAATTTTATTTATTACTTATTTATTTTTTAATTTTCAAAAGGTTAAATAAAACAAGATTTAAGGAAGATATATATTTAACTGTTACCTCTTTTTTTTCTTTTAAATGTGATTTTTTTCTTGTTTTCAGAATTGATAAATGTTAAAATTCCTGAAGTGTTTCTTTTTTGAGAAATTAAAACAATTTTTAAGTTTATTTGTTTATTTTTGAGAGAGAGAGCATACACGAGAGCATGCTTGTGAGCAGACGAGGGACAGAGAGAGAGAAAGGACATGAGAGAGGAAGAGAGAGAATCCCAAGCAGGCTCTGCACTGTCCATATGAAGCCCAACTCAGAGTTCGAACTCATGAATCATGAGATCATGACTTGAGTCGAAATCAAGAGTCAGTTGCTCAACCTACTGAGCCACCCAGGTGCCCCCTGACATGTTTCTTAAAGATAGTTTATCTTTCGTCTTTCTTTCCTTTTTCTGGCAATGGCACCAAGGTTTTTAACTATTTGCTTCATACTTCTCTTAAAATCTTGATTTTTTATTTTGAGAATTCCCAATTGTGATTTCTCTTCTATATTGCTTTTCACACAATTTGAAACATCCATTTGTTTCTCCATGTTATTTGCCAGAATTAAATCCCCATGCATTCTGCTTTCTGAGTAACATTAAAATTTGAAACAAAGTGCCCTTCAGTGTATCACTTATCATTGCTCCTCACAAAATTAAAAAGGTAATTTTTTGGGAAATGATACTGCTGGACCAAAATTGATTGATAAATTTAGTTCCAGGAGTTATATGGTTTTATAGCTGCAAAATATGTCTTTTATTTTAAAAGGTATGGAGAATTGTAATGATGACAGTTTTATATATCAAATGAAAGTGCAAATTATGTGTTCATACACTTGTGTACACAGTGACATTTGCTGAAGGAGATCCATATATGTATATTTAACACACGATTATACCTGAACTACTTTATATTCATTTGATATCATGACTTGGCCAATTATCTAACCTAATGGATGGAATACAGGCTCTAAAAAAATTTAGAATGGAGATCTCTAAATAATTGCCCCCAATTAAAATAAATACACATTTTCTAGCACCTCATAACTGCATGTACTCAAAGACATTTCAGGATAGTGGCCTTGAATTGAGGTGGTGAATATTTATTAGTGCTTGTATAAAATTGTATATACAGAGAGAGAATGAGAGAGAGAGAGAGAGAGAGAGAGAGAGAGAGAGAAAGAATCCCAAGCAGGCTCCACACTGTCCCTGACTTGGGGCTTGAACTCATTAACCATTAGTTCAGGACTTGAGCTGAAATCAAGATTCAGATGCCTAACAGACTGAGCCACCCAGACGCCTCTAGTTTGTTTTCTTAAATAAACTTTTGAGGTTAAGTGCAGATTCACTTGCAGTTGTAAGAAATACTGTAGGGATATCCTGTGTATCCCTTACGCAGTTTCCCCCAATGGTAACACTTGCAAAACTATAATACAAAACAACCAGGATATTGACATTGATGCAGTCAAGGTACAGAACAATTTCATCGCCACAGGATTCCACATGTTGCCTTTTTTTAGCCACA
The DNA here is from genome assembly GCF_046562875.1 of Panthera onca. NCBI lineage: Eukaryota > Metazoa > Chordata > Mammalia > Carnivora > Felidae > Panthera > Panthera onca. Next base: position 16,047,550 of record NC_138356.1, on the reverse strand, counting down.
TCCATTTCCTTTTCACTCTCTCTTTAACTGGGTTGCCCCTAATCTGTAGATGTCTATAGGTCTGTCATTTGAAGAATGTTATATAAATGGAATCACACAGTCTTTAACCGAAATTGACTTTTTTCATTGAGCATAATTCTCTGGAGATTCATTCAGGTTGTTGTGTGTATCCATAGTCCATTCCTTTTTGCTAAGTAGTCTTCCATGGCTGTAGATAAACTACAGCCATTCAGTTGTTGAGTACATCTGGATTATTTGCAGTTTGGGGCTATTAGGAATAAAATTGCTATAAACATTCATGTATAGGTTTTTGCGTGAGTGTAAGTCTTCTTTTTTTTTTTTTTTTTTTTTTTTTTTGAAATACATCCAGGATTGTAGTTGCTGGGTCATATGGTAGCTACATGTTTCTTTTCTTTTCTTTTCTTTTCTTTTTTTTTTTTTTTTACAAAACTGCCAAACTGTTTCCTGGAATGACTAATCCATTTTACATTCACCCCAGCAATGTTTCTTCAGTTCTCCATATTCTTTCTAGCATTCAGTATTGTCATTATTTGTGACATCCATTTTGATGAGTATGTAGTAATATTTCAATGTGGTTTTAATTTTGAACACCTTATCATGTGCTAATTTTCTATTTGTAATCCTCTTTGGTGAAATGTCTCTTCATGTGAGTTGTTTGTTTTGTAATTAGATTATTTTTATTTTACTGTTGAGTTTTCAGTTTTTAATGTGTTCCAAATTCTAGTATTTTTTGGACATGGTTTGCAAATATTTTCTGCCATATTTTGCTTACCTTTTCATTCTCTTAACAAGATGTTTTATAGAACACAAATTTTTAGTTTTAGTGAAGTCCAGTTTATCATTTTTTTCCTTTTGTGGATTGTGCTTTGGTGTCAAACTACAAACTCTTTCTTTAGTTCCAAATCTCAAAGATGTTCTCCAATATTATTTCCTTAAAGATTGAAGGCTTTATGTTATACATTAAATTTCAAGATTCATTGTGAATTAATTTTTATTAAGCTGTCAGACTTAGGTTGAAGTTCTTTATTTTTTTAACCTGTTGGTATTCATTTCCTCCACTACCGATATTGAAAGGTCTTCTTCCATTGAATTACTTTCACATGTTTGTCAAAAATAAGTTGGCATATTTGTAAGGATCTACTTCTGAGTTTTCTGTTCTTTTCCATTAATCTATGTGTCTATTCCTCCACCAACACAACATAGTCTTAATTACTGTACCTAAATAATGTTTTAAAATTAAGTCGATTGACTCCTCCCACTTTTTTCTTCTTTTCAAATTCTTTGAGGTATTTTAGTTCCTTTGCCTTTTCATATAAATTTAAGAGTAATATTATCTATATCTACAAAAATCTTGCTCAGATATTGGTAGGAATTACATGAAATCTTTATATCAATTTGAGTATAATTGACATCTTTACTATGTTGAGTCTTCCACTCCATGAACATGGTCTATTATTTAGATCTTCGATTTCTTTCATCAGTGTTGTATAATTTTCAGCATTTGAGTCCTGTATGTTTTGGTAGATTTATATCTAAATGTCTCATTTTTATTAGCAGTTAAAAATGGTATCATGCTTTTAATTTTAGTGTCCACATGTTCATTGTTAGTATATGCAGATACAATTGATTGTTATATGTTGATCTTTTATCTATGACCTTTGAACTCACTAGTTTTAAGAGGTCTTTTGTGGATACCTTGGAATTCTCTATGTGGACAATTATGTCATCTGCAAATAGTAGTTTTCTTTCTTTCTTTCTTTCTTTTTCTTGATTTGTGTGCCTTTTCTTTTATTTCTTTTAATGCACTGGCTAGAAATTCCAGCATTATGCTGAAAAAGAGAGAGGCTTGTTCCTAATCTTAGGAAGAAAGCAGCCAATCTTTTACCATTAAGTACAATGTTAGCTGGATGCATCTCATAGATGCTCTTAATAAAGATGAGAAAGTTCCCCACTATTTCTATTTTTCTGAGAGTTTTTATCATAATTAGATTTAGATTTTGTCAAATTATTTGCATCAGTTGATATGATCATGAGATTTTTTCTTTTTTTTTTTTAAGCTTATTTATTTACTTTGAGAGAGAGAGAGAGATAGAACATGCATGCATGTGGAGGGGCAGAGAGAGGGAGAGAATCCCAAGAAAGATCTGCACTGTGAGCATGAGCCAGATGCTCATTAATGGAAAAGAACAGAAAACCCAGAAGTAGATCCATACAAACTCGAACTCATGACTGGTGAGATTGTGACTTGAGTCGAAATCAAGAGTCAGATGCTTAAGTGACCAAACCACCAAAGGGCCCAAGATGTTTTTCTTTAACCTGTTAATATATTGTATTATATTGATTGCTTTTCAAATACTAAAACAGCCTGGCATCTTTGGAATAAACCCTACTTTCCCATGGTATATAATTCTTTTTGTAAATTACTGAATTCTACTTGCTAATGGTTTTAAAGGATATTTATGTCTATATTCATGAATAATATTGGCTTGTGGTTTTCTTTTTTTGTACTGTCTTTTCTTGTTTTTTGCCCTAAGGCAATAATTTCATCTATAAATTTCTATTTTCTAGAAGAAATTGTGTAAAATTGGCATTAATTCTTCTTTAAATGTTTGTTAGAATTCTCTGGCTAAACCATCTGTATCTGGAGATTTCTTTTCCGGGATATTTTAAATTATAAATCAATTTCCTGAATAGTTACAAAGTTTTTCAAATTATCAATTTCAAATTGGGTGAGTTATGTTAGTGTTGTTTTTATTGCTGTTTTTTAGGAATGGCCCATTTCATCTAAGTTGTCAAATTTATGTGTGTAAAGTTGTTCATAATTTTTCCTTGTAGTCCTTTTGATATGTGCACATTCTTAGTGATAGCTCCTATTTTGTTCCCAATATTAGTACATATGATACATGGGTAAATAACAATACATTGGTATATGTGTGTCTCATCTTTCTTTCCTTGTCAGTCTTGCTGGAAACATTTCAAATTTATTCACTTGTTCAAAGTGAATTTCTTGTAGATAGTATAGAGTTGAGTCATGATTTTAATTCACACTACTAGTGTCTGTCGTTAAGTTGGCGTATTTAGACCACTTATATTGAATATAAATAATGACATACTAGGCTTAAGTCAGTAATTTCTTTGTTTCTGTTTTTTTTTCTCTCTGTTTTTCATTTCTCTTTTCTTTTTCTTGCCTTTCCATTGTGTTACTTAAACATTTTTTTGGAATTCTATATTTATTTATTAATAGTGTTTTTTGAGTATATCTATTCATATACCTCTTTCAAGCGATTGCTCTAGATGTTATATTATTTATGAATAACTTATCGAAATCTATTAGTGCCATCATTTTACCAGTTCGAGTGAAGTGTAGAAATCTTACTTCCATGTGTGTAACTTTACTTTCTCCCGTTCAGAATATAAATGTTTAAAGTATTTCCTGTATACACAATTATAAACATATCAGACAGTATTATAATTTTTGCATCAACCACCAAACATAATTCAGAATACTTAAGGGAAGAAGGCAAGTCTACTTTATTTACTCATATTTTTGTTTATCATGTTTTATTTTTTTCTGATCATGTTCCAATATTTCTTACTTTTCAATAACATTCTGTTTAAAGAGCTTTTTCTAGCCTTTCTTTTAAGGTAGGTATCTTGACAACAAATTATCTTAGATTTCCTTTATCATTCCTGAAATTTACCTTCTCTTGGATTGGGTGTTGACAATTCTGTTGTTTCAGCACTTGAAAAATGTTGTGCCACTTCCTTCTGATCTCCATGGTTTTTGATGAGAGTTTTTTCCCCATTTAATTACTTTTCTCTTGTAGATAAGTTTTCCTTTCTATCTTGCTGCCATCAAGATTTTTTTCTTTGTCTTTAGTTTTCAAATATTTGACTATGCTGTGTGTTGGTGTGGATTGCTTAGGTTCATCCTGCTTGGGGATTTTCTCAGATTTCTGAATCTCTGGGTTTATATATTTTTTTCTAAATTTGAAAGGTTTCATCTATTGTATCTTTGCTATATATTTTTTCATCCTATATGCTTTATCCTGTCTTTCCAGGACTTTAATGACTAGAGTGTTAGATCTTTTGTTATAGTCTCAGTGGTTCATTTTTTAAAAAGTATTTGTTTCTTTTTATTTCTTTATTTTGAGAGAGAGTGTGTGTGCTTGTGTGAATGGGGGAGGGGCAGAGAGAGAGAGAGAGAGAGAGAGAGAGAATTCCAAGCAGGCTCCACACTGCTAGCACATAGCCCCAAGCAGGCTTCAAACCTATGAACCATGAGATCACGACCTGACCTGAAATCAAGAGCCAAAGGCTTAACTGACTGAGCCACCTAGGTGCCCCTCCTGTTCATTTTTTTTCAGTCTCTTCCTGTTCAGACTGGAATATTTCTATTTTCGATCTTCCAGTTCATTGATTTTTCTTTTTCTTTTTGCTCTGTCCCCTCCATTCTGCAGTTGTGTCCATCCTCTGAGGTTTTTTATTTTCATGCCCTAAAATTTCCATTTGGTTCATTTTTATATCTACTATTCTTTGCTGCAATTTTCGAGCTCTTAGCTGAGACTCTGTATTTTCATTTGTTTCAATCATGCTCCTAATTACTTGATGAAGCATATTTATCATGGCTGCTTTGAAATCTTTGTCAGGTAATTTTAACATCTCAATTCTAACATCTCTGTCATCTTATATGACATTTATTGATTGTCTTTTTTCATTCAGTTTGAGATCTTCCTGGTTTTTGATATGACCACTGATTTTCTGATTGAAATGTGGACATCTGGGGTAATATATTTTAAGGTTCTGGGTCTTATTTAAATCTGGTTTAACTTGCATCCTCCATCACTTCTCCATCAGGGAAAGTGGGGGGGGGGGTGCTGTCTCATGATTGCCATGTAGGGCTAGAAGTCCAGGTTCTCCACTTAGCCTTTACTGATACCCAAGGGTGTAGTCTTCTTCTTACTGCTGAGTTGGGATGAGAGTTCTAGGTCTCATCAGGTCTCCACTGATACCTTCCTGGCAAGGAGGGGTTGGAGTACCTCATCATTGCTCCCTACATAGGTTCCATTAGACACCATGGGAAGAAGGTGGTGGTGAAAGTTCTGATTCTCCTTTAGGCCTCTTCTGACACCATCCCAGTGGGTAGGAGGAGAGGATCTCATTAATGTTGGGTGGAACCAAAATTCAGGCTCCCCACATGATCTTCTCTGACATTGTGGGGATGAAGTTGTTACCACATTGTGATGATGACAGTCCTGGCTTCCCATTCAGCCTTCAGCTAGGGCTTTGGATGCCTTGTTACCGTTGGCATGGGAAGACTGGTCTCCCCCACTCAGTTAAATCGTTATTGAATGTGTGCTACATGTCAGGCATGGTTCTAAGAACTTTGTATTGAACTGCATAATTATTACAATAACCCGATGATATAATTAGTATTATTTTAACACAAAGATGTTAAGTAACTTGCCTGTAGTCAAAAAACACAGTTCTGTGGGGCACAGTTCTGTGAGGCTTAGGAATGGCAGTCAGGACTCTGAAAAAGGGAAAGATATGCTCAAACTGTATGCCTTGATAAGGTCTGCTCCTCCCACTTAAGATATATCTCAGACACGGAAAAATGATCCATGCATCTAATCAGCTGTTACACAATATAGAAAGTAAGAGCTTCCCTGCAAGGTTTATATACATGACCCTTTTTATGACTCATCTCAAATTGTTAGATCACTAAACAGATAATGGAAAGTTACTTTGAGTTGGCTTCTGGCTTGAGATTTGAGACAAGGATTCCACTAGCATTCCAAGAGGGAGTAAGGTGATCTAAAAGAAATTCACCCACCCTCTTCCTAGGTAATTCCAGACCACATTAGAATGCTCATCATATGCTCATCATTCAAAACCAAACAACAATCTGCTAAATGTATGCACACACATACAATTACACACTGAGAAACTGGATCTATAAAAAGATTCGGCAACACACAAAAAAGAAAACAGCATTCAAAAGGAGAACACTTTCAAATAGATGCACAATGAGAAATATGTAACATTTAGAGTACATCTACTTTGTTCACATACTAATAGTGAAGACAATATGATCCTTTTAAAACAAGAAATGGAAGATGAGATGTTAGTACAGACAACTGATATGAAAATGCAGACTGACTAGAATAAGTGGAAATAGCAAGGGATGACTACATCAGAAGGCGATGGCAAGGAAGGACTGCATTGAAACTGAAGGGGAAATAGAAGAAATAATACCATAGTTGATGTACTGAGGAGCAGAACTGACCCTCCCTAATATTTTGTCAAAGATGAAGTTCAGCTTGATTAAGTCTTCCAGAAGAGAGAAGAAGGAAAAGAGATGAAAATGAAGACAAGGAGACACTCAATATGGAGGACAAATGATTAGAAGCCAACAAACTATCAGCTATCTATAATAGAAAAAGTGTCCTTGAGAACAAAAAAATGCCCTAACCCTAAAGGCTGACAGGGCTGATTCCATACTGTGCAAAAAGCTAGTGCCTAAATATATTAAAGCATACTGTTCAGGCTTTTAAAGACAAAAAAGTTGAATTATTAAAAAATAATTACACACCAAAAAATACATGATGCTTACCAAAAAGAAATGGCTCTGGCCAACAGAAATTCTCTTCTGCAATATGAAAAACCAGAAGATGACAGGCTTGTAAATGTAAAGAGTAATATCTTTACATTTCAGGTAAATATCTGTTATCCAAGAATTCTATATTCAGCATGTTGTAATTTATGTGCAGTGGTACTTAATGGACATCTTTAGATATTCAAGGGCTCAGAAAATATGCCACTTATATTATTTTAAGATATATTCCTGCAACCAAGATATAAATCACACTTGAAGAAATCATGGCAGGAAAGACATGGTTGATAGCACTGAAAACATTTAAATATTAATTACTCCAAAAATGTCATAAATATGTTTAGAAAGTAGAATATAGTTACCATAAATGGATCTTGAAGAGAAGATACATAATGTAGAGAACAATTTGGCAATAATACCTGAGCCTTAAATTTCAATATGCCAAACATATCAAGTAGCATGAAAAGGAGACATGGAAGAAAGGAAAAGAACAATAGGCTAATTTTTTGTTATATAGGACTAATATTTTACTATTGATATTGAAAATTACAGTGATATATGTTCCAATATTTTAAAGTAATGGTGTGTATTAATGTAATTTAAAACAGCCTGTGTTTTTCCTAATTACTAGAAAAGAAAAAGATTCTTAAAGTATCATGTAGAAAATGAAAGAAAACAAGTGAAATCGATGAGCTAAAAATATCTAGAAGTCATAAAGTAATATTGTTGAAGTAAAATTGTCTGTGAATGTACACAGGGCAAACTCTTGCAGAGGCCAGCTGAGCTCATATTGTGGGAGAAAAACAAAACCATCTATGTGCAATATACAAGAGATTCATCTAAGATACAGTGATTCCAACCGTTAAAATCATGGGCAAATATTCATCAGGAAAATGTGTTCAAAATTTTCCAGTGCTCAAAATGCTAATATTATGTCAAGTATAATTCAAGGGAAACATTAAGTAAAGTAATGAGAGTATTTTTCTTTTAGATTGGTGAAAGCATAATCAATGAACGTCTTGAAACTTTTTACCATGAAAAGTATTATCAACATATACTAAAAATAGTTGTAAATGTAATCCAAAGTACCTGAAAAACAAAAATTATGAGGAATTTTGATACACTTCACTAGTTGCCAGGTAATTAATAAATAAGTAAATAGAAATGTGGAGAAATGGAATAAAGTAGTTAAGAATGCTGGTTTTATAGAATATATGTAATTTTGAACCACACAAAATGAGAATATACGTTTTCTTTAGTTTGCAAAAGTTGATTATATGTTAAGCCACAGGAAATGTAAAAACTTCTAAAAGTAAAAAAGTGTACAATTTTTAATAACTCAGCTGTAAAACCAGAACTGAATAGTAAAATTACAAATGCATGGTGATTTTAAAACATTCTCATTCATAGATCAAAGTAGAAGTATAAACTTTTGCAGTTATGGTTTTCTTAGAAATAATTTAAATCAGAGTCATACTTACAGATCTCATAGAAGATGATTAAAAATGCATTTAGAGGTAATTCCATAACATTGATAAAGAGAAAAGAATTAAAATAAATGAATTTATCATTTAAGTGAAATATTAGCTAAATAGATAAACATATATTCCATTTATCTACATTAGTGTAGGTATGGAGATAGAGGTCAAGAAGAAGTAATAAATATACAAGTAGAAATTATGAATCAGGAAAATGATAACATCAAACAAATTCAATAATAAATTAAGAAAACAATTTACCATGATCACATGATCAAGTCAGATTTATTTTAAACATGTAAAAATATTTCGGTATTATGATATCTGTTATACTTAATAACATCAATAGGTCAAAGGAGAAAATTAGACCTACAGGTCAAATTTAAAAAGATACTGAAAATTTATCACCATTATGATAGATAATAAAAATTCATTGGATAAAAGCTGTTGTTATTTGTGTTGAATATTCTTCAGTGAAGAAGGAATAGAAAGGCACTTATTTAACTTCTTCAAAATCTTTCTTAATTCAATAGCAAAGTTATAATCAGTTTGAAATATTAAAGCTGGAAAAATCAATAATATCCACCGTCACCACTATCATATAATATCATTCTAGATGTTCTGATAAATCCAAAAAGATAACAGAATAAACAAGAAGCATATACTGTTATTAATTATAGATGATACATCTGAACTACTAGGAGAGTCAAAAAGTTATTGAAAACACTAATAGCATTTAAAAGGAAATTTAATATAATTCATTCAATAAATTCAATATGATGATCAGATAGAAAAAATACATGTATATGCATATGTATATGCATACACACACACATCAGCTAATTCCATACATTTCAACATATACAGATGACAGCAGTATAGAGGAATAAGACCCCCATTCACATATCTAGCAAATGAGGCACCTGGGTGGCTCACTTGGTTGAGCATCTGAATCTTGATTTTGGCTCAGGTAATGATCTCACAGTTGGTGAGATGGAGCCCCATGACAGGCTCTGCAGCACAGATTAGGATTCTCTCTCTCTCTGCCCCTCCCCTGCTTGTGCTCTTTCTCTCTCTCTTAAAATACATAAATAAACTTAAAAAATAAATATCTGCAAAAAATTTAAACAATGAATATTCAAATCTTCTCTAAAGGAAACTTTAAAATAATTACTGAGACACATAAAAGAAAATTATATACCAAAAAACAAAAATATACTCTGAGAAAACTCAATATTGTAAATATATTAATTATCCACATATAAATGATACATTTAATGTAATTACAATACATCACACATTTTCCTATTATTATATGTGCAAAATGATTATAAACACCATTTTTTGAATAACTGAGAAATTTTGAAACAGAAAAAAAAAAAGGGAAGGTTTTTTTGTGCCGTAATTTTAAAATACACTTGTTTTGTAAAAATGCACCTGCTTTAATAGTGTGATATGGTTCAAGAATCAATAGACCAAAATGAGGAAAGTGTTTGCAGTATATATATGGAAGAATTAAGAGGTTAGTATGTCAAGAACTTTTACAAATTATTAACAATAAAAATTAGTGCCTAAATAGAAAAATGAACAGAGAACACTAACAAATATTTACAGAAAAATGAAACTCAAGTGAGAAAGTATAATATATTGACTCTAACAATCAAGAAAATGCAAATGTATAAATTCTATGGTTAAATATAAGTGATTTTTATAGGACAAATTGTGCAAACAATTTAAATTTCTTTTAATAGCAATTTGAAAAAATCAGTTGGTATTTTTATATATACTATGTAGCCACTGAAAATCATATTGGAAGATTAATATAAGAAACTCTTAATGAAACATATTTGTTTAAAAAGAATAAGCACCATATAATAAATAATTTTATAATAAAACTATTTCCCAGGAAATAATCTAAAAATATATTGACAGCATTGTTAAATATGATTATCGATTGCTGTTTGAATTAGAGAGGATGATATTTTCCATTTCATACAAAGGAATTGATATTATTTTATTAATAGTGTTGAAAATTGGAGCAATATATTTTAAAAGTATTTTAAAGTAATGATATATAAAATTTGGCTAAAAGTGTGGTTTACTTTTTTAATTGTACTCTTTTTACTTTTCCAGGATAACACATTATTTTTGTTCCCAGAAGAAATGTTAAGTATAAAACCCAACCAACCTAAAACAGAATAAAAACTAATCTTAATTGCTAGTGTTATGTGCCTACTAATTATCAGACAGTCTTCTAGGAATTTACATGCATGCTCTCATTTAATCCTCAAAACAAATGTATTTGATAAGAATTGTTACTGCCCTATTTTATGCGTAAGAAAGTCAAGAATTAGAGAGGTTAAATAATTTGCCCCAGAAGACACCAATCATAAGTAATGGAATTGTGGTCAAAATCCCATGAGTAACTTCTTCCTACATGGTACCAAGGGCCCTTTCTCCCAAAGGATTTACCTTTAGAAATACTGAGACAGTCTTATTTAATTGACCATTTAATGTAGATTAGAAGACAGTCTTAATCTTCAATTACAGAAAGCCTCATTCATTTAGATAAACCAAAGCTCCCTTCCCCCCCCCCCCCATGTCCCCACAAATAAGGGGGGAAATTACTGGATTTTTCAGAAAATGACACTTTCATTCATTCATTAAGGTCCAGACTAACAATTCTTATATAATATATACCCTTAAGAAAATTTGTTTTGTTGAATAACACTTGGGAATGAATTTATCAATTGCCTGAAAGTCAAATGTTACTTATGTGCTTGAAATCAGCTTGTCCTCTAAGAATTTGTTACTAAACTCATTATAGGGGCACCTGGGTGGCTCAGTCAGTGAAGTTCTGACTTTTGATCTCGGCTCAAGTCATGATCTCACGATTGGTTCATGAGTTTGAGCACCACTTTGGGTTCCTCACTGACAGGGCAGAGCCTGCTTGGGATTCTGTCTCTCCCTTTCTCTGCTCCTCCCTCTGTATCTCTGTCTCTGTCTCTCAAAATAAATAAATGCACTTAAAAAAATAAACTTATCGTAATTTTGTTTGTAGAATTTACAATACTATATCTTAAAGACAGTGTGTGCTAAAAGAAATTTAATCTCAGTCTAGACTTTATATAAAATTCCAAATAGTCTGAATTACTTGAGAATGGTTTTATGAAATGTTACCTGAGATATAATAATTGACAAATGAGAATGTGTGAGTCAAAGGATGTTCTAAACATCTGTGTGCAATATAGTTCTTCTCTAAAAGATTAAGAACTGGTTTTAATATGTATGCACCAGAGAGTTCTCCTTTGTTTACTGCCCCTCCTGCACTCTATTCTTTATCCAAGCATCGTTCATCAACAATTTCAAAAGTAGATACGTATGAGTTCCTTGAGAACAAGATCTTTGTGTCTTATTTATCTTTGTATTTCAATATCTAACAATTGCTTAGCATCTAGTACTCAGTATTTTTTCACTAAATTAAATTTAGCTGATAGCAATTTCTTTAATGTCCACATCACCACCTTACCCTTTACTAATCAGCCTGAAGAGAATACTTCTCAAAAGATGTTGTTTATAATTTTTTAATGTTTAGTTATTTTTGAGAGAGAGGGCGCGCGCGCGCGAGGGAGGGGCAGGAAAGAGACACACAGAATCGCAGCAGGCTCCAGGCTCTGAGCTATCAGCACAGACCCCAAAGTGGGGCCCAAACCCATAGACTGAGAGATCATGACCTGAGCTGAAGTCGAGCCCCCAACTGGCTGAGCCACCCAGGCGCCCCAAAAGATGTTTATGAACTGTGTGGTAGAGGACAAACTTAAAACTGAGTGTGGGAATGAGGTGTAGATAAGCCATGATATCCTTCCTTCTCTTGGTTAGGAAATGGTAACATATCTAAATTCTTCTAAGATATAAGAATTTTCATAATAATTTAATACTCCATGGTTTTATTATCGTTGTATTTTAATCTGGGTTACTCAGAAACTGGAGAGAGTTTGAGATTCTGTCAAAATTATGATCAATACCAAAAAAAGGGGGTTAGAGTCTTTTCTTGTCTCTCAAAAGATTGTATATATTTTGACCTAATTTTGTACGCTCATTTATTTGAATATTGAAGGAAAGTTTTCTAAAAGATTGTTGTGATTTAGGCTTCAGAATGACTTGAATTTACATTTGAATGTATTTCTCTCTGCTTTGGGATATATTTATGTAAACATTGCTTTGTGAAAAAAAATTGGCAATGGTATGTTTATAATGAAAATAATTCATTATATTTATTGAAACCATATCTTCTGTAATGGCAACATCCTTAGGGAGGGGATGGAAGATAGTACTCATTAGATACTTTTCTTCATTTGTGAGCCAGACAGTATATTAGTTTTATTCAATTGCCATCTGCCATCCATTTTATATACAGTATGCCTAAATAACTCACTTCATATAAGGGTCTAGAAGGTAAAGGTAGACCATATTGTATTTATATTTGTAAATACTGCATGCATTAAATTACAAATATTTATGTGCCATTAAGGTTTGAATAAAGGAAATACAGAGTTGAAACAGACATGCCTTTCTTGATCAAAGCTGGGAGTTGAGGATAGTTTGGCTAGAAGTGTGGTTCATTTGTGTATACAACTGCATGTGTCATAACTATTTGAATGTGTCACTTTGATTTCATTTTCCATTTACTTTGCTCAGTACCACTTGCAAAGTAATAAAAAAGAATCACTGTATAAATCAAGTTGATTTAAAAGAGTGCACTGTTGAAATATGCATAGTGTAAACTCAATGACTCAATAGATCTAATGAGGAAACACATGTAATCAATTTTTTAAACATTTAAAGATTAATTTTTTATTATGTGAAATTATGTAATTATTACACAAAGCTAAACCAATAGATTCTTTAAACACAGTGACACATATCAGTTTCAAAATGGGAAAAACAAAATTGTTTAATTTTTAGCATTTGTATGCTTTCAATCATTTGTAGAGATGTTAGTTTTCAGTATAAAAAATTTGCTGCAAAATCCATTTCAGGGACACCATATTTTTTTTAAAAGAACGACAAGAATGAAAAATGAGTCATAATATAAAATATTCCAAAAAAAATTTTTTTTGTTCAAAAGAATCTATGTGGATTCACAAGAAAACTCTTATTCAGTTTGAACTTTTGAAAAGAAAAACCTCAAATGTTAAATGTTAATTGATGAATTACTATGAATCTGCAGAGGCAGGAATAAGGTCTTTTTAACGGATCTACTGGGATTAAGGTAGGTGTGTGTCTGTGTCTAAGTGTCTGTGTGTGTGCATGCGTGTGCACATGCATGTGAGCGTGCATGTATACAGGCAACATGGCACTTAAGAAAATCAAAGGAAATGAGCCAGAAACTTCTCACATTCTGCTGGCATCTGTGGAGTGTCGCCATATGAGAACCATATGACTGCTGGCAGATTGGCATGTCAGCTCAGGCATGTAAAACTTGACCGCACTGAGCTCAGGGTTTAGCGTTTATCACAGGAATATTGATACAATTTTAACTGTACTCTTTTTGTGCAAGGACATTTTATCCTTTCCCAATGCCTCTCATCCCAATCCTCCCTTTGAAACCACCACCAAGCAGAAATAAGGTGTGTGTGTGTGTGCGCGTGTGTGTGTGTGCACTTTTTAAAAAAAATTCAGTGGAATTTAAAATGAAAATGAACTGCGGAAAACAGCAGCTATATTTTATGTGGTAAAACTGGCTTTCCTCCCATGTGTCAGCAAGCTGACCACCATATTCTGTTACAAGTCAGAGATGAATTTTCAAGAGCAAATCACTTTAACATGATTACTATGGTAAAGCTAGAAACAGAAAGCGGCACCAAGCACCTTTCTCTAAGGGTAGAGGAGGCCTATCATGATGTGATCTATACTTTTCACAAATGGGAACTCTTGGTGAACTGAGTCTTAGTATCTTTGGGCAAAAAGAAGATGGTTTTAATTATTGACATTTGCAGCGTAAGAGCATAGTGGGTATAAAAGTAACAGATTGTATCAACTACACTGTTTAAAAAGAAATTGCCTTCCTTTGGAATAGTCTTGTCTGTTTTTTAAGTGGCTATTTTGAATAGAACATTCTATTCAGTCTTCATAGATAGGAAAGAGAGAATTGCAAGGCCATTAATCTATTTTTCATGGTCTACTAAAATCATGATATCTGTTATTAGTATGAAATGAAAATGGGGATGACAAAACTCAGGCCAAGTCCTTGACAAAACTGTTAAGTGGGCAGTCTGGCATGCTCCTGTGGATCCCCACGCCCCCTCTCTTCGGGCTGCTTCATTTCAGCACAAGAGTGCAGATAGCTTCACGCACAGGGTCTCATATCGAACATAACACTTGGTCTCTCTGCTTTTCATCTTTTGAATTTTCTCCAAAGCCTAATCACCAATGAAACCTAGGAGCACAGTTAATGCCTTGGGTGCAACTCTCAAATAATGGGGACATGGGAGTGGGTGGGTAAATGCTCCAGTCTTCCTGTCCTTAAGTGTGACAGTCTTGAGGTGCATTCTCCATGCTTCCTCACAAGGCCCCAGAAGTATTGAGCTCCAGTTACTCTGAGCAGTAACTGGTTCATTAGCATACCCTTTGTTGGCTTTTTGCCATTCCCTGTCTTATTGTCCCCACTAACTCATTACCACCTCCTGGGATCAAATTCAAATGAACTACTTGTATCCAAGACTTTATTTCAGGCTTTGCTTTTGGGAGAACCTAGCCTAAGATAGGAAGTGTGTCTTAGGTGCCCCATTCCCTTTTATATTCTCTTTAGGAGTTATGTATCACCAAATGTGATTAGCATCCCTTGACCACCGTGAGTTTGGGCTATCTTTAGTCATCCCCCCCGTTCTGGACTTTGCTGAAAATTTCACACCTTACAGAAACTTCTCTATCTTGTTTTTGCATCATTCCCTTAGGGATCCTGAATTCTCTGGATAGAATGTCCTTTAAGCATGTGCTTAAATGGTATTGATAGGCCATCTGATTTATGGCACTTGATATATCATGCTGATATTTTATCAAAGCCTTAACCCAAAGCAGTGAGTCCACTGGTAGGAATTTGGGCTCCCTCCAATTCCTGTCAAAGAGGCTGACATCAATGCTGCTGACATGGGGAACTTGCCCTGCCAACACCCTTCTGCAAGAAACAAATCCCCAAATGTGTGAGTCAAATGGGAAACCGGAGAGCATAATGAAATGCATAGTTCAAGTATCATTGTGTGAGTTATGTTTATTCAAGAAAATCTTGTTAAAGTTATTGACTAGCACACCTGATACAGGAAAACACAAATTTATGAACCTGGCTAAAGCATGTTTCTACTCACTACAAAAAATTTCTGTGCTTTACAAAACATTGCCTCTTTAATGGCACTCCTGACACCATAAATATTCAATAGGCAATTTCCTGCAATTGTTTCTCCTGCAAGGTAAGGTGTGGGGATCATCTTGTCTATTTTTTATTTCTATCATCTAACCCCTCACTTAGATCAGATACTCGGCAAACATTTGTGGAAACGAACATGTGAAATACCTAAACACTTCTGTTATTTATACAGCACTAATTACTTAGCAAATTCTGTTTAGGGTTAAGGGAGTGATCTCACAGTTAAATATAAAACAGTATTAGATGGTACTGTCAGCGGAAGATCACTCAGAAATAACTCCTGGGGGCCTGGGTGGCTCAGTCGGTTGAGCGTCCTACTTCGGCTCAGGTCATGATCTCACGGTTGGTGGGTTTGAGCCCCGTGTCAGGCTCTGTGCTAATAGCTCAGAGCCTGGAGCCCACTTTGGATTCTGTGTCTTCCTCTCTCTGCCCCTCATCTGCTCACGCACTGTCTCTGTCTCTCTCTTTCAAAAATAAATAAACATTAAAAAAAAAAGAAAGAACTCTTAAGTTTTTGAGGTAGTGTACAATAAGGACATGTCAAGCATCACATAATAGTCAGGAGCATTGGTTTGGGAGCCAGGCAGACATAGGTTTTATTTTTTTATTTTTTATTTTTATTTTTTAACATTTTATTCATTTTTGAGACAGGGAGAGACAGAGCATGAACAGGGGAGGGTCAGAGAGAGCGAGACGCAGAATCTGAAACAGGCTCCAGGCTCTGAGCTGTCAGCACAGAGCCCGACTCGGGGCTCTAACTCACGGACCACGAGACCATGACCCGAGTGGAAGTTGGACGCTCAACCTACTGAGTCACCCAGGCGCCCCAGGCAGACATAGGTTTTAATCCTGGTTCTGCCAAGTAAGAGCTGGATGATCTTGAACAATACACCCCAAATCTCCAAATCTCATCTTAAAAATGGGATAATAATACTTATTTCATAGGGGGTTTTTTGGTAAAAGTTTAATGAGATACAGCACACAAGCCCTTAGCGCCTATCTACCCTTAGTCTGTGCTCATTAATTGGTCACTACCATTATTGTTTTTACTACTGTTATTTAATTTCTCTGGCACCACACAACTGGTGAGTGATTGGGCTAGGACAAGAATCTAGCTTAATGATTTCCAAACCAGTGTTCTTTTCATTGTACAACTTTGGGTCAAAACAAATGTCTTTGAAAATACAGTCTTAGTTGATGAGACCATAGGACTTGACACATTGACATTTTTGTGAGACACAACTGTGGCCTAAAGGGTCCTCTGATTGATTTAATCCATTAAGAAACCCTTGGACTACTGGGTGAACCTTCAGGGTTCTATTTGGGGGCTCAAGTAACCAATTGTACCTTTACCTCATAATAATGAGTCACTAGTTGTCCCTTTCCTAAAGAAAGTACTACCCTAAATGATGTCCCTGAAAGACTACAAAAAGTACATTTGGCCCAGCTACTTGTGGGCCAGTGCCATGGACATTGTAGTTCATGGTGATGAGCTGATATAGAACTGTAACATGGTGGCCCTCTGTACCACTGTCTCATAATGAATCGCACAAGACTCAGCATCTGCTAACATAAGAACTAAGCTTCACTTTGCTATTTGCTGCAACTGAGAAGAGGGTAATCACTTCTCACTGTGAACGAGACTTAAAATTTTTTTAATCTGTTTTAAGGTTTGCTGTTGGCATAAAGTCTGCAGCTGGAACAGTCAAGTTCTGTTTTGACAATGACATATTAATCGAGAAATACAGGGTCAAATATTTAAAAAGTGTCTCTGGAACAGTGGGACTCAACCTGGTTGCACATTAGAATCAGATGGGGACCTATTAAAAACTCCTGAGGACCAGGTCCTACTAAGACCTATTGAATCACAATCTTTGGAGCTGAGGCCCAGGCAGGCACCTGTTGTCTTATTAAAGCACCCCATGTGTGCTGTCAGGGCTCAGAACCACTGCTTTAGGAGAAGGACTCCACTGCCTTTCCTCTCAGTGCCATTCCAAGGGACTGGAAGCTGCAGTAGTGTGACCATAGGGAGTTTCACCTCAAAGCTGACTCCGTGTTACTATAGTGCTGGCTTTGAGATTCCGATTTGTTTTGGCAGGTGAGTTTCAGCAATCAGAAAAGAATCCAGGCCAAGTGGACTTTCAATTAATTAATTAATTTTTAGAAAAGCAAACCCATCTGTATTCTCAGTGCTTAGAGCTGCAAAACACTCAGAGTTGCAAAACCTTCCGTGTGTAACAGAAATTTTGACTTGGCTTGCAGAATTATATGTACCAGAAACACACTGGAGAAAGACTGAGACTTTATTTTTTTTTTTTTTAAGATGCTGTCAAGAATAACTGTATAAATCCAAAAAGTCTTTGGAAACTTTTCCGCCCGCCCCCTTTCTCTCTGGCAAGAAGATGTTCTTTTACCTACCTGGGGTAGAAACAATAAAGACCTCTTATGAGTTCAGCTTATCCTCTTCTAAGTTATACATAATAACTGAGCCTCCCTATTTGTGCACATTCACTCACTCCTTCCCCTGAATAGCTTCAAGTCTTTCTTTATGCCTCCGGACTGATGAATCTCTGTCCACTCTCATGAAGTCCAGCAAAACAGACAGGCCTTTACTCTCCACTGACTCTAGTTGGTCTAAATCTGTGAGACACAGGCTCTTACAGCCTTCTGTATTAAAAGGATGGGTTTTGTGAGTAAACCCATTCAAAAAGATCAAGATACCTCCTTTTGGAAGAAAGATGAAGTCATATTGCAACAAAAATCTGCTTCTAAAGAAGCTATTTCTAAAAAATCTGTTCAATATGTATCAAAGAATCAAATTACACCCATCTGGAGAGACGCATGTGAAAAAAAAACTGCATTAAACAGCAAACCACATCTATAGCGCTTCTTGCAGCAAACAAAGAAATGCTGGGTGTATCAACAGGCAGGGTCTCTTTTGATTAGAAAGTGCTTACAAAAAGAGGACAAATCAAGCTCAGCCTTTCTGGTTCTTTTCATAAGGTGAGGATGGTGGAGGTGGGGGGCGGGTGGACAGCTGCACATTCTAAGTAATTCATACAGGAAAAAAAATCATTTTCAGCGGCCTGTGGATGGCTTTGAGTGAGAGCAGATTTCCATGCAGAAATGATCTATGGGCCAGGGATTACACCCCTTTTTGCTCACACAAGGACTGATTGCATGGCTCACAGCTGGAGCTAATCCAGATATCTGTTTAATTAAATAGGAGCTGTCATTCTGTTGCATTACATCAAAGCCCAGGAAGGTGACCCGGAGGTGAGATGGCAAATGTAAATTTTTAGTCCTTGGTTTCTTATAGAGTGAAGGGATAAAAATTCTGTTTTTTAGCAGGGTTTGTATATAGAAATATAATTGAGACATCTGTGACTGTTTCAATTTCCCATCAGGACCATCCTTCCTCAAATCATATATTTTTCTGGAGCAGGATGTTTTGGTAGGGTAAATTTTAAAAGATATCCGTGAAACAATACTTTCCTTCGAGAAAAGTCCACTGAGTGCCTCCTATAGAAACGGCATTTCAGGGAACATAATGGGCCCAGCCAAGAATAAGATTTGCTTAAAAAGCATACTGTAAGGGCACTGTTTACATGACTGAATAATTTTGGGAACCAGAATGTTTATTATACTTGCTGTTTGGAGTTCAGATATTTATCAGAACCAGTACTTGAATGAATGTGTTTATATTCAAATTCAAACAAAGATGAGTTCATAAAGAGAATGGAATCAACATTTTCAAATAAGGACTATATACAATTTAATAACTCAGCTTTAAAATGGTATATGCACATGTTATGTCAAACAAACTTCTTTTTTAAAAATTTTTTTTTTTCAACGTTTTTTATTTATTTTTGGGACAGAGAGAGACAGAGCATGAACGGGGGAGGGGCAGAGAGAGAGGGAGACACAGAATCGGAAACAGGCTCCAGGCTCCGAGCCATCAGCCCAGAGCCTGACGCGGGGCTCGAACTCACGGACCGCGAGATCGTGACCTGGCTGAAGTCGGACGCTTAACCGACTGCGCCACCCAGGCGCCCCAAACAAACTTCTATAAATATGATTCTGATATTAACTGTCTTCCCACTAAGTGATTATAAAAACCCTTCCCCAGGTGTGGCTAAGATACCTTTCTGTTAGAGAAATTTCTCTAAGAGGCTTTCCAGCCCTTTTGTTGTCCACGTTCACTGATCTCCATGCCATATGTACTCTGTCCCATTTGTAACGGGATAATCACTTCCATATAACAGGGTCTTTATTATTAACTTGAGAAAATTCTCAGACTCAGCCTGCATTTGCTCAAATTTCTGAGTCTTCATGAACTCTAATAACAAGTGGATTTGTGCAATGATTGTGATTTCCTTTCCTTTAACGTACTCTGCAAAATGGCCTCTCCACTGGATTGTCCCACCTGAGGGTCTCTTTGTTTGCATAACACTGCAGCTATTAGCTTTCTTTCTCCCCTCTAATCTGAAAGCTGTAATCACTACTACACTTTAACAATGAATAGAATTTTTTCTTTCCTGGTTCAAATGGTGAAAAGAAAACACAAAACCCAGGTTATATCACCCATAGCTTGGTGACACCATTACCTGCTACCTATCTTCCAGAGTAGTTGAGAGTGTGAATTCTGAACCCACAGATCTGGGTTCATTTCCAGGCCCACCCACCTGTGTGACTTTGGGCAAGTCCCTTAACCTCTTTGAGCCTCAATTTCTCCATTTCTAAAATAAGGGTGATAATAGCTGCAATGCCAGGGAAGAAAGGGATTAACAGTAGGTATGTAACTCAATTTCTCCTTCCTTCAGAGATGCCTCAGGCAATCCATACCTAACCATATAAAACATACAAATGGTTTTTTATAATTCAAAGACAACAGGAGGAGCCGTTAGCAGCTACTCTCTTCTGAGTTCTTATCTAAGAAGGCTTTGGGAAGGGTATACCTGATCTGTGTAGATTTCTTATCATGAATTGATCTGTATGTAGATTGTAGATTTATGAATCACAGTTCTACTGGAGAATAAAAATTGGAAACTAACATGGACTATGTAGTTAACATGAAGCTAAGTGAGTAAGGAGATATAAAAATGGGGATATTTTGAAAACATGCAGCTTCCATGGGCTGACTTCTACTTCACACATGGTAATTATCTGTTAATTCATAACCAAAGTGTGTCTCAGTCCAGAAATAGGAAGTTCCATCCCATAGTTCAGGGGCTCCAGATACTGGTGCTGTATCAGATAGTTGGCCTTTCTCATCTCTTTCACTGGTGGTTGTTAGTAAAGCTCAGTGTTGGAGAAGGCTTGTATTTGATGTGATTTTGTTTGGGTCTGTGCATTTCCTCATAGAATTATTGCAAGGAGTAAATGAATTAATATATGAAAAGCTCTTAGAATGGTGTCTAGCAGGGCACTTGGGTGCCTCGGTCAGTTGAGTGTCCAACTTTGGCTCGGGTCATGATCTTGTAGTTTGTGAGTTCGGGCCCCACATCAGGTTCACTGCTGTCAGCTGGCTTCAGATCCTCTGTCCCCCTCTCTCTGCCCCTCCCCCACTTGCACACGTTCCAAAATAAATAAATATTAAAAAAAAAAGAATGGTGTGTAGCACAAATGTGCTATGCAAGTGTTAGCTATTATCAGTATTATAATTTAATTATTTCATAAACAATATTGTACAGGCTACTCTAGGTGCTGGGTGTGAGTGTTAGAGATGCAAATGTTCTCTCTCCACAAGTAACTTAAGTTAAGGAGAAAGGCATCTAGAACAACAACGACACAGGTAAGCACAAGCTTCCGTATTATTTCTGCACTGTCTTAATTTGAATTCTCTCTGGAGCAGACCCGGAGACAAAGAAGTGACTGTAAGTGGCTTATTTTGAAGACAAAGAAGGGAATGTAAGTAGCTTATTTTGGAGGACATAGTAGGAAACAGCAGAAGGGGAGTGAAGTGAGACAGGGAAAGCAAAAGCAGCCAATAATGGGTGAGTTAACAAATTTCCATTGTGAATAATTGGGACTTATTCCCACTGGGCAACTCTTGGAGCCAGTGCAGAACATGAGCCTTACAGTGACACCAACCACAGAAGGAGGAAACTGGTATATGTATATACAACCTTCTATCAGTCGTTGGTTGAAGGAGGAGTTAATTGTCTAGTACTTCAGCCTTCCCAGGCAGGGCAGCTTGAGTGCAGAGAAGGCCCTCAGGCAAAGAGGCACGGAAGCTGACAGCTGGCAGTTGGCCAGTTCAACTACAACTAGAAGGCTGGAAGGGATACACACAGGCGATGGACCAAGGCTGCTGTGCTCCATGAATGCTAGCATTGTATTCTAGAAAATAGGAGGAGAATACTCATTTAAAAAGCTTAAGACCTGATTAAAACAAGAATAAGGAGTATAAGAGAGTATACTCTCTTATAAGAGAGCATATATGAAAATTCGTACAAATGATTATCTCTAGCAACCAAATAAAAATGTTGCATTAAATAAAGGCAATGTAACTACTATTAGCATGATTGGTAATTCTGTACTCAGTAATATTACTTTCTACTCACAGGTACCATTGAGTGGGAACTATTCAAATCTTCATCTATGGTCTCAGTAAACTGTTCATTTTTAGCTTATTATTACTTTATTATCAGTTATATACTCAGTTATTTACCCTTGCATCTGGTCTCCCATCCAAATGTTGAAAGCATTTCTGAGTTTATGACCTAGGGGTTGTCCCTTTCTTCGGGGAGGGATCCATTTTATGCCCTTGGGAGCTACTTCCTGTATCCCGAATCTCATTTCTTGAAACCACAGGTCATTTCCCCTATGTTCCATCTCCCGGATCCCATCTCAGCACTAGTACCCATGTTGCAGCTTCATACATCCCAGACTCCACTGAAGAACTGTTCCACCATGAGCTTCATCTTTTCTCATGTGGGTTCATCTTTTCCAATACATCACCACAAAAATATCTTCTTCCTTACCCCCAGTTTACGTCCTTCTCCTATGCCAAATACCACTTTTAAGTGTTTATAATTATCCAAAATGGAGCCTGATTTTACAAATAACTTCCATCAAGCACTATGTGTTGTGGAGAACAAACTGCTGCTTAAAATAAATTTTAAAAAGCTCTGCTTTCATAAAGCTTAACATTTATTGGAGAGATAGTTCCTGAACAAGCCATCACAAAATTAATCTATATGTGAAAGCTGTAGTAAATGCTATGATGTAATCAGCTATGGGAGCAAGTAATGTCATAGTCTAACCCCTGTCTGATTATGTGTGTGTATGGGTATGTGAAGTTGTCAGGATTCTTGGAAAACATCCCTGACATTTGATCTGTGATCTGAAGGATGAATGGGTTTTAATTCTCTCCCAGGCAAGCACACCCCATACAGAGAGAGAAAATGTGTGCATGGTTCCTAGGGTGGAAGAGAGCCTGACCTCTGGGAGGAACTGCAAGGCTGACATGGCTGGAGCTTAGAGGGCAAGTGCAGTGGTAGGAGGTAAGGCTCTAGGGGTGGGCAGAGACTAGATCAGGTTGAGAACTATGGGTGTCTGTCTTTATCCAAAGACCAGTGAAAGCCATCAAAGAATTTTAAAAGAAGAGGTGGTCTGATAGGAATTTTGTTTTAAAATGAGTGCTCCTGTATTGAGAATGGACTGGAGGAGTACAAGAGAAAAACACTGACAAAGTTTGCTGCAAAAATCCATGTGAGAGATGGTAGTATCTTCGACATGGATGTGTTCCGGAGATATTCAGGAGATTAAGCCCACAGGAATGAAGGCATCTTAAACACCGAAATACATTCAGAATAAAAATCTTAATGGTTTCGTACTTTATGATATAAACTGTCACATGTTTTATTTATCAAATTCAATAAAAAATGAGAACCCCAGAAGCCTGTTGACAAGAAGCTTATTATTGCACTCTTGGATTTACCTGGATCGCTGAAAAACCCCAGGCCTCACACAGGCCCAAAAGGAGGTACATTAGTCAGCCACATTCGAATGGGGGATTTGATGTTGCCATGGCCATCTTAGCTTCACATTGCACCCAACGTGCTCTCTGACAAATCCAGTCCTGCTAGTTCTTGCTTGAGGGAGTCTTTGGGAGTCCATTCCTCTCTACTAAGCTTGGTCACTTGGACCCCATCACTCTCAATGCCTGGAACTTTCAGGTATATGTACTCCCATTCTCCTCCAAAGTTCTGCCAATTAAAACCTGCTTGGCCTGAGTGAATTTAGGCATCTGTCCTTTGAGGAGCAAGCGAACACTAACCCTTTTGCCAAATCCTGGCAGCCGCCCAGGGAGTTGGCTGCCTTCCTTTATCAATCCACAAAACACAAAAGGCTCATTCAGTAACTTCCTTCTACGAAAAGCTTGATTTCCTTTCAGGAAGCCTCCAGTCATTAAAAATATATAAAAACATTAAAAGGCTGTTTACTTTACATCTTATGTCTTCCCAAACATCCACATTTCTACCTCTGCTTCCCTCAAAATCAGAAATATGAATTTCCTTACTTTTCAGCAGAAGTAATGCAAAACAAACCATAATTTAATTCTCAGGTCCCTGAGAATCTGACAGATCATATTTATGTTCAGACTTCATGTGGTTGTGGTTGAAGAGTTAATATGTATAACTAAAATTTCTATGGAGTCCAGAGGAAGGAGCAATGGACTGCCTTCAGGTGAGGGGCGGTGTCAGGGGACTAAGGATAACTTGCAAAAGAATAGAATTTGAGTTTGACCTGGAGGGCTGAATAAGAGGTTGCCATAAGCAAATGAAGGGGCAAAATAAGCAAGCAGAGGTAACAAATTATAGAAAGGTATTGAGAAATAGTGAGTAATCTCCTATGGCAAGAACACAAGATGATGTGTGACAGGCATGCAGAATGTCAGAAGATGATTCTCAAAAGGGACGTAGCAACCATATTGTGGAGGGCTTTTTCATGGTATCTTTAAGAGTTCAGACTTTTTTTCATTAGACAACGGGAAAATATTACAATTATTTTTGTGTTTATGTTTTAATGAGAGACAAAATCAGATTTGCACTTTAAGGAGTTGATTCTAGGAGAACTTGCAGGATAAATTGGAAGCGAGCCACACCTGAGTCAAAGAAACCCACTAGGAGCTATTGCAGTTGTCCTAAAGAAACATTTATTTAGCATCTCCTGTATACCAGAAACTCTACTAACTGTTTAGCCATACGCAGGAAAGCATAGTGATTGTGGGTTCAGTTGTGGAGTGTCTCTAGAGCCAGTCTGGCTAGATTCAAATCCTGACTCCTTCTTTACTAGTCTGGTGAATATGCAAGTTACTTGCCACAGTTTTCTTTGTCTCTAAAGTGGTGATAATAATATACATATATTGGGACTATTGTAAAGATTAAATATTAGATTACATCTAAAGCACTGGATATATGGTACTTGTTTTTATCTTTTATCCAAGTAGCAAGACTTGAGGTGAAAATTATTATTCTGACTTTATAGATGAGGAAACTGAATCTCAAACCAGTTATGCAGTTCACTCAAGTCTCAGAAAGAGTAAGGAAGAGATGGAGCTGGAACTTGAGCCTAGTTCTCTTTGATTCCAAAGTGCATGATGTTTTCCTGTTACTCTCTCTTTTTAAGGAATCCATGCAAGGCAACAGTCTGGGAATGGGAAGAGGCTAATGAATTTAAGTGACATTTTGAGGTTAGAATCTGCAGGAAGAGTAACGGCTTCTGTGGTTACTCAAATAATGAAAAGGAGAAACTCAAAGCTCAAGAGACCTTTTGGCAGCAAAACATGTTCTTTCTCAACTCCAGGCTGGAGTAATTCCATACATAGACTAGGCTGGATATAAAAGGGGCCATGTTATTAGTCTCTGATGCACTTTGTCAACCTTTGGATTTACATAGCGGTCAGTGATGATATGATTACAGGGTAAAGTACATGCCCTTAGAAAGCACAATACATTGTCCATCATGCTCAGGCTTCAAGCTAATGGAGGCTGTGCCAAATACATTCCTGAGCCTAGAACTATAGGATCAGAACAGGGTCTGTTTCCAGATTATTCCAAGAATCATGCTAGCAAGCTCACTTACAACACTTATCCACTTGATTTCAACAAAATGAAATATTTATGAGTTTCAGAACTGGGAAAATTATGGAGTTAATATTCTTGAACAGGGTGTTTTTCATTGCTCCTTAAAAGGGCATATTGTAATTAATGCCACAGTCACAATGTGCCCAAGACCAGCTGACAAGGTCGAGTTAGTAGACATTTGCACACTGAAAGTTGCCAGTAGAGGTCGCTATAGTTAACATAAGTCATCACCCATTAAGATCTAGTTCTAAGCTTTGCATATTCAAAAGTTTAATGGTATCAATTTGTCAGGTTATAGGAAATAGACTCTTGCTAACCAAAATCACAAGAAATTACACGCTAAAATTTACAGTTTGCAACAGATACCAACTTAGGTGATAAATAATACCCCAAACATATCTTCTAAGTAGGTAGCTACAGTTAGGAGATCAAATTACAAATCTAAACATTGTTTCATAATCCTAGAGTTAGGGACAAATGTGTCGGTTGTCTTGGGGTATATTTTTTTCTAGATAAATTACTCTTTTTCATTCTAAGGGTGCTCTACTTCTGCCCTAGACTATGCTGAAATCGTGAAGCTTTTGCCTAACAGCAGTTGGGTTAGAAGGAAATACAGTAGTACCAATGAGAAATAGCTTGAAATAAGAGTCTACACTTGGGGAAGAAAATGAAGGGCAGATTTGAGTGGTATTTAAGGGTAGGCAATAGCATACAGAGATGGATTACATGTGGGAGGTGAGGCTGATTTTTAGATTTCTTGCTTTGGACATGTCAAGTCAGGGCTAACTATGAGCGATCTACCTGGAGGGAACCAGAAAGTGTCTTCTTAGAAGAGATTTAGGCTAGAGAGGCAGATTTGGAAATAATTACTATACCCATTTTTCTGTCTGGGGTTGGAATTTCCCAGGAAATTATGTGTATAATGGGAGGAGGAGAAGATAATGTGTAGAACTTGATGGCACACATTTAAGAGGCAGATGGAGGAAGAGGAACCCATAAAGGAAACTGAGAAAAGGGTGGCCAGAGAGACAGAAGAAAAATCAGGAAGAAATAATGCCACATAAAATGAATCAGAAAGAATTTTCACTAAAGGAAGAGTTTTCTTTAAAAACTCTTCAAAAAGTTTTTTTTTTTTTGAGGTCACATACCACAATGTGGCCAAATAAGAAGAGAACCCAGAGAAATGTCTATTGTATGTAACAACCAGGAAATCCTCAGTTGTTTTTTGAGTGGTGAGACCAAAAGTCACATGGTAATTAGTAGAAAGGTGAGTGGAGTAAAGAAGTCAAGGTAGTAATTTTTAGGCTAGTTTTTCAAGAAGGTTGGTGGTGAAAGTAAGAAATTTAGGCTATTAGTTTGGGGGTTGCACAATGGGCTTTATAGGGTGGTGAAGTTTGAGCATATTTGTTTGCTGATTAAAAAAAATGTTAGCAGGGAGAAAAATGTGGAATACACAGACGGGAAAGAACATAACTGATAGAATAAGAAGCAATCCTTATCTCATCATTTTTTAGAATGTACTTTTTCTAAAAGAGAATTGCCATCTTATATTTGGTATTGAGCATATGATTTTCTATTTCTGAGAGTTACATTTGCAGATTCATCAAATTCTACAAAACTGGGCTTCTGACTGGCCCCCCTAATGCATCTTATTGACTGTGCTCTAGGTAAGGAGTAATGTTTACTGAAAGAAAATTTCTGTTCCAACTAAATGACCTGTTGAGTGAGCATCAGGTTAGGGGTAATATTCACAGAGACAGGACCTATGAGTGATATTAACCACTAACCTGTAAATTATTGCTCATTATTTTACAATTTTTTTGGATGCATTTACAACAGGTAACAGACAAGAATTCCTGCCCCCGCCCCTGAAATTTACATTCTCATCTGAATACTATTATTGTGTGTGTGGGGGGGAACTTGTTTTGATATGTAGAATGCACAATATGCTGGTTTTCTGCAATAACTTCTTTTTCAATATTTCCAAAAGTGATTAAATATTATAAATAATAGAAAATATGCATTTCCTTTCTCAAATATGTGGTCAATCAGATGGGAAGATTTTTTGCTGACATGCTTGTGTGTGACAATGGATAGAAGACAGTTGGAAAGGAAATTATTTGGAAAGATAATGAAGAGCTAGATGGAGAAATCATGCCATGCCTTTGAGAAATAGAAAACTTAGTAGCATGGAAATGGTTTACTTGAACACTACCTTTAATATTTTTTCAAGTTCATCCATTCAATGTTTTTATGATTTACATTTTTAAATGTTCATTTATTTTTGAGAGAGAGAGCAAGCAAGCGAGTGAGAGAGAGAGAGAGAGAGAGAGCATAGAGGGGGAGGGGCAAAGAGAGAGGGAGACATAGAATCAGAAGCAGGCTCCAGCTGTCAGCACAGAGACTGATGTGGTGCTGGAACTCTCAAGAGCTGAGATCATGACCTGAGCTGAAGTCAGACGCCTAACCGACTGAGCCACCCAGGTGCCCCTATGATTTATGTTTTTAAATTTGTGCTGAATCTTTGGTTAAATCCAAGAAGTATTAGACTCTAAGGGAGTATTTATGACTACAGATAATATTAAAATTACCTTTTCATCAAAGAATAAAAGCACTGAGGTGATAATTAGAACATCTTATTTAAGCAATAATGATGCTTCTTTAATATGGTTGTTTGCTTTGTTGAAATTCTACCTCTTTTAACCCACCTAAAAGATGTTATAATGACATTTTCTTCACATTTGCAAACCACTCACGTTTTGAAAAAAATAGCATCATAAAAATGTTTGTTACTTCATTGGAAGGAAAGTGTTTTGTGCACACCAAAATAGACGTTCCGTAATGAGAAAGACCTGGAATGTGAAACACCTATGTAGTTTAGACTGGAAGGGCACTGGCCAGGGAAATAGTGTAAAACACCATGCTTAGCAAAGTCTTCTGATGTATTGTGGGACTTCAAAAAATTTAAAAAAGCAAATGAGGATAATTCCCAAATTCCCAGTAACTCTATCGTATTTTCACACCCAGAATCTTCTAAACTATACAAGAATTTAGGAGTACATTTAGAAAGGAAAATACAAGTCAAGTGTATTTCTGTCACGTCTGTTCATACTTATTGATTCTGGCCAAGATCTTTTCTCTCTTAAGAAAGTTAAAAGGCTTGAAAAGTTAAAATTTTGTTTCATTTTCAAGAAAAAAACCCAAAAAGTCACACAAACCTGGCCCTACTTTGTGAAAAGAGGTAACTGCTATCTATTCTTATTGAATAGATGGTTGATCAGAGGTTGGTCTATTTAATTGAACAGATTAACAAACATTAACTAAAGGGTAATGCTTATCATCTGTCTAGTTTAGCACTAAATAATGTACCAAAAATGACCTTTAAAAACAAACTGCGGCGCCTGGGTGGCTCAGTCGGTTAAGCGGCCGACTTCGGCTCAGGTCATGATCTCCTGGTCCATGAGTTCAAGCCCCGCGTCGGGCTCTGTGCTGACAGCTCAGAGCCTGGAGCCTGTTTCAGATTCTGTGTCTCCCTCTCTCTGACCCTCCCCCGTTCATGCTCTGTCTCTCTCTGTCTCAAAAATAAATAAACGTTAAAAAAAAAAAACCAAAAAAACAAAAAACCAAACTGGCCACCTATCCATTCGGCTGCCTGCAAGATTATATTTGGCTTCATGGAAACAACATGTGCTGTTAGAAGAGCCCATGGAGGTCACTCCAAGAAGTAGAGCAGGAGAGAAACCATGGCTTACCTAGGAAGAGCCAGGTACTTCGTCATTTTAATAGCTCACTAATTCCCAAAACTTTCAACACTTATGGCCTTGAAGCTTAATCACTCTCATTTATCTTTCTAATAAATGATGCCCCAGCTCAGTAAGGCTAGAGATTTCCCCATGGTAAGTCAATAAATGAATTTGGGGGCATGACTACATTGGAGCACCAAATTTGCGCATGACTTAGATCACCCTGGCTTAGAGATCACTGCACTTGTCAAATGATTGCCACCCTTTCAGTTGATGTCTCACTAGAGGTGGTACGACTACGTGTTCTGATACAATGTGATTTCAGTGCTTAAATAAACACATAAAGAAATGAATAAAATGAACCAATCAATGAAATAATTCTGAGAATGAGAGGTACAGACAGGTTTGGTTTTAGCTATTTCCCCTGAAGTTTAATGGAAACAAATAAAAAAACTGAAAAGAACTAGTAGTTAATAGAGATCCTAAAATCAAAAGTGGATTAAGTGAAATGAGTTTTAAAAGATTATGTAGATCAATGATCAGCTCAAGCCACAGGGGGAAAAAAACCCAAGGGACAAGATTTACTGTGCTTGGAAATATAACCTGGTGCTGCAGAATATGAAAATAGTCACTTTGTAAACTAATGTGATGCCCTACTCTTAAGAACTATTGGTTTATTAAAATGACAATAAAATACTAAAATGTTTATTAAAATTGAACCCACATTGCAGACATCTTCTGCACAGATAATCAAGTTTTCTTTTTCTTCTTTTCTTGTAAATTTTTAAATGTCTTTATTTATTTTTGAGAGAGAGAGAGAGAGAGAGAGAGACAGAGAGAGTGAGCAGGGGAGGGGCAGAGAGAGAGAGGGAGACACAGAATCCGAAGCAGGCTCCAGGCTCTGAGCTGTCAGCACAGAGCCCGCCTCGGGCTCAGAAACTGTGAGACCATGACCTGAGCCGAAGTCAGATGCTTACCCCCACCCAGGCACCCTTCAAGTTTTCTTCTTCATGTTTCTATTTTTAGTCACTAGAGGAAAGACACACATTTACATATGGTGAGCATTAATCTGAAGTGGTCTGTTAGCTTTTGTGAAGTCCTCTCATTAAATTCCTTGGACGGAATCCTATCCAGCTTATCTTACCAAATCTGAAGTTTATTCAGGTGTTGAGATTAAAGAATTTCAAAAGCAAGTAAATACCCTCAAGAGCTGTCATTAAAACATGAGAACCAGCCAGAAGCCTCATGTGTTCCATGCGGAGGTTGGAGGAGAAAAATAGTAAACAAAGGTTGAAAAGTGAGAAGTATGAAAAACACAATGAGAAAGACTGTCCCACAAAGGCCCACCAGAGAATGGTGCTTGGTAGCATTTTTGCTGAGCTCTGAAAACCCAAATTCTAGCAGAGCCTAGCATATTTTGGTGATGACTAATAATAGTTACATTTATTAGACATTTTCTCTATCGAGCATTTTTTCTAAGAACTTTGTGTGTATTGACTTACTTTTATCTTTATAAAAACTATTACATAGAAACTTATTATCCCCACCTTACAGATGAAAAGATTGAGGGAGAGGGTTGCAAAGTCAACTGTCCAAGGCAGTGCAACCAGTAAGGGATTAGTAATGAAGAATAGGTGGTGGCCAGTATATAGTAATTCACTGAGAGGGAAGGTTTTCTGTGCAGCAACTGATGGTGAAAAGTGTGGCACTGCTTTTGTCTGAAGTTTGTAGCTGGGCATATGAGGGTTTTGTCCAAAATCTTTCAATTTAATTCCATAATATTTACTATGCACCTACTATCTGTAAGGAACACTAAGTATAGAGGACACGAAGATGAATCATTTGATACACTCTACTTTTAGAGCTCAAAGTTTCAGTTTTTGAGTAAATCAACTAGGAGCCTCTGACAAATGAGAAGTAACCATAAGGATAAGAACAACAATAGCTGCCATTTACTGAGTACCTGCTATGATCAAGGCATTATGCTTGGTACTTAACATAATTTATTTCATGTGGTCTTCATAGCAATGTTTTCGTATATGGTCTAGATAAAACAGTTCCTGGTTTACAGATGAGGAAATAAGACTCAGGTAGGTTGAAGTAACTTGGGTCAACCCCACAGAGGTAGTAAATGACTGAGCCAGAATTTGAACACCAGGCAGGATACAAATGGATCTTGAGAGCTTGTGAGGAAGTTCTAGCAGAGGAGTGAAGCTATTCTCGTGCCCGTGACCAAATGATCCTTATTTGTTTGAAAATTCCATACTCTTTTTTAAAAACATTTTTTTAATGTTTATTTATTTTTGAGAGAGAGAGGGAGAGCGTGAGCAGGCGAGGGGCAGAGAGAGAGGCAGGGACAGAATCCAAACCAGGCTCTGCACTTAGAGCAGAGAGACCCATATGGGGCTCTACCTCATGAATTGTGAGATTATGACCTGAGCTGAAGTCTCCCAGTTAAGCCTGCTGAGGCAACCCAAGCGCCCCTCCATACATACTCTTAATGGAGTGGGCAACTCCCAAAAGAAAGCATGTAGCCCTTTTGGAAAAAAGGAGACATTCACTTTGATATCATATCAGCCAAGTAACAGGCATGCAAGATTTGTTACTTGTATATACTGGCGGTCTACAATAGAGAAAATGAAACATCCCAGACACAAATTCAGTGATAAGCTAGTATTGCATAAGTGTCAGGGCCTTGCTCTTCTACGGGCCCCTTTCTAGGCTCTGAGGGGCCCCCAGCAGTTTGTTCCTGAGGTCATGTGATATGTTTTTGTAAACTTTGCCAAAGCAAGCCGGGTTAAGAGCCTTAACACAATCTGTTAAGACCACTGTC
The DNA here is from genome assembly GCF_046562875.1 of Panthera onca. Taxonomy (NCBI): domain Eukaryota; kingdom Metazoa; phylum Chordata; class Mammalia; order Carnivora; family Felidae; genus Panthera; species Panthera onca. The sequence goes on along the minus strand of NC_138356.1, from coordinate 16,015,342 downwards.
TCTTTCACTGCAATTTCTCCTCCTGGACTTCCCCTTCTGCTTTGTAGCCGGAAGGGCCACAGAAATCTGAGGGATAGAGCTAAAGAGGGGTTGAATTAGAAATGCTTTTGAGGGGTGCCTGGGTGGCTTGGTCGGTTAAGCCTCCGACTTCGGCTCAGGTCATGATCTCGCGGTCCGTGAGTTCGAGCCCCGCGTCGGGCTCTGTGCTGACCGCTCAGAGCCTGGAGCCTGTTTCAGATTCTGTGTCTCCCTCTCTCTGACCCTCCCCCGTTCATGCTCTGTCTCTCTCTGTCTCAAAAGTAAATAAACGTTAAAAAAAAAAAATGAAATGCTTTTAAGTTGGATTTAGTGGAATATATTTACATTTTATTTATTTATTTATTTATTTATTTATTTATTTATTATTTCTAATTAAAGGGGCATCTGGGTGGCTCAGTCGGTTAAGTGTCTGATTTTGGCTGAGGTCATGATCTCCTGGTCTGTGGGTTTGGGCCCCACCTTGGGCTCTGTGCTGACAGCTCAGAGCCTGGAGCCTGCTTCCCGTTCAGTGTCTCCCTCTCTCTCAGCCCCTCCCCTATTCATGCTCTTTCTCTCAAAAATAAATAAACATCAAAAAATATATATATAAATATATAAACAAATAAAATAAAGCTTAAATTATTCCTACCTGTGTTATTATAGGAAGAACTTCCCAGGACATACATTCCTGTGCCAAATCATGTGGTGTTGTGGTATGAATGTGCAGGCCCATTAAGATATAAATGTGTTGAGGACAACACAAATGTGGGTCACGACAGATGAATAAAACTTGAAATACATAGAACAAGGAGATAGTCTGTGAGGAACACAAATATCAGACGTGTGAATTTGTAAGTGGAGTATTTATTCTTCACTATTGCCTGTCAAAACTAGAATTTTCTTTTCTAATAGGAATATGCTCAAAATTCAGTGATTACAACTATGAACATGCCATACATTCTGTCCTTTTTAATGGGGGAATCATTTGAAGTGTAATTTAACAGAAATTCTGTAAAAAAAAAAAAAAAAGAAGGGCAAAAACCTGAAGCAGTACTGTAAATGGTATGTTGCGTATGAAGTTGCATGTTTGATTCACCCCAAATATCAATAATAAAACACATTTGATCAATCATACTGGAAAGACTGACTTATTTCTGTTCTTTCTGTGGAAAATAATATAAAATTGCTACTGTATGAAGAGTTAATCAAAGAGTATGCATCTAAAAATAAAGGAAAATGATGTTTTAGAGGTCTAATGTAGTAAGTATATGATATATTAATGTAAATATTATATAGTTTTTATGTGTAAATGATATAACAAACAATTATAATATAAAAAATAACATATTTTAATAAAATAAACATTTAATTATTTTTCTGGATGTTGTGAAGCTTACAATATCTGGCAACTTAAAAATATGATTATAAATTATTTAAATTTATTACTTTTTATTAATTTTCTAATTCTAAAATATTCAATTATTAATTCACTTATTTAATTTTTAGATACTATTCACATACCATAAAATTGGCTATTTTAGGCATTTTAAGGTGTAGGATTCAGTGATGTTTAGAATGTCTGCAATGCTGTGAAATCATCTCCACTAGCTAATTCTGGAATATTCCCTTCACCCGAAAAAGAAACCCTCTATTTCCGAGTTCTTCCTCCTTGATCCCCTGGAAATCTACTTTGTGTCACTAGGCATTTGCCTGTTCTAGGTATTTCCTATAATTAGAATCATATAATATGTGGTCTTTTGTGTCTGACGTCTTTTATTTAGCATAATGTTTTAAAGGTTCATACATACTGTGGCATGTATCAATACTTTATTCCTTTTCATGGCTAAATAATAGTTTATTGCATAGCTGTAGTACATGTTGCTTATTCATTCATCAACTGATAGATGTTTGAGTTTTGCCATGTTTTAGCTATTATGAATAATAGTGTTATGAATAATTGGTTTATAAGTTTTTGTGTGAATATATGTTTTCACTTGTCTGGAGTGTATACCTAGGAGTCCAGTTAGTCATATGGTAACTCTATGTCAAACTTTTTAAGAAACAGTAAAACTGTTTCCACAGTGTCTGCAACATTTTACAGTCCACCCAAAGTGTTTGAGGGTTCAAATTTCTTCACGTCCTTGGCAACACTTGCTATTTTCCATTAAAAAAAAAGGATAGCCATCTTGTGAGTATGAAATGGTAACTTGTTGTTTCAATTTGCATTTCCCTAATGTCTAATGATATCTAGGGTCTTTTCAGGTGGTTATTTGACATTTGTATATATTCTTTGGCAAAATTAGGTTTAATCAAATTCACCTTTGTTCCCTTCAAAAGTTTTATAGTTTTAGCTCTTAGTATAGGTCCGTGATACATTTTGGAGTTAATTTTTGTATACAGTATGAGGTAGGGGTCCACAATCATTCTTCTGCATGTGGATATCCAATTGTCCCAGTACCATTTGTTGAAAAGATTATTCTTTCCCTATTCAATGGCTTTACATCTTTGAATTTACATAGTTGTAGGGGACTATTTCAGCTCTCAATTATACTCCATTGATCTATATGTCCATTTTCATGCCAGTATCACACTGTTTTGATAATTGTAGCTTTGTAGTAAATTTTGAAATTGGAACGAGTGAGTCCTCCAACTTTATCCTTTTTTACAATTTTGTTTTCCCTATTAAATATATATTGTACTTACTGACTACTGTAGTACTATAATAGTATAGCTTTTCTAACTTTGTGAGTTTTTTGCAATATTATTTAGGTTACTATGTGTCCCTTCTATTTCCGTTCTAATTTTAAGATAAGTTTCTCAATTCCTATCAAAAGTCAGCTGGCATTTTGACAGGGATTATGTTAAATCTGTACATCAATTTGAGGGAATACTGCCATCTTAACAATATTAAGTGTTCCAATCCATGAACGTAAGATGGCTTTCAATTTATTTAGGTCTTCTTTAATTTCTTTCAACGTTTTATGGTTTTCATTGTATGAGACTTGCACTTCCGTTGGTTAAATATTTCTAAGTATTTTATTCTTTTTGATGCTTCATAAATAGAATTGTTTTCCTTAATTTCATTTTTTGAGTTGTTCATTGCAAATGCATAGAAATACAACTGATTTATCAATATTAATTTATGTATTTCAACTTTTCTGAACTGATTTATTAGCTCTAATAAGTGTGTGTGTGTGTGTGTGTGTGTGTGTGTGTATGCTTTAGAGTTTTGTAAATACCATCATGTCAGCTGCAAATAGAAATTATTTTACTTTTCCTTTCCAATCTGGATACTTTTTTATTTCATTTGTTAACTAATTTCTCTGTCAAAAACTCCTGGCACAATGTTGAACAGAAGTGGCAAGAGTAGACACCCTAATCTTTTTTCTGTTCTTAATGTGGGGCATTTTCATTCCTTCGTAATTAAGAATGATGTTAGTTGTGGTGCACTTTTTCAGGTCAAGAAAGTTCCTTTCTATTCCTACTTGATAGAATGTTTTTACAAAAAAGAGTGTCTGATTTTGTCAAGTCTATTTTCTGCAGCATTTGAGATGATCATGTAGATTTTTTCCTTTTAGTCTATTATTATGGTATATTACATGCATTGACTTTTGTATTTTGGACCAACTTTACATTCCTGGGATAAATCTCATTTGGTTGTGGTGTATAATCCTTTTAATGTACTGCTGAATTTGGGTTGCTAATATTTTGTTGAGGATTTTTGTGCCAATATTCATACAGTATATTGTCTGTAATTTCCTTTTCTAGTAATGTCCTTATGTGGCTTTGATACCAAGGCAATACTGACTTCATAAAATGAATTAGGAAGTATTCTCTATTCCTTTAACTTCTGGAACAGTTGGACAAGAATTGGTGTAAATTCTTTAAACATTTGGTAAATTTCATCAGTGGAACCATCTGGTTGTGGATTTTTCTTTGTTGAAATTAAAAAAAAATCCTGACTAATTGAGGCTTTTGGCTTGTTATGTGTATTTTATTTTCTATTTATTCTAGACTCCGTTTTGGTGGATTGTGTCTTGCTAGGAATTTTTAGGTTATCTTATTTGTTGACTTACAATAGTTCATAGCATTCTTTAATCATCTTTTTTTTTATTTCTGTAAAGTCAATAGTGATATCCTGTTTTTATTCCTAACTTTAGTAATTTGAGTCTTCTCTTTTTCATTCTTCCTTCTAACTAAAGATTTATCAATTAGTTGTTTTTAAGAAACCAACCTTTAATTTGATTAATTTTCTCTTTCATTTTTTATTCTCTATTTTACTTCTCTCTGCTCTAATCTTTATTATTAATTATTATTATTATTAATTATTATTTTTCTGGCTTTGGGTTTTTTTTCTTTTTCACAGTTTCTTAAGTTAGACAGTTAGGTTATTGATTTGAGATCTTTCTTCTTTAATTTTGGTGTTTACGGCTATCAGTTCCTCTTTCTGCAATGTTTTCACTGCATTCTTAAGTTTTGGTATATTGTATTTTCATATTTGTTTACCTCAAATAAATTTTCTAATTTCCAAACTAATTTTTCTATTTGTTTCTAATTTCATCCCATTGTGATCTGAGAACATAATTTGTATAATTTCAATGTTTTTAAGTTTATTAAGACCTGTTTTGTGCCTAACACATGGTCTATTCTGGAAAATATTCCACATGCATTCAAAAAAATGTATACAAAAAAAGAGTATTCTACTGTTGTTGGGTGTAGTGTTCCATTGAAGCCTTTTAGTTCTACTTGGTTTATAGTGATGCCTCTATTTTCTTGCTTATCTTCTGTCTTGTTCTATGCATTATTGAAAGTAGGGCCTTGAATTCTCCAACTATTACTGTTGAACATTCTATTTTTCCATTCTATTTTTCTTTGCTTAGTGAACCAATTAAAAGTGAATCTTTGAAAAAACACATTTCTGTCAAGAAAGGAAGTAGAATAGTGACTGTTTCATCCAAGACAACTAAAAGTAAACTCAATGTATTAGAACATTCTGAAAGTGATACTCTTGGATCTAATTGTTTTTTAAAAATTTTTACTGTTTATTTATTTTTGAGAGAGAAAGAGACAAAGTGTGAGCCAGGAAGGGTCAGAGAGAGAGGGAGACACAGAATCTGAAGCAGGCTCCAGGCTCTGAGCTGTCAGCACAGAGCCCGACACAGCTCAAACTCATGAACTGTGAGATCATGACCTGAGCCGAACTTAGACGCCCAACTGACTGAGCCACCCAGGTGCCCTGATTTTGAATTTCAAGGAAGTACTCATACTGTATCACGCCTGACATAGGTCTAAATCTTTTGAAGTTATGTTATTTGCCTTCAAATTTTAATAAATATCTTATGTTTTCGTTGTGGTATGTGGTGTTTTAAAATATAGTACTGGAAGCCATTAGAGAAAGAAAACAATTCTATTAGTTTTTGCTTCATGTATTTTGAGTCTCTGTTATTAGATTCATACATGTTTATAAATTTGTACCTTATTGATTGATCCTTTTATTATCACATAATGTCTTTTTTGTGTGTCCTAATAATTTTTCTCTTAAAGTCTCTTTTGTCTAATATTTGTACTGCCACTCTTTCTCTTGATTACTGTTTGTGTTGAATATCGTTTTCATTCTTTTACTTTCAAACTATTTGTAGTTTTGAATCTAAAGCGTGGCTCATATTGGAAGCATTAGTTAAAATATTTAAAAAATTCATTCTGCCAACCTCTACTTTTTAGTTAAAGAGTTTAATACAGTTATATTTAATTTAATACATTTATATTTATATTTAATTAATAGTTAATACATTTGTATTTAACTGACAAGGAAGGTAGGTCTTAAATCCGACATGTAGCTATTTGTTTTCTAAACTTTTTGTTCCTCAATTTTTCCATTGCTGCCTCCTTTTGTGTTAAATATTTTCATGCACCATTTTTAATACCTTCATTATTTCTTTTATTGTACATTTTAACATTATATTCTTAGTGGCTACTCCGAAGATTATAATTGACATTTTAATTTATAAAAATTGAGTTCAGATTAATACCAAGTTAATTTCAATAGTATACAAAAACATTGGCTGTATATTATAGCTCATTCTCTCTCCTCTTGGTGCTATTAAGATTACAAATTACATCTGTGTACACTGAGTGCCTATCAACATAGATTTATAATTGCTGCATTATGCATTTGTCTTTTAAGTCAGATAGGAAAAAAGAGAAGTTACAAAGAAGCAAAGAAAAATCCATTAATACTATTTTTTATATTCACCTATAAAGTTACCTTTACTGGTGTTTTTTATTCCTTCATGTAGATTCCTGTTTTTGACTAATGTCCTGTCATGCTAGCCTGAGGGCCTTCTTTTAGGATTTTTTTTGTAGGGCATATTTGCTAGTTTGCTTATCTGGGTAAGTTTTATTTTTGGCTTCATTTTTGAAGGGTAGTTTTTCCAGATATAGAATTCTTGGCTGACAGGTGTATATATATATATATATATACATATATATATATATATATATATGTACGTATATATATATGTATTTTTTTCCTTCCAACACTTTGAATATGCCATCCATTGGCTTTTGGCTTCGATGGTTTCTGGTGAGAAATCAGCTGTTAATCATTTTGGAGTTTCCTCATATGTGATGAGTCAACTTTTCTCACACAGCTTTCAAGATTTCCCAGACAAATCTTAATTGATGTAGATTTGAGCTTGCTGCTGATTTCTTCTGTTCAAATCTGCTGTTGAGGTGTAGTGAATTTCTTATTTCAGTTATTTCACTTGTCAACTTCAGAATTTCTATTTGGTCCTTTTTATAATTTCTGTCTCTTTATTGACATTCTTTATTTGATGAGATATCATTCTCATCCTTTCTTTTAATTATTTAGATAGATTTCCTCCAGCTCTTTGAAGGTACTCACAATAGGTGATTTAACGTTTTTGTCTAATGAATCCGACACCTGTAGTTCCTAAGGGAAAATTTCTATCGGTTGCTTTTTATCCTGTCTCTAGGTTATACTTTCTTGTTTCTTTTTATGCTTCGTAATTTTTTGATGAAACTGGACATTTGAATAGTGTAGTGTTGAAACTTTGGAAATTTGATTTTACTCCCTCTCCAAGATTTGTTGTTGCTATCTGTTGCAGTTCTTCTTTTTATTGTTTCATTATTTTCTCTGAACTAATTTTGTAGTCTGTATTCTTTGTCCTCTGTGGCCACTGGACTGTGTTCCATTTGCTTAGTGGTCAGCTAATGATTAGACAGAGATTTCCTTAAATTCTCTGAACAAAAAAACTGTCCTAGTATTTGCAGAGAGTGTCTGTATTAATTAGGGTATACGTTCAAAACTTCTCTGGACAGCTGACAACTCTGCCTTAACCTTCACTTTCTCCTTGCACATAGTTTCAAAGTTAGCCAGAGGTAAGAGTTGAGGATCTTCTCAGATCTTTCATGAACATGCATACAGTCCTGGGCATGTATGTGGTCTTTAAGATTATTAAGAATATTTTAGAGTTCTTCAAAGTTGTTACTTCCAAAAGCATCTCATTCCTTAGCCTTTCCTTCTAAGCTTTTTGGTTGTTCTATTGTTTGCTCCAAATGTTATCTATTGCCTCTGACAATTTCATCAATATTGCCCTGTAAAAAATGAACCATCCTTAACCTACTACCCCTCCCTACCACCAATGGCAGCTTTAACGTGGGGCATGTTGTGAGTTAAGTAAGTTAAAGACAAGCCTTTTGAGACAGACATTTTTTTGGTAAAAAAAAATAATCTTTGCAAATAAGGAATATTCTTCTCCCTCTTGTACCAGTGCTGAGAATGCTGGCTGTTATTTTCAAGTCTACCGCTGATTTGAGGAGCAGGGGATGGAACTGGTATAAATTAACATGACAAAAAGTTCATTGTTCAAAAATCAGCCATTTTCTCGAATAAAGCACTCTCTGGTTTTCTACAAGCTTTTGATTAGTTTCTAATGTTTGAAAAGTTAATTTTATCATTTTTTCCAGTTTTTTGGTTGTTGTTACTCTTATGAAAAGGTGAACTTTTGGAGTTCCTTACTTACCCATTGACACTGATACTCCCCCCAAACATCCTCTTTTATAACTATATTTGTATTTGTAATTTCATATTTTTTGGAGGAGATCTCCTAAATTATATAAACATGAAGCCCAATAAAAGCTGAATCTATCCTTATACATTATGGTGAGCAATTGTGAATGGAATCCTTCAGAGGAAGGAGACAGGTTTATAGAAGATACTTATTTTTGAGAGAGAGAGACAGAGAGAGTGACAGAGAATGAGCAGGGGAGAGGCAGAGAGAGAGAGGGAGAGACAGAATCCAAAATAGGCTCCAGACTCTGAGCTGTCAGCACAGAGCTTGCCATAGGACTCCAACCCACGGACCTTGAGATCATGACCTCAGCTGAAGTTGGATGCTTAACCGGCTGAGCCACCCAGACACCCCAAATGGATAAGACATTTTGAGATGAGGGGATTAAAGAGAGATTTAAAATGAGTCTTCATAGCAGAATTGTATTTTCAGAGGCAGGGATGTGATATGGAGAAATTGAAAACCTATTACAGGTCAAGAAAAGCAGAAAATTTAGATTATGGTAAAGCTGACATAATATTTGGGAAAAGTAATGGCTCCACTTTGACTTGGGTGAACAGTTTAGAGTGGTGAGGGAGATAAGGCTGAGGAAGCAGGTTAAGGCCTCAAATACCCATATTAGAGAGTTATATGACAAGTCTTATTATCAAAAAATAATTTGTTTTTACTCTACATCTTCTTTTACCCTCAGGTTAGAAACTCCCGGTCTATTTTATAAATATCAGTGTGATTTATCCTGGCATACACTTCTGTTGTCATCTGTAAGCCATGTCTTAGTATCCCATACCCTCACATAACACAGTTATGAGAAAGTTATGAAACCTTATCTTAAAAACATTTTTAAAACCCTTTATGTCTGAGGGGGATCACATTCCAGAGGCTCATTCATCACCTCTCTGGATAAACTTTTAAGTACTGGGCATCCTAATTTTGGAGTCAAAACAGACCACGATGAAGAAAAAAGAAAAAGTGTGTGTGTGTGTGTGTGTGTGACAGAATTAGAGGAAGCAATAGAGAAAATTGCTCAGAGCCATAAAGAAAGGGAAACACAAAATTCCAAGGTCTAATTTTTGGAACTCGTGAAGCTTTATAATAGCTATTCACTTCTAATCATCCTCAAATAATAAATGAATAGAACAGTCAATGCTATTAGAATAATTTACTATTCATCAAGAATAATAAATGAGGGGAATAGGTTATTATTCAAATTTCTCTAAAATAGCAAAGAAGAAGGAGGAAGAAGGAGAACTACTACTGTTTTTCAGTCTGTCAACAACTTGTTCAGTGGTGGCAGGATTGCTGGGACACTGGGGGTGGCAGAAGAGGAGATGGATCCAAATGTGCTTGCAGTCAGTGCCTCTGGCTTGGCTAGACACCAAAGTCAGCTGAAACAATGATGAATTCTCCTGGCTATTCCAGCTCCACACAGCAAAAGACCTTCCTGCTTTACTAATGCTTTGCCCCTAATGGGTTGCCTCTTCCTCTCATTAATCTTTAGTTTGTGAACTCTATTGGCAAGAGGCATACAAATCATCCACAAATCACACACAAAGGTACATGGTGTTGACAGCTCCTGACATGTAGGGCTGTTCATTCATTGGCAGTAGTTCTGAATCAGCATCAGCTTCTATATCACTTGTTTAGCCACATAATGCAAATGTGATACAGATTTGCTTTGGTCATGTTCGTTATCCATAACTCCCTTCCATATACTCTCAACAAAAATAAAGGATCGGGATGAGCACTGGGACAGAACGTTGGGCATGGGAATAAAAGGTAAAAAGTTGAGACTAGTCTCCCGTCAGTCCCCCTAGAGGTCTTGAATTGCCATTAGCACCATCAATTGGCTATTAGTGGCAGCCAACTGGTGTTGTTGAGCACCAGCTGAAGCCCCAACAAGGAGTTATGCTAAATACAGCTTTTGCTACCACTGGTGAAGATCCTGAAAATTCACACAGTTCGTGGGGGAGTGTGTTAAGACAATCCAGAACCTGTATCTATGTCTGTCTTGTAACTTGTCTTTGTCAGTGGGGCCAGATCATCAGGCTAGATTCCATCAGTATTGATGGTGAGTTTCCTATTGGGGCTCAGTTGTGTTTTTCTACAACCCAATGATGGGCTGGGTCACCCTTGCCAATCACTTAAAAAAATAATTAAATTTCCCCTAGGGCTAATGAAGTTTAAAATTGTGATCTAAATCCTTTTACACCAAATAGGCTCCTTGGCACAATACAGTTCAGTAGATTTAATTTATGAGACATAGATACCACCCAGCTTTCTTTAGCAACATCCAAGACCCAAATGGCAGGGGATTTGTTGGGAGTGGGGAGTTGATAACTTAAGGCATCTCTAAATGTCATGTTACTGAAGTGAAATTTCTATATGGCTTGTACTAGTCTGAAATATATGTAGTTGAATATTTTTAAAGGTGATAAGTTTATCTTACTAGCACAAAGAGTAGAGTTGCCAGATAAAATAGAGTATACCCAATTAAATTTAAAATTTAGATAAACAATAAATAGTTTTTAGTATAAGTATGTACTCAATATTGCATGAGACATACTTATACTAAAAGTTTATTCATTGTCTATCTGAAATTCATATTTAACTTAGTGTCTCGTATTTTAATTTTCTGAATCTAGCAACCCTAGAAAAGGGATTATATCATACAAGTATCTGCTCAATTGTGGAAGAAATGCTGCTATGTATATAAGATTATGGATATGTGTACCTTGTGAAATTGCTCATGAACTTGTTACTGAACATGTGAAAAGGCAATTCTCTAAGTCCTGTTAAACTGTTATTAACATGTGACTTATATTGTGAATAAAACGCCAATAAATATGTATTATGCTAAAATAAATAGCATACACAAATGGTTCCAAACACAATATCACTTGATTCCTAATGCCATAATCAAATGGTTTCATGCAAATGAAATGGCTCTGGTAGTTATCAGTGTAATGATGTTGTGAAACAGCCGTACTGTCAGGTAACCTTATCTTTTATGCACTTTTCAAAATGGCTAAAATGTCACACTAAAGCACTTTTAAAATTAAATAATGCCTTTCTATTTCTGAGGTGAGATGCCTGCTGAGTTTAAATCATTAAAAAAAATAAACATTAGTAATTTTTCTGCAAAATTAGGGAGTTAGTTCTCTGATTCTGTGAAAGAAATACATTAACATATTTTAGGTTAAACTAAGCATTTTGGTAAATGTCTAGTTAGAATAATCAATATTTCCAAACAAAATGATCATTACAAACACAAGTCAAAAGTTGAGCTGCAGAGGCTGAGTCTCTAAGTATAAATATCCATGAGATCTTAAAATAAACAGAACCATTGCCCATTGAAGAGTTTTCTATTCTTTTTTGTTAGCAATACTATTTTTTCCTATTAGGCTCTAACTCTTTGAATCTTTTATCCACTCTATTCCCCATTTGGGGTCACTGATATCTTCTTGTGCACCCCATGTCAGTCTTGATATCCAGGTGCACCCCAGTTTAGTCCCAAGTACCACAATCCCACTCTAAGGCAGGGGAATTTAAGGGAATCTGGCCAACACTTGGTGAGTTTGCATCCCATCACCATCACACCTGTCCATCCCTGATCTCATGCCCCAGTAACAATTTACTAGGTTTGCCTGTACAAAACCATGATTGGTTTGGCTCTCAGATATGAAACTCAAAGTAGATGTCTGCCTATACCCTACCAATAGGTGGTTCCATAAGTTGCCAACATTCAAAGTGAGGTTTTTCCCAATTACCTCGTTTTCTATTCAAGAAGTTCCTATAATTTAAAGCAAGATGGCCATACCATGGAGTAGTAAAGAGAAGGCACATGCAATAATAAGAGTGGCAAATTGTGTAGCTCTAGTCTTTCTTTATTATAATACATTGAATTATCAGATTAGCTTGTTGCAATCTTGATATACACAGGAGAGAAAAAAAGTAAAAAAAGAATAAATAAAGTCAGATCAAGCGAGTTCAGTTGGGTACAGAGGAAGAGAAAGAAGACAGAACACTGTTGGGAGCTCTGAACACTACAAGACTAGGGAATATGCTGCAAAATGGAAGACTTTGAGATATGGGATTTCATCAAATGTGCAGGAAGAAAGCACCAATGTGCTTTTCTCTTTTACACATTTGCCTTGAAGTAGCTGATTTTCTCACGGTTATGGGTCATATTTTCCTACTTCTTTGAAAATACAGTACTTTCAAAAAAATTACAATTGTAACTTTTTTTTTAACGTTTATTTATTTTTGAGAGACAGATAAACAAAGCTCGAGCAGGGGAGGGGCAGACACAGAGAGGGAGACACAGAATCTGAAACAGGCTCCGGGCTCTGAGCTGTCAGCACAGAGCCTGATGTGAGGCTTGAACCCACAAACCGTGAGATCATGACCTGAGCCAAAGTCGGTGGTTAACCAACTGAGCCACCCAGGCACCCCTAAAAAATTGCAATTGTAAATATTACAATGTCCAGTGTTTAGATATTTGTTGTCTGGATTTTGTGTCTGGATTCTGTTGTGTTCCTTAAAAGACTGTTAGGATTTGTCTACCAGGGTGTGAATTTATTTATAGATTAGCTTGTCACTTTTGAGGCTTATTTTCAAGCTGTTTAGGCAAGTCTAGAGTAGCCATTGGCACTAGTTTGGCACTACTCCTAGGCATGACCTTTATAGAGGATCTACTGAGTATACCTGGTATTTAAGAAGGTCTTTTCTACTTTGGTTGATCAGGACAATTATGTGCAGGGTTGAGTAATTTTCTAGCTTATGGCTCTCAAGTTCTTTCTTTGGTGTCTGTTGTTTCCCTAGCTTGATAGAATCTCACCTTATACATGTCACAGTTTAGCATTTGGCAAAAGATTTAAGAGTACCCCTATTCAGGTTTTTTGGAACTCTTTGTCTTATATTCTTTCATGCAAATTCTAGTTATCTTTGCTTATCCAATCTTTGATCTGCCTTCTCAGCCAAGAAGCATTAATTCATCCATCCAACAAATATTGATTGTACACCTATTGTATGCCAGGCATACTGTTCCAGATGCTTGGAAATATTAAGATCCCTAATAACATATAAGATCCCTAATTTTAGAGGCAGATACATTTGCACATGTGGGAGACAACCAATAGAATGAAAGCAATAAACAAATAATAAAAATGTAAATCATATAGTATGTTAGAATATAATAACCTCTATAGAAAAAGTAAAGAGCAGATTACAAGGCATCAGTATACGGGAGATTGAAATTTTAAATAGGTGGTCAGGGTTAGATTGCATTAAAAATGTGACTTTTGAATAATGACTTAAATATGATAAGGGAATTAGTATGTGGATATCTAAGAGGAAAGATGACACAACAGAGGAGTGTTCTTGTAGTTTTGAAGGATCGACAAAGATGTCACTGTGTCTAGAATTGAGTGAACTTATAAGATCCTTGTTATCCATTATAAGGACTTAGGCTTCTACTCTCAGTAAAACAGGGAGTCATTGCAGTCTTTTAACAGATGCATTATATGATTTGATTTACATTTTATTTTTTAAATTAATTTATTTATTTTTTAAATATGAAATTTATTGTCAAATTGGTTTCCATACAACACCCAGTGCTCATCCCAACAGGTGCCCTCCTTAATACCCATCACCCACCCTCCCCTCCCTCCCACCCCCTTGATTTACATTTTAAAAGAAGTACTCTTGCTGCTGTCTTCTAAACAGTCAGTAGAGGCACTAACAAGGAATCAGAGAAATCAGATATAAGATTCTTGCGATAAACATGTTCAATGGACAAGTGTGGTAGAAATGGAGATAGCAAAAAGTAGTCAGATTATGGATAAATATTTTCAAGGTAAAGGATTTATAATCTTATAAAGTAATGATTGTGAGCATGAAAAAGAAATAGAGAGAAATCTTTAAAAACTCAAAGATTTTGGGTTGAGAAACTAGAAGGATAGAGCTGCCCTCCAGTGAGATAGAGAAAGCTATTAACAAGGCAGATTAGCAGAAATGATACCAAGAGTTGAGTTTTTAATTGAAATAGTAGATTCCTGGTAGGTATTCAAATGAATATATCAAGTAGATAGGTGAATATAAGAGTCTGGATTTCACAAGAAATGTCTGAGCTAGAGATATAAATTTGCATAGAAATTCTATTTAAAAACATAAGATTCGATGATATCAGGGGGCAAAACTGTGGATAAAATAAGAAGAAATAAAAGAACCAAGTTTGGGGGAACAATGACATTAGGAGGTCACAAAGAAGAAGAAGAAGAAATAGCAAAGGAGACTGAGTAGAAGTATCTAGTGAAATGGTAAAACCAAGAGAGTATGATCTCCTGGAAGTTGAATGATGACAGTGTATCACAGAGGGAAAGTGCTCCACTCTGCTAAATGCTACTGGTTTGTCATGTGAGGACTGATCATTTGGTTTAGCAATGTATAGGGCACTGGAGAAGTAATAAGAGGAGTTTTGATGGAATGAGTGAGGGTTAGAGCCTGACTGGAGTTGACTGAAGAAGAAATGAGAGCAGAGGAACAGGAAATACTAGTTCAGTAAATTTCATCAAGAAGTTCATTGATTAGTAGGGAGAATGAAGGGATAGTAGCTGAAGGGGAAAGGAGAATAAAAAAAGGATTTTAAGATAAGAAAAATAACAGTAAGATGTGATATTGATTATAAAACTGCAGAAGGAAGGGCAAACTGATAATGTAGAAGAAAAGGAGATTTGGAGCAATATCCTCACATATAGAGGATGAGATCTACCTACTACATAAGTGAAGAGTTTAACTATAGAACCATTGACAGTTCATCCATATAAACAATATATGCAGGTATATGCAGGGTACAATGCAGGTAAGAAAGTAAATATGACAGGGAATGCTATGCCCTAAATCTCTGATATGTGCTCTTATCTTTACCATCCTCACTCTCAGCTGATGACTTTGTTTCTCCTTTAACTGAGAAATATTGGAGCTATTAGAAGACAATTTACACAGCCTCCAAGAATAAGAGTGTATTTAAGGAGGGGTATGGAGGTTGAGGAGAGATAAAAGGGTAGTAGAGGAAAGTGAGAGAATGGATGGTCTAGGGAAAATGGCTTGACTGCCAGGCAGTAGTATGAATGCACCTGAGGGTCACAATAATAAATTTAAAGGAAGGCCAGTAAGGGCAGTTGTAAGTTTTTCTCCATCTATACATTGTCCAAATGTGGGCAAGTACTAGGTAATGATATGGATAGTGATATTTAACTCTTAGCCATGGTTTGGCCACAAAGAGTTGGGATGGAACTATAATGCTAGACCATGGAATTTAGGCAGGGAAGGAAGTTCAAGAGTTTGGAGGATTAATTGATTCCATGTCCCACGCAAGGAGCTGTCCAGCCAAGGCACAAACTCATATTTGGGTGAATACCACATCCATCTGATACTGATACATTAGGGCTAGTGCTGATACTTTAGAATTCTGATCTGGAGAGAAAGATACGGCAGCCCTTAATCTAGGTCGCAGAGAAAAATAAACAAAAGGGTCAGTCAGGTGGCTGCCCAGGTACTAGTTTCTCAAATGCATTAACATATTATTGAGGTACTAAAACATCACTGGAGATGTAAAAAAAATAAAGTGGGGAAAAATTTCTCCAAACTCTTCACAGAGGGGTTCTAATGTGGTTGTTTAAAGTATTCTTCTCAACCCTGGACTTCACTTTGCCCATGCAGCTTCAGCCTGTATATTCCTGAATTGCTGTAATTGGTTTCTCACTATTTATTTTATGATTCTCTTTTTTAAAATTATTTCTATCAGGGATGCTTAGGGTTATATGAAGTCTTGAAACACGGATATTTTAGCCAGAGTTCATTGTTTACAAGGATCCAAAATTTATTTTAGGTAACTTTGAAAAAAAAGAATTTATTGTCAAAACAAAAAAAGCGCCATCTCAGGGACATAGCAAGGACTCAGGCAGTTCTCATGGGCGGTGGGATGGGAAGACATTGAAACTGAAGGTTCTCTCTTGTCCGTCTCACAGGCCATGTGACCACAACCATCAACGCTTCTACTGATCTATTCTTCTTTTCAATGAACCAACATGGCCTACAGCCCTGGTCTATTTCAAATGAACCAACATGGCCTACAACCCTGGTCTATTTGCCCTCATAGGTCTAATAGAGGCCTGACCAGTGACCAAGGGCTCTGTGATTCCATATAAACATTTTCAAGAAGGATTCTGTCCTTTAGGATTACTGGTTATCAATCAATAGGTTGAACTAGATAGATGTTTGCCAAAGGCTAATCAATCAGCTGTAATCAGGGAAAGCTGGGGTTACATAACCAACCATAGGTGCCATGAGCAATGATCCTTTCCAGAACAAAGGACTGTAGATGGATAAATATGTCTATCACAAGAAAAACACATCCATGTTATAAGAAGAATTCATGCTTTTTGTTGAATAAGCAGGGAAGAATGCAGTAGCCAAAATAATTACAACCCTGGGCATTTCCCTTTCCCCTTGTCAGTTTAAGGATGAGTTTTTAAAATTAGATTCTTATTTATTTATTTATTCATTTATTTATTATTATTTTTTTAGTTAGCTTAGCATACAGATTCTTTGTTAAAGCTGTAGCAGAGTTAAAATGAAACTGAGTTTTACCAAAAAGCTAAAAGAGTAACAAGGAACCCATGCAAGAACAGGGAAGAAAGTGCCCGAGTGAATACTTTAATTAACTCACATGCAATTTTAATTAAAAACATAATGTGTCAGGAAAATGAGTAATGCCTTAGGGCAATAAAATAGCTGGGTTTCTTGCTTAATCTTCTGCTTCATCTCTCTCATGGCACGTGTATATTATTGTTAAGAAAAGATTTTCTTCTTCTGTTTCATAGTCAAAAAGAACCCCTGCTGACAAAAATGAGTTAAAAATATAAAAAAGCTGTAGAAAAATACCCTGTGGGAGGGCTCTCCTTTTCTTTCTTAATCAAGAGTCCCTGATTTCCTTTGGCTTGATCACTTCCTTTCTTAGAACATACCCTTTCCAGAAAAGCTGATAGCTGGATCAAATCAAGGCCTCTAAACTCATTCTCATCAAAATTTATTACCTTTCTGTGATTAGGATTATAATGAAAGCCCAAAAATATCTTCTCTCCCCTTTGATGTTAAGGGTCCAAGAATGCCTGGTTCCCTGTGGGGTACAGAAATAACCCTGACTTGGAGTCATATGATTTGGGTTTTATTTCATCTCATTTTGCAAACTAACTGTAAAGCTCTCTGGACTTCAGTTCCCTTATCTACCAACCATGGAGAATAAAGCCTGCTTTCCAGTGCTGCAAAGAGGAGGAAACAACATCATGAACATGAAACTGATCATCTCTCCTTAAGGCTTTTATTCTGGTATAGTATAAATGTTTTGTTGCTGTTGTTGTATGACTCACCAGTGCCTTCTAAGGGGAATTGGTCTTGGTAATGGCACCAATAAATAGGGGAGATGGGAACCCAGCAGAAGGCCTGGACCCTATATGATGGAAAAACAAAAAGGGAAATACTGTGGGCTCTAGGTAGGGAGATGAAGGTTTGGCAAACAAACATGCCCAATGAGCATTTTTAAATGATAATAGTGTTAGATGTCCCATGTAAGTCCCCTCTACTAGCTCTCCGATAAAATCTCCAGAAAATTCCACATTACTCATTACTGATTTGTGGATTGGTAAATTCTTTATGGAAAGTGCACAGAGCTGCAAAGTTCTATCCCAAAGAGTCTGGTTGAGGGGACAACTGACTTCTAAGTTTCACTAAGATAGTGAAAACAGCCAAACCTTCTAACAGAAAGGACTCATCATCATGATAATCTGCTAGTCCCAGTGACAGCTCCAGTTGGCTGATAGGGCCAAAGAAGAGATTGTCCCTTAAAGTCTTGCCTTTTAGAACTACTCTTGGTTCCTGGAAATTCCAGGATCCCTCTTCTATCATCTCTAGAAGCCAAATTATGTAAAATGTGATAATCAGCATTAATGATAGCCATTGTGTTACTCAACTTATCTCCAGAACTTGCCCAAAGCCTTGTCAAAATTGGAGGACAATTTGAGTCATAGCTGTGCAATCCTTCTTCTCCAGAAATGGCTGGATTCTGAGGCTGGAGTAGGGTGAGCCTACCTAAAACTACGACATTAGTACCAAAGAAGTGAACGAGAAAAAATTGGGCAGAGATGTTAAGGTCCAAGAAATCAGAAGTGGTGTCCACACATTATGAAGGTCAAGAGATCCAGCCGTTAGTAGTAAGTCAGGTCACTGAAGTTAGCAATATGGATCCCCAAAGAGTTCACTTCCTAGGATTCACAGTTATATATTCCTTTATGATTCCACCATGGTATAGCCTGTGGGTGGGCTGGCCTTCAAGAAAGGGCCAGCAACACATAGTCAATGATGCCCTACAATGTTTCACTTGTAGCCACCCAGCCAGATCCCTTACTATGCACTGAGAAAGAGCACAGAAACACTGGCTCTCCCTAGGCTTGAGGAGAGCCCCTACAGTCAGGAGGGATGCTCCCTGTTCCTTATTCCTCCTGTAACCTCTTTGGACTGGTGACCTCTCCAACATATCTGGGGATATTATAATAAAGATAAAAGCCCCTCTTTATTCTTTTCTATATATTATCCATAAAGCGCATGTTCACACTAGTTCCCTGAACAATCTTAGGTACCTTAAACTCAGTGTATATATACTGAATTCTTCTCCTCTTTCTCAATTTTCTGAAGGAAAGCAGAGTCTATTTTTAATGAGATTTTGAGGCATGCTCACTGTTGGGATACCATTGTGTTTTCACTCCGATGTACTGGACAGATAGCAAAGAAGAATAGAGAGATAACCTAGGGACTTATTTGTGTGAATTTGCCAAATAAATCACAAATTATAGATAAAAGTTCAGACTTGAATTTGTTGTGTACTGAAAAGATAGGATCAGATTTTACATCACAATTCCTGCTATTATAGCCATTCACCCCAGATTTCCTCTTCCTTCTGCTTAGGCTGCTATTCTGAGATCAGGTGGAAGTTCATTATAAGAACTGTTAACTTGTCCTTTGGATTAAAGATAAAGAAACACGAAACAAAAGAGTCATTAGTCACACTTTCTAAAGTGTGCTTTTCCAAAAGTGGCCAATAGACTGTCATGGAATTTATTTTTTTGGTTCCCAAACCAAGTCTCTAATTTCTAAGTTCACTGGTTAGAAGAAGAGATCTTCACTGAATGTTAAGAGTAACCTGCCATGGCAAAGAAGATCATAACAATTCAAAGTGTTCTTTTTTTTTTTTTTTTTTTTTTTTTTTTTTAATTTTTTTAACATTTTATTTATTTTTGAGACAGGGAGAGACAGAGCATGAACAGGGGAGGGTCAGAGAGAGGGAGACACAGAATCCGAAACAGGCTCCAGGCTCTGAGCTGTCAGCACAGAGCCCGACGCGGGGCTCGAACTCACGGACAGCGAGATCATGACCTGAGCCGAAGTCAGCCGCTTAACCGACTGAGCCACCCAGGCGCCCCTCAAAGTGTTCTTTATAGAAATAATGGCAATGCTTCTCTACCAGCATAGTGACTGAGGTACAACACAAGTCCACACACATATGGGGGCTAACTCACAGTGTGTCTTTTGTGAGAGTCTGAGGCCATGAGGTTTTTGCATGGTTGCCTCAAACCCCAGAGCCCCAAGTGATCTTATAACCTCTTCCTTCATGTTTGTTTCCTGTAGCAGCTCAGAAAAGCAGAGAATGGATAAACAAATAATTCTGCTGACTTCCCCTTCCATAACCAGTGTGCTCTTTGCTTTCATTTCAAATATTTTTTGAAAAGAACGCTATTCTGCACCAATCAATTCGAGGTAAAATTTTATTTTAAATGTAGAACTTACCATTTATCAAAACAGTCCTTAAGTCATTCTGGCCTCATGTCAATCAGGGGTATAAGACAATTTAAAATACTGCACAGTTTCAATACTGCAGAGCATATAAACAAAGGACAGACTTTGGCATTAGTATTGAGATGCTTCTTTCTTGTTCAGTTTCTATAAAATCCTTATTTCCAAAAATCATCTGGATTTTCTTTTATGTGTCCTTTCTATACCCCAAATTTCAATAGGGACTCTGTCACTATTAAAATAAATCAGGTAAAAATACATTTCTACCTCAAAAATTCATTCTTTTTACTATGTTTCCATCAATACTTTTGAGAAGAAGTCAGTAAGCATAATGACATAGACCCCATTGTATAGTAATTTGAGCCCTGAGAACTTGAGAGATAAATGAGGCAGGTGAAAGCACATGAGTATATGTGACCTAAACTTGGCCACATGCCTAAATTTCTTCTAGAGGACCTTTATTATTATTATTTCAATTTTTTTAAATGTTTATTTATTTATAAGAGAGAGAGAGAGTGAGCAGGGAAGAGGCAGAGAGAAAGGGAGACACAGAATCTGAAGCAGGCTCCAGGCTCTGAGCTGTCAGCACAAAGCCGGACTCAGGTCTTGAATTCATGAACCGTGAGATCATGACCTGATATGAAGTCGGATGCTTAGTTCCTCTTGAGGACTTTTATTTGGTTAGATGTGAGGGACTAGATCCTGATTATAATGCAAACACCCTAACTTATTCTCTTAGCTCAATCTCTACCCTATAGTGTAACTAAATACCTAAAAAACCCCTGAACTCAGCTTTTGGGAGAAGACCAAAAGTAAAGTATGTTGGGCTCAGTTGAGAAAGAATGAGTAGACTGTGCCAGGAGGAGAAGTGGTAGGAACTGTGAGGCCAGAGATATGTGACTTCACATTCATCACAATTTTGACTATAACTGGCCTGAAATAAGGAATTTCCCAGGAAACTGCCAGTTCAGGGAAGGCTCAGAGCTCTCTTAGCAATTACACAGGGGTCTCTGGGGTGAGTAAAGCCCAGGATGGTCCTTCAGGACATTCATAGCTACATTGAGTCTCCTTATGCAGACAAAGCAGCATTATTTACTAAGGTTCTGATTTCTCTTCCCATTGCCAAAGAAGATGTTGGGAGTAGGTCACTGTCATTTCTTCCCTTTAAGCCATGAAAAAAAATGAACTGTCTTGACTGCCTGAGACAGGTTTTTGGAGAAAGGGATACTTGAAGAGAGAAGTCTGAGGTATAGAAATTCAGAATATTCAGGCTGCCTTGGGTGTGGATTCTTGTCACTACAGTCCTATGACTGCCATGGCAATAGGAATAAAATCATTTTCCAATACACAGGGGGCTTTCTACTTTCACTAGATATAAAGTAATTTTTATTACATTATTATCATTTTAATAGGTACTAATCAGCTGGTAAACATACGGGCAAAGCTTATACCAACACCTGTTCTCTGCTGGTATGGAGATCTCTTTTCAGTGTTCCACATAAATAGGCTTAGTTCATTAAATACTAAATACTGTATTAATAATTGACTTCCTTGGAAACAAATTGGCCCCAATGCTGTGTATTCTGTTTTAATTTTCCTTGTAGACACACAAAAAACATAGAAAGCTTCTTGTACAGGGTATTTTAACCAAGTAATCACAATTATTACTGAAAACAACAGTTCTAACGCTTTTTTGCTGGTTTCCAGGGACTTGTGAAAAATTCCTTTTTTTTTCCCTTTTGCAAGACTATTCATTTCATTTAGCTTTTAAAGGGTTTTTCTATACTGTCTCAATTGTAGGATCTCGCTTTCTGAAGCCAAAACACAACTGCTTAAAAAAAAAAAAAAAAGCAAATAAGAAGAAATCAGAACTACTTAGCTCAATTTACTAAATTGATGTCTGCAATTTGGATTCAACATAATTTTAAAAATAACTTTTAGCTTTTCATATCATATATATTTAATCTGTGAAAAATAAGGATAAAACAAGGAAACCAAAACAGAGAAACAAGGTCAAATGAGGCATGTAAAATAGGGTAACCTTACTTTTTAGTTAGCAAGTCACTGTGAATGTGTTCTACCTGCGCTCCCATTGGGAGGCCTAATATAATATTAATAATGCCAATTATAATGATCACTTATTTAGTGACTTCTAAATGATACACACTATGCCAACTACATTGTTTAAATGAAAAAAACCCTGTAAGGTAGCTATTATTATCTCCATTTTTAATATAAGTACACCAACGTTCAGTGGACTTAAATTCTTTAAACTACTGAGTGCTGAGGTCAGAATTTAACCTAGGGCTTAATTACAATTTTTTCCCTACTCTTCCATGTTGTTTTTGCAAAACAAGACTTCAAATCCAGACACATAACACCAAAATTGGGGTTCTTTCCATCTGGCATCACCATCTTATCAAGGAATAATGGTGTATTGACAGGAAAGAACACATTTGTTAAGACTGACATTGAAGTTCATTGCCAATGATAGATTAAGGTATTAAGAAATAAACACTGTATCTATAAGATACCTGATTTTCACAGGTCTAGTAAATTAATCAAAAAAGCTTTGCAGGTTTTGGATAGGTCAAAATGTACCCAACATCTTAAAACTACATGAAATGTGTAAATCTTATATGTCATTTTTTCTAGCAGCACTGTTGATCTTAGTGGCTGGTTCACTATCTAGTTGGATATGGATAATTTACTTAACATCACAAAATGAGTAGAGAAGTTCAACTCAAAAACTAGGGTTCTTGATTCTTAAGACCAAGTGGTACTACACTACCACTAATCTTCTCTATCAACTAGTTGGTCTTTCATATCTTAAGAACAAATGACATATAATTAATGCTCTAGAGATACAAAAACCAATCTCCACCTTTTAGGATACATGGGGTTTTTTATGTTTATTTATTTTTTAGAGAGAAAGAGAGAGAGAGAGAGGGAGAGAGAGAGAGAGAGAGAGAGAGAAAGAGACCATGAGCAGGGGAGGGTCAGAGAGAGAGGAAGACACAGAATCCGAAACAGGCTCCAGTCTACAAGCTGTCAGCACAGAACCCAACATGGGGCTCGAATTCATGAACTGTGAGATCATGACCAGAGCTGAAATTGGACACTTAACTGACTGAGCCACCCAGGTGCCCCTAGGGTACATGTTTTAAAGGATGTATGTATCATAGGATTATGTTTTTGAACACTGAAGATACTAAATAATAATGATATGTTTCTGTTTTCTCATTTTACTCACATAGGAACACTGGTGGTGCTGTGGGAGGGTGAGGAGGCCAGTGAGTTACATAGAAAGTTAGATCTTTCTTATTAGATAGGTAGCATTCTAGCCACATGACCTACATTACGTCAGTCCCTACCTCATTTCCCAAGCCTCTGCCTCCAATGAGAATGTGCAGCTCTGTCCATGTCAAGAGGCAATCATGATGTACAGAGAATCATATTCAAATAACCTGAGTTCTCCACAGTAGGGTAGAGAGAAGCCACCAAATCAAGGTATCCCAGTGCTAACCAGTCATCTTTTCACTGCCTTTTTAGTCCATTTACCGCCACCCACAGAAACCCAATAGTGAGGCTTTCAGCTTTGGTTTCACTTGTGTTTGAACATCTCAGGCCTTGTCCTTGTGCATTCATTGAGTATGCTACTCTATGGATGAATACAGATGGTGACTGCTCCCTCATGATTCTTATCCATAGGCCACACATCCTTTTTGTGACCTTGCTACCAATTCTACAAACTACAATGCTACTTGGTGCCTGAATTACTACTAAACTTGCCTTATCCTTGGATGCTTTCTTTTGCCACTTAGTAGACCCTCCATAGTCATCTACCAAACCTGTTCAATTCCAGGGAGCTTCATTCACTGTCTATATCTGTCCAAGCATGCCTCAACGGCACATCATGTCTCAGGCTCAAGAAAGAAAAGTAATGCTGTCCTTCTCACTCTATGATCCTTAAGCATCTATGCCACCGGTATGAGTCCCACTGCAGTTATTATTTTTTTAAATACAATTTTTTTTCTTTTCTATTAGCTTCAGTTTTCCCTGATATATTTGTCAAAATGAAATGACCCAGTTAAAATCTCTGAAGAGAAACTCTACATTTTCAGCCTGATACAACAGCTCAGTTCTCTAGCTACACTTCCTTGGAAGAAACTTGCATCCAAGCACTGAATGTGAAATAGTACCCGCCCAAGAGAATCATAATGGGTTGAGGCTGCCAATTCATAGCTACTGATAAGAAGGTGTGAGCAAGATATTGCCCCTCTAGGCTAGAGCTCAATGAGCAAAATAATTTTCTTCTATGTCTTCAAAGAACTCGTGTGGCTGGCAATATTCTATTCATTTAATTAACTTTTCAGTTATTTCTCAGGGGTAGTAGAGATGAAGATCTTAAGTTTTCTTGTAAGATTTGAGTAAGTCCTGACAAATACATTTAAACAGTTAAGAAGAAAAAGAACATAACTTCACTATTTCATAACTTTAATTCTCAGCTCACTATTTGTCTCATCAAATCAAGTTCACAGCTGTTTGATGACCACCCACTATGTACAAAGCATTGTGTTAAATGCTGAGAACAACCTGAGGAGCAAAGTGATGCCAACTGCAACACAGTGTACCAAAAAGAAAGCCAACTGCAAACCAGAATCATGATACAACTTAATATGGTATGCTTGTGTTTTCTCAATCGGAATGCAAACTCTTGAGGGAAGAACTTCTATCTTCTATTTTTGAAACCTTGCTATCTCAGGTGCCAAGCATGATACTGTATATACACTAGAGAATGTTAGTGAAGTGAAATAGCGGCTCCATTGAGAATCAGCTGAAGACTTCACTGTTTTGCACTGGAGCACAGCGTGCACACCTAAGATGCCTGCTGGAAATGCCAATCTGTCCGTGGCTTGGAATTTTGACACTAAATTGAGTTCTGATATTTGTTGAAGCCTTTTAACAATTAGTTTACTTAGTTTTCTTAGGAACAAGGACCCTTGGGACTTCTTGCTCTTGTTTTTATTACGTGATCAGAGTCATACTATTTCCTAAGAAATTTTTTTTTCTAGTTTTCTAACATTTGCTCCTGTGGTATGCTTGTTTAGTGATTTGGGTGTTGTTTATCTATAAGACAATAATCTGTAGGAGAAGATTAGCAGATACCTAAAAAGTCTGTTCTTGAGTCATCCTTAGGGCCTGAGGATTTCAGAAGTTTTCTTCAGATCAGAGACCACTGGGCAAACTTTGCTGTGGGTCACCATCTCAAAACCCTTTTGAGCTTTTCCCTCAGTCTTATCTTTGTGTCCCTGAGAACTGCTTTTATAGTTTCATGTGACTAGACAGGTTTTGTCCAGCCCCTGATCAGTGATGACAGGACTCTGGTCAAATCTGGAGGTAGAGTTTCCATTACATGATCTTTTGAACCATTACATTTCTGATGGGTCCTCTCAATCTAAAACTCTGCTTTCAGATCAAACACCTGCTAGCTCCATATTTTCTCACAGTGATGCTAACTGGTAGGCTTCTATCTCTAAGGGACACTATAGCGCTGGGGATAATTTTGAATTTCAGGGGCTATTTGGGGGGGGGGGTTGACAGGAGAAAGATTATTAAATTGAAATTTGCTTAGAACAAAAAGCAAAGACACCTTAATGAGGAAGTTGTTTTATTTGTCTGAAAGATTACTTTGTTTAACAGAGGAGACATACCCTTCTCAGTATTTTTTTTTAATTTCTGGGAAAAATAAATGCTGACTTTTGAATTGTAAGTGTTGATAAAATTGTCAAAAGTCCAAACTATGTCTAAATCAGCTATATGACACTCACTTTTGTGTGTTTGTATGTCAGGTTGTTTCGACATTTAAACTTTCTTCCTTCTTACAGAGAAAGCATACTTACTTTTGTATATTAATCGTCTATCTTGCAACTTTGCTATAATTGCTGGTGAGTTCCAGGAGTTTTTGCTGTTGTTAATTCTTTTGTTTTTTTTCTACATAGATAATCATGTCATATAAGTATTTTTACAGCAATAATTTCATATTTTTATGAAGCTGACCCCCTCTTACTTATTTTCTATGCCTCTTCCCCTTTTTTGTCTTCTCTCAGGAAACATTAAAGATGAACTTATTTTGAAAAATCATTTTGGCGTCCACCCAATATTTAGCCCAGATAAATATTCTAAAATGTCCAAAGGAAAGTAAAAATTATTTTTAGGCTGTGTTTCTCTTTGTGTTATGTTTTGTGTTTCCCTTTATGTGTATTCATATAGTAGCCTTTGTAACTATAGATACAAGATAAGAAGGGAAAGCTTTAGTTTTAAGATAAAATATGTCTTTTAGCATAATTCAAAGACTTAAAAAAACTAGTTTACTGTAGAGGCATGATGTAATTACAGTAAATTTCTCATGATTTAACCTTTTTAAATATCCTACATTAGTTTGGTGAATTAAGTAGAGTGTCACTGTTTCCATAACTTGTTCAACATTTAAAATTATATGTATAAAATTATATTTAACTAGATAGAAAGATAATGATGGATAACTTTCTATTGAAGTTAAGTCAATGTATAGTGTTATATTAGTTTTAGGTGTACAATATAATGATTCAGTGATTCTATACATTACTTGGTGCTCATTATAATAAGTGTATTTTTTTAAGTTAACTTATTTATTTTGAGAGAGAGAGACAGAGTGAGAGAGAAAGACAGCATAAGCAGGGCAGGAGCAGAGGGAGAGGGAGAGAGAGAATCCCAAACAGACATGGGACTCGATCCCATGGACCATGATCATGACCCGAACCAAAATCAAGAATCAGATGCTTAACAGACTGAGCCACCCAGGCACTCCATCATCACAATAAATGTATTTTTAATCCCCTTTAACTATTCCACCCGTTCTGTCACCTTCCTCCTCTCTGGCAACCACAAGTTTGTTCTCTGTATTTAAGAGTCTTGGATTTTTGCTTGTTTGACCATCTTTTTTTCCCTTCATTTGTTTGTTTTTTTTCTTAAATTCCACAATGAGTAAAATCATATTGCATATGTCTTTCTCTATCTGACTTATTTCACTTAGCATTATACCTCTAGGTTCATCCATGTTGTTGCAAATGGCAAAATATAATTATTTTTTATGGCTAAATAACATTCCAGTGTGTGTGTGTGTATACACATACATATATACACATATATATATCTTCCTTATCCATTCATCTATTGATGGACACTAGGTTGCTTTTTAAAGATTCAATTTTATGAAATTCTTGCATCCTACAAACTATTATTTAATGTGTTAACTGAAATCAGTAATTTCTAGATACTTAACTGAATTTAAGAGCTTAGTCAAATGATTAAATTAATTAATAAATAATATTTGGAAGCTTGCACAACTTCTAAATAAGCAACAGATACAAACACTGGTTAGCTGAACCTAAATTTAATTTACTCTTACTTCTTAAAATGGCAATAGATTAATAAAATATGCAAATGATTTTGAATGACATTATATATGTTTAGTTTTTCCTCCTTAAATAAGTATTCATGTAAAAAAATAACTAAGAAAATTCAAGATTTTCCTGTTCTCTGATTTTCTCTTGTGTCTAGAGAGAAAAAAAATGATTACTTTTTTTAACTAAATGGTTGCTTTGATTAAAGATAAAAATCTATATACATGGTTACTTGAAGTGGGTATAATAGTTATAGAAGTATAGAAATATGTACGTGAAGTAATGGATTTTGTTTTTTTACTTTAAAATGTTACATGATACATTTGTTTATATTATACTACAGATTACATTGAATAACATACTAAACTTCCAAGGCCCAGAGTCCTGTCATTAGCTTTGATGGTACTAAGATCAAGCCTCTCTAGGAACCACAAGTTATCTTTTAGGCTAATAACAGGTTATCTTATTATTTTAAGAATTATTTGCAATTGTAGATTCTATCCTACTTCAGGCTGATATGACTAATAAATGCAATAGACTTATATAATACCTAAGGTACTGTCACCAAAGGTATTAGATACATTTCTAAAACATCCACCTAAGTAGTCTCTGCATAATCTGAAATCTACAGATTTCATCTTTTGAAAAAGTCACCAGAGAAGAACTGTCCTTGAACCTAAATGAAAAAGAAATTAGCATGTACTGTTAACAACTCATGCAACAGTGAAACTCCAATGTGTTGATCATCAGGGTCATGTTTACCAACTTAAAGAAACATTACTTCTTTCTTACTATTGGACATCCATTCCATAAGGGGATCTTAAACAGAGAATTCTCTATAATGACAACTACATAAGTAGACAACTTTCACCAAAACTTTGGAACGAGGTAGTGATTGCAAATGTAGATAGCTTCCATGCAAAATAATGAAATAAAATTAATACTCTGATTCTTCAGCACTGTTTTTCCTCTACCACTAGTGTTGCCTATTAGTATACTTTGACATCATTTATTAACTGACTGAGAAATTTCTCAAAAATATCTTCCTTATCTTTGTCCCACTACTTTTAATTTCCTATGTTCTTTTGCCACTTAAATCATAACCAAACTCTCTGGCATGTTTTTCTAAATTAATAGCTACTGTTCATTTGACAAAATACAGTATTCTTTCTTGATAAAAACCCTCAAGAGAGTAGGGATAGAAGGATCATACCTCAAGATCATAAAGACCATATATGAAAGACCCACCGCTAATATCATCCTCAATGGGGGAAACTGAGAGTTTTCCTCTTAAGATCAGGAACACGACAAGGATGTCCACTCTCACTACTGTTATTCAACATAATGTTGAGAAGTCCTAGCCTCAGCAATCACACAACACAAAGAAATAAAAGTCAGCAAATTCAGCAAAGAGGAAGTCAAACGTTCACTCTTCTCAGACAACATGATACTTGATGTGGAAGACCCAGAAGACTCCACCAAAAAACTTCTAGAACTAATACATGAATTCATCAAAATCTCAGGATATAAAATCAGTGTACAGAAATCAGTTGCATTTCTACACACTAATAATGAAACAGCAGAAAGAGAAATCAAGGAATCTATCCCATTTACAATTGCACCAAAAACCCATGAAATACCTGGGAATAAATCTAGCCAAAGAGGTGAAAAATCTATACAATGAGGACTATAGAAAGCTTATGAAAGGAATTGAAGAAGACACAAAGAAATGGAAAAACATTCCATGCTCCTGACTTGGAAGAACAAATATTGTTAAAATGTTGATACTACCTAAAGCAATCGACATATTCAATGCAATCCCTATCAAAATAGGATATCAAAATGTTTGTTCTAGCATCCTTCACAGAGCTAAAACAAAGAACCCTAAAATTTTTATGGAACCAGAAAATATCATGAATAGCCAAAGCAATCCTGAAAAAGTAAACCAAGCTGGAGGCATCATAATTCTGGACTTCAAGCTATATTACAAAGCTGTAATCATCAAGATGGTATGGTACTGGGAGAAGCACAGACACATAGATCAATGGAACAGAATAGAGAATGCAGAAATGGACTCACAAACATATGGCCAACTAATCTTTGACAAAGCAGGAAAGAATATCCAATGGAAAAACACAGTCTCTTCAGCAAATGGTCCAGTTGGGGAAACTGGACAGCAACATGCAGAAGAATGAACCTGGACCACTTTCTTACACCATCCAAAAAAATAAACTCAAAATGGATAAAAGACCTAAACATAAGACAGGAAGCCATCAAAATCCTAGAGGAGAAAACAGGTACCCACCTCTTTCACTTCAGCTGCAGAAGCTTCTTACTTGACATGTCTCCAGAGGCAAGGGAAACAAAAGCAAAAATGAACTACTGGGACCTCATCAAAATACAAAGCTTCTGCACAGTGAAGAAAACAATCAGCAAAACTAAAAAGCAACCAAAAAAATGGGAGAAGATATTTACAAATGACATATCAGATAAAGAGTTAGTATTCAAAATCTCTAAGGAACTTGTCAAACTCAACACCCAAAAAACAAATAATCCAGTGAAGAAATGGGCAAAAGACATGAATAAACACTTTTCCAAGGAAGAAATCCAGATGGCTAATAGATACATGAAAAAGTGCTCAATCACTCAACATCAGGGAAATACAAATCAAAACCACAATGAGATACCACCTCACACCTGTCAGAATGGCTAAAGTTAACAAATCAGGCAACAACAGATGTTGATGAGGGTGTAAATAGGAACCCTTTTGCACTGTTGGTGGAAATGCAAACTGGTTCAGTCACTCTGGAAAACAGTATGGAGGTTCCTCAAAAATTAAAAATAGAACTACCCTACGACCCAGCAATTACACTACTAGGTATTTATCCAAAGGATACAGGTGTGCTGATTCGAAGGGGCACATGTACCCCAATGTTTATAGCAGCACTATCAGCAATGGCCAAAGTATGGAAAAAGCCCAAATGTCCATCGACTGATGAATGCATAAAGAAGATGTGGTATATATATATATATATATATATATATATATATATATGTGTGTGTGTATATATATATGGTGTGTGTGTATATATATATATATATATATATATATATGTGTGTGTGTGTGTGTATATATATGGTGTGTGTATATATATATATATATATATATATATATATATATATATATGGAATATTACATGGCAATCAAAAAGAATGAAATCTTGCCATTTGCCACAACATGGGTGGAACTAGAGTATATTCTGCTAAGCAAAATAAGTCAGTCAAAGACAAATATCATATGATTTCACTCTTTTGTGGAATTTAAAATACTAAACAGATGAATATAAGGGAAGGGAAGCACAAATAAGATAAAAACAGAGAGGGAGACAAACCATAAGAGACTCTTAAATACAGAGGACAAACTGAGGGTTGCTGGCGGGGTGTTGGGTGAGGGGAAGGACTAAAGGTATGAGGGGTAATAAGGAGGACACTTGTTGGGATGAGCACTGGGTGTTATATGTAAGTGATTAATCATTAAATTGTATTCCTGAAATTTTATTACACTATATGTTAAATAACTTGGATTTAAATTTAAAAAATAAATAGGGGAACCTGGGGGGCTCAGTCAGTTGAGTATTCAATCTCAGGTTATGACCTCAGGCTCAGGTTATGATCAGGTTATGATCTCACGGCTCGTGAATTTGTCAGCTGTGCTGACAGCTCAGAGCCTGGAGCCTGCTTCGGATTCTGTGTCTCCCTCTTGCTCTGCCCCTAACCCACTCACATTCTGTCTCCATCTCTCTAAAAAAATAAATAAACATTAAAAAAAATTTTTTTAATAATAAAAGGAATGAAAAAATAGCTACTGTTCTAATTTGGCTTATTGTCAACAAAATTAATAATTATTAGTTAATTATTAAACAGTTTAGAAAATAGATTCTCTTTTACCACCCCCTCCCAATACTTAAGTATACCTCACATCATTTAATTCTAACCTTTTAGTGTTATAAATATTGAACCTTAACCTCATGTCAACTAAAGGCTCCTATTGAGGTTATTTTTTGAAATGTTTACTTATTTATTTTGAGAGGGAGAGAGATAGAATGTGAGCAGGGGAAGGGCAGAGAGAGAGGGAGACAGAGACTCCCAAGCAGGCTCTGTGCTGACTCAGAGGCTCAAGCTCACAAATGGTGAGATCATGACTTAAGCCAAAATCACGAGTTCAACAGACTGAGCCACCCAGGCATCCTGAAGTTATTAAAATCCTATCAGCAAAATCTAGCCCATCAGAAATGAAGATTAATATTAGGACTATCCTTAGTATAATAGTTTGCCTGTTCTCTTCAGAGACACTCCAGCCTGCTTTAAAGGTATATTTAACTCCACTTGAGAAAGCTTACATGCTTGAGGAAAACAAATGGCTCATTGCTGTTATCCTAAACATTATCCTTACTTTCAATATAGTCTATGCCCCAGTAGGACATTACTTCTGATATGAATATCAAACTTATGCATTTGCTATACACTGACTTATTCTATGCACTCATTCTAATTATTAACTACCTTGTGAATTATAATTATCCCACAGAAAGAAAATAATATGACTGTAATAGATAGTCTAAAACTTGTCTCTGATTTTGGCAAACATCTTAAATGACATTAATCTGCCCTGGAAACTCAACTGTTTTAAATTTATTACCCAGCATTGTCACAGACAACTCACAGCCATTGGTTTTATTGTAGCTAGCTAAGGAAGAGGAATCCTAATGTAAATACATCTTTGCTGAACTTTATGTTACAAGGCAAGTAAAACAACTATGACTAAGAAAAAAACAACACACACAGTTGGATTCTGGTACATGTTTTCTTAGGTTTTACAATTTTTATACTCCTGGCTTCAAGACTTGTTAGAAGTACTAGTAATCATTTTCCTGTGGTAACGGTTACAGTGAGCTGATAGATGTTATTCAGAATCTTAAGTGCTACAGCATAGCTATTTTTAAATAGGTTGATTCAATAATAACTCATCCTTCAAGAAAAGGAAAAGAATGGATTAACCCTTGTACAACAATTGACTCTGTTCTCTGGATACCCTTCTGATCTTGATCAGCAAAATCCTGGCAATGAAGAAAATGTGAATATCATGGATTAATATCCCATGGTCTGTCTTTGCCTTCTCTTGGTCAAATAGAAGGACTGAAGAAGAAAATCAGGACCTGCCAGCTAACAACTGTCCTGGCATTATCAGGCTGTGGTGTTGCTAGGAGCTGTCCTGGTGTTCACAGCCAGGTATTGCTGTTCTCCAGTTAAACATAAACATTTTTGCAGAACACCAATATCAAATAATGTCACTTATCTGACCGCGACCAAGATCGAGACAAAAGCAAGAGCACACCATAATCCTATCCAAACACAAACAAAACATGAACATTATTAAGCCACAGCAATTATGAAGCACCCCTATCATGGCTAATATATGTGACTACTGATTCTTTGGCAATTACAGGTTTAACTTCTATATTTTCTTATTTCTAGTTTAGACTTTTTGAGACTGCCAATCCTTCCACTTAAGTCAGCATCAAATCCAAAAACAAACCTTTGCTTCCCTAAATACTCCCTAAAAGCACCCAATATGAACTCAGATACTATATATAATCAGACCTTTCTAACATTGTAACATGCCCCATGGTTAATATTCTTCCTCTTTGGAACCCAACTTCAACAATAAGTGTGTTCTTTATGATCTTTGGTTGGAGGCCATTGATGGTCAATCAATAAAATAAAATCCCTGATTTAAGAAGAGTACAATCCCATGTGGAAACAGGTAACTATTTGTCAGTATTATTTTGTGAAGTGGTAGGTAATTAATATGTTAAAAAGTAGTGTCATTACAGAGAAGAAAGCATATCTTGTTTCATTGCTGGAGTAGGTGCTGTAAGAGTTACATAAAGAAGAAAGCATTTGAGGTGAACTTTGAAGGATGAAGAGAATGAAAGCAACAGAATGAAAGATAATGCTTGTAAAAAGGGAGAAACATATTGATAGATGGGAATGGCATGAGCAGTGATATTACAGTGTGAAACTTGTTTTTTTCAGTGACAGCAAATAGGTGCAATGAAGCGGAACCTGGAACAGGAAACAATGGAATTCAGACTCTAGCATGTATATTGTGGGAGAAACTAAAGGAACTAAGCAAAACAGCATATAATCACAGTACACTTTAAGGAAACAACTCTGGTGAGAGAGTGAGAGAATAGAGTTGCCTAGGGTAGAGACTGATGACAGTTATAAAACCATTGCCAAGTGTCCTAAACTCAAGCAGGCAGTAGGAAGAGAGCTGAGGGGACAGATTCAAGATGAAATATTTTGAACTGCAGTACCGCTGCATTCAGTGACCAATAAGATATGTGGATTGAAGATCCAGAGAGAACCTAAAGATGATTGTAGCATGAAGTAGAGGAAAGATATAAATCCTATTTGGACTTGTTAAGATTGCTGCACATTGGAACATTCCTATGGGAATAGAAAAAGGCTTTGGGAAACATAAATTTGGAATTCAGAAAAGAAGTCTAGTCTAGAGAAAGATACGACGGTCAGAAATGAAAATGCGTCGTCTCATGAAGACGGAGTAAAATGAGTAGAAGGTTGAGGACTGAAATCTAGAATTCTGGAAATTCCCATTAGTTCAGGGGGAGTTGGGATGAGATATAATGTACAGAGAAACCAGATGAGAGCAAGGAGATAAAAGGATACTTATAACAATATATCAAATGAATAAGCACACAGTAAATATTTTCTGAATTAATAATGGGTTATAGTTTACAATTGTAATTTTCCTCTCAAAATATCCCTTATTTCTCTACTTTTGGTGTATTTTGGTATATAGAGGTAAAATTTTCCTCTACCGTGATTTTTCTGCTACAAATGGTTAATCTAAAAATCTTGCCATGATTGATGTCAGACTCAGACTTCCCTCTCTGAGAAACACTGGAAAAGCAAATATATTCAATCCTATTTATATTTCTTAAATTACTTTGCCTGCATTGTACTGCCTGAGTAGTCAAGAGGCCTCAGAATATGTGATATACATAAACAAAGAAACAGGAAATAGTTAATGGCTGCTTCTGCAGCAGCTCAGTAAATTAGAATAATCAAATGCATCTTGGAGTAAACTCATGTGCACAAAGCTGTAAACAGTAATCTCCATTCTTTTAAAAGCACAAATCATTTATTACAACTCATAATCATTCTCATTTCAAGGTCTAGATGAGAATAAGTCATAATGAGAGAAATTTGTATTTTCTAATTAAAGTTGATTCTTTAAAGCAGAGAAATGAAATAGCGAATTACTACAAAGGGGAGAAAGTCTATAGTCAATTAATTGAAGAAAAAGAAAGAGAACTTAAATCATGTCCAAATCAAATAGAGATAAAAAGTTTCAGTCATCCACAAAGCATATACCCTTTTTCCCAGAATCCCACATAATTTTGTATAATAGAGGTAAGACAGTACCGTGAGTTGCTGTGGAAAAAGAATTCGGTGGGTTGGCCATGCTTTGAAAAGGCCTCCATTTTGGGTGTGTGCCAGGTTTCCCTGAGCACCCAGTGCACACAATTACTGCATTTGCATGTGTAAATTGGGTAATGGCGTGCCTAACTATCAGATTTGTATGTGAAAATGCCATCAGCATATGCAGCATTGGTTGTGTGCCCACTAAAAAAAGAACTTTTAATGGGGTTGCATTAGTTGGGGTGTAAAATTTTCTAAGAACTTGAGACAAGGTTCTACATCCCTGGATCCACTATAGATGCCCCTATAGATAACTGGTACCCTGAGAATTACTTTGTTGTTGTATGTCCTTTCAAATTCTCTCTTCCCTCTTTGGGGAGGAAATTCATCAGAGGACCATTTGACCAACTTTAATTAGCACAGAGCAAAATTGTACCCAAGTTACTCTTGGCAGTGCCTATCTGAGCCAAATGAACAGACTGTGGCACAACCAATCCATTCATCTTGGCCATCTATGCAAAATTGACTAGGTTTTCTTTTTCCTCCCCAAGACGCAATATTCCTCAATCAACCTTTTTTTGCCACATCGTTTTGCTTTTCTGAAGACTTCAGTGTTCTCAATTGCATCATAGAAGGAATAGACAAAACTATTTTCCATCCATTTCCGAAAATGGTAAGATTCGGAATGATAATGATAATTCTTTCACCCTGCCTCAGTGGATTTCTTCCTTTTAGAGGTTTCCATGCTTACTTATTAGTACTCTAGAATGTAAACCTAAGTCTGTCTGAGAATTTGCCCAAGAAACATAGTGATCGTATTTCCTGAATCAGAAATTGGTACACATAGTATGGGGATAATGCAACTGAATATTTCAAACTGGAATTTTTTTTTTTTACTTTTTTTTTTTTAACATTTATTTATTTTTGAGACAGAGAGAGACAGAGCATGAACAGGGGAGGGTCAGAGAGAGGGAGACACAGAATCGGAAGCAGGCTCCAGGCTCTGAGCTGTCAGCACACAGCCTGACGTGGGGCTCGAACCCACGGACCGTGAGATCACGACCTGAGCCGAAGTCGGCCGCTTAACCGACTGAGCCACCCAGGCGCCCCCAAACTGGAATTTGCTAAAAAAAAAATATCTGAGAGGTTTGGCTGTTACATCTAAAAGTTGCCTAATTCTGGGTAGTTCTCTTCTCTGATACCCTTTACTTTGTCTTCCCTCCTGCCTCCAGCAAACAAAACAAAACAAAACAAAACAAAACAACAACAACAAAAACACCTCAATCTAAAACAACTGTTACTAGAATCCTGCTTTCTGCTGTCTAAAGTGACAGTTTGTGCAGAAATTGCTCATCCCAACTCAGGGTTTAATCTCTTGATATGATCTTTCGTCAAATTGCTAAAACAAACAGATTTTGAATTACTCGGTCTTCTTTTTGCCTATTCATCTTGCCAGCAGTTTACTCAAAGTTTCTTCTGAGAAACATTTAATAAGGAATACCTGGAAAACTAGTGAGAAATGCAGATCCCATACGTCACTCCAGACCTATGAAATGGAATTTGGAGGAGTAGAGCCTGGGAACCTATAATTTAGCAAGTTCCTCCAGTGATTTTGCAGACTAGAGTGTGCATGTTGTACAGTTTACAGTTGTTGGTTTTGTTATTTGCTTTCTTCCATTTAGTTGTGAAGGTTCTCAGTATTGAGTTGCACTCCATCAAAGGCATGCATGGCATACCCCCCCCCCCTTTAATTCAGATAGGATCATTATACTGGTTTGTAGCTATGAGAATGAAATCTTAGCAAGAAAATATAACATGAATATTCAAAATAAATGTCATAACATAAAACCTGCTTCTGTCCAGGGACATCACTGCCTCATTCAATCTGTCTGCTTTGCCTACAGATATTTTCGAGACATGGCAACCTGAAAGACCCAAGATCATCTCTACTTAAGGTTTGCCATATAATGGGCATCTCTCAAGTAGTTATCCCTGCCCCAAGAATGTATGCAGTAGGTGATAAGAATAGACTGATTTATGATCACTCAATATCGGAAAGGTGTAGCATTCCATTTCACAAATAGTATTCTGCTAGATTAGAAAATATCATAAACACGTTGGAGAGTCCTCAGCCCAGAAACCATAAACCACTGTATTTTTCCCCCCACATTTTAATTTAGCTATCTGTTTTGGATTACATAAATAAAAATGAGCCTGTATTTTCTTTATAAAATAAATCAGTCTCTCTACATGGGAATCACTAGTTAGACTGAACATTAGGGCACACATAAAATTGTGTCCTTAAAAGACACAAAAACATTTCTCAATGAGAAAGAAGCTGCTCACGGTGACCTTCACGTTGAACAGTGGGGGGTCAGCACTGGCACTAAATCATTGTGATTCACAGATGAGATCAACATATTCATATTTGTTTGCCAAATGTGTATTTTAATTTAAGCTTTCTCTGATTGATGCGTGTAATTTATGCTACCCAGAACTAAGGCGTCATATTTTTCTTTTTTCCTAACTAACAGGGGGAGACTTTCTTGGAAACAGATAAAGGAAAGAGTCCAGTAATTTGTAGCAATGTGACTACAGCCACACATGTCCTAGAATTAATGTTCTTCATTAGGGTGAGTAGGATCAGCTGTATGTATACATCAGGTTTTTAATTAACTCAGTCCCCACAACAGGATTCATGATTCAAACTGTTAGCATTTTTTTTCCTTAAATCACAAAATAAAAAAATTGGGTGGCACATCTTTTTCACACGCAAAAAAAAAAAGGAGGGGGAAATGAAAGGCTCTTTGTATAATACTGAGAGTGCTCAGAAGATCTTTATAATCCTGTGTTAATCACATAAAGAAGAGCTTGGCATTGAATGATTCCAAAGAGATGCTGAAAATTCAACCATTGTGACAGTTTTCTCTCTGTATAATTGATATGATTTCAGTTTATTTGTATTGATGTCTTTAAATTAACATTTGGAATTTATTTGATATTTTTAACTACCTTGTTCTTGCACAACTGACCTGGTGATATTTTAATAAAACACTACCAATTTAAGGAAACTTCAATGAGGCAACATGAGGAGCTTAAGCGAGGGGTGAGGGGAGAAACTTTTTATAGCAGCTTCGTTCTCTGAGATCATATTAACATAAATTTGACAGTTAATCTCCATATTGCAAAAAGGCTGCCCAGACTTATTTAATTAAACTTAGAACAAATATGTTTCTTTATTTGCCAGGTACAGCTTTTATCTTAAAATATCCACTTCCAATTATGATGCAAGCCTATGGTGTAGGGCAGGAGCACGGGGCAGTGGGTGGTGAGACTAGTGTAGATGGAGGGATATGCAGCTAAAGAGAGAGCTGGCTGCTGAGGCAGCACCCCTGGTCCCCATGATCCTGAAGAAATTCCATGAAAGATGCTGATGATTCGTACAAGTTATTTCTTTGCCTTTGACTTTAAAGGATAGAATTAAATTTGGTAGAGATATTTTCTCTCAAATGCATTTAAAATCTATTCTCGGGGCTCCTGGGTGGCTCCATCGGTTAAGCATCCGACTTTGGCTCAGGTCATGATGTCACAGTTCGTGGGTTCGAGCCTCATATCAGGCTCTGTGCTGACAGCTCAGAACCTGGAGCCTGCTTCGGATTCTGTGTCTCCCTCTCTCTCTGCCCCTCTCCCACTCATGCTCTGTCTCTCTCTGTCTCTCAAAAATAAATAAGTGTTAAAAAAATTTAAATCTGTTCTTTAATAAATATTTGAATAAGCATCCAAACTATCCAAAGAACTATGTCAAAGAATGTATGTGAAAAGAACTCTGGAGGAACGAGTAAGGCCTTGACATCAGAAATACTGAATTTATACTTTGTATCTGTTTCATTCTGAATTGCAAATAATTTAACCTTTCTGAACCTTGGGCTCCCCGTCTGCTAAGAGAATCTCATTTTTTTGGTGAGGGTGAAATATGATGATTCATTCATTCACTAAATACTTATGAGATACCTTCTTTATTCCAGTCCCTCTGATAGGCAATAGGGAACAAAGTAATGTCCCTGCCTTCATGGGGCTTACATTCTAATGGGGAAAACAGGAGTAGATGAAGGGAGTCTATGTCAGGTTGACACCACAGATTAAGAGGATAAAGGGTGGTGGCAGTGGGAAGGTGATATGCACCTGGAGCTGGACAGAGGTCTCTCCAAGAAAGTGACACTTGGGCAGACTAGAATGAAATGAGAAAGCAAAGCCTGAGAATTATGGGAGAAGAGAGTTCCAGGTAGAGGGAGCAGTGGACTCAAATTCCTGCTTTTACTTAATGAAAAAGTAGGAGGCCTTTTTTACTTAATGAAAAGTTTTACTTTTCATTTTACTTAATGAAAAAGGCCAGGAGAGGGGGAGGCTTGAATGCGAGGAAATGAAAAACACCAGATCTGGCTCTGGGTTGACTTTCTCACCATTTAAAACCACCAGCCCTCTTAGAATTCACGGGAGCCTGAAGGCTTTTGTGTGACTCTGGGATGGAATGCCACTGCAGGCCTGATGGTGGGGAAGTGACAAAATCTGGGTTTCATTTTACAAACATTACTCTGGCTGCTATGTGCAGCACAGACTGTCATAAGGCAGGGGGAATAAGAAAGATGGAAGAGATGGTTGCTGTTTTCTAGGCAAGATATTAAAGTGGCAGGCAAGGATCGTGGTAGTCAGGACGGAGGAGGGGGCGCCTGGGTGGCTCAGTCAGTTAAGCGTCGGACTTCAGCTCAGGTCGTGATCTCACGGTGTGTGAGCTTGAGCCCCGCGTCGGGCTCTGTGCTGACAGCTCAGAGCTGGAGACTGCTTCGGATTCTGTGTCTCCCTCTCTCTCTGTGCCCCTCCCCTGCTTGCACTGTGTCTCCCTGTCTCTCTCAAAAATAAATAAACATTAAAAAAAAAAGGATGGAGGAGATAAAAGGTGTCAGATGCAGGACATATTTGGAAGGGAGAACTGACAGGATGTGCTGAAGTATTGGATCCTGTTTCTCTTGAACAAACTAAACAAATAAAGAATATATTTAGTTAAGGTCACTGTATGACAAAATAAACCAATAAAAAAACCAAATAGTTTCAGAAAAGCAGCAAACAAGCAAGCCCTCTCAAGAGAGGCAACAGCATGGCTGGATATCACACAGGACTTATCACAATGCCACCTTGGGATAAAGGTGTAGAAATCCTCCACCTTTGTTAAAGTACAATGAAATATTTGAGAAGTCCCTACAGGGATTTACTTACACACACACACACACACACACACACACACACACACACGATGTGGGACTCTGAACAACAACAAAGCAGCCATCTAAAAACAGAGGCAATGTCATGAAATAAACATGATGGGAGACTACTCTTCTCTACTACTCAGGTAGAAATAAGAAGTCAGACCAACTGAGTGGAGTTTTCACACCAACAGAGGATAATCTTCCCTGTTATAAATTACAAAAGGACAAGACTGTGTTTTTCTTCTTTATATCATCAGGACCTACTTCACGCTAGATGGTCATTTAATATTTATTGGAATGAACACAAATGAAAGGTATAAGGGCTTTTTAGGAATAGCTTATAACAACTTCCAAATATGTAGCCTCTATGAGCAAGATTTTGGGTCACTGTGAGACTTGAGGAAATTGCCATTTACCAGCCACAGTTACAAAATGTTTTACTCTTCTCAACAGAACATTCTTCTGTCATATTATAGTCTAGATGCTTGCACAATTTGGAACTATTGCCAATCAACTTGGATGCCTAGTTTCCATGTCTCTCATTGTGGCCAAAAGCCAACTGCAAGTGACACTTGCCCACAGAGTAACTTGAACCCTCCATGCAACAAACATCTCTAGCACATGGTTTCCATTATAATAATCCTGGTCATCTGTCAACAGCGAAGAGCAGGAGATTGTAACCGCTGGAGAGATGATAGACTAGAAACATTTACTAAAGGAAGGGGAACATCTTCCCTTAATGACATGAGGGGAGTAGTCCTGAACTTGACCGCCACACATGTGCATCTCTGGCTAACTGACCGGTCTTCCAACTGGAATCAGACTGCTGAGTTGTAGGTTTTCTGCTCCTTGTTACCCATACTGCACATCCCAACCTCTAATCTTCTTCTATATTGACTTTCAAACTTCCAGGAGCACTTCAGCTTCTCCATCACAAAGTGGAATGGCTGAGTAATTTCTTGAGAACTTCAGAGACTCAGAACAACTGATGAGGCACCTGGGTGGCTCAGCTGGTTAAACATCTGACTCTTGGTTTTGGCTCAGGTCATGATCTCACTGTCTGTGAGTTCGAATCCCTGCTTGGGATTCTCTCTGCCTTTCTCTCTGCCTTTCCCCTCCACCTCTCTCTCTCTAAAAATTAATAAGTAATCTGAAAAACCTGAGAGGAATAAAGAGAGAGTGTTCTCTGCCTTTCCTTGAACAGTATTTAGTCACTGTGTCTTGAAAATACAGAAGGGCAGAATATAAAAAACAGGAATAAATAATCTTTCCCTTTAGAATAACATCCAAAATAATATATTTATTTGTTTCTCATTGATTGGTGAAATATGAAATAAAAATAATATGATACTTTGGGCAAGCAATATCTTTCACTTCTTTAACATAAAGCACTTTACCTTTGATAAATTAATTTTACATGCATTTATTTGATAAAGGTGGATTGGATAGGAATTGTTTCTGCAATTTTATAGATATAAAATATGCTTGTCCAGGCTAAGTGACATATCCCCAAATGCATAGTATGTAATGAGCCAGGATTCTGATGTGAGCACTCATACTTGAGTATGCACAGAAATTTTGCAAGACTTTGTAACATCTATTTACAATAATTTTTTACTGTATCAGTCAAGATTCTAGGTAGATCAAATCAGTTTTGGTTGATTTAAGCAGAAATCCAATTTACTCAAATGTCCTTGCATAGTTTTTGGAATTGCCAAAAGGACTGAGAAATGGTCCAATGTATGTGCTAAAAATCTTTGATGAGACTTCTGTCATATGCATTAGTAGTCACACTACCTGGTCATTAAATGTCCACTTAAGGAATGCTTCGTTCACAGAAATATTTAACTATTACTCATGGGCTAACAGCCTAGCATAACCTATATTTTCTCTTCCTTCATTCAGTAGTACTTAGTAAACCTACATGTAGAAGAACTCAGTGATGAACCTACATGTAGAAGAACCTACATGTAGAAGAACTAACTCCTGCACATAAGTCTATAAAAAGCAGAAAATTAGGTACCATGAGATCTGGCTTTGAGCCCCAGAGCAACACCTATAGCCCATGTGACTTCAATTCTCAGATTCCTTACCTTTCCTATTTACCTCAAAGAGTGATTGTTCATTCATTCACGAAGTGTTTATTGGGGGGCTGAGATTACTGTGAAAGTGATTTGCAGACTATAAAGTTCAGTGACAATTGTTACCACACAGTTTTAATTATCTCCTGGCACTTATTTATAACTGCCTCATATTTCTGGTCTTTCCTCCTGAACTGCAAGGGTTTTTTTTTTCACCATAGTTCATTTCCTTTTTAATAAAGAGAGTACTAGCCTATTATAAGCTCAAACTATGCTACACACCAAAACCCCAAGTTGATCCACACAAAGTGCAGCTCTGACCTTGATCATCAGCTGCAAAGAGCCATCTAACTCCTCCACTGCTCCCTGTCACATCCAAATCCCTTAAACCATCATTTAGGACCCGTCATTGTCTGACCTTAACTTACTTGTCTTTTTCTCCTTGCTCTTCACCAAATTCCAACTTTTCTGACCAAATGAACTTAAAACCCTTCACTCCTGCAAATGTCCCATGTTTTCCTGCCAGTAAGTTTGTCCTGCTCCTGCTGTTTCTTTCCTGTAGAAACACCCATCCTATTGAATCTCTACATTTCAAAGCCCAGCTCAAATGGTAACACCTAAATTAATCTAAGTAGGCACAAAATGTCTTTGTCTTTTTAACAACAGCAATTTTTACTATTATGAACTCATTATTCGTTGGTTTCTCAGTCATGTCAAGGAGATGACTATTCTAGGAAGTTGTGTCTCCTGGGTCAGGATGCAGGTGTCCAGGAAAAACTCATGGATGAAGAAAAGCAGAGGTTATTAATACCTGAGTATTCTATAGAGTTTTATTTCTTAAAGCTTGTTGTATTTCTTCTTATGACAACTTTTTGATGTATCATTACTTAAATTTCATATACAGAAAAGTTAAAAGTCAAGCTGTAATAAAATCAGGTAGTAATGATAGAAACAGGATTACAAACCAAGTTCCTTGGATGTGAACTTTGTACCGTTCATATTCAGATTTTGTCTACATTTCTTCCCAGAAGTTGAAAAAAGACTTATGAGATAGTAATAATTGCACATAAATTAATATCCACAGTTGATCTGGTTTGCAAATAACTATATTTC
Source organism: Panthera onca (assembly GCF_046562875.1). Taxonomy (NCBI): domain Eukaryota; kingdom Metazoa; phylum Chordata; class Mammalia; order Carnivora; family Felidae; genus Panthera; species Panthera onca. The sequence continues at coordinate 15,971,918 of NC_138356.1, read as the reverse complement.
TCCAACATTTCTTTCCTTTCTGACATGGCATGGTATGTATTCTAGCTAATCAGTTTTCAAACTGTACTTTGCTAAAGGCAGTGACTGAGAAGCAGGTCACATTTTTTAAATAAAAGGCGCTTTCCAAACAACAACAGTAAAATATTTTGTTACACAAATGACAGATAATTTAAGTCCTTGCTATATGGGCAAGAGTGAAATGGGGGAGGATAATAGAACATTTAGTGGGTTTTTGTGGAGATTTTACTTTTGGATTGTTAAGAAGAGGATTATATTCTTGTTCTGGTCATCAGGGGAGAAATAATGATTGATATTTATGACTGATATAATAAAACAAAATGCTATAGTAAATCTACCCAACACCTAAAGACTGTTCCTTGAAGCCCTTTTTTGCAACTGAAAACTGGGCTACATATTTGCTTTGTTTAAGAAAGTTAGGGACTCCATTTTTATCCATCAAAACAGATACTATCAACACAAGTATGCGAAAGGATTATCATTGTGGAAGTACGATTTCATATATGTTTCTATTCACCAATAGCAGGAGAATGTTGTCAAATATTTCTGAGAAAGCTCACACAGTCTCCGTAGGTTGATTAGATGAGCTTTCGTACATTGGAAACCTGACTACTTTCCAACAACTTGATTTCACAAATGGAAAAACAGCATCTGTTTTCCTGCAGCTTCACATATGGCGATCATTGTTGCTAAGACAAGCTGAAGCAGGTAGTCTGTGTGACAGTGCCCCTCTGGAGTGCTGCAGTCTCCCGGGACCAAGATAACACTGGTCTGCTGTGAGGGGCTGTGGCTCCCCAGGCAGTGGAAAGTGCATATTTAATCAACATACACAAAACATCGCTATGAACAGCAAATTACAGAAAAAAATGATCAAATGCAATACTTAGAACCTCTCTGTTTGTATTTGCAGTAGCTAATTTGAATAGGTGTACTTCATGCCACCCTCTCCTAGTTTGTGTCCTTAAAAGAAAATCAGGCAGTGGCTTGCAGAAAGGGGTTGAAATGATCATATATATGCAGGAAGGGGGAAGGGAGGTAGTACTTGTTATGAGAAAAATAAGACTTTGTCACAGTAGCCAGCAGCAAAGAATGAAGAAAGAGAATCAATGTTGGACAGAGATGAGAAATATTTTCTGCACGTAAAAAGACTAGACGCCTATAATTTCATTAAGGGGGTCTCTGTCTCTCTAGATGCTTGGATTATGTTTGAAAACTTCAATGTATATAATGTAAATAAGATTCCCTAATCAGTGGCCCATTTGGGAGATTAAAGTCATGTAACTGAACCATAAAACTCTTTTTTTCCAGGATCAATGTTTGTGTTTTGAAGGTCAAGAGATTGGCAGCAGCAGAAATTAAATTCCAGAATACATCCACCAGGCAGGTATATTGCAAGCAGATGCTCTTTTTCTGAAATTGCCATGCCACTGGCCTTACCCTGATTTGGAAGGACAACTCAATCAATTACAGAAAGAAAAGACTTCAGTGATTCTGGAGCAGTCTTGGGCTTCTCTTAAATATCACTGTCATTAAACAAACTGTTGTTTATCAGGGGCTACTTCTGCAGCAGATCTCTTATCACCAGCTCATAACAGATTGAACACTTTCAGATTTTCCAGCTCTAATCTTTATTATTAAATAATTTTTTCTGAGATCAACTTTATTCTGAAAAAAAAAATCCAGCAAGGTATGAGTTTGGATGATTTTGCAATGTTAAATAGTAAACCCCTTTTGATGTGTGAAAGTCAGGAAGATACAGAGCAAAGGTAGAAACTGAAGGCATTTGGAAGACACATATGAGGTTAAAGGCCAAAAGGAGCATATGGGTGAAAAGATGTCAGAAAGAACAGACTCAAGGTCACAGATCGTTAGCAGAAATTGCAAAATTAGATTCCCACATGCAAACCAAAAGGAAGGGCACCTGTCTGGAGCTGTTTTATAACTTGTAATTTAGAAACTTATACATCTTAGGACTTGTACCCCTGATGTACACAATCTAAAAAGTAGTATTGGTTGTTGGATTTAATGTAATTCTATGACCAACAGCCTGGCCATGGAATCAGACCATTCATAAAAGGCAATGTTCAATGATTACCACCCATGGACCTTCTACACATGTTTGTATGTTGTGAGAGAAGTCTCCAAGCCTGGCCAACTCTCTTCTCAGGTCACACCTGAGCCTCTTCTCCTGGGAATCATCCCTTCATCAGTTTGGCCTCTTCATGCTAATGGTCTATGTTACACAGACGTTACCCTCACTTTCTCATGCTTGACCCAGGTGATTTGCCATTATTGGGTTTAGCCAAAGCTTATTTTAGCCTTTTCTGTTCTCCTAGCCAGTCTGAGTTCTGACAGAAAAAAAATTGGGAGGTAATATATGTAGATTCTGTTTTCAACTCAGTACCTAACTCATAATGTAAACTTGGGAAGTCAATTTCTTTTTCTTTCTTTTTTTTTTTTTACTATTTATTTATCTATGGCAGAGCGCAAGCAGGGGAGGGGCAGAGAGAAGGGGACAGAGGATCCAAAGTGGGCCTTATGCTGACAGGCTGACAGCAGCGAGCTGATGCAGGGCTCGAACTCATGAACCTCGAGATCATGACCTGAGCCAAAGTCAGATGCTCAACTGACTGAGCCACCCAGGTGCCCCGGGAAGTCAATTTCTTAATCTCTCTTGGCCTCACTCTTTTCAAGTGTACAATGAGGATATTCAGCTTGAGCAGTGACACTCCTCAGAGACCCAGGGAAAGAATGGCTCCCATGTATTCCTTGGCCAGATTTAGCTGAGTAACATTTTGGACTTCTGTATAAAATTTCGCTTGAGAAGAGGCTTGGTCACTAAAAGAGTTTGCAAGCTTGTTAACTAGAAGGTCACCAAATTCCATTTTATTTTATTTTTTAAAAATTTTATTTCATTTATTTTTTTAAATTTATATCCAAGCTAGTTAGCATATAGTGCAACAGTGATTTCAGGAGTAGATTCTTTAATGCCCCTTACCAATTTAGCCCATCACCAAATTCCATTTTAGATGCAACGATTTAGCCATTTATCCAATCATTTATTCTCATAATCAAACTTCATCTGCAAATTGATAATCCAGCATGATGCAACATTGCCTGACAAAAATGTTTGGAATCAAGGTTGCTTGTAAACAACTTGAGAACAGATAATGTACATTTTATTACCCTGCATATATATTTTTGTCATGAGATAAATGTGCTGCAGACACTTACTACAATTCAATAAACACTTATGGAGTGTTTGTTCTACACCAACACCTTTTTGTTTCTGGGAATGCAAAGACAAATTAGGCATTCTTTTGCAGATCCAGTAGTTGAATGTTGGCAGGATGAAGAAATGAATATAACAAAAAAAAAAAGAGGGAAACTCCAGAGGAAATTTTAGCAAAGTTCATATAAAATATAGATTGGCAACCCATTTAATAGTATAATGTATTTTATTATTTATCTGTTTCAATGGAAATTAAAACCTTAATGTGACTGACTCTACTAATTTTATGGAAAATTTTCCCTTATTGGTCTTTTCAAACTTAGTAAAAGTCCCAGGTATTTTATTCCACCCTGCAAAAGAATAACCTTCACAGCTAAGACTGTGAAGTAGTACCTGACCCTAACTACTCACAAAATTCATGGGTAAGTTAGAGAGAGTTTTTGAAACTTATAGTCTTCTTCAGGCTGCTGAACTACATCCCTGTTGTTCCCCTTGAACTCAGCCTTGAAGCAGCCTCTGAACACCTCTCTGTCCAATGTCTGGTGGCCCATTCTGGTAGCTATCAATTGCATTACTAAGTGTATGCCAAAGGAAAGCATATCAGTTGCACTAAGTCCTGAAAGTCTACCTGTTTTTCAGCCAAAGGACTCCCAGAAACAGTATCATGTACTGATATAAGAGCATAGCCTTGGAAGCCAAACTATGCTCCAAATTCTAGTTCTTCTCCAGTTTCCTAATCTGAGAAGTGGAGATAACAATAGTACCTAAATGATAGGTTGTTTGAAGATATAATAGATGTAAAATAATTAGAATGTACTTAAGAGAGCGCTATAAGAGCAGCCACTAGTATTAGTATCAAATAATTTTTAAAAGCTCAGTAAGCTCAATAAAAGCCATGATGTCTACATGGAAGAGTATTCGTATCTGACTTAGGAAACCCAATGAAACAATTCTGGGTCCTCTGGGTGAAAAGTGATCTTTCCAAAGTTGAGAAAAAGCAAGAGCTTGGGAGTCAGTAAGCTTGAATATTGGCCCCACTTCTATCACACTCAAGAGTCACCAGAGATGCTACGAAATGCAGATTTCAAGGCTCTATCTCAAGCCTCAAGGGTCAGAATCTCTGGTGGTGGAGCCCAGGAGGTTCATACTGACAGCAGTGCTTATGCACATTTAGCCACCCAGGATTTATGTGCCCACTCTGCCATTTACCTGCTTCTGGCCTGTAACCTTAATCCTGTTCCTTGATCTCCTTAAAATCTGTTTCCTCACCTATAAAATGGGGCTAATCACTCACAAACACTGTGGTAATTAAATGAGACATGGAAAATGCTCAATGAATCTGGGCACAGAGAAATGTCTGATATATGATAAGTATTGGCTTTTTTAAGCTTTATCCTTGTATTGAATTAAAATCATCAGGAAGCATAGAAAACATATTTGGACAGTACTAATGTATGCATTGAATTCATAGAGAAGTGATTGTCCAGATAACTTTTTTTGCTGACCCATGAGTCTTTCACATGGCGACGTTAGAGGAGTGCGTGGAGGACCCCAATCCTTCTGTAACAAGGAAAGGGCACAGTAACTGGTGTTGATGCCCTTTGTTGGATTAAAAAAAAATGTGAAGTACCACTGTCTTAAATGTACTTGCATGATATTTTTTTCAGACAGTTTCACTCAATTTTTGACTCTGAATTCATTCTTTGTTTATATTTTTCATTCTTAGGAAACTTGGTGCCCAGGCATAGTAACACAGTCATCCCAGATCCCTGGTTCATTTCTCTTTCTCCTTTTTCTAAGGTATCTTAATCTTAATTGAAATTTAAGATTTTGGACTGTTTTATTTCATATTTATTCAAGGAATTTAAATCACATAAATTCCTTTTATATAAGAATGAATTAAATAGATATGAAAGTCATAAAATGTATAGAAAAATATATTTATGCTTCCTATTTTGGAAAATTGAAATGAGAGTAAGAAAAGTCAAAACACTGATGGAAATAAATTTAGGTCAGATCCCAACAGTCAAAGAGAAATGAAGTTTGTAATTTAACAATCAGGGAAAAATAAATACATCAGAACAAAAAGCTTTTGTTAACAGAATACAAAAACCAAATAGAAGAAAAGGCAATGACTAATCAGACCAAGCTTTACTTGTAAATATGACTCTACCTAAATATTGCCAAATATACAAATAAAAATAGAAAAATCTAGTTAATGATTTCTAATTACTCTTTTGTAAGTGATGCCAAATGTATATTAACAAATAGCTGAGTGATTGACTGAATGTTTTGGTTTTCATCTGTATGTTTGGTGTCATGTAGATAAATACTCAATCTAAAGACTATCATATTAGCAAATTGAAAAGCAAAGCAGCAACTCACTGAAGAAATGGTGAAGGGCTTTTAGTCTTTGTTTTACAGATAAATGCCATGGGGAAACTTCCAAGTCAAGACCCCAGTATGCACCTGTTGACATCATTTTTAACACTTGGTTGGGCTTTTCCCGCACTGATGAATCTTCTTTGAATATTTGGTATTCCTATTTCACTGCTACTTAAAATATACTATTACCGTGTATATTTGTTAATCAAATAAATTCCAAATGCAGATTGAATAATCAGCCATTTATGTAGAGGCTTGCATAGAAGGTTTCTGTAAAAATGGAGTTTCTTTTTTAGTGAAGCATAAATAGTAAAATAACTGTAATTTACTGACAAGGACTGTAAAAAAAGACAACATTTATATATATAAATGAATGTACAAAGAATGGCTGGTCCCACATTAATGTTCCAAGCTTAACATACATATGCATGAATATTAGGGCTGGCAACCCTACATTTGAAGGAGTGAGGTTTTCTTTTAGGGGAAAAAAGGGAAGTTCTGGAAAAAAATAGTAAAATTCCTTTCTTATCTTTCCCTTATGTCTATCTCTCCCTTTTCTCATCCTTTCTACCACAAAGCATGCTACATGCACAATACAAGAATGTCAGGTGTGTTTTTAGTGGCAGAGGATGAGAGGTCGCCTCATCACTTCTCAGTGCTTGCTGTCATGTGCACATTTTTTTTTTTTTTTGGTACCAGTATATTAAGGATCAACATATGCATTTGTGTGTGAATTTTTCCCCATCAATTAAACCAGATGAAATGGGAAATTTTATAGTGTACTTGAATATTGTTCTGGAGAAAAAGAGTATTCAGACACTTTACTGGCACAGAACTCCAAAACTAAAGAGAATTTGTATGCATTAGACAACAATATGCAAAGAGTCAATTACCAAACCTCTGTGCCAATGGATGATGCAGACTATCACAAACTGTGGATGATCTAACAGCCATTTGTGCTTGGCATTGATATGCTTTTGTGATTTAGTTTTGCCAGACATTTTTCCTTTAGTTTAGGCAAAAATGAAAATGCACCATTTCTTGAGCATACAGGAATGATGCATATGAATAACAGGTTGAAGGAGGATGATTTAAAGCATATAATCTGGTCAGTGTTAAAGTAAACCATTTAATCTTTGACATAGGGAAGATAAGGATGCCAGTAGTTATTAGACATCTAAGTTATAGCACACATTTTAAATTTGATATTTAAGAAAATCCACAAGATAACCCTAGGTAATATTAACCTATTTTGTACGTAAGAAAAATGATTCTCAGAAAGGTCAGTTAATTTACTTCTGCTACTTTTCAGGCATTTTGTCAACGAGGTATTTTCTTTTGTTTTTGGATTATTGTATTGCTTAGCTATCAGGTGTTGAGCTCTATGCCTATATCTTCTATACCCCTTTGTTTTTCCAGTCCAAAATTGTCTCAGAGTGGGCCCTATGAAACCCCAAGGTGGGCTCCAAGGAGCAGAATTGAAAACCACTATACCAGGCCTTTCTGCTTCTCTAATTAAAGTATTTCTACCACTACTCTTAAAATTTGTTTTCAAGGTTTAATTTTTTAGAGTAGTTTTAGGTTTAGCACAAAATTGAGAGAGAGAGAGAGAGAGAGAGAGAGAGAGAGAGGGAGATTTCCCACATATCCCTTGTCCACAGACAAGCATTATCAACATCACTCTCCAGAATGGTGCATTTTTCACCAAGGATGAAGCTACACATCATAATCACCTAGAGTCCATTCATTCTTGGTGTTGTATATTCCACTGCCTGGGACAAATGCATAAGGACATGTATACACCATTATAATATCATACAGAGTATTTATGCCCTAAAAATACTTTGTGATTTGCTTATTCATCTTTACCCTCCATTTCTCCCTGGCAACCACTGATCTTTTTTTATTATTTCCATAGTTTTGTCTTTTCCAGAATGTCATATAACTGTTATCATCCAGTATGTAGCATTTTCAGATTGGCTTCTTTTACTTAGTAATATGCATTTAAGATTCCTGCATGTCTTTTTATGCTTGACAGCTCATTTCTTTTTAGTGCTGAATAATATCCATTATCTGGATGTACCACAGTTTATTTATTCATTCACTAACTGAGGGACATCTTGGTTGCCTCCAAGTTTTGGCAATTATAAATAAAGCTGCTATAAACATCCTCGTGCAGCTTTTTGTGTGGACATAAGTTTTCAACTCCTTTGAGTAAATACCAAGGAGCACCATTGCTAAACATGGTAAGAGTTGTTTAGTTTTGTAAGAAACCACCAAATTGTGTTCCAAATTGGCTGCATCCTGTTTTTCTTATTTCCACCAGCAATGTATGAGAATTCCTATTCTTCCACATCCTTGCCAGCATTTGGTGTTGTCAGTGTTCTGGATTTTGGCCATTAAAAAGGTGGTTAGTGGTATCTTATTGTTTTAATTTGCATTTCCCAGCTACCAGTAAGTACTCTGTATATTTATTTGTCTGATATATAAAATAATACACAATATAAACAATTTTACTCTCATTTTATGTGATTCTCTTGTAAAATATGTAATAATTATAATAATCATTGATAAAAATACTAACAAATCTTTACTGATCATACTCCAGAAACGAATCCTATGATTCACTTACTTCTTAATTCTCACATTATATATGAGAACTTGAGGTACAAAAGAACTGTCTAAACTTAGAGTTTATATTTTGAACATGATTTGTTTTACTCAGTTTATAAATTTTGTATTTTAAAAAGAGAATTTAGCCTGTTTATATTTTTTATAGTAGTAGGCAACTTTGGTTTTATTTTTGTTACAAAATATTTTGTCACTAATATTTTTTACTTTCACTTTTTGTTCTTTGTGTGTGTGTGTTGTGTGTATTAGTGCATGCACGTGTGCTTGCCTTTTATTGCTTTTCTGGTCTGCCTTTTGCTAAATTAATTTTTCCAGATATTTGTTTGAGTTGGTTTCATTATGTTTTCTTTGATCTTTTCATCTTTAATTTGTTTTTGTCTTATACTTTATAAGAAATAAATTGTTTTGAATTAAACTAGATTCACCTTTTGATAATTAAAAATACATTTACACTTATATTTTAAAAATAAATGTCAATGTAAAGAGAATACTTTCCCTATCAATTTACCCCACCACTTTTATCTGCTTCTAATTTCTTGTAGATTTAATCTGAGACTTATTAAAGCCAGAAATTAGTCACTTATAAAATTTTTAAAAACATTTATTTATTTTTGAGAGACAGAGAAAGACAGAGTGTGAGTGGGGAGGGGCAAAGGTCGGGGCAGAGGGAGATATAGAATCCAAAGCAAGCTTCAGGCTCTGAGCTGTCAGCACAGAGGGGCTTAAACCCACAAACCTTGAGATCAGGACCTGAGCCAAAGTTGGATGCTTAACTGACTTAGCCACCCAGGAGCCCCAGTAATTATTCATTTTTTTAAAAGTCACATATTGTATCTCTTAAGTATACATTTAACATTTGAATTAAGTTTTAAGTTATATTTACAATAATTATTAATACAACCTGCTTAACTTGTTTTTACATTCAATTTTGAGGCTTTTTTATTTGACATGATGCCCCCATTTTTCTTATTTAATTTTTATTAATATTTGGGTAAGTTAGAGGATACCTTCACATAATATTTTTAAGAAGAATACATGGATGTTTATTTTCTGAATTCATGTACACCTGATAAAATCTTTGTTGCTATATGTTTATTTAATTTTTGAAGTTGATTTTTACCAACCAACACTCTATAAATATCTATTGATTTCTTCCCACTCATATGTTGGTGAGTTTTTGAGACTAACCTGATTTGTTTTATAGATAAGTCGATTTTACTGCATGAGTAAAGAATAGTTAGAGAATATTTTTACTTTCCTTGCAATTCAAAACATGTCACTTCTCATTAATTTTACCTGTTTTCATGATTTGGACATTTAATGTGCATACTCTTGTCTTCTTCTCAGGAAATTTCTAGTATTATGCCACAATTACTGATACTTCTCAGGAAACTTCTAGTATTACTTCTCAGGAAACTTCTAGTATTACTTCTCAGGAAACTTCTAGTATCATGCCACAATTACTGATACTTAGTTCATTACTTCTCAGGAAACTTCTAGTATTACTTCTCAGGAAACTTCTAGTATTATGCCACAATTACTGATAGTTCATTTTTTCTTCTTCAAAAACACTATTTTATATTGAATCTCCAAAGTATATCAGAAATTGTTCCATCATTTTTATTTTTTTGCTTTTACTCTTAGTTCTGAGGAAGCTTTTCAGGTCTATCCTCCATATTACTGGGTCTATTTTCTGCACTGATAATTCTGCTTTTTATTGGCACCAATGATGATTCTGCAAGTCTTCAAATTAATTATTACTTAAAAATAAATTTATACAATTTGTATATGAATTTAGCAATATGTTATAGTTTACATACATAAAATTTATACATTTTAAGTTATTTTTAAAAATTTTGCAAGCCCTGATTAATCTCAGCTTGTAGCTAATTAGCTAATTTCCTTTGAAGCTCAGCTCATTGACTTCTTAGGTCTACATTTACTTATTTATTATTAGATAATGTATTGCAGTACAGGTAGGAATTAAGAAAATGGATTCAAGTGAACTCAGTTAAATTAATGCAAATGACAGAAGAAGCTAGAGTTAAATGCTATTGTGACCACTCAGTCTTTACATGACAACTCAAGAATCTTTTGTATTCTGGCTACTGGTAAAGTTAATTGAAGAGGAGAGAAAAATGGCCTCAGAAGTTTTTGAAGAACTGTACAATAACACAAATCAAAAAGTAAAAACCTAGATCATGCCTTGGCAATAGAAAATTGGTGTGGGTATGCCCAATATCTCATAAATAATCTAGAAAAAGTCTACAGAGATGGAAACCTAAAGTTAGCCTGATGGGTCACCATGAAGTCAGAACTTGAAAATTAATGTAAATATGACATCACTTGTATCATAGGTTGGCAGGACCTAAGGTTTTAGGGGTTGTATCAGTAATCCTGATACTACAACCCATTCTACTGAATTATTTCAAATACTCTTACTTACTATGATGCTTTCTTTAGCCACTCTAACATAAAAATTCCAAACTTCCGTCTCTCTCCATGGAGATCAACTAAACCTGGATTGGGCTTTAGACACTGAGGTGTGAATTGCTGCCTCTATCATATCCACTAGTCCCACAGCTGGGACTAGTTTAGAAAATGTCCATTTTCAGTTCATTCTCTTTCCTATAGTTATTGCTCTTCTTTGTGGGAAACTGGACAACTTTGTAAAGTAAACTTCAAGTTTTTTGTCTTTCTCTCATTTATGTCCTTTTTGGAGTAAATATTTCGGCATCTGACCTGGGAGTTAAAACAGTTGGGAAACACTCATAGCCTCTGAAAGTTATTGGCACTCTCTCTCTCTCTTTTATGACATACTTGCTCCTGTTTAGACTCTTCTGATACTAGGAAGCAAAGAAATGAATCACTACTCCAGAACTTTCATGGCTACAGTGCCCCCTTGTGCAACTTGATAAGGGCCAGGATGGCAGAGATCCAAGAGGGGAAAAAAAAGGCTAAAATAGGATTACTTTAGGGGTTTTGTTTCCAAATATATAGAGGAGCCAAAATGCATTTTCACACACAGCAGGGTTTTTTTTTCTTTCATTGCCTATGTAAAGGAAAACACTTTGTTTTTAAAAAGGGGAAATCCACCTCTGAAATTATGGAACACTGACACAGCATCATTCATCTTGGCAAAAGTTGACTGAGCAGATGATGTAGATCCACTTAACTTGGACTCAATCAAAGGTTTTGCTATTTTCATTTCACAGGCCAGATGTAGCTCATCATCGGTTGGAACCAATTCCAGAAGAGGTGTTAGAGTCTGTTGGTCCAAGAGAAAGTCTGATCCAGGCACCAAAAAGAGCCATGAGGAAAACGGATACTATCTCCACTGATCTCCCAACAATTTAGTTAGTCCAATATTCAGTTCAGATTAAGCAGTGGGATAACCTGTAAGTGATGCTATTTTAGTTAACTTATAAATTTTTAAATCCCCAGTCATTGTGAAATCATCTCCCATGTCCTATTCCTCTGAATACGTTGCCATATCTGAATGGATAGGAAAGTGAATAATTAATAATATACACACTTGGGTTTCCAATAAATAGAAAAAGCTAGAAACCAATTACATGCTAGAAATGTGTTTAATTGGGCTACCTGAGTTATCTGTGTTGACTTCAATCTGACTACCAAATGCTTTATAATTTGTTACTACAGCTACTACATTTCAAATGAAAACAAATACTCAGCTTATTGAACAGAATTCAGTGGTTCAATATTATCTGGCTGAAATAAATTTTAAAAGAAGTTTGGAATCTTTATAGTAATCTTAGTATACATTACAATAGAGATTTCTCAATCCCTTAAGATAACAGTGGGCACTCAAATTTTAATTTCTCCATACATCCTTCAAAAATCACGCAGATCAATAAAAAGAGCAAAGAGGACCAACCACAATTCGTGCCTGCAGCACAACTAGAAAACAGTACAGTAAACTTCAGTTTCTATACATATGGGGAAATTTTCAGAAATCAGAAAGTCCAGCTTGGAACATAACATTATATCAAAGATAAGAGAGTCCAGTATATTAATAGCAATAGTGCAATGCAGACAATGTTACCTAAAGATCATCTAGAAGGAAAGTCTTCTATTATGAGTGGAGAAATAACACTCCCCTCCTTCCCTCTACTGGAGTTATGGGTTAAATTTTGTACCCCCCCCACCCCGCCAAAAGATGTGGAAGTCTTGACTTCTACTACCTATGAATATGATTTTATTTGGAAATAGGGTCTTTGTAGATTATTAAGTTAAGATGTCATTAGATTGGACCCTAATCCAATCTAATTGGGATATAATAAGGGGAAATTGGGATGAGAAAATCACAAACGGAGAATACCATGTGAAGATTAGGGCTATGTTGTCACAAACCAAGTAACTATCAGAAACTAGGAAAAAGACCCGGAACAGATCTTTCCCTAGTGCCTCCAGAGGTAGTGTGTCCCTGCTGATTTCTAGCCTCCATAAGTGTGAGAAAGTAGATTTCTGTTGTTTCAGCCACTCAGTTTGTGGTACTTTGCTATGGCAACTATACAGCAAACTGATAACTGGAAAATTAAGGAGAAGGTTTTTGAAAGTGTGCAAGAGCAGAGATGGCTGTGCTTCTTGGATGGAGGAGGACAACTTGGAAAGAAGAGGAATCTTTTGGAGATTTAGGGGACAAAGTGTAATAAATAAGTAAAACACAGCCTATAGGGTCCTATGGAAACAAAAGACTATTACAACATGGGAAACACACAAACCCATTACCAAGAGGTGCTTTTTGTTAGAGAGTAAACTCTGTACTAAATTCAACAAAAGAAGACATTCGGAATTATGAAGTTGAGTAAGTTATCCAAACTTCTCACTTATATTTCTGGTGGAACACAATACAACTTAAATGAGTAGAAAATAACAATCAGCATCCATATGAATCTACTATAAGAAGAAATCAGAAAATTAGAATCAAAATCTTTCAGTTTAAGAAAATGGTCCTCAATAATAAAAGCTATGAGGTTCAGGAAAACATAACATTCCAAAATAAATTAAATACTATTAAACAAAATGTTTGGATATAAAAGATCATAGATCATAAATTTAAAACTCTGACAATAAATAGACAAAAAAAGAAAATATGAAATGAGAGTTTACTAAACTTAGGAAGAAAAATAAGCAAATGAAGGCAAATCATTTCATGAATGAAGATTAATTTGAAATCACAAGCAGAATGGACTCACCAAAAGTATAATAAAGAACACTTACAGTAGGAATAAAAATAGCCAAAAAAATGAAAACAAAATAAGAAAGAGGTAAAATGGCCAGAAAGAAAATGATTAGATAAAAGAGCTAGGCAACAAAAATTCCACATATTAATCTATGTATTTCTGGAATCTCTAAAGAAGAAAAAAACAATGAACTAAAACCAAAATATAAAACTATAATCTACACACAAAAACTTTCCCCAAAATAAAAAGGGTCTGAATACTTGCATGCACTCACACCCATACACACACACACACACACACACACACACACACACAATTGCTGATATAACTTCTAAGGTATATTTCGATAATTTAATGTCTAGCGTGACCAAAAGAAAGACAAAGAAATATAGCAAAAAACTCACGATAGAAGATAACCATTAATACTAAAAACTTACCACTCAACAAAAGAAAGTAGGAACAAAGGAATAAAAAACAAATGGGACAAATAGAAAATAAGTACCGGGGTGCCTGGGTGGCTCAGTGGGTTAAACGTCTGACTTTGGCTCAGGTCATGTTCTCGCAGTTTGTGAGTTCAAGCCCCACGTCAGGCTCTGTGCTGACAGCTCAGAGCCTAGAACCTGCTTCGGATTCTGTGTCTCCTTCTCTCTCCATACCCCCCACCCCCTGCTCATGCTCTCTCTCTGTCTCTCAAAAAATGAATAAACGTTAAAAAAGTTTAGAAAATAAGTACCAAATGGTAGACTTAAACCCAATATATTGAAAATAATATTAAATGTAAATGGATGAAATGGCCTAGTTAAAAGACAGAGATGATAAAATAACAAATTAATATCATCTTATATATTATTTAAAAGAGCTACACTTTAAATATGAAAACAGAATATAAAAGGGCAGAAGAATATATACTGTGCAAACTTAAACATAACAAAGGTAGCATGACTGAGAATAGTGTGGAGATTCCTCAAAAAACCGAAAATAGCACTACTGTACAATCCAGCAATTTCACTATTAGGTATTTACCCAAAGGATACAAAAGTACAGATTCGAAGGGATACATGCACCTCAATGTTTATAGCAGCATTATCAACAATAGCCAAACTATGGAGAGAGCCCAAATGTCTATTGACTGATGAATGGATAAAGAAGATGTGGTATACACACACATACACACACACACACACACACACACACACTGGACTATTACTCAGCCATCAAAATGAATGAAATCTTGCCTTCTGCAAAGATGTGGATGGAGCTAGAAAGTATTATGCTAAGTGAAATAAGTCAGTCAGAGAAAGACAAATACCATATGATTTCACTCATATGTGGAATTTAAGAAACAAAACAGATGAACATATGAGAAGTCAGGGATAAAAGTAGAAGAGAGAGAAATAAACCACCAGAGACTCTTAATGATAGAGAACAAACTGAGGGTTGATGGAGGGAGTTTGGTGAGAGATAGGCTAGATGGGTGATGGGTATTAAGGAAGGGGATTTGTTGTGATGAGGACTGGGTGTTGTGTGTAAGTGATGCGTCACTGAATTCTGCTCCTGAATCTAATATGGTACTGTATATTAACTAGCTAAAATTTAAATAATAATAAAAAACTAAGAAATTTATGAAAGGTAATATGGCTATGATAATATCAAGAAAAATGGACTTTAGATGAAGAATATCATAAGAGATAAGGAGGAAAATAACATAATAACAACAGAACACAATTTATACAGAAGGCAAACAGTCCAAAGCATGGATACCACTAATATAGAGTTTCAAAATACATTTAAGCAAAAATTGAAAACTAATTTGAGAAAATTAATAACCATAATTTGATATTTTAGTACTCTTTTCAGTAGTTGATAGAACAAGTAACCCCCCCCCCAAAATTAATAAAGGATATGGAAAATCTGAATAACCCCAACAACTGCCTTGAACTAATTGGCATTTAGAGCATAATCTACCCAACAATACCTAATACACATTTGTTACAAAATTACATGCAAAATAAAAAAAAATGGACCATATGTTGGGCCATAAAATGAGTTTCACTAAATAACAAAGGATTAAATTCCACACATTATCTTCTCTAGCAGTATTAAATTATAAGTCACTAACAATATTAAAAAATACCAAATATTTGAAAATTAAAATACCAAATATTTGAAAATTTGTGAAGATAAAGTAGTACCTAGCAAAATATCAGAGAACAAGTGGGCATGACACCTACTAACTGTTCTCAAAGTCATGAAGAAGGACAGTTATCATAACCTCTGGATTCAGGCTGTTTATGTATCTGATCAAATGGAAACTTGTCAGTCTGTGGACCCTCAGTTTTTCAATACTGCTAATTGAAAATATTTACTCAAGCTAACAGATATTGGGTGATCAGAAAAAAAAAGACAACCTTGGTTCCTACTGTGCTACTTAGGGGTTTTTATTGATTTAGCTGCTTGCCACAAACCCCAGACAGCTCTGTTCTCTTGTTCATACACTATCTAGTTCTATTCATCATTTCCATCATTCTCCCTTTTTCTATCTTGCAGCCTACAGCTTTTAAGCCTCAGAGGGAAGAATAGTCTTGCTCTTATTCATAAGACTTTCCCACAAAATCTTAAAGACTTTTCAGGGATAGAATACTTTAATTCTACCTGTTGTTATACCACTTTACTGAAACATAAGAAACTGCTGACTGTATTGGCTTGGGGAGTGACAAGAAATAACAAAGGAAATGTCAAACCAGGTTTGTATCTCAGTATTGTCTAAGTTAGACATCATGGTTTTAAACATTGCATTAGTCAAGATAGGATAAGATATGCTGAAGTAATAAACAGCTACTAAATATCAGGGCCTTCACCCAGGAAGAGTTTATTTCTCACTCAATCTGCTATAGATTGGGCAATCACTCCGTGAACAAACACATTTCAATTTGGGGCTCTGTTACTTCAAAACATGTACTCTAAGTTTATCCTACAAGAGGCAAAATAAACCGAAGAATATGCAGGAGTTTTCCACTAGCTCAGCTCATAAATATTATAGATCATTTCTGCTCACATTTCCTTGGCCAGAAATAGTCACATGGACTTTATTATTTGAAAGGGGACTGGGAAGTATAGAAACCTATATGCTTTCTATATATAGAAAGAAAGAAAGAGATACAGATGCTGGGGGAATGTCAGCTATGTTTATCACAACCACTAATAACTTACTTGCTGAACAAAAGAGTAACAAACAATGTAGGGCATATTCTTAAGAGGAACGATTGAATGAGTTAAGGTGAAATAAAACTAATTCTATAAATCTCTTCCTGAAAATTAGAGGAAGGAACCCTTCCTATTTCATTATATGAATTAGTATTATCCTGGTATAAAAACCAAAGACAATACACAAAAAGAAAACTACAGACAAATATCTCTTGTGAATATGGACAGGAAAAAAACCTTAACAAAATATTAACAAATAGAATTCACCAGTACATATATTTTAACAATATACCATGACCAAGTGGAGTTTATTCCAGGTATGTAATGCTGGTTCAACATTATAATGATTTTTTTAATCTATTATATTTATTAACAGCTAAAAAAGAAATATATCAATTATACAGAAAAAGCATTTGGCAACATTTTACCCCAATTCTTAATAAAAAGCCCCAGAAAATATAAATTAAGGAGAACTTCCTCAATTTGATAAAGAGTATCTATTAAAAAAAACTGTAGATATTATTATTCTGAATCTAAATTTGCAGGTGACATAATTGTCAACAAGGGAAATCCTGAGAATTTATCCAAAAACTCTAGAACTAATAAGCAAGCACAGTAAGGTCATGAGATATAAAACAAACATACAAAAATCTATTATATTTCTATATGCCAGCATTGAACACTTGGACCAAAAATTTAAAATACAATACATTCATCAGTGTGGTACACACACACACACATACACATATACCCACAATGGAATATTATTCAGCCATAAAAAAGAATGAAATATTTTTTATTCATTGCCATGTGCAGTGATCTGGATAAAGCTAGATAGCATTATGCTAAGCAAAATAAGTCACTCAGAGAGACAAATAAGATACGATTTCACTCATATGTGGAATTTAAGGAACAAAACAAATGATCATAGGGAGAAAAACAGAGAGAAGGAAACCAAGAAACAGATTTTAAACTATAGAGAATAAACTGATGGTTACCAGAGGGGAGGTAAGTGGGGAGATAATAGGTGATGGGGATTAAGGAGTGCACTTGTTGTGATGAGCACTGGTTATTTATTTATTTATTTATTTATTTATTTATTTTGAGACAGAACAAGTGAGTGGGGAAGGGGCAGAAAGAGAGGGAGAAAGAGAAGCTGAAATGGGAAATGAACACTTTGATGCTCCCCCAAATCCTAAATAGGCTGCATCAGGAGGTTGTCACCAAAACTCATTAAAATTAAAAGTCATGAACAAAAAACTGGGAAGGTGGCAAGAGAAAAGCAACTCATCATATATCAGGAAATCCCCAGAAGACTATAGGCAGATTTTTCAGCAGAAACTTTGCAGGCTAAAACAGAGTGAGAAAATGTAGTCAAAGTGCTGAAGGAAAAAAATACCAACTAAGAATACTATCCCTGGAAAAGTTGACCTTCATAAATTAAGAAGTAATAAACACACACACAGATGAGGGAGTTCATCACCACATGACCTGCCTTACAAAAAATGCTAAAAAGGCTTCCTTAAGTTAAAACAAAAAGACACTAGCACCATGAAACTTATAAAAGTATAAAACTCACTTGTAAATGTAAGTATACAGACAAATACAGAACACTCTATTGTAAAGGTGGTAAATAAATCACCTTTAACTCTAGTATAAAAGATAAAAGATAGAGGTGTTAAAAATATAAATACTGTAGTTTGTTAACGGATATGAAGAATAAAAATATGAAAATTGTTATATCAATAATACACAATGCAGGGAGGGGAGAAATAAAAGGGCAGAGCTTTGTTTGAAATCAAATTTAAATTGATATCAGCTTAAAATAGACTGTTATAACTACAAGATGTTTTATGTAAGCCTTTTGGTAAACATAAAGAAAAATCCTGCGGTAGATACACAAAAGATAAAAAAATCAGGACATACCACTATAAAAAAAAATATCAAATCACAAAGGAAGACAACAAGGGATAAAGAAAGGACCAAAAAACTACAAAATAGCCAGAAAACAATGAATAACAGCCTAATAGTAAGTCCTTACCTACCAATCATTACTTTAAATGTAAATAGATTACTTTCTCTAATCAAAAGGCATAAAATTGCTGAACAGATAAAAATATCAGGACCCAACTATATGCTGCCTATAAGAAATTCACTTTGGATTTAAGAACACACATAGATGGGGATCCCCGGGTGGTTCAGTCAGTTAAGCATCTGACTTCAGTTCAGGTCATGATCTCGCAGTACATGAGTTCAAGCCCCACACTGTTAGTGTGGAGCCTGGTTTGGATTCTCTCTCTCTCTCCCTCTCTCTCTCTCTCTCTCTCTCTACCCCTCCACCACTCTCGCACGCATGCTCTGTTAAAAATAAATAAATAAACTTTAAAAAAAGAACACATATAGACTGAAATTGAAGGGATGTGAAAAGATTTCCATGCAAATGGTAACCAAACAGAGAATAAGGGGGCTAAATTTATATCAGAAAAAAATAGACCAGGTCAAATACTGTAATAAGAGACAAATAAGGTAATTATATAATGACAAATAGGTCATCTCATCAGGAGGACACAGCAATTGTAAATATATACATACTCAACATTGGATAACCTAAATATATTAATCAAATACTAACAGATCTGAAGGGAGAAATAGACACCACTGCAGTAATAGTAGGAGAATTCAAAGTCCTACTTTCAACAATGGATAGAAGATATAGGCAAAAAATCAATAAAGAAACAGAAGACTTGAAGAACACTACAGATTAAATGCACCTAACCGACATTAGAGAACATTCCACCCAACAGTAGTACTATACACATTTCTAAAGCACATACAGAATATCTCTAGGATAGATTGTATGTTAGGTAACAAAACAAGTCTTAATAACTTTAAGAAATTTGAAATCATATCAAGTATCTTTTATAACCACAATAGCATAAAAGTAGATATCAATAACAGGAGGAAAACTGAAAAATTCGCAACTATGTGAACATTAAATAACACTGAAAAACGCATGGGTTAAAGAAGAAATCAAAAGAGAAATCAAAAAATATCTTGAGACAAATAAATATTGAAACACGACATACCAAAACTTATGGGATGCCATAATCATGGTTCTAAAAGAAAGTTTTCTAGTGAAAAACATCTACATTAAGAAAAAACATCTCAAATAAATAACATAACCTTACACCTCAAATAATTAGGCAAAAAAACAACCTGAGCCCAAACTTAGCAGAAGAAAGGAAATAAGAAAGGTTTTAGAGCAGAAATTAATGAAATAGAGACTTAAATAATAGAAATGATCAACAAAGCTAAGAGTTAGTTTTTAAAAACATAAAATTCGCAAAACTTCAGCTAGACTAAGAAAAAAAAGAGAAGAGTCAAATATATTAAATTAGAAATAGAAAAGGAGATATTACAAATGATACTTTATAAATGGAAAAGATCATAGGTGACTACTATGAACAATTATATGCCAACTGGATAACCTGGAAGAGATGGATAAATTCCTAGAAACATACAATCTACCAAGACTGAATCATAAACAAGTAGAAAATCTTAAAAAACCTCCCAGCAAATTAAAGCCTAGGACCTCATGGTTCTATAGGTGAATTCTAACAAACATTCAGAGGAAAATTAATACCAGTCTTCTCAAACTAATCCCAAAAATTGAAGAGGAAAAACTTCCAAACTCATTTTATATGGCCAATTATATATATATATATATATATATATATATATATATATATACATACATACACACACACACACACATATATATACACACATATATATAAATGTGTATATGTACTATATATTTATATATTTAAATATATAATTTAAATAAGTTATATAGAATCTAAATAATAGTTCCTTTATAGGAAACTCTAGGGGAGGAGTTAAGACAGCAGAGGAATTTGCTTTGTCCCTTAAACACAAATAAATATCAAATCATTCTGAACACCCAAGAAATCAGTCTGAGGGCTGAGAGAGCAAAAATGCAAAACAAGAGGTGAAAAAACCTCCATATCATGTAAGGTAGGAGCTACAGAGTTGATTTGGGGGAGAGAAGAGTTGGGTGCTGCAATGAAGAGGGAGCCCTGACCATGAAGAGATGAGAGAGAGAGAAATAAAGAAAGAAATAGAGAAAGAGTGAAAGTGCATATGGGGAATTACAAAAGAAAAACTCTTTCCTAAAACCAGTGGCTGGGAAAAGGAGAGGGGCTGTATACTGCCAGTTTTTATAAACAAAGGTCCATGTCATCACCAGGGTTGTGCCTCATGGGCTTGGTAGTGTTCCAGTGGGGAAGAAGGGTGGAGACCTGGGAGCAGGCAGCATGGTCTGATGTTCCCCTGGGTCACAGTTCCGCTGCTTGGAGTACATTTGGCACAGGTGGAATAAATGGCCTCTTGGGGACAAAAGACTGGGAGTGGGGTGCCACTGAGCTGTCCCATTCACCAATAGGAACAGGGAAACTGGCTGAAAACTTTCTGCTGCACTTTAATAGTGCTCCTCTGACAGTGAGAAGCCTGCTTGGGATTTTCTCTCTCCCTCTCTCTCTGCCCCTTCCCCACTTGCTCAGGCACTCTCAAAATAAATAATAAAGAAACGTTTAAAAAAGTGCTAGAAAAAGAAAACCCAGAAATGGACCCACAACTATATTGTTAACTCATCTTTGACAAACAAAAAAGAATATCCAATGGAAAAAAGACAGTCTCTTCAACAAATGGTGCTGGGAAAACTGGACAGCAACATGCAAGAGAATGAAATTGAACCACTTTCTTACAACATATACAAAAATAAATTCAAAACGGATGAAATGACTAAATATGGGATAGAAACCATCAAAATCCTAGAGAAGGATACAGACAGCAACTTCCTGTACCTTGGTTGTAGCAACTTCTTACTGACATGTTGCTGGAGGCAAGGGAAATAAAAATAAAAATGAACTATTGAGACTTCATCAAGATAAAAAGCTTCTGCATCGCAAAGGAAACAATCAACAAAACTAAAAGGCAGCCTACAAATGGGAGAAGATATCTGCAAATGACATACCAGATAAAGGGTTAGTATCCAAAATCTATAAAAAATTTATCAAACTCAACCCCCAAAAAACAAATAATCCAATGAAGAAATGGGCAAGACATGAATAGACATTTTTCCAAAGAAGACATCCAGATGACTAACAGACACATGAAAAAAAAAAACCAAAAACTCAACCTCACTCATTATCAGGGAAACACAAAGGAAAACCATGATGAGATACCACCTCATACCTGTCAGAATGGCTACAATTAACAACACAAGAAACAAGTGTTGGAAAGGGTGCAGAGAAAGGGGAACACTTTTGCACCGCTGGTGGAAATGCAAATTGGTACAGCCACTCTGGAAAACAGGATGGAGGTTCATCAAAAAGTCAAAAATAGAACTACCTACCATCAAGTAATTGCACTATTAGGTATTTACACAAAGAATGCAAAAATATAGATTCAAAGGGGTACATGTACCCCGATGTTTATAGCAGGATTATCAACAATAGCCAAACTATAGAAACAATAGCCAAATTATTCATCAACTGATGAATGGATAAAGAAGATATGGTATATACATACAGTGGAATATTAGTCAACCACCAAAAAGAATGAAATCTTGTCATTTGCAATAATGTGATAGGGGTAGAGTGTATTATGCTAAGTCAGTAAGAGAAGAACAAATATCACATGATTTAACTCATATGTGGAATTTAAGAAACAAAATGATGAACATATGGGAAGGGGGAAAAAAGAGAGAGAGGGAAACAAACCACAAGAGACTCTTAATGCTAGAGAACAAACTGTTGATGGAAGGAGGTGGGTGGGGGAAGTGGGCTAAATGGGTGATAGGTATTAAGGAGGACACTTGTCGTGTTGAGCACTGGGTGTTTTATGTAAGTGGTGAATCACTAAACTCTACTCCAGAAATCAATATTATACTATACGTTAACTAACTAGAAATTCAATAAAATTTGAAACTCTAAAAAAATAAAAAACACTAATAGTTCCTAATTCTGGGCGTCTTTTGGGGATTCTTTATGTAAGGTTATGGTTTACCCTTTTTTTAAATAAAGTATTTTTATTTTTATTTTAAAATATTTGTTTATTTAGAGAGAGAGAGAGAGAGCATGAGCCAGGGGTTGGGGGTGGGAGTAGAGAGAGAGGAAGAGAGAGAATCCCAAGCAGGCTCTGCACTGTCAGCACAGAGCTTAACATGGAGCTTGATCTTATGAATCTGACAGTGCAGAGCCTGCTTGGGATTCTCTCTCCCTCTCTTTCTGCCCCTCCCCTGCTTGTGTGCATGCTCTCTCTCTCAAAATAAATAAATGAACCTAAAAAAAGAAACAGGGAAGTTTGTGTTCAGTTGAAATAAATTACAAAATAGACATTTTATTTTTGAGTAAGACATGAGGTTCAAATAATTTGTTTCTTGACCGAATCTTTAAAGTCAGAAGTTCTGAGCCAGCATCATAAAAAGTGATTATAATGAAAATTAATTAATGCCATACACTAAATTAATAGAATAAAGGACAAAATGCACATGATTATCTCAATAGGCACAGAAAAATAATTTGAAAAAATAATTCAACATCCCTCCATGATAAAAGCATAAAGCAAACTATAAATGGAAGGGAAGTCATCAACTTAATAAAGATTATGTAGGAAAAACCCACAACTAACAACACACTCATGGTTAAAGACTGAACGCTTTCTCCCTAAGGAGAAAAGGATCAAGAAAAGGAAAGGGTAGCACCTTCAGGGTTCTTATTCAATATTGTACTGGAGATTGTAGATGGGACAATTAAGCAAGGAAAAGAAACAAAAGTCATTGGGACTGGAAAAGAAGTAAAACTAACCCAAACAATGAATTAAATTTGAAACTGGTTCATATTTCCCTGAAAACTATATTACTATCCAATTCTGTACCTTCTAAAACTAATAAAAGCAAGGGTCTTCCCAGAAAAAAAAATTACTGGCAAAACCAACATCCTATATTTAATGAACACAGGTTCACTACTTGGGTCATCCAGGAGTTTCAGTTAATGAATTTATCTTTGAATGAGGATAACACTCCTGGATAAGAAAATAGGGAATCAATATAGCTTGAAGAAAATAGTGTGCATGATCTAGCTGAGAACAATAATCTATGAGAAAATTGAGAAGAACTTTCTAGTCAAGATGGTGTTGTACTCAATAATAAGAAGACAGACAATAAAAGAATAGGCCAAAATTTAGACACTTCAAGAAGATATATGGTGTCATATATGCATCTGAAAATATTTGCAACATCATTAGTTATTAGGAAATTAGATATCATTTAATACACACTAGAAAAGCTATAATACTGTTACATACAGTAACAAATGTTGATGAGAATGTAGAGAAACAGAAACTCTCATACATTGCTGGTGTTAATGTAAAATGGCACAGCCATTTTGGAAAGCAGACTAAAGTTCCTTAAAATGACCTGTACACTTTGCATAGGACACAGCAATTCCATTCGTAGGTATCTACTCAGAATAAAAACATTTGGTTCACACAAAATGCTTATATATAAGAACATCCATTACAGCATTATTTATAATAGCCAAAAACTGAAAATAACATACACATCCATCAACTAGTGAGTGGATAAACAAAATGCAATATATCCATTACAATAGAATCCACAATAAAAAGAAACAAACTCGATATATGCAAAAAAATTTATTAATGTCAAAGTATTATGCTAAATGAAAAAAAGGACCCCCAAACTGCATTTTAATTATTTTATTAATATGACACTTCTTAAAAAGCTAAAATTTTGAGATGGAAATTGGATCATTAGTTACTTGGTTTGGGGGTGAGGGAAATAGGAGCACAGATTAATGGAACTGGGCGTGAGAAAACTTTTGGGGGTGATGGAAATGTCCTAAAACCAGATTGTGGTGATAATTACACAGTGGTATACATTTATCAAAACTCATCAACTGCACACTTAAAATGAGTAAATTTTATGGCATATAAATTACATCAATAAAACTGTTAAAAATTTTTAATGGCATTTTAAATTCATACCTTAAATCCTCAAAATCCACCATATAAATATCTATCAATAGCAGATAAACATAACTTTTTAAAAATCATTGCTCTTAAAATAACAAAAGTTTGTAGACCAGGAATAAAACAGCTACAGGAAGCAGCAAATAGGACTGAAACTGGGGAGTGGGGAAGTCTGGGTTGTAGACCAGACCTTCTTCTATTTTCCATTGAGTAAAATAGTAAACTACATGAGACAGGGAACTAAAGCCATGCCTACTGCTCAAAATCAGGAAGGAGGGTGTGGGGAAATAGGTTCTACTTAACATAAATGGGTTAGGAAAAAAGCTTAGAGCAGAAAGCCACCACCATGGAGTGAAAGTGCCCAAGATTAGCTAGCGAAATATTGTAATGGGATCACAAGTTACTTGTTATATCACCTGCAGGAAATTACTTTCCATCTGACACCAATATACTACTGTACTTTGATTACAAACACCCCTTGCCCCCCAGGTCCTTTGCTTCTTACACGAGTTAATGATTACTGTCTGATTGTTTTCTCCACGTTCATGTGTGTAAGATCTTGTTTTCATCACGTTCACCATGTGAGTAATATTTTGTGAGTTCAATAAATACAGAGACAAAAACCCCTATTTGTGGCTCTTGTCTCCTCCTGGACATTAGCCTCTCTCATATTCAATTCTGCATGCACTCTCTTGCTGGGCAAGAGAGAACTCCAGACTCATAGTCTGTGACAGTAGGGTGAAGTTTTCCTGCTTTTAAGCAGAGGTCAATATTGGGAAGAGGAGCATGTATCAGGGAGCTGCTACTGACTACTACCTAGGGCTATTATTTATATATGAAGCTTTATTCTTTGACAACCTTGACACCAGCAAATAGGCCATGTATTCACTAATATGTTGATTGGATGGATCATGATTATATGCAATACTGACACAAGGTAGAAGCTCTGAGCAGCCATGATAAGATCTATTTATGAAGTGAAACCTTAGAAGCCAAGTGGGCATTACCACAAAGCCTCTGGAAAAAGAAAAGTTCACTGGGGAAGAAAGGGAATCAAAATTGCCAACTCAAGAAGAATCTTCAAATAATTATTTGTCCTAAAAGTCATGCTTAAAAAGGTAGCCTAACCAAATGTGACCTTGGAAGAATACACCACACAAATAAAAATAATAACAGTATGTGTATAAAAAAAACTTTCAAGTGCATAGAATTTTAAAAAGTTATAATAGGGTCAGTAATCATTTAAAAAATTAAGAGTTAGAAAACCAAAATTTATATAAATAAAACAAATAAGTAGATATGGAATAGAGCCAATTAAACTTTTTGAAATAAAAAAATCAATAAATGCTATAAACTTTTATTGGGAACAGTTGAAGAGAGATAATATTAAGAAATTCACCTGTAATACAATATAGGGAGAAAAATGAGATTAAAAATGTAATAGACTAGTTAAATACATGTAGAATAAACTCCAGAAGATACAACATATATTCCCCTGGGATTTCTAGGCAAAGACAGTGGAGAAAATGACAGAAAAAAGTAGTATGCAAAATGACAGCACACTTTGTAGTGAACAAAGATAACTGTTATTAAATCTCCTATTTGGCATTACACCAAAGCTTTGGAGCTTTGGTAGAATAAGTAGAATAAGACAAGAAAATGTGGGCAAAATGGGAAACTTTTTTGAAAAATATAACATTTTCTGACTCAAGAAAAAAGGCCAGAATAATTTTATAACCATTAAAAAATTGAATTTGTGGTTAAACTTTCACTAAAAAAATACACTGACTCCAATAGTTCCATGAATGTTTTCCACTAAATGTTCAAGGAATACACAAATATATCTCATTTTATGAGAATAGTATAAAAAATACATTATGGGTTCCATTTTTATGAAATTCGATCACAGTCAAAACCAAGTGACCAAAGGCAGAACAGTGATTGCTGAGAGCTACAAATGAAGAATATGCCAGAAATGAGTGCATAGGGGAAATTTCTAGGCTTATGGAAATGTTCTAAAATTGTTATCTAAGAGCGTATTTTGATGTAGTTTGCTGTCTGCATGTTGTATTTTATTATATAAAATACTATTTAGATGTACTTTCAGAATAGCAATGTGAGGAGCTCCATGGATCCTCTCTGTAGCAAAATAACTATAACTGGTACAAACTATATTAGACACACACACACACACACACACACACACACACCAATTTAGTCTCTAGAAATTATCCTAAGGGTATATAGCAAATGGAGATAAAGTTATTTAAGAAAAAGTACTGAATCTCAATAAGAGCAGTGAGAGTTTATGGCACATGAGCCATGACCTTCCCCTCTTCCCAACTCTTACAACTCAAAATGATGTAATATCTACTCCTCACTAATGTGGCCAAGAAGATAGGGTTGTGTTCTGTTGCAGTTCCCAGACCAGCACAGTAATTTCTCCCCAGGAGGGGTAGGCCAACAGTATTTCTCATTCCTCAGACTCCATCTTGCAGAAACTGTAAAGTAGACAAGCATGGTTGAAATGTCTGGGGCTTTCTTCTCCACCTGGTCCCCATTTGTAGGACAGAAGCTCTACTCTAGGTTTGGCAGAAGAATATTGGGCCTTGATAGCACCTGTCCCAGCTTACTCATTGGGCTTAGGCTCAATGCCAGGAAAGCCAAGCAGAGAAGCCCAGGGGCCACTACTGCAACTCAGTACAGCACTTGTACAGCAGAGGTATCTGTCTTCACCATCAGACTCAGAGACAAAGAGAAAATCTTGAAAGGCCAAGAGAACACTTAATCATGTACAAGAAAACCTCAATAAGATCAAGAGCTGAACAATGGAGGACTGAGGCAGTAGCAAGACAAGTTCAAAGTGCTGAAAGAAAAAGTCCTGTTAATTAAGAATTACATATTCAGCAAAACTAATTTGGAAAAGAAGAAAAAATAAAGACATTACCAAATAAACAAAAACTGACTGACAACAAGTTATAGCAGACAGCAATTCCAATTCACATAAAACAGAAAATAAAAAGCATAGAAAACAAAGAGCACTAGCAAAGATAATTACATAATTATAAGAAGGTATAAATGCATATTTCTACTCCTTTCTTCTCTTGAATGATTTAAAATAAATTACATAAGACAATATATAATATACAATGCATGTAATTATATTTACTGTTGGAACTATAACACATAGAAAAGTAATATATGTTAAAATATATTATAGCCCTACAAGGAAAGTGGGTGGAGCAAAGCAGGCTTGAACTAAGGAAGCTATATTATTGGTAATTTAAATCCATAGACACAAATAAAAAAACAAAAACAAAAACTGGTAAATAAGAAAGTTAATCTTATTTTGTTTTTATTTTTTAAACTATATTTTTATTGCTTTTGTTAAACCATATTTGCAACAATTATTAAAATTCATTAAAAGCATATGTTCTAGGGACCATTCCATTTTGTGGTCCAAAATGACTAAGCATTTTGTGCCTATTTCTCAGTCTTCAGAGTATCTATTTGACTTAGGTACCACCACTCTTCACATTTCACAAATAAGAAATTAAAGCCCAAATGGGACTGGCTACCTGCCTGTAGTAAGAAAATTAATTTTAAAAACTGTAAATATATACTTGCTCTTCTTTCTTTTTTCAGGTTCTTTAAAAAATATAACAGTATTTAAAATAATAATTGTAACAATATTCTATTCTATTCTATTCTACTGGGTTTATAACACACTGGCATAATATGTATAACAATAATAGTACAAAGAAGGTAAGGAGGGTAGAGAGCTAAGTAAGAGTAACATTTCTATGTCTTATTGGAAATAAGTTTTTATAAACTTGAAGTAAATTCTAGTAAGTTAAGATGCAAGTTATTGTAAGTTATTGTGTGTTAAGAAAAATGTAAAAAGATATAATAAATAATCTTTAAATAAATCTTTAAAACATTTACTTAATGTAAAATAAAATAATAAAGTAGGAAGAGAAGACCAAAAGAAATTAAAAAAGAATGAAACAAAAAAAATAAAATGGCAGATAAAAATCCAACAATATCAATGACAACATTAAATGTGAATGAATTAAGCAATATAATCAAAAGGTATAAATTGTTATACTGAACTTTAAAAAGCAAGATCCAGCCATACACTGTCTACAAGAAATATATTTAAATTTTTTTTAATGTTAATGCATTTTTGAAAGAGAGGAAGACAGAGCACAAGTGGGGGAGGGGCAGAGAGAGAGGGAGACACAGAATCTGAAGCAGGCTCCAGGCTCTGAGCTGTCAGCACAGAGCCTGACGCAGGACTCAGATCCACAGATGGCAAGATCATGATCTGAGCCGAATCGGACACTTAACCGACTGAGCCACCCAGGCGCCCCTACAAGAAATACATTTTAGATGCAAATATACAAATAGGTTTGAAAGGATGGAAAAAGATGTGAACAACAACACAAGAGAGCTACACTGACAATAGTAATATAAAAAATCTTTAATAAAAATGTTACAAGAGCTCAAGACATACACTGTGTAATGATAAAAGTGTGCATTCATCAAAAAGATATAACAATATAAACAGATGCACCTAAAAACAGCCTCAAATACATGAGGCAAAATATAATACAATAAAGGGAGAAACAGATATTTCAACAATAATAGAAATTCAATACTGCATTCTTGATAATAAGTAAGACAACTACGTATAGCACCAATACCAATCTAGAAGACTTGAACAACACTATAAATCAACTACACCTAACAAACTTCTATAGAGTACCTTATCTAAAACAGCAGAATACACATTCTTCTGAATCTTCTCAAATGCACATATAACATTATCCAGAATAGAACATATGATAGGGATAAAATATATCTCATTAAATTTAAAATGATTGAAAGCATACAAAGTATTTTCTCTTACCATGATAGAATAAAATTAGAAATCTAAAACAGAAGGAATTTACTTCCAATTTCTGGGCCAGCACGTAAGGAGCTTGAAAGTTGTCAGTGCATCTTAGCAACAAGTAAAAAAGCTGAACAAACTGAAAATCAACAACCTTTCTTAGATATTGGAATTATCAGACTGGGAATTTAAAATAACTATGATTCATATGCTAAGGGCTCTAATGGAAATAGTACACAAATTACAAAAGAAAATTATTGGCCAATGTAAGTAGAGAAATGGAAATTCTAATAATAGGCCAAAAAGGAATATTAGAGTAAAAAAAAATACAATAATAAAAATGAAGAATACTTTTGGTGGGCTCATTAATAGACTGGACATGGCTGAGAAAAGAACAGTGAACTTGAGAACATGTCAATAGAAAGTCTTACAACTGAAAAGCAAAGAGGAAAAAAGACTTATAAAAAATGGAACCAAAAAAATGGAACAAAACATATAATAGCTGTGGGACAATTACAGAAGATGTAGCCTAAGCATAGTAGGAATACCAGAAAGAAAAGAAAGAACTATTTGAAGCCATAACTGAGAATATCCCAAAATTAATGTCAGCCTTTAAACCACAGGTGTAGGAAGTTCAGGGAGCACTTTATCCAAGCAGGATAAAGTCTAAAAAAAATCTATACCTAGGCATATCCTGTAAAATTGCAGAAAATAAGAGATAAAAAGTCTTGAAAGTAACCAGAATATTTAAACACACACACACACACACACACACACACACACACACACACACACAAAACCAACAACACACACAAAAAAAGCAGCTTACCTATGGAAGAATAAGAATTGGATGTCTCCTCAGAAAACATGCATGCAGGAAGAGGGAAGAGTGTTGAGTGAAATATTTCAAGTGTTGAAAGAAAAAAAAACACTAAAATTTTATATCCTACAAAATTATCCTTCAAAAGTGTAGGAGAAAGAAAGACTTCTCAAACAAAACTTGAAGGAATTTGTTGTCAGTAGACTTGGCTCGCAAGAAATATTAAATGACGTTTGCCAGAGAGAAGAAAAATTATATTACAGAAACTCAGATATGCATTAAGAAAAGGAAAAGCATTAGTGAAGGAATAAGTGAAGATAAAGTCAGATATGCATTAAAAAAAGGAAAAGAATTAGTGAAGGAATAAGTGAAGATAAAGTAAGAACTTCTATTTTTATTATTTTAATGGTCTGAGAATTAATAGTTTGTTCAAAATTATAAAGCAATAATATTCTATAATAAAATATGTTGTTATATTTTATATAAGCTATACAGTATACTATATTATACAATGATTATGGCTTATAAATCATTAAAATGGATGACAGCAGTGATGTAAGGGGTGGAAGGGAGAAATTAGGAACACTTTGTTATTATAATGACATTTATACTACCAGTGAAATGTTATAGTGACATTTAAAACTAGAATTGAATTAGTAATACATATATATAGCAAACTATAGAGCAACTACTTAAAAAAGTTTAAAAAAAAGCATAATATGCTAAGCAAGGGAGAAACAGAATCATTTCACATGCTCATTTAAAACAGAAAAAAGGCAGAAAAAGACTGAAAGACAATATCAGGAACAAAGAACAAGGGCAACAAATAAAAAAATGGGTAACAAATATGTTAGACATTAATGCTACTATATAAAAAAATCATTCTAAATATCAATGATCTAAATCCACCAACAAAAGAGTAGAGATTGTCAGAGTGGATAAAAAAACAAAAGACCCAACCATATGTTTGTTTAAAAGAAACTTTCTTTAAGTATAAAGACATATAGATTAAAAAAGAAAGGACTAGAGAAAGATAAGCCATGTTAACACTAATCAAAAGAAAGCTGGAGTAGTTATAATAATCCACACATCCATTGACTATAAACTATAGAAGAATAATCATATAATCACATCCATAAATGCAAAAAAAATTTTTGACCGAATCAACACGCATTCATGATAAAAAAAATTCTCAGCAAAATAGGGAAAGAAGGAAACAATAACACTGCTTGCAGATAACATGATTATCTATATAGAACATCCAAAAGAATTTGGAAAAATGAAAAAGCCCTAGGACTAAGGAACTATAACAAAGTTGTAGGATACAAAGTTAATATACCAAAGTCAAATACTTTCTTACATATCAGCAATAAATAAGTGAAATTAAAATGTAAAAAAAAGAGTAAAATATTATTTACATTAGTACTCCAAAAATGAAATACTCAAGTGTAAATCTAACAAAATATGTACAAGATTTAGATTAGGAAGAGTATAAAATTCTGATGAAAGTCATCAAAGAACTAAATAAGTGAAGAAATATTCCATGTTCATGGATAGGAAGATTCAACATTGTCAAAATACCAGTTCTTCCCAATTTGATCTATGGATTCAACACAATCCCAATAAAAATCTCAGTACATTATTTTGTGGACATTGAAAACTGATTCTAAAGTCTACATAGGCGACAAAAGACTCAACATAACCAACACAATATTGAAGGAGAAGGACAAAGTTGGAGGAATAACATGACCCAACTTTAAGACTTCCTATAAAACTCCAATAATCAGTGTGGAAGTAGTGAAAGAAGAGACAAATAGATCAATGGAACAGAATAGACAACTCAGAAATAGACCCACACAAATATAGTTAACTGGTCTTTGACAAATGAGCAAAGGCAATACAATGGAGAAGATAGTCTTTTTTAAAAATGGTGCTGGTACAACTGGATATCCACAAGGGTAAAAAAAAAAATGAATTTAGACAAAGACTTTACTCCTTTCACAAAAACTAACTCAAAATGGATTACATACCTAAACACAAAAATCATAAAACTCCTGGAAGATAATATAGGACAAAATCTAGAGGGTCCTGGGTTTGGTTATGGCATTTTAAATAAAGCACCAAAGGCACAATCCATGAAAAAATAATCAACAAGTTGGACTTCATTAAAAAACCAATGAACAAAAATATCTGCTTTGTAAAAGGCATTGTCAAGAGAATGAGAAGACAGACCACAAACTTGGAGAAAATATTTGCAAAAGACATAACTGATAAAGGGCTGGTATTCAAAACATACAAAGAATGCTTTAAACTCAGCAATATCTAAATGAACAACATGATTTAAAAATGGGCTAAAGATCTGATCAGACACCTCATCAAAAAAGATATACAGATGGCAAACACACATATGAAAGGATGTTCCACATGATATGTCATCAGAAAATTACAAGTTAAAACAATAAAAAGTCATTAGAGAGGTAATTAGAATATCTTTAAAATGGCTAACGTCCAAAACACTGACTCACCAAATGCTGGTGACGATGTGGAGCAACAGGAATTCCCATTCTTTTATAGTGGGAATGCAAAATAGTATAGTCACTTTGGAAAACAGTTTGACAGCTTCTTACAAAACTAAACAAACCATATGATCCAGCAATCATGCTTCTTGGTACTTACCCAAATGAGTTGAAAAGTTATGTCCACACAAAAACCTGCACATGGATGTTTATAACAGCTTTGATAGTGATTGCCAAAATTTGCAAGCAGTCAGATGTCCTTCAATAGGTAGATGGATAAATGGATGGTACATCCATACAATGAAATATTATTCACTGCTAAAAAGAAATGAGTTATCAAAACATGAAAATATGTGGAGGAAGTTTAAATGCTTCTTACTAAGTGAAAGAAACCAATCAGAAAAGGCTACATACTGTATGACATTCTGGAAAAGTTACAGTATGGAGACTATAAAGAGATAAGTGGTTGTCAGAGCTTATGAGAGAGCGAGGGATGAATAGACAGAGCAAAGAATATTTTTAAAGCAGTGAAATTATTCTGTATGATACCATAATGGTGGATACATGTCATTATACATTTGTCAAAACCCATGGCATATACAACACCAACAGTAAACCTTGATACTAAAACTAAACAAAGACATCACAAGAAAAGTAAGGACAATATTCTTAAAGGATATGAATGCAAAATAAAAGAAACCTCAACAAATGCTAGCACACTGAATCGAGCAACATATATAAAAAAATTACACACTATGGCCAACCAGAAGTGCAATTTTGGTTTAATATACAATAATCCGTTAATGTGATATGCCATATTTATAAAATGAAGGGGAAAACTCCACATTATCATCTCAATAGATACAGAAAAAGCTTTGACAACATCCAATACTCTTTCATTATGAAAACACTCAATAAACTAGGAATATAAAGAAATATCCTCAACTTGATAAACAGCATCTCTGAGAAATGTAGAGCTAACATCATACTTAGTAATGAAAGACTGAAAGCTTTCTACCTAAGATCAGGAACAAGACAAGGATGCTCACTCTCACTACTTCTATTCACTATTATACTGAAGGTTCTACCCAGGGCAATTGGAAAAGAAGAAGTAAAGATCATCCAGATTGGAAAGAAAGACTTAAACTATTTTTATTTGAATATGATATTACATTGTATATAGAAAGTCTTAAGGAACCCACTAAAAATTATTAGAACAAATAAATGACTTTGCAAAGTAGTAGGATACAAGATCAATATATAAAAATTCATTGTATTCCTATACACTAGGAGTAAATTATCTGAATATGATTATTAAGAAAAATTTTATGTATAATAGCATCACAATGAATAATACTTAGGTATAATTTTAATTAAAAAGTAAAAAACTTACACTCTGAAAACTACAAAACATTACTGAAATAAATCAAAGAAGATTTAAGTAAATGGAAAGATATCTCATGTTCATGGATTGAAATGCCTGGTATTTTTTTAGATGGCAGTATTTCCCAAATAAATCTACAGACTCTCTTATCACACACATTCCTTGTCAAAATCCCATCTGATTCTTTATAGATTAATAAACTGATCCTAAAATTCATCTGAAATTATAAGGGACCCCAAATAGCCAAAACACTCTTGAAAAAGAATAAAGTTGGACTCGTAATTCCTGATTTCATAACCTGCCACAAACCTTCCATAATCAAAACAGTGTGGTGCTAGCATAAATATAGGCATGTAGACCAATGGAGTAGATTTGAGAATCCAGAAATAAACCTATAAATCTATGTTTCGTTTATTGTCAACAAGGGTGATAAGACCATTCAGAAAGGGAAAGAATAGTCTCTTCAACAATGCTAGTGGGTCAACTGGATAGCCACATGCAAAAGAATGAATTTGGACTCTCATATCACACCATATAACAAAATTAACTCAAAATGAATCAAATACCTAAATAAGAGAGGTAAAAGTGTAAAATCCTTGGAAAAACATAGGAGTAAAATTTGTGACCTTGAATTTGGTAAATGATGAAAGAAAAATAGATATATTGGACTTATTAAAATTTAAAACTTTTGTGCAAAGGACACAAACAAGACAGTGAAAGAAAAATTTACAAAGTAGGAGAGAACATTTGTGAATTATGTATCTGATAAGTCTAGTATTCAGAATACATAAGGAGCTCCTACACTGCAAGAGCAAAAAGTCAAAAACCCACTTAACAAATGGGCAATAGAGTTGAGTAAACATGTCTCCAAAGAAGATATACAAAAGTCCAGCAAGTGCATGAAAAGATATCCAACATCTTTAGTTATCACAAAAATGCAAATCAAAACCACAAGGAGATACCACTTCACAACCAGTAGAATGTCTCTAATGTTCTAAAAATGTTTTTTAAAATTACAAGTGTTAGCAAGTATACGAAGAAATTGGGCCCCTTGCACATTGCTGCTGGGGGTATAAAATGGTACAGCCACCATGGTAAACAGTTTGGCAGTACCATAAAAATGTTAAACATAGAATCACCACATGACCTGGTAATTTCCCCTTCTAGTTATATACCAAAGAGAAAGGAAAACATACATCCAGACAAAACTTGCATATAAATATTCGTATCAGCATTTTCCATAATCATCAAAAAGTGGAAATAATTTAATGTACATAAATTGAATACAATAAAATATGATCCAGCCATGAAGAGAAATGAAATACTAACATATGTTACAACATAGATAAACCTCAAAAACAATATTGTAAGTGAAAAAAGCCAGATGCAAAAGCTCACCTATTATACAATTACTTTTATATAAATATACAGAACTGGTAAATCCACAGAGATAGAAAGCAGGTTAGTAGTTGTCAGGGACTTGAAGGGGAGTGGGGAATGACTGCTTAAAAGGTAGTGAGTTTCCTTTGGTGCTATTAAAAATGTTTTGACACAGAAGTAATGACTACACAACATTTCAAATGTACTGAATGCCACTGAATACTTTTAAATATTTACTGTTATGTTATGTGATTTTCACCTTAGTTTTGGCTAAAAAGGGGAAAATGTTTCATGGACCTAAATGGAAGAGGTAAAAATATAAAACTTTTAGAGAAAAACATAGGAGCAAATCTTCAGGCAGTTGGATTAGGAAAAGTATTCTTAGATAAAACACCAAAATCATAAGTGACAAGGGAAACGTTTGATCAACTGGACTTCTCAAAAAGTTAAAAGTTTGTGCTGCTAAAATATTATCAAGAAAATGAAAAGACAACTGACAGAATAAGAAATAATATTTACAAATATTATATATTATAAGTCTTTTATCCAGAACATAAAAGACCCGTTCAATTAAATAAATAAAATCATCAACTTTTAAAATGGGTAAAAGATTTGATACACAATTCTCCCAAAAGATGTACAAATAGCTAAAAAGCCAATAAAAACATGCTTAACGTTATTAGTCATTAGAGAAATGCAAATCAAAACCACAATAAGATACTAAATTCACACCCATAAGGAGGACTATAATGAAAAAGAACAAAAATAATAAGTGTTGAGGATATAGAGAAATTGGAACCTTCATTCATTGCTAGGGGAATTTGCAAATAGTCTGGCACTTCCTCAAATGGTTAAACATAAAGTTCCCATATGATCCAGCAATATATGCTTGAAAAATAAAGACACATGTCTACACAAAAACTGGTGCATTAATGTTCATAGCAGCATTGTTCATAATAGCGAAGAGTAGAAACAACTGAAATGTCTTTCAACTGATGAATGGGTAAATAAAACGAGGTATATCCATACAATGAAATTCTATTTAGCAATTTTAAAAATAAAGTACTGATACATGCTATAGGATGGAACCTTGGAAAGATTCTAAGAGAAAGAAGCCAGTCATAACCCAAACATAGTGTATGAATTTACTTACGTGAAATGTTCCAAATAAGCAAATCTACAAAGAGAGAAAGATTCATGGCTGCCTAGGTCTGAGAAAGTATGAGAGAATGGGATGTCTGGAAGGAATGGAAGCTTAAGGGCATAAGGTTTCTTTTGGAGATGGTGAAACTGTCCTAAAATTAGCTTGCAGTGATTGTTGTACAACTATATGAGTACACTGAAATCCATTGAACTGTGTACTTCAAATGGGTAAATTATATGGCATGTGAATTATATCTTAATATAGCTTTTATTTTTTAGACTCTTATCATTTAATTATGTTGCTTTCTGATAATTCTAGTTTAATCCAAGGATAAGTTTAGAGGCTTTATAGCAGTAGTTCTCAACTGGGGTTAATTTTTCCCCCAGAGTACATTTAACAATGTCTGGAGACATTTTTGTTTGTCACAAATTGGAGGACAGGAGATTCTACTGGCTTCTAGTGGGTAGAGGACAATGATGCTTCTTAAAACTCTGCAATACACAGGACAGTCTCTTATAAGAAAGAATTATCTGGCCCCAAATGTCAACTGTCCTGAGGTTGAGAAATCCAGACCTAGAGAAATGAAAGGGAAATATATAATTGACATCATTCCCTATTACCATTAATTCTGACAAGTAGCTTATACAAAAAGCAAAAATATTAGCTCATGTATGTAGAGGGTGTAGGGACTACTGGGTGCCCATGTGGTAACCATGGCCTAGGGGCCTGGCTGCCCTGTAGGAAATAGTACAAAAAAGTACATTATTATAGTCTAGAAAGAATTACCTTCTAGAGTAGTTGGTAGGCGTTAAATGTTAATAAGGCCCCTCTACCAGTCTAATAGTTTCAAAATCAGTGAGCCCATAGCTCTGGGTTTCTCTTAACCTGGCAGATTCCTTTTTTTTAATAGGTAAGTCCTCAGGAAGAAGTGGGAGGCATCAGAGGCCTGAATCCATTTTTTTATTTGTGTCTTTATCACATATGTTAATTGCACTTCTTGTTTGCTGACTTGATGGTAAATCACAGTGAGCACATCTGAATATAAACAAATAAATAAACGTATCTAACTCAAAAGAATGTTACAAATACTAAATAAAATATGTAGCTAAAGAACCTGGAAACTGCCAGTGATTCAAAAAAATGCTAGCTACTTTTACTGTTAAAAAATATCATTTGAAATTTTAGCATAAAAATAAAAGACATCTAGGGAGAGTTCTAACAAAGATGTATAAGATATTTATGGAAAAGTTATAAACTTTATTGAAAAGCATTAAGAAGACTTAGAAGTAGAGAGATATCTAGCTCATGAGTAGGAAGATTTGATATTTAAGTCAATTATTCTCAAGTAATCTATACATTTACTCCAACTCCAATCAAAATCCCAGTAGGAAACTTTTTGGAACTTGACAATCAAATGCCAATATTTATATGGAAGAGCAAAGAATGAAGAACAACCAAGAACATTTTGAGGGAGGATATAGCAAAAGGATTACGTTCCCTGAGATATCACAAAGCTATAATAATCAAAACAGTATGGTATTGGCTTAGGAACAGGTAAACAACCTGATTTAGCTTGGGTTCCTTGGGCAGCAGTATCACAGGCAAACGATTATTTTAACTGCTTGTGAAGGAGGGTAACCCAAAAAAAGCAGCAGTGACTGAAAAGGGAGAGAAGCAAGGAAAGAGAGAGTCACTGCAAGATGCGTTGCTGAGCTGATTACTCAAGGAAAGTGCAAATTTGCAGAACTGTCTTTGAAGAGGCTGAATGAACTATTGTGTCTCAAGATAATCTCTTCAGAGGAGGAGGAAGAATTTATCCTGAGGTCCCAGTCTTATTGACCAATGTCCTACAGGGCATGAATTGCACTCCCAGATTGTGAAAAGTTGGGGAAATCCAGTGGCATTTCAGGTTACAGCATCAAAAAGGAAGCCCCAGAGGTGACAGATGTGCAGTGTGGGCAAGAAATAAGGTGCTATTAGGTTTGCCTGAATGAAGCTGTTCAGAGTCTTTGGAGAGCAAGTCACCCCAGCGGCAGCAGTAGATAAAAGTGAATACAGTTTCCCAGGCAGATGAGAACATGAGGCTCCGGAGCGGCATAAATAGAGTGAGCATTTGTCTCAGCTTACCTGCCATGTCTCCGTTTATGTTCATCATTCTATTATGATTGTTAGTAGTCTCACTTTCACTCTCAGAAGTATCCCAGTGTGGATGATAAATTAGATGGTCACCATCCACATAAGAGAAATCTCATAGGTAGAGCTGACTAAACAGAGTTGAGGACACAGATACAGACCCAGGAATATATGGAAACTATGACAGAGGTAGTTTACAAATCAGATTAAAATCAAGTTCTAGTAGGGATGCCTGGTTGGCCCAGTTGGTTGAGAGCCCAATTTTGGCTCAGGTCATGATCTCAGAGTTTGAGTTCGAGCCCCACATCAGGCTCTACACTGACAACTCAGAGCCTGGAACCTGCTTCAGATTCTGTCTCCCTCTCCTTCTGCCCTCCCCCACTCATTCTCTCTCTCTCTCTTTCATTCTCTCTCTCTCTCAAAAATAAATAAATTTTTTTTAAAAATTAAAAAAAATAAAGTTCAGGTAAAAGTGTCTATCCACGTTTGGATGGGGTGGGAAGGATTCCCTTCTCATACCATGTATAAAAGTAGTCAATGTGAAAAGGAAATCCATAATACTTTTCAAAGAAGATATAAGAAAATGTATATATTTTTTCTTTTTTTAGGAGTCCCTTTCTAGAAACCCTCACCAACATTTTTATCTTTTTCCAAAATTAACCCCAGTTAATTGATTTTGTATACTGTGACCTTACTGAATTCATTTATCAGTTCTAGTAGTTTTTTGGTGGAGTCTTTAGGGTTTTCTATGTAGAGTATCCTGTCATCTGAAAACAGTGAAAGTTTTACTTCTTCCTTACCAATTGGGATGCATTTTATTTCTTTTTCTTGTGTGATTGCTGTGGCTAGGATTTCCAGTACTATGTTGAATAAAAGTGGTGAGAGTGAACATCTTTGACTTGTTCCTGATCTTAGAGGAAAAGCTGTTTTAAACCAATG
Organism: Panthera onca; assembly: GCF_046562875.1. NCBI lineage: Eukaryota > Metazoa > Chordata > Mammalia > Carnivora > Felidae > Panthera > Panthera onca. Next base: position 15,931,955 of record NC_138356.1, on the reverse strand, counting down.
ATGTTAACTGTGGATTTTTCACATAGGGCTAAACCTACTTTGTTGAGAGTTTTTAAAATCACAAGTGGATGTTGTACTTTGTCAAATAATTTTCTACACCTATTGGAATGATAATGTCATTTTTATCCTTTCTCTTGTTGATGTGATATATCACACTGATGATTTACAAATATTGAACCACCCTTGAATCATGGGAATAAACCCACTTTATCATGGTGAAAGACTTTTTTAAATGTATTGTTGGATTTGGCTTGCTAATATTTGTTCTGGACTTTCATTTCTTGGGAGTTCTATGATTACTGTTTCAACTTCTTTGCTGGCAATCAGTCTATTCAGATGATCTCTTTCTTCCTGATTCAGTTATGGGAGGTTTATATTTCTAGGAATTTATCCATTTCTTCTAGGTTTTCTGATTTGTTGGTATATAATTTTTCATAATATTCTCTTATCATCCTTTGTAATTCTGTGGTGTTAGTTGTTATTTATCCTCTTCATTCCTGGTTTTAACAAGGTCCTCTGTCTTTATTTTTAATGAGTCTGGCTAAAGGTTTATCAATTTTGTTGATCTTATCAAACAGCTAGCTCGTAGTTTCATTGATTTGTTGTTGGTTTTTTTTAAGTTTATATTTTGTTTATTTCTCCTCTGATCTTTATTATTTCCTTCATTCTACTGTTTTTGGGGTTTGTTTGTCCTTCTTCTAGCTCTTTTAGGTGTAAGTTTAGGTTTTTTGAGATTTTTCTTGCTTCTTGAGGTAGACCTGTATTGGTATAAACTTCCCTGTTAGAACAGCTTTTGCTGTATCCCAAAGATTTTGGACCATTGTGTTTTCATTTTCATTTGTCTCCATGTATTTTTGGATTTCCCCTTTGATTTCTTGGTTGGTCCATTCATTATTTAGTAACATGTTATTTAATCTTCATGTATTGGTATTCTTTCCAGATATTTTTCCTGTGGTTTATTTCTAGTTTCATAGTGTTGTGGTCAGAACATGGTATGGCTTCAATATTTTTGAATTTGTTGAGACTTGGCCTAATATGTGATATATCCTGGAGAATGTTCCATTTGCACTTGAAAAGAATATGTATTCTTCTATTTTAGTATGTAATGTTCTGAATATATCCATTAAATCTATCTGGTCCAATGTTAAATTCAAAGCCATTGTTTCCTTGTTGATTTTTTTGTTGGATGATCTATCCATTGATGTAAATGGGGTGTTAAAATCCTCTACTATTATTGTATTACTTCCTTTATGTTTGTTATTAACTGCTTTATGTATTTGGGTGCTTTCGTGTTGGGTGCATGAATATTTATAATTGATATATCTTCTTGTTGGATTGTTTCCTGTATATTTAGATAATGTCCTTCTTTGTCTCATGTTACAGTCTTTGTTTTAAAGTCTATTTTTTTCCAATATAAGTATTACTACCCTAACTTTCTTTTTGCTTTCATATGCATGATAAATGCTTTTCCATCCCTTCACTTTCAATTTGCATTTGTCTTTAGGTCTGAAATGAGTCTGTTGTATGCAGCATATAGAGGGGTCTTGCCTTTTTATCTACTCTATCACCCTATGTCTTTTGATTGGAGGGTCTATCCATTTATGTTCAAAGCAACTAGTATATTTATTGGAAATGTACTTATTGCCATTGTGTTACTTGTTTTATGGTCGCTCTTGTAGTTATTTTCTGTTCCCCTTTTTCTCTTGCTCTCTTCTCTTACAGTTTTCTGGTTTTCTTTAGTCATGTATTTGGATTCCTTTATCTGTTTTTTTTTTTGCATATTTATTCCTGAATTAATCTACGGTTATCATTAGGGTCGTATATAATATCTTAGGCATATAGTAGTCTACATTAAGTTGATGGTTGCTTAGGTTTGAACCCATTTTTTACTCCTCTCCCCCACCCTGTGTCTTATGTATATGGTGTCGTGGTTTATATCCTTTTATTTTGTGAATCCCTTGACTTTTTTTTAATAGATTTCCTTAATTTTACTTCTTTTGTCCTTCCTACTTTTCTTACTCCTGCTTACAGTCTTTCCTTTACACTCAAAGAGTCCCTGTTAACATTTCTTATAGGGATGGTTTAATAGTTATGAATTCCTTTAACTTTTGTTTGTCCGAGGAACTTTATCTCTCCTATTCTGAATGGCAGTCTTGCTGGATAGAGTGTTCTTGGTTGCAGGTTTTTTCCTTCTAGCACTTTGAATATATCTTGACACTCCCTTCTGGCCTGCAAAGTTTCTGCTCAAAAATCAGCTGATAGCCTTATGGGGTTTCCCTTCTATTTAAGTATTTTCTTTTCTATTGCTATGTGTCTTGGTGTGGACCTGTTGGGTGGATTCTATTGGGGGCTCTGTGCTTCCTGGATCTGGGTTTCTATTTTCTTCCTCACATTCAGGAACTTTTCACCTATTATTTCTTCAAATAAATTTTCTGCCCCCTTTTCTCTCTCTTCTCCTTCTGGGATCCCTATAATGTGAATGTTATTATGCTTGATGGTGTCACTGAGTTCCCTTAGTCTATTTTCATTTTTTGTTATTCTTTCTTTCTAATCCTGTTCAGTTTGATTGCTTTCCATTATTTTGCCTTCCAGGTTGCTGATCCATTCTTCTGCTTCCTCTAGTCTACTATTTATTCCACCTAGTGTATTTTTTTTTAGTTTATTTATTTATTTATTTATTTATTTGAGATAGAGAGCAGGGAAAAGGCAGAGAGAGAGATGGAGAGAGAGAATCCCAAGTTGATGAGGGGCTCAAACCCACAAACCATGAGATCATGACCTGAGCTGAAATCAAGAGTTGGGCACTTAACTGACTGAGCCACCCAGGCACTCCCCATCTAGTGTATTTTTTTCCACCTAGTGTATTTTTAATATCAGTTACTGAGTTCTTCATCTCTGATGGGTTATTTTTTATGTTTTATATCTCTTTGGTAAGGATCTCCTTGAGGTTCTTCCACTCTTTTGTCAAGTCCAGTGAATATCTTTATGACCATTACTTTAAGTTCTCTATCAAGTATATCCATTTCTTTTAGCTCTATTCCTGTGATTTTTGTTCTGTTCTTTCATTTGGAACATATCCCTCTGTCTCCTAATTTTTTTCTAACTCTTTGTGTCTGTTTCTATGTATTAGGAAAGTCATCTAAGTCTCCTGCTCTTGAAAGTAGTGGCCTTATGAAGAAAATTCTTATGGTGCCCTGTAGTTCAATATCCCTTGTTCACCAGAACCTGGCATCTGAAGAGGTGTCTTCTATGTGTGTTGTTTGTGCCCTACTGTTTTGTATAAGCCACTTTTACCTTCAATCCAGTCATCTCTAATGACTCTCTTTGCTTGTTGTAGACAGGGTTTGGTCACTGTGTTGTTAGTGGGCAAGTCTGGGGCTGCCTTGGGCTTGAGCTGAGTCAAACCAGGCATTTGCCAAAGATGTGGTATCCCTGAACTTCAGGGCAATTTCCCTGTTTTGTCCCTTGAGAAGCTTTATTTGGTGCATGGGTCCTGTAGTCAGGCCAGATGTCTGCCCCCTGCCCGCTCCTGGAGCCACAGTTGGACTGATATGTGTGGTTACCTTCCCTCTCCCTGGGGCAGAATCACTTTGGAATGGTTCTGGTCCCTGTCAGGGTTGCTTGGATATCATCAGGCTTGTGGCACCTCTTTTGATGGGCTCTGGCCAATGGTGTATTGGAGGGGAGAGGCCTGCAGGGGATCACAGGACAGGGTATGGGATGTTAGCAAGGGTTGGGCAATTTTTCTGTGGGAGGAGACCTGGAACCAAGTCCTGGCTGGAAGAGCCATGTTTGCAGGAGAGCCTAGGGTAGGCATGTGCTGTTAGCAAGTTTGGTAGCCAATACTGGCTCTGTGTTGATTCCTGCAGGTGTCTATGTGTCTGGGTTGGGAGGTGGGGGAGGAAAATGCTACTTGCCAGATCTTTTTCTCTTGGAGAAGTCTCCCAAAGATCTGTGCCCCCACAGTGCATGCTGAGGTAAGTAAACAAATCTCCCTCCTTTATACCCCAAGATTTTTTCAAACTGCTGCTTCAATTCTGTGTCTCTGCAGGGTGTTTGCTGTGTTGCCTCTTTAAAAGCTGAGACTCTGCTCTCCTGGCTCTCCCAAAGCCAGGCCTGCTGATTTTTAAAGTTCCAGGTGTTATGCTCCACTGATTGTAAGAACTCATGAAATTAGGTCCCTCTGTTTTTCAAAGCCAAGTGTTATGAGAATTCATCTTCCCCGTGTGGATTCCTTGTGTCTGGGGTGCATGGTGTGAGGGTCTATTTCTCTCCTTCTGTACACCTGCATCTCTCCCTCCAGAAGATAGTCCCAAGGGTCTATTTGGCTAACATTTCTGTACTTCCTGCCCTCTTCAGTGGACTTTTCTCTACATTTATCTGTAGAGAGTCTGTTCTGCCAGTCTTTGGGTTGTTTTTTGGGAATTGATGTGGGCGTTATCTAGTTGTATCTGTGGGATGAGGTGAGATTCAGGTCCTTCTACTCTGCTATTTTCCCTGGAAGTCTAATAAAGTTTAAATAAAGTTTATTTAACCCTGCCAAAGCTAGTAGGTTAATAAGTGCTGGATGTACGATTGAAAACAAATCAGCCTAACTCCAGCCTTAGAGCTATGCTCGTTTCTTGAGAAAAACTGTACCCAAACTTTTAGTTACATACTCATACCAATAGGAGAAAATAGATCATGTACTACAAATATTTATTATAAATTTTATCTGAAATACTCTAATAATATGTTATGTACATTTCAGATAATAAACAAAAAAATCAAAGAAGGGTTATAAAAATAGAAATACAAGTTATACTAAACTTTCTCTGACTTCAGATTATTATTCTTGTTATCTGTCTGTGTTTGTCTAATTCTAATTTATATTCCTTACTCTAGTGTAAAATATATTATTTTGCCTATAGCAGATACTCAATAAAGGTTGTGAATAAAATATTATGAAGTTTTACTCTATGCTGTTATACCATATACTCAGTGTTGTAACATACTGACATATTTGAATGCAAACGTGCTCAAAAGCAGCATCCTTGAATTGATTTTTAATATATCTGCTAGCTTTCAGCTGCTAAGGGTCAAGCTTCTGTCATCTTCCTCAGAGCATTAGTTAAAAGAGAGTTTGCTATATAGCATGAACAGCTGGTATCCCAAAAGGGACATTTGCAAGGAGAAGGAGAACGATCCTCAAAGGCATACATAATCCATTCAAATTGTTTGCTTATTTCTCTTATCTGTAATCCTATAGAGAATAAATGCTGTTGTCTCTTTAAGAATCCTAGATCTGATGGGGAATTTTTGATTGTTTAATAACCATGGATCTCATTTTTTTTTCTCGATGAATGAATGACGTATGGGTGTGGATCTTCAACCTGCAGGTGATTGTCTGTGGACTGGATGGAAGTGTGTGTTTTATTTCCTTCCCCACCAGATGAGAGGGTATAAAAGCAGTCACCTGTCAACTCACTCCAGCAATGAAATTCAGCAGCCTATTGTCCCAATCACTGCTCTCAATCACCCTAAATGGCCTCCAGAGGCCATCATTATTATAGGACATGTTCCTAAGAGTAGATAAATGGAACTCCACCTGCCAGCCTGCATAGGGCAAGATGGACATTCTTGGCCAAAAATATGAAAGGGCCTGGAGCTTTATTGACATTTACATCAAAAATAGTTAGCAATGAAAGCAGCTTTTGTGGCGTGCTTTCACCACGACGTGTTTGGAATATGCTGTGAAATGAAATACAGACCTCCTGACAAGCAATTTACCTTCTGTCAGTCTCCATGTGCTTGCAGCATTACTGGGTACTCGCTGTGATAGGCCACTTAAAGCTGCACATGTGTACAGTTTGGATGAAAGATTAACTACAATTTGAGGCAGGAAGTAACGAATTGTGGAGTGTCATTCATAATGGCCTACATTGTCATCTGCAGGGTGACACTATAGCAAGAAGGTGCCTCTGTTGTGACTGCCTTATGGAATCAGATGCCATTCATTCTAATGAAAATCTGACTACAATTCTAATAAGCAGAGTACAAGACATCTCAGGACTGGAAGCATTAATCTGCCTTGTTTGTTGACATTACAGGGATGACTAAAATGCCATTATGCAAGAGATTCTTTCAGAAGTGATTCAATAGGGGCAATTGCAACACAATGTATAATGGCCCAGAACAAAAGATGTGCCAGGAGTTAATTTCTATATTTATTCTTCTCAGTTGATTCAGTACACTGAATTCTCCCTCTCTTAAAAAATTGCTACTAGACGAGATATTATGATGTCTCACGAGTAAAGTACAAATGGCTTTGCTTAGGTAACATGTGGAATTTCAGCCTCTTTGATGGAAAATTCTATATCAAGTTTTGGTGGCATTTCAGAAAGCAGCGTACGATTTATTATGAATAAGAGTATATACTTGGCTGCTCTTTCCCTAGAATTGTTGCCCTAAACCATGCTATCTACAGGTCTAGAAACAATATTCAGTCAAATCTAAAGAAAAATAAATAACTGATATAATTTTTCCTCCCCTGGCTAAGAAGGTCATGATTTTTCATCTGATAAATCTCTCAAAAGTCCATGGGCAACTTCCAAAGCTGATATTTCTACAGAAATCAAGCACCTTATGAGTCATTATCAACTTTATCAGTCATTACACATTTGTTTTTGAAAAGAGGACAGAGTTTCATTTTCTTCAGTAAGTGTGGTGAAGCTGTTCTGTGTCTCTTCTCTTTCACTAACACGATCCTTTGGGTTCCTTGGTTAAATGGCTAACGAGGAAACAATCCATAATAGTTTAATTCTTTGCAACTCAGGTGGGAAGAAAGCATTCAGCACAACGATATCTTCAAATATCCAATGCACTTGTTCTTATGATTATGTATCCAAGACCCTGGCAGTTGATTATCAACCTACAACCATGCCAGTATCTAATTCTGTGATTTTCACTTCACTTTATGTCTAGAATCATAGATTGTGTGTGTCCAGCATTTCTACTTCTGCTTCAGAGCAAAGTATGGTCAAAAGTATTTAGTGAGCTTGAGAATCTAGGCTTTCAACCTCTTCTCTCTAGCCTAACTGCTCTGGGAATCTAAAACTATCAAGAAAAACAGGGTTTTGTTTGTTTGTTTTACACTCTAATTTTCCAAAAAAAAAGAAAAGAAAGGAAAAAAAAAGAAAAGAAGAACAAGGTGAATATTATCACTAGTCTCTGACGTATACCAAAAGATTTTTACTAAACTTACTTCAGAAGCACATTCCCATTAATAACAATTCCAAACATGTTCCTATGAGTATAAATATATGCGTGTATTCCAGAGACCACAAATTCACAGAATCATTTGTTGTGATTGGCTCTTGGGCATTTGGCAACTAATGTTGGCTCAACCCAGAAAATTTATGTGAGGTGAGTTCTAACAGGCTTGTGTGTATCAAAGCAGGGGTGATACTGTGGGTGACTTTCACTTTCAGTGAAACTGCCTTAATTGAGTCTTTTGGTAGCTTCCAGCCAATAAATAGCTGAAGGAAATCACCAGCAGCTGTCTAGCTGCTGGCAGACATAGGCTTTAGGGCAGCCATGCAAATTAGCATGTTTCTGGAGCCCCTCCCAAAAAACAAATGGACTGCAAACACCAAAGTTTCCATTGAATGGCTTACTTTTTGCCTTCCTATTAACTCAGACCTGTTCCTAATTCCTATTGCTGCTGTTGACATTTACCCCCAAATTTTTACAATTTAGTGTCTTTATTTAAGCAATACAAATCTATTACCTTCTAGTTCTAAAGATCAGAGTACAAAAATGAGATGTACTCACCTAAAGTCAAGGTGTCAGGAGAATTATGTTTTTTTCTGGAGGCTTTAGAGCGGGATCTGTTCCTTGCCTTTCCATTTTCTAGAGGCCACCTGCATACTTTGGCTTGTGGCCCCTTCCTTTATCTTCAAAATCAGCAATGTTTTACACTCCTCTCTAACTCTAACACTCCTGCCTCTTTCTCTCCCTTTTAAGGATTCCTGTGATTATCCTGGGCCCATCTGGATAATCTCCTCATCCAAAAACCTTTAATCACATCTGCAACATCTCCTTTGCTTAATAAATAAAGGTAGTAATAGGTTCAGGGGATTAGAATGTGGACATCTTTGAAGGACCTTATTTATAGGAATTTTGGGAATGCTTTCTGTGTCCATTGCCTATTTCCCCTTTACAGTCTTCAGAGGTAGTAATGGCAAGGAGGACTATTTTTCCCACATGTGAGTGAGGAAACCGAGGCTCAGAAATGCTCATGACTTGCCCAACCCCATACTGCTTTAGGCAGAATTGTATGTCCAGGGTTGTAAAAGGAATGTAAAACTCATCACTTATTTATTTTTTTAACTCTCACTTTTTACTCCTCCTGTATGAGGAGAAGTGGGCTACCCCAAAGGCATGCAGAGAGAACCTGGTCCCACTTGATGATATTGCATCTGGCCAAATTCTTTTCGGTGCCAGCGTCTCACAGCCAGAGTCTCTGCTTTCCTTGGATTCTGAAGCTGGGTTTAATAGAGGCCAAATCTTTCACTTCCCTTTCTTTATTCTCCCATCTACTCTTCTTCTTAGGCTTATCCTCCCAGAAGCACCCATGCTCTTAAAGAATCCATACTTCAGCTCAGATCAAGAGGTATCTTAAAAACAAATATTATTTATGGGACACAGCATTAGGTGGTAGTGTTTGGTAGATTAGAGGTAAAGAGTCACATTACAATTTCAACAGTACAATAGTAAGATCAGGGTTCAAATCTCAATATATTCTTTGCAATCCAGTAACCTTGGCTAGATTGCTTTGTGCTTTTCTGAGCCTCAATACTCTTTACTTCAAAGAGGTGATAATCTGTCACAGTTGTTACAGATTGAAAAGAATGACATGATAGTACCACGCTGGCATGTGGAATGTTTAACATATGATTTTTTCCCCTCTTCTTTCTTATTGCCCCAGAGAAAATAACAGCTGAATCACAGACCCAGATTAGGGGTATTTGCACATTGAAAAAACAGGAGGGGATTTTTTTTGGACAATATTTTACATAGGTTAAAAAAACAAAAACTAACAATTTGGAATCTTGAGTATTATGGCAGGTGCAGAGGTGTTTCTAGGTAAGCATCTTCCAGCTATTTGTCAAATCTCATCATGTAAGTGTAGATGCAGAATTGCAGGGAATTGCAGCCATTCTAGTAAATTACATGGGAAATTTTTTCAGATATTTGATAAAAAATGACCAGGTAATACAAATCTATTTCCTTAATACAGGAGCACAATGGGGAAGGGGAAAAGAGTAAAATAAAAGTCCTTGTTCTATTACCTTCATTTCATTCTCTTTCATTCTATTCAATTTCATTCATGATTTGCCCATATATTAACTTATTAGATATTTCTCAAACATTTACTGTGTGCCACTTGCATGATCCTAGAAATACTTTAGTTAATCAAGTTGGTTAAACCTCGGTTGGTTTTCCAAGATGGCATAGACAAGGAATAACAATTAAAGAGAATGAGTACTATGATAAAAGTATGCCAAGATGCTTTAGGAGAAAAGTGAAAAGGTATCCATTCTAGCCATTAAGCTAAGAGTCAGGAATATCTTCCTGGGAAGGGAATATCTAATATGAGAACTGAATAATAAGTAGGATTACCCAGGACAGGAGAGAGAGGAGCAAGGGTATTTTAGGCAAAAGCAGAATATATGCGAAGACTTTAAGAAGAGAGCATGTGGCATGTTTAGGGGACTATAAGACATTCATATGGCTAGCGCAGTTCATAAGATGTCAGGAAATTAAGAAATATGCTATCCCTTTCTGCTTCCACAGGCCCGTTAGCTCTCTTGAATAGCAAATGTGGACACCCTCTGCCTCCCTTCCTTACCCACACTCTCCCAGGAAAGAGGACATACAACTGTTTTCCTACCAGAGAAAACTTCCCAAATGTTTTTCAACTAATCTAAAATGTTTCCCTCAGAAGCACTAACCATTTTCCCACACCTCTGAACCCATATTTTGGTGGAAATAATGCTTCAGATTCTATCAGAGTGACTCCAATCTTATTGTATAAGGTTAGAAAATACGGATTTTAAAAATACAATGGGCAGCCCATTGGAATTAAGCAGAAAGTGCTCCACAATTCCTTTACTTGGAGACTTATGAATGCAAAGTGTGATCCAGTCAGGAGAGTGAGTGGCTATACATCTACTGAGTGAATGCCACTTTAGGAGTCAGCCTGAAAACTTCCCCCTCCCCTTGTCACTGTCAATACTTCTTTCTCTTTTTTTTAATGTTTTTTATTTATTTTGAGACAGAGAGAGACAGCGCATGAGCAGGGGAGGGGCAGAGAGAGGGAGACACAGAATCCGAAGCAGGTTCCAGCCTCTGAGCTGTCAGCACAGAGCCCAATGCGGGGCTCAAACTCAGGCAGTGTGAGATCATGACCTGAGCCGAAGTCAGACGCTTAACCGACTGAGCCACCCAGGTGCCCCAATACTTCTTTTTCTATAACAGAAGTAGATTCCTGACTTCTATAAAACAATCATACAAGAAGCAGGAATTAGGCATTATAGGTGATCTGTCTTTAACCTAAGGGAATTTATTCCACACAAAGACTTAGGAGAAGAGAAAGAAGACCCCTAGGTAGTGGTACATATTGGAGTTTGGGTCTTTTATGTGCTGGGGCACCAAAAGCAGGAAGAGTTGGAGGGCTTTCTGCTTTACTTAAGGTCTGTCTTTTCATATGGCCTATCTTTTGAAAGCATGAGAGCCAACAGAGTAGAATACAAGGTCCTATCTCAAAGCAACAGAACCATAATAGAGGAAAGCGTGGGAAGTTTTGAAGCTAGGTGATCTAGAGGCTGAACAGATGAATCTGTTTCCAACAATAGAGCTGGGAATTGGATTTAATAGACCTCCAAATGGACAGGGAATAAAAAAATTGCAAACTTAGCTAATCAATTCTTTATTGGTAAAGAATCAGATCTGAATAGCAATCTCTAATATACGTGAAAAAGAAAAAAAATCACACACACACACACACACACTAACATGGAATAAACAGATAAGAAGAATAAAAGGCAAGAAGTTGAAAATAACTCCATAGAACAAGGGGAATGGAAAGACTTTGACGAAGAAGAGAACTCCAAAAGTGATTTACTGTAACTCAAAAAAATCATAAAACTTTTTGAAAACTCAGTAGGATATAATAAAATATAACCTTTATGAAATGGGAATTCATATGTAGAGAAGACAGAGGAAAGAAAAAACAGTGAAATAAAAATGATATGAGTATGTTAAGGAAAACTAAAACTAAGCTAAAACACATCACAAAATTACAATGAAAAGTACAGTTGACACTACATAAAATCAAATCAGCAATAAGGAGGACAAACTTAAGATTTCCCCTTGCAAAGAAAGATAAAATAATGAAGAATTAAAACAAATGAGAGGTGATGGTGGACCAGAAATTGCAACATAGCCTCAAAATTATACTACTGCTTAAGGAATAAATCAAAACAACTGTAACAAAAGCAAGCATCCAAAGACAAAATTTCAGAACATTTTGGTGAGCTCATAAAAGACCTGAGGATACAGATTTTTAAATGCACACAGGTTCTTTGCAAAAACCAATGAGAAGTATGAACTCAGAAAAAGCATTTGACAAAAATCCAACATGTTTTCATAATAAAAATTCTCACTAGGTTGGGAATAGAGAGAAATCACCTCAATGCAATAAAAGCTATATATGAAAAGCCCAAGGTTAACCCCATACTCAACAGTGAATGACTGAAAGCTTTCCACTAAGATTAAGAACAAAACAAGGAAGCTCACTCTTACCACTTTTATTTAATGTAGTACTGGAAGTCCTCACCAGAGAAATTGGGCATGAAAAAGAAATAAAAGGGAACCAAATTGAAAGCGAAGAAAATTATCCCTGCATATAAACCTTAAAGACATTACTAAAAACAAACCAAAACAAACAAAAAAACAAAACAAAACTATTAGAGCTATTAAAAGAATGCAGCAAAGTTACAGGATACAAAATCAACACACAAAAATCAGTTTTAATTCTACAAAATACTAATAACAGACTATCTGAAAAAGGAAATTAGGAAAACAATCTCATCTAGAATAGCATTAAAAAAGTTAAAATTCTTAGGAATAGAGGCTCAGCATTACTAATAATCAGGGAAGTTTAAATCAAAACCACAATGAGACATCACCTCATGCCTATCAGAATGGCTGGAATCAAAAAGACAAAAAGTAACAAGTGTTAGTGAAGATGTGAAGAAAAGGAACCCTTGTGCACTGTTGGTGAGAATGTAAATTGGTACAGCCACTGTGGAAAATCGTACGAAGGTTCTTCAAAAATAAAAAATAGAAATACCATGTGATCCAATAAGTCCACTGCTACCCAAAGAAAATGAAACACTAATTCAAAAAGATATATGCAACCTTATGTTTATAACAGCATTATTTATACTAGCCAAGATATGGAAGCAACTCAAGTGTCTATCAATAGATCAATGGATAAAAGAAAAGGGGTACATATATGGAATATTACTCAGCCATAAAAAAAGATGAGATCTTGCCATTTGTGACAACATGGATGGACCTAGAGGGTATTATATTAAATGAAATAAGTCAGACAGAGAAAGACAAATATATGATTTGACTTAAATGAGAAATAGAACAAAACAAATGAATAAACAAACAAAAAGCAGAATCAGACCTGTAGTTACAGAAAAGAAACTGATGGTTGCCATTGGGGAGTGGGAAATACAAACTTCCAGTTATACAATGATTAGGTCATGAAAATAAAAGGCAAATCATAGGGAATATAGTCAATGGTAATGTATGGTGACAGATGGTAGCACACTTCTGGTTAGTGTAGCTTAATGTATAGATTAGTAGAGCCACCCTGTTGTACACCTGAAACCAATGTAATATTGTGTGTCAACTCTACTCAAATATAAATAAATGAATAAACAAACAAACAAATAAATGCTTAGGGACAAACTAAGGAGATCAAAGACTTTTACACTAAAAACTACAAAATATTAATGAAATAAACTAAAGATACAAACAAATGGAAAGATATCCCATGTTCATGGACTGAAATATTTAATGTTAAGATTTCCATACTACCCAAAGTGATCTACAGATTCAATTCAATCCCTATCAAAATATTAATGACATTATTTATAGAAATAGAAAAAAATTTCCAAAAATCATATGGAATCACAAAAGATCTCAAATAGTCAAGTCAATTTTGAGAAAGAAGAATGAAGCTGGAGGATTCACACTTCCTGATTTTAAAACTTATTACAAACAATAGTAATGAAAACATTGTGGTATTAGTGTAAAGACAGACATAGAGACCAATGAAACAGAACAGATAGCCTGGAAATAAATCAATTAGTATATGGCCAACTAATTAATCTTTGACAAGATCACCAAGAATACACAATAGAAGAAAGGATAATCTCTTGTAGAAATGGTGTTGAAAACTAGATATTCACATGCAAAATAATGAAATTGTACCCTTATTTTATACTGTTCACAAAAATCAACTAAAAATGGATTAAAGACTTAAACGTAAGATCTGAAATTATAAAAAAGTCCTAGAAAAACACATAAGAAAAAACTATGACATTGGACTTGGCAATGAATTCATGAATTTAATACCAAAGCACATACAACAAAGGGAAAAGAGACAAATAGAACTACATCAAACAAAAAACCTTTTGCACAGAAAAAAAATCAATAAGTAAAATGTCAACATATAAGAAGGGATAAAATATTAGCAAATCATATATCTGGTAAAGTTAATGTACAAAATATATAAGAAACGACTACAACTCAATAGCAAAGAAAGTAATAACCTGGTTAAAAATGGGAAAAGGACATGAAAAGACATTTCTCCAAAAGACAGACCTATGGCCAGCAGGTATATGAAAATGTATCAAAGTCACTAATCATCAGGGAAATGAAAAATCAAAATCACAGTGAGATAATAGCCATCCTAACAATCATGGCCTTACAGTTGGGACCTACAGTTTTAATTCCCATAAAAGAATATGCAAGTCATCAGCCTGTGTGAAGCACAGAGGTGAAGCTGAACTTCCTGAATAGTCAGGAGCCACAAAAGACCATATGGTCTGCAAATAAGGGACAAGGAAATGCCACTAGAAATTTGGGAAATGGAGGGGCGCCTGGGTGGCTCAGTCGGTTAAGCGTCCGACTTCGGCTCAGGTCATGATCTCGCGGTCCGTGAGTTCAAGCCCCGCGTCGGGCTTTGTGCTGACAGCTCAGAGCCTGGAGCCTGTTTCAGATTCTGTGTCTCCCTCTCTCTGACCCTCCCCCGTTCATGCTCTGTCTCTCTCTGTCTCAAAAATAAATAAACATTAAAAAAAAAAAAAAAGAAATTTGGGAAATGGTAAAGAAACTGGTTATTAGAGGGGAGTGGGTTAGAATGGAGATGTGTTAAGAATAAAATAGATCAGTAAATACCCTGAAACATTTATCAACAGATGAATGTGGGATAATTATTTAAAAGAATAAAAATGCTGATCAACTTTAAAAAAAAATGTTTATTTTTGAGAGAGAGAGACAGACAGACAGAGAATCCCAGGCAAGCCCTGCACTGTCAGCACAGAGCCCGACATGAGTCTCAAACTCATGAACTGTGAGATCATGACCTGAGCCAAAATCAAGAGTCAGACACTTAATGACTCAGCCACCTAGATGCCCTAAAATGTGGATCAACTTCAGACTGTCCTTGGTATGCATTTTAAAATTTAAAGGCAACTACTGACAGAATGAAAGAGTAATGTATAACTTGAAAAGAGAAGGAAGCTTTCTAGGAGAGGAAAATAAATAGAATATACAACATTCCATTAGTCTAAAAGAAGGCAAGAAAAGTGGAAGCAAAGAAAAACCAGGGTTAATAGATAATCTTAGGAAAAGGTATGAGTAAATACCTGTTAGAAGTATAGACTCAGATAGAAATATAAAAAAGAAGCTCAAATTCATCTATAAATTTTTATAATATGCATTAAACATAAATAAATACATGGGATGTTTGAAAGAAAAGTGATAGGACAAGTAAGATATATTTAAAAGGAAAACTGGATAGCTCAGTAATATCAGAACTAATAGAACTTAATGTAATATGATAAAGAATATTTCACCAATAAAAAATGACAATCATAACCTGCATTCATTGCAACCTTGCCTCATATACAAGGCAAAATTTTCAAATATGGAGATCAGCAGAACCTACAATCAGAGTGGTAGATTTTAACATATATCTAGAGCCAGAATCAGTGAGGGTATAGATTTAAACAGCCTAATTAGCAAATGTAGTCCAACAGATTATTCTAAAGACACTGCTGCATTCCCAAAATAGAGGTAACACTTTTATTCTTCAAGGAGAGTTGGAATAATCACAAAAATTGACCATGTATTAGGCCCCACAAGGATGTAAAAAATTCTAAAAAATGATAAATCTATAATGAAAATGGATTCCCCCAAATTTATATATTTGGAAACCAAAGCAAGTCTAAATAATTCAGAGTTTAGGAGGAAAAATCATAATGCAAATTCCAAAATATTCAGACTATGTCATTGTACATGGTTATTTTAAGAGCCCACTGCCTGCCTGAGTTTTAGTTTGTTCTGCATCACAATGTCTCTTCCCAAAGCCTGACACCCCATGAAGACTATTCTGTCTTTCAGTTTCCCCGAGCCCTGTGGGAGCTCTGGAGATTGTTCCTTTTATAGCTCCTGTCATTATTTGCCCACCCAGCAGAGGTTGGCTCTTCCTGTGCCCAGATTAGTGTTCAACAACCAAAACCAACCCTATGAATCTCTGGAGCTCTTTCTCTGTGGCCTGCCCCCTGCCTCCTCTGGCTCTCTGCTCCCCAGATTCCAGCTGCTTGAGCCTTCTCTAACTCCAGCCTCTGTCACCCTGACCCAGCTAGTCCCTTATGGGATCCCTGCTCTGCACGCTGGTCAGGAAAATGTCTCTAGGCAGAAAGCCAGGGCAGCCATTCTCAGGGATCACACGGTCTTGTTGTGCAAAGTCTGAAAACAGTCCCAGATATTTTTCTCCAGTTTTTAGTTATTTACATCAGGAAGGCAAGTCCAATACCAATTACTACTTCATAGCTAGAAGCAGCAATATGATGCATATAATTTTAGCATTTTCTTCCCATTCACTATTTGAATGTGAAAATGCCCCTCATGTGAGCCTTTCCTTTTTTCTTCTTTCTCATTTTTTCCCTCATAGTTTCAAAACAATTTGAAATTTGATTTCTAAGTATACTCTACTTAAACCGTAAGTCCAGGATGACAGAAATATTTAGAATGTAGACACTAAACAAACCCAAAGTAGGAGATAATGCCATTTAACTCATTAAGATGAGTATGGTGTTGATGTCTGTTAACAGAACACGGAAGACCTACTTTCATCACCACCAACAAAGCAAATAGAAATTCTGGGAGGACTGTGGTAGTAATACTGTGGCCTCATAATTCCTTCCCCCCGCCCAATTATGTGATTCCCTCCCCAAGTGACAAGTGGTAGCAAGTGATAATCTTCTCCATGAGATCATGATCACAATTATCTTTACTTCTAGTTTTAATCTAGATAGCAACAAAAAGACTTACATGGTCATAGAACTACCAAAGCAAGTTAAGTTACTATATTTTTCACAGCTGAAGTCCTATAGTACCATAGCCATTCTATTATTACTGTTCCACTCTCTCATTTGGGACAGGTATAATTTGGCTTTCCTCATGCTTGGTAGTACTCTATCCATGGGCCCTTTCATGCTAGCTACTGTGAATACTCACACAAATGCAGATTTCCCAGCGGGTGCTCCATAACTGCCTCCACTCACCTCCCTCCACCAGCCTTACCTACTCTCATGGCACCTGAAGGATCAAACGCTTCATAATCAGGAAAACCTCCTTGAAGCTTCTTTCCCTCACTTCTAATTTCTACTGAATAGAAGACACCTACATAGGGAGATTCTTCCTTTGCTTCTGTCTAGCACATTATGTCACAGCAGGCCAGTTAGCAAATGTGCTTATGGCCAGCGTTAAAGACAGGTCAGACCTTTCCTTTTGATGATTTACTACATGGTCAATTGTGATTTTATGATTTATAAGAAATATATATTTGGTCATTCCGGTGACCAAATATATATTTTTCATATATATTTGGTCTTTGGCCACAGTTCCTGGCTCATAGTTCCCCAAAACCTTGGAATTTATTTTGTATGGACAGTGACAAAATTGTCTATTGTTATGTTAACGAGGTAAATTTTGGACCCTACCTAAAGATGGGTCTAATTGCCAGGGGAACCAACCCTGTGATAAGATGGGTGGAACTTTCAGTCCTACCCCCACACCTCCTGTGAGGGGAGAGTGGCCAAATGTTGAATTCCTCATCAATGGCTATTGACTTAATCAACCATGACTATGTAATGAAGTCTCCATAAAAACCTAAAAGTACCGAGTTCAAGAACAGGGAAGGGTGACATACCTGTAGAAGGAGGTGCGTGGAGCCCTGTGCCCTTTCCCCATACCTTGTCCTATAGTTCTCTTCCATCTGGCTATTCCTGAGTTATATCCTTTTATAATAAACCAGCAATCTAGTAAGAAAAATGTTTCTTTGAGCTCTGAGCAGCCCTAGCAAATTAATTAAACCCAAGGAGGAGATTCGGAACCTCTGATGGCCAGTTGGCCAAAAGCACAGGTAACAATTTGTGTTTGCAGTTGGCCTCTGAAGTTGGAATGGAGTCGGGGAGGCAATCTTGTAGGACCGAACCCTTAACCTATGGAACTGATGCTATATCCAAGCAGATAGTGTCAGAATTGAGCTAAGTTGTAGGACACCCAGTTGGTGTCTGTAGCGTTGCTTATGAACGCTACAGTGAGGAAATCTCCCCCACTCCCCACGTCGAATTTGGGTCCAAGAACACTAACACCAATGTTTCATTTAAATGAGAAAATGCCACGTACTGGTGAAGAAGTGAGTGTCCTTGGTCCTCTAGCTAAATTCCAAATGTAATCTCTTCTTATCTCTTAGTTTCATTAAAACCTTTTAAAGTAGGTAACAGGCACAAGCCTGATTGTTCTAATGAATGACTAAATAAGGAAGGAGAAGCTACGTGCTTGAAATATTTTTGGTTAAGTTCATGATAGTTTACACTACAAATTAAGCCCAACTTGGTAACAGTGAAACATTCTGTTTTGTTTATGTGTATTATCTTTTGTTTTATTTTAGCTGGGCAGGTAGCATTTTGGAGGTTTTAGGTTGAAGATGATTGACACGTTAACAATTTCTAGTTGTTGAATTTCTTTAAATCACCCAAAATCATTTTCTTGCATTTAACTGAAAGATTGAAATTAAACATACTATCCTCTATGCTCTATGTTATTTTCAATTTTTATGGCAGATCAAAATAATATGTAGCTTGTATTTATTCACTCTTCACGGCAGATCGTGAAAGAAAAGTTTATGCAGATAGAGCATTTTAAAGTATAATAGCTACCAAGATAAAAAAGACAACAATTTACTTATTTACTTATGAAAATGGCAAGTAGAATCTTCTAAACTGTACAGTTTTTTCTTATGAGATTCCCAAAGAAACTCCATAATAACATTTGCAAATGTTTCCATAAGAAGAAAGTTTATGAAACATGTTTAAATATTTATGGAATGTTAAAAATGAGGCATTAATTGGCAAACAACTTAATTAAAATGCTTTCTCAAGTAATTAGCAACAAATACTTCCCTATCTGTTTTGCATGCCATTTGTTTTGTGTTTGTTAAACCCGCCTGTCAGTCAAACTTTGCTTCAGGTAATTTTTTTGCTCTGTAGGGAAAATCTTCAAAAATTACATCTGAATTTAAAATATTTTGATTATCATTTTTATCTAACAAATTCTCTTTTTTCACTTCATCTTCTATATGTCCCAGTAAACCACCATCCTGGGAATTTAGGGCCTGAAGATGAAATTCTGCATCAAGGCATTACTGAGTTTCCAAAAACACTCTCCAGAGAACAAACCGAATCAATCTAGAATCAACAAACAGTGCAGTTAATTAATGAGAACACCATAAGGGAGCTTTTTTAAACAATGTTGACGGCTGCTGCCTCAGGACCGATAGCACCAGAAGTTATTGCTGGTTTGAAAGAAGTGACTCTTAGGGTTCCCCCAAGGCACCTTTTGCTTACATTAGCTATTTACCACAACTTTTCCTTTTATTTGCACCCTTGGGGAAGTACACTTATTTCCTAAATTACTTTTTAAGTGATGCTTATTCCTGCCAGTAGCCTGAGGTACAGAGTGAAGTTACCACAGAGTAAACACAAACAGAAACCAAGTCTGAAAGAGCACTGAACAAGTCTGCAGAAAAATCCTTATACTGTAGAATTGTTTTCCAAACTGCAAGTCCTGAGACGGCGCATAAAGTGTGGGGGCTTCTTCTTCCTTGGGTCAGGTTTAATTAGGAGAGTTTCGAGGGGAGAACTAGGCTGGGGGGATGCTTCAGAGGCAGGTGGTGGTGCTGGGTGTGAACCATTAGGAAGACGTAAATACTTATTTTGGGCAACAAGCCTTATTAAAACTAAGACAACTAAAAGATACTTAAGCCTTATAATAAAGTATTACTACATCTTGGTGTTTAAAGGCGTCAGTCCACAAAGCTAGCTGTCTACAGAATGTAAGGTCCTTGAAGTCATGCACCTGTCTTTCGTTCACTGACTATTCCCACTCCTAAACAGCACCTGGCACATAATAAGCGCTCAAAAAAATAGCTGTTGAATGAATGATTAAATGACTAAGGATTGAAGTAATGGAAGTTGGTAAAAGAATATCTTAATTCTGCCAGTAATTCCTTCAGCAGCTGACAAGTCCTTAAGGGATCGCTTGTCTTTAGAAGTAGTCATTTGCCATCAATGTCTAATGCATGGTATAAGAAACAAGACCTATAAAGTTGTCATTCAATAAGTATTTATATAAAACATACTAGATGTCATGCATTAAACATGAAGATAATAGTGATTAAAAGACAGATTTGGTTCCTACCCCGAGTTCGTAGTCTTATGCAGATTCAGATATTAATCTGATAATCATACCAATATATAATTCAGCAAATGTGATAAGTGCTTGAAAACAATACTGGGTTCTATGAAAGCATATGAAAGGGTTCAGAAGATTTAAGTGGCCATATAAGGCCATTTTTTTTCATGTGATGAAAATATTTTAAATGCAGATAATTTAAGAATGATGTGGAGTTTAGAGAGTCATGAAACATTCTAGAATAGTCATTTCTACATCTTGTGAATTACAATCTCATCCAAACCTCTGAAACAGAGTTATTCAAGATGTCAGCTGCTTCAAACTATGTTATGCAGTTCCAAAATTTTCAAAACTTGTACACCCACATATGACTATTTTAGTAGAATAAGTAGGCATTAAATTCAGTAAATCTTAATTTCCTTCCCTATAATTAAGATTTTTAAATATCTCAGGAAAAAGAGAAGATTAACCTTTTATTAATGAATAACAAAATGTAGTTGCTAAACTTTTTTTTTTTAAAGTTTTAAAAAGCTTAGGGTTTATATTAAGTACAATAATATAATAGAAAAACTAGGTATTTATTAACTGCTTTCTCTGCATCAAGAACAATGATAGGTTCTTTTTCTCACACTATTTTATTCTTTACTCACTTTTAATGTTCAACTACATTTTAGTAGTTTTATTAAATTAAAATTTTGGGTTTGTTTTCCAGGCAAGATCCCTGTTAAATTAAATTAATGTTATTGATTTAATTAGTGTAATTTAATTAAATTTATATAAGAATAGATAAGATGAAATATTACAAATTATACTGATGAATTTTTTTAATTTAAAGAAAAATGTGGATATAGACACATAGATAATGTGCTTACTCTCAGTTATATTTATCATTTTGTGCTCAACACATAAACAGTGCTGAACAAATGAAGATGCTCCATTTTTAAAAAAGGTGAATGAGTAAGTCATATACTTGGAGATAATTTAATTTTTCTGTGTATGTGTGTGTGTGTGTGTGTGTGCTTGAGAGAGACATTGAGAGAAAGAAGGAGACGACTGTTGGTATCCTAATACTCGTGCTTAATTCTTTTTTATACAGGTTATTTGTCAACTAGTAAAATTGAATTTTATTACTGATAAAAGCTACCGGAGTTTGTTAAGAATTATATTTTTAAAATTAATGGTGCCCTGAGAGTTGAACAAAACAAAAAGACAAAAACAAGAGAAGCTTGGATTTTTAGGCATAATCTATGGTGGACACAATTCAATGTTAGAGAGCTTAATGACAGGATATCAAACTTCTAAGCAGTACAGTGGTGAAGAGAAGGCAGGTCTATATAAATTGCTGTTTTAGTCCACCTATTATGCCTCTATTCAGAAATACCCAACTGCTTATGTCTTGGTGAAGGTGGTACTGTTCTTCACTTTAGAATTCACACATCTTTCTGATCAAAAGATCACAAGTTTGGGAATTCCAGATGGTAAGGCAAGTTACCTAAACTAATGTGACATTCAGGTGACACTTGAATCAAAGGTGAAAAAACAGTAGCATGAGCTGGAAATTCATAGATCTTACTTATTAAAATAAGTGGCTTTAAAAATAAAAACTTACTTGGGTTCCAAGGAATCTAATGTACCACTTACTGGGCAAAAAAATTGAAAACCATAGAGCAAAAATAAAGGTGTCACAGAAAAGGAGACCTAGAGAAGAAAAGTGAAAATCAAGGCATTTGAAAAGTCATTTTTAAGGTGACAATGTTTAGGAAATGTGCTAAATGGAGTATTGGCTGAAACAAGCATTGAGAGACCAAAGATGGATTTTAGAATTGCATAAAATGAAGGCTATAGAAAAACACAAAGGATATAGAATGTATTAAGAAAAATAAAGGAGGAAAAGTTTAGGAGATTATTTGGGGCTCTTTCCATTTATAAAAACCAGTGATTCTATGGAGAAGGGGAAGATTAATGTAATGGTAGGGAGCAATAAAAATGAACAGGAAGCAAGTATGCTTCAACAATAAAAAGTCATATTTGTGAAATTAGTAATGACTAATCACTGTTCTCTTCTCCAGTAACAAATCACAAACCAAGGAACTGAATTAAGTTGAGGCAGACTTTCAGAGGACCTGGAGCATTCAGCCATAGTATATCTTGGCGTATGATATTCAGTCTAAAAATAATGGAGCAATGTCAGACACCAGAAATAATCTATTAAAAGAAAAAAATAAGAGTCTTATATGCAATAATCATAATACTTACAAAAAGTAGATAATTTTTGGTAGTCTGTAAATATTAGTGGATTAAACTAATACCCTTACTCTTAAAGCAGAAGTTCTCCAGGAAGTTTTACGTGGCAAGGAGAATATCCAAGGTAATTGCAATTCTGAAAAATCAATCCAGCTCTGTATCATTCTGCAGGTTCATTCTTGATTGTGAATACTACATTTAAGAGCCTAGGGCTCTGAAACAAGTCTGATTTAGTCTCATATTATAGGCTGGGTTGTATGTAATCTAAACCCATAAGATTCCCTTTAGCTTCACAGTAAGATGTGAGTGATGTTGTGGATTTGGACCAAATTAGATTCCAGATAGCCTCTTTCTTTGTGGGTGACTTGCTCTTTTCTAGAATTCCATTGTTGGGGCTTGGCCGGAATTTAGCCAAACTCCATGGTGGCAAGGACATCTGGGCATTTACCTCAATGTGTTCAACACATTGTCAGATCGAGATATATATATGCATCACAGAATGGGAAGTTTTGGTTTCATAGAGCATTGGAAATACCTCCTAAGAAGAGAAGTGTCTGTTTGGATTAGATGGTTTCCAGTTAAACAGATGGGGTACCAGCCTCCTGGGTTTAAAACTGGCAGAACCTTTTAGGGCATTCAATAAAAGAATCAACAGTGTTTAAAAAGGAAGCAGAAACACTAGGGTCAAAAACATGACATATTTTTGCATGCCAAATAATAAAGTTAACATATCTACAAGTTAAGTGTGCCAATAAATTTGATTCTTTGCCAAAGAAAAATTATATAAATTAATGGAAATTTTAACTTTTCCTTGGATTTCAATATTTTTGTCCTGCAGTTACCCAAGTTAGCATAAAAATTTCAATTTTGTAGAAAACTTACAGTTTACTAAGTTGTAGAGTTAGGATTATCCATGACAAATGTTTGTCTCTTTCTTCTACCATTCATTTAACCAAGTCTCCAGCTATAAGTAAGTCTCAACCAAAAGTGGGTTCAAATTAATGTAATATCATATACTGGCTATTTAATATGCTTCAGATATCATGCTGGTTTCAAAAGGTGAATAACATTCAGTCCCTACCTTTAAGGATTTACAATCCAAGACACAATTTCCACATTTTTTCCTGCTTCTACATTCGTCACACAGGCAAGAAATTCCAGAAATTAATTCTAACCTAGAGGTATCACTTTCTTAAGAGTCTCACACACTCTGGACCCTCATATCCTCTAGATTCTCATTTGAATATCAATGATCTAATAGAAGGAAACCAACCTAGAATCTAATAGATATAACAAAGACAATTAGGTGCTATTTAGAATTTGTAATCAAACACAGTTGAAGGAAGGCAATGAATTCAGTTTTGCATGCGTTCTCTTAGATTCTTTTGGCATATCAACACAGACTATCCAGCATTTAGATATCCGAATTCGGGAGACAAATTTACATTAGACATACAGATCGCAGGAACATCCATATATAGGTAGATGTTGGAGCTATGAATACAGATAAACTTGTGTGTGTAAAGAGCATACAGAGCAAAAAACAAAAAAGATGACAAAGGAGTGCCTAAGAAGTGAATATGTTGTAAAAGTCAAAGGATGTAATCATTTCTGTAAGTGAGTTAAATAATTTTAAATGTAGAAGATACCAAATAATACAAGGCTTAACAAAGAATGGGTGGGGTGTAGCAATTTAGGTACCATTGGTAACTTTTGCCTGAGCAGATTCCGTAGCAAGGTGAGGAAGGAGCCTAGATTTTATAAAGAAGTATAGAAAAAGAGGTGAGTGTGAGAAACTGGTAGATTTAAAGACTACCTCTCAGGGCACTCAGGTGGCTCAGTCGGTTAAGTGGCCAACTTAGGCTCAGGTCATGATATCACGGTTCATTTAAGAATGAACCCACGGTTCATGGGTTCAAGCCCTGTGCTGGGCTCTGTGCTGACAGCTTGGAGCCTGGAGCCTGCTTCAGATCCTCTGTCCCCCTCTCTCCCTGCCCCTCCCCAACTTGTGCTCTCTCTCTCTCTCTGTCTCTCAAAAATAAACATTAAAGACTATCTTTTGGGTTACTTAACTATGAAAAGACAAAAAAATACTTCAAAGTAAGGACTAGAAGAGTGTTCAAGTTTAAGAAAGAAATTGGGGGAGGAGAATTATTTGTTGGTTTCTGTTTGCTTGCTCTTTTTATTTAATTAAAATTAACTTTAGCAAGATTATTAGAAAGAACTAGTTAATAATGGAAGATAGAAAATGGAAGACAGAAAATTCAAGAAAGAAGAAGACATACTTTACAGAATTCCCCTCCATGGTAACAAGGAAATTAAATAAAAAAAGCAAATTAAAAAAAACAAAACATATATTTAAGCTAACACCTTAGCAAAGCCCCAACTTCTGGAGATAAACTGCAAGATATATCACGTTTAGGAACAAAAATGTTTAACAACTAAGTAGGAATTATTCAGCCAAGGAATTAAAACCCATCAAATGAATGCAAAAGTCATTAACCTTTGTATATCCAACAACACTGCATTTTAATCCTAAAGCAAAAGATGTTAAAAGTATACAGAGAATTAAACAAGGCCACAGTGGCAGTGGAACACTTTTAAAAATTCTTCTAGAATTTGGCAGGTCAAAAATCAGCAAATAAATAAACATACAAATGATCTGAATAACAAGCTTGATTTTATACACATGAAATATTACAAAATTTGATCATGTACCAAAAGTGAATCATCTTATCAGAAAAATGAGAATCAGGAAGATGAAATTTATTTATATAAGAAATATAAATGGAGGGGCACCTGGGTGGCTCAGTCGGTTAAGTACCTGACTTGGTCTCAGGTCATGATATCACGGTTCGTGAGTTCAAGCCCTGCATCAGTCTGTGTGCTGACAACTTAGCGCCTGGACCCTGCTCTGTATTCTGTGTCTCGCTCTCTCTCTGACCCTCCCCCACTCATGCTCTCTCTCTCTCAAAAATAAACATTAAAAATTTTTTTCATGAAATATAAATGGATAATGTAAATAAGAAACATGTTAAACTTTATTAATCAAAGAGGTGCAAAATAAAAACAAGATACCATATCTTCCCTATTAGATCTGAAAAGATTGAAAAACAATAATGCCCAGTGATGATGAGAATATGGGAAACTATAAAGTAACTTACATTACTGGTGTGAGTATAAATTAGTATAGATTTTGGAGAAAATCTGGCAAAAAAACCTAAATTTACATACCTTTTGGTCAAGAGCTTCCGCTACTGATAATTCCTTCAGGAAATAAAGTTTAAAGGTGAATGTACGAGGATGTTTTCTTCAGTGATGTTACAAGAGTCATAAATTGAAATCAATGAGGGAGTTTAATTTCGAGAAGAATGCTGGTGCAATTTTGATTGGGATTGCATTGAATGTGTAGATAGCTTTGGGTAGTATTGACATTTTGACAATATTAATTCTTCCAATCCATGAGCAGGGAATGTCTTTCCATTTCTTTATATCTTCTTCAATTACCTGCATAAGCTTTCTATAGTTTTCAGCATACAGATCTTTTACATCTTTGGTTAGATTTATTCCTAGGTATTTTATGCTTCTTGGTGCAATTGTGAATGGGATCAGTTTCTTCATTTGTCTTTCTGTTGCTTCATTGTTAGTGTATAAGAATGCAACTGATTTCTGCACATTGATTTTGTATCCTGCAACTTTGCTGAATTCATGTATCAGTTCTAGCAGACTTTTGGTGGAGTCTATCGGATTTTCCATGTATAATATCATGTCATCTGCAAAAAGCGAAAGCTTGACTTCATCTTTGCCAATTTTGATGCCTTTGATTTCCTTTTGTTGTCTGATTGCTGATGCTAGAACTTCCAGCACTATATTAAACAACAGCGGTGACAGTGGGCATCCCTGTCGTGTTCCTGATCTCAGGGAAAAAGCTCTCAGTTTTTCCCCGTTGAGGATGATGTTAGCTGTGGGCTTTTCATAAATGGCCTTTATGATCTTTAAGTATGTTCCTTCTATCCCGACTTTCTCAAGGGTTTTTATTAAGAAAGGGTGCTGGATTTTGTCAAAGGCCTTTTCTGCATCGATTGACAGGATCATATGGTTCTTCTCTTTTTTTTTGTTAATGTGATGTATCACGTTGATCGATTTGCGAATGTTGAACCAGCCCTGCATCCCAGGAATGAATCCCACTTGATCATGGTGAATAATTCTTTTTATATGCTGTTGAATTCGATTTGCTAGTATCTTATTAAGAATTTTTGCATCCATATTCATCAGGGATATTGGCCTGTAGTTCTCTTTTTTTACTGGGTCTCTGTCTGGTTTAGGAATCAAAGTAATACTGGCTTCATAGAATGAGTCTGGAAGTTTTCCTTCCCTTTCTATTTCTTGGAATAGCTTGAGAAGGATAGGTATTATCTCTGCTTTAAATGTCTGGTAGAACTCCCCTGGGAAGCCATCTGGTCCTGGACTCTTATTTGTTGGGAGATTTTTGATAACCGATTCAATTTCTTCGCTGGTTATGGGTCTGTTCAAGCTTTCTATTTCCTCCTGATTGAGTTTTGGAAGAGTGTGGGTGTTTAGAAATTTGTCCATTTCTTCCAGGTTGTCCAATTTGCTGGCATATAATTTTTCATAGTATTCCCTGATAATTGTTTGTATCTCTGAGGGATTGGTTGTAATCATTCCATTTTCATTCATGATTTTATCTATTTGGGTCATCTCCCTTTTCTTTTTGAGAAGCCTGGCTAGAGGTTTGTCAATTTTGTTTATTTTTTCAAAAAACCAACTCTTGGTTTCGTTGATCTGCTCTACAGTTTTTTTAGATTCTATATTGTTTATTTCTGCTCTGATCTTTATTATTTCTCTTCTTCTGCTGGGTTTAGGCTGCCTTTGCTGTTCTGCTTCTATTTCCTTTAGGTGTGCTGTTAGATTTTGTATTTGGGATTTTTCTTGTTTCTTGAGATAGGCCTGGATTGCAATGTATTTTCCTCTCAGGACTGCCTTCGCTGCATCCCAAAGCGTTTGGATTGTTGTATTTTCATTTTCGTTTGTTTCCATGTATATTTTAATTTCTTCTCTAATTGCCTGGTTGACCCACTCATTCGTTAGTAGGGTGTTCTTTAACCTCCATGCTTTTGGAGGTTTTCCAGACTTTTTCCTGTGGTTGATTTCAAGCTTCATAGCATTGTGGTCTGAAAGTATGCATGGTATAATTTCAATTCTTGTAAACTTATGAAGGGCTGTTTTGTGACCCAGTATATGATCTATCTTGGAGAATGTTCCATGTGCACTCGAGAAGAAAGTATATTCTGTTGCTTTGGGATGCAGAGTTCTAAATATATCTGTCAAGTCCATCTGATCCAATGTATCATTCAGGGCCCTTGTTTCTTTATTGACCGTGTGTCTAGATGATCTATCCATTTCTGTAAGTGGGGTGTTAAAGTCCCCTGCAATGACCACATTCTTATCAATAAGGTTGCTTATGTTTATGAGTAATTGTTTTATATATCTGGGGGCTCCGGTATTTGGCGCATAGACATTTATAATAGTTAGCTCTTCCTGGTGGATAGACCCTGTGATTATTATATAATGCCCTTCTTCATCTCTTGTTACAGCCTTTAATTTAAAGTCTAGTTTGTCTGATATAAGTATGGCTACTCCAGCTTTCTTTTGGCTTCCAGGAGCATGATAAATAGTTCTCCATCCCCTCACTCTCAATCTAAAGGTGTCCTCAGATCTAAAATGAGTCTCTTGTAGACAGCAAATAGATGGGTCTTGTTTTTTTATCCATTCTGATACCCTATGTCTTTTAGTTGGCGCATTTAATCCATTTACATTCAGTGTTATTATAGAAAGATATGGGTTTAGAGTCATTGTGATGTCTGTATGTTTTATGCTTGTAGTGATGTCTCTGGTACTTTGTCTCACAGGATCCCCCTTAGGATCTCTTGTAGGGCTGGTTTCGTGGTGACAAATTCCTTCAGTTTTTGTTTGTTTGGGAAGACCTTTATCTCTCCTTCTATTCTAAATGACAGACTTGCTGGATAAAGGATTCTCGGCTGCATATTTTTTCTGTTTAGCACACTGTAGATATCGTGCCAAGCCTTTCTGGCCTGCCAAGTTTCAAAGGAGAGATCAGTCACGAGTCTTATAGGTCTCCCTTTATATGTGAGGGCATGTTTATCCCTTGCTGCTTTCAGAATTTTCTCTTTATCCTTGTATTTTGCCAGTTTCACTATGATATGTCGTGCAGAAGATCGATTCAAGTTACGTCTGAAGGGAGTTCTCTGTGCCTCTTGGATTTCAATGCCTTTTTCCTTCCCCAGTTCAGGGAAGTTCTCAGCTATAATTTGTTCAAGTACCCCTTCAGCACCTTTCCCTCTCTCTTCCTCCTCTGGGATACCAATTATGCGTATATTATTTTTTTTTAGTGTATCACTTAGTTCTCTAATTTTCCCCTCATACTCCTGGATTTTTTTATCTCTCTTTCTTTCAGCTTCCTCTTTCTCCATAACTTTATCTTCTAGTTCACCTATTCTCTCCTCTGCCTCTTCAAGCCGAGCCATCGTGGATTCCATTTTGTTTTGCATTTCGTTTAAAGCGTTTTTCAACTCCTCGTGACTGTTCCTTAGTCCCTCGATCTTTGTGGCAAGAGATTCTCTGCTGTCCTGTATACTGTTTTCAAGCCCAGCGATTAATTTTATGACTATTATTCTAAATTCACTTTCTGTTATATTATTTAAATCCTTTTTGATCAGTTCATTAGCTGTTGTTATTTCCTGGAGATTCTTCTGAGGGGAATTCTTCCGTTTGGTCATTTTGGAGAGTCCCTTGCGTGGTGAGGACCTGCAGTGCACTTCCCCTGTGCTGTGGTGTATAACTGGAGTTAGTGGGCGGGGCCGCAGTCCGACCCGATGTCTGCCCCCAGCCCACTGCTGGGGCCACAGTCAGACTGGTGTGTGCCTTCTCTTCCCCTCTCCTAGGGGCGAGATTCACTGTGGGGTGGCGTGTCCCGTCTGGGCTACTTGCACACTGCCAGGCTTGTGTTGCTGGGGATCTGGTGTATTAGCTGGGGTGGGTAGGCAAGGTGCACGGGGGGGTGGAGGGGCAGGCTTAGTTCGCTTCTCCTTAGGTGATCCACTTCAGGAGGAGCCCTGTGGCAGCGGGAGGGAGTCAGATCCGCTGCCGGAGGTTTGGCTCCGCAGAAGCACAGAGTTGGGTGTTTGCGCGGAGCGAGCAAGTTCCCTGGCAGGAACCGGTTCCCTTTGGGATTTTGGCTGGGGGATGGGCGGGGGAGATGGCGCTGGCGCCTTTGTTCCCCGCCAAGCTGAGCACTGCCGTCCGGGGGCTCAGCAGCTCTCCCTCCCTTTGTCCTCCAGCCTTCCCGCTTTCCGCGCAGAGCTGTTCACTTCTGACCTCCCAGACGCTAAGTCGCGCTTGCTGTCGGAACACAGTCCGTCCGGCCCCTCCGCTTTTGCCAGCCAGACTCGGGGGCTCTGCTTGGCCGGCGAGCCGCCCCTCCGCCCCGGCTCCCTCCCGCCGGTCCGTGGAGCGCGCACCGCCTCGCCGCCCTTCCTACCCTCTTCCGTGGGCCTCTAGTCTGCGCTTGACTCCGGAGACTCCCTTCTGCTAATCCTCTGGCGGTTTTCTGGGTTCTTTAGGCAGGTGTAGGTGGAATCTAAGTGATCGGCAGGACGCGCTGTGAGCCCCGCGTCCTCCTACGCCGCCATCTTCCCTGGACAGAATCTCAATGAGGGAGTTTAAAAATAAAATGACAGCTTTGCAAACATTAAGAGAATAAATCAAATATTTATGTACTGACATAAAAAATAATAATAATAGATTAAGGAAAGCAGGTTGAGTGAATAATAGTAAATAATAATCCCACTTATATCAATTAAAAATTTACATATGCATATGTGTAGCAGATACTTTTTTCTATATTAAAAGAATCTACTTTTATTTGGGGAGTTGCTTAAATGTCTCTTAGGAAAACATGGAACTTTTGTAATTCAACTAGGGTTGTCTTTTCCCAGGGCAACTGGATGGCTCAGTTGATTAAGCACCCGACTCTTCATTTCAGCTCAGGTTTTGACCTCCCGGTTCATGGGATCAGGTCCTGTGTTGGGCTCTGCACTATCAGCAGAGATGGGGACTCTCTCTCTCTTTCTCTACTCCTCCCCCACTTGCTCTCTCTCTCTCTCTCTCTCTCTCTCAGAATAAATAAACATTGAAAAAAATGGTTATCATTTCCTGATAGACAAAGATAGCTGTATCTTAGGTCATCAGCTGCACAAAATTCAGATCTGTTCCCTGAGATCTAAAGGTACCTAGACCTAATGAGATGGCCCAGAGTTGCCTCATCAAAGCCCACATCAGGGAAAACTCCTGACATAAAATTACCTCAAGAAAATAGTGAACATGGGGTTGTGAGCCAGGCTGAAAGCAAGAATCCCAAGATTTGTGGAGGATTGTCCTAGCAGAGCTTTTAGCTGACCATGGAAACAAATTGAGACCTCACCATATAAGTGCTTGGTTTCCGAGAAACCCTGGAATGTAGATAGAAGAGAGATACAAAGCATTTATTCAACAAACATTTTTTGAGTACTTCCTCTATGGCAGTACTATTCAAGTTACCTTTCATTCAACAGTGAACCAAAAATACAAGCATCCATGCCTCCATGGAGCTCGAAGTCTAGAGGAGTAAAATAATCAATAAACAAATAAACTTGCTATATTGGTTACACAAAGGTCTACTTGGTGAAATACTTAGATTGTAGGGTCAAAGTAGGAGTATTGTTATTTTATGCAAAGTAGTCATTGAAGGCCTGGGAAGTTGAATTTTGAGGAGGCACCCAAAACAAGTTAAAAAAAAAAAAAAGAAAACAAAAAAGAAGCCATATGGATATCTGGGGAAGAGGATTCCAGACTGGGAGAATGGCAGAGCCAAATATCCAGGATGTGTGTTTCTTATTCAAGGGACATAAAGAATCCAGTAAGACTAGGATGAATTGAAGAGAAGTGGGTAATAGGAGATAAGAAATAGGAAAGGCCAATCCATGCAGGGTATCCTATGCCACTTTTAGAATTTTGGCTTTTACTCTGCAAAGGAGAAGTCATTGGAGGATTCTGAGTATAGGAGAACATTTGGCTGATGTCTGCACTGGGAGTGATATTCAAAGGACAACAGTTGTCTGCACAGTGGCCTCTATTAGCCACATTCAGAAGGTTATGGAGAATGTCCTTCAAGAGACCACTATACAGAAGCAGAAAACCATAGCAGTAGCTAACTTTCAAAATAAATGATTAATTTTTGATATGTGTGGAGAATGACTTTTACTCTCCCATAGGGTTTTAATCTTTTGAAATAATCAGACAAAATCAGATAAAATAATAAAGGTACAAAAATAAGAAAAATATAGTAAAAGAAAAATGCAACATAGAAAAGAAGCAATGATCAAGGTTATAGAAAAGCTTAAAAAACAACAACATATGATGGGTACTGAAAAAGGACTTGGTCTGATCAGGAAAAGAACACATCTACTTAAAAGATTGGAATTAAAAATAGAAGTAGAAATAGATGTGGTTTTAGGCATAGTGATGGGAAATTTGAGGAATTTCCATTAAGATACCCTTAATCTCCTCTGTAACATATAAAAGAGGTTAATTTGCTTAGAGAAAGATTCTAGATGTTGGGGTTGGGGACTTGAAGAGGTTGGCAAGCATCTGAAATAGCTGTAATGGGAAATGGTGCTGAGAAGGCAGCTGAAATTGAGAGCCATAAAAATATAATGTCACCATTGCTCACATTTATGTGATTTCCTCCAGCAGCCCCCTAGCATCTCAGAAATAGAAGTAGAGAAGGCAGATGTTTGGACTAAACCAAGATTCTGAATTGCAGTATAAACGGAACAGGCTCAGGGAGACTTTCACTTCTGGCCATGATGTGCTAACAGGGACTGGATTTGTCTTCACACCTTCAACAACTACAAATGTAAACAGAATACATGGAATAGTAATTTTCAGACAATTTATAACAGCCCAAAACAGTGATACTTGAGAAAAGGAAACAAATAAGGTGAGTTGTCCAAGCTACAGTTGTCCAAGCTAACTTCCCAGGCCTCAGTACAAAAGAGAAACCCAGTCAAAACCCAGAGGTCTGGCTGAACAGAGGAGACACAGGTGGAATTTCAGGAAGGCCAAAATTGCCAAAATTTGTTGGGAGGGGGGAACTTAGAGGAAAACTGCATTGTGATAGCTTTCAAGATCTATAATGGGTTTCTCTTGAGTGTTTGACTTAGAACTGCTCTGCACACGCATGGGACAATAGTACCAGAGGTTGGTGAAAAAAAAGTATAAAGAAAAAAGGGAATAAGTGCAACAACATCTGGAGTTAACATGGGTTGGGAACAATTTGTGTTCCAGTCAGCCAGAGTGAAAAGACCTCAAAACATAAAAAAGAATCAAGTAGTGTCTAGAGGGATATTGCCTCAGTAGTGGGGCTCAGACTGTGCCTCAAAAAAGCTTAAAAATAAATCTTAAAAGAAACAAACTGATTCTAAGTAACTTAACTATGTCCCAGAACAAAGCCCAACAATATTTAAAAAAAATTATAAAATTTACAATGACTAATATCTAATAAAAGAAGCCTTATTCATGCAAAGAAGCAGAAAAATAGAACTCAAAACCAGGAGACAAGTTAATCAATATAAACAGACACAGAAATGGCAGATTGAAAGCATTATCAGACACTATTTAACACTCGCAGTGTCAAATCCACTATCTCAGATATGCTGTCTATATTTAAAAAAAACAGATGGGGTGCCTGGGTGGCTCAGTCAATTAGGCACCCGATTCTTAATTTCAGTTCAGGTCATGATCTCACTGTTCATGGGTTTGAGCCCTACATTGGACTCTGTGCTGATGGTGTGGAGCCTTCTTGGGATATTCCCTCTCTCTCTCTCTCTCTCTCTCCCCCCTCACTTACTCTCTGCCCCATGTGCATGTGCTCTCCCTCTCTCTCTAAATAAATAAATGAATGAATAAACTTTAAACAAATAAAAAAACATGAGAACAATAAAGTATATAAAAGAGACTCTGAGAGTGAAAAATAAAGTAACATGAAATTAAAAATTCACTCACCGAGATTAAAAGCAGATTAGACACTGTAGAAGAATTGATTAGTGATTTAGAAAACACAGCAATAGAAACTACATAAAATGAGACTCAGAAAAATATGACTGAAAAAGTCAACAAAAAAAATGAACATCAGAGAAATGTGAAAAATGTGAAGTCAAAAATGCCAAGTGATTAATATGTATATACTTTAAATCCCAAAGGCAAAGAAAAGGGAAGACAGAAAAAAAAATCAAGAAATAATGGTAGATAATTTTCAAAATTTGATGAAAATTGTAAACTTACAGATCCAAGAAACTCAACAAAGTCCAAGCAAAATAAAGATTAAGATAACTACACCAAAACATACCATAATCAAATGGCAGAACGTCAGTGATAAAGAGAAAAATCTTAAAAACAATCAGAAATGGAAAAAAGACTCATTATTTACAAAGGAACATAAGAATGGCAGCAGAATTTACATCAGAAACCAGATAGGCCTGAAGACAATGGATCAACACCTTTAAAATAGGAAGGACAAAATCTGTCAACCTAGATCTCTATACCCATCAAAAATGCCTTTCAGAAATGAAGGAAAGACTTCTGGCTTCTACTTTGGATGTAGAAAGCTGAAAAGAATGTCAGTCCCATCTTTAAAATATGAAAAAGACATAATTTTTTACAAAACATACAAAACATAATTTTTTTCTTAGAACATATTAAAGAGCTGAGGTCACAGGACAATGAACTAGCCTGAAGTCTAAGGAGAAAGTTTCATGCAGTAAAATATGAGATGAAAGACATGCTTATCTAGAAAACACATTGGGGACTATACACACTAGAAATAAGAATTTAGGTAAAATTGTTAACAAATTGCTAAATGCTGAGTGAGGGTTAGTATGAAAGTATGGAACCTGTGGGAGCCATAGACACATGGAACAGATAAACTTATTGGCAGACTCTTCCCTCATAGACTTCACCAGGTACTTAGAAGATTGGAAACAGAGCAAGAAACCAGAGAAAGCCTCCGTGTAGAGGTCTAGGGGAGAATAGAAACTTCTGTGGAAAAGGCTCAAAGCTGCCCTATCCTTCTATCCTTTCTTCCCTCTAGAAAAAAAAAATCTTTAAGCCACTGAAAGAACACATGTCACTGACACATGTGAATACCCATGAAAACTAGAAGAAGGGAACAGAAAATAAAACTCCTCTACTACTGAGGGAAAGGCAGGAAAACATCATGAGTTCAAATCATTAGAGAACTCTCACTGGAGAAGGAGCAGGATCCTGAGAGGGCCCACACTGTAAGACTCAGGTACACCTACCTGCCCAAGGTACATATCTGCCTAAGGTGGAGTTTCAACCGGGCTACAGAGAATTCTCCCTGTCCACCAACACCTGGCTAGCCAACAGGTTTAATGTACCAGAAAAGTCTAGTGAGGGGGTTCCTGGTGTCCATTGATTTACCAGTTTGAAGGTTCTTCCTTGGTTAGAGCAGTTACAGTAGAGGGATGAAGGCAAAAACATAACAAAGCAAAACAAAACAAAAACACATATTTTAATGGATGATAGAAGTCAAATAGAATATGGAAAGTAATATAATGAGTGCAAGACTGCTCTTTGAGGAGGCTTAGTGTGGAAGAAAGAAGTTAGATAGGGCTAGAGAGAGTAATATGTGAGGTAGAGTGGTTTACACCTCAACCTAGTATGTCCATTGAAAAGAAAGTCATTGCAAATTCTCTTTTGAATCCTCTTATTCTGCCCTTGAAAAATTACAGTGCCATTTTTTGTTTGCAAATCTCTCAATAATATTCCCCATCCCCCCAGTGGGATTGGGGCCTCTAAATTAATCACAATGCATTTAAGTGATGTATGGTGATTTCTAAAAGATGCAAACTTTGCCACTAAAAATGACATCAAAGAAAATAATATTTGTAAATATTTGGCATTATATATCTCTACTTTTTACAAGAAAACTTCAATTTAAATGTTAATCTTCAGGGTTGGTCTTATGAAAAGCTGTGACAAAAGCAAAATTAGTCATCTCCAGTGGCCTCCTTCTTCATAATCCTCACCCTTACCTGTCATTTCTCACCCACTGGAATGCCCAGTGCTATCACATGACCCTGGCTACTGAGGCTCCTTTACTGTAGCTCTGCACAGGCTTAGATATAACTCTGAATCATGGTCCTATATTTCCATATTTCCTCCTACGAGGGAAGTCTCAGTGGCATCTTGGTCCTGAAGAGGACCTTACTCTCTAACTACATTAACACAGGGAGGAAAACTGATTAAATCTGTTCATATAAACATGCTGATGACCAAAAAAA
Source organism: Panthera onca (assembly GCF_046562875.1). NCBI lineage: Eukaryota > Metazoa > Chordata > Mammalia > Carnivora > Felidae > Panthera > Panthera onca. The sequence goes on along the minus strand of NC_138356.1, from coordinate 15,896,160 downwards.
GTAGAATGCCTTGCCCATCCCCAAAGCATGAATAATTTATTAGAAGTTATTCTCCTGGATAAATGTAATTATCTTGCAGTGGTAGAATGTTATACCTTTAGTGGAGACTCAGGCTAGCAAGGTAGAGTTAGAAAGATGACATTTTTCTATTTTTAACAGTTTTTAGGATTTATGTTTCTTATGGTTTTTAGACATTTAAAATTTTTAAGGAGATTAGGATTATGAGAATATCTCAATTAAGTAAAATTCTTGGATAAGAAAAGCAGAAGACAGAACACCTTGGTAGAGCTGATTCCCTGAACACAGCTAGACTTCTGATCTACAGAAATGAAAGCTGATTGTGTGTGTGTGTGTGTGTGTGTGTGTGTGTGTGTGTATGTGTGTGCGTTTGCTTGATTTTTGTTTTTGTTTTTGTTTTTTTTTTAATTAAGTAGGTTGTTTCACAGAAAGCCTAAGGAAAGAAGAAAGCTATGAGGAGCTTGGTTTGTAAAGCACCACTAATGTTTTCTCATTAAAGAACAATATATATAGAATTTTCATCTGACATATTATCACAATGAGCACAAGTTGGAAAATATTCTCCTTTTGGCTCAAAGTTAGGGAACATACTAATGATAAATATTTAACACTTGTGGAATTCTAAGGGATGCCTAAGAGGCATTTACAATGAGTCTACTAATTTTCAGAAGTAATTACTCCACTTTGTTTACATGCAAAGTTTATGCTGCACACTTAAGAAGGATCTTTTCTCTTCATTATTTAATTGTCCACAGACTGGTTTGGTTGGAAGGAACATAAAAGGTCTTGGCATCACTCAGTCCTACAGACTGAAGAAAACCTGATAGGAGAAAAATAGAGAACAAAGGAGTGTCCTCCTTCCTCTCAGGAAGAATGGTGAGAGAAATTATTGAATTTTTTCCAGATGCTCTGTTTTATTTACTGGTTCATCACAGGTACAAGTAGGAGGACCATTTTTTTTTTCAAGAAAGAAAGTAAATTCTCCCTGTTATGTTTTCTGTTCTTATATGTTAAACATTTCTCATTATTTACAAAATGTACACAATATCATGTTCTTCATTATGGGGAATCTGAAGAAACAAAGACATGCATGGTCCTTGCCTTCAGAGAGATAAGAATTTGGTAACAACATAAGCTTTCAGGGGGACCTCTGCCCTTGTTATCTAGATTAGGATGGCCAAGTTTGTTATCCTTTCTTGCCCTCAATTTCTCCATAATTAGAACAAAGGAGTTAAACTGGATAATTTTACTATTCCTTCCAGCTTTAATATAATAATACTACTTTGTTCTATTCTAGGCTAGTCCTAGACTTCTGGCCATATTAGTTTAGTGCTTTAAGTCCTAAAATATTTAGTGTAATATTGGACTCAGTATAAATGAGGATTATGTGGAGTTGTAACCTAGTCAAACCCATTATGTAACGATAAGGTAGTGAATTTGTTATGCCCCATTCCTTCACCTAATTATATACACTGATTATTATTTCCTATGTTTACTGCCCAGGTTAGTCACATTTCATGCTCAAAAACATACACTAACTCTTTAAAAATTATATTAAAGATCAAGAACCTACTATTTGGTGATTTAATTTAAGCTTTGGAATTTGAAAATATGTGTTTACTATAAAATCTATGATTAGTCATGTCTTTCAGCCATATATTCTCATATTTTCTGCAAAGGACTTACCCTACATGGAGATGCTGAGTGAGAACTGCTAAGAAGGTTCTCAAATCAGTATCTGAGTTTCCACCTTGAGGAAGCAGAAAAAAGGGAAAATTAACCCAAAACAATCAAAGGAAAAATAAAGATAAAAGAAAAAATAAATAAAACTGGTAATAGAAAGTAAATAGGGAAAAATTAATGCAATCAAGAACTGGTTTTTTGAAAAGATCAACAAAATTGAGAAACCTATAGCCTAACCTGCCAAGATAAAAAGAGAAAATACAAATGGTCAATTTGAGGAATGAAAATGGAGATATCTCTATAAACCTATGGATACTATAAGGGCAATAAGAAAATATTACATAAAATTGCATGCCCATTAGTTCAAAAACCTAGGTGAAATGAACAAATTTCCTAAAAATTCCTAAAATTACCAAAGCTTATTCAGGAAAAAATAGATAATATGAATACTCCTATATCTTCCAACAAAGAAAATTTCAGGCCCAGGTAACTTCACTGGTGAATTCTATGAAATTAAAGAAAAACAATGTCAATATTCTACAAATTGTACCATACAATAGAAGTGGTAGGAACACTTCCCAGCTCATTTTATTAAGCCAGCATTCCTCTGATATTAAACCCAGACAAAGATATTATGAAAACAACAATAACAAAATTGTACACCAATATCCTTTGTAAATACTGATACAAAAAATTCTCAAACTATGTTGTTACACTGAATCTATAAAAAAAAAAAAGGGTAACACATCATAATCAAGTGCAATTTATCTCAGGAATGCAAGGCTGGTTCACCATTCAAAAAGTCAGTCAGTGTAATTCACCATGTCACAGCCTATTTATTTCAACAGATACATAAAATGTATGCCTTCCACGATAGACAAAAATTAACTCATAATGGGTCATAGACCTAAATATAAAATTTAGATGCAATCTAAACTATATCTAAACTAAACTAAATCTAAAATTATAAACATCTTAGAAAAAACATAGAAGAAAACCTTTGATTTAGGCAAATATTTCTTAGATAAATCACTAAAATCATAATCCAAAAAAGAAAAATTGATACATTTGATTTTATCAAAACTAACAACTTCACTACTTTGAAAGAATAGAAAGATAAGTCACAGATAGGAAGAATGTATTTATAAATAACATTATCTGATAAAGACTGGTGTCAGAATATATAAAAAGGCTCAATCACCAAAAATAACAAAATGATCTAATTTAAAAAATGATAGAAGACTTAAACAGATGTATTACCAAAGAAGTGGCAGAAATACACCTGAAAAGATGTTTAACATCATTAGTTATTAGGAAATGCATATTAAAATCACAGTGAGATCCCATTATCCACCTATTAGAATGATGAAAATTTTTAAATGAATAACAACAATAGCTGACAACATCAAGTACCTATGAGAATATACAGCAACTAAAACTCTCAATCAGTGCTATTGGGAACGCAAAATTATACAGCCACTTTAGAATACAATTTGACACTTTCTCATGAAGTAAAACGTATATTTACTATATGATTGAGAAATTCCATTCATAAGTATTTTCCCAAGAGAAATGAACACTTATGCTCATGCAGAACCCTTTAGGCAAATATAGCAGCTTTATTCATAAACACTAACTCTGAGGACAACCCGAATGACCTTTGGTGGTGAATACCAACATACCGTACTACCATAACATTGCATATTACTCAGCAATAAAAAGGAGAAAACTATTAATATGAGCAACAGCATGAATGAATTTCAAATGCATTATGCTAAATCCGTAAGCTACATAATGGTTGAGTCCATTTATGTGATGTTCTGGAAATGGCAAAACGATAGGGACAGATATCTGGAGGAGGGAAAGGGGTCGACCTCAAAGGGGCATGAGAGAAGTTGTGGGTTGATGGAACAACCTTGATTGTGGTGATAACTGAGCAACATATACACACATCAAAACTCGTAGTATTGTACACTTTAACAAGTGAATTTTACTAATGTAGATTATAATGTAATAAAGCTGACTGAAAAAATTCAGTAACTGTGCGGTTCATTACAAATAAGTGTATACCTATAGGCCAAATTCTTTGTACTGAAAAAGAAATTTAATTCACCTAATAAAAAAGTATAGACATTCTTGACTATAATTCCCACCTTTGGGATATATATATATATATATATATATATATATATACACACACACACACACACACACACACACACACACACGTGTGTGTGTGTGTGTGTGTGTATTAACTAGCAACACATGGAGATATAAGTATAAGCATGTCTATTATATCACTTTGGATTAGGAAGAATTACCAAAGGAATGTATTAAAAGTAAAGGACTAACTGACAACTGTTAGGGGATACATACTATATACACACTATATGCATACTATACACTATATATGGAATATATACTACATATGGAATATTGTGCTGTTAAGTTGCAGAGTAATGTATACAGTAAGGATTCCTTTGGGGAGTTATAAAAGAAAGAACAAAAGAGAATAAAAATAGAGAGAGAGAGGGAGAGAAATGATTAGCATAGAAAAAAGGTATGAAATATATACCTGATAACATTTGTCACCTCAGGAGGGTTGATTTGAAAGAAGATGAGGGGATTATTAACTTTCATATATATTTCTGTATATTTCACTTTATAATTATCATAAATTGCTTTTGTAAATGAATAAATCTAACTTAGTAATGATAATTGTTTTTTAAAAAATTAATGTTTATTTATTTTTGAGAGAGAGAGACAGAGCATTAACAGGGGAGGGGCAGAAGGAGAGGGAGACACAGAATCCCAAGCAGGCTCCGAGCTATCAGCACAGACCCCAATGCAGGGCTCGAACTCATGAACCATGAGATCATGACCTGAGCCGAAGTCGGACGCTTAACCAACTGAGCCACCCAGGCACCCCAGTAATGATAATTAAATGGAACATCTTTTTGAATATCATACCAAATAGAGTTCATATTAATGAAGTCAACACATCTTGATGTACACCTTGGTACGGTGAGCTTTAACTTATTAGACTACTAGGTATCACGGTCAAGAGCACGGACTGTTGAGCCAGTACCTTCAGTTCAAATGCTATTCTACTATTATGAGCTGTGTGACTTTAGGCAAATTGCTTAACCTCTCTGTGTCTCAATATCTTCTATAAAATGGGGATAATAATAACATTGTCTAACTCAGGATTTTCGTGAAGATTAAATGTGTTAGTTTAATCACAGACAGTGAAGTATAGCACCTGGTATATAGTAAACACTCAAAAAATGTTGTTATTAGTAGTCAAGTCTGAGATTTTAACTCTTAGAAACTGAAGTAAAGAGAATTAAGATCACAATTGTTTCAATTAGATTATCAGAATCTAAGCAAGACTCTTTTTCTTTATTATTCAAGGAAAAGAAAAATAAAAAAATCCCTAAATAGAATTCTCTACCATGTCATTAAAAAAAATAAAACTTTAACAAAACCATAGTACTGAAATTGTCTTTTCACAAAAAGATAAAAGTATTCTTTACTCATAATATAATCCTGTATATTAAGCCTGACACTTTTTCCCTTTTCTTCACCTCCTTATCCCAAATTGTGGCCAGGTGCAGAAAAGGATTTGAGTTAGTAGAAGGGGATTCACTGCCATCTAAACTCCATATGGTCGCAAGAGATACCAGAAAATGAAAGAAGGTTCAGTCAAAAAGACACTCGCAGTAAAACTGAATTTTTAAAGCTACATCTGTCATATTATTTGTGCCACATGAATCATTTGGTTGCAATGAGGACAAAAGGAACTCAGTGCTAGGAGTGCGGGACGTGTGTGTATCCGTTTGTGTGTGCACGCCTTTCTCACAGAACATATGTTATCCCACTCGGATTTTGCCAAAGGTGAAGTTGGACCGTGTAATAAAATGTAGTGTTACACAATCAAAATGTTGAGGTTTATTCCTCTTCTGAAGAAAAGTATTTGAATTGGACTTGGAATCGGAGGCTTTGTTGACATTTTCCCACAACTATAAGAAAAAAAAAGATGTTTTTTATCTTTTCCAAATTAGTTCCTCTTCTTATTCCCTTCCTCCCCTTATTCAGAGCATTCAACAACAAGAATGGAAACTTTGTAGTCAATAAATGCAGCCGAAGCATGAAAAAAAAAAAAAAAAGAAAGAAAATGGAATCGCTCTGTGACTCGCATGGTGTGGCTACAGCAAGGCAGATCCTAGAGAGTTGGAATCATATCATCCTGAGCATCTGCACTGCTCCTCCTTGGAGAGTGCATACTAATCATCTCTCTTCATGGTCAGTAACCACATAAGGACAACACCAGACGATGCCAGTGGTTTGGGTCCTGTAGCATTTATATGCTTCCCTGCAAAGATAGTCATGCCAGATAATATTCGTCAACCTTGTCCTTGGTCTTCTCTCCTGATTGAGGCAGATGTTTATTTTCCATCTGTACTATATGTCAGTGCAACTGCAGCCTTCATCTGGCAAAGGGTGCCTGTAATATTATGAGGCCATCACATAAGCTGCTGGAAAGATTACTCTGGTGAATAAAATCAGTTTATGGCTAAAAACATTTATTCTTCATTTTGATAAGCTCTTAACAAATGGAAATTTGCTTTCTTACACTTTTGCCAAGCATAGGACCATGTTTATTTCTCGCTATATGGGTCACGAAGGATTCCCAGCTGTTAGCTAGAGTCAGTTGTGCATTGCTGCACTCAACAACATCTGTTTCACAAAAACAGTATCCAGCTTTTAGCACTCAAATGGAGGTTATACCATATGCCGGCAGACCACTTAGTTTTTACCTTGGGAACTAACTTTACTCTAGTCAAGGTAACAGAGGAAAAACTGAATATTTAAATGTTACCCGGCTTCAGTCGCATCTTCATGTGTGCTTGTCATTTCCAACTATATATAGTAAAGTTAGTTCCAAGCATATACCGCAAGCTGTTCCTCTCTTTAATTATTAATTGGAAGAAAGTTTGTTTGCAAAACAGTTGAAATGTATTTTGTGATAGACGCTGATGTTGAAAGTAGTGCCATAAGATGATTTCACAAAGAGAGTATTCTGTTAAAATGTTGATTAATATTAGCTGTGGACAGAAGCAAATCGGGCCTATAGCCCCTAAGTAATACGTGACATTATGGAAAAACTACAGGCTACCAAATATTTTCTTAAATTACAAAATAGTCTTCACTGTTTAACTTTTGTCTTGGTTCCCTTAACTCAGCCTATTATACTTTTTTAAAAGAAAATAGAAAATAAAACTGTGTCTTCAGTTTATTTCGTAAAAAACGCAAAGTTTAAAGAAACATATAGTCCAATGCATATTGGTTCTCATTTATATCTTGTTAGCACAGACCTTAAATCCCTACAAAAGCTACCTCACTTGTTCCCTAAAGGCCTAAAAATAGTTTATTGACACTGATAACCTAATGCATTGTCTTATAATTTTTTCATGGGTAATGAATATTTTTTAAATAACACTAAAAAACATTGAAATGCTATGTCTCAGTTTTCACCCAGTTCCCCAGTTCCAAAAATGACAACCTTTAGTCCTATTTGTCTCTAAAACCCTTCCCCAGTAATGTGATTCTATAATAGCACCTAATGATTACTCAAAGAAGTCTGTGCTTTCTTCTCCACAGGCAGAAGTATTAGTCTTTAAAGATTTCTTTGATGCTATGACAAATGCTAAGAAAAAAGATTTTCCTGAATTGAATCTTTCATTACGATGTCAGAGCACCAAGAGGGCCTCAACTGAGGAAGGCCTTAAATCTCCTGATTTCATTTTCAAAGAAAGTAAGGAATATGTCTATATGGGGGCTGGTTGCTTATAGAGATTCCAGAACAACCTAGTGAGAAACTATTCAGTTATGACCACACTAATTACGAGATTATTCATATTTTCCATCTGTGAACTCGCACATAAAATTATAAAACCATCTCTGGACTAATGACACAACTGAAAAGGAGAAAAAAGATGGGATGTCAGTATGTGCAGAATTCAAATCCTTAACCTTGGTTACCTTCTACATTAGAGAATTGTGTGTTTCAAAAGCTAAGTCACACCAATCCTGCACAGAAATGTGACTTTATCCAACTTCATTTTTGGCCCGCTCTGCAGCTGAACCCTTCTTTCCCCTTTTTTTTTAACCCCCCCACCCCGAGATCATCAATCTTTTGAGTTACACCCAATAACTTCACTTTTAACTACTTGTTAACAAAACTTTACTGAAACGTTCACTAATAACATTAAAGTACCCCCCCTTTCCAGAAATAGTTTTATTTTTATAGGTAAACTTGGGAAGGAAGAATGGTGAGGATGAAAGTGATAATGGTAATAAATGATGAGTAACCTTGTCTACAGCTTGGCTCTTCCAACAAGTACCAAGACCACTGTGACTTGTAGCTTCCCACAACTTGACAACCTTGGTTCTAATGAATAGAAATCCTGACACAGTAATACCCAATAGAGCCAAGGCAGGAGGAGCAGACCGATCTTAAAGTGAACTCAAGCCAGGCACTAGAAAACAGAAATCAAAGTCATTCTCTCCATCTCTATGAGACCACGAAGTCTTTGCTTTTCTCGGCAGCGGTGCATGTGATATGAAGAGAAGACATGGCCATGCACTGCGGGAAATGGCTATGCCAACCTTGTCTCTACACAGCTTCAGTCTCTGGTGCAGATGGTGTTCTGATTCCAGATTCCAAGGAGGGACAACCTGATTGGTCCAGGTGGAGTCGTGTGTTCAACACTGATCTAGTCAGCTGTGGTTAATGGGGCCATCACCACACAGAGATGGCATCAAGAAGAAGCCTGTTGCTTCATTAGGAGTTATGTGGAGTACACTGCTCTCGGAAATGAGGTTGTGGACAGGGAATGCATTGCAGTAAGTGTCTCTTACATAACTCTTTCCTGGAGGTGCTAATGAGGACTGCAGTGTCTAAAGTCACCTGTGGAGAGGCAGCTTGGTGTTGTGGTTGAGAACATGGACTCCACATCACCACCAACTGGAAATGGCTCCAGCACTCTCCATACAATTTAACCTCAGTACTTTGCTTTCCTGGCTTATAAACTGGGGATTGCCTCCCTCATGGGTTTGCAGTGAGGATTAAACAAGTTGCAAAGCTCTAGAATAGTGTCCAGCATATACTAAGAGCTACATAAGTATGTAGAAATGTTGCTTAAAAAGATAATAAAAATAGGGGCACCTGGGTGGCTCAGTTGGTCAAGTGTCCAGCTTCAGCTCAGGCCATAATCTCACGGTTTGTGAGTTTGAGCCCCGTGTTGGGCTCTGTGCTGTCAGCTAAGAGCCTAGAACCTGCTTCAGATTCTGCATCTCCCTCTCTCCCTGCCCCCGCCCCCGCTCACACTCTGTGTGTCTGCTTCTCTCTCTCAAAAATAGATTTAAAAAAAGTTAAAAAGAAGATAATATAAATAAAAGAACTTTGGAAATGTAGGAGAATACCAATTCTCAGTAACGTAAGTTATACAACTATTTCTTGGTCATATTTGGCACTAGGGATACAACCCTCCTTGAACAAGCTATAATGGATATCATGAATGATTTTAAGGTATGAAGGAAATCAGTCTATGAAATATAATCATAATAAAGGGAGGAAAGAGCTTAAGATCTAAAATTTGAGAATCATTACATATATTTCTTATCTCATTGTAAATATGACAGGAAGGAACCCTGCCTTTGCATTTGTTCTGAGACTTCTTAGTACTCTGTGGGTACTTGATAAATGTTAATAATAGTGAATGTCACCTAATTAAAAACTTTCCTTGCTGATAAAAAAATAAATAAATGACTCTTATGTCATCTAATAGAAATGCCCTCACTAAACAGCAATTTATTTGGTTATTTTCCACTAATTAAACATTGAAAGATTTTATAGAAGGAAGAGGAAATTATCCCTCTCAAAGAGATTATGTTACCTAGATACAATTGTGAAAAAAACGCAGAAATCAGGGTGTGGCTTTCTGATGACTAAATAAATACGTAAGGGATATTAACTGGGAAAAGGATATGGTGTAGAGAGGGGATTGGGAGTGATGTTTAGAGAAGGAACAAAGACTGTTCATGTCAAAGTACAATTTAATAAGCATTACTCAAGTGCTTACACTGCAGTTGGCAAGTTGGTAGGTAAATCTCTTTCTTATTTGAAATACATTAAAATTACCTCTTTAAGTGTCTGTTTTGCACACGTGCCATAAATTTTTGGAGGGCTGAGACTGTGTCATTTTTCATCCCCATATCCCTCTCCTCAATATGCTCAAACATGGGAAGTAATCAATGATGTGTTGAATTGAACAAGATGTACAGTTTTATTGGGGTCTTAACCTAGGAGGCCTTGGCAGAAGAACATGCTAGGACATCAGTAGAGAGCCAGATGGGATGAGGAGGAAGTAGGGTCTATCTTTTTAGAGCTGAGCTGCGTGTAAAATTGACCCTCAAGAAGGGGTCTCATTAGCATGACAAAACCAAGTTTGATTGCGATCAAGCAAACATATTATTCAAAAGATTGGCAACTGTGAGTGGAGCATGGGAACAGAAGTTCCAAAGTGGGGGCACTGCTCAACATCATACCATGGTGGCTGATGCTTGTCATATGGGGCAGGATGCCAACAAAGGATCAGGATTTTAAGGGGACCTGGGGGAGAAAGTGGCATGAGTTAGGCAGAATATCAGAGTTTCAACCTGGCAAAACTACTGTTCAAGTTCAAATCCCAATCAAGGAAATAGAATGGTAACCAGGAAACACAGGAAGAATCCCAGTCTGGACAAATACCACAAGATTTGGGGATGATCAAACTTGGTGAATTCATGGGTAACTGGGATTCACCCCAGCTTAATAGATACCAGGCTTACGTGGGTATAAGAGCCTGGTAATATGCCATTGACACTGATTCTGACCAGCTCAAGAGCTAGGTGAAACAGGTTCCACCTGCAAAACAATGAGGGAAGCTAAGGAAGGCAATGGCTAATGTATGTAGTTCATAGAGGAAAGTATGGATTTGGTCTTATACCTCTTCCAATTAGAGCAATATGGAGGGGCAGTAGAAGAATACAAGACAGGTTAGCAGAGGAAACAACTAATAGTTTGTGGACAAGACTGTTTATACTGTGGCTCAACTGTTGGTTAAGAGGGAGCAGTGAAAGAGAGAGAAATGGGATGGCCACATTGTCGGTCCTAGGAAGAGAGAACCATGTAGTGTTCATGGCTTCATTGGTTAAGATCTGGATGGCAATTTCAAGACTAGGGGATAATTCAAGCAAGATAAAACATAGTCTTTAATTCTTACTCAGCTTGAGCTATCCATTACATAGTTAACTTCCTCTATGAAAAAAGCCCCCAATTTAGAGTACTTTTTAGCCATATTATAAAGACAGATGCTCTCTTCAAATGGAATAATTTTTAATTAAAGATACAACAAAGGAGCACATCGCAAAGGGTTAATAGACCTTATAGAAATGAAACCTTTCACGTTTCCAAAAAGTCAGTGTTTTGGTTCTTGACTTAAATTAATCCTCCTGCATTTCTACTATTTAATGAATTCAAACAGTTTTGGTAAGGGAATGTGGCATTCTCAGAATTGTGTTTTAATATGTATACCAGCAAGGACATTCTCAAAAAGCCACTTAGTTATTATACATTCATTGTGTTGTATCAATTTATTTTTTTTCTAATTAGCAATCAACTGCAATCAAAAGAAAGGATGAGAAACAAAAGGCAATCTAAGATAACAAGACTTAATTTTTAGGCTTTTGAAAAGAACTGTGGGAAACATTAGTCTCTACTGTTAATTAAAAATAATCTTACTTCCCCAAGTAAAAGGAATTCATAAGTGTTTATCATTGAGTAACTAATAAAGACTAAGAGTAACTTCTTCAGAAGTTCTAACATAATCACTTCCTTCCCTTTTATTATCAATCGTGACTGTGCAAAGTTCTGAGTAAATTTAAATTTTTATCATTGACAAACTAGGATTGGGGTCTGTCGGTGACTTTCTTTGCATGTTCTATTTTCAGAAATACAGAAAAAGCTCCAAATGTTCTCTCTCTGTGTGTGTGTGTGTGTGTGTGTGTGTGTGTGTGTGTGTGTGTGTAATTCTTCTTTCTCTCCTCTTTATTACCAAAATATTTAGAAAGAGAATAACCTTATAATTTATTGTAAAACTTAGGAAACTTTTGAAAATAAAAAAGGGTGTTGCTAAGAATTATTCTAGGGCAACAGATATTACTCTATTTACAGAGCACTTTGTGTTCATCTTTCTCTTATCATAACTGTAGAAAATGATTTATAAACTCCTCTGACAGCATCTTGATTGAATTAAAGGTTTTTCTCCTCAGTCCCCATTTGAAAATTATATATATAAAATCTATAATATATTTGATATTGTAATATATAATATAATATATAATAATATATATAATATCATATATAAAGAAGGTGAGAAGAGAGAGAAAAATGTGTTTAGGAGCTATGTGCATTTTGATCCATGAACACAAAGGCTGCAAAAGATAATTATAACAAACACATTCTTAAACCTTGACACAGTCACCTGTTCCCCCATTCCTTTATGAGATAATTATTGAGAACTTACTGGACTTGGGATGTATTGATTAGTAAGACCCACACTTCACTGCCTTGTGAATCTATTGTCTGGTAAGCAGACAGAAATGTGGATATAAGTTTGAGGATGGCTTATAGTGCCATGGCAAAACCTAGGGAGAGCACCAACCTCAGACATGGGGTAAGGGAGTGTTTGGGGTCAGCTTCCAGGAGAAGCAAGAACTTAATGATGATTTCATATTCAAGTGAAGGGAGGTCTACAGGGATGGTTTGTAAAATGGAGAAGAAAGAAGGGGGATGAAGAGGTTTTCAGACAAAGAACAGTGTGCACACAGGCCCTGGGGACAGAGAGATCAAGGAAACTAAAGGCAGTTTTGTGTAGCTAGGGAAATTGCCAGTGCAGTATAAAAAGACAGCAGATCATTTGGGGCCGGAGAAGGAGACTAATTTGGAGTTCTAGGCCTGAACCAGGCAAGAAATACCAGTGGCCTGAATTAAGGAAGTGAGAATGAAGATATCATACTATCAGATCTGAGGGAACTTCCAAATACCATATTGTAGTCTTTACATTAGGCAGGATCAAGGAGAACATTGGTTCCCGATGGTCTGGATCTTTTAAACCAGATGTTTCTCCCTGTGAGGTCTAATGTGTGTTTGGCTGCAATGGGAAGTGTGTTGCAGACACAGCATTGACAGATGATACCTAACACTCATATCCAGCTGAAGAGAAGCTGATTCTCCTCGTCCAGGCCTAAACACCCCACAGAGGACCTTCCATCACCCCCCCCCCCCCACCCAGCCCCCAGTTCGGGGTTGTAGAAAGGTTTCAGTTGTTTATTTTCTATCTCTATCTTTTGCGTTGCATTTTAAAAGAGAATTAAATTTTGTTTGTTTGTTTGTTTGTTTGTGTTTTAGGAAGTACTCTCCCGGGATATCTAAAAATTCCTTGGGAGGTTGAAACCCTAGGGCAAGTGAAGACGACTGTGAAGTTATCCAGGACATGTTCTATCATTATGATTATGCTTTCAAAGTAAACACATAAAATGCAATATTAATCATTTCCATGAACAAATATTTCACTAGAAGGCCAGTGTCATGCACAGACTGAAACCACAAAAATCTTGAGTTGCAAACTCTTCTTTCAGCAACAGACTGCTGAGGACAGTGACACAGCTCCTTAAATGGCAATTTCTCCTCTCTGACTCCCTCCCTCTCCCTTTGATTACTCCTCTTTTCTCACAAGGCATTGAGACCCTTCCTTTTCCTTTCACATACTGCCTAGTCCTGCTTTCAGTCTATCACTCATCGCATACAGTCAAATGGAGACTGGAGAATTTTTTTTAAAATGTCAAAATCATTAGCTATTAAGGAGTCTCTTTAAACTAAATTTGTCTCAGTGGGTTTGGTTCTGGCGACACAGAAAACAAAATATTTCCTAGATTTAATCCTGCTTCTTTCACAAGAAATGCATATATGGATCTGCATATACACCTTAGTTCAGTCAGAGTACAGTTGAGACCCAAAATTTTTATTGACCATTCACCGTTCAGGGGACCCTGTGCTAGATACTGGGGCTTGAAGGATATTACTGCTCCATTCTTGCCCTCGGGGAACTCACAACCTAGTAGGGGGTGACAACAACAGGTCATCAGATCATGCACAGAGCAGGAAGGACGTTAGATGATGCTCTGCAGAAGACTCAGAAAAATCTTTCTTATGAACTGAAAACACTTCTGCTGAATTTTTTAGTCTCAATTCCTCTTTCATTGGTGTAGGCATACCTGGTTAAAAATATGTTAGGGGTTTTCTGAAGAAAGTCAAGAAATGAAAGAATTTTGTGATAAAGTAGTACATGAGCTCTAAAGAATCCCTAATTTTCCATGTTGCCTCCAGGCCCATCAGCTGCCTCCTCAATCTTGGTCTGGGAGAAGGCTCGCAGGCCCCTGTAATCTGTAATGAAATCATTTTTACAGACCGATGGTCTTTCCTTTGTTTGGGATCACTGGCTCCACAATAATCTGATGAAGCTGGAAATCCTCTCCCCAGGTGAAAAAAAAATCTCATCCCAATTTTTGCATAGGGTTGGAAGAAAAATTTTTTCCTCCAAATTTCTACATAGAATTTATGTACCCTGATACCCATCTATGGAATCCGATTTAAGAACCCCTGTTCTACACTGAACTCCCAGAAGGTAGGGAACAGATGAAAGATACCATCATCTTCCTCTTTTATTCCCATCTTCTGGTAGAGAGTCTGACCAAAAATATTTTTAACAAATAGCAGAAAGTAATGGTGATATTTACCTCTGATTAAAAAAATAAATAATATTAGATGTAATAATATTTCATATAAATATTAACTAGATAATAAATATAATATCATCTGATATTTGTCATCTAGCGTTTATTAAGTGCTTTCTAACTGCAAATGTTTTTCTAAGCAAAGTGCAGCTAATTGAATCTTCACAGCAGCTTTTGAAGTGGATTTTATGATCTCCCTTTTACAGACAAGGAAACAGGTCAGAAAGGCTGGGTACCTTCTTGGCACGAGCTTGGAAATGATAAAGATTCATGCCTAGACATTCTGACGCCAGGGCTGGTATTCTTAGCAGCTATGTTAGGGAAGAAATGAATTAACTAATTAAAATCCTTTCCAGGTGTCTTAAACCTAGTAGACTAAGGTTTAGGTTGTATCTTTCTTCAGGTTCTTCTTACGTACTTACTTAAACTTAGCTAGGAGATCATAACTAAGACTCCCTACAGTTTGAATTCACAAGAAAAGAATTTACGCCTTTCAGTAGCTAAGGAGAAAAATGAAGAAAGAATGCCATGAAATCTCAGCTTACCTTAGTCTATAGATTTTGAACAACAGTAACTTCCCTAAAGGTTTTCTCATGTGCTCCTGTTCTTAGAAACAAAAGTCTGTCCTGTCATTACCAAGGCCAAAGTTCCTAACACCTAAGATAAACAAATCTCACCATTTAGTGATTTTAAAAATAGGTCACTGATTCTTCTGAATGTACTAACATTTCCCAACAGAGATATGCATAGTATTCTTAGATTTTTTACTCCTTCCTTCCCACTTGGTATTTTTATTATGATTTGTTGCTGCCCTATTTTCTCTATTTTTATAGTTCTCTATCACTTTCACTAAGTTCTCCCTAACCTATAAGCTTTCTATAAAGAAAGCAGGAAAGATATTAAAAATAAGAGGATTTTCCAGGTGGGTTCTCCCAAGCTCTCGGCTCTCTCGTTAGAGTAAAGATTTTACAGTTACATCTGCATGGCTCTTAAAAACATGAAAAGGTATATAAAAGGGGAAAGATAGAAAAGAGTCCGAGATATGTCAGCACTCCTCATCACCATCGTCCAGATGTGCAGTGGCCTTAGAGAATGGTACAAAGACCCATGGTGAGATCGAGTTTGAGTGCATTAGAACAGAACACCCCAACTCCCTTTATAAAAGCATCAAAAGCATCTGTCCTTCAAAAACTGAAGATATACTTACCTATAAATATGGCAGGCTGAAAGTATTCATCCCATATTTATATATTATATTATGTTTTTCTGGAATTCAATTAGTTAAGAATTAAGGCAAGGACACAACTCATCATTGGTCTCTAAACAATCAACCTCTAGCTGAAATAAGACAAGGTGACAAAGGGAAAAAGTCCATTCTGTTTCATATTGCTATGAAATTATTCTAGGAGTTACATTTTTAATTTTTTTTTAACGTTTATTTACTTTTGAGACAGAGAGAGACAGAGCATGAACGGGGGAGGGTCAGGGAGAGAGAGGGAGACGCAGAATCTGAAACAGGCTCCAGGCTCCGAGCTGTCAGCACAGAGCCCGACGCGAGGCTTGAACTCACGAGCCGTGAGATCATGACCTGAGCCGAAGTCGGACGTTTAACCAACTGAGCCACCCAGGCGCCCCTCTAGGAGTTATATTTTTATTAAAATTCTCAATTTTTTATAATTGCTAATTATATAAATGCTGTCCAATACTTATCCATCTGGAAGTATGAACATCTGTATAGAATCGATAAATAAATGGTCTCTGAGTGACTTCTGCTTTCAGAATAACATTTCACATTATTTTTGGACTAAGAAAAACTAACCATGTAAACTCAACTCAGGATGTTTTTAAATCATCTTGCTTTTGGCTGCTTGCCTTGTTCCACTTGCTATGAAATAGGAAGGACGGGGGGAAAAGATGCCAAAAACCCTTAATATTTAAAATAAAAAATTTCCTCATAAATTAGCAAATTGATATTTGAAATTATACCCATATTGGATTGACCCAAGCTACACTTCCAAGGCAAATAGTGTGTCTGGGAGAAGTTATCCTGGTTCCCGAAAAGTGTCATTATTTTATATATGGAAAGACAATAAATCAATATCCTGAAGAAAATAGGACAGTTTTCTATTTATTAGCTTTCCTTTGGAATTAATTACACCATATAAAGAAAATTTTGTGTTACGCTAACATCATTAAAAGACATGCTTACCTAATTAAAGAAATCCTTCTGTAGAAGACCTATATATTTCTAAGAGTGGAAACAAAATAACTGGCTTTGAGACCAAGGGACTCAGCAGGAAAATCACTACATATTCATCCATCCAGAGATAGATACTGAGCATGATGTATGTATGCACCAGGCCACCTTCCATGCATGAGAGAGAGAGCAACAACAAGATAGGTGAGCCCTCAGTAGGGCTGAGATATACATTAGGGAAGATACCTGATAAACAAGTCCTCAGATAAGCAAGGAAATTTCAGTAGCTGACAGGTTCTACTTGGAAAATGACACAAGGTACTGGGATAGAGTGTCTAGGGGAAAATAAACTGAATTGAGACATAGGGAAAGAGCTATGTCTCTCTTAGAAATAGGGTTCGAGTTGGACCTGTAGGGTAAAGAGCCAGCTATGCCAAGATCTGGAGGAAGAGCACTCTAGGCCGAGGCAGAGCACAAATCCAGATTGGAAGATGGGGGCAGGCAGCAAGTTAGAGGAAAATCAGAGCGAAATGAGTGAACAAGGGCAAGAAATGATGCAGTGAAGTCAGGGAGGGAAGCAAGAAATGAAAGCAAATCTCTTTAGGCTAACAAACATTGTATCGCTAGGCAGCGCTATCGATGTGTAGAGTCTGGCTCCAGGCCTCCCTCTGGGGCTCTGCAAGTTGAATTCAGTTCGCCCCATTCACAAACAGCCTGACAATAAGCCCAACCCAAGGTCTCTCAAACTTGCCAAAACAATGGCCCTATTCACCTTTTTCTACATGCTTGTCCTCAAATTTTTCCAGTTGATCCCCTCAGCCCCTGGTCTACCACTCTGTAATTCACCCCCATCCCCCGACTCCTTGTCACATCTAGCTTCAAGCAACAGTGTGTCCTTGGACACTATTTTGTTCTGGGTTTCTGATTCCAAACACCATCTGCTGGGATGGTGGGAAGAAATATTCCTTTCCTTAGTGCAGGGCCAGAAGGGACCAGGATAGCCAAGCCTGTCCACTCAGCTTCCTTCTCCACTCAGGGAAGGGAACTGGAAAAAAGGAAGACACCCCAACTCCCACTATAGTCTGGTGACCCCTGGATGGAATGAAGGAGCTATGGGCAGGAAGAATAGCTCCCATAGAATAGAATCCAGAACCACATGAAGCCTAGGAAGGATAATACATGCTAGTAGAGGCAAAGACAATGTCTGTGACTCTGTTCTTGCTCTCCACCTCACAGGAGATGGCAGCTTTGCTTAGTATAAAGTCCTATATTTTCTCTGGTGAGCCTGCTGTTGAAGTTGTCTCCACCAATAGACTATAACCTACAAGAACTATGTTGTACTCATCTTTGTATCTTCAGTGGGTAGCACATAGTACTAGGTGCTCAAGTAATATTTATCAAATAATTCGAGGTATACAATGATTTATGTTCAGCGATGTTCATCACAGCATTATGATGGAAAAATCAGAAATTGCCTAAGCTCCAAAGATGAGGTCAATTTTGGGACAACCATGATACAGAATATTGTACAGTTAAAATTATATTTTAGAAAATCATGCATTATACAGATAGTGATTCATAATGGACACCTAAACTTAAGAGTATATAAAATTTGTGTACTAAGATAAAATTACAGAGAAGAGTGTGTGCATGTGTGAGAAAAAGAGGGAGGAAGGGAGGGGGAGAAAGACACACACACAGAGAAAAAGCTTCATATCTTCCATTTCCCCTCCAGATTTATTTTTGACTTTACTCCACAGGGTGACAATATAGTCTGGTTTGCCTGTGACACTCTCAGCTTATGCTTAGTGTCATGGGATTATTGGCATTATTAGTAATTCACTCCTCATTCCCCAAAAGGGTCCTTGTTCTCTCAATATTTTAAAGTCACCCTCTAGCTCTGTATCCATCCAGGAGGCTCTGTGGTGTGAATAGTGACAGTCTGGCTTCCAGCTGGGTTGGTCCAAGAGGAGCACTGGCAGGTAGTTGACAGTAGTGGGAGGCCAAGGAGGTGTAAGAGTTTAATCCCCCATGTTCATCCTTGTAAAGCCATTCTGGGCCTATTGTATCTTTCCACCAAAAGGCCAACCATCTATCTTCACACAGTTCTCCACCTTCAGGTCACAGGAACCTCTTGCTCCCATTACCACCTTAGGCTTCCAGGCACTAACAAGTTCCTGCTGTCTGTGCTGTCCATTCTGTTTTCCTTACAGCCAACCTACATCATCTTTGTAAATAATCTCTTTAGAAACTCTCCTCAAATTGTCCCAATGTGAGTGTGCTGTCTATTTTCTGCTGACAACCTGACTGATTGATAGGTAGAGATAGCAACAGAAGCATAAAGATAGAGAAAAAGAAAAAAGGAGTCACTAAAATGTTCTCAGTGGTTATTTTGGTGGGGCAAAAATACAGGTAATATTTGTAAGTTAGTCTCTGCTTGTGCTCTTGTTCTGAAAGTTTTCTAATTTTTCCCCACTTAGCCTGAATTTAGTGTTTAGAGAAAAAAAGTACAAAATAAGGTGAAGATTTGTTGAATTAATGAATTATTGAATTATCCTTTTCCTACCTCTAGAATCAGAATTCATGCTCCAACTTGATTCATGTTCAAACTCAAATGTGCTGCTTGTCAGTGTATGCTCATTTAAAGAGCACTGCCAATGTTTATAGCAGCACTATTGACAATAGCCAAATTATGGAAAGAGCCCAAATGTCCATCGACTAATGAATAGATAAAGAAGATGTAACACACACACACACACACACACACACACACACACACACACACACAATGGAATATTACTCAGTGATCAAAAATTATGAAATCTTGCCATTTGCAACAACATGTTTGGAACGTTAGTGGAATCAGAGAAAAACAAATATATGATTTCACTCATATGTAGAATTTAAGAAACAAAAAAGATGAATATAGGGGAAGGGAAGGAAAAATAAGATAGAAACAGAGAGGAAAGCAAACCACAAGAGACTCTTAAATACAGAGAACAAACTGAGGGTTCCTGGAGGTGTAATGGGTAGAGGAATGGGTTAAATGGGTGATTGGCATTAAGGAGGGCACTTGTTGGGATGAGCACTGGGTATTATACATAAGTGATGAGTTACTAAATTCTACTCCTAAAATCATTATTACACTATATATTAACTAACTTGGACTTAAATTTAAATGAATGAATGAATGAATGAATGAATGAATAAATAAATAAATAGTGTTGTTATCATACTTGCCATTTATTGAAACATTCTCTCTATGTACCTTATTTTATTTAATCCTTATAACAACCAAAAGGTAGATGTTATTAATTCTGTGTTATAAAAAAAAAAATGAAAGCTCAGAGAAATTATGTCACCTGCCCAAGGCCATTTAGGTAAGATGAGGCAAAGACAAGATTCAAACCCACACTCTTGGCCACTGTACTACACTTCTTTCCATAAATAATATAGATGCAAACACAGACAAGTTAATTAAAGCATGACAAAAAATGCCTTTGAGAACAGAATGTTCTTTTGTTTCAAGAAGAAAAAATTAATTGGCCCTTTGATTACACGAGGTAAGAACAATTCTATTCTCCTTGTCTTTAGAGAATGGGCCTTGGATAGGAGAGTTATGCTCAAGAATACTGCTGCTAGGCAGTGACCCAGAACTTAGAGACATGGTGACACCTAAGATTAAGGAGAAAAGCTGCCAGAAAAGACATGAACAGACACTTCTCCAAGGAAGACATCCAGATGGCCAACCGACACGTGAAAAAATGCTCAACATCACTCATCATCAGGGAAATACAAATCAAAACCACAATGAGATACCACCTCACACCTGTCAGAATGGCTAACATGAACAACTCAGGCAACAATAGATGTTGGCGAGGATGTGGAGAAAGAGGATCTCTTTTGCATTGTTGGTGGGAATGCAAGCTGGTGCAGCCACTCTGGAAAGCAGTATGGAGGTTCCTCAAAAAACTAAAAAATAGAACTACCCTACGACCCAGCAATTGCACTACTAGGCATTTATCCACGGGATACAGGAGAGGGTATTATGCTAAGTGAAATTAGTCAGAGAAAGACAAAAATCATATGACTTCACTCCTATGAGGACTTTAAGAGACAAAACAGATGCACATAAGGGAAGGGAAACAAAAATAATATAAAAAGAAGGAGGGGGACAAAACAGAAGAGACTCATAAATATGGAGAACAAACTGAGGGTTACTGGAGGGATTGTGGGAGGGGGGAGGGGCTAAATGGGTAAGGGGCATTAAGAAATCTCCTCCTGAAATCATTGTTTCACTATATGCTAACTAATTTGGATGTAAATTTTAAAAAATAAAAAATAAAATAAAAAAAGAGAAAAGCTGCCAGTAGGCTACTCCTGGTAGAGAAGCCAAGCTTCTGAATCTTGAGAGTCCTATCTAATAGGTAATGTTTGCATGTTTTCCGCATTGCAATACTCACTTGGCATTCCCCAGCCTCAAGTATATCTTGTTAAGTAGTATAGTTGGTTCTCATGCAGTCTGAGATGAATTAACAGTAATTTGTTTCCTCATTTAGGATAAAGTGACTTAAAGGGAGCAGGAGAAGGCCAGCAGTGGTATGGAGCAGTGGTCCAGAGTGAGACACTGGCAGGGGGTAGGTGACTCACAGAACCAATCTTTGGAACATTTACACATTCCCTGGGGATTACTAAAGATACATGGCAAGACAACCCTGGTGGAAGACTGGATTTCCTGCACTCAAGCAACATGGCGGTTCTTGCTACACTAATTTGACTGCAAATTATAATTGCAAATACAAAATATATGTTTAATTTTGGCCAATCTTATAAACCAAAAATTATGTATTGATTTCGTTTCTTTGATAACTGAGGATGGTAATGAAACAGAACCTTTGTTCCGATGCTTACTGGCAATACATGTTCATCTTAGTGTGTTCTACTACTTCTGTGATTTCTTTTTTTTTTAAGAGAGACTGAGAGCACGTGTTCATGTACATGCATGCACAAGCTGAGAAGGGGCAGAGAGAGAGAGAGAGAGAGAGAGAGAGAGAGAATCTTAAGTAGGCTCTATGCCCAGTGTGGAGCCTGACACAGGGCTTGAATTCATGACCGTGAGATCATGACCTAAGCCAAAATCAAGAGTCACATGCTTAACCAACTGAGCCACCCAGGTGCCCCAGGGTTTCAGATTTTAAATTTGAATGTAAAATGTCAGAAATTTATTTACAAATTTTACCCATTTGTCTAAATTCCATTTATTGATTCTATCCTTTCCAAAATGAATTGAGGTATCCCTTATGGAAGTTTAAAGTATTATATAGTTGACCCTTGAACAACAATGGGTTTAAACTGTGAGGGTCCACTTATGCATGAATTTTTTCAGTATATATAGTAAAGTACTATAAATGTATTTTTTCTTCCTTAGGATTTTCTTAATAACATTTTCTTTAGTTTACTTGACTGTAAGACTACAGTATACAATACACATAACATACAAAATATGTGTTAGTTGACTTTATGTTATCAGTAAGGTTTCTGGCCAATAGTAGGCTATTAGTAGTTTTGGGGGAGTCAGAAGCTATACATGGATTTTTTACTGCATGGGAATTGGCATCCTTAACCCCCCCCACATGGCTCAAGGCTTAACTGTACAAATATATATCTGTTTCTCTTTCAGCTTTCCTCAAATTTGTAAGAAGCTTTATCTTGCAAGATGTATTTTGAAAAGAATTCTGAGGTCTAATAAGCCTGAGAATGAGTGTGTAAAGTAACTTCTTAAGAAATTCACAATGTGTATCAGTAAATTACACATCTTGACATCCTAATACCTTTACACAACTTACAGTGCTGGAGTTCCTTGACACACACCTATAAATACTGCTCGATTGATTTGTCTCCCTATTGCAATACCAGCAAGGAAAAGTAAGCAGTGGAATTATCACTGCTTCATAGTAAATGCTACTATGTTTTAGGAAAAGTACTCCTAATGCACCTTATTTTAAGATTGCTTGGCAGTTTCAAGCACGGTTTTGCTCACCAAAAAATTATAATAATTGCGTTACATTCTAAAATCTCCCCCATTAGCATCCTCATTATGTTCACATGACCGTGATTAATTTGGGGGTGAAATATGCATATTAAAATAGTAAATCCTCTAATTCAGAAACTTTATATTTCACTCAATTTATTCAACTCTGTTTTTACCATGTATAGTAAGAAATTTCAGTTTTTCTCACACATTTTTGTTAACTTATTCCTAAATATTTTACATTTTGATTGTTGTTAGGAATCAAATTGTTACCTATTATTTTTAGGTGATTATTACTAATAAACAGTAAATTGAATATTTTTATATTACTTCATAATCTGCCATATTATCAAACATCCATATTAGTTCTAATAGTTCTTAGAGTTGATTCCCTTATGTTTAACAAAAAGAAAAATAACTAAGATATTTATCAGTTAACTTCCAGTATCTATACCCATTATAGATTTTTTCTTGCCTTATTATATTGGATAGAATTTTCAGAGCAAAATTTACCAGTAGTGTTGACAGTCAATATTGCCTTATTCTTAATTTATAGTAAATGATTCTACTGATTATCACAAGATAATGTGATTATTACAACAGGCTAAGATAATGATGTGAGGCTAATTTGCTAAGGGGTATTGTCCTTTTCCTCTGACTACATCCTAACAGAATTTGCTTTACAAAGCAACATTATTTTCGTTAAGAAAGAGGGAACTCAACATGAGATGATTAGAAAAAAACCCGAAGAAATCAATTTATCTGATTCCTTCATCTACTCTCAGACATCCTCACTGCAGTTGCTAAGATCCTATATATTCAAATATGGGCATTAAACATAAACAAAAACACTAGAGTTGTTTCCAGGCTTACAAATAACACTGCAATAACTAAGTGTATGTATGTCTTTTCATGTGTACTATGTATGCATGAAGGTATATTGGTAGGATATTAACTTACCACTGTCCCCATCAGGTCTTTGTCTTTATTTGTCATCGCCTGAGATTAATACATGGGATCCCTTCCACTATCTTATCCCCAATTTGGCCTGCACACAAAAGTCAGAGTGGTTTGTTTGAAACACAAATCTGACTGATTGAATACCCTGATGAAACCCTTAAATACTCACCTGTCTATCGGGTTAACTTAAGCTCCTGAGGTGGCATACAAAACTCTACTTGGTGTGACCCTGTGTCTTGCTCTAGCTCTCAGTGTCATGCTTACTTGTAGAGTACTGTACCTGTACGTGTAGTTCCCTGCACACATCCACCGTTGCACATGCCATGTTTCTGCTCAAGTCTCTCTCTGTCTGGAAAGCCTTCCCCATCTCTACCCATTTCCCCTGTTAGAGTCAATGGAGGCAGTACCTCTGTCAGGAAGCCTCTCCCATCCACTTGTTCTCTTCTGCACTGGTCAAGTCAGGCTAATTTTATCTGAGTCTGGTAAGACTTGTGCGTATTTCTATCACTGCATTTAGATTGTTTTTATAAACAGATGCTGTAATGTCTATCAACTCGAGGTCAGTGGCTATGCTTTATTTTGTATTTGTATTCTCTGTCCCTAGCACAGTGTCTGGCATATAGAAAGAGCTCAGAAGAGTTTCTTTTAACCTAAAGAAAGAAACAGAAACAAAGATATTTTTAAAATAAGTCATCCAAGTTTATTGTTTCTTTTTAGGAGTTCTGTTGCCACTGACGCACCAGGAACCACATCTCATTGATGAACTGGGAACTACATCTGAAGTCTTAAGACTGTATTATTTTACAACATATATTCCTGAAGTTTCTTCCTCTAAATCACATCTTAAAATGTTTCCCTGTTGATTAAATTCCTTGGGGAAATATTATGTATGTAGTTAAGCTGCAATCAAATTGCTTTTCATAAAACAAAAAGATTTGTAAAGCCCTTGTTTAAAGGAAAATCAATCTTTTGAATTAAATATTCATAATATTTCATATTAGACAGTGATATTTCATCATTTAATTTAGCCACCACACGTTAAAAAGAGTTACCTCTAATTTGGGCACTAATGTTCAATGGGTTCGAGTAAAGTAGGAGTTTATAAACTGAAAATGTATTAAGCAATTTCTATGTATCATACTTAGTGCTTTCCATAACAAACTTAACCCTCAGTTAGTTGAGTGCCATTATTCTAATTTTACAAGTAAGGAAACTGAGTCTCAAAAAGGTTAAGTAACTCTCCTAATAAAGTATTATTCTGCTTTGCTTTAGGAGTTAGATTTGCCAAAATAAAGAGCTTGCTCATAAACATCTTCTACTTCCTCATTCTTACGTCTGAAGCCATACCTTCTGCACTGTAAGACTTCCCTCTTTTTCTTTTCACTAGGAACTTTATAGTAGAGATGGAAAGGCTAGTTTATGCAACCAACTATTGAGAAATCAGATAGGAAATAGCATTTGTTATACTGTTTCCCTCTAAGTTTACCCTTGTGAATAACAGGCAGATCCACAATATTTCTAGACTCTGAGCAGTAATCACTACAATAGTCACTCTTGAATGATTCACTCAGTGGATCCTTCCTTCAACACATGAAGTCTTCCTTCACTGGAAACATTCCATCTGCCCTATATGGAACTCAAACATCAGCAAGATTTATCCATCTGAAACATAGTTAAGAAGCAGAGAGCAACCAAAAGTGCTTTGAACCTGTTTAGGGACAGAGTAAACAGAACACAGTGTACTGGAGTTCATTCACTTTGCTGATCTGTAAACCTCCTTTCCTCACTCACAAAATATTTACTCCCATGCAGCACTTGATTTTAGCAAGTTCTTTATATTGTTTCAAAGTCCACTTCACATAAATAGCAGGAAATCACCAGAGAGAAAAGCTCCTCTCAGATATACTGACAATCACAAGAAATAGCAGTTGAGAGCAAGGTAAGACACCTGGAAAGTGCCGAAGCATGTAAAATCATATCAATTAGCGAAGTGTTAAGATGTGTCCAGGATCAACACATTAGATCAACTTCCAAGTGGAAATGTTCCAATAAGGGTGTTATGAGAACAAGAACTTCTGATCAGTACTTACGGCTTCAGCTCAGTCCTCCATGGTTAATGACATGTCGAAATTGCAGCGAAGCTGTTTAAGAAAAAGTATAGAGGAGATCTTGAACAGTCTTACAATATTACAGGTAAGGAGTCACATATTTGCAGATGACAAATATGTTTTAATTAAAGGAAGCAAATGGTCTTACACTGAAGCTTGCAACAAACCTAGCCCTAGACATTAACTTCACAGGCAAGGTCTTCTTGAACATGGTTTACTTTCTTCCTTTCTCAAGTTTGCTTAAGGCTAAATAGCTTACCTCCTCTGTTACTATACGGAATAAGTGTGTTGTGTTATTTTAAAATAGCTGTTTGGTAGGGTGTGTATACGTATGTTTGTGTGTGTGATTAACTAATTCTTTCGTGGCAAGAAACTGTTATTGCTGATGAATTGATTTCATTTAACCAAATTAACTCTGTTAGTTACATGAGAGATTAGGCACTATTATCTCATACTGGTATGCAGAGAGTTATGCCGAAGTACGAAATGTACATTGAGGGCCAATTACATGTGAAGAACTACTGATAATTATGAAAGCTGGTTAATATTTCTGAATTATTAAGTCTGACAGCATAATCCTGCTTTCTGTGTTGTTTAGTCTATTGATACCAGATGCTTAATGCATAGTAAAATGTGACAGTGTAATAGAAGTTAATGCTGTTCTGCAAAATAAAGAAAATTACCGTGTGGAACATGAAATGCAGCAGGCAGAAGCCGAAAGTTAGAATTGGTTTTAAACAAAAGGGTGGCTGTAAGTCTGAAACGGTATTAAACTTCAAACACTGTTGTATCTTATTCCTGGGTGCAGTGGGGTTTACAGGGCAGTGGTTGCCTTCCACCACAATAGCTGGTTAGAGATTACCCCTTTTCGTATCACAGATACTCTTTGACGAAGGCCGTTTATACAGTGACATATTAATACACCTTCCCTAAAATGCTGAAACTGCTGCGTATCTCTTCTGACAGCTCATGTCCAATGTCCCTCGAACGCTTCCATCTGCGAGGGCATTATTGTGTGGTCATTGGTCATTTGCCATTAAGCTGATGTTCAACACCAGTTCAGTGAGGGTGTTGATCAGCTTTTTTCTTAAGTCCGTGAAACCAGTTCCTACAAAGCAGCATAGGAAAAGGGAAGGAAAAATAAAATAAGATAAAAACAGAGAGGGAGGCAAACCATAAGAGACTCTTAAATATAGAGAACAAACTGAGGGTTGATGGAGGGGAGGTGGGTGGATGGGCTCAATGAGTGATGGGTATTAAGGAGGGCACTTGGGATGAGCACTGAGTGTTGTATGTAAATGATGAATCACTAAATTCTACTCCTGAAACCAATACTACACTATATGTTAACTAACTTGAATCTAAATAATAAAAAATTCAAAGCAACCACCTCACTTTAAAAACAAAACAAACAAACAAACAAAAAAGCATCAGAGATAAGTGATAACCATGTACCAGACTAAATGTTTGGTTTAGGTTTTTTGTGTTTTTTTTTTCTTAATGCTAGTTATTGATTTCTCTTGGTGGCACAAGGGCCAATTATACATGATACATATAGATGATTATAAGAGTGGATTAATATTCCTGAATTAACTCTGAGAGTACAGTCATCATTTTTTCTTGCTTCCTCTGTTCATACCAGATGTTTAATATAGAGTAAAATATGACTGTAACATTATCTGTTGTACATGTGGTTAGAAAACACAAAAAGTACATGCTATCATTGTGAATATAAAGACATATAAAACATATAAGACAAACCATGTCTTCTTCAAGATTTTCAAAGTGCAGAGGAGTTCATTCACTTTGCTGATCTGTAAACCTCCTTTCCTCACTCACAGACCATTTACTCTTATGCAGCACTTGATTTTAGCAAGTTCTTTGTATTGTTTAAAAGTCCACTTCATTTAAAGTAGGTGAATTCCCCGTAGAAAGTATGGGTAAAAGGGAATTTTCTATGACAAATTGGATTGCATTTCATTTCTTGGATAATAAAATGTGTCACTTTTGTTAACTGGTATTATTAGTTGCAGAGGTGACAGGATGTGATGTATCAGACTGCCCACATAAACAGAAATTTCAGTTGGTACCAACCCTGATTAGTGAAATTTCTTGATGATAATAGTCAAATAATACATAAAATATGGTAAGTATACTACATTATTATTTAGCTCTTAAAATACACTCAGTATTACTACATGTATCAACTTAATCTTCATAATACCTCTGTGAGGTGGGAACTATCATTGTCCTCCTATTACAGCTAAAGAATAGTATGAGCAGGTTGAGCAAGTTGTCCAGGATCATACAGATGTTAAGTGGCAGAACTGAGATTTGAACCCAGGGGATCTGGTTTCTGGGGCAGCTGGTGGCTCAGTTGGTTAAGCATCTGACTTTTGCTCAGGTTATGATCTCATAGTTTCTAAGTTTGAGCCCCACACTGTGCTCACTGCTATCAGCTCAGAGCCCACTTCAGATCCTCTGTACCCCTCTCTCTGCCCCTCCTCTTCTCTCTCTCTCTATCACAGGAGTACATTTTTGTACACTCTAATTCTTTAACAATGGTTTATTCTTCCATGCATAAATGAGCTCTTTCTGGTAAAACAGGATCTCTTATTTACCAGGCCACTCAATTCTACCATCATTCATAAGCTAGAAGCTTACTTACTCAACCATCAAATTTCAATTTTAAAAGAACCTGAGCAATCATGGAAACAGAAAACACTGAGATCAGAGATATCTGTAACTGGTGCCAGGTCATAGTAGTTAGTCTTACACAAATGGCAACAGTGATTGTATCAAAATTTGTTTACCTTGAAATAAAAAACTATAAAATTCCAAAGACTTCTAGGTTGTTTATATAGAAGGTGGTCAAATTCCACATTTGTTTGGGTTTTTTTTGCCACTTATTATTCTAGTTTCAAATTCTGAAAGGTATTTTTAGACAGAGAAGATTTTGTCTTAGCAAAAAAATTTTTAATGTTTATTTATTTATTTTGAGAGAAAGAAAGAGAGCAGGGGAGGGGCAGAGAGAGAGGGAAAATCCCAAGCAGGCTCTGTGCTGTCAGCCCAGAGTCCAACACAGGGCTCTATTTCAAGAACTACAAGATCATGACCTGAGTCAAAACCAACTGTCAGACACGTAACCAACTGAGCCACCAAGATGCCCCACAACAAAATATTTTAAAGAGAATAATTGTTTGATACCTATAAGGGGATAATAATTCTTCCTCAAATTTATTTTTATGTAGTTTATATTCTTACAGCAACTGTCATCAGATTTTTTTTTTTTTTTTTTTTTTTTTTTTTTAGGAATAGAAATGTCCTTCCAAACAAAGACATTCTTTATGGGGGAAGTGAGTGGTAAATTACCAAAAGGAAGGAAAGGAGTGATACTCCTTGCTCTCTCCTTTTGTTACCAAAATGGTCAGTAAGGTATACACTCCATGCAAGGGATTGTAGTGAATGTGAGCACCAAAGAAAGACTGAATTTCAGGTCACAATCCACATAGTTCAGGCAGAGGCCACAGAAGCCAAGAAGCTGAAGAGCCTAGAAGAATGAATGCATCTGAGAATTTGCAGAAAACTCGAAGGTGGCTTTGGATTACACAGGCCAGGCAATTGAGATGTTGGAGGTATTCCTCCAGCTAGATGGAGTCTGGGTCCCATTATTCACATTTGGAAGATATTGCACTTTGCATGGATAGGAGTTTTTAGATTTGGAAGTTTTAGGGCATCCTGAGGAAAAAAACAAGAAAAGCAAACAAATTATTAAAGTTTTATGAAGAGGGGTACCTGGGTGGCTCAGCCAATTAAGCATCCAGCTTCAGCTCAGGTCATGATCTCACGGTTCGTGAGATCGAGCCCAGAGTTGAACTCTGTTGTCAGCGCAGATCCTCTGTCCCCCTCTCTCTCTGCCCCTTCCCTGTTTGCACTCTCTCTCTCTCTCTCTCCCAAAAAATAAACATTAAAAAAATTAAAGTTTTATGCAGAAAGACAAAGAAGTAAAAACTAGGGATATTTGAGAATTACCTCTCTGTGAGAACCATTTTATTTCCAATATTTCTAATAACATAGT
The DNA here is from genome assembly GCF_046562875.1 of Panthera onca. Taxonomy (NCBI): domain Eukaryota; kingdom Metazoa; phylum Chordata; class Mammalia; order Carnivora; family Felidae; genus Panthera; species Panthera onca. The sequence continues at coordinate 15,866,185 of NC_138356.1, read as the reverse complement.
ACACTGGGCAGCAAACACTGGATTTGGGGAGTGGTATTTTGGAATTCAATAGAGTAGTGGTTCTCAGTCCTGGTAGAACTTTATATCCACCTACAGCACTTAAAAAAAAAACAAACCAATTTTGGAATCAGAATTTCAAGGACTAGGGTCTGAACATTAGTATTCTTTGTGCTATATTCCAAGCATTGAATACCCCTAATGTTAGTATTGAGAACAGTTCTCTGTCAGTACCACATGTTTCAGTGAAGCATATTAATTAGGCTTTCTACTGATCATACTCTAGTAGTTTGAGCATTAATTATTCTTTATTGATTATGTGTAATTGTAGTCTGGAGAACTAAAAAACTTACTTAGATTGAGAAAATAATTTAGGAAATCCAAACAAACCTTGGTTGGCTGAAATGTTGCTTGCAACAACTTGAACATTATTTTAATTACCCTTATTGTATAAAAAAGGGAAGGTATATTATATAACAGAAGTTTGTGCATTTGGTTCTTTAATAAAGTAAAGATTTTTCCTGCTAATACAAGTGTTATCTTGTAAATTCAGATGTTTAAGTCTCTGGTAAAGCTAAAGGAGAGTATAATTGGAAATTTGCACAAATGAAAAACACAGTTTGAAAGTGGATACTTTCTAGAAGCTGATTGTACCAGTCATAGAATTTGCAAAAATTTCCTTAAGTTTTCTTTAGAGAATGTTTTCTTCAGTTAGAAAAAAATTAAATTATAATTTCTCCATATTTTATAAACTTTATTACCTAGTGCATTATCTTATCAGTTGACAACTTTGACAGAAGGTAAATTATTTAGATATTTAATCTGTTCTTTTATCTAAGGATATTCAAGCATGTTGTGACCTGGTTATATTATGTTGAAGTGTAGAGTTGGGTAGGATGAGGTGTATGCAGTGTACTGAAAGTGAATAAAAGGTACTCTCAATACTTGTGGATAAAATTGTTCTCAAACAAGATAAACTAATAAAAGCTTGGTTATTTAGAAAAATATCTTACAAATCAAAGTCCCAGAAAATCTTGTTAACTTTATCTTAAAAATGTATCCAGAATTGACCATTTCTCACCTCAACCTGCCTGGCAACCCATCTGAGAGTCTCTGTATAACTTACCTAGTCTGCCAAGAATGTAAGGCCCTGAGCACTCCTCACTAGAGTCATTTTTTAGGGTTGTATTTGGAGTGAGCAACCTAAAGGGAAGGGACAGTGTCACCCTCCAGGACAAAGAGCAGGTTTGCTTACTGCCTACTAGTATAAAAGATACGGATTTCCTAAGCTCAATGGTTCTCAGCTGCAACACATGCCCACCAATTATGTAGCATTCATCTGGGCCCATCCATAATGCCTTCAAGGGACTTGGCAGGACAAGGCAAACCAACACAAACATGAAGCTCATGCTGCTTGTTATGCCATGAGTAATAAAGTCCTTTGTCTCTGACCCAAGAGTCTCATGTCTTCTGCCAGGATCTATGAAACAGTTGCAGTTTAGTATATTTCTGTATAAGTAGTGTAAAATCAAATCCCAGGCCCCTAACATTCATCAAATACCTAACCCAAGACACCATCAGCTCTTACCTGGATGATTGCAAGAGTTTCCTCATTGGTCTCCCTGCTTGTGCCCTTTTGTTGTCTATTCTCAACACAATACTCAGAATGATTCTATTAACCATAATTCTAACTATGTCATTCCTCCATGTAAAACTCTTCAGTGGATTCTTATCTCACTCAGAATGAAAGGCAAAATCTTTCTATGAGCCAAAAGGCCCAACATTAGCTCTCCCTTGACTTCATCTCTTTTTAATTTCATCTGTGTTCTAGAGTTTTAAAACTGACTGAGCCACCCAGGTGCCCCTTAAGTATCATTTTTCTTATAAAGCAGAGGAAAATTCTATGGAAAACTGCCCATTTAAACTACCAAAAAATCTTACTGCTCTAAGTTGTCTATTCAATATAGGATGTAGTCATTGTCTCCTTATATTCCACATACTGGTATGGATTTGATTTATTTATTTGATTTATTTGATTTATTAAAAATTTACATTTATTGAGTTCTTACTGTTGCTAGGCATTGTGTTAAATGTTTCATATGCATATTTCACAAGTACATGGGTTCTATTATTTTCAATCTTTTACAGATAAAAAACCAAAACTATAGAAAACCTGAAGAACTTGTTATAAGCTATTTGGCTGGTGGTAGATGCTAAATGGCCCTATTTATTTAATTATTTCTCCACAGACTACCACACTTTATATTTTTTCTTATTTGCAAACCATATGCACATCTTAAGAAAATAAGAATTTTTCTACAAAATTATTTTATGTCTACAGTGCCAATGTCAGCATTTAGTGTGGTTTCTATTTTATATGCATATTAAATGTAACTACATAATTTATATATAAATATATATTCTGCATACCATATTATATAGAAAATATTTAATGACTTACAAAGAACCTATAAATCATAATATATTTGCAAACTTAAAAAGAGTCTGTAAAACCCCAAAGTAAATTTAGCTAATTAGAAATTTAGCTTTATTTGTTGATGTTTACAAAAAAAGATTGAAAACAAAAATTCTGTTATCCCTTCATCAGAGGTAACCTATGGTCTTAGGAAGGTTAGACTCCTTAATATAATGATTTATGTCATGCTAATTTGAGAAGAAAAAGCAGCCATTTTATAGCAGTTCAATTTAGCAGAACATCTGATTAAACTAGTTACTTCTTCATAGTAAATAAATAAAATCTATTGGAAATAATGTTCTCAGTGCTCTTATAAATCTTAACCTCTACATGTTTGAATGAAACCTGAGAAGCAGATCTGTCTGATATTTGTAAGTTCTTAGAATTCTTCACTTGGTCAAGATGGTTGGAATTAGGTTGATATTAGTTTGGTGGAAGGTAGGGGATATCCCTGGGTCTAATGTACCCAATAATAAAAAATTCATTATTCATAATCTATTCAGGGTTATGTCTTTCTTTTTAAAAAAAAATGAAAATTTTAGCAAGTTACTACAATGTCAATGTGCAGTGACACAACTTTCATTAAAACTAAGTAGAAAATCACAAGAAATCCTAATGATATGCTGAAGATCTACACAGTTATCTCCTACTGCCAATTCTTTGTTGGGCATCTCACTTAAACTTATAGGAACACTCTAGTTGCCCATTTTACCTCTCAATTTTGAATGAGACTCATTATTTCTGATGCATTTCCATAGATAAAACTGCTTGAAACAGAATTGTTTTAGTAGGATTTCTGCCTCCATATGGCTGAGATTCAAAATGAATACAACTACACATCTGTCAGATGCAACTCATTTTTTAATGAGGCCTCAGAATGTTAAGTTACATTTCTGTTTGCTTGGTTTTGCTGTATGTCATCACTTCTCATATGGGTTCAGTAAACTGACCATTTTTTATTATTCTTCCTTATTTTCTTTCATTTTTTTCCATTAATCTGTCAAAAATCTAATACATTCTTCATGTCCTGAGGCATGTGACGTGTATAAATGCACATCGTCATTTGCCACCTTCCCCCTTTCCATTCCCTGAAAGTAACCACTGCTTATAAAAACTGACCACTTTTCAGTTATTAGGTGAAAAATTTATTTGAAGATGCTCATAAGACAAACATAAAAATAAGAATCCTTATATCTCAGTGTATTTCATTTTATCTACAAATGTACAAAGTATGTATAAACAACAAGTGATTCTATAAGCAGTTTAAATACGCAGTACATAAAGGCATGTAAAAACATCACATTTGATCAAATCTATATAGAATGATTGTGATTCAAAAATCATGTTGGAAAGGATTTAAATTTCTTTGTTCAAAAATGTCTTCCTCTACTGATTATCCAGTGCTTTGTGGAAATCCAAGAAAACCCAAGGAAGAAATACATGAAAAATCACATGAAGTCTTTGAATGATCATCAACAGCATGATATAAACAAACAGTCTTCATATCTTCCTCTCCTCAACATTACCTGGCAGGGATCTACATTCTAATTGATGAAGCTGAAAGAAATATGCTCATTTTATTCCCCCAATGACCACCACTGCAGACTTGTTTGGAGATGACTTTTATCACTTTCATGATTGCTAGTCATGCCCTAGAAGACTGAAAGAATGACTGTTTTGAGAATTCATAAAAGATGTGCTATGTGATGTTTATTTAAATTCAGGTAACTTCCCATGTTCCAGAGAATTTACTGTGGCTCTTTTACCTCACCATTTTAGGTCAGGGGCAATCTTCTCCTTAGTCACACTGACCATGCTCCTTGCTTCTTAACTTCTTACCGTGTTTAATTTGTAAATTTACTTTATCACAAATAGCAAGAGAAGGCGTCAGAGTTATCCTAATAATTTTTCTTAGTGAATTCTCTTGAATTTTGGTGCTTCATATACATATCAGCAAAATTTGGGGCAGAGCAGAAAGATTTTAGTTGTTTTTTTGTGGCAGAGACAGAGCCACACAGAGCCCCACCCAGAGCATCCCTTCAAGGAGCATCTGGTGCCTAGCTGTGGGGAATGTGGTCGGTGACAGCCTCCAGGTCTCAGCTGCCTTAAGGTCTGTCTCAGCTTCAGAGAGGGTCTTACCAAAAAGCACACTTTTGGCAACTTCCACAGTTGTTCACACTCAGTGACTATGTGAAATAGGGATATAAGGGCCTGGATAATTTGACCCAACAAGGGACACACTGATTGGCGATTTGTAATTCACAGTTCCCAGTGGGATGACCAAGACTCTGTTGGTCTTACATTGCAGTTGGACTTCTGCCCAAATTTGCTCCCTCCCCCTTTCTTTCATAGATATTGATCTCTAATAAATATCTTATATCCCAAACTGTATCCCAGCATCTGCTTCTAGAGAGCTCAACCTATCACAATTATTTTAGCTCTTTCTGTCATTGTAACAGGACATCGAGGGGACTTTTCCTGTGACCCTGAGACTGGGGATTGGCAACCAAAGCTGAAGGCAAAGATCTCAACCCAATTATCAAAGAATTGGGGGCCTAGGCTTCCTTCTTCACAGTCTTGCTTGAAGTGACTAAACTGGCTTTGTTATACTTATCTATGTTACCCCAGGACTCACTCTTCATGCAGCTTTATAAGCTGAAGGCCAACAAGACAGGGAGGAAGTATTTGGCAAGACTGCTTCTTTGTTTCCATTCCCAGTATTGTGGGACAGTGCAGGGAAATGTGACCCCTTACCCCAAAACAAGACACCAAAAAATCAATCATGGAAATATGTGATACTTGCAAAAAAAAAAAAGAGTTATAGTTCATGCCCAACTGATCTGCTTTTGTGCTTTTTCCAGAGGACAGGGACATGGGAAGACAGAGAACTGGAAACTGAGCAAGATGAAACAGGCTGCACTAACATCTTTGTGTGACAAGGGTATATGAGTTTCTTGTTAGTTAAATGGACACAGCTCAGGTGTCATGCTTGGGCCATCTTACGAGTCCTCTATTCCATCTAAGAGGGCCAGTCACCCAAAGAAGACCTACAGGAGCAAAATCTGTGAGGTAGACTACTAGAAAAGGGGTCAGAGAGGCCAGAGGTCTTTTTAGAATATATTTCCTGCCCCAGGAGCTAAGCGGAAGGGAGACCTTGGCCACCTGCCCTCCTCCCCCCACCCCCATAGAGAGACACACATAAGAACCCCACAGAAGGAACAGATCAGCACTATTTTCCACATAGAGGGTACTGATGGCACTTCTATGCCATGCTTAATTGAATGCAAGCGTATAATACCAGAGTCTCATGATACTTGTGTGCTTTCCACTGGTTCTGCCCTTTTCCTGCCTAAACATGAGGGAGAAGTAAGGAACTTGGTGGGGAGGGGTAGGAGAAAAGAAGAGGTGTTTCAGGAGCAGAGCTTGCCCATCGTGCTGATTTCCCTCAGTGGAAGTGTAGTGGGCCCTGGGGAGAGGGGAGGAAGGGAGCATAAAATTGAATATAAGACCAAAGGTTTAAACTGGATTGAACTGGTTTAGAACTTTTATGCTTTAAAGTGACACACAAACTATAAAATTTGTGTCAGATGCCATTAAAAGACCTGAAAGAGTTTCACAACAGCACTACTGAAGGCAGTGATTGGAGAAAAATGAAACCATTTACTGTTTGCACCTCATTGAGTTACCACTCTTCAATAAGCTGGGTATATTTGCTTCCAAATGGCTATTTCAGATATTTGCATGCCAGATGGAGATAAGTTGTCTTTATACCAATCTACTTTCAAAGGATTGGATTTCCTATCTTATTCTTATAACCTCCCTATTATATGAAGATAGGCAATGGTGAGAAATGAGAAGAAATACCTTGGGACAAAATCACAATACACTCTAGGCATTAGAGTCATTGAAATAATTTCATGCAACTGACTAAGAGCTGTGCAAAAGCTGTCATCACAAATTGGCTAAAATCAAATGGAATTATCTTTCAATATATGGATTATCACCCATGGATTCTGTTTCCCAGCAGCCTCGAATGTCAGAACTCTGGCAGCCTTCATTACTCTTTCACACAACTTTCCCCCCCATTGGCCACACCTGCCACCTGAATATCACTCAAACTACTTAACCTTTGAGAACTCAAATTTGTAAAGTATCTTCTCTGTTTATTCCTTCTTTGCCCACCACCTTCCAGACCCTCATTTCTTTTCTACCTATTCTTCACAAGGGTTCGAATCTCCCAACATCCCTTCTTCTGGCTCAAAAGTCTTCCTGACCAGCTTGAACTTGAGGGCCATTTCAGTAACTGCCCAGGTTCATGTGTGAAGGCAATGACAGAATGGAGACTAAAATGCAGCTGTCTTGATTAACAAATGTAATACCCTAAAGGAAATCCAGATGTGGTTAAGGTCTGACTCTTCAAGTATGAGTCTCCCCCAAGAAATTCAGCTGTTATGTCAGGAGGAAAGGAAGGTCCAAGATGAATAAGACACACCTACACAGAGCATCAGTTCTACTCTAAAGGGCAGATGGGGACAAACAATCATATGGGCTAAGATAGTCAAAACATTATTTACATATAATAGTATTAAATTTTTTCTGGACTTTGAAGTTAAAGCATGAAAAAGAGCTATCATTGTTTCAGCAGGGAGGTTCAGGGCCAGCAGCAGACTACAAACATAGTAAACTTTCTTTTCTGTGTTAGGTACAGGTGCTTTGGTAGGAAAGGCTATGAATCATATGTTAGAGAGAAGACAAGGACAGATCATGTGTAGAAGAGAGAAGAGAAGAGGAACTTGTGCATGGAGGATCCATAGGGCAGTGTAGGAAGCATTCCCCCTGGAATCTGGGTCTAAGGAATTTGGATCTAAGGTAAACAGAATCTGTGATCAAGAGAAAAGAAGAAAAGCTACAGAGTGAATGACACAGCCCTTATCAGTTTCCTATTCCTGCTTTAACCAAGGAACACAAATTCAATGACTTAAAACAATACAAGTATATTATCCTACCCGTATCTCACTGAGCACAATCAGGCTCTCAGCAGCACAGAGCTCCTTCTGGAGACTCTCCAAGAGAATGTATTCTTTATCTTTTCCAGCTTCTAGAGGCTGCTACATTCCTTGGCTTGCAGCCCTCTTCCATTTTCAAATCCAGTAATGACATTACCCTGACCTAGGCTTCCATTGTCACGTCTCTTCTCTGACTCTCCTGTGTCCCTCCTTCCCTTATAAGGATCTTTGTGGTTACATTGGGCCTATCTGAATAATGCAGGATAATCTCTCATTCTCAAGATTCTTAATCTAATTGCATCTTCAAGGTCTCTTTTGCCATGTAAGAACATATTCACAGGTTACAGGGAATAGGATATGGACATCTTTGGGCCATTTTTCGGTCTACCACATACAGGAAGTTGGAAGGTGGTCTGAAAATACATGAGCAGCTCCCCTTCAACTCAATTTATATATGTAAATAATCTATAATTGAACAGCTCGTTCCCAGAGGAATGTAGAATACACCATCTCATGCAACCTTCAGAATAATCCAGTAAGGTAAACATCATTAGTTCCACTGTATAGGTGGGAAAACAGCCTCTGCATGGCTCCTGACTAGCCCAAGATGAAACATCTGGGAAGTAACAGAGGTGAATTAAACAGCAGGTTTTTTTTCTTGCTTTCCCACAATTGGTTAATCCTGTAAGTTTTCATAGCATCTCAAATTAGGAAAACAATTTTTGAGATTTAGAATTAAAGTATATGGAAATGCACACAAGGCAAGAAAAAGAAATAACCAAATTTGTGGGTAATGATTCTGGAGGAACTCTTTTTGTTGCCATATCAAAAACTCCAACAAAACCACACATACACCAAAAACAACATATATTTCCTCATGTTCCAAGCCTTCTAGTTCAAATATGTAGATAAATGTGATGTGACACAGAATATTAAGACAGATTTATACATATTAATTTGATGTGACTGGCAAAGTTCTTCAAAGAACAGTTATGAAATCCTAATTGCTATATTTCCATAGCAGTTAAAACAGAAAGGAAAAGTTTGGAGAGAAGGCATTGCCATAGACAATACTTAAATACACACACACACACACACACACACACACACACACACACACTCATACATTTATACCCACTAAGGATATTATTTTTTATATTTTAATGCAAAGAAAGGTAGACAAAATAGCTTTTTCTTTGAAAGGACTATAGAAACTGGAGAAGGTCAAACTTGGAGAAGTCATTTTGAGATCATATATGAGGAGAAAAATCGTGGAAGGGATAGTAAGTGGTTAATTTAGGAGCCAACATGAGGATATTGGCTCCAACATTCTAAATAACTGGCTAAAAAAGGAAAAGACTCTGGTACATTTGTAAAGTGACAGTTGGCATATGAGTTAGCTTTTTGTCCCCTTCATCATTGGAACAAGATTATTAAAGAAGATTGTGACAGTTTGTATAAACACTGAGCAAACAGTGATCCCTCTCACTTCCCATTGTGTGTGAGGTACACCTCTCTGTCTCAGTGGTACTGAACTTGGCAAATGGAATGTTAGTAAACAACACGCAAGCAGAGGTTTTGAATGTCTTATGGGGTTTGGTGACCCAGTGATCCCCCATGAAAAGAATGTGCCTAAGATAGATCCTGTCGTCTCAGCCTGAACTTTAGAATGAGAAACATGAGCAATTCACATGCCCTAGGAGCTGCTGGTTCAAGGAGGATGAGAGACGCATGCGTCTGGCAGGAAAACAAAGAGCAGCCTGGGACCCGAAATCTGGAGCCAGCCCAGCCCACTTGCAGCCCACCTGAAGATCTATGAACATGAGAATGTTTTAAGTCACTAAGTTTTGGGGTGGAGTTTTTATGTAGTATTATGGTAGCAAAGCAAATTAAGATATAATTAAATAGGTGTTTCATTTATTAAAGAATACTTGCACACATTCAGTAATCTATCATTATATATGTGTTGAAGCAAGTTTGATGCAATGTATTGATGCGTTTTTAAGAAGTCTATAGGGTTGGTATGTTTTGAAGGACTTATATTTAACAAGAAAAATATGAAGAAAAGTAAGAGTGTTTTATAAAGTAAAAAACAAAAATACAAACAACAAAAAATACCCCCAAACAATATATTCAAAGACTTCCACTTGCAGAAAGATGGAGTAGACATACTTTTTCCTCTTCCTATTTCTATGTACAAGGAAGGTAAAAGAAAGTAGCCTGGCTAAGCACTCAAAGAACAACATAGTGATGAATTTCCTGAGTTTTCTTCTTGAGAGCAATCTGGAAATGTCAATAGGCACAGACCAAAAAAAAAAACACCAAAATAAATCTGCTCTTTCTAGCCAAGGGACCAGGAAAGGGGCAGTCTAGCAAGACAGAACAATTTAACACAATAACTATTCTATTATAGGCAAGTAACACAGGAAAAATGATAGCTCTACTACATCCATGTCACTAAAGGTTGAGTTAAAAGCCAGGATTTAAACCTTTTCCAGTTTCCCGTGAGGTACCTCAATGTTATCACCAGGATAGTGCCAAAAAATTGAGTAGGTGCACAGGATTTCCCCCTCCATTAGGGAATGGAATCAGGAGATAACACTGAGAATCAGGAGATACCACTGAGTATCCTAGACTTCTGTTTCCCCTTCTTATTAGGATAGTGTCAGTAGATATCTTGGGGCACCTGGGTGGCTCAGTCGGTTGAGCATCCGACTTTGGCTCAGGTCATGATCTCACGTTCCTGAGTTCGAGCCCCGTGTCGGGCTCTGTGCTGACAGCTCAGAGCCTGGAGCCTATTTCAGATTCTGTGTCCCCCTCTCTCTCCGCCCCATCCCTGCTTGTGCTCTGTCTCTCTCTGTCTTTCAAAAATGAATAAACATGAAAAAAATTAAAAAAACATGTATTATCAAAAGCAAAACTACTTATATAAAAAAAAAAAGAAGACTTGGAGGAAGCAGTAACAAAACACTCCTACTCCTTCTAGTCAGGAAGTTTTCAGTACAAGGGAACCAGTACTCTCATCCCAGACCAGAAGTAATAAGAAGCCATTACTCCTCAAGTGTCAATGGAGGCCAGGTAGGAAATTTGAACTTCTGGTCTCAAGTGCAGTAATAAAGCAGAACCTTCTTCTTCCTCCACAGGAGCAGTGAGAAAGGAAACAAGCTAAAACAGAAAGTTTAAATGAAATCCAGAGTCTCATAGCATAATACCCCAAATGACCAGGCATCCATTGGAAATAAATAATTATAACAAGATCCAAGATGATCTTAAACTAAATAAAAAACACAGTCAATAAATACCAACATCAACATGACAGAGGTGTTAGAATTATCAGCCATCATGTAAATATATCAAGTACTTAAAAACACACTTGAAATAAATGAAAAAAACAGAATCTCAGCAAAGAAACTGAAGATTTAAAGGAGAACCAAATGAAAATTTTAGAATTGAAAAACACAATGGCAAAAATTTAAAAAACCTAGTGGATGGGCTCAACAGCAAATTAGAGGAAAAAGAGAAATTTAGAGAACTGGAAGCAAAAACTATAGAAATTATCCAATTTGAACAACAGAGGGGGAGAAAAGATAGAAGGAATAAGCATTACTTACTAAACCTGTGAGCCTATAACAAAAGATCTAACGTTCATGTCACCAAATCCCCAGGCGAGAGGAAAGAGTGTGGAACTGAAAAATACTTGAAGAAATCATGCCTGAAAACTTTCCAAGTTTGGCAAGAGACATAAACCTAGAGATTCAAGAAGCTGAATGACACTCACAGAGTGAACCTAAAGAAATTCACACTAGGCAAATATCACATCAAAGCGATACATCTGAAAAACTAAAAAATAAAGAAAAAAATTTTAAATGGGTCAAGAGAGAAAAGACACTTTGCTTATAAGGGAAAACAATTTGATGGCAGGTTTCTCATTAGAAAATATGGAGACGAAAAGGAAGTGGCAAACATTTTTAAAATATTGAAAGGAAAGAACTTTTAGAGTTAGCATGATAGCAAGAGTTTTCTGCTATCTTTTATCAAAGAACACTGATATTGGCAATCATCCACAAACAAGAGTGACTTTGTAGACATCTAGGAGTCCAGCAGAGAAGTGCCAGCACACTCTTGGAACAATATCTGAGAGCAGATGCACTGAAGTGGGTAGAAGGAATAATTTCATTTACCTGCATTACTCCTCCTTCAAGGCAGCACAGCTCAGTGTGAAGAGACATTCTTAGCCCCTGATTTCTTCCATAGAGGATAGTGAGTGGGTGAATGCCCAGCTGCTCCAGCTGTGCGGAATACTGCCACAGAGGCCCACTTCTTTCTCACCCTATTCAGAATACTGAGCTGTGCTGCATGACTGGGGGGTAGGAAGGAGCTGGAAAAACACTACCAGGGTTCTTGGATGATCAAATGTACGGGGATTCTAATGACTTCACAGACTCCATCAGGAAGCCCAACCACGAGCCAGTGGGGGTACCTTGCCTGCAGGTCCCCAAAACTGGCCCATAGTCACCCCCCAATAATCTGTGTGTCTTAGCCAGTCAACACCCCCACCACATACACACACACCATAGCTGGCTAGCTCCCTGTATATGCCCTTGAAGGCGCCGGTATGATGAACATTTGCAGATGATTAGGAAGCTCATGCAGAAACTTGGCCTGTCTATGCAGGATTGGGAGAAAGCACACAAACTTGAGCATTCAGCATTACCTTGGGAAAGCAAATGGGAAGTGGTCAGCACCTGTCCTGGATTTGCAGGATCAAAAGAAGCCATACCATCTTAAGAATTCCCTCCCAAGACAGAACAAGAAGTATGGAGCAGCCACATCCTTAGAAAAAGTTTAAGAAGGTTAAATGGAATCACAAGGTATGTAATCTTTTGGAATTGGCTTTTTATACTCAGCCTAATTCTCCAGAGTTCATTCAGATCATGTATATTGAGTTCATTCATTTTTATTGCTGAATAGTTTTTCATAGTATGGTTGTACCAGTTTGCTTATCTGTTCAGCCATTAAAAGGCATCTGAATTGTTTCCAGTTTAGGGATCTATACAAACTTTTGTGTGAACTTAAGTTTTAATTTTTCTATGAAAAATGCTCAGGAGCACAATTTCTGAGTCATAAGGTAGTTACATTTTTTTTTAAAGAAAGTGCCAAACTGTTTTCCAGGTTGGCTATACCATTTTACATTCCCACAAGAAATATGAGTGTTCCATTTATTCCATATCTTTGTTAGCATTTGGCTTTGTCCCTATTTTTTATTTTATTCATTCTGATAAGTGTGCAATGATATCTTACTGTAGTTTTAATGTATGTTTCCCTGAGAGCTAGTGAAGTTGAACCTCTTTTCATGTGCTTATTTGTTTTCTGCATGTCTATTTTGGTGAAATAAGCCCCAACCTTAAAAGGGTCTTGAGAAAGCTAGATTTTCTCTGCTTTCAGATTAATGGTTGTTCAGAATTAGGAAAGGTAGGGGCTCCTGGGTGGCTCAGTTGGTTAAGCGTCCGACTTCAGCTCAGGTTGTGGTCTCGCGGTCTGTGGGTTCGAGCCCCTGTCGAGTTCTGTGCTGACAGCTCAGAGCCTGGAGCCTGTTTCGGATTCTGTGTCTCCCTCTCTCTGACCCTCCCCTGTTCATGCTCTGTCTCTCTCTGTCTCAAAAATAAATAAACGTTAAAAAAAATTAAAAAAAAAAGAATTAGGAAAGGTTGGGGGTAGGAGGGAAGTGGGTAAGGCTATAAAAGGGTGACAGATCCTTGTGGCAATGTAATTGTTCTATATCTTGACTGTATCAATGCCAAAGTCTTGGCTGTAATACTGTACTATGGTATGCAATACGTTATCATTGAGAGAACTGGGTAAAGGATATAGAGGATCTCTTTATACTATTTTTCATAACTCCATGTGAAATGATAATTATCACAAAATAAAAAGGTTAACTTTTGAAAAATCCTTGAATTTATTTAGCTAGTTTTAGTCATATTTGGAACAAGTATTTCAGAGCCTCAAAATAGCTTCTGTTTATTTCTGCTGCTGTCCATAATGAATTAATGAGAGACATCATCAAATACTTATCTTATACCAACTATGTGCCAAGAATTGTCTTAAGCAACATCAGAATTCTTCCTTTTACATAAGTATATACACACATACTCACAAATATAAACAAACCTTTCACTTTATGTTTATGTTTATTTAAAATGTATATACAATTGTTTTCAAAATAATCTTCCTCAAATACACTAGTGTTGTTAATTTACTCATAAATTAAGTTGGAGCTTTTTACATTTTCAAGCTATATGTTTGAGTTGATGCTTTAAAAGCTGAAGACAAAGTCAGTGACCTTGAAAATACATAAAAAGTAAGACTTTAGCTTCTAAGGAGACTAAAAAGTCATCACAAAGAGCATTAGCATGGCAAGCCTTTTAGCTGCCACAGTGGTCGCCAAATTTTACAGTTGACATGATAGGATTCTAGAGCCATTACTGCTCAGGGCCATTAGGTACTATACTGGTAAGGAATTTTGTGCAAAAGACTCAGGAAGATAAATGAAGATGGAGAAAAATGAATGTTAAAATTAATAAAAATATACACTCCACCTACTTCAAATCTATTATTTAATATTTGAGATGTCTGTTTTATTTTATAAAACATAAGCATGTCTTAAACTTTTTATAAGTAATAGATTAAAAACCTTGTATTTTCTTATTTAAACAATTAAATCTTGGAAAAAGATACAGTCAATTGCTCATGTGATTAAAAAACAGCATGGCAATAAGTAAAATTCCAACAACAAAAACATTAAATAGAGAAAAAATCAGCAAAAATTAAGTGTTATTTATTCAGAAATAATACAAACATTCAGAAAACAAAGGAAAATTCCTACAATTACTAGCTCCTAATCAGAACATTAACTCTATGAAGGAATAAATCAAATATATGAAATGATAAAATAGCACATTGACGCAAAATGAAATTCCAGAGCTAAATAAACATAAAGAATTAAGAACCAAAACACAATAAAACCTTGGATTGCAAGTAACTTGTTCTGCAAGTGTTCCACAAGACGAGCAAACATTTCTAATAAATTTTAACTTGATAAGCAAGCGATGTCTTGCAATAAGAGAAGTACATGATCCCGAATGTCACATGATCACCACTGAGCCAATGGTTCTCTCTCTCTCTCTCTCTCTCTCTCTCTCTCTCTCTGTATGTGTGTGTGTGTGTGTGTGTGTGTGTGTGTGTGTGTGTCACTGTGGGATTGTGTATGATGGTCTCCCATGCTTAGATACTTGGTCTTAGGCCACAGTGTTTGGCAGAAATCAGTGATTTTTCAGAACACTGGAAGGTGCCCACAGCTGGCACTAGTGTATGTTTTGTCACTTCACACCTGTGGACAGTCCTTTGATTTTCCATACAAGAGTAAGCTTAGGAATACTCTGCTTCATTCTAGGCCAGGCTGCCTGCAGATACAGACCCTTTCCCCTGTTGCCTTATTGCCAGTTACGTTAAATACAGTATATGACAAGAATTTATTAATACTGTACTGTAGTCAACATCCATGAGAGCATATACAATGGCCCCCATGCAAAAACAAGGTTGAAAAGAAAGGTGGTAAGAAGGAGATGATTACAGTGTAAGTTAAGAAGGAAATCATTGAGAAGTAGGAAAGAGGGATGTGAGTGGCTGAAATTGCAAGATTTTGTAAGAAATCTAAGTCTGCATCTCATCTGCAGAGGAGGAGGAGGAAAAGGCGGAGGAATCCCTGCCTTCAAACGCGATAGGGAGATGTGTAAAAAGTGGGAAACAGTGCAGAATTTTGTAGAAAAGCACCACCTGAATAAAGTTGTAGTAGTGTGAGTGATGAATCTGTTTAATGACAATGCAATGTCACATTTCTGCAAAAGCCTCAAAAGAAGGCAAAAGCAAGAGTCATTGGAGAGTTTCCTTGTTAGAGCTGCAGAAAAGAAAAAGATTCCATTGAGCCAAAAGATAACAGCGATTCCTTTAGTGATAGTGAAAATCGTCCTACACAATAACCCTCCTCTCTCTTATCTCCCTCACACTAGCCACATAGGTTTTCAAAGGTAAGTTCAGGTTAAATGTATTTTTCTTTATATTTTGTATTTTCTTTATTATTTTGTATTATATTAAAGAATTGTAATAATTTTATATGAATATTTTTGGGTTGTAGAATGAAATCATCTGGGTTTCCATTATTTCCTATGGGGAAATTCACTTTGACATATAAGTGCTTTGGATTACAAGCATATTTTTGGAACAAATTATGCTTACAAACCAAGGTTTTACTGTATCTCCATTTGAAACTAAAATATTATCAAATAAAACTAAAATAGTAACAAAAAAGAAGAAAATAGATTGCTAAAAATTTCATTAGTGCTATAGTGAAAGGCTTGAGAGCATCTTAGTGAACCCAGGTGCTGCTGATTGGCAGGAGGGTTGGCAAACAAGAGACTGAGGTATACAGAAATGGAGGACAATGATGGACCAACGGGTAATTGGCACCTGAAGAACAAAAAACCAACAAATAGAAAAATAAAGGAAGGACCAAATAAAGGCATATTCTGTTCCAATAAACGTTGTATGTGGACGAATAGGAATTAAAAAAAAAACCTTGAAATCTCTAAGGGATAAAAAAAGAATGTTTAACCTTAACATAATAGGAAAAAATCGTCACCATTTACCATCTGGATATGACTGGCCCTTTTTATATATAATTTACAAAAGTAAGAATAAAGGGCTAGTGAAAAACAACTTTATTTGAAATTTTAATAATAATTTAAACATAGCAGCTCCAAATATTCCATTTTATCTTAGTTTTAAAGGAATATAAATATACCATGTATTGTGTGTATGTGTGTGTGTGTGTGTGTATATATATATATATATATATAGCCACATATATATATGTGTATGTATATATATATATATATAGCCACATATATATATGTGTATGTATATATATATACATATATATATACATACACACATATATATATATATATATATATATATATACACATATATATATATATTGCTACATCAGTAAGCACAGAAAGAGTTAGTCATTAGGAGGTAAAGAAAAACACCATCAATGAGTTAAAAAAGATCTGTAAGATGAAAGTTAGTTATCTGGAGTCCTTTTCCAATCATGAATAAACTTCCCAATTAACAATTAATCACTTAGGCAATAGATGTAATGGGCTCTTGGATGCATCGCTTATCTTATAGGATGTTAGAAGAGGTCTGTGGACCTCCTGTGTCCAGCAAACAAGGGAAAAATGGGAATGGAGTCAAGCAGAAAGGGGGCAGCACCTGGTGTAGAGATCCTATGCTTCTACTTTCTAGAGCCAACAGGAATGAAAGGGCCCCTCTAGAACACTAGGAAGAAACTGTGACCATCACAAGCAGTCTCAAAGAAGTGAAGAGCAAAGTCATTAGAGGCAAGGAGCCAGGGCAGAGAAACCAAAGGTCAAAACAGTTGGGAGTAAGAGTGACAGAGAAATCACCTAGACCTGTGGGCAGCAGAAGGAGTAGTGTTGACCTGAAGTCACATTATTGGCAACACAAGATCTTTGAAACAGCAACAGTCTGGGACTCTTTTCTGAGAGAGCTAAGTGTTTCTAGGATGGGGGCTGTACCAGTCTGTCTTTGAAGAAAAGCCTCCCACGTTGGGACTATTGGACTACCAGAAATTAAAAGCAAATATGACCTCATAAACAAAATTTGCCAAACACATGAACAGGCAAGTTATGAATCGCAGTCAAGAAAAAACAAGAAACAACAATTTCAAACATAAGGACAACAGATGTGGAAATTGTCATGTGCAACATGTAATTAAAACCAGATGAATAATAAATCAAAGACAATGGAATAATATCTACAATGTGTTGAGAGAAAACAACTATTGATCTAGAATTGTATACTCAGCAA
The DNA here is from genome assembly GCF_046562875.1 of Panthera onca. Taxonomy (NCBI): domain Eukaryota; kingdom Metazoa; phylum Chordata; class Mammalia; order Carnivora; family Felidae; genus Panthera; species Panthera onca. Next base: position 15,848,752 of record NC_138356.1, on the reverse strand, counting down.
AAGTGTGATTTAAAATAAGGTAACAAATATAAGGGTAGAAATAACAAAAAATGCTAAAAGAAATGCATGATGAAATTGCAAAGATGAGTTTACATACCCCAGGGAAAAACCTGAAAAAGTGAACAGACATTTAAAGAAATTGAATATTTGGAAATGAAAAATAATCATTGAAAGAAATAACTTAATGCTTGGTTAAATAGTAGATCAGACTTAATTGAAAAGAAAGTTAATGAACTGTAAAATATATCTGAAAAATTTATCCAGAGTGTAGGTAAGGTAATTAAGGTGATGAAAAATATAAAAGGAAAGTGAGACATACATTAGACAGAATAGAAAAACTAATACCTACCTACTCAAAGTCTCAGAAGGATAAAACCTGGAGAACAGAGGAGAAAATATATTTAAATAAAATTTTCCAAAATGAAATAAACATGATTCCAGATACCAACAGGTTAAGTAAAAAGAAACTCACATCTTTATGTATCCCACTGAAACCCTACAACATCAAAGATTAAAAGAAGATCTTTTAAGCTGCCTGAAAGCAAAGATAGATTATAAAAACTACAATAGTTAAATGACCTCAAACTTTTTAACACCACTGGAAACTGGAAGACAGTAAAGTGTAACTACAAACTTTTGAGAGAAAACCATTGTCAATCTATTGTGTACCTAGCAAGATTATTGCTCAAAAATCAGATAATCATCATAAGGGCAAAATTTTAAAGAAATTAGATATGTACAAAACTGAAGCATTTTTCCACCAAGAAACCTGCTCTAGGTAAACTGTGAAAGAATCTGCTTTACAAAAATAATCATGCTAGAAGTATGGTCTGCAACTTAAGAAGTGATGGTAAAAATAGAATGATAAACATGTATGTAAATTCAAATAAACATTTCTAATATAAAACAATAATGTCTAATGTATGGGGTTAAACAAAAAACAAATGAAATATTCAACCAGGTATAATATAATATAATAATATAATATAATATAATATAATAACAATACTATATAAGACCTAAGGGGGAAGATGTAAACTAAATATTCCCCATGGGGACAGCTTGGACACAGAGTGTTAAAACCCTAGGGAAATGAAGTGTGTAACCAAATGAAGCATTGGAGACAGGAGGGCTCCTACTCTGTAGCGTGGTCCTGCAGGTGATGTCTAGAGCATGAACAAAGGGAGAAAGGTGTTGTCGTGGGGCAATATAGTAGCTCGACACAGGAAGCTCAGGTGGTGGCAAAGAAAACATCTGTGGATGTTGTGGCAGCAGCAATGAGAAATTGGTTGCACGCAGGAGAATTGATCAAATAAGTAAACATATTAAGGATAATGGGAGCCATGTTCCTCAGAGTTCCAAGATGGGGATAGGAATATAGAAAGGCAGAAAGGTAGACAGAATTCTGCAGTACTGGATTGGAATGATATTGGTGTGAACTCAAGGTGTTCAATATTCATACCTAGTGCGGTTCTCTCAGATGTTCTGAGAACAGCAACTTCCCAACAGTAATGGGCACTTAGCAATCACAACTTGGCTCCCAAATACTATCCTCCCCTCAAAAGAGACTATAGCTTCTTGGAGGACTGAGGCAGAGAATGTACGAGATAGGCCTGGAATCTTGTGTGCTAGAAAGCAAAGAAATGTTCAAAAAATGATAAGAAGGTATCAAAAGAACAAGGGATCCATCATGATTTAGCTTCCACTGCCCAAATATTGGATAATTTGGGTATCAAAACAAAGAATGCTAGTAATGGAGGCTACCTTCCAACAAAATAGAAATCATGAGTCTATACTGATATAAATAAATGAATGAATAGATGAAAACATGATATTTACATGATTTTCAAGTTCCTCTCAGCAATGTACTCCTTATTACAAAACTAAAAGGATTACTTTTACAGAGAGAAGCCTGTATTAATCAACTGAACGTTATAAATACCATCTGTAAAATGAACACTAACTGGAAAACAACATCTAAAAAATAATAAAAATCATGCACCACCCGAGAGGATGCAATGAGAATAGTGCAGCATCGTTTCTGCAATATTCCTGCCAAAGAATAACCTGAATCTAATCACAAGACTGTCAGTAATGTATCAATGTTAATTTCCTAATTTCAATACTTGTATGAGATTACATGGGAAAATGTTATTGTTGGAGATAGACACTCAAGGTTTGGGTATGATGAAACATAAAGTTTTAAAGCTTTTCCTCAAATTATTCAGGAACAAAACATGTTTTTTTGTAGTGTACTTGCAATTTTCTATAAATTTGAGATTGTTTTAAAAATACTATATATATAAATATGTATATATATACATATGTGTGTATACACACACATATATATATACACACATATGCATACACATACATATACATACACACATACACACACACAAACATCAGGAAATAAAGCATTAAGATTGCCAGGGTGCTTCTAAAAGAAAAGACTATACTCACCTGCTAGGTAACAGGAGATATTATGCAGCAGTAGAAATTAGTACACTTTATAGTAGCTCAGGGATAGACATACTAACCAATGAAATAGAAATGAGTGCCCAGAAAAGGACCTTTGCGTATATGGAACTTTGATATGTGGCAGAATTGCCTAACAGATCATAGGGGAAGGAAGGTTTATTCAATAAATGGTGCTGGGACAATTGGACGTTCAGGTAGGAATTCTGGAAATGTTCCTCTGGTCTTCAAATCATCCTCTCAATTCCTCAACCAGTCTAGGTGCTTAACTCCAGGGTTGGGAACACCTGCATGTGACCTTTCCAGAATTCCCAGCCAAGTGTTTTTTGACTTCATTTTTTAAATTTTTTCCATTTTTAATTGTTTTCCAAAATTCAAATATAAGATGATGTGACATAAAACTCTAGATGGCCATTTGTTTTCTTGAAAAATCTGCAATAAAAATGAGCCTGCACTCTCACATGGTGATAATAATTTACAGCTCAGCAGTGCTGCCCCCATTTACAGGGCACATACCCCAGTTCACCACAGAACTTCTACACACAGTTACACTGCTTGCCGGGGCTATCTAGCCCCTGGAGTTTTCCATCACAGGTCTAGTCAAGAGTGTTCCGTTGCCCCACATGGCAACCACCATGTCCTTCTCCGCTTTGCCAGGGTGGGTGGAAGTCAAGTGTCAGTCATCACTGCTTTCTAGTTAGTTTCAACTTTGCCCCTTGAGGCGTCTCCTTTCTATCTTCTAATCAGATGATCAAATTGCTTTCTTTCCTGAACTCTGCTATTAATTTATTTATTCTTCATTAAAACTTAAAATGACTGCTTGCATCATTTTGGAGGGAGAAGGGAAGGGCATTTTTAATAACAGTTTCACTCAGGCTTAACTCATACATCAAAAATTCACCCTTACAATTCAGTGGTTTTTAGTATACTCACAGTGTTGTGCAAACACCACCACTATCTAATTTTAGGACATTTGTGTCACCCCAAAAAGAAACTTCATACCCCTTAGCAGTCACTCCTCATTCCTTGCTTTTATCTTTAAAGGCATTACTTCTACTGAAGGTATTTTACTTTGGTTAAGTATTAAAGTCAATTCAATGGTCAGACAACAGAATCTAAAGGATTTTAAAGGGAAGGTGTTTGTTTATTTGGACTCTCTTGGTATTTCTGAAATAAGACCCTATACACCCACACAATATTATCTATTGTGTCCCCAAGTTTGTATCACCTGGCAAATTAACTATAAAATCAGTGAGGTTTGCTTCTTTGTGCCCTCTTCATTCTACAAATCTTTTGTACTTTCTCAGGCTTTCCTCTTCACTTCTAGGCGCCCACAGCACAATCACAAACCCCCAGCCACCCAGCAGGGCTCCATTCAGATTTAGCTTCCTCCATTGGAATATTCCACGTTCCAGAATGATCATACCGTCCCCAGCCCATACCCATGTCACTAGTGTTTCTGTGAACTGAAATAATTTAAGTGGTAGGAGAAAAGCAACAATGATTAGCCATATTCAGATAAAGAAATGACAGCTAGTTGCATTTTTAAAGTAACAGTTTGAAATGTGAGATTTCAGGCTGTAGGGGCAGAATTTTATTTCCAGTGAAAGAGGCATGAATAGGCAGGTTGGCAAGTGACTTGACACAAGTGGTTTTTCTACATTCTTAAGTACCGTCTGTAAAGCTAAAAATTTTTCTGCATTTTGCTCTAGTATAGCAACACGGTTTAGTGAGAGTGCCAAGCTTTTTATTTATTTCTGTGGTGCAAACAGGAAGGCATCATAGGGTTGATGAAAGCAGAACTGAAGACCTATGGAATGCAGAGGGTCCTCAGTAGCGCCTTTAAGGACCTCTTTCTCTAATATAAAAGTATTACATGCTAACGAGAAATTTTGGAGAATACAGACAAGTATAAAAAACATTTTAACCGCTTTAAACGCCACTAGTCACTGTTCATATTTTGTATATTTTTTCTAATCTTTCTTACTCTGAATATGCTAATTCCTAAAATATTTTCTCCTCCTTAACTCATATGAGTTAAATTAAGCTATTAACCCTTGACATATAGACCACTAACCTTAGAAATTATTATCTTAATTTTTAAATTACTTTTTTATGACTTAAAAAAATTCAAACTCATTGAGGACATTTACAAAATGCAAAAAAATTATAAGGAAGAAAATAATAGTCACTTTTAATTCTACTCTCAAGTAATAACTACCAACTCTCATAATTTAAATAAGTTTAGCAAAGAAAACTAGTCACCACACTGGTGCCTAAAACAATGCAGGTTACTGACGCTAGTATTCTGGCTGGACTGCTATGTCAGCCTGTCCTAGATCATATGTGATGAGGGCCACTCCACCCACCCAAGCTACTGATAAGCTCCTACCAATTACTTTTCTCTTAACAGAATTTTGGTAAATTTCCTCAAAGGCTCTAACAAAAGAGTAAAGGGAAAAATGAAGGCACACAGAAGGCAAACGAAATACCTTCCTGACAACCAGAAAGCCATAGTCACAATGAATGAGACTTACTTCGTGAATTCATCTTGCAGGTTGCATAATGGTATCCTATCAGTAATTCTTTTTTTTTTATAAATTTTTTTTTTTACATTTATTTATTTTTGAGACAGAGAGAGACAGAGTATGAACGGGGGAGGGTCAGAGAGAGGGAGACACAGAATCCGAAACAGGCTCCAGGCTCTGAGCTGTCAGCACAGAGCCCGACGCGGGGCTCGAACTCACGGACCGCGAGATCATGACCTGAGCCGAAGTCGGCCGCTCAACCGACTGAGCCACCCAGGCGCCCCTCCTATCAGTAATTCTTTAAAATAACATCTCTTAAATCAATTAGAGTCTATGAATATGACACTGTGAGAACCAATGATCTGGAGACAACAGTTACATGTCATGTTTACCTTTTATTTATTTATATTTAATTGGCAGTGCAGAATTTCACAAAAAATGAGGGAAAAAAGCAAAACATCCTTTAAGAATGACTGTTTTTACAAAGTCTTTAAAAAAAGTTGGCGCTATATGCAGAAAAGCCAAGCCATTTCCTTGGCATATCTCACTTTTCACACTCCTTTTCCACAGTAATCAAGCATTCCCTCCGTTGTGCTGCGCTCTTAAAACAGAATAACTTCCAAGTATTCCTTTGTCACTCTAACCATATTAACAGTTTTGCTCTAAACCTGTAGGTACCCTGGGCTCCTCTGGGAATGTTGGGTAATAGAGAGTTGGGGAGAGAAGCCAGCTTTACCAAGGAAATATCCAGCAACACACTATCAGTTCCCGTGTACAGAGAACTCATCGTGGATTTCAGCAAGAAACTGGTTTTGTCTTCTGTGTCATCAGTGCGGTGTTAATTTCTATAAATAAATGTGCTGTTTGACTCTTTTAAACCATATCCTACAAAAATAAATAGATGGATTTTTCACCAGACTTTGAGAATATGTTTGGAATCGTTCTGATTTAAAATATAGACTATATACTATGCACAATTATGCAACTTACATATGGGGGGTAAGAGCATAATTTTAAAGACTTCAATTAGCTACATACTCTATATTTTGAAAAAAATGCTTTACATTATAAATGCAGAGGGCTCCAAACGTTCTTTAATTTCCTAATATGATTAATTTCAATGTTCCTTTGGCCACAAACATGAGAAATTATACCAAACAAAAGGCAACCTCAAAAATTAGCAAATCTTAGTTTCACATCATCAAAAGGCTAGAAACAAAAAATGAGAATTTTAAGTGAGTCCAAAGGTTGCCTGAAAAGGATAACCTCTTGAGGACACCCAGAGGAGGCATATTCTGTCAAGGACACCTGAGACTGATGCACAATGTGAGGAATGGCTGACAACCAACAAACAGGCATCTATTCTAGAACAGCTGAAACTGAGGCATGACCAGATGCCCATGTGACTGCAAATCCGGACAGGCTTGCCACCGATAGTTAAAAGTCCAGCCTGAGGGAAATTTGGCCGCCACTCAGGAGAAACATGCCATGCATATTAAGATCCCATGGACAGAGAAAACAAACAATGGTTTTAAATGTGAGCCTAAAACCAAGGAATGTAATATCTAATCAATATCCAAAATTCATCATTATGGGTAAACAGTAAAAGTAAAAGATCAGTGAAAGGCTCCAAGTTAAGGTCAATTAATTAGCCTCCATAGCCACTGGAATGGTTATTAACAGGGCACAATCAAAATCCACCAAAATTTTTTTTATGACATCGAGGTAAAAAAAATACTTTATGGCCACAGGGTGCAGTGAAAGGAAACTAGTATTTTGCATGAGGGATCCCACTCCTTCCCTTGGACCATCCTCATGTTTTTAAACCTCTACAGTTCCCATGGAGCATTTCTTTCACCGTAGACATTAACAGGCCACAAGTGTACATGTTACAAAGTGCAGGCACTGGTTGGTGATTGAGCTGCTTCTCTATGTAATGTACTTCACAAAGAGAATCACATTCATATGTGCATTGTACAGCAAATGTATGTGCATCGATGAAAAAGATTTTTTTACAAAGCTGTAAATTATTATAACTCTATTTTATTATAGTTGTAGACAAATACTACAATCTTGACTTTTAAATAAGATTTATAAAAAGGTAAAGCTCTAAGGAAAGCTGGACAATATGGCTATATAAAGACAGAAACAGAAAGAAACAGGAGAGAAGAAAAGAAGAGGAAGGGGGAGGGGAGAAGAACAGCACTGTAGATGCTGAATCAGATTTTAAAATTTTAAGCTAATAGAAACTAATAAGGTGACTTTTATAAAGGAAGATTAATCAGATTTTGGTTCATGATGGAAAACTGGAGTGGACATTCCTACCTTCAATGTACTTTCTCCCTCTCCTGGTAGACCCCAAACATCTCCTTTTTTTTTTTTTTTTTTTTTTACGGTTTTTACTTATTTATTTTTTTAGGTTTATTTATTTATTTTGAGAGAGAGAACAAGCAGAGGAGGGGCATAAAGAGAGAGAGAGAGAGAGAGAGAGAGAGAGAGAATCCCAAGCAGGTTCCATGTCGTCAGCATGGAGGATGATCTCATGAACCATGAGATCACGACGTGAGCTGAAACTGAAAGTCAGATACCTAACTGACTGAGCCACCCAGGTACTCCTCTATTTGTTTGTTTTGAGAGAGAGAGAGAGAGAGAGAAAGCACATGCATGTATGCAAGCAGAGAAGGGGCACAGAAAGGGAAAAAGAGAATCCCAAGCAGGCTCCATACTGTCATACTGTCAGCATGGAGCCTGACTTGGGGCTAGAACCCACAAATTGAACTGTGAGATCATGACCTAAGCCAAAATCAAGAGTCAGTAGCTTACCCGACTGAGCCACCCTGGTACCCTCCCCCCCATGCTTTTTTAACCTTTAAGAAACTTCATTCTTTGTGATTATGGCATAGCTACCAATTACAGTTACACAACTATTCCCAGAAGTGGAAACTGCAAGCTACATCAACCAACCATATTCACCTCCTGAGGGATTTAAATTAGAGCAAAGATCTACAGGTGCAGATGTTTATGGCTGGATGATTCAATGGAGTCATCTCAAAAAGAGGGCTCTCAAGTTCCTGGAGCTGAAACCCACAAACTCTAGATCCCATCTTCTATTTTGGCAAGTTAATGTATATTCTGCAGAAAGATCTATGGTTGCTTTTGCTTTAGTCAAAGGGTTTTAGACTATATTTCCATGGATACAGGGGCCATATCTAATGTCACTAATTATTACATGTTCTGTGCTTGGCTCTGCATTGAGTTCTTGGTAGGCATTTAACTACTCGCTAAATGTTGAAACAGCATAAGTGAATAAGCATATCTCAACTCCTAAAAATACTTCCTGCTTTTAAAATTTAAAGAGTAATTTACATTTTAAATATAAATAGTTGAGATAATTTTCATTAAATATCCCAAATAGTAACAGAAATGAGCAGAGTATTAATATAAAAAGTTGAATTTTAAAAGGCAAAAATATTAGACAAAAATTTTAAAAAATGACTTTTGCAGTTTCCATTACATGTTCTATTTTATGTAAGTGTAATTTATGCCCAATTCCTACTTATTCGCATTGATGAATAACATTTTAACACTTTTCATCCTCACCTGTGCACATTATTAGATTATTTGCATGACTTATTTTGTTTTCACAAAGCCATCAATTCTCTAAAATTAACTGCTACTTTAAATTTTTTTCAGTACTGTTGTGAACTGAATGTTTGATTCCGCCCCCCCCCCCCCCATTCATATGTTGAAATCAAATTCCCAATATGATAGTATTTGGAAGTGGGGCATTTGGGAGGTAATTAGGTCATGAGAACACAGCCTTAATGAATGGGATTTGTGCTTTTATAAGAAGAGGACAGAGAACCTCTTTTCCATCACATGAGAATACAGCAAAGTTTGGCAGTCTGTGACATCAGAATCCAACAACACTGGCACCCTGATCTTGGACTTTCAGCCTCCAGAACTGTGATATATACATTTTGGTTGTTTAAAAGCTACCCAGACTGTTGTACTTTGTTACAACAACCCAAACTAAGGCAAAATATATATGTCTCTCAGGATCCACGAAGTTTTTCCAAGAACTTTGTAGGCAGTGAAAACTTAAGAAAATCTATTTTCATATTCTCAACTTCTGCTTTTTGCTAAAATTGATCTGCCTGAGAATAGGGCTGTGGTCAAGGCATCAATTTAGTTTATATTTTCCATCTTCCCTTTTCACAAACTTCCTTCATATTACAATAGAAACATTCCAACTCTTATCAAAAAAGTGTCTGAAATCTTTTTTAACCAAGTCACCATAAGCTTTTGATAAGGTGTTTTTTTCTCATTTTTCTGTTCCAGACAAAGTGGGGCATTAGAAATGGGGTATTTTGCCTGTATTGGAATATTCTAATATTAGATATATTTGTAGAGTTGGTTAAAGTGACCATTTTCTTCCAAATATCTATCTTCTTCTGTCTCCCTAATTCTGTCTCCTTAATTCTTGCCAAAAAAATTGTTGATGCTGAGGAAAATGCTGAGAAAAAGGCAACAAAATTGTGTCACTGGTAAATATTGAAAGGCATTGTAGGTTATTTCATCTAGGTGAAAAGCTCATAGACAGACTGTCCTTCCTATCTATCTATCTATCTATCTATCCATCATCTATCATCTCAGAATAAAAAGATCTGTAAAAATGCAACCTCTCTTTCCCTACCCTATCTTTCCTTTCAGAATGATTTAGTACAAAAACCCATAGGTATGACAGAGCAAAATAACACAAATAGGGCAAGTAGGAGTACCATCCCAGCAATGAGTGTCCAAGCAAGATAAAGAAGTCATCTGTGCAATGGCCATGTGTGGGTTGTCAGAGCTAAGAGGTATGTGATAAGGTTGTGGGAGTGGGGCAATGTTGGTGTTGGTAATTGGAGTTTATTTGCATATAGGTGGGATCGATCAAAGGAGTAAATAGATTGAGGATGATGGTATCCAAGTTTCTCATTATCAGACTTATATATGCATATACATTCATATGTATTATACATATTAAAATGTGCATTTCTAATTAAACTTTACTTTTTAGGTTTCACTATCAATTTCTATAATATGTTCACGTTTATTTGAACAATGATGTTCCAATAATAATTGTAATGATAACTTAATCCAGATGAAGGGAAAATAACACTTAAGTCTTCTGGTCACAGAGAACATAAAAAATTATTTTAAATTTATATACATATTTTTATAGCAGAAAGATATAAATTGTGATCAATAAAAGACCTCCAAGCATAAAAATATATTATGTTAGGATAAAATTCTGTGGGAGAAATGGAATGGAAATATGAGTTCAAGGAGAAAATGGAACCATGTAAAATTTCTGGTTGTTAAAGAAAAGCTTATTCATGGATTTTTAAAAATTGATGATGGTGGGTATAAAGTATACTATTTAAATTATATTGGAGAGATATACTATATCACTACAGTACTTAAATTATATTGAATAGATATGTTGAAAAGAATATTACAATTTTTGTATCAAATGTCAATAATTAAGGTATGCCAAAAGTCACATATTTTGAAATTAATTTAACTTATGATGAAAAAAATTTCACTGTCAATTTAAAAATGGACAAGAAAGCAAAACTAGTTTCCAAAAAATGCTAGAGGCATGTAAGCAATCCCTAAAGGTAAATATTTCATATATGCTTACAACTGGAAAAATAGAAATTCACAAAAATTAATTAATGTTAACAAGGTCACAATAGTAAGTGATTAAACCAGAAGGGTCTGTGACTCTGATCCTCTAAATTTCTCACTGCACCTTCACTTTCCCAGATTTTCCTCACTCCACTTCACTTCTTGTCCAGCTCACTGGCTGGACTGATCCACAAGGGCCTCAAGATTACCACAAGCTGCTTGGCTACCGATTCACAAAGGCAATAACTACAGAGAGGCCACAGCTTCCCATATACTTCTGCATTAACTCTCCCTTCTCAGTCCATTTCGTTACATGTGTGTGGCTTCGTGATTTCTCTGCAAGCTCCAACATGTCCACCTGCCACAGTGTTTCAGGAGGGGGGTTAGTGCTTCCTTCTCTGGTCCTCCAAATTTCCTTCTGTACTTTCACTTCCCTACCTCTTCCCACAATTGTGTAAAGTTTAATACCTATAATAAATCTTTTATTCTTGTAATATGCATGATGGCTCTGCTTCTTCACTGACACAATTATTGTCAGCACTGCTGATCTTCCTTAGGACCAACTCCCATTACCTCTCATTACTTCGAGTTCTATAAACAGATTCAAATTCCCAAGTGGCTCCAAGGGTCCACCTACAAAGTATGACCCATGAGGATGAACCATACACACCAAGGGATGTCAGAGAGAATTAAGATTATTTTATTATAAACCATGTACACTACTTTTGAAGTGGTATAGTGTTACTTGAATGTAGACTTGAATTGCTGTAAATGTATATTGCAAATTCTAGGGTAACTGCTGAATAAAGTAAGAAAAGAGGTGTAACTGCTATGTTAAGAGAGAAGAGAAAAATGGGATCATATAAAATGCTCAACTAAAACCTCAAAATGTGGACAGAGAATGGAGAACAAAACAGCATCAAGGAACAAAGGCAACAAATAGAAAACAGTGAAAAATATGGTAGAAATTCATCCATCTATGTAAATAATCACTTTAGACAATTATAAATAATTATCTAAACACACCAATTGAAAGACAGATATTGTCAGGGTGGATCAGAAAACAAGACTCAAATGTATGTTGGTTATGACAAACTCACTTTAAATACAAAGACACATATTAATTAAAAGTGATATAATTAAAATATACCTTAACAATTAAAAAATATTAAGAAATATTACAATGTCAGCACTCAGATCACAGTGGAATTAAACTAGATCAATAACAGAATGATAGCTGGAAAATGCCCAAATATTTGGAGATTAAACAAAACACTTCTAAATAACACATGGTTCAAAAAAGAAATCTCAAGAGAAATTTTAAAATATTTTGAAGTAAATGAAAATGGAAACACAGATATCAAAATTGCATGATGTGGCAAAAACATTGTTTAGAGGGGAACTTACAGAATTGAATGCATATATTAGAAAAGAAGAAAGATCTAAAATCAATAATCTAAGCTTCCACCTTAGGAAAGTAGACAAAGAAGAGCAAATTAAATCCAAAGTAAGCAGAAGAAATTAAGTAAAATTTAGAGTAGAAATTAATGAAATTGAAAATAGAAAATCAATAGAGAAAATCAATGAAATCACATCTGGTGCTTTGAAGAAATCAATAAAATTGATAAGCCTCTAGCCAGGTTAACTAAATCAAAAAGAAAGAGGATAAAAATTACTAATACCAAAAGTGACAGAGAAGACATTAATACAGATCTCATGAATTTAACTCTATGCCCACAAATTCAATAACCTTAATGGAACGTACCAAATCTTTGCAGGACAGAATCTATCAAAACTTAAACAGATGAAACAGAAAATCTGAGAGGCCTATACCAATTAAAGAAATTGAATCAATAATTAATAATCTTCTAAAACAGATAGCACCAGGCCCTGATGGGTTTATTGGTGAAGTCTCTGAAACATTTAAGGAAGAAATTATGCCAATTTTCTATAATTTCTTTTAAAATATAGCAGAGGGAATGCTTTCTAATTCATTCTATGAAGTCAGAATTATCCTAATATCAAACCAGAATATTTTGATGCACAGAGATCTTTGGTGTCAGGTAAGTACTTATGGTATTCCTACAAAATATAGATGGGTAAACTATTAAAAGTCTTAGTTGATTTTTGTAAGCAGAAAAGTTCTAAATCTAAAAGTTTCACTTGATTCACCACAAATTATGTTTCCTCAACCAATTATTTTACTTGAACCAGTTCACAGATTCAAACCCATTTAATGATGAATAGGCCAAATCCCCTGAAGGAAAGGCCTTGTACACTGCCAAAAGTTTATATTTTAAATCTTCTTCCAAGCCTTTTTTCAAAAAGACATACAGCCATTGTGCTTGGTGAGAAAGAAATTACTAGACAATCACAGAAATCAAAAGATTAATGAAGTTTTGGCTTAGATCCCTAAATAAATGAACCCAGTGGTTGTTTCCTCACTTACCGAATGCACAATTAGAATAAACATATTCAGTAATTGGCAGAATACTACACATTGTCTCCTTGATCTGGAGACTGAGGGTTATTATGGTAGGAAAGGTTAAATGAAAATTTCTAGCACTGCCTCTATCTAACAGCTACTGCCACATTTATAGGGGAATATTAGCAGATATTAATACTTAATCAAGAAAATAAGAAATGCAAGAGTACGGTGTTCCTACAATAACTCCATTTAATTTGCCTATACGGACTGTGCAGAGGGCAGATAAATATTAAAGAACAAAAAATACGTATTGCAAGCTTAATTCGGTGATGGTTTAAATTACAGCTGTTGTTCTACATGTGGTTTAATTATTGCAGCACATCAACACATCCCCTGGCACAGTAGCTATTAATCTGACAAATGCAGTTTGCTTTCACCTAGAAGGGCCAGCAATAAATATTAACTGTATTAGCTATACCAAATCTCCAGCCCTTGTCATAATCATAATCCAGTCAAAGAGACCTTCACTGTTTCTTCATTCATAAGATAACATATTGGTCCACTACAATGATGTTATCATGCTGATTGAATCTTGTAAAGAGGAAATAAAGCCTCTCTAGACATCATTAGACACATGTATACCACCTTGATGGAATTTTTAGGGGTCTGCCTCCTCCCACCTTTTGGGCCTTTTTGGCTCACTCTTTATCCATTTCACCTACCTCCTACCCATGCCTCTGCAACCACCAATCTGTTCTTACCAATATGTTTTTTGTATCTATGAGCTTGGTTTTGTTTTTATTTTTTTTAAGATTCCACATATTAGTGAGATCATATTGTACCTATCTTTCTCTGTCTGACTTACTTCACTTAGCGTAATGTCCTCAAGGTCCATCCACATTGTCACAAATGACAAGATTTTATTGTGCATGTATATGATTTTCTTTTCTTTTCTCTCTCTCTCTCTTTTTTTTTGGGGGGGGGGAGAGAAAGAGAAAGAGAGAGAGAGAGAGAGAGAGAGAGAGAATCTTAAGCAGGCTCCATACCCATTACAGAGCCTGACGTGGGGCTCAATCTCATGAGCATGCGATCATGACCTGAGCTAAAATCAAGAGTAGGATGCTTAACTGACTGAGCCACCCAGATGCCCCTGTATATACAATTTTCTATTGTATATATATGATACATTTTCTTTATCCATTCATCCATTGATGGACACTTAGGTTGTTTTTATATCTTGGCTATTGTAAATAACAATTAAATGAACATGGGAGTGCATATGTCTTTTCAAACTAGTATTTTCATTTTCTTCAGATAAATGCCCAGAAGTGGAATTGCTGAATCATATGGTAGATCGACTGATTGATTTTAGAGGAACCCCTATACTGTCTTCCACAGTGGCCCCACCAGTTCACATTCCCACCAGTAGTACACAGAGCTTCCCTTTTACCCACTTCCTTGCCAACATTTGTCTGATAATAGCCATTCTGACAGGTATAAGCTAGTATCTCCTTGCGGTTTTGATTTACATTTCACTGATGATTAGTGATGTTGAATATCTTTTTATGTACCTATTGGCCATCTGTCTGTCTTCCTTGAAAAAATGTTTATTAAGATCTTTTGCCGATTTTTAAATTGGATTGTGTGTTTGTTTTGCTATTAAATTGTATGAGTTTTTATATATGGATATTAACTCCTTATCAGATAGGCAAATATTTTTACCATTCAGTTAGTAGGTTGCCTTTTCATTTTGTTAATGGTTTCCTTTGCTGTGCAGAACCTTTTTAGTTTGATGTGGCCCCACTTGTTTATTTTTGTTTTTCTTGCCTTTGCTTTTGATGTCAGATCCAAAAAAACATCACTAAGACTAATGTCAAGGAGTTTATCACCTATGTTTTCTTCCAGGGGTTTAATGGTTTCGGGTCTTACGTTCAAGTCTTTAATCCATTTTGAGTTTATTTTTGTGTATGGTATAATATAATGGTACAGTTTCATTCTTTTACATATAACTCTTTTCCTAATATTTATTGAAGAAACTATCCATTTCGCATTCTACATTTTTGGTTCCTTTATCATAAATTAATTGGTCACATATGTGTGGCTTTATTTCTGAGCTTTATTCTGTTCAGTTGATCTCTGCATCTGTTTTTATGGTAATATCATACTATTTTTTTTAAGGAACAATGTAAAATGTTTTACTAGAAAAGCTTTTTAGCAAATGGATTGTGGTGGATATCAAATCACTGTGGTATTTAAATTCCACTAGATACAATTTAAAGTGAAAGAACAGTTTCATCTTTAAAGTTATATGTTTATAATATATACTTACAGTTATCTTTTTGCAACCACTTAAGTTAGTAATACAAAACCTTAATTTTCAACTTAAAAATTCTTTACAAATATCAAATCATTATGTTGTACACCTGAAACTAATATTGTATATCAATTATATCTCATAATAAAGTTCTTTTTTTCTTCCAAGATTTTATTTAAATTCATTTGTTAATATACAGTGTAGTATTAGTTTCAGGAGTAGAATTTAGGGATTCATCACATACATATAACTCCCGGTGCTCATCACAAGTGCCCTCCTTAATGCCCATCACACTTTTAACCAATCCCCTCCTACCTCTCCTCCAACAACCCTCACTTTGCTCTTCTCTATAGTTATAGTCTCTTATGGTTCACCTCCCTCTCTGTTTTTATCTTATTTTATTTTTCCTTCTCTCACTTATGTTCATTTGTTTTGTTTATTTTTCTTTTCTTTTTTTTAAAGAGAGAAACAGAGGGAGAGCACAAGCGGGGAAGAGGGAGAGAGAGAGGAGAGAGAGAGAGAGAGAATGGGAGGGAGTCTTAAGCAGGCTCCATGCTCAGTGTGGAGAGCAATGCGGGTCTCGATCCCAAGACTCTGGGATCATGACCTGAGCTGAAATCAAGAGTCGGACACTCAACTGATTGAGCCACCCAGGAGCCCTTGTTTTGTTTCTTAAATTCCACATATGAGTGAAATCATATGGTATTTGTCTTTCTCTGACTGACTTATTTTGCTTAGCATAATAACACTCTAGTTTCATCCATGTCATTGCAAATGGCAAGATTTCATTTTTTGATGGCTGAGTTATATTCCTGTGTGTGTGTGTGTGTGTGTGTGTGTGTGTGTGTGTGTGTGTGTATACCACATCTTCTTGATCCATTCATCAGTTTTTGGACATTTGGGCTCTTTCCATAATCTGGTTATAAACATTGGGGTGCATGTACCCCTTTGAATCAATATTTTTGTATCTTTGGATAAATACCTATTCATGCAATTAATGGGTCACACAGTAGTTCTATCTTTAAATTTGAAGAAACTCCATACTGTTTTCCAGAGTAGCTGCAACCAGTTTGCATTCCCACCAAAGTGTTTCCCTTTCTCCACATCCTCACCAACATCTGCTGTTTCTTGGGTTGTTAATTTTAGCCATTCTGATTGGTGTGAGATAGTATCTCATTGTGGTTTTGATTTGTACTTCCCTGATCTTTCCTGATCAGAGCAAATATTTGAGCCGACCTCCTAGAGGCTTTCCTTGTTGCAACATTGTACTAAATCTGACTCATAAATAGCATACAGGTTTTTTTTTCTTTAAGATTAGAATCATTTAATAAACATGGTTGCTGTAGCATCTCAGAAGCTGAGAGGCTGGTTCTGCTAGTAAAAAAGAAACAACTCCAAAATGAATGAATCCAGGAATGATCACCATCTATGTGCTATCTGCCCCTGAAATGTTTCTTTCTTTTTAAAGATTTTATTTTTAAGTAATCTCTACACCCAGTGTGGGGCTCTAACTCACACCCCTAAGATCAAGAGTAGAGTGCTCTACCAACTGAGCCCATTAGGCACCCTTGCCCCTGATATATTTCTGTGGCACCATAGTAGACTCTGTGTATTTAGTGGGCACTGTGTTGTATTGCTCAGGTTCTCTGTCAGTGTGACAAGACCTGTGCTCCCAGCCTTCTGGGAGTGTGTCACCAGCTGCTTCAGAAACTGTCTTCAGCTAAAGAGAACAACACCCTTGTCTAAGGTCACTCTTCCCACCTTCCTGAGGGCAGTCCACAAGCAATGGCATGTTGCAATTGTGCTCTAAAGTTCTAAAGCTTCACGTAATTTTGGGACAGTTCTGAAGGGCCATCTGGGTTCTAGATATCCTTAGGGGCTGAGTCTTGTTGAAACTGTATTCCAGCCCAAACTCTCCTTCTGTCTACATATTTGCTTCACTCTCCCACTTCCCATGATGATTCTGAGAGCCTGCCCTAATAAACTCCTGCACTGGCCTCCTTCTCTGTCTGTTTCCCAGGACCTCTCTTGTAACAGGTAGAAATAGTAGAACCTGGTAGGAGAGAGGTAGCATGGGTAGATTTTATTTCATACCAGGACTCTTTGTTGCTTCTCCAAGAACTAAACTGGCTCAATCCCTGCCACCACCACCCCCTGCCACCAAGAAACAAAGTTTTTGAATCTATAAAACTTTCCATTAGTAAACAGAGCTCTGTAGTTGGGGAGTGAGGGCAGGGGGTATGGTTCTTGTGTAAAGGAATGCTCAGAGACATCCTTATGCTTTTTTTTCCGCAGGAATCGGATTTCAAGGGCTAATTGGGAAACAAAATGTTGGAAAAGCCAGTAAGTGAGTCAGAGACCGAGAGACAATGAATCTTAAATCCTGGCACAGGAGGTAGGGTCAGATCATGAGAATGAACTAAAGTTTAACATGGGATTATGAATTTGTAAGCCAGAATATTCAAAGCTCAAGTGTATAAAAGTAATGCCAAGACTATTAAACAAGAAATGATGAAACTATCGAATCTATTCCTTGCCTCTTGGAGATAATCAGAGCCATCTGCTCCACCATTTTTAAAGCTGTTTCAAAATAATTACATTTAGGTCTTACCTAAAATTGTACTTTATAAGAAAGTTTTCAATGTGATAACACTGTCTATGGTTGGGTCACTCTGTTCACTCAAATAGCATTTTATTTAATAACATTTTTTCCTGCCATGCCTACATGTGTAACCTGAGTGCTAGGTTAACTCTATAAACTGGCTTTTCAGGAGAAAGGAAAACTAAAGAGAAAATAAATGCAATTGTTTAAATTGTAAAGAAAGCCAGAATAAGAGGAAGGAGTTGTAATTGAAGATGTTTGTAGTCAGGTCAGGACTGGTATCTAAGTTGCCTCACTATTTACAATGTGCCAATTAAACAATAACTTTCAGGCTTATAGCTGTTTCAGGTCTCAGTGTATACCATCATTGCTATCTCAGCCACAATCAGAATAGCCACATTAAGGAAACAGGAAAGTGGCACATTTTATATTCCAATTGGGCAGAGGTTATATAGCAACAAGCTAACACCTCAGCTGGGCTGAATTTGCCTAACAGACTCATTTCTACTTAAACCCTATGTCAGTGGAGCAGAAGGTGCTCAAATGTAAAAAAGGGAGAAGCCCCAGGCATTTCTACTGTCATATATTTAGTCCTCATAATTTAAGCCTCATAAACATATAGGAAAGGTAGTCTTGTATCATTTTACAGATGGGAAAACTGAGGTTAGCTTCAGAGCTAAACAAGGGCTGCAGGAGGCCAAGGTACAAAGCAGAGGCCCATTTGTCGCAATGGGCCATCTTGGTTACGGGCAGCTTGAGGTAAAAACAGGATCCATAAAAACGGAGGCAAGGATGACTAAACAGATATGGTAAAAAGTTTGTGAAAGAAAACTCTAAGGAAGGCAAGATGATACAGCGACAGGAAGGGCAACTTCACAGTGGAATGAAGGAGCAGAGTAATCACAGATGCTCTGAAACTCTTTGAGTCTTGTCTTTATGTTACGTAAAAGGAAATAATACCTGTATCTGAGATTGGTTTTGAAGATTAGATGAAACAATGTGTGTAAAACCCTGAAGCAGTACCTGGAACACGGCAGGCCTTCTCAATCCATGTTCCTTTCTTCTTCCTTTTTCTTTCCTAACTTTGCTTCACTATTTTGCCCAGAGTTGGTCTTAATTCTACAGAAGGGGATAGGAAATCAAAGTCAAGACAAAGAAGGGGGAAAAAAATAACCACAGTCATTATTTAGTTATAGATATGACTCAAAACCCAATCTATGTTTTATGTCAAAAGTTGACAGGACTTTTCAAGCTTGAGTAATCAAATAGATTTTAGGAGCTTTCTGATATTGGGGAGAAAATATGTGGATACCACTTTGACATTTTCACAGTGGTACTTTCAAATGTTTCCCAACAACTGAAGCCAGAACGTAATTTACTCTTTCCCTAGCACATTTTTTGCCTCCCAGGAATTCACAAAATTGAAGCCATATGAGTGCGTGTGCTTAAATCTCCCTATTGTCACTCCACAATCTTATGTGGACTGGCCTTTTTTTTGTTCTCCTTTCTGATGTCAATCCTTTTTGATCTCTTAGTCCCAGCTCTTTGAAGGAAGGGTCATGTCATTCATTTTGTAGCTACAGCAGACTAAGCATAGAGCCATGGACAAAATTTGCACTTAACAAAAAGTTGTTGACTAAGTAGGAGGACTTGGAGGTCTCTATCCAGTGTATTAGTATTATCAAAGTCAGAGCAGGAGAATGTATTGAAAGCAGAGAGATATAACAAAATTCAAGTTTTGCTGACTTCCAACAGGCTCTTTAAAATGAAAAAAGTCGTCAAGGGAAATAGATTAGATTAGAAAGAGAACAGAAAAAGAGGCTGGCAGCTCTGACCACCTGGAAATGAGGGTCACCCAGGCAAGTGGGGGGAAATTTTGGAGGATGACCCTTCATCTCAATTTTCATGGCTCTTACTTTAAAGACTCAAATGTATCACCTTCTCCCTTTTCTCCCTCTGTTTTTTCCCTTGTATTTCCCTCTCCATGTATCTGACAATGAATTATTGTCTGAAGAAAGATGAGAAGGCCAGATGTTCTCTATACTTAACATACTTCCACATCTGCATATCTCAAAGGCTAAGGGCCACCCCATGACTCTTTTAGATCTGTTAACCCTGGTCTACTTAGCGCAGCCATGGTACACAAGACACTAACATTGGTAACCAATGTTGAAGGAACAATTTGTGGCTGGTTTCCAAAGGGGACTGCCGGGCAGACAGAACTTTACAGTTGTCTCTCCTATATACCTTATGACAACGTACTTTGGAATTAAGCTACTTATCAGATTTAGTAATAAAAACATAGGATCCCCAGTTAAATTTGAATTTCATATAGGCAACAAATAATATTGAATGCAGTATTTGGAACATGCTTATACGTGCTATGATGGCTGCTTGAATTCCAGGCATAGTATCCACGTTCAAACCAGTGTAAAAGCAAAGGAGGGAAGCAACAGGGTCTGTCCATGCCTGTTAAGGGCACTTTCCTGAACTAATACCTTATAGCTTAGTCGTGAGAATTTAGTCACATGTCACATCTAACTACAAGAAAAACTGGGAAAGCAGTCTTTTAAATGGACACTTCAGTTAAAAATTGGACATGTTCATCATAACAAGCTATTAAAAGACATAAGGTACAGGAATCTAGCCAATATTATGAAATGGAAGAATTCTCCTCAAAAGAAGTTCCAGAAAGAAATGACAGCTAGAGAATTGCAAAAAACAGGTATAAAAAATATAACTGAGCAAGAATTTAGAATAATCATCATAAGATTAATAGCTAGGCTTGAAAAAAGCATAGAAGACAGCAGAGAATCTATTGCTGGAGAGATCAAGGAACTAAGAAACAGTCACGACAAATTAAGAAATGCTGTAAATGAGATGCAAAATAAACTAGATGCAGTGACAGCAAAGATGGAGGAGACAAAGAAGAGATTAAGTGAAATAAAAGATAAAATTATGGAAAATGATGAGGCTGAGAAAAAGAGAGACAAGAAAATACTAGACCACGAGGGGAGAATTAGAGAACTAAGTGATTCAATGAAACATAATATCTGTATTATAGGAGTTCCAAAAGAAGAAGAAGAGAGAAAGGGGGTAGAAGGTTTACTTGAACAAATTACAGCTGAGAACTTCCCTAATCTGGGAAGAAAACAGACATCCAAATACAGGAGGCACAGAGAACTCCCTTCAGATTTAATAAGAATAGATATTCTCCACGACACATCATAGTGAAACTGGCAAAATACAAAGATAAAGAGAGAATTCTGAAAGCTACTAGGGACAAATGGGCCTTAACCTACAAGGATAGACACATAAAAATAGTAGAAGACCTGTCCACTGAAACTTGGCAAGCCAGAAGGGAGCAGCAGGAAATATTCAATGTGTTGAATAGGAAAAATATGCAGCCAAGAATCCTTTATCCAGCCAGGCTCTCATTGAGACTAGAAGGAGAGATAAAGGCTTTCCCAAACAAAAACTGAAGGAGTTCATGACCACTAAACCAGCACAGCAAGAGATCCTAAGGGGGACTTTGTGAGTGGAATGCTGCAAAGACTACAAAGGACCAGAGACATCACCACAAGCATGAAACCTCCAGATAACACAATGACACTAAATCCATATCTAATGACTCTGAAGGTAAATGTACTAAATGCTCCAATCAAAAGACATAGGGTATCAGAACAATAAAAACACAAGATTCATCTATATGCTATCTAGAAGAGACCCATTTTAGACCTGAGGACACTTTCAGATTGAAAGTGAGGGGATGGAGAACCATCTATCATCTTACTGGAAGTCAAAAGAATGCTGGAGTAGAGATACTTATATAAGACAAACTAGATTTTAAGCTAAAGGCTGTAACAAGATATGAAGAAGGGCATTATATCATAATTACGGGGTCTATACCTCAAGAAGAGCTAACAATTATAAATGTTTATGCTCCCAACTTGTAGCGCCCAAATATATAAATCAATTAATCACAAACATAAGCAATCTTATTGATAGGAATAGTGTAATTACAGGGGACTTAAATATCCCACTTATAGCAATGGACAGATCATGTAGGCAAAAAATCCAATAAAGAAACAATGGCCTTGAATGATACACTGGACTAGATGGACTTGACAGACCTATTCAGAACTTTTCATCCAAAAGCAGCAGAATACACATACTTTTTGAGCACACATGAAACATTCTCTGAGATCACATACTGGGTCACCAAACAGCCCTCAATAATTATAAAAGAATTGAGATCATACCATGCATATTTTTGTGATCACAATGCTATGAAACTTGAACTGCAAGAAAATGTTTGGAAAACCTCCAAATACATGGAGGTTAAAGAACATCCTACTAAGGAATGAATGGGTCAACCAGGCAATTAAGGAAGAAATTAAAAAATATATGGAAGCAAATTAAAATGAAAACATGACTGTCCAAACCCTTTGGGATACAGCAAAGGCAGACCCTAAGAGGAAAATACATTGCAATCCAGGCCTATCTCAAAAAACAAGAAAAATCCCAAAAGAAAATCTAACAGTACACCTCAAGAAACTAGAAGCAGAACAGCAAAGAAACCCCAAAGCCAGTAGAAGAGAAATAATAAAGATTAGAGCAGAAACAAACAATATAGAATCCAAAAAAAAAGTAGAACAGATCAAATGAATCTAAGAGCTGGTTTTTTGAAAAAATAAGCAAAATTGATTACCCCCTAGTCAGACTTCTCAAGAGGAAAAGAGATAAGACCCAAATAGATAAAATCACAAATGGAAGAGGACAGATCACAACCAATACCACAGAAATACAATTATCAGAGAATACTATGAAAAATTATACGCCAACAAACTGGACAACCTGGAAGAAATGGACAAATTCCTAGACACCCACACATTACCAAAACTCAAACGGGAAAAAATAGAAAATTTGAGCAGACCCATAACCAGCGAAGAAAATCCATTTTCAAAAATCTCCCAATAAATCAGAGTCCTGGGCCAGATGGCTTCCCAGGGGAATTCTACCAGACATTTAAAGCAGAGTTAATACCTATCCTTCTCAAGCTGTTCCAAAAAATAGAAACAGAAGGAAAGCTTCTGGACTCATTCTATGAAGCCAGCATTACCTTGATTCCCAAACCAGACAGACACCCCATTAAAAAGGAGAATTACAGGCCAAAATCTCTGATAAACATGGATGCAAAAAATTCTCAACAAGATACTAGCAAATCGAATTCAATAGTATATCAAAAGAATTATTCACCACAATCAAGTGGGATTCATTCCTGAGCTTCAGGGCTGGTTCAATACTTGAAAATCAATCAATGTAATACATCACATTAATAGAATAAAGGATAAGAACCATATGATCCTGTCAATAGATGCAGAAAAAGCATTTGACAAAATACAGCATCCTTTCTTAATAAAATCCCTCAAGAAAGTTGGGAAAGAGGGAACATAGCTTAATATCATAAAAGCCATTTATGAAAAGCCCACAGCTAATATCATCCTCAATGTAGAAAAACTGAGAGCTTTCCCCCTAAGGTCAGGAACACTACAGGGATTTCCACTTTCACCACTGTTGTTCAACATAGTATTGAAGTTTTAGTCTCAGCACTCAAACAACAAAATGAAATAAAAAGCATTCAAATCAGCAAGAAAGAAGTCAAAGTTTCACTCCTCACGGCCCACATGATACTGTATGTGGAGAACATGAAAGACTCCACCAAAAAATTACTAGAACTAATATATGAATTCAGCAAAGTTATTGTTACAGAAATGTACAGAAATATGTTGCATTTTTATACACCAATAATGAAGCACCAGAAAGAGAAATCAAGAAATCGATCCTATTTACAATTGCACCCAAAACCGTGAGATACCTAGAAATAAACCTAACCAAAGAGGTAAAAGATCTGTACACTGAAAACTCCAGAAAGCTTATGAAAGAAATTGAAGTCACAAAGAAATGGAAAAACATTCCAGGCTCATGGATTGGACAAATAAGTACTGTTAAAATGTCTATACTACCCAAAGTAATCTACACATTCAAAGCAATCCCTATCAAAATAACATGTGCATTTTTTACAGAGATCAAACAAACAATTCTAAAATTTGTATAGAACCAGGAAAGATCCCAGATAACCAAAGTAATGTTGAAAAAGAAAAACAAAGTTGGAGGCATCACAATTCCAGACTTCAAGCTGTAATACAAAGTTGTAGTCATCAAGACAGTATAGTACTGGCACAAAAACAGATACATAGATAAATGGAACAGAATAGAGAACCCAGAAATAGACCCACAGCTGTATGGTCAGCTCATCTTTGACAAAGCAGGGAAGAATAGCCAATGGAAAAAAGATAGTCTCTTTAGTAAATGGTGCTGGGAGAACTGGACAGCAGCATGCAGAAGAATGAAACTGGACCACTTTCTTACACCATACACATTCACACACACACACACACACACACACACACACACACACACACACACACACTTAAAATGAATGAAAGACCTAAATGTGAGACAGGAAACCACCAAAACCCTAGAGGAGAACACAGGCAATAACCTCTTTAACCTCAGCTGCAGCAATTTCTTGCTCAACATGTCTCCAAAGGCAAGGGAAATAAAAGCAAAAATGAACTATTGGGAGCTCATCAAGATAAAAAGCTTCTGCACTGCAAAGGAAACAATCAACAAAACTAAAAGGCAGCTGATGGAATGGGAGAAGATATTTGCAAATGACATATCAGATAAAGGGTTAGTATCCAAAATCTATAAAGAACTTACCAAACTCAACATCAGAAAAAAAAATAATACAGTGAAAAAATGAGCAGAAGACATGAATAGACACTTTTCCAAAGAAGACATCCAGATGGCCAACAGACACATGAAAAGCTATTCATCATCAGGGAAATAGAAATCAGAACCACATTGAGATACCACCTCACACCAGTCAGAGTGGCTCCAATTAACTCAAGAAACAACAGATGTTGGCGAGGATGTAGAGAAATGGGAACCCTCTTGCACTGCTGGTGGGAATGCAAACTGGTGCAGTCACTCTGGAACACAGTGTGGAGATTCTTCAAAAAATTAAAAATAGAACTACCCCACGACCCAGCAGTTCTACTAGGAATTTATCCAAAGGATACAGGAGTACTGATTCACAGGGGCACATGAACCCCAATGTTTACAGCAGCTCTTTCAACAACAGCCAAATTATGGAAAAAGCCCAAATGTCCATCAACTGATAAATGGATAAAGAAGATGTGGTTTATATATACAATGGAATACTGCTTAGCAATGAGAATGAATGAAATCCTACCATTTGCAACAGCGTGGATGGAACTGGAGGGTATTATGCTAAGTGAAATAAGTCAGTCAGAGAAAGACAGATAGTATATGTTTTTACTTATATGTGGAACTTGAGAAACTTAACAGAAGACCACGAGGGAAGGGGAAAAATAGTTTTAAACAGAGAGGGAGACAAACCATAAGAGACTCTTAAATACAGAGAATAAACTGAGGATTTATGGTGGGGGCAGGAGAAGGGGGAAATGGTGATGAGCATTGAGGAAGGCACTTGTTGGGATGAGCACTGGGTGTTGTATGTAAGCGATGAATCACGGGGATCTTTCCCCAAAACCAAGAGCACACTGTATACCCTGTATGTTAGCTAACTTGATAATAAATTATATATATATATATATATATATATATATATATATATATACACATATGGTTTTTTAAAAAATTGGACACGTTCAGTTAAAAATCAAGGACTGTTACTGAGGAACAAGAGGAAAGTTGATATAGAGTGTCAACTTGTCATCTCTGTTAGAGAAGTGATTGGGATACAGGCATATTTTGGAGGTAAAATAACTTGAACTAGAGTGAATATAATGATGCTGATGATGGGTTACAAAGCAAAAGAATAAAAAAAATGTCTTTCAATTTTATTTCAAGCAGATCAGTTTATAGAATAGAGGTCCTTTTTAACACCAATGGAAAACACAAGAGAAACATACACTCAAAATTTATTAAGTGTACACCATAAAGTGTTCTAAGTAAAATACTATACAGATACCACAGGAATATGACACAATTGCTAAACAAATCTAGGAGGTGACAATGCAGTCTTCTTTCTTTCACTTCCCTAAGACAGTGTGATTAACTGCAGGTGCTTGCTATTATTGTTATGAAATAAAATGTTTAGCATGGTGCCTGGTACATAGTGAATGTTCAATAGATTGATTAATGCTTAATATTTTTACTTATATTTTCAAACAGAAGAGTCATCCAGGAGATCAAATGGAAAATGAAGGTATAAAAGTAGAGAATGCTTGTGAAAATTAGTGAGAGGGGCTTTCTGTAGCGTTTATAGAAATGCACAGCATGGATACTGCCCTGTAAACTGGCTCTGTTGGCCAGGCAGGGATGGAAGCCAATTTGTTTTCCCTTAGAGGAGACAGAGTAGCTATTGGCTCACTGTATCCTATTGGATTTCCTAGAAATTTGAATTTACAATAGAAGGAAGGAGAGGCAGTAGTAAGACCCTAGAATAAAAGTCAAAGCTGAAGATATTCAAAAGCATTGGAGTTCTAATACTAGCCCAGCCATTTACAGCTTCAAGGTCAAGGACAACAACACAGTAGTAATTCAGTAACAGAGCACCAAGAGCCAGGCACCTGCAAAGTACTTACAGCTATGTTATCTCAACTCTGGGTGGGGGATCAGCAGGTGGGGCTAGAGAGGGTGCAGACAAGGTTGTCTGAGAGATGGTTACCCACCTTCTATAGCAGGAAAGACAGACTTAGAAAGAACTTAGATATGGTAGAAAACGTAATGAGGTGGAAAATTGAGATAGTGTTGAAAGTATGGAGGACCAAGAGGTTAATTACAAAAGTAAGAGTTAGGGATAATTTCTAGAAGGAAGTAGGATTTGAGCTGGGCCTTGAAAGGTAGGTAGAATTTTAGCATCTAGGGGAGAGAGGAAAACTTCAGGCAGAGCAAATATCATAGACAAAGGTGTTAAAGGTCTGACTGTGAGGGAAGCAGTGGCTCCAGACTTAGTTATACGGAACTGTACCAGCTGTCCTAGTAATACAATGGAGACAAACCCAGAAGGGCATCTCCCTGGAGGTCCAAGATTTATGACTTTATCAGAAAGGCAATCAGTAAGAGTTCTGAAAAAGCAGGATAGGTCTGTGTAGTAGGGAGGTGCCATGGTTGGGGGAAGGGCTGGAAAGGTCAAAGGTCAGAGGCCTGGCGATCAGTTCCTAAGCTGTTGTAGTAGTCCAAAGAACTGTGGAAATAAAAATCTTGCATAACGTAAAGAACACCGTGGTCTTGCACTAGTTAGGCTAATAGTTACTAAAATGGTTAACAGTTACTTAACTGAGCAGGGAGGGTAAATTACTTAACCTGAGTTTCGTTATATGTTCTCCAAAATACCGCTAAAAATTACATCTCAAGTTTGGTGTGGAGAGTAAATAAATACATGTGAAGTCCCTGGTGAATGGACCTCACTCAGGGAAAGACGTTTAAAAAACTTCTCCCTTATCTTTTGTTAAGACCACCTGTGGGGCTTGTACCGCTTCTATTTCGGCCCTCAGCGTTGTTCTGCAATAGACTAGTCTCTTCTCTCTTCCTGGATCGTGTGCCTCAACGGCCCTGGTCTCTCGGACAAGCCTTCGCACACAGTAGGCTCTCAACAAAAGCGTGTAAGCAAACAGGATGTGCAGGGCCAAAGAGGCTGCAAGGACCAGGTCGGAGGCGGCGCGCACCACGGGTATCTGTCGCTCGCCAGGTTCTCTGGGTCGTGCCTAAGAGATCAGCGGTGCCGCTGAGCAGCCGGCACAGTCCCAGCCCTTTTCAGGGGCACGCAGGGTCCCTCTGCTTGAGAGGCGCGGGCTACGGAATGAGGAACCCAAGCGACTCACTTCCAGAACTGAACAGAAATCTCCCTCCTCCAGGCCTTCAGAGGTTCCTCGCCAGGAAATCCTAACCCCTTCCCCCTCTTCTCTGGCCCTCCTTCCGGCCCCTAGGAACCCGGGCGCCGTTTTCCAGAAGCCACCGGGCCGGAGGCGGTCGCGGAGCTGGGCGGTACGCGTGGGTGGGGGCTGGGCCGGGGGAGGGGAGTGCAGGAACTTTGAAACTCAGCCTCGGGGGCCCGCGGTGACATTCCTGGCAGCGCCGCGAGCAGGCCAGCCTCTGGCGGCCGGACCGAGGGAGAGCCGCGCAGAGACGCCGCGGGAGGCAGCAGTGTCGCCGTCCCGAGAGAGACCCCTGGCTGGCCGCTGCGGCGCGCGGGAACCAGACGGCGGAAGACTTGTCCTCGGGCATGGGCCTCTTCTCGCTGGAGCCCTTGCTGCCGCAGCTACTCAGCTTCCAGGGCCTGGCCCTCGCCGCGGCCCTGCTGCTCGGGGTCTTGTGCCTGAGCGCCAGGCGCATCAGGTAAGCGCCCCCGCGACCTCACCGCGCGGCCGGGCAGCCAGGGCCACGCATGCGCTCTGGGCCCCGCGGACCGCGCGCGACCCGGACTGTGGAGAGTGCCCCGCGATTTCAAGTGCGGAGAGTCACAAGTTGTTGCGGGCGGCGGCGCCTTGGGGTATTGTGTGTACTGACAAAGGCTTCTTCTGCCTCTTCCCCATACATACGCATACGTATTAAAGCGTTGGGACTGAATTCGATTTGCTGCTCCTGTATAGGTTGTAATAAGCCCTGGATTTGCATTATTCATTATGCATCACGCATGGCTTCCAAACAGACACATTTTGGTGCCGACTTACAATGAGTTGATGCTTTATGACCTAGAATTCGTAGAGCATTTCGGGAGGGGAATTTTCTTACATTTCATTAAGTTAAAAGTGAAATGTTTCAGGAGAATGTCAGTGTCTAGTATGAAGAATAACTCTGGGTGCTTCTCTGTGCCTCAGTTTACTACCCTGTACCTCATGCGGAAAAACGCAGTAATAACACCTCATGGGAGTTTGCTGAATACGAAATAAGTTTACAGTGTGTATTTTGTGAATTTACTGTATTATTTTTATTAGAAAAAAACCAATAACACAACACCTAGAAGTGTGTCACTTCTTTATCTGTTTTGAAATGTGAAAGTAGAAACAGATTCAAAATAAAAGCATTCACTCGAAATCACTCTATTTTCTCTTTGTGATTAGATCTCACATACACACGTGTGATATATGTATATATATATATATATATATATACATACCTACACACGTGTGAGATCTAATAGATATTAGATCTCTATTAGATCTCTATTATATATCTATATATACAGATATCTATTATGTATCTACCGATCTATCTATATAGATAGATGGATGGATTGATATACCTACACATAGATATGTTTATAGGTATGTGTGTGTGTGTGTGTGTGTGTGTGTGTGTGTGAGAGAGAGAGATATAGGTTGTTTCTCAGTAGTTTTGGGAAAATGGCACCATTGTACCACATTCAAATGCCTGTGGACATTTCTAGAATGCACATGGGTGAATACTCTAGAAGGGAACTTTCGCTTTTTTCCCCAGGCAGGTTTTCAGTGATCATCCTGGAATGTGTCATGCCCTCTCCCAGGCTGCCTTTTCCAATGGCTGTGCTTTAGAGCCCCAAATGAGGACTTAGGATGCTTTAATTTCAGTGTTATGTGATTCTGTGTAGATTCAGTGTCAGTCAATGCCACATTTGAAATAAAACTGAGAAATTCAAGATATGATTTGGATGGTGCTAGGAAACAGTTTATTTCCAGAAAGTCATTAATATGATATAAATTTTTGTCCAACAATTATATATATATATGTGTGTGTGTGTGTGTGTGTGTGTGTTTAAAAATCACCATCTTTTACTAATAATAGACTTGAACATAGATATGGGCTTCCTAAATTATTACCAAGACAACATATAAAAACAGAGTGTGTGTAGCAAGGCAGACATGAAAGCAAACATGTCTCTATTATTCTTTCTCTACCTCCTATTCCCTGCAAAAATGATGAAGGTTAGTCTGACCAAAACAATAAAAAATAAATATAAAATGGTTAAATTCTTCTAAGTGAAATACAGAGTGGCACTAAATTATGTATGTGTTAAAGGGGACACTTAGAATGGAAACATTTATAATAATGAATATGGGAAAGTGTTCACAGAAAATATGGTAGGGAAGAGGCAGTAACACAGATTTTTAAATGTTGCAGTTCTGGACAGCAGAAGTCTGAAACAGGCCTTACTGGCCTCAATCAAGGTGTTGGCAGGGCTGCGTTCCTTTTGATGGAACCAGGGGAGAATCCATTTCCTTGTTTCTTCCACTTTCTGAAGGTCACTAGAATTCAGATTTCTTTTTCATACTCTGATACTCCTACCTCTAGCTTATAAGGATCCTAGTGATTGTGTTGAACTCACCCAAATAATCCAGGATAATCTTCCCATCTCAAAGTCCTTAACTTAGTCACATCTGTAAAGTCCTTTTTGTAATGTAAGGTAACACATTCACACATTTGGGAAACATCTTCCTACCACAGTACTCCCTCTGACCTCCAAAGATTTCTGTCCATCTTACATGCAAAATATATTCACTCATCCCAACATTCACAAAAATCTCAACCTAGTAGAATACCAACACAAAGTCCAAGATCTCATATAAATCTCATTGAGCTCAAAAGTCCCAAATCTCACCATTTAAATCATCTAAATCAAGTGTAGGAATCTGGGTATGATTGATCCTGGGACAAAAATTCCCAAGAACATCATGGGACTTCCATGCATGTCACAGGGATTGACTCCATCAATAAGAGGCTCCTCCACAGATTTTTCCTGGATCATTCCCTTTACATTCCAGGCTTCTTTTGACAGGGCTGAGGGGAACATTAGTCACATGCCTAATCTTTTCAGTGTTCACTAATACTTTGATCATGAATGTGTATGACTGAACTGTCAAAAGTTCAAAATAGCCAACGTGAAACCAATGAATCACTGAAGTAGTAATTAGTAAGAAATTATTGTGCATATACCAAAAAGATAGTTCGCAAACCAGGAGTGCTCAAACCAGAACATGGGATGAGTTTCAGTGGTATATTTTTATAAAGCAGCTTATATTAAGGTGAGAAATCAGTGACTGTTTATTCCTCACAGTGATGGGCTACATTATTACAATTTTCAGTGGTTACCTCATATAAACCTTGAGAAACAGTTCAAGTTTTTTTTTTTTTTTTTTTTTTTTGGCATTTCCAAAGTTACAGGTAAGAAATGATCCAGATCAAGTTAACCTTGCAAAATAAGCTAAATTAAGCTTTACCTGAATGACTAAACTGGTTCTGTCTGCTGAGGGAACCTTCAAGGCTGTCTCCATCTATCCTTGAATTTAACAGAATACTCCAACCTTTTGATTTTCCCAGGCACTAGCAAAATTTGTTCAGCCACATCTTTGGCTTTCTTTCCAGAGCACTCTTTCTTGACAGTGAATCTCCTAGTTTTACAGCCTGAATAGGCTGAGAACTTCCCAAAGTATCAGTTCCTGGTTCCTCTAGGCCCAAGGATTCTTCCCTTCATATCTTTCCTCTCACATTTTGCTATAAGCAGCAAGTCAAACTGGGCTACTCCTTCAACACTTTGCTTAGAAATCTCCTTGGGTAAATACCCATGTTCATCCTGTACAAATTCAGCTTTCCACATTATGGCAGGACACAACGTAGCTGAGCTTTCTGTAACTGTGGGATAAAGATCTCTTTTGTCCAGTTTCCAGTGGCATACTTCTCATTTAATCTGAGCCCTCACCAGCAGTACCTTTAATGTTAATATTTTTACTTATCGTCTCTTTAGGATGGTGTAAATATTCTTTAAGATGATATGTATGTTCTCTCCTGTAGCCCTCACTTTCTTCTGAGTCCTCAGTAGGGGTGTTGTTAACATCTGTATTTCTACTAACCATATGTCCAAGGCAATCTGGATTTTTTTTCAATCATCTTCCTCAGAATTCATCAGCCATTGCCCAGTCAAGTCATGTCTACATTTTTACGTATTTGTCACAGCAGCATTACACTTCCAGGGACCAGAATTGTGCTAGTTTCCTACTAATGCTTTAACGAATTATTACAGATTCACTGGTGTTAAACAACAGACACTTATTCTTTTACATTTCTAGAGGTCACAGTCTTACTGGTCTAGTATTAAGGTTTTGACAGAGCCGAGACCCTTCTGAAGGTGTTAATAGGTTCTGAGAACATCACTGAACTTGCACTATATGAGGAAAGTCATCAACTAGAAAAACACCTGAAAAATTGAGCCCAGAGAAGGTTGCTTCACCAAGTGACATTTTCCAGACTGCCTCAGAGAGAATCCCGTTCCTCAGCAGGAGATTCAAAGGGTCCATGAACTCCGTGACCATTGACTTTGACTAACCTGAATCATCTTCCTTAACTAGAAAGTGGAAATAACAGTTGCCACACAAGGTAGATGTGAGAAGCAAAGTGGTGAGAAGTGATTTCTTTTTGATTTTTTTTTTATAAATTTTTTTTAACGTTTATTTATTTTTGAGACAGAGAGAGACAGAGCATGAGCGGGGGAGGGGCAGAGAGAGAGGGAGACACAGAATGGGAAGCAGGCTCCAGCCTCCGAGCCATCAGCCCAGAGCCCGACGCGGGGCTCGAACTCACAGACCGCGAGATCGTGACCTGAGCTGAAGTCGGCCGCTTAACCAACTGAGCCACCCAGGCGCCCCTCTTTTTGATTTTTAAGATGTCAAGGTTATGTAGATAATGAGTTATTTTGAAATGTTGATGTGTTAGCCAAAGCATAAGAGACTCTTAAAAACTGGGAACAAACTGAGGGCTGATGGGGGGTGGGAGGGAGGGGAGGGTGGGTGATGGGTATTGAGGAGGGCATCTTTTGGGATGAGCACTGGGTGTTGTATGGAAACCAATTTGACAATAGATTTCATATATTGAAAAAAAAAAAAAGAAATGTTGATGTGTTGACATCACTGTATCACATAAGTCCATTATTTCCTCTTTCTAATTGATTAATTACTCCCAAACAAGACCCATGGTGCTCTAGATCCCTCACATTGTTACCACTGCCTAGACAATGAGAAGAGCTAGGTTATTATAGTAGATTTGTTTCTCGTTTCTTCTTCTTTATAGGAAAAGGATGTGGGTAGCTGAAAGCAAAGTAATTTTCTTCTCAAGAGTATGCCGAATTTAACAGGCTGATTTTTATGTTTTACATAGGAGGTGCTAGAGAGATCTCCAGGCACATTTCTGGCAACAAGTAATCAGTTACTCCATGGTACTGCACTTTCCCTTATTAAACTGCAGAGTTTGAATTAGTCTTGTTACCATTTGAGACAGATTTCAGGCATGCTTTGCTGTTTTATTTTGTAACTTAAAAAAAGAAGATCTCAAAGGTAGAGAATATTCCTATTGTGTAATTAGAGGAACATTTGAGCTCTGAAAACACTTTGCTGTTTATTTGTGTACCCTTCAAAGTGACCATTTGATGGGTTGTGGGAAGTTCAGAATTGTTCATTGGGTCACGATTAAGGGTGATTCAATGCTGTAATCATATTTGCTGATTATCTGTTTGCAGAAGAGAAATAATTTCAGAAGTTACACAAGATCCACATGAATCTTATCTCTATAAGAAAAAAAAATCTTGGAGTGCTTACCTTAGAAATGTAGGGCCATTTATATATGTAAAGTCACTCGTGGCTTAGTGTTTCCCAACAATGGGACCTTCTTATAGAAGGCAATGTAGTGTAAGGCAAAGAGCATGGCTGTGAAGCCAGATGGACCTAGATCCAACATCCAGCTCCACCCCACTATGATGCTGAGTTTTGAGAAGAAGGTAAGGGAAGATAGAAATGAACAATGTTGAGGCCCTACTTTATCCACACTTCGTGCTGAGATGTTTTGCGTATATTATCTCATTTAATCTTCACTGTGGTTCATGAGATAACTGTTTTTAAGCTATTTTTCAGAAGAAGAGATTAACACAATAAGTAATTAGCTCATTTGCCTAAGTTTGCAGATTTACTCAGAAGTGGAACTGGGTTTTTGATTCCAGGTCCATAGCTATGGTAGACAGAATAAAACCCCCTTAACCCCAAAGTTGTTCTCACCTCAATTCTCAGAACCTATGAATATGTTAGGTTACTTGGCAAAAAGAAGATTAAGGTTGCAGATGGAATGAAGGTTGTTAATCTGCTAAGCTTAGAATGAGGGATTATCCTGTACTATTTGCATGGGCCAAATGTAACCACAAGTAAACCCTGGAAGAAGGAGGTAGGAGAGGAAGTCTACCAACCATTGGTGGCTTTGGAGATGGATTAAGGAGTCCAAATGACATAGAATGCGGGCAGCTTATTGAAGCTGGGAAGACAAGGAAATAGATTCCCCTCTAGAACCTCCAGCAAAGAACCTAGTCCTGCTAACATCTTGATTTTAGCCCAACGAGACCCGCTTTGGACTTCTGGGCCACAGAGCTGTAAGATAATACATTTGTGTTGTATAGGCTACAAATGAGTGGTAATTAGTTATAGCAGCTGTAGAAAACTAACACAGTACCTGTATCTTCCATACCTTTACCTTAACTACACTGCCTTTTGTAAGAAGTTTCAAAGAGTGGGAAAGACTGGGCCTTGGGTGACTTTCCTTGTTGCCTATGAGAAGCAGGACAGAAAGTAGGCATTTCTAAGTACTCAGTGGCTTCATGACTATACTAATGCGTGACAATTTGAGAATTTTTGGTCCTACACTTCACAGATCATCGTAGGCTAGTCATCAGTCTCTCTTCCTTACCTATCAGTATACAAGTAAGTTTTGAATGTTTGTTATGTATCTTGCATCTCTGAATGTTTAAAATCATTTTGAAAATAAGTCATAGACTTGTAGGCATTTAGACCCAGATGTGAACTGGTCAGATTGCTTATTTCTCAGACTTGGTGCATCCCTACATCCTGCTGCCCACAGCCCGGAGGATAAAGCAGGAGAGGACTCAGAGGATTTGAGGGGACCTGCGGGGGTGGGATGCTCACTTCACTGACTTCCAAAAAAGGAGTAGAGCAGAGAGAACCATCAGCTGTAGAGCAAAGATAACAGCCTCTTGTAGGAGAATATTTCTGTATTTTATCCAAAGTAAAATCCCACTGAAACTACTTCAGGTTACTCTTCTGTGAAAGGCAAAGGACAAAATTATAGAAAGCTACTTTGCTGAATAAGAGAAGGTGACATCTATTATATTGTGCATTTTTATAGCCAGAGTGCTCATTTTTATGGCTTTGGCATTTTTTTCGACACAGAAGTATTTGGGATAGGATCTTTTTTTTTTTTTTTTTTTTTTTGTCCATAGGAAAGTGGAAAGGATTAATTAAGTCTATAATTGCTTAACGCAGAAATTAATAGACATTTTAATAAAAGCGCAACCATAACACGATTTAAATCCATTGTCATTTCTCCTCATAACTTTATCCTAAATAGTTGATAATAATGAAGAAGAAACTGTAGGTGCTTTACTGACTAGTTTCTCAGTGAATATTTGTCATAAGAAATGAAGGGTGAATGAATGAATGAACAGTTTGGTGCATTAATTATCTATTTCTAATCTGAATATTTTAGAGTTGTAGATATTGATATAAAAATATACAAACTTCATACAAAAATTATACATCAAATGTCATACATGTCAAGTTTTCTGCTGCTTTAATTAAAAAGGGAAGATATCATAAGCAAGTGTTTACCTATCATGAATATTTATAAATGGAGAACATATTGGTGCAATGGTTATTCTTTAGTGTAAACC
The DNA here is from genome assembly GCF_046562875.1 of Panthera onca. Taxonomy (NCBI): domain Eukaryota; kingdom Metazoa; phylum Chordata; class Mammalia; order Carnivora; family Felidae; genus Panthera; species Panthera onca. The sequence goes on along the minus strand of NC_138356.1, from coordinate 15,812,917 downwards.
TAACTGAAAACATAGCAATTGGAGTGCAGTCAATTCCTAAAATTCCTGCTTTTGCAAATTCAGAATTTAAACATAGGTACTGTTAAGTTTCAGTTCTAGGTACTGGATTTTGTAACTGTGCTTATGATTCCCCTCCCTGGCGTAGGTGGACAGTGTGTTTTGTTTAACAGATCAGAGCTCCTTTGAGATAGGGCTGAGCCTGGTTTCATTAATAACATAGAATCACACACATTTTGGTCCTTAGTACACTTAAATAACGGTAGGATCATTACTCATAAACTATTTTTTTTAACGTTTATTTATTTTTGAGACAGAGAGAGACAGAGCATGAACGGGGGAGGGTCAGAGAGAGGGAGACACAGAATCTGAAACAGGCTCCAGGCTCTGAGCTGTCAGCACAGAGCCCGACGCGGGGCTTGAACTCACGGACCGCGAGATCATGACCTGAGCTGAAGTCGGCGGCTTAACCAACTGAGCCACCCAGGCTCCCCACTCATAAACTATTAACGACACCATAGTTTCTGTCTGAAAATCAGAATCGTCCTGGTGAAAGCATTGTCTGTCTGAAAGTCAAAATCATCCTGGTGAAAGCATTGCTTTGTATTATCTATACCTTGGAACTCTGAACGTCCAAACTGCTTTATCTCAGGAAGACAAATGGCTTGTAGCTCAGTCATGTCTAGTGAGGATTTAGTGTCATGATACTGTATTTTGCTGCTTTGGTCCTTTTCAGGCACGATGTGAGGGGATTACCTTCTATGGATGATGGACAATTACCACTTTAGGGGTAGCTACTCCAGTATTGTTGACTCTTATCTATTTTTGTGTATTGAATATATAGTACTATGAAGTTGGTTTTGACTTGTTGTAATAATAACAATGGACACTTTTGAGCATTTCCTATGTGTCTACTAGATAAGAGAGGCAAGTATTTTATATTCATTATTGTTTTAAATTTATTGAATCTTCCCTCACAATGACGTTTTGCATTTTATAGAGATATGAAGTCTCATTTAAATAATGTTCCCAAAGTTATACAACCAGAATGTAGTGCAGTCTAGAATTCAGACCCATGATGTTTGGCTTCAAGTCCAATCATCTAACACTATTTTAACTTTTTTTCTTCCTCTTTTAATCTTTGTCATAATTTTCTGACATATACATTTAACCTTTCCTGAAAACTTAAGTATTAAGATCTAATACAACTTTTAAGCATTGCTAGTAGAAATTTAATTAAGATAGGAACATATGCATTAGGACTTTAAAAGAAGAATGTGTTAAATCTTTAAAAAAAAAAAAGCAGATAATGATCGTCTGCTATCTCCCTCTTGCACTAGATTGTGTGAAAGTCACATTTGATGGACAGTGTTAGAAAATACATCTTTTTCCTTTTCTCATATATTTACTTTTGCATCCATTCATTTAATGACTTAGCAGAGGATTTGAGATTCACTCCATGCCCAGACCGCCCTTTGTTCAGGTACAGTAGAAAACAGGACAAACAATAAAGGACCCTGCCCCCCCCCCCTTTTTTTCCTTTGGACATGCACAAATCTGCACGTAATTAATTTGATGAGTTTGTAGATAAGTATACATCCATGAAACTGTCACCACAATCTGTCATAAACATATCCATCACATGCATCTTTTTTATTTATGATGATGATGATAAGAACACTTGACATAATATCTACCCTCTTAGCAAATTTTGAAGTATACAATACAGTATTTTAACTATAGGCATGGTGCTGTGGCAGATCTCTAGGACTTATTCATCTTGATAACTGAAACTTTGTACCCTTTGACTAATGTTTCTCTGATTCCCCCTCCCCACTAGTTTCTGTTATTCATTCTACTCTCTTCTTTGCATTTGACTATTTTAGATTCCTTAGATAAGTGGTATCATGTAGTATTTGTCCTATGTCTGGCTTATTTTACTTAGCATAATGTCTTTCAGGTTCATCCAAGTTATCACAAATGGTGGGAATTCCTACCTTTTTAAAGGCTTAATAATATTCCATCATATATATATACACCACATTTTCTTTAATCATTTATCTGTAGATGGATATTTAGGTTACTTAGGATATCTTGGCTATTGTGAATAATGCTTTAATGGACATGGGAGTGTAGATCATGATTTCAATTTCAAATTTTTTTTGTATATATACCCAGAAGGGTGATTGCTGGATTATTCAGTAGTTAAATTTTTAATTTTTTGAAGAAATGCTATACTGATTTCTGTACTGGCTACACCAATTTACATTCCCACCAATAGTGTACCAGGGTTCCATCTTCTCCACATATTTTCCAACACTTGTTATCTTTTGTTTTTTTTGATAAGCCATCCTGACTAGTGCGAGGTAATATCATTGTGATTTTTATTTGCATTTCCCTGATTAGTTTTGTTGAACACCTTTTCGTATACCTATTGTCCATGAATGTCTTCTTTAGAAAAATGTCTGTTTAGGTCCTTTGTCCATTTTTTAAATTAGTTTTATTTTGTTTTGTTTTTTTATAATTGAGTTTTAGGAGTTACCTATAGATTTTGGAGATTAAAGCTTTATCAAATATATGGTTTGTAAATATTTTCTCCCATTCTGTAGGTTGCTTTTTCATTTTATTAATTGTTTCATTTGCTGTGCAGAGGCTTTTTAGTTAGATATAGTCCCACTTGTTTATTTGTGCTTTTGTTTCCTGTGCTTTTGGTGTCATGTCCAAGAAATCATTGTCAAGGAGCTTTTCCCCTTCTAGAGGAACATGCCACTTGACACAAAGAATAGTAAGCAGGCTGAGAGTTGCACCTTAATCTCTCTGAAAACTTATAAAATTTGATTCCAGACCCCTGTTTTCAAAGGGAAAACAATGTTGAAAACCCAGAATCAACGGGGAAGGATATTTCACTGTTTGGGAATCAATTAAAGACAGTTCAGTGTGTTTTCCATTTTAACAATTCTTCATAAGCGGATTGTACAAGCTGTTATACGTGTCATTGATGCAGTTACTATTGCGCTTCTAGAAGCAGCATTAAATATTGTGTGAGAAAGTGTTACAGACAGTTCAAGTATTACTTGATGTAGCAAAGCGTAGTGGTTCTTGATATGTCTCTTGAATGCTCTCAGGTCTATAGTGAACTTTCAGCCTTGCTTTGGATTTTGAATGGTCTTTTTCACATGGACAAAGAATCTCAGTACTATATGCAGAATGTGTAACTTTGCCCTTATATTTCTTTGCAGGCCTACATGCAAATTCTTTCACTATACATTCAGTGTGTGTGTGTGTGTGAATATATAAATGTATAAATATATGTGTGTATATATGTGTATATATTTCAAACTAGTTCTACCCTTTTTGCTTGTCAGTGTGTTGTGCCATATGGTATAGAGCATCATGCCAAAAGATAAAAATATTTCTAGAACATATGAAATCACCAGTCAACTGAAGAAGGGTAAAGACTTTTGACCACAGCATTTGTGACTCTGATGCATTTGTGGGTAATAGTACATAGCTTAATACCCCCATTCTAAAAACAGGACATATTTTGAAGTTAAAATGGCTCTTACTTTTTAGGGGAAGGAATCCAAAAGTAAAGGCTTCGAAAATTTTATTTTTCTAAAGGAATTGATTCAAATTAGTGTTTTCTTTCTATACTGAAATTCTCCATATTTATTTATAGAACTTTCCCCCTCTCATTTTAATCTCAAGAGTTACCATAGAGAGAGGCCTTGAAGATAGAATCCACCCTATTGCAGGTGGATAGAGTCTTTTGGCTCTGGATCACATGGCCACTACACGGTTTTTCTAACTTAATTCCATAGATGGGATGTTTTAACCAAAAAAAGAAAGGTACAGAAAATCAAATCCCACAGCATTCTCAGGGACCATGGAATAAAGTCATAAGACCAGTTTGATTCAAAGGTATTTACTGTCCAACAATAAGCAATAAGTGATCTGCAGGTGGTCTACAATATGTGTTACTGTGCTACTCGGATTTTACTCATTTTAGGCCTCATTTTACTCATTTTGGACGTGGATTCCTTTGTGCCACATTGAATGTTGTTTTCAACTACTTAACTAATAAAAACGAGAGGGAAAAAACTTAAGTAGGTGATTTATTACCCAAGGATTGAGTTGAATGCATTTTTTACTAGAGAGAGAAACTGTTACGTAAGTAAGAGTAAGTGCCATTGCCATGACCTTTCTGGGTAACAGTTCTGTGAATAGGACTCATGTTATTTGACAAAGATCCAGTCTTAACTTTTCATCTCTTCACTAATTGATTCTTCTTTTGTATTGATTCACTTATCCTAATTGTCCTGTTTTTCTTTTCTTTTCTTTTCTTTTCTTTTCTTTTCTTTTTTAACAAAATGACCCAACTTGGACTTGGTTTTTACAGGATAGATCTGTAATATGATAGTCTTATTAAAGTGTGTCTTAGCAATGCTGCTTCTCCTTTTGTGATTTATGTTTAAACTCTGCTATATTGCAATTTACTTCATAGGCAGTAGTTGCCTTACCTTGACACAAACCTAGATCTCAAAAATATTCAAGTGAAAGCCGTATTCTAGAAGCATCTATATATTTTATTTGTTCTTGTGCTTTTCCCTTCGTTCACTGGAGATCTACTCTAGAGGTTTCTTTGATTCCAAATATGAGTTAATGAAGTTTAGTAGGTACGTAAAAATGTTCTTAATTACACTGCATTGGAAGATATATTCAAATTATGCTTCACTTTATAGGCAACTATAATATTTTTAAAGGGCTAGTCTTTCTTTTTTTAGGAGCCAAAGTGACTGATTCATGTCAGTTTCCTCAATCTGCTTTAGTGGGACTAAGATAACTCACTCCCTCTTTGAAACTCTGTATTTGTACTCTTTTAAAACAGTCATGTTTGAGAAGAAATGCTGGCCAAATAGAACCAAAAACTGAAATAGTGTCTATTTTTGGACTTTAAAAATTGTTCATGTCTTAGAAAAAGGAACACATAACCAAAGAGTCTCAAGCACTGTTTATATGATAGGGTAAGAGGGTCTTTAAGTATTTTAAGATGCCTCAGATTTGTAGAACATCTCATGACCTGTGTAGCAAATTTAGAATAATGCTAGGTTATTTAATCACTTAAAATAGATCAATCTTTATTTGTCAACAGCTTTGAACAATGACAGTTTTATTACTGGAGTTATGATATGCATAGATTTATCTTCAAATCCCCCTCCTTTTTTAGAATTTATTTTCAATAAAAGGAAAATAAGGGAAGAAACATGCAGGGACATTGGATATTGTTTCTGTCTGTCACAGGTTGACTTTAGAAACATGTCTAGGGGCACCTGGGTGGCCCAATGAGTTAAGTGTCTGACTTTTGGTTTCAGCTTAGATGGTGATCTTCATGGTTCATGGGATCGAGCCCCGTGTTGGACTCCATGCTGTCAACACAGAGGATTCTATCTCTCTCTCCCTTTCTGCCCCTCCCCCCTCAAAATAAATAAACTGAAAAAAATGTCTAAACTTTTGGCTACATCTAGAGCTTCCTTTTCATAGGTCTCTAAAGCCTTGGTAAGATCAAGTAAAGAAGAATCCACAGCAGTGAGTGCTTTTATTTTCCAATTACTGTCTCCAGGCTTTCATCGGAATGCTACAATTACAATCAGATTAAGAAAATAACTTAGAATACTTATCTTTATTAAAAGAGAACAACTAGGGTCATGATATTTATGAAATCAGAAATAAGGGAAACTCCCACAGCAGAGGAAATGGCATGATAATATTTCTTCCTAACTCTCTCTGAGCCTCAGTTCTCTCATGTGTAAATAAGGAAGTCAGACTAGATAATCACTATGTAAATAATTTGATTCTACAGGGACATTGCCATTCTCAAATTAACCCCTCAGACTACACATATTTCAGTTATATAGAATGTACCTGTCCTCAAACACAGTATATATAGTATGTTTCCTGACTGTTCTGCAATACCCTTCTTTCTGCCCTTTTAGATCCAACATAAAAGCTGCAATCCCTCTGTCTTAAATCCATTAGTTTTCCCTTTTGTATGTTCTCTTCAATTCAATTCAACAAATATTTATTGGTTACCTACAGAGATGAAAGTCAAGTTGTGTCCTCAAGGAACCAAATCTATACAGCACATAAATAACCAAGCAATTCCATTATGCAGTCTAATAGATGGAGATAAATCACAGAAAAGCAAGTGTTGATGGTGGGGCTAGATTAGAGAAATTCTTAGGAGTAAGAACTACTAGACTTGGCATTGGATTACATGTGAATAGAAGGAAAGGGAAGGGAATGGTGTAAGGATGACTCTTAGGCTTCTGGTCTAAGTGACTGGAACTGAATCTTTTGATAAGATAGAGACTATTTAGGAGGATTGGGTTTGGGGCTAAGAGGATGAGTCTACTTTGTTGGATGTCTGTGCAGTGTCTATGGGATGCCTTGTTGTAGTATTATCCTTGTAGAATTATCTTTGCAGTTGTATACATAGATGTTGTTTTTCCTTCAATTCTACCTTCATAGTCTTTATTGGGAAAAGGAAAAGACTGATGCATAGGTTAGTAGAAAGAAATTTGTAGTAACTTGCCAGCTCAGGACAATTCTCCCAGATACCACATCTTCATCGGCATCTTATGTTACGTATTAATGTTATCCACCATCCTTTCACAAGATATGTCTTCTAAGCCAAAGTAATTAAAGAGTAGACATATGATCTGAGTCTTCCACTTGAATTTTTCAAACTGCAGTTGATAGGGAAGATCCCACTCATTTATGGTCCTAGAGTTGTAAAGATGTGAGTCTGGAAATGGCTAGCAGCCATTTGCCCTATCTTGAGAGAAGCAGGTCTACATTAGGAGGAAATTTAGCTAATAAACAAACAAACAAAAACATCAGAGAGGATAGCTGAATATCATCCTTCTTCATTCACTCTACAAATGTTTCTTGGGTGTCAAATATGTGCCAGGCATTGATTTAGATGCTTGGAAAATACCTGTGAACAAACACACACACACACACACACACACACACACACACACACACACACACACAATCTGCACTTGTGGAACTTGGAGACAGACAGACATTAAATAACAAACATAATAAGTAAGTAAATTATATATCGTGTGAATAAATTCTATGGAAAAAGGAGAGCAAGAGGAATCTGAAAGTGGGACTAGGTGTAATTTTAATAGGGTCATAAGGTTAGCCATCACGGAGGAGGCAAAGCAAAGAATTGAAGGGCTTGAGGAGAGAAGGAGGCTGTGAACATCAGTGGGAAGAACAGTCCAGTCATAGGGAACAACCAGTGCTAGGATGGTGCAGTGAGGCATGCCTGGTGTCTTTGGGGAATGGTGAGCTGATCAGAATTGTGAGAGGGGAGTGACAGTGCATAATGTTTTTGAAAATTAGGTCAGGGATGCCTGGGTGGCTCAGTAGGTTAAGTGTCCAACTTCGAGTCAAGTCATGACCTCACGGTTCATGAGTTCGAGACCCACACAGGGCTCTGCACTAATGGTATGGAGCCTGCTTGGGATTCTTCTCTCTCTGTCTCTGTCTCTCTCTCTGTCTCTCTCTCTCTCTCTCTCTCAAAATAAATAAGTAAACTTAAAAAAAAAAGAAAGAAAGAAAATCAAGTCAGAGGAGCAACAAATAGGATTGTGAATGGCCTTGAAGATCATTGTAAAGCTTTGGCTTTATTTCCTAGGGAAATGAGGAGCCATTAAAGAATTGGGTAGAGTGGAGTCAGGTAGTCTGATTCATAATTTACAATGATCACTCTGGCTGCAGCATAGAGAGCAGAGTAGAAGTCAGACACCAACAGGAGGTTAAGAAATGACAGTGGCCTGGGTCAGATGGGTGTTGGCAGTGGAAATGGTGAAAATAATCAGAAGCTGAATACATTTTGAATGTAGAGTTGTCAGGATTTCATGGAAGAGACAAGTTAAGTGAGACTCTAAGATTTCCTGACAACTGAAGGATGGAATTGCCCTGAGTTCATGTGGAAAACTGCAAATCAGGTGCATTTGGGAGGGAAGATCAATAGCTCAGCTTTGGACAGTTAAATGAACATGCCCGGGGAACAGTTGGATATTTGAATCTCAAGGTCAGGAGAGAGGTCTGGATTGGAGATATAAATTTGTGGGTCATTGGTATATAGATAAAGAAGTAAAGCAATGAGAAGAGATAAGGTAAGGGGGTAGTATAGGTGTGAAAGAGCAGAAGGACCAAGGGCTGAGCCTTGCTACACCCACATGCAGAATTTAGACAAAAGAGAACTGGGAAGGAGCAACCAGTGGGGTAGGAGAAAACCCTGAGAGTGTGGTGTCCAAGTGAAGAAAGCATGTCAAGGAAAAGAGATTAATGAACCATATTGAATGCTGCTGTCAGGTCAAGTGAAATGAGGACCAAGTGACTTTTGACTTCAGCGAGATAGAGACCATTGTTGATCTCAAGAGAAGCTTCTGTGGCAGAAGCTGAAAGCCTTTTTGAGGGAGCCTGGAAGAAGAGAGGAGTGATATTGAAGGCAATGATGACAGACAAGTCTTTCAACAAGGACTTGTTCAAAAGTTTTGTTGCAGAGAGAATCAGAGAAATGGGAACAGAAGATGGTGGGGGGCATTTAATGAAGGAGAGGTTTTTATTTTTCTTTAGATATATATAAGAGAAATGAGAGTATATTTGAATGCAAATAGAAAGGATCATATAGAAAGAAAAAATGATGATATAGACGAGAGAGGTAAGAATTTCCAGACAAAATTTCTTGCACTAATGAGGACAGTGTATTAGGGTTCTCCAGAAAAATAGAACCAATAAGGGTGTGTATGTGTGTATGTAATGTATATGTGTATTATAAAGAATTGGCTCGCTCACGTGGTTTTGGAGGTTAGCAAGTCCAAAATTTGCAGGGTGGGCCATCAGGCTGAAGAACTAGGAAAGAGCTAATGTTGCAATTCAAGTCCAGAGGCTATCTGCTGCAGAATTGCTTCTTGCTAGTGGGAGGTCAGCCTTTTTGTCCTAGTCAGGCCTTTAACTGACTGACTAAGGCTGCTCTCTTATGGACAGCAATCTGATATATTGAGAGTCCACTAATTTAAATGTTAATCTGATCCAAAAGCACCCTCACAGAAATAGCCAGAATAATGTTTGACCACATATCTGGGCACCAAGGCCCAATCAAGTTGACACAAAATTAACCATCCCAAGCAGGATCTCATGTGCAAGAGGAGGGTTGGGTTAGATAGGGGCCTGGATTATTCCTTCATAGAACAAGGTAGGAGGGGAGAGTGTGAAAGCCTGTGAAAGTTCCCTTCAGATTACTTCATTTCTCTTGTAAAGTAGGAAGCAAGATCATTGGAGGAGAGTGAAATGGGGGGCAAGGTGTTGGAAGTTGAGGAACAGAGGAAAAGGAAGCTATGAATTAGTTGTCCAGCAACATAGGAGAGTGACTGGAGTAGGGAAATGTGTCAGGATTGCTAGACAGAATTCAAGGTCACTCAAGACTTGAAGTCATTGATTGATTATTTTATTTTATTTTATTTTATTTCATTTTTTTAAACGTTTTATTTATTTTTGAGACAGGGAGAGACAGAGCATGAACAGGGGAGGGTCAGAGAGAAGGAGACACAGAATCCAAAACAGGCTCCAGGCTCTGAGCTGTCAGCACAGAGCCTGACGCAGGGCTCGAACTCACCGCGAGATCACGACCTGAGTCAAAGTCGGCCCGCCTAACTGACTGAGCCACCCAGGCGCCCCTGGAATCATTGATTTAAAGTGACCTTTCAACAGGATTGTGTTTTTCCCTGGCCGTGTTTGCTGCACAGGCTACATGAGAAGGCAGAACTTTATGCTAACAGAGTTATGGCTTTGCCTGTGAGCTACCTGTTGTGTGAGAGACATAATAATTGAGGGAGTAAGCCAGGGAGTGACTGAGATGACTGGCCATAGAATTGAAGCTGGCAAACAGGCACCAGAGGATATCAAGTGGGAGAGGGACTCAAAAGATGGATGTTCTGAGGGCACTAAGCCCCTGATGCCTGTCACTCCTGGGTCCAGCTTCACTCCTGACTTTGGTTACTGAGCCAATTTTCTTTTGAGCCTAAGTAGGCTGGGTTTCTGTCACTCAAAGCTGAAAAGATTCTGCTAGTCCGGGCAAGAAATAAAAGAAAAAAAAGAAGGAAGGAAGGAAGGAAGGAAGGAAGGAAGGAAGGGAGGGAGGGAGGGAGACGGACCTAACTGACAAAACTTCTGTCTCTATAAACAAGTGGTTCTTAGCTCTCACAGTGTATCACAGTTGAAGTGTGTCATTGAAAAAATAAACCGACGCTCAGATCCCACCCCTGAAATTCTGATGCAATTGATGAGGACTGAGGAAATTGTTTTCAAAATTCCCCACATAAACCAGTGTTCACCCTGGGTTCAGAGTGATAGTTCTAAATCCTCTCAACTAAGGTCTTTAGTGACAGCCTCAAATTATTTAGATGCTGCAAATTTAATCTTTGAATTAAATGATCAATTAATTTTTGGATTATCTCTGTATGCTACTGGGAGATTTATGGGGGAACGAAAAGGTGTTCAGATTTCCCCTGGATAGTTTTTATAGCTCTAGTGACCAGCCACGTGTAAAGCCTAAGGAGGCCAGTGATGGACTGTGCGTCCCTCCACAGCATACATGTGACCCTGGTGTGCCGGACATCGTGGGAACATAGGCATGGCTGTGCTCTCCAGGAGCTCGCTGGGGGTTTTATTTGTGTTATTGTTTGTTTAATGTTTATTATGGGGAGTATATTGGTTTTAGATTTATGGTTCAGTAGTTTTATTCTTTATGGTAGATGAACACTTAACTGCAAATTAAGCCTCCTTAAATAATCAGTGTGTAAAGTATGCATGCCCCTTTTAATAGGCATTTATAGCAGGGCAGTAGAGTATACTAGAAAGGGCTTTGGTCTGTATGTCATCAGAGCCGTGCTGGAGTTCCATCCCCCTCACCCCACCCCAGCTCTGAAATTCAGGGCAAATTTCTCACTCTCTTTGTGCCTTAGGGTCCCCACCTGTGAAATGAGGGGCTTGTACTGGAGATCTCAGATCCATTTAAGCCCTAAAACACCTATGACTTAAGCCATAGTTTTATTTTCCCCCAAAATTATTTTTGAGATACAAAGGTATTGTTTTCTTTTTTTTTTTTTTTTTTTTTTTTGGTTTTATGACACACTGTTTGTCTCACCTCTGGTCTATGCATCACCCCTCATTATTGGAATAATGCATGGTGCCAGGTGGGAAACATGAATCAAAGTCTGCTTTCCAGTATGGCTTTTAGGGATGCATTGTGGGGAAAGGCAAGGATGTCTATTCACAAAACAGTGTTGTTGAGAATGCTAAGCAATAAAGGTGAGGTAAAGAAGAATGGTAAGAACACTGGTTCTCACTAGACATCAGAAAGGAAGGAGGGAGAGCTGTTCTCGTGTTGTTCCGGGAAGACTTCAGGAAAAAGGTGGTAATGCACCTAGTGTTTGCAGGATGAACAGGATCTCAGTTTTCAGGGAGAAGAAGACTACCCCTTGTGTGAGTGGCTGGGGTGGTAGAATGAAGGTAGGGGCATGGGCCGAGGCCTGCGGAGAGGGCTGGGGGGAAGCAAACATTCTATTTGGAAGATGGAGGGAGCAATCAATTTGCCTTGGAGAAGCAGAAGACTGGAAATACAGAAACGTAGATGTTGAACCGAATACCAGCAGTTGACAGTGCTGTGAAATTTAATGGATAGAGCACATTCAAGTATTCATGTTTAATTCCATTTATTGAAGGTTGAACAAATTTTTTTAAGTTTATTTTGAGGCAGAGAGCATGAGTGGGGAGGGGCAGAGAGAGAGAGGGAGAGAGAGAGAATCCCAAGCAGGCTCCACGGTGCAAGTGCAGAGCCTGATGTGGGGCTGGATCTCACAAACCATGAGATCATGACCTGAGTGGAAATCAAGAGTCAGACGCTCAACCGACTGAGCCACCCAAGCGACCCTGAAGGTTGAACAGTTAAAATGGGGAAGGGGGATTTAGATAGAGGTAAAAGTATTTAGGAAAGCAGAATACAGAATGAGGTTTGTACATCCTGGGAGGACACAGAGAGGATAATGTGAAGGTAGCTTTGGGCTCTCAACTTTCATATACTTTACAAACTTTTAATCTAACATTGATATGCCCAAGAGCATGCTTGAATGCCAAGGAGACTATTCTACTTCCTCTTTCACAGTCTTCCAGCTCTTATTGAATCATTGTCTCAAAATAGAAAAGTCTCTTGGGTAGGGAAAAAAAGTAAAGATTCAAAGTGTTTGTGTTTGGCAAGACCCATTTAATTAGGGCACTGTACCATCTTTCCCATGCATTTCATTAAAAGATTAGATTCCAACAAATTTTGCTTTTTAGTTTGAGTAATAATGTGTCAAAATGTGTAATACATTTGATATGTTTTGTTCAATTGTGTGCTGCTAATGATTGAAATATTTTAATGATCGTTTAACCCAGAAGAACATTTCTAACAGAGTATGATACCCCATGAGCATTAAAAACAATATTTAATTTTTTTTTTGGAATGAGAGAGAGTGTGCAAGTGGGGTAAAGGGGAAGAGGGAGAGAGAGAGAATCTTAAGCAGGTTCCACTCTCAGTGCAGAGCCTGACATGGGGCTCGATCTCACAACCTGGGATCATAACCTGAGGTGAAATCAAGAGTCGGATGCTCAACCAACTGAGCCACCTGGGTGCCCCACAATATTTTAGTTTTTAATACACATATTTTTTGCAGAGATGTGTAATGGGGTGACCTAAAAAAAAAAAGCTAATGTGTAGCTGATAATCCTGTGCAACTAATCTTATATAGTTTGTAATCTGTTTGAAAATCTGTCATGAATTGGAACCACTCAAAGGTAGGTGATTCTCTTTTTCTAAAGAGATTGGTTTTGATTTGGTTTGGTTTTTCAAATGGCCAACTCAGGCATTTGGTTATCCCTAACATCAAAGAAACCTTTGAAATGAAACATAGCCACCTACCAACTGTATAATCTTAGACAAATTGTTTAACTTCTCTGGCCTCAGTTTTCCCCTAAGTAAATTGGAGATAAAAGACATATCTCATAGTTTTGTTTTGAAGAGTAAATGAGATAGTGATGTGAAGTACTCAGTACAGTTTCAGGTACATGGAAAGCTCTGAGTCAATGGTCTGTCTCTCTCCCTCTCATTATATAGAAATAACTCAAGTTGACTGTAGATCAATCATTAAGTTAAAAAGTAACTTGACTTGCAAAATTATCATAGAAGAAGTGAGTAAATTAGTTTTTTTGAAAAATAAACTAAATATTGGAAAGGCATTAAAAGAGCAAGTTACAAAATAATTGCTCCTTGAAACATGAGTTCATCTCATCCTTTAGATTTTTGTACATTGGTCATGTCTATCTACCTACCTGCCTGCCTCCCTACCTGTTTATTAATGCATGAAATATCTGAAAAACATTTGTTATTCACCAGTAGATATAACAATAATAAAATAGGGAGACAACATGTTTGGGGGGGAAGAATACTACAGAGTCTTTTAGTTAATTTTGGTTTATAAGATTAATGCATATAGCAGTTATCTGAAAGCTGATTGGAGGCATTTGAACTCTTAGGTGAATAATGGCTACCCAAAATGGTTTCTTCTCAAAAAGGATATGAGCTATTAGAACATATCCCTTTAATACTGTGCAAATTTGTGCAATGGCAAACAGTTGGTAGCCCTGACCATTGCATCCTTTAACCAAGGTTTCAATGAATTAGGTAAACTTAGTGAAATAACCTATTTTCTTATCTATTTGTATTATCCTCTCAAACTAATTCCACCCAAGAGTTGATAGTTCATGGTCTTAATTTCCTTGTGTGTAAATTATTACCAGAGATTCTAGATTTGCTGGTTGTTTGGTTAATATTAGTGAAGTTGATCATTAAACCTGTAATTGAAGAGGAGTCCAAAAAGAAAATCAGTGTGATCACTCATGAACAGGTAGGTTTATTCTCATGTCATATCAAAGTAATTTTAATACATCCCCAATGACCCTTTTCAGACTTGTATGTAACTTATATGTAGCTTTACAATCAATTCCTTTAGATAAGATAAAATTGCAACTATAAGATTCTTATTGATGCACTAAAAATATCTACCATAGTAGGTTTTTGAGCTGTAATTAGGGTAACCACCATACTGTGTGACTCTCCATAAGCTGAATGTGTATGTTCTGTGCTATCATTTATAACAGTTTTTGCAAACTAAAGAAATTTTCACATTTGAAAATTTGGAAAGCAGTTTCAGAATCTCAACTTTGGAACATGCCTGTCTTTCTCATTTCCTGCCTCTCTCATAATCCCTGCATTTCTCCTCACCATGGAATATGCATAGGAGCGAATGGTTTGAAGACAGTACTGTACACAGTTCACACAAGGTCTTGTTAAGAAGATGGGACTGAATCTTCAACCATATGGAGTGCTGAAATTTTTGGGAACAAACCAAAATGGTAATCCGAAGTCTTATTTAGGAAACAAAACTTGTGTGACTAGAAATAGACCAACTCCTAAATATATTCTGCTTTATGTGCATTCTGGTATAAACCACATGTCACTAAGTAGGGTGTTAGGGGGTCAGTAGAGGGCAGGCATACTTTTTACCTAAAAAAGGTGTTTGCCAGTCCAGGAGCTGATTATATTCTTTTCTAGTTTGATAATTTCAAGTCTTCTCTACCCTACTGACAAATCTATACTTTATGTACAGAATTTTTAATATTGTCAATCCCTTTGAGGAAATGAGTGTTCATTTTAAGACAATTTTGATTATGAATTCTGACTTCAGAAATCTTACATCCACATTTCAATTTTTAAATTATCATATAAAATATTATCTGAAATATTGGTTTTCTTTTGAACTTAAACAACTGAAAATAAAATTGAAAACTCCTCTTAGAATTTTTTTTCTCCAAATCTCTGTTACCTGTGATATGCAGTTATGATAAAGTGGGTTCAAATCGCTAGATTTTGAAGCATCAGTATCTTTCTCACCAATTAGCTACTTTATCTTAATGCAAATGATTTAACCCCGGTGAGCAGTGTGCTTTTTCATAAAATAAAAACTTTTTATTTTATGATCTAAGACCCACTCCAGGCCTCAGTTTTCATTTTCATAGAAATCTAACATCCCATCTTCATCGTTTGATCATTTTCCGTATTTTTTCTTATAAATCATATGCCTATCAGGTTCTTTGTTTGCTAGTTCTCATGATTTGGCATATGGCTATATTCTATGTTGCTGGCTGTTCTTTTCATCTTCTGGTATATTTCTTGTGCGGTTAATAGAGGGGAACCCACCAAAATTCATTGTTATGTAATAATGGAAGTATAGATATTTAGAGATGTAAGTGATTGTAAACAACATTAAGCCCATCCATTAAAAATGAAAAAAAGTTCTGGCAGAATTATTAAAGGACTTGATTTTTGTTTAGAGGATGGATCTATGAACTCAGATTAACACACTGATGACCTTTCACATTTCTTTGAGTATACTTGCTTTTAGCTGTGTTCTCAGCCATAATGTTTCTACCCTGATGTAATCACTGGTTGGTGACATTTATGAATAGATCTTTGGTTCTGGTGAGTTACAACAGTTCCAGATTTCTGTATCCAGGGCTCCAGCTTCTAACCTCCATCATTGAGTTCAGAGCTGACCAGGCTATGAAGGCCACCCTAAGAATTATTTAACTTCCTCTTCCTCCCACTTCCCACAGTATAGCAGGACCCCATGATGCTTGGTGAAGTCCTTGGTCAGCATTTGTTTATTAACAGACTGTCCCTTGGGCTTGTCATCCGGTAGGTGGTGGTTGGGATTGTGTGATGCCCCAGATGGGAGAGAGCGTTGTGTGATAGAATGAGGAGGAGCTTAAGCTTTGCCCTTAATTAGGTAGGTGACATTGAACTCTTAGCCCCACTGTTTTAAAAGGTAGCTTTTATTATGATTCAGACATAGTGAATAATGCCACATTGGTGGCAGTGCAGAGAGACAACACAGAGAAGCACCAGAACTGGTCAGGTGGCAGAGAGAGCAAGAGAAAAACATGGGGAAGAAACAGGTGAGGCAAGGTGAGCAGGTTTAGGAACTTGGCTCCAGGGCATAGCTGCTATCCCTAGCTTTCTGGTACTTAGCCCAGGGGTATAGTCACTTAAATTGTGAGAGCCCAAGATAAAGGAGATGGTTGGGCTTTGGGCTCTGGATTGTTTGGTCTGCATATGAAAGATATGCTAGCAGATGAGTCATTTATTATGATTCAGAGTTGTCTAACCCTGGGAGGAGCAGTCCCTTCACTGTCTGCAAGGCTCCAAGATGTGTAAGTGTCAAAAAATATGGAATAAAGAGACATGCTTAATACACTTACAAGGCCTTAGAATTTTTCATTTGAGCTTTTTTTTTTTTTGAGAGAGAGAGAGACAGAGGGCGCAAGTGAGAGAGGGCCAGAGAGAGAGAGAGAGAGAGAAAGAAAGAGCGAGAGCGAGAGCGAGAGCGAGAGCGAGAGAGAGAGAGAGAGAGAAGCTGGGCTCACCCGAAGTGGGGCTCGAGCTCACCTCACGTGGGACTTGAACTCCTGAACCGTGAGATCATGACCTGAGCCGAAGTCAGATGCTTAATGACTGAGCCACTCAGGCACCCCTAGAATTTTTCATTTGAAGTAATATAAGTAATTATGTTATTACTAATTTGATATTACTAATAATCTTCATACTATGGCTGAAAACTAAGGTCCATTTCATTTGCTCCCTCACCACAATGAGGGATCAGGTATGAATTATGTACTTTATACAGATGTAAAATATGAAGACAGGGCTTTGCCTGCCAATTTTACACAATAAATAACTGGATCTGCTCTTGATCTGTTCGTTGCATTAAAACTAAAAAGAAAGGAGAACAGAATTAGATTTATTGAGTATTTCCTATGTGTCAAATATCTTCTTAGGTGCTTTAGCATATTATATTATTAAATATTAAATAATTTAAAATATTTAAATAATATTAAATATGTTTCATAACAATATGAAACAGAAATTATGCCCATTTTATAGATGAGAAAAGCAAGTTTCATAAATGAACGTTGTTTTAGGATTACATACCTACTAAGTGACATAACTGAAATTTGAACCAGCTTGATCTCTTGGACCCAAGATAGCAAATGAATTTCATTTCCAGTATCAGCTTCAGTTAGTTGACAGAGTTGTCTAAAGCAGTGCAGAAAAGGATTCTGGGACTGTCTGGGCTCATTGGAAAAGAATGTCACCATTAGTTGTGACCTTTGTCATAGGAGCAAGAGGAAAGAAGCAGCACCTAGCCATTTATTTCTCATCCTTGAAGTAGACTCTCTTTACTGTCCTTTCCACTCCACAAACCTGTTATTCTAGCTAAGTATCAAAATGAGTAATGACTTGGCCTGCATTTCCATGAGAGCAGAGCATGAGACAGAGACTAGTGTGCAGGTAATTTCTTTGAGAATGTGACCCAGGGAACAGGAGCAAAGGGTGGGGAAGGTGGGAAAGCCAAGGATGTATTATGGAGGTGACCACCACTTGTGCTCAATCTAGTATGACCTCCTGAAGCTTCATGAAATGTATTTGAGAATATCCATGTGGGAGGATCACAGGGGTAAGAACTATTTATGCATAGACTCCTATGCCATATAGGACTAGGGCAGTTCTACGAGTGTTAACTCCTCTATACTGCCAGGTGGCCCATGTGTGAGTATTCAGGAAGGTTTTGGGGTGTCTTTTGCCTATAGAATCAAGGTAGCCCAGGGATAGAAATCAAGAAATGGGCATTGCAGATCAGGGATGTACTGTTAAGTTGCACTAGAGTAAAGCTGATAATGCCTATGCTGAAGTTGGTCAGCTCAGTAGTGGCTGGTGTAGACAGAGGGCTAAGAGGATGTTGAACTAGCGCAAAAGAAGACACCGTCCATTGTTGATCTCTATAACTCCCATAGGCCTGGGAGACTTCTTGACCTTGGAAAGGCTATGTTTATGCTAAGAAAGTACTGACATCTAGTCTTCAGTACTTCTGAACTTTCCCTCTCTTTTTCCGTCTCCTTTTCCTAACCGATAGAGAGTTGAGCTCACAAATATCAGTCTGCTTATAAAAGAGTAAGAATGTTGCACATTAGGGACGCCTGGGTGACTCAGTCAGTTAGCGTCTGACTTCAGCTCAGGTCATGATCTCATGGTTCATGAGTTTGAGCCCAGCATTGGGCTCTCTGCTGTCAGCATGGAGCCTGTTTCGGATCCTCTGTCCCCTTCTCTCTCTGCCCCTCTGCTGCTCATGCTCTCTGTCAAAAATAAATAAACATTTAAAACAAACAAACAAACAAACAAACAAACAGTGTTGTGCATTTAATAATCCTGTCTTATTAGTATCTGTTATGGGCCAATCTCTGTGCTAGACTCCGTAAACTCTTGATCTCACTCAGTCGTAGCCACACTGTTGTGAAGCAGGTATCGTTCCCCTGCCTGGCTTGGGAGGAAACAGTATAATAGGAGCTGAACAGAATTGTGGAATTGGAATTGCATAAGGCCACCCCCACAGAGCATTGAGCTGAAATTCAAACACGCCTCCAGCTGATCCTAAACCCACATTTATTTCACTCTGTAGGTTTACTGATGGGGAAGGCCTTGGCTCTCGTTTAGCCAGTGCTTGAACTCTTACCGTGGGACTCTACAAAATGAACTCACTTCGGGGACTCAGGCTTGTCAGTATTCTGCAAGTGAGTCAACTGGAGACCTGGCCTGTCTCCACTGTAAGTGCTGGAAATCCCCACTGCATCTCTGACTCAGAGATGTGTTTCTTAGCCCATAAATCTTGAAACTGCCTGGGTAAGCATTAACTGAAGTTGAAAGTTCCTAGAAACTGCACCTTTTTTTCCTCCAGAAGTTCTATAAGGTCACATTTTTCTCTAGCACTGAGAAATGTAAATTGAAACAGCACGTCCAAAGTTACAAAGAAAAATTAGCATCAACCTCCTTGAATCTCAGTTTTGCCATTATGAAATGAAAGTGTGTATTTCATGATCTCTAAGCTTCCTTCCAAGCTAAATTTTATGAGACTGGGGCTGAACCAAAACAGATTCCAAGGAGCTGGAGGGCAGGCTAGCTGGAATGTTGAGTGGCTGCAACACCTCTCCTTCCTTGGTATTTAGCACAGAGCAGATTTGCCAGACACAGCGAAATGCAAAACTGACAGGTCCCCTTTCCACATTCCTTTTTCTCCACCCTGGAAATAGTTCTTCATCCTATCCCAGCACCTGTAAATTCTTCCAACACAAACTCTGTACTAAAAAATGGCTGGACCTTAGTGTGAAGGATCTCAAATCAGTGTATTCTCTTCCTCAGGTATATTTGCATATTGAGATTTGTATCTAATTGTGAAATTAAAAGATGTACTCCTCCCCGCCCCCCCCCCCCAAATTAAAGAAATTTTACACATCAGCCAATTTCACTTTTGAAGGACAGGGCTTTTCTGAGGCGCTAAAATCATTCCGTTGGACATAAAACCCAAATTTCCCATTTGGCCCATATTAGATACTAGTAAAGAGTGCTTTCCATGAAGGACAAGTGAGGGAAAGGAGGAAAAGGAGTGAAGAGTGGGACAGGAAATCGCCGTGGGCATTACTATGGAAACCAGAGTCTCCATTCCTTGTTGTCTGCTGCAGACCCACCGAATATAAAGCATGCAAGGAAGGTGAATGGCATGACTGTTCAAACCGGAGGCCAGCAAACTATGACCCAAGTCCAGCCCAGCCCCTGTGCCTCTTTTTGTACCGTTTGCAAGCTACGAGTTGTTTCTACAATTGTTTTCCAACTGATTTGATGATTGAGAACACTAACTTTGAACTTGAATTGAGTGAAAAGAATTCCATTCCTTTTATTAATAGGCCTATATTATAAAAATCATATTCAATTATAATTATTATATTTTAAATTTCATCAATGAGAAATAGGAGGAAATTTTTGTCCCCCTCTTGTTATATAAATACCTATATAATATAATTGATTTTGACTCTTGGCCCACAATGCTTGAAATATTTATTATCCAGCTCTTTACAGAAAAAAAATTTGCCAGCCCCCTGTTAAGAGGAAAAGAAACCAGACAATAAAAGTAGAATAGGCTATGGGAGAGGATAAAGGGAACAGAGAGGCAAATGAAATGATGTTACAAAAAAAATGGAAGAAGTGAAATGTTCTTTCCCTAATCATGTGAAGCACTTACACAGGATCTTTAAGGACTGGCTGTCTTCTCCCTACTGCAGCGAAAAATTATCTTCCCTGTTAAAACACACAGATGCACACGCACACTTCCGGCATACACACGTGCACACACATGCGGGCACACGCCCACAGTTGGCCTGCCGTGAGGGAAAAGTGACCCTGAACCGAAATCTCAGCTCTGCCATGAACTCGTCATGCGATCTGGGGAGACATTTCCCCTCTGGCCTCACCGCAATTCCCTAAAGTTGCCAGTGGAACTTGTAATCATCAAACAGTGGGTTTTCCCACTTCCTGATCTTAAAACCTCATCCCTGACGCTGCTGTCCCAATCTTTTACTGTTGTTCTCTACACAGATATAGGTCTTGCCCAGATTTGTCCTCAGAACCCTGCCCTCCTTTCTTCACACTTTCCCTCAGAGAGCTCATTCCTTCTTGAATCGGATTACATCACTCCTTTTCATTACCTCAGCAAAGGTTAGACAGCTGTCTGGTATATGAGGCATTTCCAGCCTCACCTCCATCCCCGCCAACCCTAACAGATGCACACTCTTGCCATGCCTTCTTCCCGCCATGCTTTGGCCTTGCCACACAGCTGGCCTTTGGAGTCTAGGGCTCACCCCTGCTTGCCGACTTTGTCTGTCCAGATCCTCTGCTTGCTTTCCTCCCTCACTTGTGCTAGACCAACTACTAGCCTCAGGTCCCCGCCTGCCTAGACCTTTGCTGTAAGAGAAGTTCCGATGAGCATTTAAACGTCATTTTAAATTCAACATATTGGATTGTCTTTTTGACCACTTCCAGTTACTGTCAGGGCACTCACAGCTCCAGCGCTAAAACCTTCTCAGATACGGAGACCTTGCACATCTCAAAAATTAGACTGACCAACGTATTACATCAAGTTTGCACAAATATTCCAGTACTGAAAAAAAAAAAAGACCCTGCACTTTTTGGACAGGCTTTTAAAAACTTCTTCAGATCCTGTGTGCCACCCCTATGCCTCAGACTCTCCACAGCCTCCTGCTCCTCCCAAACTCGGTGGAGAGGGCACATCCCGGCTGAGGTGGCAGGGCCCTGACAGAAGCCCCTCCCATCTTCTGCCCTCCCCTTCCCTCCCTGCACAGGGCACCAGTCACACTGACCTCTTTGTTCCTTGATGTGTCAGACTGTTTCCCCTCCGCACTCCTGCTCTTTTGACTCTAGCTCAGCCCCCACGTTCCCATGACGGGCTTGAGACTTTCATCTAAAGCACAGCTCAAATGTCATCTTCCCAGAAAGGCTTTTACTTAGCCACCAACTCTAAAAGCTATCCTCTCATTCTGTCAGATGAATCCATTTCATTTTCTTTATAATATTTATCAAGATCTAAAACTATCCCACTCGTGTGTGTGTAGCCTTATTCTTGTCTGTCTGCAGAGACCAGAATGTAAGCTTCATGAGGGGAGGAATCTCATCTGTTTTTTGTTACAATGCCCCTCAGTTTTCCTGCCACATACTTATTCCTTTAGGATGAACGAGCAAAAGTCAGTCTGAAAAGTCTGACTCATTCTCTGCAAGGAATGGGTTGCTTTTCCTTAAAGTGAATGTTAATCTTTGGGGTGACAGGGTTTGGGTTTCATGTTTGGGTTTCAGAGAAATTTTGTGTGTAGCTAATATATGGAGAGGAACTAGGGATGTTTGCAAAGCAATGGGAGCTGATACAATTGCTAAATGTTTGCATGATACTTCATATTTTAACAAAGCAAAACAAATATTTTGTAGGCTATAAGTAAGTTAAAATCAAGAACAGCTGGATAGTATTTGGCTGGATGTATAGTATTGTTTTTGTTTTGAAAAATTATTATAAAATTTTCACAAGAAATTCCTGTCAGTCTTTCCAAAATCTGAGTCCGTCATCTTCATTTTTAAAAGTGTTAACCCTTTAAAGAGAACCACTGAATTCTGGTACATTCTAAGAAAATGTCTTCTCTTTAAATCTCCAGTGGGAAATAACATTTCATTGAATCATTGAATTCTTGTACATTCTAAGAAAAAGTCTTCCCTTTAATTCTTCAGTGAAAAATAACATTTCAAGCACTGGACAATCTTAGTGGTTCATTGACCTTTACTTTTTATACACTCTGTTAACTTTTCCAGATTATTAATCCTGTGTGTGCATGGGAAGGAGGGGTTCTCCCAAATTTCTTCTCACCCTTTTAACATATAACGGGAGTAGTAGTATATGCATAGTGAATTTATTATAGCTATCATAATTCATGACTACAAAACCTAAATGAAGATATTTAATAAGAAGATATAGATAGGTACCATTAAAGTATAGAAATTTCTCAGATTTTACTTTCTTCATACATTACAAGAGAAATTGTAATAAAATTATATATATATGTATATATATGGTATATAAATATATAATGTTTGTATATAGGGTCAAAGTTTCAGATATATATATTATATATAAATATGGACTTACATATATAGAAAAAGACATAAGGTTTTTCAGTTTTTCTTCAAATACTGTGGTGTATAATTTCACACAGAGAACATTGGAAAAAAATTATTCTATCCTTGAGTCCCATTCTGTATCCCTTACCACCTACCTCAGCTCTACATAATATCCCATATGTCTTTCCTCATTACTAGCATATTTTAAAGTCATTAGAACTCTGTGGGTGGCAGAGATACATTGGAGAACAGCTCATAATTAATATAAACCTCTTGAGGGAACTTTAGAATTTATCTTGATATATACATATGCATGTACATGTACATATACATATGCAGACACACACACGTACACACACACACACACACACACACACGTACACACACACACATGCCCAACACCCTATTTTAACAGAAAGTTGGACATGACGTTTAGTTATGAAAATATATTTCAAAGTATATAGCCCTGCTTGTAAGTAAACTTCCTTTACATAATTTTTACATAGTCTCAGCTGTGTACCAATCATGATTTAGTAGAACTCTGATTTGCTTACAGGATCTGGAACCTCACACTAGAGATTTTTTTCTGGTATACATCATGGATCAGGTAGTGGCATCTGCTGGCAATGAGTGATATTGCTTTTTCTAATTCTATAGGTAGCCTGGCTTTTCATCACAATGCATCCCTGGAAAGCAGATCACGGTATTGGTGTTTTTAGAACAAACATACACATGAAAAGATAAATAACAAAACAGAGTGGTGATGATAATTTACATATTGGCTGGTGTGTGACATATGGAAGGAAGAAGTGAACTTTTATTGTGAATTTACTGTGTGTCTATGTGGTGGTGTCTTCTTTCACATTATGTCAGAGAAGTAAGAGATCAGAGAGGTTAAGAAACACTCCAGGTTCACAGGCTAGGGAAGACACACAGCAATGAACACTGTCAGTGGTAGTGTGTACTGTTTTAGTTTCCCTGAAGGATGACTTTTCCATATGCCTTGAAAGCCTTAAAAACCTGTGTGCCATTTGACTAAGCAATTCTTATTGTGGTAATTTATCTTCAGCAAGTAATTATAGAGGTGCTTGAATATCTATTAATATATATGATTATTGCATGCATATGTATGGATACTATATGTTATAGCATTTACTATAATAGTGAAAAATAAATGACCTAAATAGGGGCGCCTGGGTGGCTCAGTCAGTTGAGCAACTGACTTCAGCTCAGGTCATGATCTTACTGTTTGTGGGTTCGAGCCCCGCAAACTGTCTGTGCTGACAGCTCAGAGCCTGGAGCCTGTTTCGGATTCTGTGTCTCCCTCTCTCTCTGTTCGTCCCCTGCTCATTTTCTGTCTCTCTCTGTCTCTCAAAAATAAATAAACATTAAAAATAAATAACTAAATAACTAAATAAATAAATAACTGACCTAAATAATAACCAATAACAAAGTGTTGTTAGCAAAGATTATTGTATATCCCTAAAAGGAATTATATTCATTTATTAAAAATATGTTGTAATAGGAATATTAAACGACATGAGAAAATGTTTATTCCATGTTATTAAGTAAAAAAAGTAGTTTATGATGTTGTATGATGCCATTTTTTCAAGTAAAGCTCTATATATGTGCATATGAGTTGTGTGGGTTTATGAAGAAGATATGCCCAAATGCCAGCCGTGGTTACCTCTGTTATCTCTGAGATAAGATGATGGATCACATTTATTTTCTTCTTTTCTTCATCTTTATTTTATAAATTTTCTACAGTGGGAACACATCAATTTTAAAATTTAAAACCTTTTATATTTTAAGAAATGAATTAAGAACATGGTCACAGGAAACCACAAGGGGACCTAGAATACAGAGAGACTCAATAGGGACAGAACTGGGGGATGGGGGGTTGGGATCCTGCAGCAAGAAGTTAATGGGAAGTTGATGCTAAACAGCAGGAAGATCCAGTGTTGGGATAAGGCTGGTATCCTGGCATGTCATCAAGGGCAGAGCAAGAAGAGTATGGGCTCACAGAGAGCATCAGAGATGTTTAAATGGCAGCCATGGTGCCTGGAGAGTGGCCCTACGATAGAAATCAGTTTCGTCCTAGAGCAATTGAGGAGAGCAAAAGTTAGGAATTAGGGTTGGCTCTGGGAAGTGGGTGTAAAAGCCAGGGTAGAGGGAGAAACAAGCCCAACTCTGTATTAGATTGAACAACTGTCCCAGGACTCTCTACATTTCCACTTGATAATGTGCCAGACAAGCCTTGCTCTGTCCTTGTCCTCACTGAATATCTAGGGAATGATTTGTCTGCAGAGAAACGAAGCATAACATCTAGTGTACTAAAGATTGCTGAAGACTATTAGTGTATTTGGAATGAGTTGGGAAACAGAAATAAAACTAAACCAACAGATGGAACCAAAATCTTTTTTCCCCCCACTTAATTTTTCCCTAGGAAGCAAAAGTGATTAAATTCATTTCTTTGACTTGAGACATGCCCTTAGATCATTTGCAACATCTACATGTTTTAAACCTTGTGAAGTTTTCAATTATAAACTTTTGGAGAGAAAAAGACTATCGGACTCGGGTCAGTAGATCTAGAATACTTTGTGCTGCCATGCCTGACTGGGAAAGTCACTTCAACTTTGTAGATCTCAATTCCTTCATCTGTAAAATGAGATCAAGTGAGATAAAGGTGGAGAATCCTTTCAGCCCTGAAACTTCAGAATTCTCTGGGCCTGAAACTTTGCTCTCATTTTCATATCCATATCTTCTTTCTTACCTACCCACCCCCAGCCCCAAATAAAAGAGCCACAAAAGGGAAAAAATCGCAGAAAGTCAGACTGAAGGGAGGGCTGGCTCTTTTCTCATTTTTTGGACACTCCTTATAGACTAACTGCATTGCTAAAAACCTAGGAACATTTTTGCATTTGTTTATTCATCCACTCATTCATTCAAGAAACATTGGACACTTAGTTTTGTCCCAGATATTGTGCTAGGTCTTAGGTAAACAAAATTTGGAAAGATAGATGGCTTTTCTGCTGTCGAGAAACTTTCTACGCAGTAGAGGATTTTCTGCTCTCTAACTCTCCATTCCCTTAGAGATTTTGAACTTCCCTCCTCTTCTCCTCCCACTTTTACCCACACTGCTTTTAATGAGAATTGGTATGATGGAAATTGATTGAATATATGGATAGTATGGAGGTAGAAAAATAGTGAAAAACACTCTCCTGGTGCAAGAGAGGCTTACAAATTGCCATCATACAATCTATAACAGGGTCATATTCTTGGGGTCATCAAAACATAGCCATGTGAACAGACCTGACCCCGTGTTTTCTACCTTGTTTCCAAGAGTTTCTTACATATCCAGATTCAGGGTTCAGTTAACAAGTATTATAAATCTATTTAATAAATTGCTCTAGAATCCATCTATTTCTTTCTGTCTCCACTGCTTCTCCTTTAATCCAGTTTTTCATCATAGTTTTCCTAGATTAGCATCTCCTAACTCATCTCCCTACCCGCTTCGAATCCATTTTCCACATTATAGCAAGAGTGATCTTTCTAAAACACAAATTCGATGTCTCTCTCCTGCTGTTAAAGATGTAAAGTCTAAACCCTCAGTGCAAGTTAGGTTAACCTTCTCTGTGCATCTATCTCTGTGCATCCTTCAATATTGTAATTACCTACACAGTTATCTTTTTCCTAGACAGCTACAGAAAGTTCTCTGAAGATGGGGACTAGTTTATTCATCAGCAAATGAATGAACCTCACACTGTGTCTGGCACAGAGTAAGTCCTTACCAGTATTTGTTAGATCAATATAGGATGCCAGTTTGGGGGTCATATTTAATTGAAGTTATAGGCATAGATAAAATTTGGATATGGGAGGTATGCAGTAAGGGATTTGCTGAAGAAATAGATAGATAATGAAGATTGGCAAACTGAGAACATAGACAGTAGAACCCTGAGGAGCACTAACATTGTACTGGGTCGTAGAGGAAGGTAAATCTGGGAGAGTGATGAAGAAGATGGGGAAAGCTAGGAGAGAATGTGGGAGGTGCCATGAAGCAGAGGATCTCAGTAAATGCT
Source organism: Panthera onca (assembly GCF_046562875.1). Taxonomy (NCBI): domain Eukaryota; kingdom Metazoa; phylum Chordata; class Mammalia; order Carnivora; family Felidae; genus Panthera; species Panthera onca. Next base: position 15,786,100 of record NC_138356.1, on the reverse strand, counting down.
TCTTTGTATCCCCAAGGCCCAGCACAGGGGGCAGGTAAATGAATGAGTTGAATGAATGATGGTCCCAGATTCAGATTCTGCAGCCACAGAGACTAAGAAGTGTCCGTTGGATTTGGCAGTTAGGGGATTTTTGGTAATCAAATGGATAATGACAGTCTTAGTGGAGCATTTGATGCAGAAGTCCAGGGTGGGACTGGAGGCGAGGAAGGAGAGCTGACGAGTGGATGACTCCCAGAAGGAAAGGGAAGGAGGCATACTGGCAATAACAGAAGGGTAACTCTGGAGTAAAGGAGGGGCTACTGTTTGTTTGTATTTAAAGGTGGGAGATCTGTGATGATATATGCACACTGAAGTTGAAATTCCACCTCCTGCCTCATTGCTTACCTGGAGCCATAGCCCCTCAGCAGATGCTGGATGGGTGGATGCGTTGTGAGTTCAGGGGGTGCAGGTGTTTACCAGGCAACACTGAGGAGTGGGGCAGGTTGAAGTGAGAACTGCCTCACAGTGACTGTGCTTGGAAGGTCTGAGAACCATCTCATAGTCTCCATAAGTTGTGGAGGCACTGCTACTTCCAGACCAAAGCACAGAGGGACACAGACCAGGTCATGACCTTAAGTTTTCCCTTTCGAGTGTTCAGCTTTGCCCATTGGGTAATTTGATACTTCTCTCTACTCTATATTTTCTTTATATTTTTCTAGTAATTACAATGATGATGATGGTAATAATAATAATAGCAGTCATAAGCCAGGTACTGTCTTAAGTGCTTTTATAAGAACTAACTAATTTAATCGAGCCAGTAACTCAATGATAAAGATAAAATTATTAGCCCCATTTTACAGAACAGTAAAATTAGTTGAATAATTGAATATTTGCCATTAATTTATAATAAAGTCAATGACAAAACAGAGTTATTTATATAAACTTATCTTGCACTCAAATTGTAGGAATAAAATCTTTCATAAAGTGAGGGTGTATATAGTATAGATTTGTAAATGCTGATTAGGCTAAATATCTTCCACAGAAGGCAGTTGGTGACAACAGTAGGTCAAATGTCCTTTTAATCTCTTTCGTGTCCTTAGAGAGTTATGACATAAACAAATGGTATTTAAAAAAAACAAAGTATTGGGTTAGGTACCTTTTCCAAAATTTTGTATCTTAGGTAATGAAAAAACTTGATTTTAAATTATTATTCTGTTTCTAATAATTTATTTTTGAAATTAAAATATTTCTCCTGGCTAATGGGTAAAAATTGCTTACTATAAAAATGAAGAGGTAAAGTAGTTTAGGGATGAGAGCTTACATATAAAACACAGTTATTGTTTCTTTTAGAGGATCAAAAATTGAATGCACTTAGGATTACTACTTGAGTCCTCATAGCCATTGCAACCAACTGAATACAAAGTATATTTTTAATATATTTTATAAATGAGTGATGATGACACACAGGAATAACAGTGTTTCTTGTATTATTTCCCATACAGTTCTCAGAACTAATTTGTGTGTGTGTGTGTGTGTGTGTGTGTGTGTGTGTGTGTGTGTGTGTTAACAGAAAACCAGGGGAAAATGCATTGCTTTTAAAGTAATCCTAAAGACCTGCCTTTAAATAGACAACAGCAGCTAGGAGATCAACGCTGGGAGATCTTGGCTGCATTATTAATCTACCTTTTTGTGTTGCAGAATTACTGCACATAACATACATGAGGGTCTACACTACAGTTTTAACAAAAGATCTTGGCTGTACTGACTTAAGAAAAGGATTTTAGTCTCACCTCCTACATACCTACTTCTTTCTTTTTAATTCAGCATAGATACAGCAGGAGAATTTAAATATCTTTGAAATTTTTAGTGGAGAGAAATACCCCTTAATATGAAATAGATTAAAAAACATGCGTTGAATGGTTGACTCAGGGGCTTTCACTAAACTGGCCATGAATGCTGAAACCATCTGTTTTTCTGGACGTTGTCAGGGTGAGTGTGGCAGAGGCAGCTGTTTGAAAAGGGACGCTTTGGATGATGAACCAGCCCATTGTTTCTAAGCAATTCACTTGCATTCAGAGGCTCTACCCAAGCGTACTATAGAGCAATCAAAATCAAACTATTGTTTGTACCAATCATATTGATCTGAAAAGAACGTGGTGGGATGACCCCATTGTAGATGCAAATAGTTGTTCTGAGCAGCTGTATGCTGGCCAATATGTACCTCGGTAGGAAACAGGCTTGGAAGCTAGAGGGCTCTCTGCACCCTACTGGGGGAGGAAAAAAGATTATACCAGATTGAACTGCAGTTTAAGAGGACTGAAGGGAATGAACAGGTCTGTTGGTATTAGTGGTAATTTTCTCACCCCCCCCAAAATTGCCAACTTTAACTCTGTGGTGGTGAAGCTATTTTTGTATTGAAGCTTTCTGCAAACTCGAAATCTAGAATCTCCATAAAATTAGTTAATGACTTAAAACTACAGCACAAAAAGTGATTTGCTTTGGTTGCAAATGTCAAGTCCTAACTAGCTCTGCAAATTAGAAAATGCACAATCTTGCCCTATCTGGAATTATTCATACACTGTTTAAAGTTTTATAATTTATTTACAACTCAGAAAAATGTAGAAACAATCTTGATATTGCAATATTTACATGACTATTAGAAAGGACATTTTTGTCTGCAGAGAGCAATTGAAAGCACACAAAATGAAAATTATACTGTTTCACTTTTTTTAAATAACCTGAACGCTATCTTTTATCCATTAACATTTAAGCTTTTTGGTTGTCCTTGTCACTTCATTGCATGCATGCTAATATCTTCTCATATAAAATTTAATCTGTTGAACTAAATGAAGGAATTAGTATCTGAAAGACATCTTTCATTAAGCAATTAACGAATCTCTCCAACAAATCTACAAAAGCATATGTGTTTATATTTAATAATTATTTGTATGATCAGCCAGTTATAACACATGCATACATTTCATTTTAGTCATGATATTTATTACTACACCTAACGTATTGCCGTTGTACTATAGAGCCCTACTAAAAATGTGGTTAAAACTGGTTATTTGGTAAAGAAGATATACATCTATAGTTTATGGACTTTCAGAATTCCTCTGTGTTCAGTGCAGAGCAAAGGCAATTCCCCAGGAAGAACCGTTTGGTTGTGGATGAAATTTTGCTTTATATTTCAGTGAAAACTAGAAAGAACAGGGTAAAGTCAAAATAATTCATAGATTTGTGGAAAATGTATAAAAGAAGTTTCAATACCAATGTGCCAACCAAACTTTATTGTCAAACGTAGAGGCCATGATAAGAGTTTAGTCTGAGTCTTCCTTAAGAAAATAAAAGAAACTGTCTTATGAGTTCTCCACAATTTTCATTGCTTAAATAAAATCACTCCTGAGCAGCACTTTACTTAATTACATAATTATTAATTAATTAATTAATTAATTAAATTAGCTACAGCTAATTAGCAGCCTACCCTGCTTCTTCCTGAATATGTTTAGTTGCCTTGGTGTCACTCTATGGCATGGGGTAGAGCCTGTGGAATATTATGTCCTGCCAAATTCAGTCCATCACTAAGTTGGTAGGCCTATGTAATGTGAAAGGAAAATACTAAATGCTGTTTTTCAATTAAATATCTGAGTTTTGCTTGAATTGACTTATATGTGTGGATGGAATGGCTGTGACAAACTCCATTGGTTCAAACTTCTTAAATATTTTATGTATACAATCTGTAGACATAGACAGTGTTGCACTATCCTAATACTTGGTTGATTGTGTTTCCCCTCTACTTTTAGGAGAATGAGACCAATTACAATTTTTTAAGCCAGTATAAAGGATTTATTCCAAAAGGCAATTCCCAGGGTGATATTCCTCGTATGAGTAAACATTTGGCCAGATTTCCCATGCCTGTATGTAGAAATAACTATAGCTGTGGTAAGTAATATTTTGAATGATGACCTGAGGTGCCATAATGACATGGCACCAAAGAATAATTAGATAATGTTTATAATACTTTACTTAACAATAGCTACTTATTATTGGATTTATTATGTGCCTATGGGGAAGTTCAGTTTCATTAGACAGAAAGAAACTATACACTACTCTAATAAAATGAAAAATATATTAGTATGTGTTATGGGCTGAATTGCGTTCTCTCCCCAAATTCATATCTTGAAGCCCTTAACACTAAGTACCTCAGAATGTGATTATATTTGAAGACAGAACCTTTAAAGAGGTAACAAATTTAGATGAGGTCGTATGAGTGAGCCCTAATTCAGTCTGAATGGTGTCCTCATAAGAAAAGGAATTTGGACACACAAAAACACGACGCCAGGGATGCGGATGCACAGAGTAAAATCCAAGTGAAGGCGTAAGGAGAAGCCAGCGATCTGCAGGCCAAGGAGAGAGGCCCCAGAAGAAGCCAAACATGCCAATACCTTTACGGTAGGTTTTGTATTTTGGTATGGATAAGGAAGCAGAGGCTTAAGGAGTTTCAGATTGGCCAAGGGTTCTGCAAGTAGTAACTGGGAAACTTGGTTTTGAACCCATATTTTTGTGACTCCAAAGCCTTTCTCTTGACCACTGCCCTCTGTTTCAAGCAAGTAAAGAAAAGTATCAATGTCTTAGAGAAAGAATTTCAGCAATACATGTAGAACTATAAAGCCTCTCAATATTTTTAACCTTCATTAATAGAACAACTAGCTAACAAAAATGATTGTAATAACATTACCAAAGTTTTTGTTAATACAGGTCAGTATTACATATTCAATCTCTCTCCTTTGGTAACTTTATTTCTGTTAGTGAATTCATTGAAAAACCTCGGCTTGTGTTGATTCTGTGATACATAATCTTAACAAGACAAAATTTCTCCAGGAGATGCTAACAGAGTTTAGGTTTATGAGAAAAAATGTGTTAGAGATAGAAAGAATATTGTAAAATAAGTAACTTAGGAAATTAGTAACATTTTTTAATGTACCAAATGTGTTCATAAGGAAAGTTTGACTTATTTCTATGGAAAGAAACAATTTACTGCTCCAAGCTAATAAAATGAAAAGTGTGTTAGTATTTGAAGGCCATGTCACTTACTCCATTTTTTTTTTAATTTCGCTGAACTGTATGATTCAGGGAGTGGCTAGAAGATGAAGCCAAGAAAACAATAAAATAATCTACTCGATATTTGCTCATATATCCTGGGGGTTGGAAGGGGCGTTATAATTTATCAAAAAAGCTATGGACATAATTTTTTTTTGTCTTCTGTCATCACCTGATATCTTAAATACTTGTCAAGAAGAAAAACATTCAGAAAGCCTATAGACCTACTTTTTACTTTTTAAGCATGTAATGAATGCTACTTTAAAGTTGTTCAAAAGTAGTTTATTAAAGGCTTGAGACAGATCAAGGAAATACGAAAGGCTACACCATGCACTCATCAGCAAATAGGACGTTACGAATAATACTAACAATAGTCCAAAACAAGTAGCCAAAATTGGATTTCCTCATCTGTTCCCATGAAATTCTTATCTCCTTGATAATGGGTTGGCAGTTGGCTGTTATTGAATAGTCTGTTTCTGGACTAAAAAGAGTTCCGGAAATCTAACCCAGTATAGTATATTATGCCAGTTGTCTTGGCTACGTGAACTTGGTAGCCTGAGCCTATATTCTAATAATGGAAATGTCAGTAATTAAGAGTATCTTGTACTTTCCATCATGGTTCGGAGTCTGCCCTTTGTTGAGACACAATTTTGAGTCTGGAGTTTATAGCAGAGCCTTCAGGCACACATGAGAAGAAAGCAGAAACCACTTGCTACTGACAGTATTGAATGGCTGTATTAATGATTACAGTAACCAGTATAAGGTTAGGAGATAGGAGAGTAAAATTTTCCATTAAAGTATAAAACATAACTGTTTTACAAGAATTTGATTGTGTTTCTCCTGAGGGAAAAAATAGCGGTAATGACACTGAGAAAAGGTATCCCTGAGATGTATTTATAGTAAGAACATTTTACCATGTAAAATTAACTCATGAAAAGCTGTTTTCCCCTTTGATTTGACTGTTCTTTCCTACAGCTCTTACAACCAAGTAGTCTTGAACCAAATAAGAAATAGAGAGGTGACTAAACAAACCTAATTCTTTCTAGTATCCCTTTTTTTTTATAAAGTGCAAGAACAAATCTCTGTGACTGGCTAGGAGCCATCTGAAAAACTTCAGAGAGAGTTTAGGTATGAAAAATAAGTTCAAAAAAAGCTTTTTGGTTAATCTCGAGTCTAATCTTGGGAAGGCAGAATCAAGAGTTGTTAGCGGAAATTGGCCAGTTGATTAAGAGGATCATAGATGCCTGGGAAGAAGGAGTTGTGTCAGCATGGCTACTTATTAATCAAGGTGGCAATACAATATTTTAAAGTAAACATAGAAGAGGGAAACAGAATTACAATGAGCTTTAGCATTCTTGGAAACGAGAAACATTTTTAATAATCAAGGATATTATGAAGTAAGCAAAAAACATAGAAAATTATTCTGATGACATATAGGATCCAAAACAAATAACCCTTTGATAGAGTATACTGAACTCTCCAAGACCACCTTGACATTTTAACAGAGAACAAAATTCTAACATTGTATTTTCCACTAAAGTATTCATGAGTTCTTTTTTCTCATGAATAAACCCATCAAAACTGAGAAAGTTTTGCCAAAATTTCAACATATTTCAGTGCTTCTTTTCAGTCTTATTATTTACAGTTATTATCAACGAAGGCAAATGAATTTTGCAAAGTTCCTACAGTTTCCTATGTCCATTCAAATTATGTATTCACTATCTTCTTTTGTACTCTAGAAAAGCCAGATATTTTACTTGAGGGCAAAACTACTCTTTTTCCTTTGATAAACAAAACACATCTCATTACCTTGTACAGACAACCTATTTCTCTGCTACTACTTCTAATGTATTATTTATAGTATATAACTTCTAATTTATTATATATAACTTATAATTAATATAACTCTATTAACTATATAAATTATAAATTTTATCGAAAGTAGCTTCTGTTTTTCAGAATGAATTGAGAGGTAGGTAATAAAGAAAGATATGTTTCATGCACACATTTTAGCAGACTAGCAAAGTTCATGAGCACACACAATATGACCCCTGCAGTCATAAATATTCACTTTACTACTTAAAGTGGTAAATATGAACACATTCACTAATATAACTGAGAGGTAAAACCACTTTATAAATATAAAATAGGAAGCAAAAATATATAATTAAAACCATTAAGGGGCGCCTGGGTGGCTCAGTTGGTTGAGCGTCCGACTTCGGCTCAGGTCATGATCTCACAGTCTGTGGGTTCGAGCCCCGCATCAGGCTCTGTGCTGACAGCTCAGAGCCTGGAGCCTGTTTCGGATTCTGTGTCTCCCTCTTTCTCTGACCCTCCCCTGTTCATGCTCTCTCTCTGTCTCAAAAATAAATAAATGTTAAAACCATTAAAGCTAATGTTTTACAGTATTCTATTGTACTTAAAAATATCTAAGTATTTGGAGGTTATTTATTAACTCAAAGTAATATTTGTCCAGGGATAAGGATATTGGAAATTAGATTTTAATTGATGTAGTATAGAACATAATTTTTGTTGTTATAAAATATTTTTCAGAATTACAATTCAATTTAGTTGAATACATAATTTTCTAGTTCTCATCATCATAGTTCTTACATGGGAATAATGGTCACCTACATGATAAGTAAATCAGTGTTAGAAGTTTAGGGAGTTTATGTTAATTTATCCCTTTGTTGATACCTACAAAATAGATTGCTACGATTTTAAATGGGGCTGAATTGAATCTATACATTAAGTTGGAAAGAATTAATATCTTAACATTGAATCTTCCAATCCATGAACATGGAATATCTCTCCATTTATTAAAATATTTAATTTCTCTTATCACAATGTTATTGTCTACATACATTTTATACATATTTTATTAGATTTACACCTAAATATTTTTTTTTTGCTATATGTACTGTTGGAAATGGTCTTGTGTTTTTTGTTTTAAATTCCAATTTTCATTGCTGGTGTATAGAAAACAATTTTCTTTTTGCACATTTATCTTGTATCATGTAATCTTTTTCTTAATTATTAGATGAAGGATTTTGTTTGTTTATTTGATTCTCTGGAATTTGTACATAGAAAATCATGTCTTCTACAAGTAAAGACAATTTTAGTTCTTCCTTTTTCTCTGATTCTCCCAATATGTATACTTTTTATTTTCTTTTGTGTTCTTATTATCTTAGCTAAGATTTCCCTCATGATGTTATATAGGAGTGGGGAGAGAGGATCCTTTCCTTGTTCTCTGTCTTAGGGGGAAAGTGTCCAATCTTTCACCATTAAGCATTATGTTTTTTGCCTGTATCCTTCATCGAGTGGAAGAAGTTCCCCTTTATCCCTAGTTTCCTGAGAGTTTTTGTCATGATGGATGTTCGATTTTTGTCAAATGCTTTTCTCCATTATTTAATATTATCAACTAATCAGTTAAAATTATGAGTTTTCTTTTTTAGCAGTTGATGTGGTGGATTACATTAACTGATTTCCCAGTGTGAACTAGACTTGCAAATCTGGGATAAATCCTGCTTGGTTATGGCATATAATTCTATCCATACATTGCATACTTGATTTGCTAATATTTTTTTGAGGATTTTTGCATAGATATTCATAAGACATATTGGTCTGTAATTTTTCTTTCTCATAGTGTATTTTCTGATTTTAGTATTAGAGTGAGACTGGCCTTATAGGATGAGTTAGACAGGGTTCTGAAAGGTTTGTAGAGAGTTGGAATCATTTCTTCTTAAAATGTTTGGAAGAATTCACCAATGATACCATCTGGGCCTAGTTCTTTTTTAAAAAATGGTTGTTAATTATTGATTGGATTTCACTAATAGATAATAGGCCTATTCAAATTATCTATTTCTCCTTTTATAAGTTTTGGTAGTATCTGTCTTTCAGCATTGGTCTGTTTCATCTAAGTTATTAAATTTGTGGGCACAGTGCTATTCTTGGTATTCCTATATTATCTTTTTATGTCTGTGGGATCTCTAGTGACGCCTCTTTCATTTCTGATATTGGTAAATTATGTCTTTTCTTTCTCTCTCTCTCTCTCTCTTTTTATAGCTAGCCTGGATAGAAGCTTATATATTTTATGGATATTTTCAATGTACCAGATTTTGGTTTAGTTGATTTTTTTCTCTTTTTTTTCTATTTTTAATTTAATTCATTTCTGTGTTATTTTTTAATGCTTGTTTTATGTTGAAATTGCTCTTCTTTCTCTGATTTCTTGAGATAGAATGTTAGATTATTGATCTTTCTACCTTTATGATATGTGCATTTAATGCTATAGATTGCCCTCTCAGCATGACTTTTGCTGCATCCCACAAGTTTTGGTTAGGTGTATTTTCATTTTTACTTAGTTCAAAATATTTGTAATTTATCTCAGGACTTCTTTGATCCGTATGTTATGTATGACCCACGTAGTACAGAGATGTGTTAATTCCCAAACATGTGGGGACTTTCCAGCTATCTTTCTGGTACTCATTTCTTATTTAATTCTACGGTGGTCTGAGAATACACTTTGTATGTTTCTTACCTTTTTGTTAAGGTACATCTCATGGCCCAGATTGTGGTCTGTGTTGGTGAATATTCTGTCAGCATGAGAAGAATGCTTATTGTGCTGTTGTTCCTTCTCCAATGCTCTTCATTCCTTTATGCAGAGCCAAGCTTTTAACCTCTATCATTTTCCTTCTCCCTCAAGAAATTCTTTTAACATTTCTTGAGGGCAGGTAGGTTGATGATGAATTCCCTCAGTGTTTGTTTCTCTGAGAAAATCTTTATATCTTTTTATTTTATATCTTTATATCTTTTTATTCTCTTTGAAGGAGAATTTTGGTGCAGATGGAATTCTAATTTTTTAAAAATTCAACACTAAATTTTTCACCTCACCTTCTTCCTTCTTGAAGAAGTCTGCTGTAGTTCTTACCCTTGTTCCTCTTTAAAAGCAAGAGTTTTTTTCCCCCTTCTGATTTGTTTCCAGACTTTGTCTTTGATTTTCTGCAGTTTGAATATGATATGCCTAGATTTGGATTGTCAGGATAAACTGCTTGATACTCTTTGAGTTTCCTGCATATGTGGTTTGGTGTCTGTCATTAGTTTTGAAAATTATTAGTCATCATTACATCAAATATTTTTCTGTTTGTTCTCTTTTTTCCTCTGGTATTTCAATTATGTATATGTTACATATTTTAAAATTGACCCATAGTTTGTAGATGTTCTGGTTGTGTGTGGCTTTTTAAATTCTTCTTTTCTTTTGCTTTTTTTTTTTTTTAATTTTTTTTTTAACGTTTATTTATTTTTGAGACAGAGAGAGACAGAGCATGAATGGGGGAGGGGCAGAGAGAGAGGGAGACACAGAATCTGAAACAGGCTCCAGGCTCTGAGCGGTCAGCACAGAGCCCGACGCGGGGCTCGAACTCACGGACCGTCAGATCATGACCTGAGCCGAAGTCGGCCGCTCAACCGACTGAGCCACCCAGGCGCCCCTCTTTTCTTTTGCTTTTTAGTTTGGTAAGTTCCATTTTGAACTATCTTTAAGCTCACTGATTCTTTGGCTGTGTTCAGTCTATAGAGGAGCCCATCAAAAGCACTCTTTGTCTTTTACACTGTATTATTATTCCTAGTATTTCCCTCTGATTCTTTTTTAGAATTTTTATCCCTCTGTCTACATTATGCATCTGTTCTTTCATGTTGTGTACTTTTTCCATTAAAGCCACTAATATATTCATCACAGATATTTTAAATCCTCTGTCTTACAAAACCGCAGTCCATGTTAAATTGGAATCTGGTTCTGGTGATTGCTTTGTCTGTTCAGACTGTTTTTTACCCATTGATTATTAAGATCATTTTGTTCAGTTTCAGCGTACATCGTTAGTATTATGGTTCTGCACTGCTGTGCAAAGTCAAGACTGCCTGTGTGTGTGTGTGTGTGTGTGTGTGTGTGTGTATGTGTGTGCATGCACGCACAAGTACTTTGGCCAAGTAATGGAGTACTTAGGGTAAGAAGTCCTGGGCTAATGTTTTCACTTTGCTTTGATATACCAAATAACATAAAACCATCTGAACATATATCTTTACATAAGCTGCTATCTTTTAGTTCCTCTTTGACTTAGTTGTGGAGCTTTCTTTCATCAGTCTCGGGTTGTTATTGAGTAGAAATACTTCTGTGAAATTTTCTTTCTTAACAGATCTTTCTATAATTGCATTATGAAGAACTCAGAAAACAGCAGAAATTCCTTAAACATCTTGAAATTGAATTTCAGTTGTTTTTCTGATTTTTAGAAGCATGTGATAACTCCCTACAGTTTTTCTTAATGATAGTAATAATTATAATAATAGCATCTAACACTTACTGAACGTTTAGCATGTGTCAGCTTCTTTGCAAAGAACTTCATATGTGTTATGAGAGAATATGATGCTTGTATTCTACCCAACAGATATAATAACTTAAAATTTGAATACATCCAGAAAAAAATATTTTACCTATCAGTATCATAGATGTAAATTATACCGTAGACTTTTTCCCACCTGAGCCAGGGGACTGACAGAGTGTGAGGAAGGATCTCTTTAAGATCCAGGCATTTTCTGTTCACTGCATGGGACCACGTGGCTCTAATGGCCTGAGACTTGCCCTCCAGAGAAGGGATGCAGATGCTGGTCACTTAAAGCACCAAGGGGATCTAAATTTTGATTTTATGTTACACTTAGTAACAACATACTTGGTAACTTGGCTGTCTGATATAAAAACTTACACACGGCCTTAGTTTAGAAAAGGAACCAGCCTACTGCCTGGAGACACTGGCAATGCATGATAATTATACTCTCCAAATCCTCCCATAGAAAACTCAATGAGCTGTATTTACTTCTTTCTGGCATTATAAAAATTATGTATCCTTTTATGTGCAGAGACAGTTCCTTGGGGATGAAGAGTTATGCATGCTCATTAACAGAAGAATATGTACCACAGCAGGTACTGCATGCTAAACCCAAGACTTATGACCCTATTGTCCACATGAGTGGCAAGCATAACTTCTCCATTGTGGTGGTGATTGAGAGGATGAAGAGATAATGATGATAATGAAAGAAGATAATTTAAATGTTCTTGCTCCATACTTGGGCTAAATATTCAGATACATTTCAAATGAACCAGGCTTCTTCAAAGGTTGGAACTGCAAGTGTGATTAAAACATGACTTTTTTTTTGCTTAATTTCCTGGGTTTTGAAATGAAAGATACCTTTAGAATTGGCAAAGCACTTTGCCCTGGCTGTGAACCTCAAGTATTGGTTTTAAGTCTTGCGGTCTGAAAAGATTGTTCTCGTTGGTCTCTCTAGACCCACTCTCCCTGACTCAGTTGGCAAGGATATTAGCATAATCTTTCCTTAAAGATTTCTACTTGGTCAACTGTGCCTTATAGTCCTTTTCAGTTTAGAGGAACAAAGTAGTGGGACAGATGCTGTCACTTTGATGTTGGAATCTTCAGGATAATTATTCTTTTCAAGAATTCAGGTTCTTTGTCTCATTTACTATCATCATCAATGTGTATATTGTGTGAAGGCCTGATGCATGACAATTGTGAAAATTGGTTCATTGGTAACATATACATTGAAAAATCTCAAATGAGCAAAAAATAATTTGTGAAGAAAAAATAACTTAAGGAAAGCAATTAATGATCAAAATGATGTCATTATGAAACCTAGTCAGGAAAGAAAAATGATGAGTGGTTATACATATTGTTTAAAAGAAATAAGTGGTATGAAAATGTAAGCTCCAAAGTTAAGTAAAATAATTACAGGAGACTTTGTAATAGCGTATTTTATTAGATGGGGTTTTTAGAAGCAGAACTTCTGAGAAGGAGCTCCCAAGGGAAACTGTAGGGGAAACAGAGAACACAGGACAGTAGGGGAGGAAGCCAAGGAAGGGAAGAGGGTTCTCAGGCAGAATCTCCTAGAGGTTGGGCTTCAGCCTCATCCTGCAGAAGTCTGGAATATGAATTATATTTATATGTATTGAATACATGCGTGAATGTGACCGCATAGTCGCAGGGTGTGTGGGAAGGTCATAGACCCTCAGGCCCTTCCCACACTGCATCTGTAGCAAAGTGGCCTCAGCAGCCTGAGCATTGTCTCCTGAGGAGTTGCAGGCCTGGCCATTGGAAACACTAGATTACAAATTCAAGGGGTAAGGTGCATGGTTCTGCATGGCAAAAAAGAATGAGAGGGGGTTCACCGTTGTCTGCTAAACAGATGACCCTAAGTTATATGTCTATATGAAAAAGACATAGAAATTCAGTGAGGATAATTCAAATCCATATAATTTCTCACATTAAGGAAAAATCATCAAGTCAGCCATATCAGGACTCCTAGTTTGTTGCTTTGTTCTTAATCGTATAACAAACAAGCCCTACTATTTATTGAGCACCTACTGTAGGTCAGGAACTCTACCAGGCACTGTAAGCACAGTAACTCTTGGATCCTCAGGGCAGTGAGTGTGGGTGTTATTTCAATCGTTTGGGGAGGGGAGGGACTCTGCCAGATGTGGTGGCATGCCAGAAATGATTGTTGAATGAACAAAGGAATGAATATGCCATGTTGAATCAAGCATAGGTTGGCTATATACTTTTACCACGTTTATCTCATTAAAATATAGCTAGTGAAATATATACATATACAGCTAGTAAGTGGTTCACTCAAGACACATGTGTATGTCTGTCTGATTCTAAAGCTCCAGGTGTAATCTGCCCTTATATACTGCTTTTCCAAAAGAAAATTCTTTTTTAAATACTTTAATCTCTATTTCCCAAATAATAGTAGCTTCCTACAATTGTATAGTGCCACACAGTTCACACAGTTCATTGGACCGTTAAAAGTCCAATATAGCATTCATTATCCCATTCAATCTTCCCCAATATCCAGTAAGGTATAACATCCTCCTTACAAATTAGGCAGCTGATGTTCAGAGAGGTTAGGTAATTTACTGGCGGTCACAGAGCCAGAAAGCAGTAGGGCTAAAGCCAAAAGCCAGTTCTGCAGACACTAAGTCCAATGCTTTTTCCAAAATAGGAAGTTATTTTGATTATGTACTTTTTTTTTTTAACATTGTGAGCTTCCCCGTGAGATTCAAAGTATTTTGCAGAATTTGTGTCATTATAGGATCATTAGTCAATACATATTTTCTAGGCTGGTTTCTATGAAATTGCATTAAAATGAAGGACTTTCTGATTCCTACACTCAAGGTATATAGTCAGTTTCTTAGATACATGTAGCTTTAGTGGGATGGCCTATGGTTTATTTTAAATCACTTCTGAAACAATTTTGCCATTTAAAGCATGAAAAGCTTAGGGAATAAGGGAAACAATGGAATTTTTTTTCTTTTAAAGGTCAGAAGGCTGAGAAAAGGAGGTTTCTTATCCTACAAACTTGTTCCATAAAAGGGATATATTTTTCCTTTAGTTTCATCTCAAGAAGACAACACCTTAATTAAACTCCAGTGGGCCAGTTTAATTAAAAAATGTCAGTTAGCTCCTCATAAGGGGACCAGATACCCATGAAACACACCGTCTGCTTCCTTTGTGATTACTCAGAAACTCTGACCCCGCGGTAGGCCGAATGCGTTTCTCCTGCCGAAGGCAGAGCAGGGCTTTGGTGGGCCAGTGAGGCAGTTCAGGACACGATAAAGAACGGATGTCATATAGCTCATTAAGACCCAGATTTTGGACATTTAGACACTTGTCTATCACTGTAAACTAAGAGATTCATAGGCATATGTTCTTTTCTCATCACCAGGAAGATAAGGAAGGAGATAGCCACTCTCCCATTCCTCCTCAACTTCTTCATCTCTCTCTCTCTCTCCCTGCTTTCCTTTCTCTGATCTGGTAGGCTCAATCCTGTAGGTTGGATATATGTGAGAGTCTTCTAGTAGCTACTTCAGCTTGGACCCAGATCCTTCTGTCAGCAAGGATGCCTCCTTTCCAGTCCCTGGGGCAACCATGTAGTGAAGGGTTTCAGAACTGCAATGCACAGAGGGCCTACTGTGGTCACTCCCTCTTGGAGGCTCTTCAAATACATGATTTCATTTTATGCCCTCTTTAGTATGACCTCACCCTACACAGATGTGGAAGATGGAGGCTGAGAGAAATTTTGTGATTTCCCCCAAATTATAAAGCAAGCATATGGAGAAGATAGGAATTGACCTGGAAAGCTACCCATGACCGGAAAAGTTTCCAACCCGACTTGCTTCTTAGCCATCACTTCTTCTTTGTTTAGGAAAGTGGCTTTGTGGTTTTAATCTGATTATACAAACATTACATGCTTATTTTAAAAGTCCAATATAGCAGAATAATAGCTGTTTTTATTGAGGACCTTGAAAAAATAATTCTCTTTGTTAACAGCCAACCTTCCACTCCCTATCTCCTATCTGTTTCCCCCTGCCCTCCTCCAGCACCCTCCATGCTCCTATCAACAACCTGTTACATAGCCTTTCAAACCTTTCTCCAAGAACGTATAATCAGAACAAACCATTGTGTGGGCACACACGTGTAAATAGGGATTTTTATGTTGTTAGTTTTTTTTTAAATGTGTTTTTTAAAGATGTGTTCTCTGATTGCTTTTTCTTCAAGAATACAGCATGAGGAAACATTTCTGGCCAACTGGTATAGCTCTAACGTATTCTCTGAGAGGTACGTAATGTTCCATAGGATGGAGAGTCCTCTCTACTTTGTTTCAGGTTGTTTTTTTTAATTTGGTTTTCTTTTTTTCCTTCTTTTTTTCTGCCCTAAGAAACAATTCTTTATTAAATATCTTTGATAACATATGATTTCATATTGGTGCTTTTATTCCTTTGGGATAGATTTCCTAGAGGTGAGGTTTTGGGGTTGAAGAGTATATGCATTTTTTATCTTAACAAGTATCTCCAGATTTCCCAAACAATTTCTAGGACATGTGATTATGACTTTTGTGAAAAACCCATCAGACATACAGAAGAATGGATACTTGTGTTCCCAACTAAAGTTTGACTTTCATAAACTCTGACTATCCCTTCTCAAATACATTGTAAAAGTTTCAGCTGGGGATTAGGTACAGACCGGAATCCACAGGATCACATTGAAAACAAATTGCCAGAGGTACTATGCTTACTTGGCTACACCCATATTGAATCTCCGCGTTACTTAAAATTCACAAAAGTTCTACAGATTTTACTCACTGGGCATTTGGACAGCACAATCAATTTGGGAATTTATTTATAGAAACTGTCTCTATGAGGTATCACTAGAATCATGTGAATTTGGGGCTAGAACTGTTACATTGACAGTTTCTCCATATCCTGTAGAGAATCTCTGGGACTCACATCTTGATGGCATGCGCCTTTGGAGCATGCTGCAATGTTATCTCATTTAGTGCTTTGCTGAAAGCCTAGTTCCAAAATGTTTCTCAAAATGTTCAAGTTTTTAAAAAGAATGAGACATTTATTTAAATTTACTTTAAAGACCACTGATTCAGGGCTAATGATTGTATAGTTTATTAATCAAATGTATTTAGCAGGAAAAAAAGCCAACTACAATTCACTTACAATTGAGATTTTACTCTATTTTAACGTTATTTTAATGAGCTACAGATTTGAATGTGGGCTTTGTTCATCTGTTGCTTCCGCTCAATTGCAGCTTCACCCTAAGAAGACACAAGACAGATTGATCAGGCTCCCAGTCATTGTGAGGTTTAAATGAAGTGAACAGGGCCTTATGTTTCTAAACCAAATGAGAGGATTAAGGCAAAAAGAAAAAGAAAGCAAAAAAAATTTAAAGCCCTCCCTCCCCCCCGAAAACACTATACATCCTTTAAATCATCCGTTTGCTATTCTTAAATTTGCTACTACAGTATCCCAGTTTTCCTAGCAGAGCATCAAAAAATACCATAAAAATGAAAATCGCAAACATTCCAGGCAACTTAGCACGTGTAAATAAATGTAAGGGGAAAGCCACTATCCCATTTCATTTTTTTTGACACACTACGATTTCCACACAAAAGTAACAGCATTTCAATTACGTTAGATTTTCTTTAGTAGATAATGTCCTATGTCCAAATCTTAAAAAGCTGTTTACCACCCTAATACTTGGTTAAAAATTATTCCACGTTTAAATGATGTATTTAAATGCAAATAAAATTTCTTTGAATTAAAAATGATTTTTGTGGTAAATATCTAGGCCCATGTTTTCAACACTGGGTATGTTTTGGGGGAACTTTCCTGATGCGCCATGTGAAGTCCAACAAACACACACTGCACAGGTTTTATTTAGCTCTTCTTGTTTTTAATTTGCCTAGGGTGGCCTGGAGAGGCCGTGGCTTCCAACGTGCAGTTTTCCTTTGTATTTATACACTAGCTATGCTGCCGAAGATGAAAAAGGAACTTCACATCCAGAAAGCAGAACTTAACAGAGTAGTCTTAAAGCTGTGGGAAGCTTTATGGCAGTTGTGGCCAACCGCATTAAACAAGAAATCAATCATAGTTTCTGCAGGTCCACGATTTAACCTTCTGATAAGAAAGCATCGCATTTTATTTTATTTTTAAATTATGAATGGTCTGTACTTAACATGAGTTTCATAAGTTAACTTTTTACTAAAGAGCAGCTTCTTTTTTTTGGAAGAACAGCTTCTAACAAACAATAATCGTATTTTTATGAACTAACATTCTTGGCAGAGTAACCCAGATTCTGTGGATTTATTTGAATAATAATAATAAACAAAAACATTTGCAATAGATGATACAATAT
The DNA here is from genome assembly GCF_046562875.1 of Panthera onca. Classification (NCBI taxonomy): domain Eukaryota; kingdom Metazoa; phylum Chordata; class Mammalia; order Carnivora; family Felidae; genus Panthera; species Panthera onca. Next base: position 15,768,257 of record NC_138356.1, on the reverse strand, counting down.
AAATATGAAGTATTATCCTGTGTATTAGCTATACTCTAGGACAGTGTGTATGTTTTTAAAACTACAAATTCCAATAGGAGAGCTCCCTACTGAAGATTCTTGTTGCGAATACCTTGCGTTACAAGTATGAATCTTTTAATCATCCTTCACCTATGTTTATATGCTGGTTTTGCTTAAAATGAAGCAGACTTATTTTGGTTTTCCCCCGACAGTTTGTTGCTTCTTTTAATTTGTTTCTTTCATATTGAGGATAGGGTAGATGTGGTAAGGCCCCAAGCAATATAAAGTAAAATACAGAAAATAAGGTATTAAAAAAAGAGTGGAGAAACACTGTATCTATGTGATCCAGGCTGAGCAGAGCCACAGAATTCATTTAGAGCCTTCTAACAAGGCAGATGTTTATCTTTGTACTTCAGCTAGTTTTGCAACTTGGTGAATGACAGAGTTTGTAATTTCAATGAAGATAGATTTTGGTTAGTTAAAACTAATGTTGAAGTTTTAATACATCCTCTACTAAAAATAAAAACAACCACAAAGCAAAAATAGACAAGAAAGTGGAGATTGACTTTACAGGTAAAGAACTAAGTAAGGATCAAGTGTTTTTCTGCAGTTTGTCATTTGTAATTGAGTGTGACTTTGTAATATTTTAGATTTTAATCTTCTGTTTTGCTTTTTGCTTTTTGCTTAACAGATTTTTGTCTAAAGAAAAAATGTTTTATTTATATATTTAATTTTGATAAACTTTTGCATGAAGGAAAAACCTATTTGGAAAGTAATTTACAAATAGATTAAATCCAAAATATAATTGAGAGGCTTTTAGCAAACTGTGCTGAAAAATTTTGCTGAGAAATTACATAACACTTCCATTATACAGAGGCCATTATGCTAGTTATTAATTATGATAAAATTTAAAATGCATCTATATATAGTTTTATAATGACACAATTTTAAGGAATATTTTTATCACAGAAGATTTATCTTTGATTAACTAATATGTCTTTTAAAATATGCACATGACATACGTTTTGGCCTCAAAGATGCATGAATTAAAATTATATAGTGACATACAACCAATCTTAAGAAGCTTAATTGCCTTTTGATGGCACGTGTATACACCATTGTGTAGATGTTTTTGCATTGCTTTGAGCATTAACATTTTTTCTGAATATCCTGTGTATCTAAATAACCATGATTGTGGTCCATTTCACTTAATGGTCATTCACATAAAATTAAAGCTTTGAGAATATTATTATTTGCTTCAGGTAATACCAGTTATATTACTCTTTTATAGGATGGTTGATATTTTCACATAACAGATTTCCCCAGTCCCTTGAGTTTTTCATTTTATTGTGTTGTTCCTTTCACTGAGAAAATACGCTCACAGTAAGTTCAAGGTGAAGTTTTCAGGCTCAAAGCTGAAAGTCAGTTTTCATGTAACATTGGCAACAGTCGTCTTTGACATCATCCTTTTATTCATTCAGCTTTGCATTCTGTTATGTAAATGACCATACCTGTGTGTTTTTAAAAACCACAATTTCTAGTGGACACATTAAAAAATCCTTCGGTATTCAGTGCTTTTCTGCAAATGAATGTAAAGTGGGTATATTGCACCTTAGATTAAAGGCCAGGAAGGCAGACAAAAGGGACACCATTGCAAATTAAACCATAAAAGTCTGAAGTATTATTAAGAAGTTCACAGATACTATGTTCCAATCAGGCTCAATAAGGACTGAATTCCTATTATGTTTCTAAAAGCCTCCAAAAAAACATGGGAAGGGACCCACAGTTAAAGTTGTCAAATAGAAAGCAGTTAGGCCAAGAGCACATGAATGTATGACTGCGTAATGGGCCTTTCATCTTTGAAATAAAAACAGTGCAGTTCAATTGGAACCAAAGTTTCCCTCTTTGAGAAAGTTTATTTTAATGAGTTTCCATTTTATGCGTGGGCTGCTCTTTAATCCAGGCTGTTCCATTGAAGTCTTCCCCAATGAAGACGCAAGACAGATTGTCCTAGCTTGCAGCTATTGTTAGGGGTTGATGAAGTGTATGGGCCCTTATGGTTGATAACAGAAGTAGATGGTCAAAGCCAATAAATAAAACTTTAACTCTGATTGTTGGGTACTTTATGCTGAAAAGGTTTCCATTAGCATGGATCTTTGGTTTTGAAGGACTTGTGAACCCAAAGGCAGCTTGTAGCCCTGTCACACAAACTAAGTCACTTAGACAAGCAGCAATCTGTCCTAGCTGATCAACTCAGTTTGGCTTTTAAAATTCTAGACTTCTTTTTAGAAATCAACACTGTTAATATCTTGACAGACAATTAACTTAGCAATATGTGAATCTGCTGCACTATTGATTTATCACAAAAGTGGTTTAAGGAGGAGGTAGTTTGTGCTTTGCTCCGTGGGATCTTTCTTCATAATGTAAGTTTTAGAGTGAACAATTCAGTATATTTTAACTGGTTGATTTTTGAGTGATATTTTATAACAGTGTCAGTTATGAAACTATCTCAAGTATAGTATATTGATTGGTTGCTCATCCAAACAACATTCATATGCTGTCTCTAAATTTTTATCCTTCTAAATCCCATATAATTTAATTTTTGGGGTGATGGATATGGTCAGTTTTGTATCCATAACTGTCCTAAAACCTACCAAAACCATTTGCCGTGAGTTGAAGTTCCTTAAAAGTTTTCCCCGTAAACTCAAAATTATACAATATCAACTTAGCTTGTTAGAAGCCACTATATCCCATGACTGTTTAAATCGTGGTCGTTGTAGCTCAACAGATGGAGCCTTGAAGACCTTGAAGGAATAAGTTCGCTCATTGTTGCCTTGCCATTGGAATGTTAGTTAGGCCCTTGAGGAAATCTGCCTCCCATTCACCTTTCCAATTACCCTGTGGGAAATCCCCCTCTGATAATTTGAGGCATGGATACAAATAGCAGTCTTTTGCCTGCATTCTGCATCCGCCGTTCTACAAGGGACCTGCGTACCTGGAGTGGACCACTTTGCCCACAGGAAGCAACCATCAAATTTTGCCCACTGCAAGCAACTGCCACCTGGAGGCTAACTGCAGACCTGGAGGTGAACATTACTGCATTATGGAAGAATAGAAGCAGGATCTTGGGATTGCTGCTGAATGGGATAATTCTCTTTCCTTCTTTGTATTTTGTAGTAAAATCTGCAAGAGTGAATAAAGTGAGTAGCAAGGATAACTATAAGAGAGATCAGAGCCAGTGAAGAAATGAAATAAGTTGGGTTAGTGAGGAGAGGGCAGTATAAGTGCTGTTTGCTTACTTATGTAAATGATCCAACGGGCGTCGTTTTCCATTTACCTTCCCCTTTGAAGAATACAGCAGATAGTTTATAACCATGTTCACAGTTAGTGATTTCCCACTCTTTCTCAAGAAGACTACAGTTATTTTACAGCCTCTTAACATATTTCAAAGGTGTCAGACTTTTTTAATGTATCATCAAAATTTTCTAGCCTTTTTCTCTTCCAGAAAGGACAATTATGTATTAAGATGCCCACTGTTTTTCAAATAATGGTCTTTGAAAAGTAACAACAGTCCTAATCTCTACCAAATTTCCAGGCAGACATCTTAGAAAGCAACAAAGGTGCTTCCAGAATTCTAGCTTATAATTCGTTGCTTGAAAGCCTGGGGAGACTTCAGGGTCTTGGTTCTTTTACCAAAGTCCTCATCGCCCTTATTTGGTTGTTTAATGGTTTGAATTCCCAAACATGGAACACGGCCACCTTTATTCATACATAGGGAGGAAGGATTTTTCATCTTTCTATAAGACATCCCTTCTCTCTGAATAATTAGATTAAATATTTTTTAAAAAAATATGATTAAATGTCGAGTTTATTGTGTTGGTTTTTTTTTTAACCTTTAACAATCTCATCATCATTGTACACAGCTATTTATTCTGAGTAGAGTGATGGAGACATCAGTTTTCATACGGTATGTGACACTGAACTAGAAATGGGATGCTGTCATGTCCAGATCCGTCCATCACTGAGGAATGACCTTAGACTTCCTGATCAATTCTGACAAGTCACTGACAGTTTGCAGGGGAACTACATATGTGACAAAGGACAAGCAGAGGCTACATGTGTCAGCAAGAACACTGTGATTCTGGAGAGGAGTCAAGTTGCTGACAGTTCTGGTATTTGGATGCTCTTGGTTTTCTTTTTAAATATGGCTTCAGAAAATTACAGGTGTTCATTCTTCCTGATACACAGAGTTTTCCTGCTGATTTAGTCAATGGCTAAATGGCCACAGGTCCCATTGATTTGAAGCTAACATGTTCTTGGTCTTTTTGCCAGTTTGTTGATAACTTTGCATACCCTCATTGACTTAATTCTGGATCCTGGGTGGTAGGGAGTAAATTAATGTTATTTATAAAAACTGCAATTGAATTTAATTGTTTTAAAGTCATGTTTCACATAAAAACGGACACTTCTGACTCAAGTTTGAGTCTTAAAGTGTTAATGTCTATCCCTTGCACAGATGAAACAGAAGTTGTATAGCCTAGTGGTTAAGAGCTTGGATGCTGAAGCATTCATTCATGCATTTGAGACGTGGATGAGTGTAAGATTTGGGCTACGTTGAGCACACCACCTAATATTTCTGGGAGTCAGTGTCTTATCTGTAAAGTGGAGATAATGAGCTTCTACCTCCTCAAGTTGTAAGGATTGTGTGGGCTACTATATCAGAAGCTTTTAAAACAGGCTCTGGCGCATGGTAGGTACCATTATAAGTGTTTGCAATTATTAAACTCTGTTAATGAATTTTTACATATCCAATATGCAATATCTGTGATACAGAATAATATAAAAATAGAGGCTCCATGAATTTATAATTTTGATCAAACTTGAAAAATTTGGGCTATTACTCTTTGGAAATGTTCTTGTCTTCCCCCTCTCTTCTCTCCTTCTAGAATTCCAAGTGCTCCTAATGCTTAGATTGCTTTATATTGTCCCACAGGTCATTACAACTCTTATTTCTTCTGTCATTTCTCTTATTTTCTTTCTTTTGGATAGTTTCTATTGCCATATCTTCAGGCTGACTGATCTTTTCTTTTACAGTATCTAATCTAATCTGTTGTTGATCTCATCCAATGTAGTTTCATTTCAGATATTTCATTTTTCATCTCTAAAATTTCCTTTTTCATATCTCTCATTTCTTTTTATTTGAGTTCATGTTTTCTTCTACAGTCTTGAAGAAATGGAACATGTTGATATTTTCTATTTTTACATCCTTGTCTGCCAGTTTTATCCTTTTTCCCTCTCTTTCACTTTTGGAGGCAGCTTTTAATTGATTGATTTTATTTTCTGTATTTTCCTGCCTCTTTGCATGCCTGATGGCTTTTATTGCATACCGAACATTGAAGATTTTGTTTTGGGATGCTGAATTTTGTTGTATTTCTTCTAACAGTGTTGGGCTTTGTTCTGGCATGCATTTGAGCTTCTTTGTATCAGTGTGATTAATTCAAAACTAGCTTTTAAACTTTGTAAGGTTGGGTCCTGAAACAGATCATTTGACAGGTCTCATACAATATCTTGATAATTTTTGTTTGATGGTACCACTTATTAAATTAATAATTAGCTCTTTACTTATCCATTCATCCAACTAATGTTTTATTGAATTTTTCTGATATGAGTAAGGATGAATAAGGAATCCTCAAGGAGCTTGTAGTTTAGGAGAGAAGATCAGTGATATGCTCTGATAGAATTATATGCAAAGTGCTGTAGAATCTGCTGGTATCTTGCTTTTCCCAGGTATATATGTGATATATTTATGAAAACATATCTACTTTTATAAAACGGTAAACATTTGTTCAACAAATATATCTTGATCAGCTGTAATGTGCCAGTTCACAGCTGGAGCGACAACCATGACAAAAACAAAGTCCTTTCAAAATTCAGATTCAAAGTGCACAAATCAGGTAGTGGTAATATACACCATTTTATGAAATTGTGACTCTGTATTTATCTTACTGCTGAAAGTGACATGATGATTCTAGCCCTGAGTTAATAGTAGAAAAATTGCCCTTGGGCGGGCCAGCTTGTTCCCTGTTCTGAGCTCCAGATTATAAACGCTGCTGAAAATGGCTAGTTCCAGAGAAGTGTTTTAAAAAAGGATTGCTGATGTATCTATACTTTTGTCTGTGGGAGTGCTATTTTTGTAGATACAAATTGGATTCCTTTTTTTAGAGTTTTAGGGTATGAATTTCAAGAAGATTCTTAATTGCAAACGGAAAGCCAGGCTAGGAGCTACTACTACAAATGTTACTACTACCGTCATTGCTCCTGCTGCTGTTCACTATGATTTCCTGAATTGTCAACATCTGCCAGTGTTCTGTGATGTTCTCTACTTAATCTCTTTCATCCTCAAAAGAATCCTATGAGATGCAGGATATTCATAGTATGGAAGAAAAAAGTGAGAATGGCCATGGAATCATTTCTTAATGTTTTTATGGAAATAAGACATAGTCACTGTCAACCTTAAAAATAAAGTACCCAGTTATTTTACTAGCAAAATGAGTTTATTTGGGGATAGCAGAGGAATTGCAGTTCGGAACATGCAAGCTATGGCAAACCATAAGCAAGTCTGAAAAGACAAAGGGAAGATCAGCTGTTAATAGGTTTTAGGAAGAAATTGGGGAGAGTTGTTTACAATAGTTCATTGGAGAACAAGAGTTTGAGGTTGTGGTGTTTCTCATTGGCTGCAAACAGCGGTCAGTGTGTTGTTGCTGGGGCAGAGAGGGATTTTCCTTCTTTTTTTTTTTTTTAAAGCAGATGAAATTCCTGTGTGAAAAATGCCCTCCCTTGTCAAGTTAATTCTTCTCTTTCTTTTTCCTGCTGGTTATGCAAGCGGTGACGAGTGGTTCATGCGTGAGAGCTCCCCCTTCAGGGCGTCCCGACTCCACTTTAAATGAGGTTTCCTTTATTTCCATGGTCATAAAGACAGAAATCGCTTTAAATCTGCATTATTGAAAGTACCATAATAAGACTATTAGCACATGCTACATTGCATATTGTAAATTGCAATTAGCATTATTGATTTGATGACTGAGAGTAGATGGCTTTCTGAGCAAGCCTTATTTGGAAGATTCAAATCAAACTCTACATTATTTTCTAGAAGGAAGGCATATTATAAGAATATTTGGAATTTAAAATAGCCTCCACGAGAATGCCTTCGTAGTATCTCTGCCTCACTTAATGGCAAATGTCCCACTTAGCTTGCTTTCCAAAGAAGTAACTGAAAGTTGAGTAGGAGACAAGATTAGAATGGTCAATGGAGATGCTCACAGGATTCTTTTCTGCAGACCTCCACTTCCCTCTCTAAGGAAGGAGCTCCTTTCAGATAGTGAACGATGACAAGATCAACACTGGGCAGATGATCTTCCCTTGTTAATCTACCCTCTTGTGGCAAGCGCCACCATTTGCCTCTTCTTAGGGAATGGGAATGGGGGTTGCTCTGTAACAACTGGACCCGGAGAGGTAAAGTTGCCGATCTGGAGAGACACCAGTAGGTTTACTTTGCAGATGTGAAATTATTTCCACTCAGTAGTGAATTGTATTAAAGAAGGGAGCCGGTTTGCAGTGGTACTCCTGTTCAAGGTGTTGTATAGCAGATCTCTTTACAGATCTGTGCTGAGGTGACAGAAAACGTGACCGATATTATTACAGCTAAAGTTTCCTAATACCTCTAGCATTGTCTTCTTCTGGCTAATTAAACTTTAAAAGATTTGCAAAAGGAACTTTGACTCTACCCCTCCACCCAGCCCTAATATCCCCACTCTCTCTTCTAAAATTACGGAATGGAAATGGGCAGTCTTCAGTGTACTTACTGCTATCAGTGCGGTTTGTTATAATGGGAGAGAAGGTATTTTGAAGCTGAAACAGTTACGTGACTTTTATTCTTTAAGATCGTGCACACGTATTCCTGTTTCAAACTGCAACAAAGAAGTTATTTCCTTTTAAAATTAGGTTGCTTGAATATTTTATGTCATTTTAAATATTAAGGTTAATTTAAAAGTAAGATCTTTTGTCTTTTTATAAGGTGCTTTATGCTTCTGTGTTTATATTTACATAACTTTAGTGTAGATAAATGTAAATAAAAACATATTATCTATATTTTACGAGGTGCCTTGTATTTATATATTCATCTGTAATTCCACCATTGATGACCCATGCATAAAATTTATTGAGTTCCTATCATGTGCCAAGTACTGTGGGCCTACAGTAATATGTGAAACAGTTTTCTGAACCTAAATATGGTAAGTGTCCTGTGGTGCAAAGTACAGAATTGAAAAGCAAGATTTCTTCCAACTAAGATTAGAGGAACTGGTAATGTAGGTTAGTTTAAGAGAGAAAGTGCTTAACACAGTGCCTGGCATATAGGAACAGTTTACACAGAATTTGCTCCATGAATGAATGATGAATGAACAAATGAGAGAGAAGTGGCATTTGACCTTGCAAAATGGGTCAGTTGAACTTGAAACAATGCCAGAGCAAAGGCAACCATGTGAGCAAAGAAAGAGAAGAGAAAATCCAAGGCAGGTTTAGGGACTGGTGAACACTTTGGTCTAAGTGGACTTTAGGGATGAGTGATGTGTTTGAAAAGTAGGCTAAAGCCAGATAGTAGAGGCATCAGACTCTACTTTCATGATTCTGGCTTTTATCTGTACCGTGGGAAGCCTCTGAGAGTTTCAGAAAGAAATGGTGACCAGGCAGATTCTGTGCTTTAAAAAGACTTAGCTGACGACACTGGTAGGCTAGGAGGGATGGAGAGATGCCAGAATCGCTGGATTCTGAGCGATTAGCTGGTTCTGACACTATTGCCGTCAGTGAGATTAAATCTGCTGTGATTGCTGCTTAAGCAACACCCTCAGAATGAACTGAGCCCCATTGTTGTTATCTGATAGAACTGTGTTTGATATGGCCCAGAGAAAAATGTCAACCAAATGCTGTAGCATGACACAATCAGTCATGAAATCAGACTGAAATACATTGTGCCCAAATGGTGAAATGTGAGGTGAAATAGCTCATGAGAAATAAAAATCGGCATAGTGAAACTAACTCAGAAATCAAATCCTTTGCTATCTCTTGGGCTTAATTTCTGACAGTCTTAAGTTTCTGAGGACAGCACTTTGTAAATTGGTATTTTCTTTCTTCTTCTTTGAAAAGGCCACCCAATGTTTACGCCATTTATCCTTTCTCTTGTGCTTATAACATAAATTATGGTTCCACCCAGACCAGCCATAAGCAGTCTTAATATCCTTGAGAACGACTTCATTATTTCTAAAAAAAAAAAACACAATCAAAATAATGAACATAGAAAATAATCCAGTTTTTCATGAACAGTCTTATAAGTTCCAGAATTCCAGTTTCTTAATAATTTTCACCATTACAGTCATACATTTACACACATTGTGAGTAATAATGAAGGTATTACTTGAATACACACACACGCATGCACACACACCATACAGTTAGTTTGGCACGAAGAAGCAACAAGTCAATGCACAACATTCCGTTATTCGCCTTCTATTCCATGTACTCAGGAACAACTGAGAAATAAGACAGGAGACAGAAAAATGGGAATAAAAATAATATGGAATTTATTATTTGTTCATCACGCTGGTTGGAAAAATGAGGCTTAACAGTTGTAGCTAAAAGAGTTTGCATAACATTCTCTATTCTGGCTCTTGCTCCCAACACATGTAAGTGATGGCCCACCTGAGGAAATCATTGTGTCTTCAGAGCTCACACATTTTACCAGGAGGATCACTGTCCCCCTTGGTCTGGAGCCAATAGGGAAGAAGGAAAGAATCTCCCACTGTTTCTACTTTTTCAAGGTTAGCTCTACCCATTGGAGTAACACACACCATTGCCTGTCAGATCATTGTCACCCATGCTTAAACAAGTTAGCATTCCTTCTTTGGAGGAGGCAAAGGGAGAGATGAGTACAGGATTGATCAAGAGAGCCATTGTGTTAACTATGGGAAATCCCTGCACCTAGCTACACAAAATCAGGGGAAGGGACATTGCCCTCACTCTCTCTCTCTCTCTCTCTCTCTCTCTCTCTCTCACATACACACACACACACACACACACACACACATACATTCATAAATATCCTTTATTTGGAGGAAAAGTTTTTGGAAATATTTTTGACTGTGATTTCGCTTTGTGTGTTGTGACTTTAACTAATAGCTTTAATGTTGGATACTTAATAGATCAGGATGCATGTGTTATGTATATGCTTATATAAATTCAAGAATGACGGGGGCGCCTGGATGGCTCAGTCAGTTGAGCAACCGACCTTGACTCAGGTCATGATCTCACAGTTTGTGAGTTCAAGCCCCACGTCGGGCTCAGTGCTGACAACTCAGAGCCTGGAGCCTGCTTCTGATTCTGTCTGCCTCTCTCTCTGCCCCTCCCCCACTCAAGCTCTGTCTCTCTCTCTGTCTCAGAAATAAATAAACATTTAACAAAATTCTTTAGTAAAAAAATAAAGAATGAAAAATACATTTGGGGCACCTGGGTGGCTCAGTTGGTTAAGTGTCCGACTTCAGCTCAGGTCATGATCTCACGGTTTGTGGGTTCAAGTCCCGGGTCAGGCTGTGTGCTGACAGCTCGGAGCCTGGAGCCTACTTCAGATTCTGTGTCTCTTCTCTCTCTGCCCCAACCCAGCTCACATTCTATCTCTCTCTCAAAAAATAAACTTAAAAAAATTTTTTAAAAAGAATGAAAAATACACTTAAGCCACATATCAAAAAATAATGAATTTTTAATAAAGAATTAATTTGGAAAACTAAGTTAAATTTCAAAAGTCATCATTTAAATATTAAATATGAAAAATTATGGTATTGTTTCAGAAATCCTGGTTTAGCTTATGATGATCAATAATGACAAAACAGCTGTTCTAAACTTTGTTTACACATCTTGTTCTTAGTTCTTCTCTTATTATCTTTTCTGGAAGGTTTTCATGTGCCTTTTAATTTTATTAAATGTTTTATTTTTTTATTTATTCATTTTTATGTATTCATTGTTTATGCATTATTTATTTTATTACATGTGCCTTTTAATTTTCTCTCCAGCCTCCTTTTAGGAACTCTTGATTACTCAGCATCAAATGGTTAAATGGGAACTCACATATAGTGCATAAAACAACAAACTGAAATGTTCAGACTGCATGATAGGCCTGAAATTAATATTGTACTTTTAAAAAATGTTTTATTCATACCTTTGTGGTTTTTCATGGAAGACTTCTTTCCCTAAAGATTTCATGTACAAAAAAGTAGTGATAAATAAGTTTAAAAAATACAAAGCACAGTGGGACATTGACTGTTAGGAATGGAGTAAGGATGAGTTGGTGTTGAGTAAGGTGAAATGGTAGCCACAATGCAGGCAAAGTGGAGAGAAGATGATCTCACAGCACCACCAAATCCAGTAAATTTAAGGGAGTAAAGCTAAGATTTCATTAAAATATTTTATAATCTTATATGAAATATATAGATTAGATAAAATTAATACTCAAGAATCAATATTGCATTTAGATAAGATTTATGCGCTGTTCTCCAACATCGTTACTCAGTGTAGATGACTTGGTGTTGAGATGGACTGACATACAATCAGACAAGGAAGGACAGAGCAGTTCCTTTGTCTCTTTCTGCACGTAGCCAGTGCTCTCAAAGGCCATTGTACGTTTGTGGATATTTCAAAAGAAACAACAGTGAACCTGAGGGGATTTGAATTATGTAATTAGCACATTTGACCCCAGTGTAGTTCCCATCTCTTTCCCCCCACCGCCTCATTGCTCACTCTACGCCAGTGTATGTCTCTCTCTTTCCAGATATACTTTGGTAGTGAATATGAAAAATAGCTTCACCTCCTTCCCTATATGTATTTACCAGTAAAATCTTCTTCAGAAGTCCAGAGTTTATGGTTGGTGAGAATAGAGAGAATTTTATATTTGATTTGGAATAGAAAAATAACTTAGAGTCCAAGAAAATGGAAAAAACCCAAGTTGATAAAATGTTAACATTTTGGTGAAATGGTTTACTAGTATAGCTTTGGGATAACAGACTATCCAGTAGAACCCTGCCAAGTTAGTGACTAGGGAGATTCCTCATTTCAAATGGCAGTGAATTCCATTCCCAGTGATTAGCTTTTGATTGCCAGTCATGTCTGCAATAGGATCTATTGAGTTTCTAAACAGCTATGGTCTGATTGAACTTGTGGGGTCTCTGTTCACTCAAAAGAGAAGAAGAAGCTACTCTTTGGTACCAAATAAGCCCCATTGGTTTACACTTTTGCTTCGAAAAGAACCTTCACCTGGAGATGACATCCGAAAGCTGATTGACTAGTTAGTTACCAGGGGAATGTGGCCTTGAATCAGAATAGATAATAGACTCTGGAATTTGGGAAATAATGTTGGTTCAGATATTCATTTTGTTGGCCTCTAGGGACCCTCAAAACTAAATGAAAATGAACTCCATTAAAGATGAAAGTATTATCTTAGTAGAACTCTCAGACTTTCATTTTCTTTCTTGCAGGCTTGTTTGGTACACACATATGTTGCAGAGCATATGCATTTTGAGTTATTCAGGTGTAGATTCTAAATGCATACTAATTTGTTATTGTTTAACGCTGAATCATTCAGGGTTTCTAATACAAATTCTAATTCTGTGAGGTACTAGATGGCATTAAGTAGATGAATTGCTCAATTCCATTTTTGATAGCAATTTAAATACCTTCTTTAAGAAAACATTTTTCTGATAATAATCTTTGCTATCATTTCTAGAAGACTTACTATGTGCCAGTGAGGCATTACTATCACTGTGCTACTTTAGAGATGCAATTCAAAGCAGTAAGACGTATGTAGAATATGAACAGCTGAGACAGGTGCAACCCAGGTCTTCCCTGAAACTTGTTTTTGGTAGTGATGCTCGACAGCCTGTCAGGCAACATCATTGCTTATTGGGGTTATTTTCGTATTTTTAATATGGAATGAAATGGACCTAATGAAATCCAATTGATAAGAATACTAGAGGTGTTATTTAGGACAATAACTTATTTCCATTATCCTGAAGCAACCAAAAAAATTTTTGCTGAAACTTGCTTATCAGGAACCAAATAAATGAAGGAAGCTTTCCTATTTGCTAAACTTTTGACAACTATTGCCATTCCATTAAAATTGTGGTGACCTGATTACCAAAGTTAGAAAGATGGGAAGTTCCTACTTAAATGCTAACAATTTCTCTGTATGTGGGAAGAATGATTGTTTTGAAAACTATCTTCCTAGGCTAAGTGCACCTGAATTAGAACTTTTTCCTTATACATACTTGTTAGTAGCCCATTTTACTCAAGAGTCTTGTCAATTTTACCCGGAACTCTTACTTCAGCTTCACTTTTGCAGCTCTAAAGTTTCCTTGAGTTAGGATCCCATTTACAGATAAATAGGGTATACATTTGTTCCAAAGACAATTCTACTGGATATAATTTCAGGAATTGTTATCATAAGCTTGAAATCTACTAGCATTGAATTAGAGAAGTTCTAAATACTGTTTTCCTTTTTCTAACAAAGTATTTTCCAATAGATATTTAGCAAAAATAGTTCTTATATAAATAAAAAAAACTAAGGTTGATTTTAGGCATCCAGGGTTCATGACCTGTTGGAGTTCAGAAGTCTTAAATATACAACACAATGTTAAATGCTCCAAATATCAGAGTGCCATGTTTCTGAATTTTATTGTTCTCATTGAATCACTGTATTATCTTGATACTTTCTAGTATTTTCAGTACAATTATTAAAACAGTTATAGTGGCTCTAAAGGAATGTAATTGGGAAAGAAAGATGGCCTGTACTGGATGAAATTCTTAATTAATCTTTCACTGTTAAATTGTTCAAAATTAATCAAGTATATTGCCTATATGAAGGCAACTACACTTTACATACCTCAGTATTACCATCACCAAGCCATATATTAAAAGTTAATTTCTGATTTAAAAGTGTACTTTAACTGCAAAACCATCAATCCTAAATAATTCTATTACCAAAAAGAAAAAAAATCTTATAACACCAAAGAACAGGATAGAGAGAGTAGTTTGTGCTTATTATTTTGAGATTTCTTTATGGTGTGAGCTTTGCAACATCAAATTAGGATATACATTTTTATAAAATAACTAAGTTGATTTGAAGAATACCATTCACTCACTCACTCACTCATTCATTCATTCACCATTCATTTCGTCAACATATATTCATTGGACAGTTAGGTTTCAGGCATTGAAGATAATGACTGTGAAATGCAATAGCAATCTTCTGGTATATAAGGAGAAAATAAACAACTTGAATTTTAATCATTAATCACATTTTTAGATAAATATCCTTGGGGCTATTTGAGAATATTATGGAAAGGTGGTCTTCCCCCCCCCCGCCCCCCCCCCCCCCCGCCAACTTGTTTTGAATTATGACGATTATACTCTCCACTGGGTCTCAATATTTTTACCACCATAATACACCAGTGTGATAAGACACACCCCACCAGATACACTTAGCCCTTAGGAGAGTGCTTCACAGCAGGAGGGGAGAAGTCACTTGTTCCTTTGCGGGAGCTGGAGATAAGTGAAAGAGTCCCTTGGCTGTCTGACCCATTCCTAGTTTGAGAATCACTGCTAAATATGAGCATGCTCAATTATTGAGCAGGCCACAGAAATAAATGCCTCAATAGATCCAATGCAAGGTCCATATGGTCCTAATTCAGACAGTAAAATGAGTTACATTTAGTTGGTTTTTTCCCCCATTAAAGTCGACTAGTTGTTCAATTTAATCCATTAACTTAACCAGATGTTTTGGTGTCACGCAGACATCATCAACATAAAATCAATACAATATTTGGTTGGATATTTTGTTAAGATGTGATTGTAATCAGGGCCATTTTATTTTATTATTATTATTTTTTAACGTTTATTTATTTATTTTTGAGACAGAGAGACAGAGCATGAACGGGGGAGGGTCAGAGAGAGGGAGACACAGAATCTGAAACAGGCTCCAGGCTCTGAGCTGTCAGCACAGAGCCCGACGCGGGGCTTGAACTCACGGACCGCGAGATCGTGACCTGAGCCGAAGTCGGCCGCTCAACCGACTGAGCCACCCAGGCGCCCCAGGGCCATTTTATGATAAACACGTAAGAGATGCTCCTCAAAGCCAGAATAGCATGAAATACTGGATTTCATTGAATACAGAAATCAAGAGTCAAGTCTAAGGGGCTTTGATGCTAGAGTGCTCTTCATCTTTCCAAAGGCGTCAACAGCTGCCACCTGACTGACAGAGACTATAGGAAGCTATTTCAAAGAGGTAAGATGTAAAAAAAGTGCTGCTCTTATCAATGAAATAGGGCAATACCTTTTCCTGAGAATTTGTCTGTCTCCGCCTTCTTTAAAATAGAAGGGCTCCTCTGAGAGCTAACGCATCATTCCCCTAACAACTTAGTATGAGTTAGTTTGTTTGGTGGCTTTCTTTATTGACTAGGAATGCAGAAAGAAAAATGCAAAAAACAGAAGGATAGTAACACTGAAGAAAAACTTGAGCTATTTCTGTGGTTTGCTTAATCTCCTATCAAGACTTCATTTATCACCTACAGTATTAGTTTTAGAAAACTACTTTAAGAGACCAGCAAACAAAAAGTTAAAGAATGAAGATGAGGTTCTTCTATAGTTACAATCACTTGTGTGATTTGAAATGTGACATTGGATGATCAATTAAAATTCTTTTAAAAGGCTTCTTTTAAAAAGGTGGACTATTGCATTAATTATGAGTTCAAAAATACACGTTCTTGCTATAAAGGTAAGACTAGATTCAAACAATCAAATATGCCAATGTGTTTTCTAAATATTCATCTATTCTCTTCCCTTTTTGGACGACAGAACTGTGGCTTTCTAATGCTTCATCCTTGAGACAAGGGGTTTGTCCTGATGGCCTAGCGGCTACTTAGATTTTCCTGGTTCCTTTTGTACGGTCTTAAATATGATTTAGAGGTGTCATCAAATTGCACTTGCATTAAAGGAAAAAAATAAACAAGCGTGCAAGAGTTGGAGAGTTTTATAAGAATAGTGGGGTATCACGGTGCACAAGATTATTCTGTGCTTCTGTTATAGAGTTAGGCAATTCATGCAAATCAAGATAGTTTGTCTTAGATATTGGATGATTACTTGCCTCCTATTGAATAGGGGCTATCTTTCATTTTGTTCAAAAATGCATTCTTACCTTATATGTTGGAACACAACAGAAACATTTAAAAAGATAGAATTTTGTGTTGTTGAAAGAAATGGAAGACAAAGCCCCCAAACCTTTTCATAAACCCCTTTCAGCCCATCTCCAACATGGTGACATTGGTACAGACAGGGTTTGTCACCCATAAATTTACAGCTTATTCCAGTCTCTTCATAAATTGACTAATTTTTTTGAAAGAAAAAAAATATATAGGTGTATAAAATACCCAGTTACAGGTTGTGTTCTATTTAGCCCTTGATTGAAACGTATTGCTCCTCAGTATCTTTTAGCTATGAAAATTATAATATGGAACAGAGATTAGAATGAAATTATCATGGCTAGAAGGCATTTACTCAGTGGTGGCAGCCACATAAACCTGGGTCCTGAGAATGATGATAATACATTAGGTTCTGCATGCCCGATATTATTGCCGTACATTATGTATGTTTCATTTATACTATTTCGCACACACCAGCAACGCTGACAGATAGGTAATTACTCTCTGCGCCAATGAACAGTTATCAGCACCACCGCTGTTTATTGCTGGAATGAAGTGCGTTTGTCAGTCAAGGTCACTTGTTTGTGTGTCCTCTTTAATAGTTCCTTCACAGTTGTTGAACTTTGCACGCAGTTCTTATTGTGGGGTTCCTGGAGGTTACTTTACCGCATAATGCATTTCTTGTGTTATCAAATCCACTTGTATTTATCACTTTAATTGATAAACAACTAAGTTGCAGGGAGCAGAACTGAAGATGTGAAAGAACATATTTTGCTAGTCAGCTGATTCCACTAGGTATTCCGTAATGAATGCTCTCAAGAAGATGCATTCAGCACAAACCCTCTTAGGTTGCGATACACCGTCAGCCTGAGCTAGTGAAATTTCATTTTATAACGTTAACCTTAATTTCAGCCACTGATGGATACCGACACAATTTCATAACTACTATAGATTTCACATTTGTACCCTCTAGAAGTATTTTTTTCATTGTTCATTTCTTGGGTAGTGCAGAGGTTATTTTCATATTTAGTATACTTATATAATGGGCTAAATCCATTTGGTTTGACTTTTAACCAGTCATGTTTATTTTTTAGATATGTGCCATTAAGCCTCCCCCTCCCATAAAAAATGTTATCAGTCTAATGCTGGTTATCATCGTTGCGTTCAAGCACCGGTCTTGTTCCAAAATGAACCTTGTATGGTGCCTTTTTGAGAGTAAAAATAAATTCAATGCCATTGTGTCTTATCCTATGCAGCCCGTAATTTCATCTGTTATAAAATAAAGAAAATGGTTGATCTTTTTATTTTTGTTTGTTAGCCACCGTGCTTTATTAGAAACTGGAATAACCTCTAGGATATAATAATTTATCCAGTCAAGATAACTGGAGCTATTTCCTTAAGCCTGTGATCAGCTTGAGTTTGTGTGTTGGGAGATTTATACTGCCGTTGCTTATTACCAAAGAAACAGTTAAAAAGGATTTATGGTAGTGCACATTATGTGTGTGTCTGGAATTTTTGTGTATTTAACTTCTTTCCTTGCCTATCTCTGTTTTTCCTCTCTCGACATTATTGTCGAAGAGAGAGACTATCTATACCTACTATTAAATGCAAATTTTATTCAGGCATTTAAGCAGAATCGCATTCATTCATTAAACTAAATGATTCTTTTATTTGAAAAAATATATCAGCACATGGTACTATCACACCCTGTTTACAGGGGACTCTAGTTTTCTGTCAGTGCAAAAGTTTACTATTTCATTATTAAAGGATTAAACTATGGCAAAAGGTGCCTGGTGACCGTGAATGTTTTAGTTAATTTGATTATACCCATAAAAAAAGAATTTAATTCCATAGCAGCCACTGGGTCGTATGCCTGGCCGTGTGGTTCCAATGCATCACGGTTCTGATCTTGTCCTGGGAGGGACGGAAATTGCCATTTGGGTGAGGCGTGGAGGAAGAGGTGAGCAATTCGGTTCACTCGTGAACCCAGGTTAACACCATGCCTCGACGTTTTCAAAACGCTTCCTTTTCTTAGTTCTTAGTTACCAGAGTGTTACAAAGAAAGGGTTTTGATCTCATGTAGATAGCATAGCATTAATTACCCTGACACTAATTAAACTGCATCAAACAAATACCACCGTGTTCCTCAGGGGGACAACAGAAGGCAGTTTAAAATAATTACTGGAGCTTCATGCATGTGTGAAGTTTTCATTACTCTTAGGACACAAGCAAAAGAGATTTGATAGCATTAAAATAGCCACCCTTTAGTGATTGCAACAACAACAAAAAAAGTGACTAAATTTTCCTTGGAGCATATTGATGTCTAAATAGTAGTGGCTTCAATCCTTGAGAATGGTAACTTTTCCTTAAGAATTGCAAGTCTGTGAAGCAGGAACAGGTGTTCCAGTTCACATTCTGGTATGATTATGTATTAGCTTATGTTTGTCAGACCATTTCATTAACCACCCACTGCTATCACATATACATATACTTTGTTCTTTCTGAACCATGAAATGAAATGCATATATCTTCACTAATGCTTGCTATCAATGTAAATGAGAAAAAGAGGCTTATTACCAATCATGGCTGCTCTGAAGCCCACACCTCTGTACACTTACAGGTAATAAACATCTTTTTGTAAATAGGACACAAGATATATTGAGTTCTGCCTGTAATAAGAAATGGTGATCTTGTCCCACTTTCGTATTAATGGATGGTAATTCCCACACACATTTAGACACAATACAGTGGTAGCATTTTGGAGGAAGCTTCTTTTCTCAAAACAGGAAGTGGTCATTATTTTTTGAGATCTTTTGTCATCCTGGAGGTAAGCAAACCTTTCCGGTCACAGGTAATGGAGTTTTTCTGTAACCAGACAAGGGCACTGAGTCAGTAGCCACCACCGGAGGGATTGTAGACGGTCTCTGTAGGGGAGCTACAGGAAAGACTGATGTAAAAATTGCTAAATCCTAGCTCAGCGAAGTAGTGTAAGTGAACAGCAGTATCGTGGACAGTTAACGGTGCTTGTGGAGGTTGTGCATTTGGGTCCTCTTTCAGGAGCATGTATGCCTGTGAGTGTGTGCATGCACGTGTCCCTGCACACGTGTGCATGCATGTGTGTGTATAGTGTATTATCCCTTCCTGTCTGCTCTGTATATATACACGTTGCATCGTTCATGGTCTTTACTTCACAAGGTCATTTATCTGTTTGTTTTGGTGACATATGAGCAGTGGGAATCAAGTTGCCTGGGTTCTAGCACCAGGTGCCAGCCATCCTCCCTAAAAGGTATTGGGAATTAAAGCGAGAGAGTGGTCATTTCCAGATTTATGCAACTCATATTTCATTCGGTGAATGACTCTTTGAATGTGATTATGCAGTGTTCCTGCGTATGCAGTACTGCATATTATAAGCCATTTATTTTTTACTTCCTTCTGAAAGCAATAATTTAAGGGAATTATGCATTATGAGGGTTTTCCAGTGATTTTTTTGAAAATTAAAAGAATACCAGATATTTTAGGAAACCTGTTTAAGAAAATAACACTGAATTAGTGTTTTATAATTGTCACACTAAGCAAGAAATGGATCAAAACTGATTGTAGAAGAATAAAATTTAATCCAGTTGTAGAAATTTGATGGGTCCAAAAAATATGCAAAAAATATACTTTTGTTCCTTTATAAGCCAGATGGTTTGTCCTATTTTAAGCCGATAGTATCTTCATACATCTCTCTTGAATGTCATTGGTTTTAACTGGCAGACAGTGTCTACTATTAGAATTTTCCTTATTCCTGGATGATCTAAAGTGTATTTTTGGAACATTTGGATGATCATACTGTACACCAAGAAAATTTTTTCATTACACTTAGCTCATACTCAAAAAAGTGTTTATATAATTAAAAAAAAACCCTCTAAAAATGAACAGTTCTTTTGACATGATGTTGACAGAAGTCACTTTGATATAGTTTAGAGTCATGAATTTTCTATCTGTTCCATTTTTCCTGGGGCTCCATCAACTCAGACATCCTGATCTGTCATTTTGCAACTCTTTGTGAAGGCCTTGACAGATAGAGGTTTTGACAAGTGCTGGACATCAGCAGCAATGCAGAATAAGCAGTGTATATTTCTCCAGGTAAAGTGACAAAATGTCTAAAAGCGTCAGAAGAACTGTGTGGTCTTCAATCATATCTAATAATATAAAGTAAACCTCTATTTCTGTTCTGTGTTTTAGCATTGTATCGTGGCTAAGATTTAAAATAATGTCAGAATCTAAGATTAGAGATCTTTTGCCTTATTTACCAGTGTTTACAGTAATAAGAACATTTCAGTCACAGGAAGAATTCTTTACATTCCTATTGAGTGAACGATGGGAGGAATCACATAACTGTGACGGGAGCTTTTAAAACTGTAATGTGTCACTATGTATTCTTTTTTGGTATCTGCAGTACTGATTTGAGTAATACTGCTGGATCAAAGGATACTTTCTCATCCTTCTCCAGAGTTGACAGTTCAGAGTTCAAGTTAAGAGAACTTCCATTGAGCACTAATTAGAACTGTCGAAGGGCATTCACCTTTTAGACATGTCAGCATCTTTCTTTGTTAATGTCCTCTACTAATAGCTCTGTAATAGTTGTAAACATTGTCCCATATATTGAATATGTTGTTCTTTTCGTATAATTATTTTGCATCTGTATTCACTCAAGAAACAGCTGTTGGAAGTTGAGTGGGATGCAAAATGGCACAGCCTGAAGATGTTCTTGTTCATGCAGCTAACTCCTTTTTGATGTGATACCTACTGGCAGGGTTGTGTGGGGACTTCAACTTCTTTGACAGCCATCAGCACTACTGACCAGTGGTTTCGGGTTTTCTAGTGATGGGAAAAAGTGAGAAAGGATTCCATAGTTTAGGTTTTTTCCCCCTGCTGCTGGATCTAAAGCTTCTGCCAACAACCATCTAAATCAACACCATGCCAATGAGCTCTGCAGACCGAAGGTCACCCCAACATCTGGCCCCACTGTCTGCTTCTTTCAGGTTTGTCACTGGGCAGCATCTGCTTGTGGATTCTTTCTCAACCTCTCTTTGATCTCTCTGACAGTAAAAAGAAGCTTCTATCACCCATCATGTGTTAAGATTTTTAAAACATAAAAAAAAACATTCAAAAGCATGGAACATTGGAAAGCTGGTGGGATTTTATAGGTTTTCAGCTCTCTTTATTTTTTAAGTTGGGGATTTGTTTGACACAGACACATGGAGTGAGGTGATTCTACTCTTGGTTTTCAAAAATATTGTCACAATCAATAAGTCTAATATGTGAAGACGTCTAATTGAAGTGAGCCCTGTTTTGTCCCTCTTGGTCAGCCTTTAAAGAGTAAAAAGTGAATCGCGTGAACTGGTTTTGTTTTTGCATGCATTTGTTTTGTATTAACTCTGAAGAATCAATGTTGATATCTATCGTCTGCTTTTCTGACATTTCATCCTCCTCTAGCTCAGTTCCTCTTTCAAACCTTCAACGCTTCACCCTCCAGATGAACTCTTCTGATTTCCAGTCTGGAGTTCAAATGCAGCAAATATGTAATGAATGCTTACTCTGCACCTGGTGCTATCCTAGGTGCTGGGCACATGGACGTGGACAAGACAGACACACCCCTTAGTCTCTCAGAGTTTACAGTTTGGATTGATAAGGGGGTCTCCTAAACTTTCAAAACATGAAAAAAACTCAATGATGCAAAATGTGTTTGGCCTTCCCCAAGAATTGAAAATCCATTACTGTATTTTAAGGGAGTATAATTATGATAGTTCACAGCTATGATAATGACAAGATTTTAATTCTCTTCCAAATCAAATGCCAAAACTTTCAGGAGGCAGTTATAATGTGTTCTTCAGCACCTAGCACAGAACCTGCCACTCGATACGTATTTGTGGAGATAATGGGTGATTTTCTTCTAGTTTCATTCATTCTCCTTAAAAAATAAGTGATTTCCTTCTCTTCCTTTCATCTTTCAGGAAACTAAAGCAATAGATAAAATCTTTTTTGTGTGTGTGATTTAACTTTGGGTAACTAAAACAAGAATTTGTTCTTATAGCATTTGCCGTAATTTTCAAAGCACTTTTACTAACTTGTTCTTCACAAAAATCATAGAAATTTATAAGAAATTTGGAGTTTAAGTTTCAAATCCATGATAGCCAGGAAAGCACTGGAACCAGGAATCTGCATATACTATTGATATTAGTAATTAGCAATTTCTCATTTCCATTCCATAAAAGGAATTTCCTAGGAGTTTGTTCTGTCAGGTAACAAATGCTTCTGAAAGTCCTTAAATAATCAATACAGTGTAAAAAGATATTAGCGGTAGGTCTAAAGAAATAGTCCTTTTCGTGTGGGAATCATTCTAAAAATGTTATAGTCACAAGTCTGTGCTAAGATGCAAGCTTAAGGGAACAATGCAACTTGGGGACTATTTCCCCTCGGTCATCTGTAGTCCAAAAAGATGGAGAAAGAGTCAGGGGACTCAGATTCCAGCTTCCTCTTCTTCTAACTAGTTCAGTGCCTTAGAGCAAGTCATCTGAGCTCTCTGATTCTCAGGTTTTATTTTCATCTGTACAAACAAATTTCAGGATTAAGTGAAAAAAATAATTATATCCATTTTTTTTGGCCTTGCAGGTTATAGAATTTCCACATATGTTATCTCCTTTATCCAGAACTAGTAGTTCTAATTTTTAAGGAATGTGTCATTTCACCTTTAAGGGTAAATGTTTATTATGTTTAATAAAGCCTTCATCTCAGGCATCAGATTGTAATAATTCTGCTTAATGACCTGATACCTGCTTTGGAAATAATCTGTGGAAATACAGTCACCTAAATGGTAGGCACTAGTATTGGTAAAGAATAATCATGGTCCTACTCATAAATTTAATGAATCTTCTTTGTTCTGAACATTTAACATTACAAAGTCAGAAGATGAATTTCTGTCTAATCAATTATAAGAATTATAACTAAATATATATCATATACACTTAAGAATAAAATCTACATTTTGCTCTTTCTTTGATTTGTATATAATTACCTCATGTGAAGTACTCTAAAAAGAAATTGTACGTCAAAGAAAATTATTTTCGTTTGAAAACAGCCAAATCACGAAAGATAACCCTTTTTGTTAACAAACCTGTGAATTTACATATATTACTTTGGCCACTAGAGGGAGTCCACATTGTCATGAAGGCCAAGAAACCTGAGAACAGGAAACGGGGCTGTTTTAGAATGTTGATAACACATCCATTGTCTGCCCACAAAATTATATGCATAGAAAATGTCATGGTAATCAGCCTTAATTTTATCAGGTCCGTTATCTTCCCCCCCCCCCCCCAAGAGGAATTTTCCACCATATTTTATTTTGTTCTTAGAAGGATATACAACTTTCAGAAAGTGGTCATTGAAAATGCTTCCTCAAAATGACAGATTTAGCAATCTGAAAGATGAGGGATTAAAGAGCATCTCTTCATGATAGCCTGATCACTAATTTTGTTAAGTCCATTTTAGTACTGGTGAAAGAAGTGATCTGGAAATGAAAATCTTCTCTTTCTCCCTCAGGCCCTTACCACATAGGCAGCAGCTGTGCTGGTGTTTTTCATTCTGACCTGCTGATATACATCACCCTTAACCTGCAGGGACTTCCTTCTAGGGTGAGAGGGTAATTGTGTCTCATGTCCGGTCAGTCCTCAGCCCCTCTTCTGAGACCACCAAACAAGTGGCTTTGTGCGTGTATTTTCACAGAGCCAGTTAATAAATGAGGAACTGAACAGAAACCACCTGCTTATTTCACCTCAGCTACCCAAAATCAGAGGGAGGGCATGGACAGCCATTCCTTTCTCAGCGTGGTTGGTTTCAGTCAGCAGCATATAATGGAAGAGTTCAAGTTTTTTAAAATTTCAGGTTTCCAACAGGACCCCTTGGGTTTATGCTTAAATATCTTACCTTACACATGACTGGCATTTGATCTGATTTCCTTTCTGGGTTGTTTGCTCCTCGTTACCCATGTATGCGGAAGTCACCCAGAGGGTCACGACACAATGGATAATCAAAAGTGTAGGCAATTATTATTACAGATATAGATATATATACATACATACATATATGTATATATATACACGTATATGTATATATATATATATATATACAAATATATATATATATACAAATATATATATATATTTGTATATATATATATATATTTTGCTGTGTAACTTATGTGCTCACCGTGAGATACAGGTATCCTTGATATTCTGACAACCACTGTCTTCCCCCACATAAAACCTGACCCAGAAGGCCTGGTGGGGTTTGCTAGCAAAGTTCTCCCGTCTATGTGCTGTCAGTGGTGACAGACCAGTTCTTTTATTTCCTTTCCAATTTGTTGTGGATCAATACTTCTGTAAAATACAATAAAAATAAATGACTAGAAAAGTGAAATAAAAAGCAGTTGAAATACTACCTCATTTTTTATTATTCTATTCAACAGACATAAAACGGCTCTGTGTCGTTGCTGTAGGAGTGTCTAAACACTTCCTCTCCTTTTCTGTGTCTGACGGTGGACGTAGCTCACACGGGCCGTGGGTGGGGAGCAGCTGAGTTGCGGTATCCCGGTCGTGTTCATTGCTGCCCCACACCTTCTGACGATCCACTCAGAGAACAAGCAGGCGGCTTTGCTGCAGAACAGCGACGGGGACAGAACTCCCTTATTCTCCCTCATCTGGAGCAAGGGAGGGGCTAGAAGGTCTTGCTTCCCAGCCGAATGCAGGGTAGGGGTAAATAGAAAAGAAACTGTGTGAAAAACTAAAAAGCAGGTTTGATGGAAATAAGGTTTCAAATGTTTGACCCTGGGCATATAATTAAAAGTTTGTTGCAGATGATATTTTCTAATCACCTCACACTACAAAAGGTTCGAAATTAAATTATTTTTGTCTTATGACTTTGGGCCAGGAATGAAGCAATTAAAGGGGGTCTTCATGTTCATGAAATATTCAATAGGTAAAGAATCTGGAGAGCTTAGTAAAATAATAGACTGAACACATTGCCTTATTTTTCTCTTTCTTTTTAGTTGCCCTTTTGAAATGGAGCTGATGGTAATTTTGTCTCCCAAGCCTCACCACATATTGAGGATAGATTATCTAAACAAACATACTGGTCTGGGAATCAAGAGACCCAGTTATGATCTTGTCACTACTTACTAGCCATCTGGCCTCCAGCAGATCACTTTAGACCTCAGTTTTCACTTCTTAAGATGGGAAGACGATCACTTCTCTGTCTTCCGCACAGGATTACTAGGAGGACCAGGTTAATTAGTTAGCAGGCTTTGGAGACCGTCAGGCATGTTACACACACACAGACACGTGTATGTATATACGTGTATATACCTATGTATGTGTGTGTGGCATTACTCTTCATTTTTCTTAATCAAACATTTATTTTCTTAAACTCTCTTGAAAACTACATCCTGAGTTTATTGCTAACCCACTCCATGTATATTTTATGGTCCTTTTGATCCTACCCCCAGTCTACCCATGACTTTAAGCATAACATTGTTTTATTCTTATTTTAAAAGGTAGAGGAAAACATCATTTAAATATCATCTCCAAGATTAGCCTCACTTGACCGGTGATGCTAAGCATTGCTGTGGTGCTGAGCTTGCTGGACTGGATGAAAAGGAGTCCTGCCTCTGAAGGCTCAGTGCCAACGCACACACACACACACACACACACACACACACACCCTTGATACTGGGCTGTCTCCCTCTAGCCATGGTCAGGCCTTGGATTTTTGCTAATACTTTATTATCCTGTTTATGCTTCACAAATGGTCATAATGGGGCTTCCTTTGGAGAACAGTGATTGCAGGTGAGAACCCAAGATCATTGCCCTAAGAGCAAAGAAGCAGGTGGTCTCAAGTCTTTGACACTTGGTAGAACCAGGCCCTAATCAGCCTCTTCAGATGGTGGGGAGACAGGTCTGAACAACTTAAATCTAAATATGAAGTTCTGGAAATGGAAAAGTAGTTTTTACCCTAGTAGACTAGAAACATCTGCATTAGCCTCCAGAAAGTTACTTATGAGTCGAGAACAAATTGGAAGAATATGGAAGTTCAGCCAGCCAGCCAGCCAGCCAGCCAAATATTTATTGAGCACCTATCATGAAACAAGGGCAGTGCTTGGTGCCGGGTACATAGAAGCAATGAAAAAATAATCTGGGTCCTGCTCATGAAAAATACAGATTATTGTAATATTAGATATGGGAATGGTTTCAGGAGACTTGTTTTCCTTCTCTGCTTTGAAGGTGTATGCAGTGTGATAAAGTCAGAGAAAGTTGCACCACACCATCTTGAGTTTAATTTACCCGTACACAATTATAGCTGTGATTTGCTTCGGCCACTGATCCAGCTTTTACTGTCTCTGTTTGCTCCACTAAGACATTCTTCAAAATGTCTCTGCCCAATTTCTGTTGTTTTTAGTGCTGATCTAGCAATGTCAAGGGAAGCATTTGGCGGGCCCGAGTGAGGTCCTGGCTCCATCCTTCTGCTCCAGGGTGTGGTTCCCTGCTCTGTAGTCCAAACACCTGACTTTGTCAGTAAATACAGATTAACCATTCTCTTGGGGATTGATGTACACTTACTGTCTAACAAGAGACATGACTAAATGAGAATGATCATTTATTAATTTACAGTTGGGGATGGACCCTTTCTGAGACATAAATGCTTGAATATTCTAATCAGGACAACTCCTTGCTGACATCTAGGTAACTTGAGGTCACATTGATCCTCCAGAAGCTGCTTCATGAGAATGGAATCAGAAGCAATGGAAGGTAGTTAGTCTTGGGACTATTTTGGGCAGGCATCTATTGTCAGTGTATCATGTATTTATTTCTGTGATCCTTTCTCTTTATTTCATCTGTAAATTGGTTTTCTGATCATGTTTCGCCCACAGAGGACACTTGGTTAATGCTGACTGATTGCAATCCTTTGAGAATCTAGAATCTAGAAATCTACACTCTGTACTTTCCAGGACAAATAATTTGAATTATGTTATAAAAGACAGCCCTTTGGATATTCTCAGTAACTCTGTGACAAACCTGGTCAGTATCGAAGAGTCATGAGTGGGGAAGGCACCCTGATCTAGGAGTTATGAGGCAGGAGGCTGGCTCTGGCTCCTTCCCTTAGTGCGATAGCAACTGAACTCCTCAGTTTTGGTGGGGGGTGGTAAGACTGGGTGACTAGTAAGGGCCTATAATGTCCCAGTGATCCCAAGCTGCTGGTGCTAGACAAAAACTTGCTAGTTCCTCAGGCTACATTGAAGTGGAAAGTACTTTTTGTGCCATTGCCATTTTGTTGAATGTATTCCTTTATGAATTATGTCTCAGGCACTTGGGAGTCAATGGTGAGCAGAAACAAGACTATTGCAAGTAGACTTGAAAATGACTCTGGAGGCCATCCACGTTCCACCTCTAACCCCTGAGATATCCACACTCCCATGGCCATCACAGCCATATGTTTGTATTGGTGCCTACTTTTACACACGCTGGATGCATGTGCCAGTGGGATTCCTACTTTTCTGGCAGTCTCTATCCTTCCACAGTGGATAGGAGTTAAAATAGGGAGAGGTGAATATCCTTTAGCCTCTCTTGTCTTTCATTTTAGAGCTTTTGGGAGTGCTATTATACGTCATTTTCTGTCGTGATCACTAAGCCAACTTAATTTCCCTAGACTCTATTACCTATAATGGTTGAATTTGTGTTGATAAATGAGGACATTTATACTTTTTGATAAAGAAAACCATTTTGATAAATGTTTATGTCAATTTAGGCTTTTGGAAACTGTTTAGAAGCTGTGAATGTTGATGTAGAATGTTCAAATTATTCTTAAGCTATTTATATGACTCCTCTTGCTTTCATTGTTAAACTGCCCCCACCCCCAGCCCCAAGCAGCATTTACCCCAGGAGCTTCTCTGTCCCAAAGCACTGAATTGTTATAAAACCAGCAGGGGGAATGGAGTGTTGAATTCCGGGCACAGTGACACGGGTGCAATCCCTTCCTACCATGAGTATTCGGTTCCATTTCTTACTGGAAGGCATAAAACTAATTGCTATGTGCATTTTTAAACCACAAAAATGTCCTGGCAGAAAATGAATGCCTGGGGATATTTGTATCCACATCCCACAGTGGAGAGAGCAGGAGAAGTAGTTCCAGTGAAGGGAGAAGCATAAGTCTGCCTTGAAACATCTCTTCAATTTCCAAAATTCATTTTACATATTCTCTTTTGAATAGAACAAGTCTCAAATATTTCTTCAACCACAGAGAAACAGATAGATGTTATTGAAAATGCATGTTATCCCTTCAAATTTGGGAATGAATAATACATAAATTTTCTGTGTGTGTGTGTGTGTGTGTGTGTGTGTTTAACCAGCATTTTCTAAGCAGGAAAAGGAGATTGCAAATTACAAGGATCTGAGAGCTACTTGACTTCAATGTAGACTGCAAATAAGAGTAGCTCTCTATGCCCCCAATACACAACATCTGGGTTTGTTCATTACTTTCTGTTTGTTTATTTATTTGTTTTTTCTAATTTTTTAATGTTTATTTATTTTTGAGAGAGAGAGAGAGAGAGAGCATGAGCAGGGGAGGGGCAGAGAGGGAGGGAGACACAGAATCCAAAGCACGCTCTAGGCTCTGAGCAGTCAGCCCAGAGCCCGACGCGGGGCTCGAACTCATGAGCTGTGAGATCATGACCTGAGCCAAAGTCGGACACTTACCTGACTGAGCCACCCAGGTGCTCCTGTTCATTACTTTTTAAATAGAATGTTTTATCACAAAGCTGAGAAAGGTGATGACATTGAATAGTTGGTTATATTTTAAAGGCTATGTAGTGATGGGATATTCTTCTAGAATATCTTTTTAGAAAAAAAAAGTATCACATCAAGATGTACTTCTCCTTATTTATAAGGGGAATATGTATTTTAATGTAGGAAATACATAGCTGCAATTTATTTGACACATTTTCCGAGAGTGGAGATGCCAGTTGAAACCGAGAATCAAATAGAATTTTTTGCTAGACTATTAGCTAGTGAGGGATTGTGTATAATCAATACAGACAATGAGTATTTTAACATTCATTAATTTGATTAATAAATCATAGTGCAGAAGAGGAAATGTATTATGCTTTTCATGATTTGGGGGATAATAATACCTCTAGATATGTGTCTATAGGTGTCAGCGTATAAGATAGGTCCTTGTGTTTTCTGACAATAGACTAGGGGTTATGTGTGTTGGTGCATTGTGAGGAAATTCACTTGTTAATATGCCCCCTCTCCTTTTTCAGGAAATCCTAGAAATAATGTAGAACTTATCATTCAGTTGTGAGGATTTTGAATTTATACTAAGTAGTCACTTCATTATTTCTTGTAATATTGAGCTCTAATAGGACATTGTAAATACAACTTCTATTTTAAAGTTTGATGTTTTCAACCAAGAAGTTAGGGAGGAAATTAAAAAGTATATGGAAGCCAATGAAAATGATAACGCTCTGTGATGTAGCAAAGGCAGTCATAAAAGGCAAGTATATAGCAATCCAGGCCTTCCTAAAGAAGGAAGAAAGATCTCAGATACACAACCTAACCTTACGCCTTAAAGATCTGGAAAAAGAACAGCAAATAAAACCCAAAACCAGCAGAGGACAGGAAATAATAAAGATTAGAGCAGAAATTAATGCTATCAAAACCAAAAAAACAGTACAACAGATCAATGAAACCAGAAGCTGGTTCTTTGAGAGAATTAACAAAATTGATAAACCGCTAGCCAGTTTGATCAAAAAGAAAAAGGAAAGGACCCAAATAAATAAAATCAAGAATGAAAGAGGAGGGATCACAACCAACACAGCAGAAATAAAAACAATAATAAGAGAATATTGTGAGCAATTACATGCCAATAAAATGGGCAATCTGGAAGAAATGGGCAAATTCCTAGAAACATATACACTACCAAAACTGAAACAGGAAGAAATAGAAAATTTGAAAAGACCCATAACCAATAAGAAAACCAGTAACAAACCCAAAACCAGTAAGAATTAGTAATCAAAAATCTCCCAAAAAACAAGAGTCCAGGGCCAGATGGCTTTCCAGGGGAATTCTACCAAACATTTAAGGAAGAGCTAACACCTATTCTCTTGAAGCTGTTCCAAAAAATAGAAATGGAAGGAAAACTTCCAAACTCTTTCTATGAGGCCAGCATTACCTTGATTCCAAAACCAGACAGAGACTCCACTAAAAAGGAGAACTATAGACCAATTTCCCTGATGAACATGGATACAAAAATCCTAAACAAGATATTAGCCAACCGGATCCAACAATACATTAAAAAAATTATTCACCATGACCAAGTGGGATTTATACCTGGGATGCAGGGCTGGTTCAATATCCACAAAACAATTAACCTGTTTCATCACATCAATAAAAGAAAGGACAAGAACCATATGATCCTCTCAATAGATGCAGAGAAAGCATTTGACAAAATACAGCATCCTTTCTTGATAAAAACCCTCAAGAAAGTAGGGATATAAGGAGAATACCTCGAGATCATAAAAGCCATATACGAATGACCCAACGCTAATATCATCCTCAATGGGGAAAAACTGAGAACAAGACAGGGATGTCAAGGTCAGGAACAAGACAGGGATGTCCACTCTCAACACTGTTATTCAACATAGTGTTGGAAGTCTTTGCCTCTGCAATCAGATAACACAAAGAAATAAAAGGCATCCAAATCAGCCAGGAGGAGGTCAAACTTTCACTCTTCGCAGATGACATGATACATTATATGGAAAACCCAAAAGATTCCACCAAAAAACTGCTAGAATAGATTCATGAATTCAGCAAAGTTGCAGGATATAAAATCAATGCACAGAAATCAGTTGCATTCCTATTCACCAACAATGAAGCAACAGAAAGAGAAATCAAGGAATCGATCCCATTTATAATTGCACCACAAACCATAAAATATCTAGGAATAAATCTAACCAAAGAGGTGAAAAATCTATACACTGAAAATTATAGAAAGATGGGGCGCCTGGGTGGCGCAGTCGGTTAAGCGTCCGACTTCAGCCAGGTCACGATCTTGCGGTCCGTGAGTTCGAGCCCCGCGTCAGGCTCTGGGCTGATGGCTCGGAGCCTGGAGCCTGTTTCCGATTCTGTGTCTCCCTCTCTCTCTGCCCCTCCCCCGTTCATGCTCTGTCTCTCTCTGTCCCAAAAATAAATAAAAAAAAACGTTGAAAAAAAAAAATTAAAAAAAAAAAAAAAGAAAGCTTATGAAAGAAATTGAAGAAGACACAAAAAAAAATGGAAAAAGATTCCATGCTCCTGGATAGGAAGAACAAATATTGTTACAGTGTTGATACTACCCAAAGCATTCTACATATTCAATGCAATCCCTATCAAGATAGCTCCAGCTTTCTTCACAGAGCTAGAACAAATAATCCTAAAATTTGTATGGAACCAGAAGAGACCCTGAATAGCCAAAGCAATCTTGAAAAGAAAACCAAAGCTGGAAGCATCACAATCCCGGACTTCAAGCTATACTACAAAGCTGTAATCATCAAGACAGTATGGTACTGGCACAAGAGCAGACACTTAGATCAATGGAACAGAATAGAGAACCCAGAAATGGACCCACAAATGTATGGCCAACTAATCTTTGACAAAGCAGGAAAGAATATCCAATGGAATAGAGACAGTCTCTTCAGCAAGTGGTGCTGGGAAAACTGGACAGCGACATGCAGAAGAATGAACCTGGACCACTTTCTTACACCATACACAAAAATAAACTCAAAAATGGATGAAAGACCTCAATGTAAGACAGGAAGCCATCAAAATCCTCAAGGAGAAAGCAGGCAAAAACCTCTCTGATCTTGGCTGCAGCAACTTCTTACTCAACACGTCTCTGGAGGCAAGGGAAACAAAAGCAAAAAATGAACTACTGGGACCTCATCAAAATAAAAAGCTTCTGCACAGCAAAGGAAACAATCAGCAAAACTAAAAGGCAACCAACAGAATGAGAGAAGATATTTGCAAGTGACATATCAGATAAAGGGTTAGTATCCAAAATCTATAAAGAACTTCTCAAAGTCAACACCCAAAAAACAAATAATCCAGTGTAGAAATAGGCAAAAAACATGAATAGACACTTCTACAAAGAAGACATCCAGATGGCCAACTGATACATGAAAAAATGCTCAACATCACTTATCATCCGGGAAATACAAATCCAAACCACAATGAGATACCACCTGACACCTGTCAGAATGGCTAACATTAACAACTCAGGCAACAACAGATGTAGGCAAAGATGTGGAGAAAGAGGATCTCTTTTGCACTGTTGGTGGCAGTGCAAGCTGGTGCAGCCACTCTGGAAAACAGTATGGAGGTTCATCAAAAAATTAAAAATAGAACTACCCTACGACCCAGCAATTGCAGTACTAGGTATTTATCCCAGGGATACAGGTGTGCTGTTTCAAAGGGACACATGCATCGCAGTGTTTATAACAGCACTATCAACAATAGCTAAAGTATGGAAAGAACCCAAATGTCCATCTATGGATGAATGGATAAAGAAGAAGTGGTATATATATACACAACGGAGTATTACTCGGCAATCAAAAAGAATGAAGTCTTGCCATTTGCAACTACATGGATGGAACTGGAGGGTAGTATGCTAAGCGAAATTAGTCAGAGAAAGACAAATATCATAAGACTTCACTCATATGAGGACTTTAAGAGACAAAAGAGATGAACATAAGGGAAGGGAAACAAAAATAATATAAACTGGGGAAGGGAACAAAACATAAGAGACTCTTAAATACAGAGAACAAACAGAGGGTTCCTGGAGGGGTTGTGGGAGGGGGAATGGGCTAAATGGGTAAGGGGCATTAAGTAATCTACTCCTGAAATCAATGTTGCACTATATGCTAACTAATTTAGATGTAAATTAAAAAAAAATTTTAATTAAAGTTAAAAAAATGTTTGATGGTCATATGTATTTTAAGGAATTTATCTCAAAAAGTATGCAATATATTTCAAAATAAAGAGTATTTTTAAAGGTTAAAAAAATAGCAATTTTATAAAAACTAACACTAGGAAAGAAATGAAAGCCTATGTAAACTTAATGAGAAACATCTCAAGAATTTATTTTTAAATCAAAAAATGTGTAGCTCCCAGTGCCTAGAAACAGAACCCCAGAAACTTGCACCAAAGTTTAAATGAAAGCTTACTGTAGAGGTGCGTCTTGTAATGAGATGTAGGGACCTCCTATGTATGTCTTTTTTCATGCAGTGTATCCTTTTTTTCATCCAGAGTATCCTCAACTGTTTTCATTCCGTGCCTAGCACATAATCCATATGTATTAAATAGTTATGCTAAACTAATAGGTGAATTTTTAAAAGGTGGGGGAGGAAAGAAAGAAGGAAGAAGAGGCCTAGAAAATGGGAAACACAGAAAGTGTTTTAGATGCCTTTTGCATATAAATTGTAGCCACTGGGCCTCTAAAGCTTTGCTAAAGGAGGTGATGGAGATGAAGGGTAGACTGCACTTGCAGGAGCTGTCCAGAGCTGTCACAGGTACAATGATCCAGCTTGAATTTGCAGTTTTCTGTGCAGACATCTATATTATTGCCATGGCTCTCACTGAGGCAAAAAGTGAGTTTTATGCTGACGACAGGAGCCCAGAGTATAGGCAACAATAGTTGAGTGTTATTATTTGATACTAAGTGTTTTTGTCTGGATTGTGATATGGGGTGAATGAACTCTGCAAACCCAGGAGAAGGCTTGGGGAGGGAAATGTGACTGGCAGGGTGTTACCTACGCTCCTTGAACTGGGGTGTCCGATCTCCCTTCCCAACGCCCAAACCAATCGTTAAGCCAAATGCCTCTTACTGAGGAGAGCCTTGCAGATAACCTGAGGTAAATCCACTGGAGTGTGCAAAATATTTTATCTAGAGAAAAGACCTATAATGAAGGAGTGAGGCTTTTATGATTTATTACAACTTTCACAATACTAAAAGCAGGTGGAGTTATTTTCCCAGCAATACAAAGTAACACACCCTTGGAAAATACTTAGAAAAACTTTGAATTATCCAAGGAGTAATTTTTTAAAAGAAGTTTATGTTTCTTTTTTTTTTAATTTACATCCTTGAACATCTGTTGTATGCCACACACTTTTAGCTGCTTTGCTTTGAGTTTTTTCTTTGCATTTTCTTATTTTCTTAATTGAGGTGTAATTCACTTGCTGCAAAATTCAACTTATAAAAGTGTACAATTAAGGGCACCTGGGTGGCTCAGTCGGTTGAGTGTCCGACTCTTGGTTTCGGCTCAGATCTGATCTCACAATTTGTGGAATCAGGTCCACGCTGCCAGTGAGAAGCCTGCTTGGAATTCTCTCCCTCTCTCTCTGCCCCTTCCCCACTTGCCCTCTCTCTCTGTCTCTCCCTCTCTCTCTCTGCCCCTCCCCCACTTGCCCTCTCTGTCTCTTCCTCTCCCTCTCTCTCTCAAAATAAGTAAGTAAACTTTATAAAGAAGTGTACAATTAATCCCCCCATTTTAGTATATCAGTGAGGCTGTACAACCACCGCCACTATCTAATTCTGGACATTACCTATTCTGGACATTTCATATCAGATCATGACCTGAGCCAAAGTCAGATGCTTAAGATGCTTAACCCACTGAGCCACCCAGGCGCCCCATAATGTTTATTTATATTTGAGGTGGGGGAAGAGAGAGAGAGAGAGAGGTAGAGAGAGAGGGAGACACAGAATCTGAAGCAGGATCCAGGCTCTGAGGCCGACACGGGGCTCAAACCCACAAACCGTGAGATCATGACCTGAGCCGAAGTTAGATGCTTAACTGACTGAGCTACCCAGGCGCCCTGGGAATTTTTTTTTTTTCGGTGGGGTGGATGTTGGGTGATGCCTGGGTCCACAAGGGAGGTCATTTTGGAATGGACCCCGTTACCTAGAGTGGACCTGGGTGATACTGGTTGCAACAGTACAAACTTTAAAGTGGCATGAGTGCATTGGGTACTGAGATTCTTCTGCAAAATGGGAACAGAAGGATGCTTAAGAAAACCTTACTTTCTCACGAATATAGCATAGCATTGTTAAATGTTGCTTCACATTTTAATTTCAACTTTAAAAGCTAGGCAAAAGTGAAAGCATGTAATGGTCAGGATCATCTGGGTCTTTTTACTGCTCTGTAATGTGCTTCACTGAAACCATATTTCTGGCTAAAATTTTGGAAATTTGTGTCACTGGCAACTGTTGCCACCTTTCTTTATTTTGTTTTCAATTTTCTAAGCCCCCATGAACTGGTTTATTATGACTTTTTATTTTTGAAGTGAAACAATGCCACAGTGCTGCAGGACACATAAGTTTTGATTTCATATTTTTAATTTAAATAAAGTAGAAACTTTGGGACTTTTCTCCTCCAATCACAGACCTGGGTGTGGCAGGGACTGTCACTTTTTCCTCTAATAAGAAGATGAGGAACTAGTCTAGCTTATCAGTAGGGAACAGCCATAAGGTAAATGTCAGGGAAATAAGAGTGTATTTGAAAGAGGAAGGCTCAGCTGGTTAGACAGAGCACAGTAGTGTGTACAACATTGCAGAGGAAAATGAAGGTGTGATACAAGAAAAAGCTTAAGAGAAAAAAGTCACAGAATGTCTGGGAGAGGAAGAACTGGTTTTCCTAATAGAGGATATAATCTACTATACCTTACAAGAAAGGAAGGAAGGAAGAGAGAGGGGGAGAAAGAGAAAGAGGAAGGAAAGGAGGGAGAGAGAGGGGGAAAACAAGAGAGGGGAAGGAAGGAAGGAAGGAAGGAAGGAAGGAAGGAAGGAAGGAAAGGAAGGAAGGAAGAAAAACAAGAATGGATAGTCAAGGGTCGGGGGGGAAGTCTTGTGTTCTCTTTAAAATAAAATAAAAAAGAAATGGGAAAGTTAGGGAAAAGTTGAAGAACTCATGACAATTTCTATTAAAAAGGACTTGAGGTATCTCTGCTAGCATTCACCAAGTTGAGACTTTTGCCCAAAATGTTTTTTTTATGAATCCTATTTAACGATAGCAACAAAGTATTTTTAAAAGCAAAGAAATGTGTTAAAGGTTGTTGTCATCTATCTACATAACAGAAATTGCAAGAAAAGGCTCTTGCTTAGTTTGTGGGGCTCAGAAAGCCACATGAGAGGTGGTCAAAGCCAATAGATACTTGCTTAAGGTGTTGCACGTGTTTATAGACTCACAGCATCTTACTTTTACAAAGGACTTCCTCATTCATTGTTCCCCGCTCATCAGCCCTAGCCACTGGCCAATGAAATAATGATGATAGAAATTCCCGTCCTGACACAAGTCCATAAACTCTTGTCAAAGTAGAGTCTGTTTTTGATCAATGCTTTATCTTTCAGGCTCACTGTTTTGAATAAACGAATGTGGAGAAATAAGCCGTAGAGTTTGGCTATTTTAATGAAATTGAATTCCAACAAAAAGATTAGGAAAGTTTTCTAGGTTATCAATCATCAACTCTATACTTTTCGTGCCCCCTAGAAACTCACAACATAGAAAGCCTGTTCTAGATAGATATGCAGCCAAATACATTTTTAAGAGTCTCCTGCCCAATTGCCATTATGCTGTCTTTCTTTTCAGAAACTGGTTCCACAATCTCTACTTCTCTGTCTCTCTGATGATAGATAGATAGAGAAATATAGAGACATACATAGAAACACACACACACACACACACACACGCATGATGATCTTGCATATATATGGCATTTCTGTTTACCAAAAGCAGTTTCCTTAAGTTCTATAAGAGCTCCAATTTCTCAGCATATGAAAGGACTATATAGTCTTCATCACATATGGGTAGGACCCCTTCAGAAACATGAGTTTATTTTGCACATTGGGTTGTCACTGTATATACTCTCTACCTCAGAGCATAGACTCTTTGTTGCTCCGTGGATAGAACAGTTCCTAGCAGCGGTTGTGTGACCACATATTGACTGTACACGTTGTTTTGCTCTGCTCTGAAAAACACGTGTATCCGCTTGTTCTCTTGGCCAAAATATTCCAGAAAAAAGGCTCACCTTGGCTCAGCATAGGTGAGATACCTCTCCTGAACCAGTCAGCTGAAACCAAGACTGGGTCACCTTGCACATGTTGGCTCTGGTGAGGATGGTGGAAGGAGTGGTTACTGATCATGGGAGTCCACTGCAACATAAAAGTTGAGCCAGGATTTGATTTGTAACTAATGAGGTGGTTTTGTTGTCACAGAAGTTTTTTGATCAGGATAAGATACCTGCTTTTCTCTTAATGACTTTTCTAGGGTTAAAGAATCAATGATACATAAATCCAGCTAGACTGTGACCTTTTAACGTCCTGTGGGTGGAAGACCAAGGTCTAACCCTTAGGGGCTTAGGGCAAGGCTGCTGGTGGACCCTTACTCTTGGCACATGCAGGTAACAGGCTTAATGAAATGATCGTCACTCCTAAGCAACATACCCAAACTCCGCTTCTCAACAAGCAGGAATCAGCCCTGGGCTTCATGTGAGGGAGTTTGCTCATAGTCCCAAGAGTGATACAAAAGACAAAGTGGGGGTAATGGGAGCATTAAAAGCAAGACATACAGATCAGAGTCGCAGTCCTAAGCATGGAGGCGGAGAGGATGAATTTATGTAAAAGACAAGAACTTGGAACCAGTGTGTCAAACCAGAGCAAAAATATCTAGAAAGAAGGATAGAAACAGAATTAGCTGAACTTATTTTATGGTTTAGCCACAAGAAATTCTTGCGGGGGTTCTTTTAAACCTTGGGAAGGAACCATGAAAAGCAATGAGCTGATTCTGACACCACAATAATAATAACAATAAGAGCAGCTAACATTATCAGACACTTTCTGTGTGCCAAAATGTATGCTAACTGCTTTATAACAATGATCTCATTTGGCAGACCAGATTTTATATTTAGTTTATTTTAAAATGTAGATCCTACGATATATTTCTGTATAAAGAAATCAAAGAGTGTGGCTCCTTCTTATGCATTCCTTTCAGCACATAACCTTTGGGAATATTTTGATGAATCCTTAATTTTCTGACATGCAATGATTTTAGATTAGATTTTTAATGTGATGGTGATAGAGCTTTTATGGCTTGTCCTCCTCAGTTGCTTGAGAACGTTCTGGTGAGCTGTTAGTCCTGTACTTGTATGTAATTGTCATTTCTCTGGCAATTGGCTAATATAATCATCAGGAAATCATTGCTTTTTTAGCCTTTAAAAATGTGCTATTTACCTCATTTCTATCGTTTTTCTGTAAGAACTCTTAGCTCTGATTTAGCTGTTATTTAAACATTACTATTATCTCTCTGACAGCTTACCATTTTGGTCAGCTTTTCAAGGTTTAATTTTTTTTCCTTAGGATGTTTGATTGTCCGGAGAGCACATGAGACTGCTTTGTTCTGAATTTTAATGGCCAGTTAGGGTAGGAAGCACCACTTTTTGTTTTGAATATATTTTGCCACGAGTGTATATTTTTTCCCCTCTAACTCAAAATATTGTATGTGCATTAGGCTTATAACAAGCTTAATTCAAATCGTACATGTAAATATATTTTGTCTAGTGGGCTTTTCTGTTAACATTCCTGAGTTTTTGTTTTAGCACCCTAATGTGCTGCCTTTTACGTTAGAACAAAAGCCCCCAAATGTCGGTTCATCAGCTGACAATACCAGTTTTGTCTCTTAATTAGAAAAGAGAATAAAGCTGTTTAGGGGTGTCAATAAAATGACAGATGCATCATTAGCAGACGGCTATGGTGGATCAGTTCTGTGCAAATACTTGGAATGGAATTAATAGGAATTTCTGCTAGCATATTTAAATCACAAGCTGGGGGAAGGAAGCAGTGTTTTAATGCAGTGCAGTAGTAAAAGCAAACGGGAGTGAACGGCCATTTAAGACTGAATTAAGAGTGTAAGGGAAATCAGGTTGCAATAGATAATAAATTACTGAGAATTTTATATATTATTAATATATCACAAATGAGCCATTATGGGTATGATATGATTAATTCATTTAATAAATATTTATTGAGGGTCTACTACATGCCAGGTGGTAAATTTAATGAGAGAGTACAAGCCCTGAGTCCAAACCCAATGTGACTGTCCCTTGTAATTAGTAGGACAAAATTTCAGTTCAATGATAAATCTCTCAAGAGGTTCTTTGA
This sequence comes from Panthera onca, assembly GCF_046562875.1. NCBI lineage: Eukaryota > Metazoa > Chordata > Mammalia > Carnivora > Felidae > Panthera > Panthera onca. The sequence goes on along the minus strand of NC_138356.1, from coordinate 15,728,688 downwards.
AGTTTTTGCATTGGATGGTCTCACACTGTGTAAAACCCAGGTCACTCAGTGTGATTCAAAAGAGAATTCCATTTAGTTCCTATTTTCTAAATGGTTGGCAAGGTTGCTTTAGCAAGTATAGGCAGGTGCACATGGGTGTATCACGCATGTGATATTGTATCATGTTGTATCATGTTTTTCAGTGATCAAGAAGCAGTTTACTCACAAGGGGCACCTGGGTGGTGGCTCCGTCAGTTAAGCATCCACCTTCAGCTCAGGTCATGATCCCATGGTTCGTTAAGTTCGAGCCCCGTGTGGGGCTCTGTGCTGACAGCTCAGAGCCTGGAGCCTGCTTCGGATTCTGAGTCTCCCTCTCTCTCTCTGCCCCTTTCTCTCTCTCTCTCTCTCTCTCTCTCTCTCTCTCTCTCTCTCTCTCTCAAAAATAAATACACTTTAAAAAGAAAGAATCATTTTACTCACAAGACTAATGACTGTGCTTAGTCATGCACATATTTATTAATAAATGAGAAAAGAGTCCATATAAAACTGAAAGCAGGCAATAGACTAATTGGATAAATTTCAAGAAAGATATGAATGATCATGCTAGAAGACCTTCATTTTATTTGAAATCTATTCAGTGTCTGTTCATTCTGTCAGCACTTAGAACACCTGAGTTATTCCATGTACTGTGATTGTCCTGAGGGTTGAAAATGAAACATACAGTCCCTGCCCTCAAGGAGTTCCCAGTTTAACCTTTGTTTGTGGGCTGATTCTGATAAATTAGAGACCCTCCCTATGATATATGACCCCATGAAGTAGAAGAATACAAAATGTCATAGACTCTATGGGTTGGCCTTGGAGCAGTGTAAAAATGCCATTTTTTGCTAAATCTCTGCAGGAAGACTATATCCACCCTTAGTCAAGACCTACGTACGTAACCTTGTGGGTGACCCTGAGTTTATGCCTGGAAATTTCAAGCGTGTCCTCTCAGGAACTGCCATGTTCTCACTTCTTGTCCTCACGGTCCCCATTTCAATCACTTTTGTCCCAGTGTTGTATCTAGTGTGTTTAATACCCAGAGGGGATTTTTAACACTCCTTTCTCTATATGACAATATCGTTTACTGGTAAATGATAGGGAATCAGTAATAAGTCTTTTTTTTTAATATTTTAGTTTTTAAATTAATAAAGAAACTCAATTTAATAAGTATTATCCAAAATCAGTAAAATACTTCATGTGTGAACTAAAATTCACATTTTGCAAACAAACATACTGCTACATCTTGCAGTTTGCATTGTTTCGTTAAGATTTTAAGCAGAAATAAAAATTCCGAAGGGTTATAAAGAATGACGGAATTGTGACTGGCTGTCTTTCTTCATCATTACAGTCATTGTGCCATCATATTTATTTAGAATCTACTTATCCTTATTTCAATAAAGGACTATGGAGAACCACCAAGGTCAGTTAGCAAACATGAATTACATTCAGAATGAGTTTCTATACTTTCAAGCAGTTCAGAATTGTACTCTTGAAATAAATGCATGTAGCTGAGTCTGGGTGTGTCAGGAGAGACGGCTGTATAACTCGTTCTTCTAATTTAACTTTCTTACAGAATACCATGTTCGTAAAAGGACATGTAAGAAAATTTGCTAGCTTGCATAATAAGCCCAGCAATTGCTTAGACCTTAGATCAACAAAAGGAATACTTTATCACTAATATTGTTAAAAATGTTGGCACTTGGTGATAATAAAAACAGACTTACTTTTAACAGTTTCATCATTGTTTTTGAATTCTCTGTGAAGTGACCCACCTTATTGCCGGTGCCCAGAGTGGATAGCTCCACCATTCTGCCCTTGATCTGCCATTGCACTTGACTACCTGCTTTCACCTGTGGGCCGAGGCCCACCTGAGCCCAAAACCAGGGTTATCCTCAAGCAGACCCTGGGAGTGCTTGGTGGCCTGAACTTACACTTCTGTCTAGACCCTGATCTGTGTGGGATCACTTGACAACTCCCTGGGTATGAATCTCTGTTATTACTCTACCCTGGTGCAATCCCTTTACTTAAATGACATTCTAGACTTTGTAACTTGTCTGCCTGGACCTACCTTGCTTACCTGCCCCTTTGCCTTTTTAAAAAATTGTTATTTATTTGTTTTGAGAGAGAGAGAGAGAGCGAGAGCAGGGCAGGGGCCGACAGAGGAAGAGAGAATCCCAAGCAGTCTCCACACTGTCAGCACCAGAGGCCCATGAGGAGCTCTGTCTCACGAACGGAGAGATCGTGACCTGAGCTGTAATCAAGAGTTGGACGACTAACCAACTAAGCCACCCAGGCACCCCCCTCTTTGCCTTTAATGACGGTGGTCTTCCTATCTTATGTTACTAATCAGCCCACCCCTTTACCTTTGTCTGCACTCTGTCCCTGGTGCACCTGCCCTCCTGGCTTCTTTACTGGCCCAGCTTCATCACTTTACAACCTATCTATCTCCTTGGTTTTGGTGGCCAGCAATTAGGGAGTAGCAAATTGATAAGTCAAAGTATGGTTTGTATAGGTTTCTTCCAGGGCTGCCGGTAGAGATGGGACACAGTATTGCTTTGACCAGATGAGAGCTTTGGGAAATGCCAACTGACTGAGGCAAAGGGCAATGAAAGCACCTGCCTGCCCACTGTCCCCTGTTGCCCATGTACTTACTGTTTCACTAACGTGAGCTGGGAGAGGACTTTCAGGGTTTCTCTGCCTTTTTAAGTCTTTTCTCACTCTTGCTTATTTTGTTCACAGCGGTGCCATGACTTTTAAAATAATCCATCCTACACCTAATGAAATACCTTTAATGGCTTTACCTTTCCAGTCTATTCCAGATCTTTCTAGCTGTTTTCCAGACACCAGACTGCCCTGTCTGCCCCAAACATCATCCTCCACCTTCCCCCAGCCAGTTTCTGCCCCTGCGCTTGGTTTGTATTGATTCCATCTCATCCCCTACTCCATCTGCTACAATTAATTTTGCTTAGCCTCCAATGTACCACTGCCCTGTGACTCCACCTCCACCCCCTTCCTCCCCCAAGCAGGTCCCTGCTGTCTTCTCTCTGCCCTGTGGTCCATCTGAGGACACCCCTTTATAGCAGTTATTCCTTTGTAACCTTCCTGTCTCAGCTTCAGATCTTCCAGGGGAGGGACTGTATTTTGTTCATCGTATATGTGGTCATGTCTGCCACTGTTGGTGATAGAATGTAGATAATTTTTTAAAAAATGGTTAAAGAATAAAAGTGATAAACAAAAACAATGTTATAGAGATTTTGTGTATTACTGCTCTTATTTACTTACTTAGAGCTATGTTTGTCCCAGAGTTTGGAGTGAAGATAGAAACTGCCAAATTTAAAGGAATCAAAAAGAATGCAGACAAGGAGCCCTGTGAAACTCAGGGGACCGAAACTATCACTATTGTACAGAACCTCATCTAATAGTTACTATTTTAAGAACTCCAGTCATAACAAAAATCTTTAGATTATGATCATTGTGCAATGATATCGAGTCAGGGAAATTTGTGATGAAATTTATAAGTATTGCTATCCTGAACATTTTGTAATAATAGACTCTATACGAGGCTGACTCGTCAAAAATATTTCATTCCTCTATGATCCAAAACAAAGGAATTGCTTTATTTTCACCAATAGCACTTCCAATGTACATGGTTTTTAATTGGTTGTGGGTCTACTCAGAGGTAGGCCACTATGAAAGATTCTTCCATGTACTACATAACGTTACATCCATCAACTTCGTTTCTGCGAGGAAAAGAAGGCTCAGTTCACTTTATCTTTGCTTTTTTTTTTCACGTAATAACCACAAGGTGAGGAGGACAGAAGCTGGACCATCAATGCCATCACTTATTACCACTGATTATTTTTAAAGTTATAATTACTTACTCACTCACACGTTCATTCTTTCCACAAACATGTATCAAACAAACACTTGCCGTATGTCAGACACCTTGCCGGGTTCCAGGCAAACTAGGTCCAAGAAGGTCGAGGGTTTATGGTGTGGACAGACAAGGGGTCTCCTCTGTAGTATGGCATACCCTGTATCGATGGCAAAGATGGGCACTCTTTGCTTTGGGGAAATAGGCTCTTTCGAAAATGGAGACATGAAAGCACACAAGAGAAAAATGGAAGTGAATTTAAGATATCTGTCTCGGTGTGCATTATAGCTATAGTCAGTACTCAGCTGTTAAATCCAGCAAAAATTCCGTTGCTTTAATTAATTTCTTTGTGCTGATTCTTCCTAGTAAGCCTTAATTTTAACAAAGTTAATTAGGTTGAAGATTAAAAATCCCATTAGTGTCGATCATTCACTTCTTGGCTCTGTCAACAAGGTGCTAAAACCTTGTTCAGTTCCAGAGGGGGCAAAAAAGAGGTGCTCCAGCTAGCCATTTGGCATTCTTTCAGTCTAATGCTGTTTTTGAGGCTTTAAATGGATATCTGATACCAGTGTCATTTTAAAGCATATTTTTGTACTTTTCCAAGCATCGCTTATCTGAAGTTCTTTAGACCTGTGGCTCTTTATTTTCTGAGAGGTTTATGGCAATTGTATGTTTGCTGAGAAACTCCATTCCATCTCCTCTGATTATCTAATTTGCAGGTTTGCAGGGCATAGATTTTTAATCAGGAACCTGTTCCCACTGTCACCTTGTCTGTCAGTTTATTATGGTTAAAGACGCAGTGGTGGCTAATATCTCACCCAGAGCAGGAGAAAACAAACAACTAATAAACTCATGAATTACCTACAAGCCATAATTCTGTTCACAATACTGGCTTGAGTTGTACTTTCTGCCTTGGCTCCCTCACCTGACATACAGTGGCAAGAACTGCAGAAATCCAAACGCTACTGTTAACACTCGCTCCCAAGTGGTGGCTATCCTGCAGCAGCCTCACAGCCAGAAGGGGGACCCCCTTCCAGAAGGGGGACCAGAGGAAGGAAGGACAAGCCGCAGGCCTGTACGTATTATCTCATTCACAATGGAAAGTCTTCAGTGGCAAAGAACCCAGGGAGGGTGGCGGGGGTGGGAAGCCATCTGCAATCAAATTCAAACCGGGGCTGGGGCGCCTGGGTGGCTCAGTTGGTTAAGTGTGCGGCTTTTGGTTTCACCTGAGGTCATGATCTCACAGTTTGTGAATTCAAGCCCCTCATGGGGCTCTGTCTCAGTGCTGACAGCAGGGAGCCTGCTTGGAATTCTGTCTCCCTCTCTCTGTCCCTTCCCCTCTCTCTCTCTCTTTCTCTCTCTCTCTCTCTCCCCCCCTCTCTCAAATAAATAAAGAAACTTAAAAAAAACCTTTAAAGAAATTCAGACAGGGGCATGGCAAGGGCATTTCATTTTCTGAACAAAGTAGAAGGCCATGGGAAATTTGATCAAGGGTCAAGATTTGAAAAACAAAGTAAACATTATTCAGAACATTATTCTCCAAGCAGATTCACCTAAAAATGAGGGAGAATCAGAACAGGGCATAAACATTTATCTGGGACATGAGGGCCCAGAAAAGATGGAGAAACTCCAAAAGACTAGATAGAGCAAATGGGAGGGCAGGTAGGTAGTTGAGCCTTCAAGGGCGTGTGTGTGTGTGTGTGTGTGTGTGTGTGTGCGTGCGTGTGGGCGTTTGGGTTGAAAGGGGTGTGTAGTGATGCATAGAATGTTCTGCACATAGAGCATCATCAGAAGCGTGTTCACATGGGAAAGCAGAACATCTTTCCTTGAACCACCATTCATAAATCCCGACCATTGGCATTATTATTATGTAGACACCTTAAATCAGTGTGAATAGGTGGGACGATGACAGACTGACACACGAAATGCAAAAACGCAGGGTTTCATTTATAAATGGTCTCTTGCTATAATACCATTGAAAACTAGGGCCCAGGGCAAACTCTGTAGAGCTGGTTTCCTGTCAAGAACCTATTGATAGACTTGGGTTACCTCTACCTGGAGAATAGAAGCATCTATTCATGGAGAAGCAAGGCAGGATTTCTTCAGGGAAAATGTGTTCTCTTTGCACTTCAAGTTCATCATTTAAATAATGATGAGAACTGTTATTTCTGTGGTCCACTTTAATTCTAAAAATCTATGATACTTGGCTTTATGAGTGTTATTATTTCTGCTTATCATTCCCTCTCCTCTCTTCTTTGCTGAAAAAAAACTCTTTGAATCTGTCACCTATGAACCCACCCCAAAACGTAGCTCTGCTACTGGGGAAATCCTGTTCAAGCCTTTTGGGCACAGTATTTTGTCTGTTTCTCAGAGCTTAGGTGTTAATTGAGTCTTTAGCACCGCCTCTTATCTCTTCACACACTCCCTGTTCTGGTCAACCTCTACTGCCTATGAGAGTCTGCTTGAATATGCTCCAATGTACCTTCTCTGTTCAGAGCCTCAGCCTTAGCTCATGCATTTTGCATCACAGCTCAAGACAGGAAGGCAAGAAATCTTATTGACATCCTGCAAAGGGACGGACAGCATGGTCCTACTCACTCAGTTAATCCCTCTCAATAGGTAGAATTATTGTTTTAAGACATGGTTTCTCCACTAGAAACTTGTTGAACATTTAAAGAAGCCCACACCTTACCTGGCCCATGTATATATTCACTTAGCATATTCTTTTTTTTTAATTTTTTAACATTTATTCATTTTTGAGAGACAGAGAGACACAGAGCATGAGTGGGCGAGGGAGGAGGCAGAGAGAGAGGGAAGCAGAATCCGAAGAAGGCTCCAGGCTCTGAGGTGTCAAGACAAAGCCTGATGTGGGGCTTGAACCCACAGACTGTGAGATCATGACCTGAGCCAAAGTTCGACGCTTAGCCAACTGAGCCACTCAGACACCCCTCAGCATATTCTTATGTGCCAAGAACATAAACTTCAAGTCTGCATTCCTTGAGAGGCAGAACTGGGCCTTGCTGCCCCATCTGAAATGGTCATCTGGCCATTAGATCTCTCCTAATTAATATGAAGTGCAGCTCTGGGATGATAAAAACATCTCTTGGGTTAAGGTTTCAAGGAATCTCAACTTTCTCTCTATCTACCCCCCTCCCCTTACACACAGGCGCACACACATGCACACACACACATACACACATAACCATTCAATAAAAAGATAGTAAGTGTGATTGGTCAGATAGTAGGAATCATGGACAAGAAAGACGAAACATGGGATCTTTTCTCCCTGACAAATAATAGGGCAGGTATGTGTTGATGTACTTTGAAGAAAAGGAGGGGAAGAAGGAGGTAAGAAGAGGCAGAATAGGGTCTGTTTTGTACTTTGTACTTTATCTACCAACTGCGTTATATCTATACTGTTTTCCAATTAGTGCAGGTAAAAGGCATTGCATACCCAGAACGACTTAATCAGTCATCTCCATTCATTAATCAACTCAGAAACCGGAGCCTCCAGCTTCAAGTTGATGTAATTTCAGCCTGCAGGAAAGACTTTCTTCTCATTAAGGTCCTAAACTTGGCTTGTTTCTTAGTTACCTAAAATTAGAATGGCCAATCTTCCATAAGTACATATTATTAATCTGCTCATTATTATTCAAAATAATTTATTGAGTGCATACTATGTAAATCACTTTATACAAGCTCTATGAAAGGAACAAAAAAAGTAATGAGAGTATCAGCTCCTGTTTCAGTTTAAATGTCACTGTTTCAGTGAAGCCTTCCCACACCGTGCAGTCTCAATGCAGCATTCCTGCCCCTTGCAATCGGATCTTCTTGCTTTAGTTTCTATGCAGCTTTGCCACTCACTGTGTTTCTTTCGATTAGTGGTATGTTTAAGTGATTATTAGTTTTCCCCAAGAAGGATGTAAGTTCCATGATAACAGAATCTTGAATTTTGTGCAGTTCTTGTGTTAGCCCAGGTTCTCCAGAGAAACAGAACCAGTAGGATGCATATGTATAGGTATATGCATGTGTGTGTGGTATGTATACAATAGATGGCATGTATATATGATACTTACACGTGTACGTATATAATGTGTATATATGATTTATTTTAAGGAATTGGCTTCCAGGAGCTGTCAATGTAAAATCAATCGGGCAGGATGGCAGGATGGAGACTTTCAAGCAGGAGTTGATACTATAGTCTTGAGGCAGAATTTACACTTTCTCAGGGAAAACTCGGTTTTGCTTTTTAGACCTTTCGACTGATTGGGTAAGATTGACCTCCATTATTAACGGCACTCTTCCTTTACTTAAAGTCAACAGATTGTAGACATTCACCACACCTACAAAATACCTTCACAGCAACATCTAGATGAATGTTTGATCCAGTAACTTAGTACTGTAACCTGGCCAAGTTGACACAGAAAACTAGCCATCACACCTGTATATCTCTACCGTTTAGCACAGTGCCTGGCACATGGTGGATAGTCAGTAATATCCATTGGTACCTACTAATTAATTCATTTTATAGGCTTGACAAGATACCCTATATGATGCGACCCTGCCCTCCTGGGATTATAATCTAGATGGGAAGACACATCCCACACAAGGAAATAATTAAGCCACAGCACTGGGAGTGTGTGATTCAGAGCTAACGTGAGTGATACTAGGACCAATTAAAAAAAAAAAAGAAAAGAAAAAAGACTAGGCATTCAGAGAAGGGAAGATCCTTGTTAGTAGGAGGAATGTGAAAAGATCTGTTTGGGGGTCTGGTATTCTATGTCAGGTTGTTATTTCATTGCCATTTTTCAGTGTGTGACAATAACTAACAACCCAGTGGGGTGGCTTTCCCTTTGCCCTCTCTGGGTCTGTAGCTGTCTGTCTTCAATTCATCTCTGCAGGTGAGAATGGCAGTGAACTGTTTTCTTGGGGGGATGTGCCTCTGTGGTTGGGTTCCTACGGAATGAGTGGCCCTTCTGCCTCCTTTGAACTACCATCCTCTTGGATCTTGTGGGTCAGCTCTTAATTGGGTGGGTGAGGTGACTCATTTAAGCTATTTTGTACTTAGTGACTTTAGTGTTATACTTTACTGACTGTAATAAATGTCATTTTGTTAATTAGTTTGGGAATCTTTTAATCTTGAGGAAAATAGCAGAAACTATCTTACGTATTTATTCAGATAATTTCCTACAAAAGTTATCCTTCTTAAGGAAGCTAGAAGACTTTATGTTATTACACCTGTATATGGTATTAAAAGGTAAATACAAACATTTAAGTGGAAATGAATAAGAAAGTTGGTGTAGGGTGAAGTGTGTTCCTCTCGTTGCCTCTGTTGCTGGCTGCTTATGACTTCCAAGTGAGGGGATATGTGATATGTGTACAAGATGGGGGGACCCCTGGGGTCTTAAAGGGGCCATGTGGTACAGGGCAAGAGACCTAATGTTTTCTGGGATCTGCTACTGAAGTATGGCCTCTGGCAAGTTTCATGTCATTGTGGGGGCAAATTCAAAATGGAGTTGGAATAGCCTTTAAACATTTTAAGTCCTGAAACACTGCTCAAAATCTTACATTTAATTCTAATTTGTGAAACAGAGAAAGCCAATGCCGGAAGCCAAAGTTGGCAGGGAGGTGTCTGGATGTGTGTGTGTGTGTGTGTGTGTGTGTGTGTGTGTGTTAGTAGCTGAAGGCCACCAGCTGCAGCCTTCATTCCCTGTCCCCCAGAGGACTTTAGAAAATCCCTAAGGTTTCAGAGTACAGTACTGTTTGCAAGGCGTAAATTCAATGAAATGGAATGATGCCTTTGCCTGCTTTGAAATTCTGTGAAAAAAATTGTGAATGAGATAATTCATAAACAAGTTTTTAAAAAGAAGTGTTTTCTTTTGGGGCACCTGGGTGGCTCAGTCAGTTAAGCATCTGACTTCAGCTCAGGTCATGATCTTGCAGTTCACGAGTTCGAGCCCCAGGTCAGACTCTGTGCTGACAGCTCGGACCCTGGAGCCTGCTTCAGATTCTGTGTCTCCCTCTCTCTCTGCCCCTCCCCTGCTCAAAAATAAATAAAAATAAAAATATTTTTATTAAAAAAATAGAAGTGTTTTCTTTAATAATTACATAAGAAACATGAGGACATATCTTGCTACACGTGGTTGAATTGATCCAGGAGTATCTAGAGTAACAATGTGAAAAGCCCTTTTACTTGGCTTCTCTTTCCTGTCCCCCACCCCCACCCCAAGCTCTATTGGGAGTTTTGTTTGAAACCTCCCAGATCTTTATTTTTGCATTTATTTTATAAATACATGAGAGGAGGGGCACCTGGGTGGCTCAGTCGGTTGAGTGCCCAACTTCGGCTCAGGTCATGATCTCGCGGTCCATGAGTTCAAGTCCAACATCAGGCTCACAGCTCTCAGCGCAGAGCCTGCCTCAGATCCTCTGTTCCCCTCTCTCTGTTTCTCCTTCCTCACATGCCAGGAGGAGGCATTTATATAAATTGGTTCATATTGGACTTATTATTCTATAGTTCACCTCATTCACTTAACAGCATGCCTTAAAAGTCTTTTAGCATCAGTAAGATACACCTCATTCTTGCTAAGGCATGTGAGAGAATTCCCACTATTAACAGCCCTGGAAATTATCAATCTTTGAAATATTTCCTATCAGGAAAGCAAATTTGAAATATTCCTGATGTTTTATTTTCTTTGATTGTCCATTCATCTGAGCACTCTCTATATATTGGCAAGGTGGCTTTTCCATATCTATTATGTTGAAAGTTGCCTAAGGTCTAAAAAGAGATTCTAACCATGGAATCTGTTTAACAGAGCTGTTGACTGCTATGCTTTATGTCCCTCAAAAGAAGTTGAGGCCCTGAAACCTGTAAAGCAATTTTCTTCTGGGATTCAAACATATTTTCATGGACCCATAGTCATTAGTGGCCTTGAATAGAGAACATTTTACTAATTAGCAGAAACTCATTGTTCTCATGATGAAATGTAAATAGAATTTAAATTAATAAATGCAATAATTACCATTCCCATCTTGACTTAAAATGCCAGATCCAGCAATTTTAAAGTCCTAGTATTCTCTTTTTAACTGTTTTTGGGTCAGTTTACTTGTTAGTTTGATAGAGATTTTTTAAATAGGTATTTAATAGATTTTTTTCCTTTAAAAACAAAACAAAGCAAAACTGAGTATCAAACTCCAGCTTCTTATTTCATACACTAGTACATCAAGTAAGTTGCCAAACCAATCCATCATAAGGAGGCACAGATCTAGATCTCCTAAGTAAATGCCAGTAAAAAGGAATGGATTTAGTAAGATTAATAATCATTTTAATTTATAGCACTCTCTCCCCCAAAGACACTTAGGTAGCTTTGCACACATTCGTACCAAAATGTACTTTAAGCCACTGGGAAACAGATATGTAAACTTGCTTAAAAAAATAAAATATGAGCCTCTTATAGTGGTCCTTCATATTCAGAGATGACACATTCATATTATATAGTTATCAGTTCAACAAGTTTTTACTGCATTTTATTTGTTCTCCCCGAAGCCTTATTTTTGATAGATGATGCCTAAGATATACTGGGAGCGTCCTTTCAATAGCGTGTGACTGATGAAAGGCAAAACAAAACAATTTATCAAATCACACTGCATACATCCCTATAAATTTGGAGAGTGATGAATCTGTAGACCCATAGAACTTGGCATGTCATGTATTCATCAAAGGTAAAGCCCCAAACATCTCAAACACTCTGGTGACAGGAAGGCTGATCTTACTTGGGAGAAAAAAAGAAAGTAATTACTCTCTGAAACTATTCCTATACTATAAGAATTCTTTAGGAGATTGAGTGGTTGTCTGTGGAGTTTGAGTTCAGAGATGTACAGAGAATTTAATATGAATATTTGAACAGAGGATGATGTCATCATATTCTTATTTAGCAAAGTTAAGTGAGTTTAGAAAAACAGTCAAAAACACCTACTATGCATTATGCTCTGTCTAGTATTGGTAGCTGCTAATGAAGATCCAAAAAAAACACTTCTTTAGATTTTCCCCCACTCTGCTCCAAGGAACCAAAAGACAGGTATTTCACCCATTACAGATATCTTGCAATTACAGTAAGAAACATATTGACCTAACTTCATTCTCTAATGGCAAGGTTCCCACCTGATACCTAATTAGAAGTGAGTCTTATCCCTTGTAACTTAGTGAGCAGACTAATTAATTTTTGCAGTGTGCTTTAGTACAAGAGGATCAGATAATAATTATCCTTCTCATCTACTTCAAGAGTTCAAGATTTTTAAAGGTCACTATTGTCACCAACTCCTAAAACGCTTAAAATATTTCCTGAGAGCTTTAGGAAAATAGAGGCAACACCTGTGTGTTGGTGTTCAAAATAGGCAAGAATTAATCTTCCCCAGCTCCAGGCCTGGCCATCTTGTGCCAGCACACTCTGAGGAACCATACGCTGTACTAACAAGGGGTTAATATGATGGCTTCTGAGGTAATGTGTAATTCTGCCGAATTTTAGATTACTTAGTCATGAGACGCTCACTTCAAAAGCCTTTGTTTGTTTCAAGCCTTTAATTCCACAAGCACAACTTAGCATATAGTGATGGGGTATGGGTTCTTTTCCTTCTATTTTCCCCATTCAGAGCTTCCCACAACGTCTTTGAGAATATATAGCTATATTTAAATAAGGAAAATATCTTCCAAATTTACCAGAAACTTTACTTTGGTGGATAACCCCTGATCCCGTGAGAACCCTGGCTTCTTTCTGTAGCATCCCAGTAATTTTGAAGTTGTTTGAATAAAAAGCTGGATGACAGTAAGAGCAGTTGAGTGAACATATCCCCTTGGAGGGTTGTAAAGACATTAGAACTAGAACAAATGAACATTTCAGGGTAGATGCATTTTCACCTGAATTTCCAGATTAAATAATAATACTGGCTTAAAACAACTTTTTTTTTTTTTTTTTTAAAGTCGGCTTCATGCCCAGAATGGAGCCAAACACAGGGCTTGAACTCACAACCTGAGATCAAGAACTGAGCTGAGATCAGGAATTGGGCGCTTAACCAACTGAGCCACCCCACACCCCAACAATACTTAAAAAAAATTTTTTTTAATGTTTTTATTTTTGAGAGAGAGAGACAGAGCATGAGTGGGGGAAGAGTGGGGGTGGGGGGATGGACACAGAATCTGAAGCAGGCTCCAGGCTCTGAGTTGTCAGCACAGAGCTTGACCCGGGACTCAAACCCACGAACCATGAGATCATGACCTGAGCTGAAGTTGGGCACTTAACTGACTAAACCACCCAGGCGCCCCAACTTTTTTTTTTTAAAGAGCCAACAGGGTTTGTTATTGGTGGTGTGTGCACTTTTTTAAGGCAGATAATTAGTCTAGCAAACTAATCATGATGTTAAATAATAGGAATAATCAATACTGTTGAAGGGGAAAAATCCAAACAAATAATTGGATACTAGACTATTTTTCTCTGGTTTTGTTTTTCTTTTGGTAAGTTCTACTTACTCTCCTTCACTAAAACAGCTATAAGGTGGTGTCATCAGAACTAACTATTCTGGGGGCGCCTGGGTGGCTCCATCAGTTAAGCATCTGGCTCTTGATCTGGGCTCAGATCTTGATTTCAGGGTCATGAGTTCAAGCCCTGCCCCCCTCCCCCCCCCACGTTGGGCTACACCTTGGCTTGAAGCCTACTTAAGAAAACAACAACAACTAACAATTCTGGAGAACACAAGCACACTCTCCTAGGTGGCCATTTAAAATTTTTCTCCTTCCGTTTGTATTTCTTCTTTTGAGTTATATCCTATAAAATGCATTTGTGATAACATGTAAAACTAGACTTGCCTGGCAGTGTACAATATATTTATTTATTCTAAGCTCAGTTAAATTTAATGATGCAAACCTCAAACAATGTTTTAAAAAATAGTGTATATATATATATGTGTGTGTGTGTGTGTGTGTGTGTGTGTGTGTGTGTATGTTCGGGTATATATATGATTATATTTATACAAGCTTGTTTCTTTTGCATAAAAACTGATACCCTAAAAACAGGCTCTTTAATTCTAGATCTCTCTTAGTCATATAAAGAAGAGCTTTTTGGGGAAAAAAAACTAATACATGTTACTTTGGGTTTTATCTCTAAAAAGAAGTAATGGAGGGGTGGCTGGCTGGCTTAGCCGGTAGAGCGTGCAACTTGATCTCTGGGTTGTGAGTTCAAGTCCCACGTTGGGTATGGAGCCTACTTTAAAAAAAAAGGAAGTAATGGAAGGATTTTTTGATACTCAAGATGCTATGCTGCTTGTTAGTTTTTAAATTGATTACTCTGTTCTAGGCGCCGTTCTTCAAATGTATTCTCTCTCTTAACTCTAACAACCACCTTACTCTCATGATGGTGGGCTTAGTTCCTTTTTACAGATGAATAAGGTGGGGCTTAGGAAGGCTGGATAGGAGCATCTTCAAGGGAAATTGGGGGTGCATGTCAGCTGACTCAAGCATCAGAACTCTTTACCCCTGTCTCTCATTGTCTTGAGTTTTTACTGCTCACACTTGAGGACAGGTTTAGTTATTGGCAGAAGATGGCCTGCAAGTACCCGTGAGATCTAGACCCTCCTCATCTCAACAAATTCCTCTCGACCAGTCCATCCTCCCCTCAAGGTGCTCCAGCCCAGTGTCAGTAGTCCTGCCGCGATGCCCATCTGTTTTCCACCCCAGGGCAGAGACGTGCTTGCTGCTCAATGCAGCTGGACGCTTCTCCCCAGCCCACCTGTACTCACCTTCTGATCTGGCCCCAGATGCCATCAGCTCTACCCTACCCTTTCCCTCCCACCAACTTTGTCATGTTTGTTCTCATGACTCCCTTTCACACAAGACCCTGTTCCTTTCTTTCCTTCAAGTCATAATGATATATTAGTAATTTGTCTAAGTCATTTAGTTTCTTTTCCCTCAGTAGACTGCAAACTCTGTAAGGGGACTTTGACTCACCTTTGCGCCCATCACAGGGACATTGCCTGCCATGTGAGTGGGACTTACATATTTGTTAAACACATGAACTTATTAGCTCTGACTCTCTATCAAGACTAACACATTTAAAGGACCATTTAGAGTAACTTTTGTGCTTCTACTGGTTACAGAAGAAATATATCTTTATTATTGGAAATTTGGGAAACCCAGAAAAACACAAAGAAGAAAACAAAAATTAATCATAGTCCCAATACCCAGAAATAATCAGTTAATTTAACATTGTGCCTTATATCCTTCAAGTCTTATTTTGTTTGTTTTTATCTAAATTCCAGTTAGTTTACATACAGTGTAATATTAGTTTCAGGTGTAGAAATTAGTGATTCATCACTTACATACAACACCCAGTGCTCATCCCAACAAGTGCCCTCCTTAATGCCCCTCACCCCTTAACCCACCCAGCCCCCCTCCAGTAACTCTCAGTTTGTTCTCTATAGTTAAAGAGTCTGTTTCCTGGTTTGCCTCTCTTTTTCCCCCCTATTTTCACCTGTTTGGTTTCTTAAATTCCACATATGAGTAAAATTATATGGCATTTGTCTTTCTCTGTCAGACTTATTTCGCTTAGCATTAATACACTCTATCTCCATCCATGTCGTTGCCAATTGCAAGATTTCATTCTTTTTGATGGATGAGTAATATTCCACTGTGTGTGTGTGTGTGTGTGTGTGTGTGTGTGTGTGTGTCCCCAGCATCTTCTTTATCCATTCATCAGTTGGTGGACATTTGGGCTCTCTCCATAATTTGGCTGTTGTTGATAGTGCTGCTATAAACATCAGGATGCATGTATCTCTTCAAGTCAGTATTTTTGTGTCCCTTTGGGTAAATACCTAGCAATACAATTTCTGGGGTATAGAGTAGCTCTATTTTTAACTTTTTGAGGAAACTCCATGCTGTGTTCCAGAATGGCTGCAGCAGGTTGCATTCCCACCAACAGTGCAAGAGGGTTCAGTTCCTTTTTCTCGGCATCCTCGCCAACATCTGTTGTTGCTTGAGTTGTTGATTTTAGCCATTCTGACAGGTTTGAGATGATGTCTTATCAAGTCTTTTTTCTGTCAGCAATAGACTTATAAAATAAATCATTTTAAACAAAGCATTAACATTTACTTACTGAAAGTGTACCTCAAGCTTTCAAATACTTAAAGTGTATCTTCTGTTTGTTAGTGAAAGCTAGTATTTTCAGATTGGGCAGTTATCTAAAAATTTGAGGAAATTGCTTTCATTTCTTTAAGTTGCCCTGAAGGTGAAGTAATTTGTGTAAGCTAAAGTCATTTGCCCAAATCAGTTCACCTAGTCTAGTTTATGTAGCTTGTTAAATGTTGACATTCTCTTTTCTTAGAATGTCTTCTTCCAGCATTTCTGCTTTTTGATGTAAAATGCCCCCTCCTATTTGAAGACTTTCCAGATCATTGGATAGGAACATGATCCTGATCTCCAAAACTTGAGAGTACTTGATACTCCATGTTTAATCTCCCCCACAATTGTCTGATTTTATCCCCCTCTTCTTGATGATGAACTCTTAGGGGAGGGCAAAAGTCCTAGATTTTCTTCTTAGCCATTGTGCACAGAGCCTGTCACGTACCTATACACAGTAGGCATTCAATAAATGTCTGCTGAATTAATAAATATTAATATGTATCCTGCTGACAGTAATGGAGTAGCCTCATTTTCATATATGACACATAGAAAATAATTGTATAAGTTGCCAGGGTCCAATTCACTGGCCAGCCATGGTGGTCTGGGTTCCTTTTTTAAGACGATGCCAATGTGATTGGCAGAGACAAATTTTAATTCCATGCATAATCAAGCCAAATTGCAGTTGGCTTGTGTTCCTTTGGACAAACTAATTATTCCATTGTTCTGTCGGTATTTCAACTCTATATTCTGTCTCAGTGTTTCTCATGCTTCAGTGCCTTTAGGACAGACAAGAATTTATAGGTAAAGGACAGGTGCAACCACGGTAACTCCCTCATGGAGATTACTGCTCAGCTCACAGCCTTGTCCTCATTACAGGGTCTCAGACATTTGCACATGTACCCCTTAAGTCGGCACTCATCAAGTGAAAGTCCATGAAACTTGGGGAGAGTACATCAGCTTAGTTAAGTAACAGTCCTGGGGTACCTTTCATGTTTCATTCAGCCTACAGACTAGGAGCCAAAGTCAAGCTTCTTGCTCTAGAGTATGGTGGCCAAGTCCCACTCAAATGCGAGCTTCCCTGCTGTGCAATGTGGGACCAATTTCTTACCTCTCCAAGTCTTGGTTTCTTTCTCTGTAAAAGAGGATAATGATAGAATCTGCTTCAGAGAATGAGTGTAAAGATTAAATTAGATAATCCATTCAAAGCATTTAGCATGGAGTCTAATATAAACAGGTTCTATAAATAATAGCTATTATTATTAAAATTGGGCCAGAAACAATAGCAGTGTGTGTGTGTGTGTGTGTGTGTGTGTGTGTGTGTGTGTGTGTGTAAATACATGCCCAGCTGCAATCTGTATTTCCAGCCCTTCTGAAGTGGACAGTGTGTGACCAGGTAGAGCAGTGGCAGGGACAGTGCTGCTGAGAACCAGGGAGCGTTGGACACCTTAGGAGGAAAGCCTGGGTGGGGGGAGGTGGGCAAGAAGGAGGCATGATGCTGCCAGATCAGAGTGGACAGAAATTCTTGGTCCTCAGGATCTGGGGATGAAGCTGAGCTCAACCTGGTGTTTTGTAGTGAAACAATCACTGAAAAGAAAACACATGGACGGGCACCTGGTGGCTTAGTTGGTTAAGCATCTCTGACTTGATTTGGGCTCAGGTCGTGATCTCATGGTTGGTGAGATTGGCCGCACATCGGGCTCTGCGCTGACCGCGCGGAACCATGCTTGGGATTCTCTCTCTCCCTGTCTCTTTGCCTCGCACCCTCCTCTCTCAAAATAAATACATAAACTTAAAAAAAAGAAGAAGAAAACACATGGAACTTAGCAGAGAAAAGATGAAGAGGGCAGTTGTCCCACCCTGCCCCTGTTCTGTCTATGAGACATGCCTTGGGATTGTGAATGGTTTGGATGCTGGTTGACACAGGACAGATGAGAAAGCTGGAGAACCCAGGATGAAAGGGGTCACTCTGTTGCAATTAGCTGATACAAAGTTTCCTTTGTATTTGGAACTTTCAGGAGTTAGAAGGCTTCCTTGGCTATTTAAAGCATCTTTTAAAACATTGTATTTAATCAAGGAGGCCCTGCCCACAAAAGGAGAAGGCAAGTGAATCATGGCTAACCATATTTCAGGAGCTTTTTAGTCTGATTCAGAAATGACTGCTGTTGATTTAGCTCCTGCACGTTCCTGAGTGAAGCCTCCATTTATTTAGTCATTCATTCATACAGCCGTTTTTCTTTTTTTTTTTTTTTTTTTTTTTTTACTATTTAAGTGGCAAGCACTGCACTAAAAGCTGGGAAAACAGAGATACATATAAGACACATCGGTAGGCATTCAGGAATAATTAGTTGCACAAAATGAATCAATATATGATACCCCATCACTGTCTATTATAAACGAACATTTGTAATAAAATAAGATGGCAGTCTTCTCACAACTATTTACAAAATATCCTTGAAAATAAAATAATCAGGGGTGCCTGCGTGGTTAAGTGCCCAACTCCTGGCTTTAGCTCAGGTCCTGATCTCATGGTTTCGAGAGTTCAAGCCCTGCATCAGGCTCTGTGCTGGTAGTGCAGAGCCTGCCTGAGAGTCTCTATCTCCCTTTCTCTCTCTGCCCCTCCCCCACTTGCACTCTTTCTGCCTCTCTCAAAATAAATAAGCTTAATTTTTTTTTTAAAAGTCTTCCAGCAAGGAAAGGGTGGTGAAGGAAAATTTGAAAAGAAAAGAAAAAGGCCCAGAAGAAGCTTCGTCTTAAATGATATCTAGAAGCTTGCCAGATAAACAGAAAAATAAATAAACTCTGGGTATAGGGAAGAGTATGTTTCAAAAATTGCCTGTGTTCCAAAAATTACTTTGAGCATAGGAGTAGAGTGAAGGGAGAAGGAAAGGGGGGAAGATAAAGTGATACAGATTGGTAGAAGTTGGGTATTAAGAAAAGCCTAGTTGGTGGGGCACCTGGGTGGCTCAGTCAGTTAAGCATCTGACTCTTGATTTCGGCTCAGGTCATCATCTCATGGTCTGTGAGATTGAGCCCCATGTTGCGCTCTGCTAACAGCACAGCGCCTACTTGGGATTCTCTCTCTCCCTCTGTCTGTCCTTCACCCACTCATTCTCTTTCTCTCTCTCTCAAAATAAATAATAAGCATTTAAAAAAATCTTTTATGTATATAATCATATATAGTAAGGCAGACATACTGGCACAAGGAGATTACAGAACCTCACCTGGTTTAAATCCCATCTATGCCCATCAACAATTGTTTTGTAACCTTGGAAATCCCTCCAAGATTTCATTTTTTCATCTACCACAATGAAAAGCACACATATCTTACAGGGTTGAGGTAAGGATTTGCAGCCATGTAGAAACACAGAAAGTACTCAGTGTTTGAACGCGATCATTCTTATTTAAGTGCCATGCTAAGGAATTTGTGCCTCAGTTGTTTCCGAAGAGCCAAGATTTTAATTGGTGAAGTGGCACAGTTTGTATTCATGTTCGGGGTGAATGGGAAGAATAGAATTGACTTAGTATTTGAGCAAGCTGCTTAACTCTCTAAATCTGAGTTTTTGCATCTGTAAAATGGACAGCAATAGAACTTACCTTCTCAGCTTATAAAGGTTCAATGAGAGCACGAACAGCACTGAGCACTAACCCAGCAGCAATCTATCAGTGCATATTAGTTATTATTTTTGTTCTCTTGATAGGGGTGAGTTTGAAAGCAAAGAGACCACCCAGCTGGGAGACCTTTGTTAGGGTCTAGTTGGGAAGCAAGGTAGGTCCATACCTTGTGGGATGGGCTGCAGAGCTAGATGTTAATTTAAGAATGAAAATCAAGAAGCCTATGATTCATTGACTGTGGAAGATAATCTGTCTGTTGTATTCTTTCCTTCACAACATGCTTTTTCCTCTATGGAATGAAAACTGTAGTTACATTTAGGTTTTTAAAGTATGCATTTCATATTAAAGGCATACATTTCCCAAGCAGTCAGGTCCACATTGCCTGAATGTCCCTGCTAATGAACCATTGCAGTTGAATGTCACAGCTTAAAGGAAGGGGTTACTTTAAGTTCAACAAAATTGGAACAAGTGCTAGAGACCACAGTTGGATTCAACAAATCAACAGAAGTCCAGCAGACGCTGTGACTTCCAATCTGTACCATATCTGCCCCCCTTTACCCTGCACACAAATTTAAATGTATTAAAAGGATTATTAACAACATTACACAGTTTAACAGAAATCAGCCTAAGCGACGAAACCATCTGGATATAGCTAAGATCAACTACTCTGGCTCCACTATAATAGAAAAACAGTTTAAATCATCTCTGGTCCTCCAAAAGAAAAGGACACAAAATAAAAACTGACATCCTTGCAAACAAACGACAGTAAATCACATCAGAGTTCTTAAGGTGGCAGAGCCTAACTTTCAAGAACACTATCATGGCCTTACATGGAAGGTTTGGCTGCTGTCTTCCAAACTTTTACAGAGTCCTTTTTAATTCTTGCCAGAACTTTAATCTAGAAGAAACCTACAACGTTTGGTCTAACGCCTCACGTTCATGAAGGGTCACCGTCGTAATACTCAGACTCAGGAGAACATGTGTGACCCTCCAACTCTATTTTTGCCCTTAGCAGTCTCTGTGAAGGCTTTGCTCTTCATGCTTCTGCAAGATCCTGCATGTTGCTGCAAAGGTCACCAGGTTTCATTCTCGTGTAAGTTGTGAGCTGCAGGTGGTCGCACGCCCTTTTCCACGTCTGTAGGACACCAGGGAGTTTATTCTTTATTTTCTGAAAGTTTTAAAGTGTCTTTCCAACCTCTCAACTGTTAGCTTTGTGAGCGTTCTCACTATATTTTCTGGGTTAGGTTCTTCCCTCATAGCAGCTCAAAGAACAAAAATGTAGCCTAGATTCTAGAGTATTGCTCAGTAAAATGTAAGCACCCACTCCTTGATTCCTGGGTCCTTCCTATTAGCCTGGTATGATACTCACAGAACAGTATGATAAATGGCTCTTAGCTGGAAGGCCCCTGGTGATCCTTGACTCCTGGTAGTTATGCCTTTGTACGTTCCCTTCCCCCTTGAGCGTGGGGTGGACTGAGTGGCTTGCTTCTAACAGATAGAATACACAGAAATAATGGGATGCCACTTCTAGCATTTGGCAGCAAAAAGATTAGCTTCCACTTTAGGCACTCACTCATTCAGTCTTGCTTTCTTGGGTCATTCCCCGGAGAAGCTAGCTCCTGTGGCACAAAGCAGTCCTGGGAAGAGGCCCATGTGACAAGGGACAAAGGCCTGCAAAGGTCCTGCTCCATCAAGCCTTCAAGTGGGACCATAGCCCCAGCCAGCACTTGAGTACAGTTTCGTCAGAGTCCTTGGGTCAGAGGCACCCTAAACTTTGCCTGGATTCTAGACTCACAGAAATAGTGAAATAATAAATGTTTATTGTTTTAAGCCTCTCAGTTTGGGGGAAATGTTTTTACGCTTTTATTCTTATTTTATTTACTTATTTATTTTTAGGGTTTTTTTTAATGTTTATTTATTTTTGAGAGAGAGAGACAGAGCATGAGCTTGGGAGGGGCAGAGAGAGAGGAAGACGCAGAATCTGAAGCAGGCTCCAAGCCATCAGCACAGAGCCTGAAGCAGGGCTTGAACTCACGAACTGCGAGATCATGACCTGAGCCGAAGTCAGACACTTAACCGACTGAGCCACCCAAGTGCCCCTATTTAAAAAAATTTTTTTAATGTTAAGCTTTTACTCTTTTTTTAAAGGTTATTTATTTTGAGAGAGAGAGAGACAGAGAGAGAGAGAGAGAGAGAGAGAGCACATGCATGAGTGGGGAGGGGCAGAGGGAGAGGAGTCCCAAGGAGGCTCCACGCTATCAGCTCAGAACCCAACACAGAGTTCAGTCCCACAAACTGAGATCATGACCTGAGCCAAAGTCAAGAATCTGACGCTCAACCGACTAAGCCACCCAGGCTCCCCTGGTGGCAATTTATTATACATCAATGATAATGAATACAAAGGCTAAGACAGTAGATTCTGGAAACATATATATGCATGAAAATCTTGCCTGAATCATGTTTTTAGTAAGGGCCATGGACTAGTTATCTAATTTTTGTAAGCCTCAGTTTTATGATCTATAGAAAAGCTACACTAATAATGGTACCTTCTTCATAAAGATGATTATTTGGGCATTAATTGAGATAATATGCCTAAAGTGCTTGGCAAGACCACCCGGCTCATAGTAAGTACTTGTTGAATGTTGTTTTATTTTTATTGTTATATTTAGTGCTTGTCACTCTTACATAATGATTTTTGCCGAGGGTTCTGTCCTTTATCTTCCCATTAGCTCTCCCTCGGTGGGTCTCATATACTCCAGAACTGGACTTCTCACGTATGTACCCATAACCACCAAGCCTCTACATGTCTTAGGAACTAAGATGTATGTTTATTGCCTATTGAGTAATTCTACCAAACTGTCCCACTCACAGGCATATCACCTCAGAAATCCGTCTACTTTCCCTCCCAACATCACACCAAGTGTTTGTTGCTCCCCTAGTCTCTTATGTGAGAGGAGCCATCATCTGAGAACCGTGTTCTGAGTATGAATAGCCAAGATTGTCATCATCTTCTAAAACAATTATTGCAAGCACACAGTGCTCACTGTACAAGGATATTCACCATAATGTGCTAAGAATTAGGAACGGTCCAGGGAGTCAGGGGTGACTCAGTCGATCAAGTGTTCAACTCTTGGTTTTGACTCAGGTCATGACCTCATCATCTGGGGGTTTTGTGGGTTCGAGCCCTGCATCTGGCTCCTCCATGCTGATGGTGTAGAGCCTGCTTGGCATTCTCTGTCTCCCTCTCTCTCTCTCTCTGTCCCTCCCCCACTCGTATTCTCTCTGTCTCTCTCAAAATAAATAAATAAACTTAAAAAAATTTTTTTTTAAATTAGGAACTGTCCAAGCATCCATCAATAGAAAATCAATTAAGTCATTTAATTATAACTTAAATTTCTTGTTTTGCGGCAGGCCCAGTGCTAA
This sequence comes from Panthera onca, assembly GCF_046562875.1. NCBI lineage: Eukaryota > Metazoa > Chordata > Mammalia > Carnivora > Felidae > Panthera > Panthera onca. The sequence continues at coordinate 15,705,598 of NC_138356.1, read as the reverse complement.
GAGCATTGTATGTATTGTGTCATGTAAGTCATAGCAACCCTGTTTGTATTCATTCAGTGGAATTCACACAGCACATTTCCACGGATGCTGTAGGTATCAATTTACCAGTATAGATTCTCACGAAATATTATAAAATGAGAAAAGAAAACTATGAAAGCTGCACATAATAGCACAATATTAAAATATGCATCTATGCATAGATGTGAACATACATAATAAAGAGTTTTTCATTACAGGTACTTTGCACAGTTTCAATATGCACAAAGTTTCACTTACCATGATTTGGTGAAGTTACGCCGGTTCCCCAACACTACAGTTCAAAAGTCAGTTGCTACAGTCCGTGACTGTGAAAAATAAAGTACGGAGTTCATCTCTAGTTCTTCAGTCCACAAGTCACTATATAAACCAGAGATGCACATCGTGATCAGTGACACGATCACATCAGTTCTTCCCAAGTCGGTCAGTGGTCTGTTGCTGAGTATCTGTCGTTCAGGTCATGCCAGGGCGTAGCGGTGGTGCCACCTTTCTTCAGGTGGAAACTCAGATGCTTGAGAAAGAATTGACCAAGAAAGATGAAGGGCAGCTAAGAGACAAAAGTAGCAACAATGCAAGTGAGATGTGAATTTAATGTGAATGGAGACAGAGAAGAAACCACGGAGCGGGGGAATGCACAGCCACCATCCAGAGGCTCTGGATGGGCAGCAGAAGGGCTCAGGGAAGGAAGCTTATGAGCATAAAGGAGAAAAGTGGCTTCTCCCCAGGGAAGCAACCACAGCGAATAATTTACTTCACGTGAAAGGAACTCTCAGAGATAGTGCACAGCACTGAAAGCTCAAAGGATCAAATGTTAGGAGCCAACATGACCTCACAGTTCATGAGATCGAGCCCTCCTTGGGCTCTGCACTGACGAGATGGAGCCTACCTGGTATTCTCCCTCTTTCTCTCTCTCTCTCTCTCTCTCTGTCTCTCTCTCTGCCCCTCCCCCACTCGTGCCCAGACACGCACTCTTCCCCCCACCCCACAATAAATAAATAAACCTTAAAAAAAAGGAGCTGATCCAAATGGAGAAAGGGGTGTGACAATTGGCCAGGGCACAGAGAAGATACACCATATCTCAGTTATGTGACAAGAAGAAGGCAACCACCACTGCTCAAACTGCTCAAGCTTTTTCAGTAAAAGAAGTTACTTTTCAGTGTTTCTAATGTGGGTTTTGTGTGTGTGTGTGTGTTTTGTTTTTTTGGTTTTTTTTGAAAGAGAGTACAAGCTGGGAGGGGCAGAGAGAAAGAGGGACAGAGGATCTGAAGCAGACTCTGCACTGACAGCAGTGAGCCCAGCATGGGGCTTGAACCCACAAACTGTGAGATCACAACCAGAGCTGAAGTTGGACGCTTAACCAACTGAGCCACTCAGGCGCCCCAGTGTTTCTAATGTTTTAAATTAGTTTGGACTAAATAAATGTTAATTTTACTATTATTTTCACATTCCTATACATTTGTGGCCAACAATAGGAGAGATTCTAGTGCTTTGACAAAAACTTCAAAGGACCACAGAATAATAATTTTATATTTACGGTCACTTGGCATGGTTTCATCTTACACAGTTTTATGGTCCTGCACTACTGTGTAAAGCAAGGGCTGTCTGTATATATTACCCTTAAGATGTACGTTAATATGCTAATGATACTGTTTTGGAGTGGCTGGATTACAGGTGACTTTGGATTACCTCCTTTTTATAATGTCTCTACAATGAGTATAGATTTCTAAGATCTAATTTAATTATTCTGGCATCTCTTTGACATACATTTTGAGCCCCTACTAATTAAAGGAATTTGGCCGGTGCTGGAAGAAAAAGGAAGAGAAAGACATGGTTCTTCCCAACAAGAAGGTCATGGAGTAGTGCCAGTGCCTGCCACATCACAACAAAATTTTCACACCACATGCCAAGTATAATAGAAGTATCAAAAACAATTAGAACTGGGGCGCCTGGGTGGCTCAGTCAGTTAAGCAACTGACTCTTGATTTCAGATCATGATCTCAAGGTTCATGAGCTTGAGCCCCGCACTGGGCTCTGTGCTGACAGCATGGAGCCTGCTTGGGACTCTCTCTCTCTCTCTCTCTCTCTCTCTCTGCTCCTCCCCTGCTAACGCACATACTCTCTCTCTCAAAATAAATAAATGGACTTAAAAAAAACAAAACAAACAGAACACCAAAGAGAGCAAAAGTTGGAGAGGGCCTCAGCCTTTTTACCCTCCAATGTTAAAGTTTTCCCCCCAAGGAAAAATGGATCCTAACTGGCCACAGCATTTCATACCAGAGATTACTGACACCCACAGGCCACTTTCTAGAGAACCCGTTTTAGTTATAGGCTTCTCAAGTGAAAAAGCCAAAGTAACAAGGTGGTGTGAAAGTCCACTGAATTCGGGTGCCAAACATTATTCAGATACTTGTTTTACCTGCTTCCTTCAGTCAATTGAAATGCGACCCAAAGGGTCTCACTTTGATTTGTTTTTGTTTTTGCTTTACACACTGCTTTTTATAAACGCCAAACCTTTGTAATCAAAACTTTAAATAGAGAGCCCTGAGGCAGGGTGGCTGTGCTCTGGGCCCAGGGACAGGACCATCACAGACAGCTCCAGTGCCACAAGGATGCATTGTCACTGTTTGCTTTGCCTTCAGTTTTGAGAGTCCTTAAATTCAAGTTTAATGTGTTTGTGGTGGCTTAAAATTCAGTGATTTCCCCAATCACCCGGCAGTTGTGAGACCCTTATTATAAAGCTGACAGCACCACATAGGAACACTTCTTAACATCAATACATGGGATTCAGAAACCAAAACCTCCGAGTCCTGTGTGAAAATCTTGCATGATTGGGCTTCCCCCCCACCCCCCGCCCCACCCCAGTGTCTTCAACAAATGAATTCTTGTTGGTTAAAATGGTTTTATCTTTGGTTTTGTGACTTCATTAGAGCACTTCTTCTTACCTTGTATGTTGAGTTATGGTGGTGAATGAGAAACTTCACTGATGTCTTAGCAAATGAGGCCTGGCTATGTTTCTGGTGTTTGCTCCCCAGGGCCTTTCTCCAGGACACAGCATGGCCTAGACAGCTTTTCCCAAAGAGCAGTGAGCCTACCAAGGTCAGGAGGCAATTGTGATTGTGACATCAATGTCAAATCATCCTGTGAAAAAGTTAGCCCCTTTGTAGTTTGCTTTAAACCTTATGAAGTCAAAGACCAAAGAACCAAGTATTCTCTGCTCATAACACTTGCTAATCTTCCTTGTAGACCAAGAACAGGTTCTGGGCTTGGAGCTTTGAGCAGACTAGAATATCTAGCTAGAATTTAATTGCAATGTTTTATTTTTCTGTATGGTGTTGATTTATTTACCCAAAAGAAGTGAGCCCATTTAAAAAAGGATACTAAGAAAATAGTATGAGCAGGTGTTTCGTGGATGTGGCTAAAATTTTTGACGATGGTTTTTGAAGAACTAAAGGTTGGGGATATTAGTAATTTGGAAAAAAATGTAGGCTAGGAGTCAAGAGGCCACAATTTATATTTTGGGTCTTTTTATTTTAGGATGTTTGCAAGTCATAGCCTGTCTACATCTCCATAATCTCATCAATCAATTTTCAGGATAGGTTATATGTGATTCACAGTAATAGCTGTCATTGATAGAACCTTTCTTTTGAGCTTGAGTGTTCTTAAATATTTTATATATTCCATTGAATCTTCACAACCACCCAGTAAGGGAAGAAGTATCATTAGCCCTACCTTGCAGAAAATGGAGCCAAGTTACAGAGAGAGTTTGCCTCAAGAGTATCCATTGAGTGGGTGGAAATCAGGAGTCAAATCCAGACAGGCTCCAAATCTTGTGCTCTTAGCCACCAAGATTACCAACCTTGGAAGCATTGCAATATTTGTTTTGGATTCCAGAGTCTCAATATGTTCATCCACTTTCCCCAGATCATCTTCCAACCACAGTGTTTTATTTTATGGAAATAGCTTCAGCCTATTATGGAAACAGCTTCACCAATCAGAGCCTTGTGGGTGAAGCAGTGCAGCAGGCAAGGCTGGGAGGCAAAGGTCTCAGTCTGTGGCTGCTAAATGGAAGAATGAGCCGTATCTTCCTAGTGCCATCAGAGGGAAGAGAAACCACCTCGGAAGAATCACCACAGACACTCTCCAAGTGTCATTTCCTCAAAGCTCAGATGATCAGTGTACATTACGGATGGTCTCAGCTGCTCTTCTGCCCTCACCTCAAATCCACCTTTATATATTTTTATAATCTAAGAAATCAGTATTTGTAATTACCTTTTATGCCCCTAGTGCAAACTGTAAAGATTCCTCAGGTCATTGACTTCCTCCAGACCCAGCCCCACAGTGTGCTATAGAGGAAATTGCCAAGCGCTCTCTATTTTAACTTGGATGAAAGGCCCTGTGAAGGCCAAACAAAATTTTCTGTTGCTGTTAGTTTACATTTTGAATTGCAAATTTCTCAGAAGATTCAAATTAAAAAATAAATGTCAAAGCTGTTACAATTTAAAGTTTAAAAAATCTTTGCCAGGTTATGTTAGAAAATGATTTTACCTGTGGCATAAAGAATTAAGGATTTCTGTATATGAGTGATCTGTGACTTTGTTTCTAATTATTTTTAGAACAGTAAGGCAGTTTATAGTAACACATCTAGTTATACCTATTTGCTTTATTTTGTTATTAGGGGCTGGTATACAGTTTGGATAAACTTGACCCATATTTAGCATCCAACATATATCTTTCTTCTGGGAGTGGTAGTATTAGAGAGAAGCTTCTGTTGACTTATGTCCTTGTTTATTTTGAAATTAAATACACTGAGGAGTAATTTTATTTGAAACATATGCACAGATTCTAGAGCATGTGGGCATGGAAAGCTGATGCTAATGCTTATTGGCATCAAGGTATCATTCATATCATATTTTTAAATCTCAGATTACTCTGGAAGGCTGACAGTTGATTGCTTCAGAGCATGGAGTCTACCAATCACTTGACTCTCCCAAATCTCGTTCAGCAGAAATTGCAGTATGCGTTTTAGAAATTTAAATTTTGAGAAAAGGGATACAGTGTCTTCTAGTTCAAACATAGGTAAAGTATTCCAACACCTTTCACTAAACTACTTTCAACATTACCTTCTTATGATATGGTTATTATTACATTACAAAAAATAATTATTACAGAGTTGCCATTGCCTTGCAAAGGCTGGAACAAAATAGAATGAATGAAATATTCGAAGTTCCCACTTCACAGGTACAGAGATAACAATGAGAAAGGGCCCATGGAAACACCACTTAACAAGCACAGAAGTTAAATAATGTGTTAATGACATGTGTTGAGAAAAGATGCGAGTACGTCATGCAGGACTGTGAATAAGTAATTCTGGGAGTTGCATGTTGATTTGGGGATTTGAGCGTGATTTTACGTGGCCAGGACAGGTTCAATCATCACTGTATTTCTGTTAGGCAACAGTATTCCTTTGGTGAGGGTATATGGACACCAGATACACAGCAAAGAGAAACAGATGCGTGAACCAGGGTGCTAAATTCAAAACAGACTAACGATAAGGAACAATGAGTTACAGAAGCTTCTGACAATCTGAAATCGAAATAAGAAGTGAACTACAAGTAGAGTATGTAATCCAAAATAACCCCTATCATCACCGTCACTACAGGGTACTTCGGTATCTTTGTGTACGTAGTTAGCACCTACCTCCATCAACACTGAGCTCTCACAGGGAGGATCCTGTGTCTCTTATCCTTCCTGGTGCCCTTGTCATGTAGAGTAGAGTCTGACACAGATTGAGTACAGAATAATTGTTTGAATTGATGAATTGATCGATCCATTGATTATGGATGACCCAACTAATTGAGATTGCTATGAATAGCCAAAATTTATTTGAAATCATTGGCATCTAAGAGGAGCCATGTGATCAGATAAGAGACAATTTCAGGACCTTCTGTGACTGGGAGGCCAAATTAAGGTGGCACATTTTCAGGAACAGAAGCATGCATATTAGTATAAAACAAATATATGGCCAAATGATTTATATGAAAACTGATAACTGAAGATAAGTTACAGCAATTCATTTTAAAATGTTCTGCAGCTAGGTATAATTTGGATACAAAGCAAAAAGGTTAAAATTTTGCTGATTATCCCAGGTACAAGTCATTTGACATGCATCATCGCCAGGCCTTAGCCATACTGTGATGGTGGCTCTTTCTCTTACCTTCCTCTGAGGAAAGAATTGAGGAAATCTCAAATGTTAAAAATAATGGTTTCTAGACCATACCAAAAAAAAAAAAAAATCACCATCTCTTGTTGGGGAGCAGTATATTTAAAAAATCTTCCTGGTGGTTCTATGGTAAATTCAGGGTCAAGTACTATTGGATTAAAATTTGGGAGGAAAAATAATAGGAAGACACATTGAAGGATCATTCAACAAGAGAGACAATGGGTAGAAAGTAGGGTAATGGTTTGTGACCCAATAGTGGGACTTGAAATGGATTTAGTGAGTTCCAGCACACATTAAAAAATGTAAAATAGAAGAGAAAATATCAGAGTACATCACACATAATAAGCGAACGTTTTGGGCATCTGGGTGGCTCAGTTGGTTAAGCATCCGACTTCGGCTCAGGTCATGATCTCACAGTTTGTGAGTTCAAGCCCCGCGTCGAGCTCTGTGCTCACAACTCAGAGCCTGAAGCCTGTTTCAAATTCTGTGTTTCCCTCTCTCTCTGCCCCTCCCCTACTCATACTCTGTATCTCTCTCTCTCTCTCTCAAAAGTAAATAAACATTAAAAAAAATTTTTTTAAATAATGAGAGGAAGTTTTGTTTTCTGACTTGTAGGTATATCTACATAGCCATATACATATACATGTATTTGCATATCATAAAGTACACGTTGGATCAAAAGTTTTGGAGAACATTTGTCTAGGAAATGGGAGTGTATATCAACATTTTCATTTTGCAAAGTACCATGTAGTCCATTAATCAGAACATTCTTTTTTGTTTAACTGTTGTTTCAGTCACATTTGGCTAGGTTATAGTACAGTGACAAATAGCTGAGTGGCTTACAACTGAAAGATTTATTTCTTGTTCAATCTTTATGCTCACTGTGAGTCATAGTCTCCATCCCAGGTTCCAAATTTAAGGAGAATCTTCACGTGGGATATTTTTAAACTTGTGTCAATAGGAAGAGAACATAGTGGAACCATGTGATGGCTCATAAAGCTTCTGCTGGGAAGCGGCATGTATCACTGTTCACAGTTCACTGGCCAAGGAAGTCACATGGTTAAGTCTGGCATCAATAAGACATCAGTGAATAGTGCTTCTACGGGAAGGAACTGGGTATTTTAAACACTACTGCAATTTACCACAGCCCTTAAGCAAGTTCCTTAAAAATTTAAGAGATATCGAGTTCTCATATTCATTTTTTGCAGGGGTTAACTGAGATTTTGGTTAAGAATTAGTTTGCCTGAAAAAAATTTTTTAAAAACAGGGGCAGCACCTGGGTGGCTCAGTCAGTTAAGCGTCCAACTTTGGCTCAGGTCATGATCTCCTAGTTTGTGAGTTCAAGCCCCATGTCAGGCTCTGTGTGGACAGCCCAGAGCCTGGAGCCTACTTCAGATTTTGTGTCTCCCTCTCTTGGATTTTGTGACCTCCCCTGCTCATGCTCTGTCTCCCTCTCTCTCAAAAATAAATAAACATTAAAAAAAAAAGAATTAGTTTGCCCGAATCCTTTGGGGTAAATACTGCTGGTTCTAGTCCCTGAGAACTTTGGTGCCACAAATTCTTCAGTCTCTGTCATTTTGCTACAAACAATGCAGCTCTCTGAGTTAATGGTATTGAAAGATGAAAACTTTCTGAGACTCAGATGTCCTCATCTTTTCTTTTGTTTCAGATGCCTAATTTTTGACCTTGTATTATACTTTAATCAGTTGGAGGTGTTTTTAAAACACAGACATTAAACTAGACTAAGATTTAGTTTAAGAAGTTTCTAGAGATACCTCTCAGAATCTGGAGATGCAGAATAGGAATGTATAGGTTGTAGAATCTGACACCATGAGCTACCAAACTCTGGCTTGTATCAAGTGGCTTATTTTGTTTCCAGAGAATTAATGCTGTTTCCAAAAATTTGCTCTTATATGGCTCATTCAGGTAACCAGTGTTGAATATGGAAATTAGATTTTTGTTCATACAAGTTTATTACATTATAGTTTATGAATCATAGTGGCTATGTGCCAGACTCCCTTTCAAGCTAAGCAACCTCTTCTCTAAGTTATTCCAGCTGAGTCTTTTATTTGAAGTGTTTCTTCATCTTGGCTCATTTAGCCACAAACAGAAGTTGCCCTATGGGAGATAACATCTTATGTTTATTTACTTTATAGGATTATCACCTCTGGGCTCATTGCAAGTGCAGAACATACCGGAAAAGAGAAAAATCTGATTTCAGAAAGTCAGGACCCCCTTAACCCTGACATGTGCCTATCTTTCTTTGGATAATGTGGTACAGAGAACAAATCATTGGACTGGGAGTCAGGAGACCTGGACTTTGATCTTTTTGGCTGGTTTGTTGCTGCGTGACTGGACAAATTAATTTACTTCTCTGATTCTGTTTTCTTATTTGTAAGATACATGATGAGTCTCCCAAAACTCTTCCAATTTCAGTACCCTGTTCTACTTATGGAATTCTGCAGAAGCCATATAGATGGCTCAGCAAAATCATTAAAGAAGAGATTTTTCAGGGTGCCTGGGTGGCTCAGTCAGTTAAGTGTCTGACTTCGGCTCAGGTCATGATCTCACGCTTTGTGAGTTGGAGCCCCGCGCTGGGCTCTGTGCACAGCTCAGAGCCTGGAGCCTGCTTTGGATTCTGTGTCTCATTCGCTCTCTACCCCTCCCCCACTTGTGCTCTGTCTCTCTCTGCTCTCAATAAATAAACATAAAAAAACTGAAGTACAAAACAATCATACAATGTACCACATTTTTTTTCCAGCTGGCTCATTGCGATATTCTTTATATACCATGAAATTCATTCACTTTAAGTGTACAGCTTGATGAGTTTTCAGAAATTGACACAGTTGTGCGACCATCATCCCAATCCAGTTTAGAACACTTCTGACATCCAAAAAGTTTCCTTATGACTGTTTGCATTTAATTGCTGCTCATACCCTCAATCCCAAGGGAGAACTGATCTACCTTCCACCACTATTTTTTTTATCTTTTCTAGAAACTTCATATAATTAAACTTATGTACCTGGCTTCTTTGTCTTAGCATAATGCTCTTAAGGTTTATCAGTGTTGTTGCATACAGCAGTGGTTTGTTCCTTTCTTATTGCTGATATACCACTTTTTATCTACTTAATAGTTGATAGACTTTTGAATTGTTTCTAATTTTTGGCTATGATTAATGCACCTGTGAACATTCACATACAAGTCTTTGTGTGGCCGTATGTTTTTATTTCTCTTGGGTAAAAAGACACCTAGAATTGGAATTGCTGGGTTGTACTATTAGTGTATGTTTTACATTATAAGAAATTTCTTGCCTTTTTTCCAAAGTGAATGTATTATTTCATATTCTTACCAGCAGTATATGACAGTTCCGATTTCTTCTCATCTTTGCCAACACTGGCACAGTCATTCTTTTTGATTTTTGCCATTTTAGCAACTGAATAGTAGTATCTCATTTTAGTTTGTAATTTGCATTTCACTAAAGATTAATGTTGAGCATCTTTCATGTGCTTATTGGCCATTTGTGTATCTTCTTTGTTGAAGTATTTATTCATATATTTTGCCTGTTTTTTTATTGGATTGTCTCCTTATTATAGAATTATAAGACTTCTTAATATATTTGTCCCTAGTTTTTAATGGTCTTGCCCTGCCGTAAGCATATTATATATATTATATATTATTATATATTATATAATATATATTATATAATATTAATGTAATTATACATTATACATATATATAATATATACATAATATATATAATATGCTTATATAAAATACCATAATTTTTATATATTGATAGATACACACACATAGAGATAGGTAGATAGATAGATAGATAGATAGATAGATAGATGTTAGATACAGAGAGATAGATACACACACACACTTTACATAAAATTCATTGGAAATAAGAAGATAGAATTTTGTTGTTGATTACCATTTTGGTATTACTTATTTTTTAGTTAATTCATTTATTTTTTAATTTACATCCAAGTTAGCATATAGTGCAACAATGACTTCAGGAGTAGATTCCTTAATGCCCCTTACCCATCTAGCCCATCCCCCCCTTCCACAACCCCCTTCCACAACCCCTCCCCTCTGTTGTTCTCTATATTTAAGGGTCTTTTATATTTTGTCCCCTTCCCTGTTTTTATATTATTTTTGCTTCCCTTCCCTTATGTTCATATGTTTTGTACCTTAAGTTCCTTACATGAGTGAAGTCATATGATATTTGCCTTTCTCTGAATAAGTTCACTTAGCACAATACCTTCTAGTTCCATCCACATAGTTGCAAATGGCAAGATTTGATTGATTTGGCAAGATTTGATTACCGAGTAATACTCCACTGTATAATATATACCACATCTTCTTTATCCATTCATCCATCAATGGACATTTGCGCTCTTTCCATACTTTGGCTATTGTTGATAGCACTGCTATAAACATTGGGATTCATGTGTCCCTTCGAAACAGCACACCTGTATCCCTTGGATAAATACCTAGTAGTGCAGTTGCTGGGTTGTAGGGTAGTTCTATTTTTAATTTTTTGAGAAATCTCCATATTGTTTTCCAGAGTGCTGCACCAGTTTGCATTCCCACCAGCAGTGCAAAAGAGATCCTCTTTCTCCACATCCTCGCCAACATCTGTTGTTGCCTGAGTTGTTAATGTGAGCCATTCTGACAGGTTTGAGGTGGTATCTCATTTTGGTTTTGATTTTTATTTCCCTGATGATGAGTGATGTTGAGCGTTTCTTCATGTGTCAGTTGGCCATCTGGATGTCTTTGGAGAAGTGTCTATTCATGTCTTTTGCCCATTTCTACACTGGATTATTTGCTTTTCGGGTGTTGAGTATGATAAGTTGTTTATAAATTTTGGATACTAACCCTTTATCTGATATGTCATTTGCAAATATCTTCTCCCATTCTGTCAATTGCCTTTTAGTTTTGCTGATTGTTTCCTTCGCTGTGCAGAAGCTATTTTTTTTTTTTTAATGAGGTCCCAGTAGTTCATTTTTGCTCTTATTTCCCTTGCCTCTGGAGACGTGTTGAGTAAGAAGTTGCTGCGGCTGAGGTCAAAGAGGTTTTTGCCTGCTTTCTCGTCTGGGATTTTGATGGCTTCCTGTCTTACATTTAGGTCTTTTATCCATTTAGAGTTTATTTTTGTGTATGGTGTAAGTGGTCCAGGTTGATTCTTCTGCATGTCGCTGTCCAGTTTTCCCAGCACCACTTGCTGAAGAGACTGTCTTTATTCCATTGGATATTCTTTCCTGCTTTGTCAAAGATTAGTTGGCCATATGTTTGTAGGTCCATTTCTGGATTCTCTATTCTGTTCCATTGATCTGAGTGCCTGTTTTTGTGCCAGTACCATACTGTCTTGGTGATTACAGCTTTGTAATTTATTTTGAAATCTGGGATTGTGATGCCTCCAGCTTTGATGTCCTTTTTCAAGAGTGCTTTGGCTCTTCGGGGTCTTTTCTGGTTCCACACAAACCAGGGTTTGTTTAGGATTGTTTGTTCTGGCTCTGTGAAGAATTCTGGTGTTATTTTGATAAGGATTGCGAGGATAGAATTTTTAATTCTAGGAAAGGAGCAGAATGAATTTTAAATGCTCATTAACAGTCATTAAACACTTATGAGGAATTATCTGTAAGCTCTCAAGATGGTAGAATGGTCATTTACAGATCATATGGTGGCTTCTGTTTTTATAGGTCATACCCTATTTATAGAGGAGAGAAAAAACACCTTCTATAGGTGCATGAGTCTTGTCAAAACTCACATATTTCTGAGAAGGGATGAAGAAGTATCTGAGGAACTAGGAGAAAGATATGAATCTTTGCTTTTTTACTCTATTGGGAATTAAAAAATTTGCCATTTGGAGGGTGGTCTGTGGAAAGAATTCATGTTTTACTGACTTTGGCATCACTTTGTTTAAGTCACAATTCAAAACATAGTTACATGTACATGCATGAGCATGCACGTGCACACACACACACACACACACACACACACACACCCTTCCCCAATGAGAAAAAAGAATATATCTGCACTTCAATTTTTTCTGCCAGTCTTCCCTAATCCCTCCAGCCCTAAAACAAGATAATATCACTTACAGGAGTGTTGGACTAATTTTGGGAACAGTGAAATAATAAAATCCCTTACTCTAACCTGTAGTTTTAACTGACAAACTTGCATAACTGTAGAACCCATCATTTGCCCCTCTTTTCTGACTTCTAATGCCAGCCTTTCATATTGTGAAATATTCTATCTATTCTCACCACTGTAAATAGAAATGGACTCTAAATTTTTTATCTACAAACATGACTACAAATGACTTTAACGGTAATCTCCAAAAAACTATAGTTAAGACAAATTCAAAATTAATTAATGTTAACTCTTTATATGAAGTGTATTTATTTATATTTGTATATTATGTTTTATTCCCAGAGTCCCTGAAAGCAAAATTAAAATTCATGATAGGTGATGGCTTCATCCATTTAACTAGCAAAGATAGGTAGTTCATTAAAATGACTAGGTCCCCTTCTAATCACAATATGGTGAAGTCCATCAGCCCTACCAACACACACACGGCCTTGTTTTTAAATCTTAAAAAAAACTAAGGATCATGAGATACTGAAGAAAACTTCCATCATGAAAGACAGAAAGCAATAAATAAATAAATAAATAAATAAATAAATAAAAAGAGGGACTTCAAGGAAATAGACAATTCAGGGACAGAAGAAAATTCTCGCCCCCCCCAATTATATTTATCAGTCTTAGAGAGATAAGAGAAGAAATTGCATTCATAAAACAAGAACAGAATTTAATTTGTATAATGTGTAATCAGCACAAAAGAAGTCTGTGAAATTAGAAATCTAAGATTAGAAATAAAATAATCTGTGAAAGGGATTAAGTCCAGAAAGTCATTAAATGGAGCAAAAGAAAAATTGATGGAAAATAGGAGAGGCACTATATGAAAATTACAGGACCATATGTCTGACCATATTGAGAAAGATTTTAGAGAGTACTGAAAGAGATTGATAAAAATTAGTGATGGGTACACAGAAAACAAGGCAAACACAAAAACAAAGCAATTGAGCATTACCTCAATAATGATTCTGCTATAAATACTGAAAATTTATTTCACAAAACAGTGAAAGGGTGCACATAAGAGAGGATAGCATGAGCAAAGGATGCTGCAAGCATTATGTTTAAAATAAAAAAGAGGCTATCTTTAATTTTAGAATTTGCAAACCTTATGATTTCTGTATACAAATATGATGCCGGGTCTTCCACATTCCATGTTGTAATATTAATGATGATGGATTTCTTGAGGTAGTCATACATTCTTTTTATACAGTGACCTAAAATAAATCATAAGCCAAAGTTAGGAACCAGTCTTTGAAGAATATTTTTTTCCTGTTGAAAAGTCCTTTAATTCACGACAAAGTCAAAACATTGCCTTTCTAGGTGCCACGCACTGTGTTAGAAATACAGAGATAGTATTAGCGTTTGCTATGCTAATAGTTTACTCAATATAAAGTATGGCTATGACTTCTTGCATTATGAAGCAGATGTGGCATATGGTCCTTAGGCTTTTTTATGAGCCTCCACCTAAGCAAACAAGTACCCTTGTATTGCTTTTCCTATGGTTCTGATAAGTTGTGCTTGATTATTTTAGTGTTGACCTTCAACATTTGAAACTATTTCTTCATTGGTTTTGGTTGTTGAAATGTCACCTGATAACTTGACTGTGCATTTATTTTTATTTTTTTAATGTTTATGTATTTTTGAGAGAGAGAGAGCATGCTCGAGTCAGGGAGGGGCAGAGAGAGGAGACAGAGGATCTGAAGAGGACTGTGCGCTGACAACAGAGAGCCCAGTGCAGGGCTCAAACTCATGAACTGTGAGATTGTGACCTGAGCTAAAGTCAGATGCTTAACCTACTGAGCCACTCAGGCACCCTTGACTATGCATTCATATATTGTGGGCATTGATCTTTATATTGTTATTACCAAGGCTTTCTGGGTTAGCCCTCTAGTATAATTCAGTTTCACAAAACTGTGGGTTCTGATTTTTTATTAAACATTTCAAAATCAAACAATTTAATCAAATGTAAGAAATGATGAGTTAATGGAATTGATATCTCTTCCATGAAGTCCAATCAAATCCTATCTGTAAAATAAATTAGCAACTGATCATCTCAGAAATTACAAAATCAGTTGCATGGTTTTCTATTTTAATTAAGGAATTGAAATAACTTTCAATTATTAATCGATTTCCCTCTTTCAGAATTGTCTAAGCTGTTTAAACATTCTTGACTGGCTTTCTCCTAAGATACAGTGCTCTTCTTTGCCTCTTTTGTCCCTGTAAGTGGATTTGCTCAGAGAATGCAAAGCCTGAAAAGTTGTCATTTCTCCCCAAGTGGGTAGATGATTCTGGTGCCCCATTCTCTGACCAGCAAACCAAATATGGTAGCCCTAAACTAATACCTAAATTAGGCAAGTAAAGAAAGTATGAAAGCAAATGAAAAAAAATATCTTAAAAGTTAGTATTCTTGAAAACTTTTTGGAAAGAGAAATCGGGAAAGAGCCACAATTAGATCTGTATTTTAGATGATCCCTGCTAGTGATCTGGAGATCAATAACAATAATACAGTAATAACAGAAGCTAACATTCTGAGGGCTTGCTATATGCCAGTTATTGCCTTTAGTTCTTATTTGTCACATGAAGAAATTTCAACAGTATATCCGTTTTACAGGTGAGAAATCCAAGGCACAGATAGGTTGAATAAATTGGCCAAAGTCAGCAAACTGATGGTAGTTGGTAGAGCCTGGAACCTGAACTATCAATAGCCATCAGGAGGCTATTGCAACAGTGTACATGAGAATGGATGAGGGCTTGAACTAGGGTCAAGTTCATAAACGTCTTCCAGCGCTGTAGTTATTGTGGGGCATGCTTGAGACTTGTTTTTTGTTTTGGTTTGGTTTTGGTTTTTGGCTTTTGTTTTGTTGTTTTTTGCTTTGGGTTTTTTTTTTTTAATATGCCTTGACATTATTTTACTGGGGCCAAACTGGGCATCCGTCCCAGTTTAAAAAAAAAAAAGCTCAATCATAGACTTCTCTGAGTAAAATCCTACATGGATGTGGTTTGGCTTCTTATCCAAAGAAGCACTTACAAATCACTCACTTGATCAAGGCATTAGTATAAATCTGCTAATGGAATTGAGTTTACAAGGCACATTCCACAGACAAAAGCTTTATTCGGATGACACAATCACAGAGATGAACTGACAGCTAAAGGTTCAACTGGAATATGGCTTCAAAAGTTACTCTCTATGGGTGTGAAGATATAGTCATGTTCATTTTGGTTTTGCTATGATTCCATGCCAATAATGGGGAAATTTGTGACCATTCAGCATTGCTGGCTTTTACATTGCGTTACTTTTAATACTTTGATCAAAAGTGCTTGAACAGTGATACCTTCGCTACTGCCAATTGCCATCCTGAACAGAGGGTAATCATTGATAGACTGAAAAATGGCATTTTTATGTAGAGATTTTTCATTGATTCTTTGTGAGGCAGGTTTATGAACACCAGATGCCAATCACACAGCACCAGTGGATTTGCAAGATTATAAAACTGGGGAGAAAGTGAAGGTTAATCACAGGGTACAATAGAGATTACTTATGGTAATGAATTGCATAATTTTTCTAGACAGAGTTGGATTAATGTTCATCCTGAAAAGAGATTACGATAGTTGCGATTCTTGCAGTAAACAAATATTAAGCAGATCATTTTTGTTCAACATGTGAATCAAGAGTCCTAAAGAATCTATGAATCATCATACACAAGGAGGAAAAAATTAACCGACTCCCTGACTGTAAGCGTGAGATGCGCTGGGGTTTTGTGAGGGAACGGAGGCAGTGAGCTCTGCGCCACAGTTTCTTTGTCCGAGTGCAGCCTTGAAAAGACGCTCAGGGGCCCCAGTTGTCATAGTCCACTGGCTGCAACTCCATTTATAAAGAACACCCTGCCCTTTCATGGGTATCACAGAAACCAACTCTGCCCGCCTCATTAGTACATCACCTGGAAGTGATGAGGTATCTCAGGTGGCACTGTGTGTCCGTATTTTGTACAGTTAACAGAGTCCGACCCTGGTGTCTGCTCTTCTCTTTTGGAGTGTGAGTGGGAAGGGTGCTCCTTGTCCTTGTGGGGAATCCCAGCCTTTTTCTCTGCTCACCCAATTAGGAATGTGGAGCTCATTTTTAGAATCAATCCTTGATTCGTTTGTAGAGTGTACTTTTTTGCCATCACCTACATGTTACAAGACATTGCCTTCTATACATGGCTTTAATTTTAACACTAATATAGCATTTGTTTTTAAACTTCAAAAACAATACACTGAGAAAGGCACATTGCTTCTGTGAGATTCTTTCCCAAAATGTTACAACCTCAATCTGATCATGAGAAAACATCAAACACCCCAAATTGAGGGACATTCTACAAGTAAATGCCAAATACTGTTCAAAGAAGTATGTTTGTATCATGCAAATTAGAAGACACCAGCTTCCAAACTCCCATAATCTCACCACCAAGCATAATGACCATTAACATCTTAAAGTATCCCTGCCCTTTCTCTTTGTATTATATCCCTTACCACATTTTTTTGAGGAAAATGCTGTTGTGCCTATGGTTACTTAACTGCTTTATTAACTTACAGATATATACATATGTGTGTGTATATATATATAGTATATATTGTATATATATGTATGTATATACAATATATACTATATATATATACACGTATATGTATATATCTGTAAGTTAATAAAGCAGTTAAGTATAATATTCAGTATATTAAGTGCATATAATATATAGTATATAATTATAATTATAATATATACTATATATAATATACACTTAATATATACCTATATTATATAAGTATATATATAATATAATATATATTATATATATAATAATATATATAATAATATATACTTATATTATACTTATATTATTATATAATATATAATAATATATACTTATATAATATAGGTATATTATATATAGGTATATATACCTATAATAATTAATATAGGTATATATTATTTATATATATATACCTATATAATTAATATAGGTATATATTATTTATATATATATACCTATATAATTAATATATACCTATATATAATATATATATACCTATATATATACCTATATATATACCTATATATACCTATACCTATACCTATATATATACCTATATATATCTATAGCTATATATACCTGTATAATTAATAGGTATATTATACGTATTAATATAGGTATATTATATTACATATATAATATAATATACATTATATATATATTAATATATATATAATATATTATATATATTACCTATATATATAGGTATATAATATAGGTATATTATATATATACTTATATAATATAGGTATATATATTATTATATATATAATAATATATACTTATATAATATTAAGTATAATATGTATATAATAATTGCATATCTATAATTGCATATATATAATATTTGCATATATTGCAAATATATATAATATTGCAATATAAAATTGCAATATTTATAATAATTGCATATATGTATATATATATATACATATAAAGAGAGAGAGAACAAATTTCTCCAAAAAGTCAATACTGATGGATTCTGTGAGTGTCTTATAGTGGCCTATGGTGTCTCTGTGTGTCGATAAAGACTCAAGGCAAGATAATCTTCACAGCCTTCACATCACGTCATTGCTTCTACCTGCCCCTCTTTGCACTGTGAAGCCACTGGACATCATCAACTCAGTCCGCCAGGGTCTTTGTACTCAGGAAGTGACTCCATATGAGGCTTCAGTTCCTCATCTTCATGAGCCACATTCATGCATGGAATTTTCATGATTTGCCCTAATGCACCTCTCGCAGACATGGAGGATGAGAAGTGTCTTGATAGGTTTTCACATTCTATGGACAAGTACAAGTGAATATGGTGAATTCACTACTGCTTTCTCTGATCCTTAAAAAGTTGTCCATCAAAATGCAGGCAGATGATGACCAGAATACATACGATGACTCTTAGGCTCCACACATCCACCATGGAGCCATGTCACTTTTGGCCCTGGAAAGAGTTCCAAGGCATTATAAGGAAGCTGCCACACAAGGCATCCAACTTATTGCCAAAGGGGAATTCATTGCTGAAGCAAAAGTCTGCAGCCTTGATGTTTATGTCAGTTTCCAATAGTTGGTTTTCTGCCTTTAGGTCTATGGACAGTACCCTTTTGGAGGCAATACTGTACAGCAGACACTCTCTGGCAGAATTTTCCTGGGGCCCCTTTCTCTTTCATACTGCCATGATCCACTAAGTAATTGAACAGCCCTTCCTCACTAGCGTCTCCATGACAAGGTAGACTGTTCCTGTCTCCATCATTTCAAATAATTTCATAATGTTGGGGTGATCCAAGGCCCTCAATATTTTGCCTTTATAGGATACTTAACAGGATTGACTCCTGTTAATGACCTTCATGACCATCTCTTTTCCAATCAGGATGTGTCAGGTTAACTTCACCTCGGCAAAGATATCCTTGCCAATGGTAGTTGCCAACCTGGGTCTTTCCCTCAGCAGAGATGACTGAGAGACCCGGCAGTGTGTTACACTTACTTGGAGGCAGCATGTCCCAATGTCAGCTTAAAACCGGGAAAAGCGAGGGAGAAACTTGACCCAAATTACTTCAAAAGAAAATCACTTTCAAAGCATACCTGAAAAACTGATCTTTATGATGGAATCAACATAGTGCCAGACAAAAATAAAGGTAAACAAAAACATTAACAAACTAAATTTTAAAAATGCAAAAAAACAAGAATAAAAAAATAAGAAAAAGATTTAAAAAGAATTTCTTTTAGGATTAAATTTTTCACTTTTTCTTTAAAGTGAAAATAATTAATAGACAAAGTAGACAAAAACCCTACAATGCCAAGGAAGAAACTAACTTTAGTCAAAGTCCCCACAGGTCATTGAAAACCAGCTTCCCGAGCTAGAAGGTACAAAATCCTCTGCCCAGCCAACATCTTAAATAGGTGCTTGGGATTCCCTAACAATGGCTTCTTATGAGGACATAGCAAGAAACTGGCTTATCATGGCCAGAGATAAGGCACAGCAATTTTCTCACTTTTTGGATTCTAGAACCCTTTACTCTTTTTTAACGTTTTTATTTCAATTCCAGTTAGTTAACATATAGTTTCAGGTGTAAAATATAGTGATTCAACACTTCTGCACATCACCCAATGCTCATCACAACAAGTGCACTCTTTAATTCCCATCATCTATTTAACCCATCCTCCCACCCCCTTTCCTCTGGGAACCATCAGTTTAGAGCTCTTTACTCTTAAAAAATACTGCATTCTGTATCAGTTTACAAACTGCCCAATACTAATACTTTAGAGTTGTCTATATTTTTAAAAAATATTAATTAAAAAAATGTGAACTTACATAACAATTTCTTGCTTAAAGTTTATTATATATAGAGAGATATCTATATCTATAGAGATACATATGCTCTATTTTATAGGGCAATTTGAGGTTTACAGAAGAATTGAGAGGAAACTGCAGAGTTCCCATATAACCCCCCCACCTTCCTATCTCCATAATTTCCACAAATATTAACATCTTGCATTAGTATAGTATATTTGACCCAATATTATAACCCAATATATTAACATCTTGCATTAGTATAGTACAATTGACCCAATATTAATACATTAATATTAACTAAAGTGCTAGTTTGCATCAGGGATCATTTTTGTGTTGTACAATATGTGGGTTTTGACAAATGTATGACATATGTGCATGGTTACAGTAACATACAGAACAGTTTCGCTCTAGTAAAAATCCTATGTGCTACACGTGTTCATCCCTCTCTCCCCCAAACCTTTGGCAACTACTGATCTTTTAATAGTTATAGTTTTGTCTTTTCCAGAGTGTCATAGAGTTGTCATTGTACAGTATGTAGCCTTTTCAGATTGGCTGAGTTCACTTGGCAATATGTGATTAAGGTTCTTCCATGTCTTTTTGTGGCATGATAGCTCATTGCTTTTTATCACTGAATAATATTCGACCAACCAGATTTACCACAGTTTGTTTATCTGTTCACCAATTGAAGGATATCTTGATTGTTCCCAGGTTTTGGCAATTGTGACTAAAGTTGCTATAAACACTTGTGTGCAGGTTTTTGTGTGGACACAAGTTTTCAACTCATTTGGGTAAATACCAAGGATCACAGTTGCTGGGTCATATGGTTAGAGTATGTTTAGTTTTATAAGAAACTGCCAAACTGGCTTCCAAAGTAGCTGTACCATTTTGTATTCCCACCAACAATGAGAGTTTCTGTTGTTCCGCATTTTTGTCAGCATTTGGGGCAGTCAATGTTTTGAGTTTGGCCCTTCTAATAGTTGTGTACTAGTAGCTCACTGTTGTTGTAATTTGAAATTCTCTGATAATATGTGATGTGGGGCATCTTTTTATGTTTATTTGCCATCTGTATGTCTTCCTCAATAAGATGTCTGTTCAGATCTTTTGCCCATTTTTAATTGTTTTTTTTTCTTATTGTTGAGTTTTAAGAGTTCTTTGTATATGTTGGTTGTTAGTCCTTTATCAGGTATGTGTTTTGCAAAAATTTCTCTTCCAGTTTGAAACACGGGTTTTCATTCTCTTAACAGTGTATTTTGCAGAGCAAAAGTTTTTAATTCTAATGAAGCTGTTTGTTTTTTTTTTTTTCATGGATCATACTTTTGATGTTGTATCTAAAAAGTCATTGCCAGGGGTGCCTGGGTGGCTCAGTCGGTTGGGCGTCCGACTTCAGCTCAGGTCATGATCTCACTGTCCGTGAGTTCGAGCCCCACGTCGGGCTCTGTGCTGACAGCTCAGAGCCTGGAGCCTGCTTCCGATTCTGTGTCTCCCTCTCTCTGGCCCTCCCCCACTCACACTCTGTCGCACTCTCTCTCTCAAAAATAAACATTAAAAAAAAAAAAAGTCATTGCCAGCCCCAAAGTCATCTAGATTTTTCTTATTTTATCTGCTAGGACTTCTGTAGTTTTGCATTTTACAATTAGGTCTCTGATCTATCTTTAGTTAATTTTTGTGAAAGGTATAAGAATTGTGTCTAGATTTCTAGTTTTGTGAGAGGATGCTATTATTCTACCCCCATTTGTTGAAAAGGCTATCCATTCTCCATTGAATTACTGTGCTCCCTTGTCAAAGATTGGTTGACTATATTTGTGTTGGTCTAATTTTGGGCTTTCTCTTCTGTTCCACTGACCTGTTTGTCTATTTGTTTACCAATAACACACTGTCTTGATTACTATTGCTTTATAATAAGTATTGAAGTGGAGTACTATCACTCCTTCCACTTTGTTCTTGTCCTTCAATATTATATTGGCTCTTCTGGGTCTTTTCCCTTCCCATATAAGCTTTAGAATATGTTTTGTCAGTATCCACAAAATAACTTTCTGGCTTTCTGGTCAGGATTGCATTGAATCTATAGATAAAGCTGAGAAGAACGAACATCTTGAGAGTATTGAGTCTCCCTATTGATGTGCATGGGATATCTCTCCATTTATTTAACTTTTATTAGATTTATTTCCTTAAATTTTTGTAGTTTTTCTTATGTAGATTTTGTACATATTTTTTTAGATTTATACCAAAGTATTTCATTTTTATGGGTACCAATGTAAATGGTCTTTTATTTCAAAGTCCACTTATTCACTGCTGGTAAATAGGAAAGCAATTTATTTTTGTGTATTAATGTTGTATTCTGCTACCTGGCCATAATTGCTTATTAGTTCCAGGAGGGTTTTTTTCTTGTTGATTCTTGGAGATTTTCTGTATGGACAATCATGTCATCTGCAATAAAAACAGTTTTAATTCTTCTACCTTGTATTTTCTGTTCTTGTGTTATTGCATTTCAGTATAATGTCAAACAGGAGTTGTGAAAGGGGTATCTTTGCCTTGTTTTAGATCTTAGCAGGGAAGTATTTAGTTTCTCACTATTAAGTATGATGTTAGTTGTAAGGTTTTTTGTAGATGTTCTTTATCAAGTTGAATTTTCCTCTCATCCTGGTTTTCTGAGAATTTTTTCATGAATAGGTGTTACATTTTGTAAAATATTTCTGTATCTATTGATATGATCAGATGATTTCTCTTCTTTATCCCTTTGAATTAATGGATTACATTAATTACATTTAATTGATTTTTGAATATTGAAACAGCCTTAAATATCTAGAATATATTTCACTTGCTCCTAATGTATAATAATCTTTTCTATACTCTGTTGAGTTCAATTTACTATTATTTTGTTGAGGATTTTTAAATCTATGTTATTTTTGTTGATCCATAATTTTCCTTTTTGTCATGTTTTTGTCTGGTTTTGTATTAGAGTAATGCTGTCCTTATAGGATGAGTTAGGAAGTGTTTTCTCTGCTTCTCTTTTCTAGAAGAGATTAGAGAGAATTGGTAACATTTCCTCAAATGTCTGATAAAATTCACCAGTGAGCTCTAGACCTGGCACCTTCTGCTTTGGAAGATTATAAATTATTGATTCAGGGGCACCTAGGTGGCTCATCGGTTAAGCACCTGACTCTTGGTTTCAGCTCAGGTCATGATCTCATGGCTTTGTGGGTTCAAGCCCCGCATGGGTTCCGTGCTGGCAGTGTGGAGCCTGCTTGGGATCTTTCCCCCTCCCTCTCTCTCTGCCCCTACCCTACTTGTGCTGTTTCTCTCTCTTTCAAAATAAATAAACTTCAAAAGATATTTATTGATTCAATTTATTTGATAGATGCATACTAATTCAGATTACCTATTTCTCCTTGTGCAAGCCCTGTGGAGCCCTCGTAAGTCTGGCCCCTTAGGAGATTTTATATCATAAGTTAGTCCTTGCTCAGTCTCCAGCAATTGGTCAATTACCCTTTTCAGTGTCTCTCTTAAAGACTCCAGCAGCAGCCTCTGTTCCCAGTAAGCTATGATTTTCTGTATTCACCTGTCTCTATAGCTTTCAGGGCAGTGGTTTGCCCAGTGGCATCAATTCTGTAACGAATCTAAGAGGAGTTATTGATATTCAGTTTGTTCAGCTTTTTTCTTGTGGTGAAGATGGGAGTGATGCCTTCCAAGCTCCTTATATAGATAGCAGGGAGAGTTGATGAAGAAAACAGTTCATACAGAGAATAAAAGAGAAAAACCATGTATGTTACAATGTATGTGAATAGCCCAGAAAACTAATCCTGTTCTGTATAGCACAACTACTTTCATATATGAATGGTAAACATTTAAGGTTAATATTATCATTCTCAAGTTAAAATTTCTTTTTTTATTTTTTAATGTTTATTAATTTTTGACAGAGAGACAGAGCATGAGCAGGGGAGCGGCAGAGAGAGAGGGAGACACAGAATCCAAATAGGTTCCAGGCTCTGAGCTGTCAGCACAGAGTCCGACTCAGGACTCGAACTCACAGGCCACGAGATCATGATCTGAGCCGAAGTCGGGACGCTCATCCAACTGAGCCACCCAGGCGCCCCTATCATTCTTAAGTTAAAAAACAACTGGGTGTCTACATAGCTAGTGTATTAGAGTTAAAATCCCAGTATTAAGGGTGCCTGGGTGGCTCAGTCACTTAAGTGACTGACTTTTTTTTTTTTTTTTGCTAAGTTTTTTTTTTTAATATAATTTATTGTCAAATTGGCTAACATACAGTGTGTACAGCGTGCTCTTGGTTTTGGGGGTAGATTCCCGTGTTCTATTGCTTACATACAATACCCAGCGCTCATCCCAACAAGGGCCCTCCTCAATGTGACTGACACTTGAGTTCAGTTCAGGTCATGATCTCATGGTTCGTGAGACCAAGCCCCATGTCAGGCTCTGCACTGACAGTATGGAGCCTGCTTGGAATTTTCTCCCTCCCTCTCCCTCTGCACCCACCCTGCCTCCCCCACTTGTGCACATGCATGCACAAGAACTCTCTTAAAAAAATCAAGAACTTGGGTTTAATCATTGAGAACCTTTTATAAGCTCTAATTTGTAAAATTTACAAGATGTGTCCTTGTAGTGTCTTAAATGGTAAAGAGGATATTTGAGGAAGTATATACCATCAGAGTGGGATTAAGAGGGGGTATGGACCACAGTTTTTGTTTTTTGTTTTTTGTTTTTTGCATTTTTTTTTAATTTATTTTTTTATTTTTTAAATTACCCACTGTTGCTTGAGAACCTGTTCTTTTTAAGCTTTGGGACCTGATCATTCCCAAGAAACATTAGGCATCTATTCTCTCATTCAGCAGTGGGCAGTGGGTATTTCATTTTCAAAGTCACAGAGCATGAGAGAGACAAATAGCAGTATTTACACTGTGCCATATGTCAGCAGGCCTTTCCGGATCATTATGGTGATGTCTTTCCTCTCTAAATAATTTTTACAAATGTACTGATGAAGACAGATGTTTGTGGTCTGTCTTTGATGGGTCATAAGATGAACCAGCACTATATTTTTTGCTGAAAATATGCGTAGTTGTGACATGGTATTTCATACTTTTGAGCTTATTGCTGCCAAAATGAACATAGCTGTAAGAAATGATGATCCTCTCATCTTTGTAACAGTAAAATGGCTTCCTAATGTGTTTCCCTAACTCTGAACATTAACTTAATATTCCCTGGATTTCTGAGCTCAATCCTTTCCCCCCGCGGAAATCCCGTGAAGAATACAGCTTTTGACCAAATGACAGAGCATAGAGGATGAAATTAGTTGCATTAAATTACGATATGACAAAAAGCCTTTCAAAATCTTTGTCACAATGCAACATTCAAGCAACATTAAACAAACCAGAGTAAAAATAGACCAAGGAAGGGAGTTAATATTTTTAAAGGAAATCTTGTGAACTAAGATCACTTACGAATTTTGAAAGCCATTGATTTATAGCCGGTATGCTATGGCAGTTTCTAATTTGGAGATCCTACCTTACAATCATATACGTTGTCTCCTCTTGTTTAATCTATGGATATAGAATTAACTGTTAAAATACTTTTTTGGTACACTTTTAAATTTCTCAAAAACACAAGTCTCCATTGGGAAAGTTAGCATTTAAGAAAGTAACAGAGAAAGGGAGGAAGCATAAGATATACATTTTTATGCAATGTTTATTGTCTTTCTATGTATTTAAATAACAGCATACACTTTATAAATTATTATAAAAATCAATTTTATTCTAAAAACAGAAAGAAGAGTTTTGATACCTTTTTCCTTTATTTCTACCATACTTTGGGTTTATTTTGTGTTAGTTTATTTCCTTTTTCCCCTGAAAGATCTGATGTTTATGTTTTAAGTTTAATTCTACCATGTTGGGATGTGGGAAAATAAAAGCTTTTGATAGGGTTAATCTAGCTACATAAAAGTCCATGTTGAATATGATCATAATCTTGAACTTTGATTAGGTCTGAGCTAGTAATATCTTGTGATTAATCAAAATGGGTTGTACTGCCTGTAGTATAAGTCATCTTCACAGATGGGATAGAGAATTATCAGAGTTCTCTTGAATATTTGTTTTAATCCCTTCTAGGATAAAATGGCTTTGGATTTTTTTTTTTTAACTTTAAATCAGATTGAGTTCACCAAATAAATGAAGAAGAAAAAATTCTGAAGTCTAGTTTTGCTAGGATTATAGGTCAAAAAAGAAGGAACTTGTTTTTTAATTCACAATATTTCAATGTTTCATTGAATGTGTTTCATATGTTGTCTTGTAAAATTTAATAAATATTCCTATTCATTTTGTAGTTGAATAAAAACTTTATGAAAGGATATAACAAGATATACTTCATGGAAACAATGTTGAAGTTTTTACTGTTCCCAACAGCATAAAAGATTTTTCGAGATTATTAATTGTCCCTCTTCTAATGATATAATCCTAGCCTAAAGTGATATCTGATAACAAAGAACTTTACTTTGGCAAGTGAACTACATGACATCTAACACGCAGAACAGTACAGACAGAGCTCATACATAAAATGGTTACTAAGTGTAGCTGTCATTTCAGTCAGCCATTTGAGTCTTACAAGATAACAAAGTTCTTCAAAAAGTTGCTCACCAAAAGCTATGAATTGAACTGTATACCCCAAAACCCACACATACTGGTGGGGCTCAATAAATCCATGTCTTTGATTATATAAGAATCATTGAATAAAATAACTGGAATTAGCTGTGCAATTCATCCATTCACTTCTAGAGCGGATTCATAACTCACATGTATTAAAATAGGGACTTAATTTTTTCTTGTGTTTGTTTGTTTGTTTGTTTGTTTTTCTCATAGGAGACCTGGTGAGCCTCCATTGATAAAAGGCTGGCTTCCTTACCTTGGAGAGGCCCTGAACTTCCAAAAGAATCCTTTAGGTTTCATGAAAACACTTCAAAAGCAACATGGTGACACTTTCACTGTTCTCCTTGGGGGTAAGCAGCACTTCTATAAGTACCTTCCATAAGTCATAAGTTCTTGGGGTGTCTGGCTGGCTCAGTTGGTAGAGTGTGCAACTCTTGATCTCAGGGTCATGAGTTCAAGCCCCGCACTGAGTGTGGAGCCTACTTAAAATTTAAAAGAAACAAAAAACGGAAAAGAAAAATGCTTTAAAAAAACATAAATTCTCAGTTGATTTTTTTCTCAGTTGTTCTTAAGTTGTATTTTTCTCTAGGCAAAATATGGAATGTTTATATATTATTGTTTCATTTGTAGGCTAATACAAAAGAAAACTATTTCTTTGAGTACAGTAATTTTCACATTAAAAACAAAGTTTTTACACAAAGTGTAAAAGTCGTGAGGGTACCTAGGGAACCCTGCTGTCCTCCCATCACCTGCCATTTTGGCTTCATTTGGCTTGGTTTTAAGAATTGTTCGGGGCGCCTGGGTGGCTCAGTCGGTTCAGCGTCTGACTTCGGCTCAGGTCATGATCTCGCACTCCGTGGGTTCAGGCCCCACGTCAGGCTCTGTGCTGGCTGCTCAGAGCCTGGAGGCTGCTTCAAATTCTGAGTCTCCCTCTCTCTCTGCCCCTCCCCCACTTATTCTCTCTCTCTCTCTCTCTCTCTCTCTCTGTCAAAAATAAAGAAACATAAAAAAATTAAAGAATAAAAAGAATGGTTCAAGGGGGAAAAAGGCTAAAATGTATTAACAGACTTTATTTTATAGAGCAGTTTTAGGTTTAAAGAAAATTGATCAGAGATTACCCATATATCCTGTTTCCCTGGATCATAGTTTTACTTATTATTTCCTACTATAGTATATCCCATAATTTGTCACAGCTGATGAGCCGATGTTGATACATTATTAAAGGTCTGTGGTTTACATCAGGGTCCACCCTTTGTGTTGTACAGTTCTTTGAGTTTTGACAAATGTGTGTCATGGATCCGCCATTCCCGGGATATTATTCGCTATCATAGAGGATAGTGTAACTGCCCCCCAAATACTCTGTGTTCCACAGACTCATTCTGCTTTCCTCCCGACCTGATCCCCTAGCAACCACTGATCTAGAATGTATTTTTTTACAATGTATTTTTAATTTTGAAGTGTTTGTTATGCTTCTCACTTGAATAAAATGCTTACAAAAGAGAAAAGAAAACTACCGCAAGATTACTAAACATCCCAGTATCATAGGGCTGAGAGGAAAAGTTGGAATGCTTCTCTCATCCTCCTTTAAGGCCCGTGTTGTCCAGTTGTACGAGCTAAATAGCTAAACAGCTGCTGTGTAACAAACCTCCCCCAAATTTAATGCCTCAAAGCAACCAATCTTGCCTGAATCACTTTTGTGGCTTGAGTCATCTGGCTGCTTAACTGGGAACTGGATGTTCCAAGATGGCTTCATCACGTGCCTGGCTGGGCCTCTGTGTCCACACGATGTTTCATTCTCAAGAAGTTGTCCTTACATGGCAGCTAGTGTTTCAGGTGGGTGAGACGAAAAGCTGCAGAGCCTCCTGAGAACTGGGCTGAGTTATTACAAAATCTCTCTTCCACCACATTTTATTAGTCAGGGCAGTCGTAGCCCAGCCCCAACTCAAGGGTAGGGAAATAAACTTCACCACCCTCTGGGAAAAATGGCAGAGTCCCATTGCAAAGGAGCACGTGTAGAGAGATAGAAAGAGTTTACTGTAGCCATCTTCGCACAGTCTTTTATATCAGCTTATCACTGGACTAGCTATTTCTTTTCTTCACCTTTCATGTCCTATGTCCCAGAAATCTGATCTCTACAGATTAGATTATCTGCACTTCTTTGCCCTCTGACTTCTAGTGGAGCGTGCCGGAGGGAGGGCAGGAAAGGCCTTTCCAGGCTGTCCTAGCTCCCCATCTCTCACTGGGCTGTGGCAACACACTTCACTCGCCTTCCTTTCCTTCCCAAGAAGAATGAAGCCATCAGGTATGATCTCAGACCCTCACCTATCTTCCGGATATCCTTGTGTCTCACAGCTATCCTCCCTACATTTTCCCTAATTTCAGAGAATGTTTAAGACAATTACCTGTCCTCGTGACCATAACGTCCTGCCTCCAAAGGTCCGGTTTCATTATTTATTCTTCCCAAACATATATCTTCATTTTTCTTTCCCTCTTAGGCCCTTACATAAAGCTTAAAATAGCCATACTTAAGCTTCTCCTATATTCTCCTTCTAGGTACATTTCATTTCTTTTTTTTTTTTTCTCTTTTGCATCCAGATTTTTTAAGTTACCTACATTTGCTCCCATGCTTGCTTATCTCCTAGATACCTCCTACTTGGAACAAGCCATCTGCCTTGCTGAGGACATTAATGGGCCCTCACCTGACTAGACCTCTCTACTTTGCTTGACCATACAAATCCCTCATTCCTTCTCAGAACGCCCTATTCTTTCACTCTGGTGACACTGCACCTCTGGTTCTTTCACTGACTCTGAGCATTCCTTAAACTGGGTCATCTTTACTTAAACACTTTTCTTTGCTCAACCCTTTTACCTTCCTCTAACCAGTCTTGGAATTTTATGTTCTGTTCCTAAAGAATTTAGGTAATTTCTTCTTACTGCAATTACTCTGTTGAGTATCAGAAGCCACCTTTTGTACATAGAGCAACTTCATTTCAGTGCTGCCATTTTAATGTAATTGGGAGAAAAACAACGACCCAACTGGATGAAATTATCAGCACGGCTTGCCTTCTTGCATGAACAGGCAGTATCCATTTCATCACAACCTAGTGGCAAGTCTCTCCCTACACTCCGATTTCAGAAAAACTGAAATGGAAAAAAAACATCATGCATCTGGGGCAACTGCGCTATCTAATGGAATCCTCACAAGGCTCCCCAAGACTGGGCTCCCCCACGTCTCTGGCCTCGGCTCTTGCTACTGCTTGCCTTGTGCTTAATGCACTATTAATACGCCAAATTGTTTGAAATTTCTCTCACACACGATGCCCTTTTGTGCCTGTGTTTTGTCTTGCTGTTTTTTCTGCCTGAGTGCCGTTCTTCTGTTTGTGAGTCATCCTGAAAAGATGACTGACACGGGTTCATCTTTTGAGGTCATAGTCACATTACACTTCCTCCCCAAAGCATCATTGACCATCTCTTCTCCCCTGTTATGTTTAACGCCTCTTCTCCAGGCTCCTATTACGCTCAGTATCACTCTGTCATGGCATTTAATAAATTGTGAATTTATTGTTAATTCATTTGTCTATTTACCTTCATTATTCTTTATCTCCTCTATTGCCAGCATTTAGACCAGAGCTCAGCACTGATTGATTCACAATAAATATTTGATGAGGATATTCCCAATACCTTAGGGCTGATGAAACACTTACTATAATACAAATAAGGGCCATACCTGGTGCTTCTATTCTAAGTGATCTTTTGGCTTCATAATAACAAAACTATATTCTTCACTTAAAAAAAAAAGAAATCACTCTTACTTAAAAACTTAAACTTTATGTTCTAATGAGTAGACACAAATTATTGATCGTCTCAGTTTTCCCTTTTAATACATTATACAAAAATAACCTGAGATGATTAAGATGATTAAACAGAAACTTGTGGTAGAGTTGGATAATGTTATTCACTGTTCAAAAAAGAACCAATTTCCACTGACACTTGATATCTTAATCTTAGACGCTAAGAAGCTTGTTGAATTTCTGATGTCTAAATAATTTGGCCATGGTTATGCTTTTGAACTCAACAGTACACAACCACAGTTGAATATGTACCACTACTCCCCTTTGGCTCCTTACCAGAGTTTGTATTAATTCCTGTCAAGATACCCTGTTAACGTATTTGCTTCTAATGATCAGTTTGCAAAATAGCTCCTTTGGAAAATGTGAAATGAGGAACGGGGCCTTCCACCCTTGTCCCGTAATGTGATTTCAGTTACTGTATGCTCTTGCATGATGAACAAATGATTGTCATCCCCAAAAGTCTCAAGGGACACGGATGTCATCTTAATAAAGAAATTAAAAGGTACATCTTTTCATGAGAAACCACGTAAATTCGTGCCCTGTCGCAGAAAATAGTTCTCTAATTGGTTTTGTGTGGTGGTGCAGAGGAACAGTTTTCCCTAGATGTCACCCCAGCGAAGCACCACTGTACATCATTGTCAGCAGCTAGTGAAATCTCCCTAATAAGAGGGAGAGTATAAAATGTGGTCATCCTCATAAACTAAAAAGTTCATTCATATTTCACTTTTAAACTAATATTTTCAGCTTGATGTTTTAAAAAATTCTATTGAAAAACTAAGCATGGAGATTAAAAGCTCATAATTAAGGAAAATCTCTTTAAAATCCAAATTTATCTCATATTTGTTGACTAGGCATTTCTATATCTAAAGGCTCAAATAGTTGTCCTGAATTCCCATGGATATATCTCTGGATAGCACCAAATACCTGAAATGAAAACATCAAAATTCAATTTATAACGATCCAGTTGTCAGACGTTTTGTGTACAAGACAACTGGGTGAATAATCTAATTTTTCTTATATTTACTGACGTACTTTGCGTTATGTAGCTTCACCTTCCTAAAAGAAGTGATTTCGAAAGAAGTGAAAAGGCTGCCGAGTTAGTAAAGGATCATGCACAGGTTATACAGGAATGCTAGAATTAATATCTTTAGACTCAGTCAGCTCTGAAAAGGGACAAGAATGAAATTATTGTTAAAGAAGACATTAAAAATTTTGAGCCCATTTCAAATTTATTGCTCTAAAAGATAATTATATATGATATATATTAAATAGTGCATATAATATTACATTATATATATATATATATATGTATATATACATATATGTAGCAGAAGTGAGCCCCATTTTGACATTTCTATTTTAGACAAATGCAAACCCTGAAATTCTTTAAATCAATATTTCATATCAACTGCTGACAGCATTCTTTTCTCTTTTGGAAACATGGCAATGGATATTGTTTCTACCTTGTGATCTTTGTAAACTAGGCAACTTGCCTATCAACACTTGATATTCATTTACATAAAATCACACTGGAGCAAAAGTTAATTTTGCTCCAAGAATACATGGCCTTCAGAATAACTTTTCAGATTTCCTTTGTTAAAAAATTTAAATTCATTTTATGAATGTATATGTGTTTTCCTAACTGTCTGATTAAAGATTACAAAGAAACTCTGGTTTTGCATCTCACATTAGCAGATGGTGGACAGATGGTTTAAATTAATATTAATTTTGGAAAACTTAGCTTAAATTGTTTATACTGAAGATTAAAAGTTGGAAAAGCCAACTAACATCTCCAGGGTTATTAGTACTTCCAAACCCACTTGAAAAGTAAAATCCAGAAAATCAAAACGTCTACTTTTAAAGCAATCAACATCTTACTCAGAAAGAGAGTTGGGAAAACACAATGCCTTGATGTTGAAGAAAATTAAAATAAGAATGAGAAAGAGAAAATACAGATCCTGGAGTATAAAGAGGCTTGACAGGAGTGAGAATTTCATTTACAAATAAATTGATTTTAACTAATCAGGAAGGATTTTTATAAAGAACCTATATGCCATAATTGCTTATTTTAAAAAACAATTTATCAATAATTGGTTGCTAATTAGCTTTTATTCCTTTTATTTGAAATTAATCTCATTGTTTTCTTCCCATATCCTAACCAGCAAGGAGAGAGAGGGGCTATATGTGTATTTGTGATGAATCGTAGACAAAAACTCTTGCATGCACACAGGCTCGATCTACTTCAGTAGGCCAATGGCCAGTAGCTCATGCTGTCATGGCTGAATATAGTTTTGTCTTTCCACTTAGATTTTAATGAATGTAGACAATTGGTAAGAAAAATTCAAACTATTCTCTAAAAATTGTGTGTTTTACAAACTGAATCTTTTATACATTCTCTGAATTTTAGTGGCTAATTTAAAATAACCCTAAAGATATTTAACAAAATCTTCTCATTTAGTGAAAGGAGGAAAGTATGAATCACCACCTGTGAAAATACATAGCTTTGCCTAAAATTATATCTTTTGCAAAATAAGAGAATTCACTCTTTTTTTTCAATTATTTGTCAGGCAGATGCTGGCAATTTTATTTAATTAAGATGCTATGGTAAAGCAGGTGTCATAAAATATGCTCAAATCCAGTTGAGTCCTTTTTGCTCTCCCTAGGGGAAAAAAATCCAGTTTACTTTATAGACGCAGCTTTGGGATCTGACCAGAATGAATAGACACTTCTAGCTTTACCCTCATTCCTATATTGGCCCACCTTATTAAATAAGTGAAGGAGAAATACAATATATAAAATTCAAGACGTATGATATATTTTTAGAAAAACATCATAACACATGTACATTAATGTATACTTAAAAATTACGTTTTAAAATTGTAAGACAAAAACATACTATCCTGTTTCAAGAATTAGGTTGCAGATTATTCAAAACTTTGTCCTAATCATGTACCACATTGAATTTAATATCTGTGATGCTGCTTGAATTACCAATAAATAACAAGTGAGGCATTGTTGGTCTAAGAAAGCTACACACACATACACACTCACGCAAAGAGGAATGATAAAGTGAAGAGGAAAGTGTGTATGACCTTACAAATGTTAATGTCTATGAACTGTTTTCTAGAAGACAATACAATTAATAGATATTAAAATTTGTAGGGTTATCTAAACTTCATGTCTGTTCATGGAAAGAAAGGACATTAAATGCCCATTTTAAATACTCTTTGCATAATACTTCGAATTAGGAATCTTAAAACAGCACTCTAGTGAGAGGAAGTCAGCACTGCGTAAGGAACGGAACAACGAATGGAGAGTGACTTCTTGTCCAGGCTCTGCCACTAAAAATGGCAGTGGGATCTTGGCCCTTAACCTCTCTTGACTTTCTTTAGCTTTTTCAACTGATTAATTTAGAGTTGATAGTTGAACCATCAATGATCACCTGGGAACTGGGAACTCTCCCAACTCCAAGAGTTCCCAAGAGCTGGGAACTCTCCAAGTTTCCTGCCAGTTTTGAGAGACCAACCATAGAACGGCCATGTTCCTCAGTGTGCTGCCTTAAATCACTTCAGGCCCCTGTCAAAAATAGAGACTTGTAGGTCCCACATCTAAACCTTATGAATCAGAATCAGGCAGGAATCTGTATTGTTAACCAGCACCCTAAGTCTTTTAATGGGGTAAGTGTGGACAACACTGATCTATGAAAAGACCAAATGTCAGCACCTCAAGGAACTATCTTGATGATAGATAACTCCAGGCAGACTGAAGCAGATTTCCCTTTCTCTTTCTGCTACATTGCGTTCACATCTCTGCTACAACACCATCCACAATGATACAATGATTTCTTTGCATCTTTTTATCTTAAGAGGAGAGAGATCCAAATAAATATCTGGATCTCAATAAATGTTGAAGGTAAGGATGAATGCATGAATGGACAGGTTCTAGTTTGGAATTCTGTTTTAATCACAAATCAGTAGGTAACCTTGGACATGTTACTAAATCTCCATGAACCACTATTTTCTCATGTATAAAAATGAAAATGCTGACATTTTGATTCGGTATTAGTGTTGCATCGAACATTAACTTGTGAGTACTGGCCTCATACCACATACTCATTTATCTGAGTTAAAGGTATTGTATCCAACCAAAGCTAAGAAGATACCAAGTATGAAATAGCTCTTTATGAAGTGTAAATAATAATTTGTTTGTTTGATGTTTGTTTTCTGTTTGTATTATTGTATGAGAAATGTTTAAGTCAAGAGATTCTGAGGATATTTCAAGGGTAGTTTAAATACTTGGGTACTTAATTAAAATAAGACAGTATCTTTTTAAAAGTCATTCAGAATTTAAGAATATTTAACTTAAAGCCTTTCCTACTATCTCCCGTTTTTAAAGGAAACAGGTATGGAATCTGAACGAAATGGATTTTTATTAAACTTTGCACCTTTCTAGATGTTGTCAAGGTCTTCCTAATTTTGATTAAAATATTTTCAAATTTCAGGTATATTGTGTGTTTTGCTACCAAAAGAGCTCATATTCTCATTTATTTCTTTTAGGAAAGTATATAACATTTATCCTGGATCCTTTTCAGTACCAGTCAGTGATGAAAAACCGCAAGTTAAGCTTTCGAACATTTACTAATAAACTCTTAAGGAAAGCATTTTCCATCAAAAAGCTGGAAACCAATGATGACCTGAACGATGAACTTCACATCTGCTATCAGCTTTTACAAGGGAAATCTTTGGACATACTCACAGAAAACATGATGCAGAATTTAAGACAAGTGCTTGAACTCCACCTACTAAAAGCCACAGATTGGGTCATGACACCGCTGTTGGCATTCTGCAACTCAGTGATGTTTGAGATCACATTTACAACCATATATGGGAAAAGTCTTGCTGGTGGTACGAAGAAATTTACTACTGAGCTAAGAGATGATTATTTAAAATTTGATGACAAATTCCCGTATTTAGTATCAGACATACCCATAGAGCTTCTAGGAAATGTCAAGTCTATTAGAAGGAAACTTATAAAAAACTTGACATCAGAACACTTAGCTAAGATACAAGGATGGTCAGAAGTTGTTCAAATGAGGCAAGATATCCTGGAGAAATACTATACGCTCGAGGACCTTGAAATAGGAGGTAAGAAACTTCTGGATGATTACTTGTCTAAAATAAAATAATTTACAATAGACCTTTGAAATAAAAAGACAAAATGGTGACCTTGAAAATTTTTATGCTCTTTCTAATTGGCTAATGATAAAATGTTTTACTCTGAAACAACCCTCTGTGATAATTGATTTTTTTTTTTTTTTTTTGCTGAGGTGGTAAAACAAGATACTTAATGGTGATAATGAGAAAGAGTATAACTAAGCTGCATTTACTCCTCTTATCTCATCCCCCACCTCCCCACCCCCCACACGCACATTACATTTTAAACTATTCTCATTAAGCAGAAAATTAGACTTCAGAAGCCTATTGGTCCTCATTAGCATGCACTGATCCTTGGCTGGGTCTGTGTCCTAACATCTTTTAATTAGCACACTGCAAATCTAATCAGTGTAATAAACGCTATTAATCTTCCTTTTCACTTATTTTCTCCCAGCACATCATTTAGGCTTTCTCTGGGCCTCTGTGACAAACACTATTCCAACTATGTTCTGGGCGATGTATTACCTCCTACAGCACCCAGAAGCTATGGCAGTGCTGCGTGACGAAATTGACCATTTGCTGCAGTCAACAGGTCAAAAGAAAGGGTCTGGATTTCCCATCCACCTCACCAGAGAACAATTGGACAGCCTGGTCTACCTAGGTAATTTATTTTTATCTGTTATGAAGAAAAGAAGGTACCTCTCTGCAAACTCAGTTTATCACTCAAAGCTGTTTACCAAGAGGTGGAGGACACAGCTGCCTAATTGACATAATAACACCCATTTACATCAATTATAAATTATGTAGTTTATAGCTATAGATACTCTCATTACATGTAAACATTAAGGCCTAGGTAATTAACTATGCAAGGTATGCAAAAGGCTAAACCAAAGCTTTGCAATTATTTGAAAAAAAAAGTTTATGCCTATTAAGTCATTTGATTCTGAGCATCTGTTGGTGTGCTAACGCTTTCTAAACACTGCTGCACTATCTTGACAAGAAAGGTATTTGGGGATTGAAAAAGAAAGTATTTCAGAAGGCAACTTGTGTACCAAATGTATTTATTCTTCCCTAAAATGGTATCTATATTTTAAGGCAGAGGTTAGGATGTTTTACACAGCTTGCAGTGTATGATTCTCAAGAACGTAGTAAAAGTGATTTCCACTGGAACTTCTTGACTTAAACATACTTGGGGGAGAGAAAAAGGAAGGAGGGAAGAAAAGGAAAGGGAGCCAGGAGGAAAAGAAGCAGCAGCAACTACTAATTACTCCATGTGAAATGTCAGTAGTTTATAAAATAATCACTGACTCATGAGATATGCATAGCCACTATTTCAAATATATTGGAGGTCAGGAGTGACTAGGTTCGTTTTCTATTTCTACATAGACGTGTACACCAGTGACATGAGCTTTCGATGACAATGGATTGCATTTTCCTTGACCAGTTTTGATAAGACACATCATATGTTTATGTGAATAAACTTTAACTCCCGAAGTTAAATTCCGTATCAATGAGTTATTCTCTGTCCCTTCTGTATTGATATTTCATCCTGTGGTATCCTTTACTGTACAATAACCCAAGTCCCTTTGGGCACAGGTAGGAATATGTCTTTATATGTATCCGTTGTTCCACTCCTGACAATGTAAGCAAGTATTTTAGCCTGTGTTGGCCTCAGTTTTTTATCTTTTAAATATGTTCCAGGTTCACATTTTTAAAAAGGTGGGGTGGCTCAGTCTGTTAAGCAACCAACTTCAGCTCCGGTCACGATCCCAACTGTTCATGAGTTCGAGCCCCGCGTCAGGCTCTATGCTGACAGCTCAGAGCCTGGAGCTGGCTTCCGATTCTGTCTCCCCCCTCTCTCTGCCCCTCCCCTGCTTGCCCTCGGTCTCTCTTTCTCTCAAAAAATGAATATACATTAAAAAATAATAATAAAATAAATATGTTCCAGTTCTTTGATGGGAACTTCCGAGCGCAAAGAACTCACAGATCTTGAGTTGTGTTGACTTTTGGGCGATATTAAAAAGAATGGCCCTTGTGTTCTAAGAGACTGTTCCCACGGACTAGGCTCAGACCCATCAGAAGCAGTAGCGGGAAGCTTGTCTTGTACTGGCACTTGGTTAGCTTGTTCGATCAATTGGGAAAAATGTATCACCGTATAGTCTTTAGCATACATTATCCAAGTAATTTAGCATACATTATCCAAGTATTTTATATTTGCCTGGAGAAAGAAAGTAATCCCAA
Organism: Panthera onca; assembly: GCF_046562875.1. Taxonomy (NCBI): domain Eukaryota; kingdom Metazoa; phylum Chordata; class Mammalia; order Carnivora; family Felidae; genus Panthera; species Panthera onca. The sequence goes on along the minus strand of NC_138356.1, from coordinate 15,667,944 downwards.
CATTACCAAAATACAAATATTATTTTGGTCTTTGCAGAATTATTGGTGAACAAATCCAAAAAACAATGTGCATAAAATTCTGGGTAGTCACCTTCACATGGCTACACAGTATTTTCTGGGTAGATTTATAGATCTATGAAACTCAAGGTTGCTTTCCTATGTATTCCAGTAATTTCAGCGGCATTTTCTGAGTCAGATGATGGATACTGGGAAGTAAAGCAAATAAACTTAAAGGAATATGTGTTTATATTCTGTACACAGTTATTACTCTTAAATATTTAGTTGAAAGTCATCAATTCTCTTTTACTCTCGACATCTTGTTATTGAAAGAAAAGATAATTTTTTTCCCATTTTTATTTTTTAATTTATTTTTAATATGAAATTTATTGTCAAATTGGTTTCCATACAACACCCAGTGCTCATCCCAACAGGTGCCCTCCTCCATGCCCATCACCCACCCTCCCCTCCCTTCCACCCCCCATCAACCTTCAGTTTATTCTCAGTTTTTAAGATTCTCTTATGGTTTGGCTCTCTCCCTCTCTAACTTTTTTTTTCCTTCCCCCCCCCCATGGTTTTCTGATAAGTTTCTCAGGATCCACATAAAAGTGAAAACATATGTTATCTGTCTTTCTCTCTATGGCTTATTTCACTTAGCATCACACTCTCCAGTTCCATCCACGTTGCTACAAAAGGCCATAGTTCATTCTTTCTCATTACCCCGTAGTATTCCATTGTGTATATAAACCATAATTTCTTTATCCATTCATCAGTTGATGGACATTTAGGCTCTTTCCATAATTTGGCTATTGTTGAGAGTGCTGCTATAAACATTGGGGTACAAGTGCCCCTATGCATCAGTACTCCTGTATCCCTTGGGTAAATTCCTAGCAGTGCTATTGCTGGGTCATAGGGTAGGTCTATTTTTAATTTTCTGAGGAACCTCCACACTGTTTTCCATAGTGGCTGCACCAGTTTGCATTCCCACCAACAGTGCAAGAGGGTTCCCGTTTCTCCACAACCTCTCCAGCATCTATAGTCTCCTGATTTGTTCATTTTGGCCACTCTGACTGGCGTGAGGTGATATCTGAGTGTGGTTTTGATCTGTATTTCCCTGAAGAGGACTGATGTGAAAGAAAAGGTCATTTTAAAATTGTGACATTAAAGCAGAAATGTTTAAATTTATTTCATCAGAAGAAATGGCAAGTTCCAGATCTACAGTCTGGGTCCATTTAGGTCCATGGCTAGTGCTAGAGATTTTCATCCTTGGAGCCCTCATTAATTTACAGCTCACTTATCATCAACAGGTGAAAAACAGTTATTCTAAGAGAGTGTAGATCTACCTGGATAAAGGCAGAGCCTTCAGCAATCTAGAAAAGGTGGATCTCTGTTCATCGTGACCTCGGTTACCAGCAGAGGCCAGTGTTGTTCATTGCGAGAATTTAATCTTCTAGAAAATAGTGTGCATTTTTTCTTGCACGAGATAGACAGTTTGATGCAGATTGAAGCAAATTTTTACATGAATTAGTAACACAACAGATAACCTCTGCGTCTGGTCATAGTTCAATTGTGAATATTTCTCGATATGAGTAGAGCATGAACTGTACATACAAAAGGAAGATTTACAGAATTAAATATTTACAATGTACCCCCTGATATGGGGTATATGTGTCTCCCCTTTCTCATGTGCTTAAGGACAGAGTTCTATATATTCTAAGTATATTTCTTTAAAAATAAATACATCTTGAATTTCTATTATTATAAGGAAAAAGATCACAAGGATGAAATGAATGCTACTATTTTTTTTTAACCAGGAAGAAGAAATTTTTTTTTAACCAGGAAGAAGAAATCTCTTTTAACAGAGATTTTGCATGTCAGCATACATTGATTATAAAGTAAGGTTGAAAAGATAGTTAGAATGCCATAGAAATGACTGCTTTATTCCTGAACAAAAATGATGTCTCTTGTTTAGAGTGATTATAGAAGACAGAGCCCAATGGGGCATGGGTTTATCATAATGCGAATCATTGTGCATATATTATTGACATTTGTGGCTCAATCCTCTAGGCCTTCCATGTATCAAATTTCCTCTGACATCAATATACACTTAATGTCAGCAAAAGTTAAAATATGTACCATAGATTTGGCTTTTAAGTACCAAGCCTGTTTAAGTAATTCAAAGCAATCATCTGTTGTAAGAGGTTGTGAGGGATTCATGCTTTTTTTCCAATGCTCTTGAGAATCTTTCTCTGAAACCATTCCACCTTTTTTTTAGATAAAGAAAAACACAACTTTATGTTTTTGTATACTTATATAACTTATTATGAGGACTCTGCTTATCATGACTTCACCAAAATTTTATATCGATTGATGTTTAGTAAAGGTCTCTACAACAAAAGTTAAATATAAATTTAAAATAAGATAGTAAATGCAATGAGGCTCAAATAACAGCCAGTTGGGCCGAATCTCAATAGGAAGAATTGGTGATAGAATGGAAGTTTGAGAAACTCTGAGAGAAAAGTAAGAATTTTTCAGTTTTCCCAGAAAGAGAAACCTGGAGTGGAGGTAGGATTTAGACAGAGAAAGAAAAAAGAGAAAAGATGAGTCAGAGAGAAGAAAAAAGGTAATGCAAGGAGGGGAAAGATGCTCTCAAAATTGGAATTTTGACAAACGGAGAGCAAATAATCTCGCTGAATATTACCTCTTACTTCTACATTTGCCTAAATAATGTATATAAATAACTTTAAAAGTATGGGTTCAATAAATGTTATCTATTGCTATCCCCAAAATGATATTTAACCTCAATGCCATCCCTGCAATGTTTATGTTGTTCTCTTCATTTTCAATTATTTGTGAATCAAACTGGTATCTAACTCACATCTACCTTACCCCGCAGGAGTGCTCTTTCTGTGCATCACACATGAAAGAACAAACATACTCTAGGTAAGAAGAACCTAAGTCAAAGTGGATTATAAGTTCTGACCTGAATAAGTGAATAACTCAGGTGTATTGCAGGCACCTAATTTTGTTCAATTACGTGTTCTGAAAATGAGAAAAGTTGCACCTGCAGCTGAAGTGAGGGTTATTGGAATAAAAGGAGGTGCTGTAAAACTAAAGCTCAGCAAAATGTCTAACAGTTTTTTAAAAGGAGACTGTATATTATAAAACCCCTAGAATTATGAGCCTGCAGTGAGTGATTTTCCAACAAAATTCTATCAAAACTTGCTAAACCCAATTAGTGAGGAGAAAGAAGCAGAAACAAAGAAATGATCAGTTGAAAAAAAAATAAAGATCCTTTAGTAACACATGATGATCATTAGACATAGTCCATGTTAAATGTATTAATGACTTCATAATTTCAAGGCAATTTTATGGACTCCTACATTTTCTCAGGTGATCTTTTCAAAATACTGGGGGACTAGGGCAGCTCTTATGTTGCCATTATTTTTACAGAGGAGAAAATGTTCAAGGTGCTAAATAACCTGCCTAAGGTCACGGAGGTAAAGGGTTTTCTGGCCACATCCAACCTTTTTCCCTCAGACTTGTCTCATAGCAGAGCCCTCGGAGCCCTTTCTCATTGTCCGAACTGAGAGGGGAGAGGGATTCTTTGTGTCTTGATTCAGCAAAGCTAGCCATGATAAGCACATGTACAAGATCAGAAAATGTGAGCAAGATAATGATAGAGTTAACTATATTTTTAATTTCCAGATGGAACAGTATGAATGGCAGTATTAACAACTATCATTTTCTTATGTGGTAGGCACTGTGCTACCTGCTTTACATATATTAGCTTTTTTAATTTAAAAGTACTATTATCTTCATTTAATTATTAGGTAACAAGATTCAGAAAGATTAGTTAACCAGCTCAACTCCTACAGCTAGGTATGTGGCAGAGCCAGAAATCGATGCCAGCTCTGACTTAAATGCTAACCCATAAATACTGTCACTTCTGGGGGAAAATGCTCTACAACTTTACCAGAGAACTTGACCACTCTTTTACAAGGATATGTATCACTAATTCTCAGATGCAGTTGGGTTTGAGGGTAATAATGGGGCTAGAGGTTCACATCAGAATTTGGGGGGTGTTTTTTTAAATAAAAATAGATATTTCATTTTAAAATAAATTTGCATTTACAGAAAAATTACAAAGATGATAGCGTTCCCATACACCTCCCCCCACCCCCCACACACACATACAGTTCTCCTTATCATTAACATCTTAGTGTGGTTATTTGTCACAATTGTGGGTGTTGTTTTGAAAACATTCATTCAGTATTAAAGATAATTGTGTATTTGAAAAATAATACATAATTTAAATTTTTATTTTTATTTATTTTTGAGAGAGAGAGAGAGACAGAGTGCCAGCGGGGGAGGGGCAGAGAGAGAGGGAGACAAAGAATCTGAAGCTGTCAACACAAAGCCTGACTCAGGGCTTGAACTCACAAGCCTTGAGATCATGACCTGAGCTGAAGTCGGACGCTTAACCGACTGAGCCACCGAGGCGCCCCCAAAATCATAAACAATTTAGACAGTAATAGTAAGGTTTAATAAAATCCTCTCTTCCAGTGGGGATAGTCTTCTTATTTAGAAACTTCTAACTGGAGAAGGAAGGTGAGGTATCTTCCACAAAGGGTTACACCAGAAATCAGATAGTGAGATTTTCATAGGTAATATAAGGAAACATTGGTCAAAAAGTGAAAAAGACTGATCTGGATGTATATCAAATTTTCAGTTCAGCACAAAGCTAAGAGGGTTAGACAATATAATGAATACTGGAAACAGGAATTGAAAGGGAAACAATGAGAAGGCAAAATACTATACTTAGGTCAAAAATCAACCGCATAACAACAGGATGAGGAAATGTGTGGCTTAGCAGAATAGTTGAAAGCAGCCGTTCTTAAACTTAATTGTTCATTGGAATCATCTGGGGAGCTTTAAAAACTACTCATACCTGGTCCCACCCCCAGAGGTTCTGATTCCATTGGTCTGGAGTGCAGGCTGATGGCTTTAAAAGCTCCCCATGGGGGTTCTAAATGTGCAACCAAGGTAGAGGGTTCTAAATGTGCAACCAAGGTTCAAAACCACTCATTTAAAGGTTTAGTTAATGCAGTGGTTCTGATTCCATTGGTCTGGAATGGAACATTTATTTTTTTAATACCATTTCAGGTGGTTCTGATGGGCAGCCAGAGCTGATAACCTGTAGGGTATCACAAAGCTTAAGACGAGTCAGTGGTGATATGATTTCAAAAATCTGTTGCTCCTCTGCTTCCGACAAAACATGAATAGAAGTCTGGTATGCAAGGTAAAGAAAGTAGTTCCTTTCCACGTTCCTGATTGAAACACCACACCCAATTCTGCCACACTTTTAGAGGCACATTGATTAATTGAATTCATCTAGGATGCCAAGAGACTGAGGCCATGTCATCCCTGACACACAGTTTAAAAACATGATTGGGGCGCCTGGGTGGCTCAGTCGGTTGAGCGTCCGACTTTGGCTCAGGTCATGATCTCACGGTTCTTGTGGGTTCGAGCCCCGCATCAGGCTCTGTGGTGACAGATCAGAGCTGGAGCCTGCTTCAGATTCTGTGTCCCCCTCTCTCTCTGCCCCTCCCCTGCTTGTGCTCTGTCTCTTTCTGTCTCTCAGAAATAAATAAATGTAAAAAAAATAATATAAAAATAAAAAGAACACGATGGTTGTCTTTTTTTTTTTTAATGTTTGTTTATTTTTGAGAGCAAGAGAGAGCCCAAGCAGAGGAGGGTCAGAGAGAGAGGGAGACACAGAATCTGAAGTAGGCTCCAGGCTCTGAGCTGTCAGCACAGAGCCTGACGTGGGGCTCATTTGAGAACTCGGGAACGGTGAGATCATGACCTGAGCCACCAGGTACCCCATTTGTCTTTAAATATTTTTAAAGGGCTAATGTGTGGAAGAGGAATTTGATTTTTTTTTTTTTGCCTTTATGTTTCCAGGACTTTATGAATGCCATCTTTAGAGGTGTCTGCTCAGAAATTGTGCAGAATCTTCTCTAGAATCTTGCCCCACATTCCTGTTTATATGCACTTCCCAACTTTGAACTACCCATATTGCAGTGTCCATGAAGGCCAAACCATGAAGGCCAAGAAAACCGTGTTTCCTTTTTTTTTTTTTCCTGGCAGCAGTGGTCTACTGCCCTGAGCAGAGTAGGACCTTCATAAACATTTATTGAACAAATGAGTGTTGAATTTACATTTCCACATTTTAGCAGAAAACCAAATGTTGTGTCTTCAGTGCAGAGTGAAAGTAGACATTTGTACCAATTCAGACATACTGCTAACTTGATTTAAAATATATTAAGCAGTTGTTGAGCCCAAAATTAGCTATCTGCTTCAAGTGATCTGATTACTGCAATTTCTAATTTACCTTCTTACCTGTCTTGAAAGCAGTTATGTAAAAATGGACACACACACACACACACACACACACACACACACACACCCGGAGCCTCACCCCATTTCTTCATACCTTCCGGAACACTGCCTGCAGATCCTCCTGTCCCCCCTTCTCATACACCTTTGTAAGACCGCCCAAGTGTTCAGCCCCAGTGGACTGTGGCAGGGGCTGGCTGTCCATTTCACTCCAGCCATCACTGCTATCCACGGATCACCATGGCTAATCAGACTGTGTGACAGTCTGCACCGATCATTAAGATGACCCAAATTAACAGCCTGGCCATGTCACAGTACATTCATTCCACGTATACAGACATGGCCTAAGTGTGAGGCAGAAACTTGGATGTGCTTATTTGTGTTTGCATCGTTACATGCATTATTGATTGTCATGAGCTGCTTCAGCACTTTAAATCTGCAAATGAGAATCATCTGTCAATTATTACAGCCAGAATTGAGATCTGAGGGCAAAAGAGAAAGTGTGTATGCCTCTTCCTACCAGCAGTTCCTCTCATTTGCCATTTTCCTTCACAGTTACGTGGTAAAGCATCTTAGCTCAACACATTCCCCAGCTTCTGCTTAAGAGGGATACTTAATCAGAATATTTTTAGCTCCTGAAAAGAGAAACAAATCTCTCCTAGCCAGGTGAAGGAGGTGGTTCAGGCTCTGCACTGTAAGTTCATGGTGGGAATTCTGTAATCCAATTTCGTGGCGTGAACTGGTCAGTAAAGCTCAGTTCTTAATAAAACACAGGCAGCCTGATCTTAATCACAATCGAATCGTTGGCACCTTGTGGTGCCTGGTGTAAATTATCCCCAAAATATTTGCATTCTCGATAGCCATTTCTCCACAATGCATTTCAGAAGTAGAGGGTCCTATTACCTGCTAAATGTTAGTATAAATTAACAATCCATTATGCACAATAAGTTTTATAAAACATTTACAGATAGAGATCATGTTTAATTAAAATTAACTTGCGTACGAAAGCCAAGTGCACTAATGATCACAATGACCTTTTATTACCTACAGTCCCTTGTTTTGGCTGGATGATTGACAGCTTGCTGTTTGGCTACCATGTTGAATTTCAGCTGACAAGACTTTTCATTTTAACTCAATTTGCCCGCCGATAACAAGCTGGTGGCAGGCCAGACCCAAGTCACCCAGCTTTGCCTCAGCAGCTTGCTCTACTTCTCATTAGTACGCATTTATTCAGTGGAAATTGGAAGACAAATGCTTGAAGGCATGTGAACTAAGTATAGCAAATTAGGTTTAAAGACTGAATATTTATAAGTATATGGAAAGTTTTTTTTTTTTTTTTTTTAATTCTAGAGCGAATTGAGAACTGAGTGCTAGCTTTGGTATAAAAGAAATGACGATAGAAGGGGGGAAGGAAGATTCTAAGAATAACAATACTATAAGCTTTTTCTTTCCATTTTGGAAATCTGCAAAATCTCTCTGACAACACCTTATCAAATACCAACCTGGCCTCTCTTTCGTGGAGTGCTTGCACAATGAAGTTTAACACCTCGTGTGTGAGAAGGAGGAAAAAAATGAGGGTCATGTTCATTTGTTGCTTGGTTATCCCTTGGTATGTTTTAAATTGCCTTGTTTGTTCGGCACTAGCACAGAAACAGATGTTGCTCTACCGTGCAGGATAATTTACTGTACCTCCTGGTGCAGCATGGAAGTCCTCCCAGGGCCCAGCTGGTCCGTCAGTGGCACTGGCTGGTGTCTGCTCAACTATGACAACTACAAGTCAAGGCTGCAATTTTTTTATTGTGCAGTTGTCATTCTTCTCAACATATAGCTCTGCCTGCATTCTTACGGGGGCTGGTGGGAAAGCTGCTGGCTTTTGTGTCTGTGTGTTGTGACACAGAGCCACGGAAGCTCTCCTCTCCATTGTTGATAATAATGCAACTCATTACTTTTGTCATCTAATGATTATCAGCATGATCGCTCAGAGCGATGGCCAACCTCGTCTTGCGCACATAACTGGTACTGGAAGGTAAAACAGATTTGTCATTTACGATCTGACCGCTAAGCCACACTTTGTGCTCCATTATTGTGATTAACTTCTGCATAAGATATGCTTGCCCAATTGTCATTTGTGATACTGCAGTGGGCGCAAGCTGCCATGTTTCCCTCAAGCACATCGGCCAATCGGATGTGACCGTGTCGTTTGGACTGGTAAATGCCTGCCCTGTTACAGAGCCGCCCCACAATTATTTTTGCTTTTGTCTTTCTTCTTCCCACACCCCTACTGGACTTGTTGGGTGAACCTCACTGCTACATATGTCAGCTACCGTTTCACACCACAAGCCAAAATGATGCTACTCTGCTCTTGAGCCAATGGAGCCAGCAGCAGTACATGGGAAGCCGACCCTTGCTTTTCAGCACAGAAATGTTGGTCAGTGGTGTCCTGCCGGCTGAAATCCACCGTGTCAGGTGCCTTGTGGCTATCTGCGGTAGAGTCCATGTTCCAAAACCAAAGTTCTTTTCTGGCCTCATCACCAACAAACCGATTTGACTCTGCCTGATTATAATAACGAAGGCAGTCCAAAAGAATATGCACTGCCTCACTGTATGTCACATTGAATCACCACACTGGCCACACAGAGCTGACCGCAGCCTCATTTCTTCAGACAAATGCATGCTTAGGGAAAAACATCCTGGGAGAAGGCACCCAAAGCTACTTGATATCCTTGTGCAAGCTGTGTGTAGATTTAAGTTTTAGTGAAATAGCATTTATTTTTATTTTTTAGCGGATGCAAGCCCTCACTGACCAGTGCATTGCTATAATCTCATAACAGAGTACTCTATGTTGCAGAGCTTTGTTGAACACTGAGAAATTGGGATGCGTGTGTGTGTGTGTGTATGTGTGTGTGTGTGTGTGTGTGTGTGTGATTCTAAATTGCAAACCATAAACACAACCATTTGTTACCATGTGAAAGGGGACAAATGCTCAATTTGGAGCTCTTTTTCACATTGCTGATTAGAAAGAATCAAGCTTTATATTCTAGGACCCATTCACGCTGGTGAAAACATAGTCAGTTTTGATTATGAAGGCAGAGATGCAGACCTAGACAGGAGCTACATGCTGATATGCATGCTATCAGAATGATTTATGCAAATTATGCATATTATTCCCAAAGGAATTCCTCCTCAAACTGCCAGGATAAATTGCCGGAAATTAGCCATAAAATCTGTCGTGCTAGGAGCAAAAGGTGAAGGCCACTGGGAAAGCAAGGACATTCAGCTTCTGGAATCTTCCAGGTTAGGATGGTGACTGTTATTTTCCCTGGATGCTGAGGGAAATACGGTTTTCTTCTGAATCCTATAAAAGTCTTTTTACTTTGAAATTTTTCCAACAAATGCTGACCCACATTTTATTTACAGCTAGCATAAAAGATATTAAGTGTTAAGCCATCGCAGAAAGCACTACTACAATTACTTTACTATGAACTACCTAAGTGGTTGTTAACTGTCCAAGCCTGGTTTTAAAGAGGTAGCTGTTCTAAAGGTTGGTGAAATAACCCACCAGCACCATACTTGAACGGGCATATGGTTTTAATGTCCAAAGGATATACCTATAACACAGCATTCCTCTCTTACAAACCTTTCCTTCCTACAAAAAGCCTAGTTAATGGCTCTCTGCCCAAGTACACCACTGTTGCCTTCTGTGATTAGGGCCAGGTCACAGCTATCTCCCCTGCCTCTTCCTCACTCTGGCCATGAAAGGCCACCATGGCTACCTCTTGGTGCTCAACAGATCTGATTACGAAAGGGCTTTGTTTTCAATCAGAGCTATTGGTAATGAGCTTAATGGCAATTGAGTGCACTGTTCAGGAGCAGTTGTATTTTAATAAGCTGTTGCTTGCTTGTGTCCTTCAGAAAGCACCATTCTCGAGGTTTTACGACTATGCTCATTCTCAAGCATCTTCCGTTTTGTTCAAGAAGATTTGACTATACATTCAGAGCCGCAGGACTACTGTCTGCGAAAGGGGGACTTGGTCGCCATCTTTCCTCCAGCCTTACACTATGACCCGGAAATCTTTGAAGCTCCAGAGGTAAACACGCATCATTGCTACTTCTTAGATAACTGCAAGCACATTCCTCTTCCTCTTCCTTATACTCTTTTTTTTTTTTTTTTTTTTGAGAGCGAGAGCGTGAACAGGGAAAGGGGCAGAGGGATAGGGGCCTCATACTCTCTTTCTGTAGCTTGCTTCTTCCACCTTGTCCCAGAAGGAATTTGAGATGGATTGATGACTTCTCTTCTTCTAACAATGGGAAAGTTTTCCTGTTTACTGAAGTGTTTCCTAAGTATCTCTCTTTCAAAGGTTTTGTGATCTACAAATAGAAATAGAATGATGAGACTAAATGCTACCTTCTTCAAACAAAATAGGCATGGTACCTTGCCTATCGTTACCTGTAGGCCAAAAAAATATGTTTTGCCTGGCAGAGAATTATTGAAAACCATAGAGGGCTAACTGTTGACAGGTGGCTTAGAGAATAAATGATAATGACTGTTTTGCTAAGTGTTTCCAGAGTGGGGTTGACTGTCCCAGAATCAAATACCATCACTGCCATAGTTAAGCCCATATACTTTTTCACCTCTTACCAAAGGTGTATGCCCCTTTTTGATAAATCAGGATGGCATTACGAACTTCAGATTGTAAAGCTGCTGCTCCCGGGTGAAGCTCTGAGGGTAATTGTGTCATCTCCTTGTATTTTTTTCTGAAGCTGGAGTTAATGAATATCAAAGACTGGAAATTAATCCACCCTGGCTCATCCCTTAATACCACTTCAGAGGTTCACCACCTGCATGCAAATTGAATGCAGTCATATTCTGCCTGTGTGTCTCATGAAGTAATGGTGTTGCCATAGTGGTTTTTGTATATAAAGTACTATTTTTGAAAGGTGAACTTCTGTGCTCTTTTTGGGCAGTTTATAGCTGGACCACTTTAAAACCCAGTTTCTAAGTTAGAGGTTTGCAGCCAGGCTAGATTAAAGTATTGTTGAGTTTTGGAAATTAATAAGAAGAGGATAGACTCCAACTACGATGCAAAAAGTGCATCTGTTTAATCAGCAAAGGCAAAATGTTTTAAGTGAGAGGGAAAGTGTGCATATGATTTCTATGTGTTTCAGAAGAAGAGGCAATATATAAATGGTGACAGCAAATCAGAAGTAGGGTATTAGTGAGTGAGTGAGCATTCTGCAGACAACTAGCTTTGTCTCCACATGTGTAAATATCAAAAAAAAGAATATCAACACATAGATATTCAGTAAATAGGGCAAATAATAACTAATCTCGGAAAAATATTTTTAAATTTTGTTTCTGTCTGTAGTTTCTTTTCTTTATTTAAATTGTGTTTATTATATTCATTATGTGACTGTTCTACTAGTCATTAAGTTTACCATTCATATCATGATAATAAAATCAACATTAAAGTTATCAACAAATAATAAATGTTTACCAAATTACCACCATTAACTAGCTATTTTTTTTTTTTTTGCCAACATTATTTTCTTGAAATTAGTTGTGGAATGCTGGTCATTATTGACACAGAAAAATGTATGGTTCAGAACCATTTTTATATTATTCGGCAAGGTCTTAATCATTCATTCTGTAAACACTTACTGAGCACCTACCACTATCAGGCATATAGATTTATTCCTGTCATTTTTATCAACTTAGAATGACAGTAAGAGATGCTGTAGATGCTCATAGAACAGATATTCGTATGAAACTACCATCCGCTGACAGTAAAAAAAGAGAAGAAAATCCTGGGAAATTCTGTCCCTGGCCATTTGTCACTAAGAGCACTGGCCCAGAAGCTCTTCAGAGGCTCATATTCCTTACTGCCTTTTGTGCCCTGTAGATCTTGAATGGGAAGACCCGGCCTTAGATATAGAAAACAGACAATAGCTGTTAGGCCAGAAACTTGAAGAAGACTCGCTCCAAATATAAGTATAGTTATTCTTGGAGGGCACAGAGACTGAAGAGTCTTAGCAGAGCATAGGTTTTCCTACCCAATGAGGCATGGTTTCAGGATGTTCAAGCCCAAGAGACTCGAGAATATTACATTCCAAAAACAGTCCATTGTCTTCCTTCATACACCTCTCTACTCCTGGAATGTTCCTCCTTACTTGTCCACTCAAGAGGTTCCAGATTACTCCACAAGAATCACCCTTAATCACCTCTTCTTTGGCAGTGTTCCTGATTCCCACCTCATTCCTCGGGGAATTTGCCATTGCCCACTGTGGGGTCTGTTGTACTTTGTTATAGTGCATACCACCTGCTGCTTTCCAATTACTTGTTTATTTGTCTGTGCTCCCATATGCTGTAAGCTCCAGAAGGGGAAAGACCACATCATTGCCTTCTGTGCATTCTCAGTACCTTGCACATGAGGGTGTCCACAGGGTGAATAAATAAGGGGATGCTGGGATGGATGAATATTCTGAAAGTGAAAACATACTTAAGTTAAAATATTAAATCAGAATCAATATTACATATTCAAATATGCCTCTAACTAGAACAAATGGATGCAGTGTCTTGTGTATAAATGTAGCAAGACTATCAGGGGTGGTAAGAACTATGGAGAATGGAGATCCCAAGAGGCATCTAAATAAAACCATTTGTTTACTTCTGAACTAACATTCAGCTCTTACAAGCATGTAGACCTGGCATGGCTGAGGCCTTTAAAAAAGTAATAAATTTTTTTTTAAACTCAGAAAATAGACTTTTGGGTAAAGTTAAGAATTTTTAAATTTTTGGAAAAATAATGTTTAAAAACACAACACGGACTAAACAAAAAGTGTTTGGTACCTAACTGGGTCTACAAGCTACCAATGTGTAACTTCTGTGTGAAGAATTATTCTTTTCCTGAATATTGGTTGCTTAGTTTATTGGAGCAAAGTCTGTTGGTTGGTTTTTTTGTGGCCAGAGGTGGTGAGGTACAAAAGGAAGCCTGGGGACACAACTGAGTGATAGGGAAGAAACAGCAAACACTTAAGGTAGTAGTAACACTTTATCGCAACCACGTCGCCTCCTAAAGTAAGGTAACAGTGAAGAAAAACAAAGTAATTACAAAGCCATTGGAGCACACCCAAAGCTCTGAGGCTGAAAGACCTTATTTGACCTCATTCTCAGAGGTGTAGGGATTATACAGTGATAAACGAATTTGAAAGCCCTTGTATAAATTCTGAATCACTGTTAAAACTGTTGTATTGATTATTCTGATTATTGTCATTATTCTACAAATATACTGGCCATAACAGATGAAGACGTACTCTAATATTTTGTCTGTATCTCACGTTGGTATAGAGATGATGCCATCCGTATACTTCAAGGAAACACATGTATACTGAGCATGTGTGATGCCAAAAGCACTGCGATGGGCGTAATGAGTGACCGAGAAATTTAAAAGCCTCTTGTCTTTAAGAGCGCAGAGTGTAGGGAACTGGCCTTATCGTATGGCTGTGTTCTCAGAGCTAGGTGCCTCATGTTGAGAGGGTTTCTGCCATACCAGTACATTGGCCTTCATACCTACTGTGTTGGAACCAGGGTGTGCTGCCAGCACGGCACTCTGAAAAGCCCTAATTTTGTCAATTATTGCGATACAAATACTCCCACATGGCTGATTTCACGTTGCTAATATGAAGACCCTAAACACAAAGCTGGGAAGAGATATGCACACTCTCTCAACCTAGTATAAATTAATTGGAACCCAAGTTATGGGGATAAAAAGAACTCTGTCGTCTTGCTCCCAGGAGTACTGACTATGAAGCTGGGGCAAGAGTCCAGGCCCTTAGTCATCCACTCAAAGCACTGGCAGTTTTTATTTTAAGAAATCATATCTTTTCTCTAATCTGGATTCCTATACCCAAAATGATTGAGTGAATACAAAATCTGATTGTATTGTATGTCACCTACCTCAACAAGACTACATTTTATTTTCAACTTCAATGTTTCACATACGGGGAAGTGCTCAAAAAAATCTCTTAAACTCAACTGAACACAATATTTGGAGAATACCAATGAGAGAGTTCAATGGTCCTCAGTCACTTGCACCAAAACTGTTTTCTGTCTAGAAAATTGTATCGTCTATCCATTATTGATTTCTAGTACTATTATACCATTCTCTATTTGTGAACACTGAATATTCATCTATGCTTCATTCTCTACATGTTTATTTACTCTTTCAATATCTGTGTTTTCTTCAAAAGCTTGAAGATTGATTTTAAAATATACTTTAATCATGTGTTTATTCATTAATTCAACAAACATATATGGAACCTCTACTATGTGCATAGCACTATGTTGGGTGCTTCGAAAATACAGAGATCAATAAGACAGCGTAACAACTCCAATCTCCTGAGATTTCTTGGCTCTACCATTCCTGTTGGTTAGCTCCATTTTCAGCCTGGTGGCCACAGCAGTTATAACTATTCACATATAGGTGGGTCCAGAAGGGAAGCGGTGATTAAACATTTGTTTTTTTTTTTCTTCACAAGAAAGGCACTTCTATCAGATGTCCTCACAGTTGTTACCCCTGTAGCACTTGTCCACACACCCTATCCTAAATCTGTCAGTGGCCACAGCCATGTGATTACCATGATGGATGCCTAGACAAACCTCAGCAGAAGAAAGATGTTCAGAAGTCAACCACAGAATGATTAGAGAAGTAAGGGGAATTACAGTGTCATACCTTTTTAAAAATGATTTCTCTATTCTCATCCACTTAATTATTATTGCATTTAATTAACCTTCTTTAGTTGTGAAGTGCTGACCTGTTATGGTTACTGCAAAGAGTTTAAGTCAACATGATGAATCCTGTATTTAAGTTGTTCCAAATGAATGTGTGTATCTTGAGTTCTTCACACTTTGTTCTTTGTCACTGTGACCACAGAATATTACAGGTGAGACTATTATACCCCTTCTCGTTTTGGTAAAAACCAGACCATCTCTCTAGTATCTGCTATGGGCCTTTCCTAATATTGGTTTCTGCTCTAGTTCCCCATGCCCTGACAATGGAAAACAAACTGAAAATAAATTTTAACTCAAAAATATACCTATGCCCATGTGTCCTTTGAGCTTGGTGGTAGTAACAGAACAACAGAAGTTGGCCTTTTCTCTTCTTGTTTAATAATATAAACAACTAAATAAGAATTCCTATGATGTTTATTATAAGGAAATTTAATAGAAGGTGGTAGAAAACTAGAAGAGTATCATTGCTGATTGACTAGAAATTTGAGGGAATTGAATGTGAACACCACCTGCAGGTCACAGGGCTGGGCAGCACATTATATGTTTGCCCCTCTGGCCTCTTGGAGGGGAGCACATTCACTTTCACAAGGAAGAACAGAACAGCCATGAAGTAAAGCAATTATTGGCTTATTTATATAATCTGGACACTATGAAGTTGTAACCCAAGCTAACTGTTCCTTTTGTATTTCCTGCCTTAGATAGTGCAGGTACAGTGAGACCTTTTCCAACAAATCATCTCATGAGTAAATTAACGTGAACTGACTTGGCTATGTGAGAAGCTCTTGTGGAGGGTTCTCTCCTCAGATTGGTCAGTGAGAAGGAAGAAGCGGCAGTCCTAAACTCAGGCAAGCAGGCTTGGGCGCCAGTAATGGAAAAAGTCGTCGGGAGAGAGTACCATATTGTAACTCTTTCTCCAGGAACAAAATGCACGTCAACAAGAGTGTCCTTGGTCATTAATACAAGGATGCACAGATATTTTTAGCTCAGCTCTGGTTAGATCCTATTCAGATACATCCGAGAACTGTCTAGGGGCCAGGAATACTTGTGTTGTAATGCAGATTAATTTTGCCATTGTGATTGCATCAGCTTGCAAGTTGAAATGGAATTGAAACCACCCAAAGTGTGTTTTCTAAGATTGAGTATTTATCACAAAAGGTATCTAGGTGAGTAAGGACAAACCCAGTACTTTTAAAAGAAATTATTTTGATGACATTAATATTGAGTGAGAAAATTAGATGATTTGTGATGGATTCAGAATCCATCCACATATTGTAGGGTTTTCACTGCAATGTGAAATGCTTTCAATCTGACCTGCTGCTTTACCTCTGACTTCATATAGTTCATATCAAAGTTGTGTGCTGAGCAGGTCTAATGCTAATGAACACCAAGTATAGGAAATACTTGGTCGTTTTCATGCATGCCACGTGCTGTAATTTAATCAATGGCTTAATTTGCCATGGGCTGAAATAAGGTCACTCAGTTTCCTCTCAGAAACTCAAGCGAGAGTAAATTAATGCCAGGCTAACCACCATAGATAAACCAGGTCTACAATTTTCTGTGACAAGTAATGTAACTTCTGTATGAAAACATATCAGAAATACCTACAACCCTAGAGTTAACCCAGAGAGAGTCCATTGTAATAGAAGTGTGATAAGAGAAATTCAGTACAGCGTCCAAAAGCAAGCAAGACCAATTTTGTGGCTTAGTTCCTCTCTAGTGCCTTATATAGATTTCACATTTCATTTTATGTCCATTTAATCCAGACATAAGCACTGGATCCTAAGCTCACAGCCCTCATCCGTCAGTAGCAAACTGGGAAGGAGCAGAGAAAGCATATTAGGCAGCTCCTGTGGCCAATAAGAGCCATTATTCCAGAGTAACAATGGTGGCCAGTGCAGGAGCCCTTACCTTGTACCGAACATCAGTCCACCAAGGGCCCATCAGTCAGAACCCATCTTAGAGAACAAAAACTAAGAGATGACCTCTACACTGAGTTTCCTAAGTGTATCTATTTCCTAAGAGAGAAATACGAATTAGGAAGAAAAGTCCTATCAGTGTGTGCATTTCACTATGATAGAGGAGAAGTAATTCCCTAGCAGCATTTGAGATTTTTGAAAGTTCATACATGATTTGCACTTGGTCACGCTTTGCTTTCTGGCATTTGCTGGATGCAGAGAGGCCTTGTAAGAAGGGCAACTTGTAAGAAGAGCTGGCAACTTTGTGGAACGGAGGTCAAACTATTTCATGTAAATGTTTAATTTTCATACTCCTTATTTCTTCTTTACAGGAGTTCAGATTTAATCGTTTTGTAGAAGATGGTAAGAAGAAAACCACCTTTTTCAAAAAAGGAAAAAAACTGAAGTGTTACCTAATGCCATTTGGAACTGGAGCCAGCAAATGTCCGGGCCGATTTTTGGCAATTATTGAAATAAAGCAATTGTTGGTTGTACTTTTAACTTATTTTGATTTAGAAATAATTGATGATAAACCTATAGAAGCAAACTGCAGCCGTTTTCTGTTTGGTATTCGGCATCCAGCCTCTGATGTTTTATTTAGGTACAAGGTAAAATCTTAAAGAAGCTGAAAAGAAAGAAAAGAACTATCAAAACTAACCTAAATGTCCTTGGCTTATCAATTTGTTTTGAATTTCTGCAAATGTAATTGCTTTGTTTGTTTGTTTGTTTAAGAAGTGTCAATTTATATTTGATCTGTGATCAGTCCAGTCTGCACAAAACCTATCATAAAATAAAATAGAATGTCGACATGAAAATGGACATCAAAATAAGCATAATGATAAACTCAAAATAGCTTTTTTATGTTTTTCTACATACTGTGATTTTCACCTGTCATAGTAAATGTACCGCAATAAATTTGGCACTGTGGGATTTTGTAAGTCATTCATGTTCTTTTCTAATATGTAAAACCACACTTTATGTACAACTGGAAATTTGTGCTAGAAATGGACACTGTCTAACAAATGCAAAATTCTCAGAGAAGAAGGAAATGAAATTTTCATGAGATAAACCGGATGAAAATGTTCCCTTCAAGTGTAATATCAATAATATCTATAGCGCCTGAGTACGTTTGCATTAAATGAGTTTTGCAGTAGATTAAATGCTTCAACTTCACTTCAATATTTAATCATCCATAAATGTTCTTTATTACTTTGTATACTATGGCTCAATGCAACAAAATTTCTTGTTAGGTAAGACCACTCATGTTCAGTTAGATACTGATAAGATGTATAAGAACACACAAAACCTATTCATATTCAGCAGTTGCCCGAGACATTAGTATTAGGTCTGTTGTTAGGAGCAAATGTTGAAATCATTACATGGTAGTGTTTGGTTTCAGTGTAAACTGGAAGGGTTATATCAGCACTGCAATGAACTCTTTCCTAGATGCTTCCATTTATGTGAACTGAGAAACTAGATAGCAGGATTTGTTCTTGACACATCATCTTTTGGACTTGGAGCTTATTTGGATTGATTACATAATGCAATATAATTTTATATGCCATAACGCAGCATTGTGTCCATGATTCAAAGCTTTCTAATTTCAGGGTACCAAGTGATTATTTGCCATCTGACATAAATGATGATACTGTGTATAATCAGGAAAAGCAGGTAATAAAATTCAGTTAATTTGTATGGCATGATTGGAACTTCTACTATTTCAGCATTGTGCTATTGGTTTTAAAAGGCGATTGATTTTTAAAATAACATTATAAAGTACAATACTTAATAGTAAATACATGTTCTAGCATTCGTATTCTCCTTCTTAAAGTACATGCTCTACACATTTCTTAGTGAGGTTCTGCTGGTCTAAACTCTGATTTTTGCTTGATTGGAAATGTCTTTATTTTTGCCCTCATCCTTAAAAGATGACTTTGCTATGCGCACAAGTCTGTTTCCTCACGGCACTCTGAAGATACTGCATAGTCTTCAGGCTTCTGTTGCTGCTGTCAAGAGGTTAGCCTTCCGTCAGTTTAATTATTCAAAGGGTAGTCTGCCTCTTCTCTCTGATGGTGTTAACATGTTCTTTTTGTCTTTGATGTTCTTGGTCTTTCTGTATCATGCTTGCATGTCACAGTGCCTCTTGAGTCTGAGAATATGTGTCTTTTATCAGGTGGGAAAAATTCTCAGCCATAATGTCAGAATAATACCTCTCCCAGAGTCTGTATTAGAGCATCCCACTCGATACTCCATGTTGGTTGACCTTTTCTCCCCATGTTTTCTAGCTCTAATTTATATTCTAGGTAATTGGTATAGATCTCACTCTCACAGTGTACCTAATCTGCTCTTTAACTCATCCATGGAGTTTGTTTCTTGCTTCTTATTTCACCTCAGAGGATTGAGTAATCCTACTCCTTATCCTTCTTATTCATGGTACACACTTATGATTTGTCCAAGCAACACCTCTCTGGCTTTATCTACTTACTCTATCTTATTATCCCTAATCTTCACCATTATACGCCTCCCCATCATAAACGTTCTGATGTGTTTGATGCTTATCTTTTTATTAGTATGTATTTTTATAAAACATATTACCTATGTGCAGGTTAATTTACATAAGTGCTTTTTCTATACATGAGATCCGTCTTTTTTTATCAAGCCCTATGTTTTTAAAGATCTATCCATATTACATACACACACACACACATACATGCACACACACAGATATATACGTATATTTAATATGTTTCTTCTAACTGCTGTTTAGTATTCCATAACATGCACCCACAGTGTTTTAATGACCTCTTCACCCCACGATGGAAATTGTATCCATGGGAAACTTAATTTGGGGGAGAGGCCAAAGCAGGAACTCTACCCCCACCTGTCTTCCCACTGCCGTGTGCAGCCATCCTTCACCCTGGGCTGCCACAGACTCTGTCCCCAACCATGGTACCACACCACACCACACACACACACACACACACACACACACACACACACAGTTTGTGACTGCCTTCATTCTCCCCAAGATGTTCTAGAGTTGTTATGTTCCATCCTTAGATCCTTATGATCCTCTCCTTTCTGTGGGTTGATTTTGAGTCAGGTGCCAGCTGCCAACTTAGCTTTCAGTTTTTCTTCTGATCCCACTGAGTTTGCTAAGTTCAATGATTAATTTTGTTCTTCCTATCTGCCTGGTCCTTTTCTATGTCTTTTTCCTTTGTCATACAGTCAATATCCTCTTTCATTTCTTTAAGTATATGAAGAAACCTATTTTATGTTATGTATCTGAAATTTCTAAATCATTAGTATTTTGTGGGTCTGATTCTGTGTCTGTTAGTTTAACTCTTACTCAGTATGGCTTATTTATTGAGCCCGTATTCCTTGGAATTTTATCTCTGGAAAATTTTTAAGACCTGAGTTTTAAGGTTCATTCCTTTGGGGAGAAGTTGAGTTTCTTTTGTGTGAGTACTGATGTTATTATCAAACTCAGATCACTTTAAGTTTTCAGCTTGAGTACTTTGAGAGGAGATGAGGGATGGGAAATATATGGGTAATGTGGGTTATAACCCTAAATCAGCTACAAAGCAGTTCTGTGATAAGGAATAGACAGGATAGACTTTCTGCTTTGGGGATTTTTTTTCTTTTCCCAGAGCCACCACCGAGAGAGGCAAATCTAGTCAGTCTTGCCTAGTCAGGCAAATCTAGAGCAAGGTTTCTTTCTAGTTCACCAACCAAGGATGTTCCCTTTGCAAGTTTTTGGCTTGGTGCAGCAGTCTTGGATTTCACACACACTCCCAACTGAGGCCCTAGGTCTTATCTTCTGCCTGCCACAAAGCGTAGCCCATTCTTTTTGTACTACGAGGACAACTAGTCCACCATATTCCCTGAAGGAGAAGCTACCATATTCTTCCATTTGTCTCCGCAGTATACTCTGTCTTACAGCAGAGAGAGCATGGGAAATTATTCACTTCTGATTTCTGCTTAACTTCAAAGTGTGTCCAGGAATTTAGAATAGAAAGTAAGAATAAACAAAAGGGTTGAGAAAATATTATATAAAAGGAATGGGCAGTAGAACCAAACCAGAATCATGTCACAGGCTTACATGTAGGAATTAAAGAGTGTTTATGAATCGGAAAAAAAAATGTCATGTAGAAATAAGCTAAAAGACATGGATTCTAGCTGTGATATGACTAGTTTGTTATCATCGACCAGTCATTTTGCTTCTCATTGCTTCGGTTCCTTAATTGCAAAATAAAAAAATAATAAGGCCTTTTTGAAATGAGGGTTCATGATGAGCATTAAACATAATGAGACGTGTGAATTTATTTTGAAAAGTGTAATGCAAGATGCGAACATAAAGTTGTAAAGGAGGTACTTGAACAAGGTTGCACCTTTTAAAAACTGTTCTTATGTATTTGTTAAAGGGAATATTTTTTTAGTCATCATATAGTTCATTATTCAGTCAAACATTTATTGAGCATTGCCTCTATTCTAGACATGAGGCTGTGCACTGGATTACCCCTCTTCAAGAACCACAATTTATTAGGGAAAACCACGCACACAACCAATTTATTATAAGTGTCGTTGGAAGTAATAAATTCATCTCTTTAAAAAGGTTCTAAAATTCTGATTTACCACTAGTTCTAACTAACCTTCCATCAGTCATTCCAGAGTCGTGTTCTGTAATGAGAAATTACCGTGTGCATAATTATGCACAATAAAACATATACATCAGGTATTGTGATTATATGATAAAAATAGCAAACCAAACACAGTCATTGAGGCTCCAGAATCTTTTTACAAACTATATTTTATATATCATAAGAACTCTTTTTTTGTTCATTTTTACAGCCCCTCCCTTAGTTTCAAATTAAAGGAAATGAATAATAATATTGTTTTATATATCATTGGCTAACAGTAACGAAGCATTCAGTTGGCAAAAACTTAATGCTCTGAAGATATTAAGAAAAAAAGCTATTTACTACTAAAATAAGGCACACTGCTAAGCAACCCATGTGGGGACATCTGTCTGCCTTGTTCTGGCTTTCCTGGAACACTTAATTATATTTTCTCCATTTTATCATTAAGTTTGGGGTCACAAGTCTAAGGTAAAAGAGTTTCTATACTCAAAATCTGCATGATTACTTCTGTTTATTTTCTCACAAAAAAAATAATTTGGGTAACACTTCCTGTAAATGACTTCTAATTTAACAGTGGAACCTTAAAACCAATTTCAAAGATCAAAGCACAAAAATTATTTAAGTTTTGATCTTAGTATAAAATAATGTCAATAATGATAAAATAAGAACTCTATGCCTTTAGAATATGCACTGTTCTTAACCTATTAAATTCACCCATATTGCAAACTATTATTTACTTGAACTGCATTATTAGGTATTCATATTCACATACTCAATTAAGAAAAAGTTAGCAAGCCAAGATTACATTCCCTGTAGCATTATTTTAAATTATAATGAGTAATCACATAAAACTCTCTACTATTTCTCTAACGCAATTATTACTTACTTTGCTTCATAGTGTTAATCTAAATCAGTGATCATTGATGTTTGGACTTTTTAGCCGAAGCCTTTATTTTGTTTATAATACTTTCTTGAGTAAGATGAATTTAATTTGTGAAAAAAACTACTGCACAATTTTAAAAAGGAGATAATTTGGCAATGCTTATGTTTAACAATATTTTTTAGTCAAAGGGAAGTGCTGTATGTTATAAAAAAACTGTTGTTCTGAATTGTTCGTTTAATATCTTTTGATTTTAAAATGGTATATATGTGGATTTATGAGGAAGTAAATCTTAAAAAGGCATTAGATTAGAAATGCAAATGCTTTGTAATTCTACTTATCTTTTATTTACAACAATAATTCAATAAATTAACTTTTAAAACACAGATGAATTACTGTGTCTCCTTATTTCCCTACTAGGAGCATGTTGGGTGACAGAAGATTTGGTTGCAAATAGCGAGTTATTTGGAAAATACTTTTGCTGTCTGAATATCCTCACATTCTTGTCTTCCCCCACCCCAAACACACACACACACACACACACACACACACACACACACATTGTTATTTTCTGATACTCTTCCTAAAAGTGCATTCATTGTTATATTCAGAGTATTTTTCAAATATTTTAACTTAGCTGTTTATGTGGGAAATAATAAAAACAGACCCAAGAAATATCAGGGACTAATACGTTTTTTAATAAGTTTATTTTAACCAGGCTGACCTTGCTAGTCTCTAGCTCTGAATAATTGTAGTCATTCTGTGGAGAGATGTAAAAGAACAACAAAAAATAGAAAAGAGATCCCATTAGACAAGGTCTTTGTCTTCTGAAGGTCGCTTAACACAGATCATGAATGAAGATGAATAATACTTGGCCAGTGTTCTATTTATTCATAAAGCTGAAATCCAAATTGTAGATAAAGCAAGTAATATGGGATGGTGTTGAAGATGAAATGTGGCTCCTTCAGTAACTATACATACAGCTTTTTCCTGGACACTTGACTTCTCTAAGAAACACTCCTGTGAGTCATTAACGTTTTTACAGGAACTTGCCTTAGCTCTAAAGGTGTTCCTGTGTATTTGAACTAGTCAGTTCAGTATTGTTTAAAAATTAAGATAAATTATGTCATTAAATGGGCAGTCTATGAAATAATTATCTATGATTTCAATTTTACTATAAAAACCATTTATCAAGTAAATAAAAATTTTATTTTTTTAACTGTCTGGAAGCAGCCATGACCATGTGAATAATAATATACATTTTCTATTCAGGATATAGCTGGATAGAAAAAATAGTCAGTGGTTATGCTGGATAATTTTAACTGGGTTTGATATAGTTTGTTGTCAATTATTTGAGGAAAAGTAGGATATATTGCTAAATATACAGGAAGTAAGTGTTTAGTGATACACTCATGAAGCATTTTATTTCCCTTACAATATTTGGTGCTTATAGAAGAAACTAGAGGTAAAGAGAACTATAATCTAATAATAAATAATAGGTAAAGGTACTAATATCTAATGATTCATCCATGAGTCACTCCTCAATATAAAGCATGTGTTAATTTAAGATTTTCATTTGTTTACAAGAGAACATTTACTCCATATAACATTTATTTCTAAGAACTTATGTCATTATTACGTGATAAATACCCCAGATTTTTAGTAAATTCTTTCATCTTTTATGTTTAGTGTTTAAATGAAATATACTTTTATTTCACAACTTCTAAGAACTGTCCAGTATATTAAAGTTTTACAAATGTCTTTGTTTTGTTAAATGGAATTTTTTTAAGTATTTTAAATCAGTTTTGAATTTTTTTAATGAGTCTCGAAGTCTACAGAAAGTACTGTCTCTGTGTTTTCAAGTTAGGTATCCATTTTTTAAGTTTTTATTTTGAATTAATTTTAGATTTACACGAAATCTGTAAAATAGTATTCATTTCTACAGAAGAAAGTCCTCAGACTAAACAATGTTTGCAAAATATTAAACTAAAGAGTGGTCCCAACACTTAGCCAGTTGGAGACCTTAGTTAATCCTTGAACTTTGGAGATGTTTATCCATAATAACTACCCTCTAGGACAACCTGCTATAAATAACAGAGTGGCAGAGAGAATTTGAGTATGTATTGTGAACAGATCCTCTATTGTCCAATTAAGTATGGTTTTCATAAAACACCATTTTTTCTAAATTTTAAAAAGATCTTACTTCAATAATTCTAGATTTTACTTAATTTCGCTTTCTTAAAAAATGTACACTTCAAAGATCTATACGCCTGATGCTTCTCCAAAAGAAAATTAAAGTAAGTTACTCCCTGACCCTGCTTCCTGATATGTGGAGCATTCAATAGATAGATTTCCTTTCTCCCTCCAGGCGCTGTATGTTTCTGTGGAGGCCTGGTTTGGAAAATCATTTCCTTTCGTGGACGTCTCATGGCTCAGCCTGACACCAGGATTGTGACCATAGCTCTGCAGAGAAACTGTACATGGCAAAGGTAGCTGTACTTACTTGAACAGACAGTGCATGATTTAATGTCTTAACCGTTAGGTATATAATCCAGGTGTCTCCCATTATAATAAGGTATTATTTGTCTTCTCTTCTCAAAGAGTAGGTGAGGATATTTAACAAAGAAATCCTTATACCAAGTTCTTCAGTAATTGCCAGAGCAGAATAAATGCATAAAATGAGCTTAGGCCATGAAGCATTTTTATGTTTAAATCTAAATTCTCATCTCTAAACATCTCTATTAACACAGCAGATTTGAGTTGCAACCATCCTCCTAATAAAATGTGAAATCTTTAAGATTGTGAAGCATTTGTAAATAATGGATCCTTTAAATATCCCTGAACTTTATTCTAAAACTTATAAGGAGAAATAATAATTGCTTTATATAACCACTGATACCATTTTAGCATTTGATGAAGATGTTAATTTATGGTTGGTTAGCAGTTTATGGCTGTCATTAGTTTTTCAGTTTGGTCCACATTAGAAATCTATTTTTCTTTTTTATTTTAATCTGAGACAATTATATAAAGATATGGTTATGTTTTATCTAAAATGTATCATTCTACTATAGCATTTCAAATTATTCACAGATCATAGTTCTTATATGTGCATATATGAATTTAAAAATACAGCAATAAAATGCTTGAAACAGATCATAAATTTGCTTCATATTTTATTGCATCTCTGAATCAGGTTGAGAAGACAAGGGCAACTATGGTCTTTGGGAAAGAATTAACTCTTTCTCAAGCCGGAAAGGAGAATGATATCACAGGGTGCATAATTAAAGGTAACTCCCTATGGAAGCATCCTGGTGACTTACTTGTAAGATAGGCTTGTCTATTTTATTATATATGGTTGGGGCGGGGGTTGGAAACTGCAAAATCCTCTTTCCCCTTTGCAATGTAACCTTCCCAGCCCAGTCATTTCTCTTAAAGTTTCTAATCTGTATTTCTATATTGCTCGAATTAGAGAACATAGGGGAAGGAAAAGAAAGAAAAGTCACACACATACACATCCACACGCATTCAGGGGTACTTGATAATTTTGCAATTATCTAGAAATCTCCTGGATCCTGTTAAGACGAGTAAAAAGTGGTAGAATTTAACCCAAATTAAACCTCAGAAAAAGCGAGCAAAGAGTTTCCCCTGCCTTGCTAGGGAGCAAAGAGCTCTTTGAGGTTTAAAACTGGGGCGCTTCCACAGAATTCCTGGGGTTAGCAAGGCTGTGGGGTGTTCCTGAGAAGTCTGGGATCTGCCCGTGAACCCACCTGCCAGGGGACACAGGGGACAACTGGATCCAAGTGCCAACTCTGAAAAAAGAGTTTGAGGCAGAACCCTGAACTTCGCTTTTTGTGCCAAGAAACTTGGAGGCTGGTTGGTTGTTTTTGAGGGATCGGGAGGGGCCGGGGACCCAGTCCTTGGGGAACACTGGGAGAAGGGGTGCCCTGCGGCTGCGGACATAGAGTCCCTCCCAGGGCGCAGCGCGAGCAGAGCGGCGCGGTGGGCACGTGTATTGTGGACTTTCGGTCTACAACCTTGGGCTGCCTGGAAAACTGACTCTCCCCCCTCCCCCCCTTCTTCTGCCCTCCAGGGTCCCCAGTACAAACATTTGCCCTGGCTTGGGGTGAAACAGACACCTGGCTATGCAGCACAAACTACAGTATCCTGGTTCTAGTAACCACACATCAGAAGAGCCAGAGATCCAGCAGGAAGAAAAGGGCTCTTACCCTGAGAGTTGTTTTTGCTCTTAAACTTAAGTTATTGTCTCCTGTTTTCCCCCCGCTCCCCTCCTTCCATCTACCGTGCCCAATGTCTGATTTAAAAGGCCAAATTGAAATCAACCTGCACCACATTGGCAAAGCCGGGAGCATCCGAGTTGTGAGTGCCAACGCGGAGCGCGCAGGAGCGGGGCTCATTTATTTCGCCCACACAACAAAAAACTGTTAATTGATGTAAAGTTGCTTGGCACGAGGATAATTTAATCGGACCTGCATTTTAATTAAAAGAAAACTTATTTATGTTTCCGATGTTTACGTTGAGCAATTTAATTTTGTTTGGAGGCACTGTTGTGCACTTGGTAACCTCCCCCTACCACCACTTGACCAACTGAATCACAGTTTCATTAAAGGTTTTGCTAAGGAGCCTCGCCTGACCAGGATTCATTACCTCCTGCCTTCTATGAGCACACTTTCGGGTCTCCTCTCGCTCTGTCGCTCCACGCGGCAGAGCCGCCACAGTGTGCTGCGAGCCGGGAAGTGAACTCTCATCATTATTTTTCAAAGTCTGGGAAGTGTATTATCCTTTTTCCTAGTGGTAATTAGTTACCATAGCATCTAATACGTAAATGTGCCCAGAGCACACCATTAACAGTTAAACGGAGGATTCAATTTAACACATGATTATATCTTTCATAAGTCATTATATTGGAAAGTCAATGCCACTCATGCTGGGGCAATCTCAGGGTCTAGGGCGCGTGGAAAGGTTCGGTTCCAGCGTCCGGGTCCCAGAGTTCGTGGAGAAGGGAAACCTGTGAGCCTGGGCTCTCCTGGGTGAGCTGTAGACAGTAAGGATGGGTGGTGGGTGGGATAGGAGGGAGTAGAATTTAAGCTCAACACAGGATCTTGGGGGGATGCCCAGCTGCGGAGAGTGGAGAAGGCAGCACAGAATGCGCGCGCGCGCACACGCACACACACTCACAGACACTCACACACAAGACGGGGAGGGGAAGGAGGGGTACTAGCAAGCTCTTCGAAGATGATCATTTGCTGGTCCTGTAGGAGCCCACGAATAACCCCGACGCTTCTGTAGGTGCCTAGTGTCAAGCTGGAGATGAGATTAAGTAGGAATTAGAATTTAGAGAAGACAATTGAAATTAGAAATTAGAGAAGGAAACCGGTGGAATAGAAAGCCAAGTGGGACCCAGGGTCCTCGCTCAACCTCATTT
The DNA here is from genome assembly GCF_046562875.1 of Panthera onca. NCBI lineage: Eukaryota > Metazoa > Chordata > Mammalia > Carnivora > Felidae > Panthera > Panthera onca. The sequence goes on along the minus strand of NC_138356.1, from coordinate 15,639,839 downwards.
GCCTACTGTCTGTGCTCTAACAAACAAGTAGCAGGATCCATGCTGCGGGGTTTCTCTGAAGAAGCGCCCTACCTAAGGCGCGGTTCGGGTGGAGGAGGCTCAGAGGTGGGCGAGGTGCTCTGGCCGTCTGGTGAGCCACAGCCTCAGGGGCCAGCCTGTCTGCTCCGGCCAGAGAACACTTCCCCAAGACCACACTGATGCCCCTGGTGCTCAGCCACTCGGTCCCGACGTGGATGGTACATACTGGAAATACATCTGCGGCCCACAAGCGTGTGGGCCAACTTTCCAGACTGGGCCGCGCAGTTCAGGACTCAAACCTCAGAAAGGAAGCAGCCCCCGGGGGCGGGGGGCGGGGGGGGGGGGTTGCTGGTTGCCGGGATGGAGAAGAATTGCTCCTCCGGCAATCAGTTTCCTTCTTGGAAAGTTGCTGCTGAAGAAACTGAAAAGTTTCAGGCCATCTGGAGAGCCACCTAAGAAATCACGGGAAACCCCTCTCCTGGTCCTTTCAGGTGTCCTGCCTTTACTCCTAGAACCAAACGCTGGCCAACTCCTGGATTTGGAAAGAGAATTGATTTGTCTGTAATTACCAACATGAAAATAAATATTATTAACCTCGCCATTTTTAATAATTGTACATATTCGCCTGACATTTCAACTTATCCTCAACATCCTCTCCTTTCCCCATCCGTTTCAAGTCTCTTCCAAGAGTAAGACTGGAGATTGAATGAGTGATCAAAGAATAAAAGAAGTATGAGCATTTCTTTTTCTCCTGAAGTTCAAGATTTGTTATTTGTACAATTTCTAATAATAGCTAAACAACACAGAGGTTACAGAGTATTTCAAGGAGGCCTTCTTAATAATGAGAAATATCAAGCAGTAAATCTTGCAGCAAATGTATGTCCTATAATGTTAATATGCAAAAAGAAAAAAAACCTACTGATGGTGGCTGTGGTTAATTCCTAATCAGAATGATGGACAGCAGGGCCAGAACAATACAAACTAATGGCTGTGTTGCTGATCACTTTACCCCTTGATTAAAGACACCCAATTATGGCGCAGAACAGTGTCGTAATTATGTTTCTTAATCACATCCAGGAGGTTTAATTGCCTTAACGATGTGTTTCATTAAATGAATTTAGGTATTATAGTCGACAGTTTTCATACACAGTTGTTTTCAAATTAACATAATATTAGACATCGTCATGGAAATTGTTTTAATAATCATAATTAGACGCACCCAGGCTTTGTCTGGTAAATGCTGAGAGACGGTCTCTTCCTGCCTGGGGGCTGCCCTGGTCTGTTCCCTCCCTCTACCCCCACTCCCTGACTGGGAGGGCTCCAGCTTCAAGGCCTTTTGCTGTTATGTTTTCTGAAAAGTTACAGGTTCTGATTAATCTTTTTTGATGGCAAGTGGAGCAGAAAATATCCTCCCTCACCCCCCACTAAGTTTGATGTCATTTAGGGATATCATTATGAGCAGAGGCTATGCAGACAAAAATGCATGTAGCCTACTGCCTACAGAGGAAACACTCTAACAACCCATCACCACCACCACCATCTCCATAACCTCCACCACAGCAAAAATCAAGCCTTCTACATTTGAGGACATTATTAAGATCCAAATACAAGCCTACACAGACATTCTTTAAAAGAATCAATTCTCAACCCGATCCCAATATAAAGTCCCTAAAAATCTCATTAACAAGCAACACTAGTAAGTTTTGAAAATCTCTATGGGCATTGTTTACACTTATAATTAAGCCTGGTTGATTTTCCTGTTACAAAAGAAAAACAAGTGGAAAGCCACAACAAAATCCATTCTCAGAGAATCCAAATCCATCTCTTTTCCTGGGCTTTCAGGCAGTTGGAGATAGAAATTTTGATTAAATTCTTTAAGAAACTTTACCCTCTTTGATGGGCCTTGGCATGGTTAACAGTGCCATACAAGTGGGAAGAGCTCCAGAGGCAGCATGGCCTTCAAAGTTCATGCCAGCAGATAGGAGCTCTGGATCTCCTCTGGGTCTCACCAGTGACCCCACTGCTCTCTCCTCCCATGACCAGGCCCAGCCATCATCCTACAGACAAGTAAACAAGTGAAGTGGGGCTACTCCTAAGTGGGTATCCCTGCCCAAACCCTAGTTCCACCTTCTCTGAAACTCCTTTCTTTTTTGTTACCTTTCAAGCAAAGTAACACAGAAGAGAGGTGACTGCTCCTTCCACAAAGCACAGCATAATAAAATGTTTGATCAAAATATTTTAATAAAGATTCTTTCTGACATAGATACACATACAAATGGTCGTACATAGCTGTCATAGTCTGATTGACCTATTTGATATATATATCATTCTTTACACATCCAAAACCCGCCAGTAAATCCATCATAGCTCCCAACTCGCCGTCCAACCTGACAAGCTGAATTTGTATTATCTGCAAGGAGTGGAAAATAGCAGGACTCCATTTTTAAAAAAGGTTTTCTTGATTTTCATAGGATAGAAAGGCAGGCAAACAGCCATGCAAACTAAAACTGAAAGCTCACTTTGGGTAAATAGCTTCTTGCTCTTCCTTAGTTTTATTTTATTTCTTTTTAAATTTTATTTTTTTTTTTAGAAAAATAACAAAGGATTTCACACCATAGGCAAATCAAACCAGTCTTTTAACTTAAATAATTCTCCACAGTTAAAATAACTTATATATGTACATATATATTAAAAGCAATTAAATTAGACCTTTTAAAAATGCACAGCACAGCCTGGAAAAATATTTGCTTAGCATGTTCTTACTTATAGGATCTATTGCTGTGATGTCCTTCCCTTTTAGAATGCAAAGGAGTCCCCTTTCAAAAAAAGAGATCAATTCATTCATCAATTAAGAATACACCTTCCTGTAATTTTTGGACTGAAGCAATTTATTAAAGCTCAATTTAAATACAGGGATGATGCAACTGAAAATATCCAGGTGACCTTTGATAAACCTAAGCAGCTCAGATACATCAATATGTCTCTTCATACTTGTTGGCAAATAAACCTTTTAAACACTTGGCACACAGTATAAGTTAATCTATAAAACAGAATTTTAGAGGCATTAAAAAAAATCTGCACAAAAGACCCATGACCTTAACACATGATAAATATTGTTGATGTGGAAGGGTCACTGAAGAATAACAAATAAATACCATGAATTGTTAATACATCATTGCAGAGTGAAAAGTAACAAGGTGCACATAAATATTTTTAAATGCAATTCTTTCAGCCACAGTCAGTTTTTTTTTTTTTTTTTATATCACTCTTGCCAAAACTTTTGAGCATTTTCACAGGATTAAAGTTCAGAGACAATAAAAAATACAAGTCTTTCATAGCAATGTGTCTCTTTCTGGTTTTCTTCCCCCACTTAAATAAGTCTACATTTCAAGTTTTTCTCCTGGCTCAGAATCAAAATTTATTTTCAAGTGCCCTTTCTGATTTGTCTGAATGAATATTCATCCCACAAGCCACCCAACCCCGGACTCCTCCTCTGCCCCTCAGCACTAGCCAAATTCACAATTATTAGTAGGATTAGTATTTTGCCATTTAATAAATACTCTCCACGCTTAATAACCAAGCGACTACTTCCCAACTTATATTTTAAGCTTCCTTGCGGTCTAGGCTGCCACCAAAGTTGCCACTTTTCTGAGAAAAAAAAAACATCCATACTTCATCCCAACTCCACCTCCCTCCTCCCTCCCTCCCCACCCCAAAGACCGAGATTCTGGGGATGTCGAGGCTAAAAGTCCCGTTTGTCTCTGATACTTCTCAGTTTTCGCCTCTGTTTTGTTTGCAAGTGTTTCACAACTACGAGAGGACCAAAGTAAAAGGGGTGGGGGGCAGCTTTTCACTTTCCTCTAGCTTTGGGGTCGGTCTAGTGTTTTCCGGGGGTGTGTTTAAGGCTTCTCCGTGCACTGTTTGCAGAGGCTGGAGGAGACGCTGTTAAACAGGGCGCACTTCTCCGGACAGGAGGCGGCCGGGGGCAGCCCGGCGCTGAACGGGTAGCCGGCAGCCTGCTCGTAGGCGCCGAGCGCCGGGTGCAGGGCAGCGGCGGCCGCCGCCGCCGCCGCGGAGCTGGGCAGCGAGGCGGCCGAGATGGCCTGGCCCTGGTTGAGGTAGGCGACGAGGCGCCGCATCTCCTCCAGGGCCTGCGCCTGCATGAGGATGTAGTTCTTGGCGAGCAGCAGCGTGGCGATCTTGGAGAGCTTCCGCACCGAGGGGCTGTGCGCGTAGGGGATGACCGCGCGCAGCTCGTCCAGCGCGTCGTTCAGGTCGTGCATCCGCCGGCGCTCCCGGGCGTTGATGTTGAGCCGCAGCGCCTTTTGCTCTTTGGATTTCTTGCTGCTGCTGCTGCTGCCGCCGCTGCCGCCGCCACTGCCGCTGCTACCCCCGCCGCTGCCGCCGCCGCCGCCGCCGCCGGGGCCCCCCGAGGGGGCGCTGGCGCCGCCGTGGAGGTGGGCGTTGGAGCAGCCCTCGGCCGCCTTGGCGCCGCCGCCTCCCGCGCCCGGGGAGGCCCGCGGGTCGGCGCCTCCGGCCCGCAGCACCAGCTCGCAGCGGCCGTCGCTGTCGTCGTCGGGGCTCTGCTCGCCGCCGCTGCTCTCGGCCACCGAGCCGCGGCTCGCACTCTCGCCGTATTTGAGGCACAGGGCGGCCCCAGCCGGCAGACTGCTCAGGCTAGGGTCGCCCCCAACGCCGGCAGAGCCCACGAGCAGCCCGGGGACGCCCACCCCGCCGCCGCCGCCGCCGCCGCCGCCGCCGCCTCCCGCGCCGCCGCCGCCTCCCCCAGGCGGTGGCAGCAGCAGCCCTGCCCCCTCGGGGTCAGCCGGCTCGAAGCAGCCCAGGGGCGAGGAGGAGGACGACGCCGGGCGCTCCCGGGGCGGCGGCGCCAGGGACAGGTCCATGCCCGGGGGCGTGGAGCGGAAAGCCGCCTCCAAGCGCTTTGCGGTGGAGGCGCTCAGGCTCTTGTGCAGAAAGAGGTCGTCTTCGCCCGAGGCGGCTGCGCCGAGGTGCAGCCCGCGCTCCATGGTCCGGCGCCGGCGCACAGCCCCGGCCCGCCGCGCCGGCCGCCGCCGCCTCGGCTGGGGAGTCAGGCGGCGCCGCAGACGCGCCCGAGCCGGGCTCCTGGGCTGGTGCGCGCGTCGGTCCCGGTGCTGCTGGCAGCCCTCTCCCCTTCTTTTTCTTTTTCGCCTTCCCCCGCGCTCTCCGCCTCCTCTTCTTCTTCTTCTTCGTCTCCAGCCGATGGTGCTGGCTGCTGGGGCTCACCATGGGCCGCGGCCCCGCATGGTGGGAGGGTGGGCGCGGAGGGAGTGGAGCCGCCGCCGCTGCCGCCGCCGCTCTGAGCCCAGCCCCGCGCCGCCTCTCCGCACCGTTTATCTTGCTTGGATTCACCTTCAAGAGATTTCCGGACCCATCAACCAGCCGCCGCCACAGACGGGGGAGTCTTTTACATCATTATCTCTGAGTAGGTTATTATGAAGAAGACTCGCCTGTTGGGACAGCGCTTTCTACCCAATCAGGTTAACGTTTTAATTAATAGGATTAAAACGGTAACAAACAATCGCAGGCGCTATCTGGCCGCGAGTCTGAATAGTTTCATTTCCCAGGTCTGAAGACAGGCAGCAGCTAGAGCTTTATAAAAGGCGCCTGCTCCATTATTCTGCGTGCCATCTGTATACACAGCTTAGCGCATATGTTTGCAAGGCGCTGGGTCCTGTTAGTAACCCAACAACTGCCTTTAGCTTGACATGTGTGGCGACTTTCACTCATCAATGAGCACACTAAAAGCCCTACTTAGAGCCGAGGATGTTCTTTGCTCCTTCAGCAAATTGTGGCTCGGCGGCAAAGCCTGGGAGTCCCGGGGAGAGCAAACGCCCCCATCCGCCGCACCCCACCCCCACTGCCCTTCCCTCGCCACTGCTGTCTCATCTTGTGCTAAATTACCCTTCCGGGAGAGAATTATACTCCACCCCTGTTCGTGGAATGATCTGGATTTGGTGACGGGACTTTCCGGGGGGAGGGGGCGAAGTAGTGTCCCGCTGGCTTGCCGAAAATTCACCCAAGATTCTCAGCTAGTAAGGGAGCAAAGCAGTCGTACCCCTGGAACACACTGCCTTATTTCCACCCCGCACGCCCATTGCCCATTTCCTATCTGGATGACCAAAAAAAAAAAAAAAAAAAAAAAAAAAAAAAAAAGAGAAAAGAAAAAAAAGAAAAGAGAAAAGAAAAAAAAAAAGAAAATGGAGAACAACTTGATTATGCAGCCCATTAGATTAAAAAATAAAAAAGGAAGAAAAGAAAGAAGGAAGGGGTGCTTTTTCATTGGTCTCCAAATGACTGTGACAGTGATGGTGATCACGAAGCATATGATTTCCTACGCGGGAGAAAACTGGTTTCTCAAACTTTCCTCAAGATTAAAATCCAGTTGTTTCAGAATAGTCAACTCCACCAGGAGTCAAATCCTCTCACACACCAAGTGGGGCACTTGAGCGTATTTATTTACCCGGAGACATAACCGACAGCCAGGAAGCCATTCAGGGACATCTGGATGTGCCTCGGTTGTTCTTGGAGGGCTGGGAAGGGAGAGCTGTGAAAACGAGTGCTCCTTTCCGGATGGGAAATGGTACACGCGGTCCTCTAGCTCCTGAGTTCGATCTGGGAGCACATGGTATTTAGCGGCTGGTTTTCATCCTTATGACATAAGTAAAAACAATATTTCCCAACGCCTCCAATAAATCTTTCTTATGTGGCAGAATTACTGAAGCCTATGAAATTTTTGGTTTCTCTGGTTTCATTAAAAACCTTTTAATTGTGGCTTTCAGAGTTGGCCCCAGGTGTTGGACTCTTTTCATTACATTTTGCTCTAATGTGATGAAATTCTAATTCTCTCCTTACCATATGGTTAAATTTCCCCACTGAGAATTAGTTGAAAAAGGAGAAATAATCTATTAATCTCTGTAATAGATTCACAAATGAGGTTCGCCACAGAACCTGTTTTTGAATGGTAATATCAGAACAGTTGGGCGCCTTATTTCATAAAGGAGGGGTGAGGACGACACCGAGGCGTCTGCATTTTCACCTGGAAAGAATGAAAAGGGGCTCTGCGGCATCTTTCCAAAATAATTGCCTGAGAGTCAGTCTCAAGGGGACAGAACTACTACGCTGTCGTCGGTTACTTTCGTGCCTTCGGATTTACTGGAATCCGAAGACTGAGAAAATGCTATCGGGCTGTGGGAAGCTATCCAGCCGAGGACCCAGGCCGGGGGTTCTGGAAGGCTTGAGCCGGCCCACGTGTCTCGCTGGGGGCTTAAGAGCACGTTTACGTGCAGGGCGGCCTCTCGCTCCCCGCTTCCCTCCCACTTTCCCTCCCCCGGCGCTTGCAGCTGTTAACCTCTCCCTTTAGGAAGCTGAAGACACGCTCCTGGTGCTGCTTCTCAATTAGCAGCTTTGTTTTCACTGGGATCATAAACAAAGGTTCTCTGTAAACATAGGTGAGCCTGGTGTGTGCGTGACAGCAACTCCCCAAAGTCCTCTGGCCACTTACCGAAGGAATGAGACTGGCACCGTCGCGTCTCTGGCCGGAGTGGCGACACGTCCCCGGATGTCTGACGTGGTTCTCCATCCAGCCTGCCCATCTTGTGGGCCCGCACTGTCCGCGCTACGCCTGCGTTCCTGATGGCCCCTCTGTGGGCACTAGACGGGCGAAGGATCGACCATGCCCCAGTCCGGTAGAGTTCGTGTTTGGCTGCTGGCCGCCACACAGGGCCATGCCCCGCAGGGCCGAAATGGCCGAGCTGGAGCACCACGCAAGGTGGCAAAGGCACCGCCCGTCCTGGCTAGACCTGGGGCCCTCGCCGGACCCCGGTCCATGGGCGCTATCGTATAACTCAGCACCGAGGAGAGCACCTCGTGGCCCTTCCCAGACCTCACCTCCATTCCTTCCCCTCTTCCACCTCCCTACTCTTCCCTGGCCACCCAAACTTCTGGAACAAACTTTTGCGCAACTTTATTTCACTTAGTAGGAGCCAAAAACCTCTCTCTTAGACGGTTCAAGAAAATCCCCCCGGTCTCCCCGGAGGAGGTGGTTGCTTAATAGTTACTGGAAACTTAGCTTTGGGAAACTGCCGGAGAATTTATAGAAGCTCTGAATGTGGGCCTTATAACAACCGTTGGGGAATGCTCTTTGAGGTTTATGCACTCGTAAACTTTTGCTGATTGCTTCTGGGAAGTTGTCAGGCACTTAACACTGCATTTATCTTACAAGGCAATGAAAACACATCTGCCTGGTGTCTCGTTACCTGGTTTAATCGTCACCACCCTCAGTCATGGCCGAGACTCCCTCTCCTCACTTGAGTGGGATCCCGCCCCTGGTTTCTACCAGTGGAGGACTGGCGTCAGCTGCTCTGGCCGCAGGAACTCTGGATAACTGTGCTTGAACTTTATTCTGCCAAGAAGCTGAGAAAGGACCCGGGCTCCCGATGCAACTAGAAAATTAGGAAGGTAGCAGTGAACAAACCAAAATAAACCCCTCCAGTGGCTGCCCGGGAAGAAAGGGTAGGAAATGAGACCGCGGCGAAAACTCCTGACCCACAGATGACCCCTTGAGAATGATGCATAGGAAGTTAAATACTCGGACTCAGCAGTTTCAGAGAAGGTCACTGTGAGTTACCTAAGCAATTGGGGGACAAGAAACACGGGGGACGTCTCCTCCGTCCCCAGCAGGGTGGAGGCGTATCAAGCCCCTCCGAGGGCCGCAAGGGCGGGTGGACATCAGGCACCAACGTCCAGCAGGGTGCCCTTGGTGCTACCCGGGTTGATGCCGCCAGGCTCATAGCCTGACACACATCCGGCCAGGGAGCTTTCTCTGCTGCGTGTTGAACACCAAATGTACAGACGCCGGAGCATGTTGTGCAAAGATGGATACAGTTTTGTTACAGCAGGAGGGAACATACCTAAGGCTCTGAAAGGATTCTAAAATATTCAGCAACCAGCACCCCAGTGAAATTACAGCACTGAACTTCAAACTAATTTTTTAGGTCATAATTAAATTTCTTAGTGGTCTTCTTTATGAATATTTGCTTGAAATTTTAAATAGGAACCTAAATAAAGTAAGAACAGAACACAATCCAACGTACTTTGAAAGAGCAAACCCAGGAGCTGTTCTTTGTTGTTTCTATAGCTCTACTGAACAGTTTACTTATCTAGATTAAAAAAGTTAGGAGAACCCCCAACACTGGGATTTGGGTGTCAGTCTGTGTTTTCTGAAAGGGAAAATTGTCTTGTGTGTGTGAGAGAGAGAACATTCTAAAAAGGAAAAGCAAACTTTGCCAAAAATGACATGAACTTTCGCTTGGGAGCTGTTCTGAAAGAGCAAATTTCCTGAGAGTGATGGGAACCCTCTCCGGGTTGCCCCTTCCTGGAGGAGCCCAGCCTGGAGGGTCGCAGGTGGCCAGAACCGCGGAGAACCCAGCGCGGCTCCATCCGGGGAAACCGCCCCCGGAGTGCGGTCTCCGAGCCCTCCCGGGCCGTGTCCGAAGCGCGCAAGCAGGGCGTGCCCCCAGCGCCAATCAGAGGCGCGCTGACCTTGAAGTTTCATTTGCCCCTCGCCAGCCCAGTGCTGTCTGGTGGCACTTGGGTCAGCTTGAAGCCTGTACCGCTGGGGTTCATCGTCCCGAACCTCGCTGCGTTTGGGAAAGCACGATCCATTCGGTGGCGGAAAGACTCAAGCCTATCAAGCGCCTGAAGTCAAGCCTTCCTGTGTCATTCTGTCATCAGTATTTTCTCACCCTCTTCGCCAGGTGCTTCCTACACAGCTCACTTGCAGAGACGTACCGTGGTTCCACGTGTGTCCTGGGATTGGCGGGGCTAATGAAGAGGGCAGCGAGAGTGCTGGGGCTACCGGAGCTGCAACATTCCTGGCAGCGCGCCAAGAGCCCCAGCACTGCAATTGCTCAGAAGCGCTTGGCAATCAATTCCAAGGACTTCGCCCAGGAAAAAGTTGAAACCTGTTGATCTAAAAATAAAGTTCTTTCAGGAAGATCTTCCTTTATTTTAAAGAAAAGAGGGTCATCCTCAAGACTGAACAGACATAGAAGGGAAACCCTCGGCCCCGGAGAAACAGCTTTTTCAGCACGACTGTGCGACCCACAGGGGCGCGCTGGTGGGTTTCCTAGCTCGCCACCAAGGGCCACTTGGCTTCCGCGAGGGCTTTCCGATTGTGGGGACTCTTAAGGGGAGGGGCGCAGGAAGGCAAGCAGAAAAACTTCACGCTTGCCTGTCACTTCAGAGACCCCAGAGAACGAGATGGAGATAGAGGAAGACTAGTGAAGTTTCTGGAAGAGTTCATTCCCTCCTTGGTTAGCTGCATTCCTGCATTCGGTTGCACTCCCTTAGGGCTGATACACTTATTTGTTTCCTCCCTGGAACCTTATCTTCACCGAATGTTGGGAAGCATTTTTAAAGGACAAATTGTTCGCACGAAAAAAGGTGAACAATTTTAAGGCTTGCCTTGTGTCCATCAATTAAGAAACACTGCCGAGAGTTCAGTTTGGCTGTGGGATTTTAGCGCCGCGATTTAAAACCCACAGCGCCATCTCCTGGCAATGAGGAGAATAAAGAGGTGGATGACAATAATATTTAAACGCTGAATATGAAATATTCAAATATGAGTCACTTGATTTTACGCCTCCAAAATTATTTCTGTGATAAATTGATTACGATTGCAAGGCGTGAGCTGGAAATTTGTGATCATTTAAACAATCCTGGAAGCTAATTATTTGTAAATAGAAGTTTGCATGTTATATTTACATATACGTAGTTTTTATAGGTGCAGATATAGTTCTTATTCTGAGGATTGGTAATAAAGTATGATTCCTTATCATATATACATAATTTGAAGGAAGAAAATATCCACAGATTAATTTCTAAATCAGGATTTTAATTAGTCATTTTATGCAAAAGATACTGTAACTTTATAAATACCTCAGTGCTCTCAGGAATTAATTAACTAGTGAAAACCAAGTGCTGAGTACTATTTAGATACTTTAATCACCAAAAGATTTCTTTTGAAGTGTAGGTATTTTCAGTAAAAATAGTTCCCTTCCTTTGCTTTCCATATATGGTAGAAATACTTAGCATTTATGGTAGAAAGGAGACTAATGTGAGATGGTGGTGTGTTGAAATATTAATTCTCCTAATTATTCATCAATTTTTACCAATCAACATTAGTAAATAATCTTCCCCATTCTCCTCAGTAGCCCTTTGCTTTCTTTATTTAATAAATCTTCTCATCACATAATCTTTCAGAATGTCTTATTTAGGCTTTCTGAGCTTGCAATATTGTCTGTAGCCAAATCATTCCCCTAAATTTAATGCATATAATAGAATTATGGATACCTAACACTTTTATGAATTAAAATGTTTCTGAAGTATATTTTCACAAGCTTTGATCCTTTTTATAAATACAGTTAAAATCCAGTAAAACTTTGAGATGATATCCTAATTAAAAACATTTCTCATCTTTGATTATATACACAGGCCAGCTGCTTGTAATACAAATAAAAGTAGATATGCTTTCGATAGTGTACAAAATATTATGAATATCCTTCAAAAATATTGTAGATCAAACAGACAAATGTAAACTTTACTTCAGTTGAAAGATTAATTTTATTTGATTCATTAAAGTGAAAATCTATTAAGCCAAATATTTGGACTCATTTACTCTGTCAATGTAAGAGTTCCTGTTAGAAAGAAATTTGATTATATATAGGAGGAACTAGATAAACAGATGGTTAGCTAGAGAGCTTTTCACAGTTAAGTTTTGAAATTTAAATGGAGAAGTTTGACACCTTCTCAAACATCTTTGATGAGGTCATTTGATCTACTCTAGCAATGCAGTATTGTTGTAATCATTTTAACTTATGTTTAAGAGACATTAACTGGGCTTTTCTATTAATGTGTTTGGCAGAAAACTATACTGATTAAGTTGTCCACTTGGAAAAATACGCTCACACGCACACACATACGCACATGCACATTTGTGCTATATTTACACCTTGGTAAGCAAGTATTATAAAAAGGAAGCCAACAGCTGCAAGGCATCATGACAAAAGTGCCTTAACATAAAAATAACATTCTTCTGATGAAATGTTTCATTCAGACTACCTGAAAGGGGCCATCATTTGCAAACAATCGTGTTGGCAGACTAACCAGGCTGTATGTCTGTGTATGGTAGAGCAATGCCCCAGTGGAGAATGGATGTTACTATGTGGGTGGCATGGAGACATTAAAGTTAACGCCAAAAGTGATTTGAGGGCGCATCTGGGTGGCTCAGTCAGTTGAGCGACCCACTCTTGATTTCATCTCAGGTTACGATTCTGGGGTCGTGGGATCCAGCCCTGCATAGGGCTCTGCGCTAACAGTTAGGAGCCTGCTTGGGAATCTCTCTCTCTGCCCCTCCCCTGCTCTCTCTCTCTCTCTCTCTCTCTCTCTCTCAAAAAAAAAATAAATAAATAAAATAAATAGGTGATTTAAGAGCCTCCTGGCCTTAGAGACTTCTGAATTTTTTTTTTAAAAAGCTTCCATTGCTTTTATGGATGAGAACTCGAGATTTCCCCAGAAAGATTGTTTTGTAATCCGTGTACCTAAACATTTTTACTCCCTTGAGTTGCTTCCCATATTCCCGTTGTTTTTGAGAACAAGTATTAAAAAAAAAAAAAAAAAAGCAAGAAAAAGGCAAGGAAAAAAGGTATGCAGATTTGGGGCCAAAGAATACATTTAGTATATTCAGTGTTTGTGGAAAGTCCTTGTCTTATGAAGATACAATCTGCTTTTCTTTTAAAAAGAAGTTTTTGAGTTATGATTTTTATCTGTGTCCAAACCTGGTTGCACTTCTCTGTGAGTTGCTTTAAAAGGTATGAGTAGGTATAGTAGAAAAAGCAGATCCTCTCTTTGGCAATTTGCTTGATCCTACTTAGGTTCAGGAGGAATATGGATCTATTAATCATGCTTTTCCTGACTGTCTCAGGGTATTAATCAAATGAAACCATGTGGAATCATTTTGTAAACATTAAAATGCAATGTGAATTTAATGTTAACACTTTATTATGCTTCTTTAACTGTTCCATTTAAACCAGTTCAGTCACCTTTGATTATCATTATTGGTTTGTATTTTGTGTACCTTTTCCATCACAACATTCAGATGCTGGCAGATTTTAGAACATCTCTCACTGCTTGGGCCACGCTGGAGGGTCAACGAGAGTAGGAGCCATAGCGGTTGGATTCTTTATATTCACTTCAATGGCTTCAATGTCCATATCTCTGCTCTCTCTCCCTTTTCCCGAATATCCCTAACTGCTCTGCTTGTGGTGTGCTGGCTGTTATCTTGAACTGAATGAATTTGTCTCTAGTCAGTTACAAAGTGGTCACCATAGTGTGATTTGACTCAACTAACTGGTATATGGATAGAGAAATGGCTGTGGATTTGGCTCGAAGTCAATTCTCACTCAGATAGCGACTGTGTTTCTATCCTTCACAATCTTCTATTATAATGCTTCCAGATGTGTGAAGCATACTTTTCAGTTTAGTAACATTTGTTAAATTAATGATTATATCATTTTTCTTTCTTCCTTCTAGATCATTAACATAAAAGCTTTGTGAATCCAAATCTATCACTGATCCTAGCGTGGTCTTTGTTTCTTCCTCCCTTTGGGTGGATACATCAATGCTATTATTATTTCTGTTGTTTATGGTCCATCAGACAGTTTTCAATTCAATTGACAGTGTTCATCTCAAAGCCAATTTGAATTAATTTTTTATGAAAGATTTATGGAGACAATGTATATCAAAGGTCTAAATTTATTGCACACCTTGCCTCCCCTTTCCCACTAATTTAGTTGTTTTTATCAAGAAAGGAAATCAGGTTTGTCTCAATTATTTTTTCTTTTTAAACCTCAGCTTTTTATTGCCCCCATGTTTCAATATTGTGTAAGTACCTGAGGAAAATTTCTTCTTAAAATTTGTTTTATTATTTTATTAGAATCAGAGTAAAATCAATTACATGTGGATTGAGAAATACATTTAAGGTAATGCAATGATAACATACTACATTTATAGAGATGGATGGTTTTTATAGACTTAGAGTAGAAAGGCTTTCCTAGGCAAGGCAAAAATCCAAGGACTCACACAGGAAAAGTTTGACACATTTAATTACACATGAAAAACTTAAAATTCCTGTTCTGCAAAGAAAGAGACCGTAAACAAAGTTAAAAGACAAATGGCAGACTAGGAAGAGAAAATAAACACATACAATATACAAAGAGCTTCTACAAAACAATAAGAAGCTTATCTAATGGAAAAATAGGAAAGTAATTTAATCTGGCAATTAGAAGAAATATAAATGTCCAAAGCATGATATAAAAAATGTTCAGGATCATTAATAAAAAGAAAATATAAATTAAAACAAATTTTAAAATAGGCCCAAAAATTTTAAAATTAACAATGTTCAGAATTGTAAAGAGTACAGTTGTAGTCAAAATCAGTACAATCTTTTTGGGAAGGTGATTTGGAGTCTACACCTAAGAATCTGTCCTACAGAAATAATGGAGTGCGCATTATACATATACGTATAAAGATTTTCTAAAATGGCAGAAAATTTTGAAATAACCTAAATGTTCTTCAGTAAACAAATGATTATGAAAATGATGATGCCTCTATTCCATAAAATAGTAGGCTATTATAAAAAGTAAATGAACTGACTTGGAGTGACATTTCTGATACATAATTATGTTCAAAAAAAAAGATGTAGAATATAATGTGGTCATTTTTGGTATCAAAAAACGTATGTGGATAGATACATGCAGGAAAAAAATCTGTATGAAGTTTACTGACGGTTAATCCTGGTTCCCCCTGGGAGCTCAAATTGGAGACCCAGGGGTGAGGTTTCTTATGAGTTACTTTAAATCCTTTGATAAAGATTATGGGTGACAGATATTTGTTATGTGTATAGTTTTTTTTTTTACAATTAAAAAAAATCTTAAGAATAAAAGATTAAATAAAGTGCTAATATTTTCTCTAGGTTCTTTGCATTGTTATTTATTCTCCTTTTAAAAAATATTAACAATAGTTTTCTTAATTTTAACCACTCGCTCTCCATATTTTTTGCCCTCCAAGTTTCATTACCTAAAACCATTTTCTTTTATGTTTTTTGGATCAAGAATGTATTTTGAAATAATAGTGATATTGTGAACAATATGTATTTTCACTTGCCACAGTCATCTGCCCTTTTTTACTCATAATTAAATTTTTGAAGAAAATTGATGGCATTATAAATACACAGTGATTGTACTGCAACATCAGTGACTTTACTGCATTTCAGTAAAGAATAACTCCAGTTTACTTTGTAAATTGAGCCATTTTATGATTTTAGCATGATCACAGAACTGGTTTTTAAGTGCCAAAAGAAATATAGATTTTTCTGGAACAGAATTCTCACTTTCAGCTCTGACTAAGGGATTCTGGGGTACAGGTTTACTCTTTTGATCTCTTCACACGTGTTTGTCTCATCATTTGCTCATTCTGTCTACTGGTTCAAGAGAGAAAGAACAATGGTCTTTGCCTTCGAGGTTACTAAAATTCACACTCTCATCTTTCAGGGACTGCTATTTTCCAGCCCCACTCAGATGTCTGATTGTCAGCTTTATGTCTCAGAAAGTATTCCTTGCAATTCAGGTACAGTAAAGTATCTAGCTCCAGCTAGCCTCTGTGTACTATATAACTTTTATAGTCATTATAAAAAATAATTTATTGAAAAAACTTAAACCTTATCCAACTCAGGTGACTTTTGATTTAAATGTCTGTGAGCCTGGCTATGGTAATCAGTGATGGCAGATTTTTTTTTTTTCTGAATTAAGTTTGCTGTTTATATCACAAAGTTAGAAGGTATGAAAATAAAGTCATCGCAAAGATAACCAGTTAGAAGAAATGAAGAGTCCATAGTCCCCATTTTACCATGACTTGCTTTGGAATCACATTTCATACAAGGCCTGGAGAAATTTCCTATTCTTTGTGTCATGTTTTTTCTCTTCTA
This sequence comes from Panthera onca, assembly GCF_046562875.1. Lineage (NCBI taxonomy): Eukaryota > Metazoa > Chordata > Mammalia > Carnivora > Felidae > Panthera > Panthera onca. The sequence goes on along the minus strand of NC_138356.1, from coordinate 15,623,737 downwards.
TATATTTTTGCTTTATTTGGGCTGCTACATAGTAAAGTCTAAAATACAGCAAGCCTCACTCCCTATGACTATTTATTGGAAATACTTTGTTAGATAAAATTATGAGCAGCAATGTGAGCTATTAACAGGGATATTAGACATTCAGAATAATAATTATTAAAAGATTTTTAGGAGGTTATTTAAAGGTTATGGGATAGGCAACAAATCTCTATGAATGCTTAACTGCTTAACCTCTAAAGACATAAACTCTCAATATATTGTGATCTGAATTTAAAGGTGCTGTGCTGACAGCAGTATTTCCTATGCACGCGGATGTGGCTGACAAGATCAATGTGTCCTCTGCACCCCTTACACTCTCTGGTTAGGGATTGTATCCATTGTTTGCTGAGGTGTGTTTAGCTACCTGTGGGTTGCTTTGTTACTTAGACTTTAAACGTTAAAATAAAATCACTCCTTACTCAAATGCAAATGCAAATAGCACCAAGCTATTTTTATATTTGCCAACTGAGCTCTTCTGACTCGGACTGTGGTCAAAGCAATTAAGTCATCTTTCATCTGTGGGTAGTTTGATGTGCCAAGACCCAGAAATATCATTTGTGTTGATCATGCTACCATTTAAAAGAAAGCCATTTGCATACTACTTAAGGTCAGAACGGCTCTTCACCGTGCGGGTTTTTTTGGTACTCTCAAACTCCTTACATTTTCTAGTTACCCAGGCTGATGTTACAGCTTGTTTTCTTTCAAATGTATGGGCTTCTTTGTTAATTTAAAAAAGATACTATGATACAGAAATAGACATGTTGAAAACAATCTCCGCCTACAGTCAAGAGAATATATAATGAATACAGGCATCTTTGGTAGAACCTGATGCAGGGTAGGGTATGAAGACATCATTGTGATCTACAGGGGCTTTAACATCAGTCTCTTTCATCTACTTCAAATTACATTGAGAAGTAATGACAGACAGGAGAACCAAATTTTAAGGAGTGACAGAGAGATCTGAAAACTGCTAACTTACTTAATAGAATATCTTAAATGAATGTTCAGAAAAAAAAAGAACTTCTCACATGATAAGAAGCTTCAGAAGAGGAAATGTATCAGAGAAGCTTACCGATGACAATATATCCAAGAAAGCATTGATTCTTAGTGAGTGTGACTCATAACAGAGGTGACAGTTTTGAACCATGGGTAGGAGTGAGATGTAAGAGAAAATGCAGAGGGCTCCAGGAAGAATTTCTTCAGCCTATTTTTGAAGAGTAACTGTCCTGCGAGGAGAAACTATGCTTCAAAACTCATTAGCAGGATAAAATGTGATCTTCATCTTGAGGAGAGTAAGCAGCCAGTTTAAAACTCACCTGAAGGAGCAGAATCAGGAGAGCTCCTGCCTCTACGAAGCATGTCACAATAATTTTGTAACCTAAATTAAGGTAAGTGGTGACAAAACCTATTTAAACACTCCAGCAATGCGTCTATCTGTATGAACTTGATATAGTTCGTGCAGTGCACTTCAACTCAACTGGAGGCAGAGGGCAAGGCAGCAAATATCCACCCGTTATGTACAGAGCTTTTTTAAAATCTTGATTCTACGATTTCTGCTTTTGGAGGCAGACATCTAATTAATCTTTTATTTATTAGTGTCGTTGTATGTTAGTAACAACGAAAATATTCCAATGTGTTAACCGTTGGGAAGCTCCAGGTGCTGTAGAGGAGAGAAGGTGTTGCACAATTAAGGCGAAGCTGTTTTGGGGGTGCCGGGGTGGCTCAGTCAGTTAAGCTTCCGATCTGATCTCGACTCAGATCATGATCTCACAGGTCATGAATTCGAGCCTGATATTGGGCTCTACACTGACTGACAGTGCAGAGCCTGCTTCGGATTCTGTGTCTCCCTCTCTCTCTGCCCCTCCTCCGTCCTCTCTCTCTCTCTCTCTCAAAAAAGAAAATATGTGTGTGTGTGTGTGTGTGTGTGTGTGTGTGTGTATAAAGATGAAGCTATTTCATGAGGTCATTGCTACCCTAGATGGTACCACTGCCACCTAGTGGCATGAATCTATATACATGATACAGGCAGTACACGAAGTATCTTGTTAGTTAACTCAATATAATTTCAATAGCACAACCATTATACTAGAGATCATAAAAAGAAATTTCTACTAGTGATTCAAAATATCAAATTGTAGCTTTTTCTTTACCTCCAGGAAAGACACCCCCTTTTATCACAATCTCCCCTTCTTCTTAACTCCATATACACTCCATTGCCCTTATAATTGCATATACAGTTTACTTCAGGAAAGAGATAGAAAATAATCACAGTCTGCAAGGCTTGTAAATTTATTTGGAGGTTACAAAGGCACTTATTGCAAAATGGACCATTAGATAGACAAACAGATACTTCTTAAAATCTCATTTTATAATATAAAAATGGATTTTATGGATTTTACATTTGCTCAAATGCACAACATAATTTCAACACTTCACATGCTTGTAATTATTTAAGGTTTTTAAGAGTGGCTGGTGAATGCCTTCATATATCTTCGCTGTCTCTCTTTCACTGATTCTCATCTTTATTTGTTTTCAACACATCTGTAAACACATATTTGATATTTTATATTCATCATATTCAGGCTTCATCTTATTTTTATTATGATTTTACTTTAATTTGTGACTGTGAATAATTACACACTTTATTTTATGTCTTCGGGAAAAAAATGCTTGCAGCCATATTCTATAGCTTTTATATACAGGAATGCAGATGGCTTCGTTACTTCCTCTTTCACATCCCACAGCCCCGGGGAAATATGTAGGGAACAGCCGTATTCTGAAACACATTCAAATCTGATGTTCATGGGGGAGAAAGAAAACAAGGTGCATACTTAGCTAACCAAGCATTTCCTTGACTCCGTATTATGAACTTTAGGAAGTCTTGGGACCTGGAGTTTTTTTGTTAATTAGATTGTATGACCATTAATAAGTCTTTTTTACCTGATCCTCAGTGTCTTAGTCTATATAATGAGTGTAGTGTTTTCCTATTTGGCATCTATCAGGGGGAAGATTGGGCCAGCTTCGGATTTCCTCATAGCAATATTCAATCCCCGAAGACAATGGAGTAAAGGTGAAGTCTGAGGCAAGGTATGGCCCAACAATGGTACCTCCATCAAAGCTGTCAATAAGTCTGAAGGCAAGTTGGCAACTATTCCCAAACAGGAACAAACTCAACATTGTTGAGTCCATCCTGGAAGAACCACTTGATGCGGAAATTCAGCCAGACATGCAATTAATTAAAGAACTCAGGAATTCAGAGGGCTTGAGAAAAGGAATGGAGGTGAGCATTTTATTCCAATTAAAATGAAGACAAAGCATCTATGGGGATTATTAGAATTAGGACAGAATGTACACCTTGATGGCCCAAAGGAAATATTTAATGAACAAAAAATGAAATGAAAGGTAGGAGAAGTGTTAGTGTCGCAATATCCTCATCTCTCGGTATTATCAATCGATACTGTTTAAAACTGAAATATAGTTTAAAAATAGCCTTAATAAGTCTAACTACTCAATTTTTCTGTGACTTTGATTAATTTTAGTGGCAAGAATTCATCTGAAATTAGAATGTTTGATGTTTCTCTTCTGTTTTTCTGTTAAGTGCAAAAAAGTTGAATAATTTTGAAATATGCACAGAGCAATCCCTATTTTATAACCATTCATGTATCTGTCTATGTATCATTTATCAATATATGCATATGGAGATGTCCAGGTGTATGCTCACTTATGTTTAAGAAGAAAAACTTCTGGCTACTTGCATTTAAAGTCATTAATTTCTTTGGTTTTTGGCTTGAATCTCATAAAAATACATGTATCATTTATGAAAGTCAGTTTTTTTTTTAACGTTTTATTTATTTTTGAGACAGGGAGAGACAGAGCATGAACAGGGGAGGGTCAGAGAGAGGGAGACACAGAATCCGAAACAGGCTCCAGGCTATGAGCTGTCAGCACAGAGCCCGACATGGGGCTCGAACTCACGGACCGCGAGATCGTGACCTGAGCCGAAGTCGAACACCTAACCAACTGAGCCACCCAGGCGCCCCTGAAAGTCAGTTTTAAATAAAAGAATATAATCCAGTGTCTTACCTTTAGCTCCTACCATTCCTTTTTCCTATGATTTTTGTTTTTTGGGCTTTTTTGGCCATAGACTTGGAATGAAGCATCTAAATGTTTTCTTAATTTAAGTGACTGAAATAACTGCTACTATTTGACATGCTGAGTGTGTAACACAAAGATAGTATTCAAATTAAATATTATACCAGATGTACCCACGCTCCGTACGGGTAGTTGGCAAATGTTGCTTATTGTGCATTATGCATATCATGATTTCCTTCGATACCTAAAACTGTGAAGTTTTGTTAGAATATGCATTATTTTGCTTTCAAACTCTTAACTCTATGTTGTTAAAATTGTATATGTTAAAATGTGATTTGTAAAAGAAGGCCTCTTTGGGCTTCTCCAATGGAGTCTGAAAAAGGGTTAAAAACCAAGTAACGCAAAAGTCATTATTTGTGGTGTGAACATGGAAATGTATTTTAAAATTCAATATAGGTTTTGAGAAAAAACAAAGCATTTTTGACATATTTGATAGTGATTAATTGACAATACGATGTTTAGACTTTTTGAGTGCACCCACATGAAAATAAGAGGATGTGGCCCAGAGCAGGAATGTTCTGTCCTTGTCCACTGACAGTGACATGACTCCACCATCATCAGCATATGCAAATCACTCAGATAAACCCTTGCAATGATCATATGCAATCTACACCATCGATTGCTCCTCCATCTTGGTTATTTCTTGATTATCTCATCATAAGTTGTCCTTTACAGTTACGTTCTTTCTTTCATTTGTCTTCATTTGTAATATTTTCATCTCATCCTGCTGTGAATATTGAAACAGCCATAAGGAAATTAGATAGTACTACAATCACTGATGGACACCTTTGATACACTTAAACACTGTGCAATGCCTAACTGATCCTAAGGTAAAAAAGACATGGATCCTGTTATCAGAAAGTTGACCATATAGCAAGTAAGATGTGGAAGTAATATAGTGAGTATGGTTTATTTGTTGCCAAAGGGGATATTCTTTCATTCCATAAAGCAATCACAGTCTTGAAGTATAATGAGAACATGAGTTTTTAAGTCGCACCAACTGACACAAGTTTGAACCCTAGCTCTGTACTTAGTAACTGTGGATTGAACTCCAGTTTACTCATGAGGGGTGCCTGGGTGGCTCAGTCAGTTGAGCGTCCGACTTCAGCTCAGGTCATGATCTCACGGCTCATGAGTTCGAGCCCCACGTCAGTCTCTCTGCTGACAGCTCAGAGCCTGGAGTCTGCTTCAGATTCTGTGTCCCTCTCTCACTGTGCCCCTCCCTTACTCATGCTCTGTCTCTCTTTCTCTCAAGAATAAATAAAATATTTAAATTTTTTTTTAAAAAAGGAAATGATACCTCATGCAGTTATAATGTGGAATAAATGAAAAAAAAATATTTGTAAAACTAGTCCACTTTGGGGGCGCCTGAATGGCTCCGTTGGTTACGTGTCCAACTCTTGATTTCAACTCAATTCATAATCTCTTGGTTTGTGGGTTTGAGCCCGGCATTGGGTTCCATGCTGACAACACAGAATCTGCCTGGGATTCTCTCCCTCTCCTCTCTCTTTCCTTCCTCCAGCCCCCAAAATAAATAAACTTAAAAAAATAAAAAAAACTAATCCACTCTGTGGCACATTGTGGTCCCTTGATAATAATTTTTTCTTTCTCACTTAATTCAAATTGCAGTGTAACTATCAACTATATTCCCAATATCTATGAAAAAGCTATCTTTTCCTTCTATGTTTTGTTTTACTATATTTTACACCTGTGTCCTTATATGTGAATCTATCCCTGTGTCTATCTCTATCTCTATATCCTTGCAATTGTCCACCTTGCTTGGTTTTATGTTTTCATTCTTATTTGATTGTATATTGTCTTGACATTATTCCCATTTTTTTCATTGTTATTGATCAAAACATTGCCCATATCTCTCAATTCTTTGCAATCCCCATAGTGAAAGCAGACAACCATTCCTCCTGTAACCATGTCTGAGCCTGTTCTGTTCTCCCTACCACAGGCCAATAAGTCATGAAGCAAGAAGTCGGGGTAAGGAAAGCGACTTTATTCAGAAAGCCAGCACACCCAGAAGATGAGGGACTATTTTCCTAAAGAATCATCTTCACCCAACTTGAAATTTGAGCTTCTTTTATGTTAGGAAAAGGGGAAAGCAGGAGGGGGTTGGAATCCAGAAGTGACTGAAGTCTGTAGACATCTGTAGACTCTCGGGCACCTGCAAAGATCGGAGGAAGGTTGTGATACTTTCCTGACTTTGGTGGGCTGATCTTTGCGTACAGTATTCCAGTCACGATGCTCCTAGAAATCTAACCGTGGCAAATGTTATTCCTGTACATACTGCCTTATCTCCTCAGTGGTGTATGGCTTCCTATAGGGGCGGTTTGCATAAATGTTACCATGTCTATGCACAAAGAAGAGGTTTCTAAGCTGTACGTCAGACCAGCAAGGGAGATCAAAGCAATATGGAGTCAGATATGCCAAATCTCTCCGTTATACTCCCCGAATATGCAGCAGCACCTGTCCTTGCCTCTTGCTCTTAGACGAAGAGGCACCTCTCCTGCCACGTAGGGCACGTCCCTCCCCAAGGACTTGGTATCACACTCTTCCATTTTCTCAAAGAATGCTTCTGTATCTCACACCACCTCCTTTCTGCTGTAGTATTTCTAGTAGTAGCCACCTGTCACTCCAATCTGAAAACAAAACAAGATTGTCCTCATCCTTACAGCTTCCTCTAGCTACCTTCTCTCCTTTCCTTTCCCTTCAATGTCAAGTTTCTTGAAAAAGCATTTTGCATTCCTTTTCTCTACTTATGTTCTCCCCCAGTGCTCAGTCCACTACAGTCTGACTTGTCCTATCCATACTCAGCAAAAATTGCTTTCACTCAAGGCATTTTTTTAATGTTTATTTTTGATTTTGAGAGAGAGAGAGAGAGAGAGAGAGAGGCAGAGAAAGAGGGAGACACATAATCCAAGGCAGACTCCAGGCTCCAAGCTGTCAGCACAGAGACCAAAGCAGAGCTCGAACCCATGAACCGTGAGATCTTGACCTGAACTGAAGTTGGAAGCTTAACCGACTGAGCCACCCAGGCACCCCCACTCAAAGTGTTTTTGATATCATGTTTCTGATCTCTAATTCATTTTAAAGAAAACTTTCTTATCCTACATGACTTCTGCATTGTATGTAAGAGTGGACAATGCCCAGCTCTTGGTTCCAGCCATGCTGACGCACTTGCTTCAGTGTCCTGTGCTTCTCTACGTGGAGTGGGTATTATTCCAAGCAGATCCTTTGTTTGCTTCCTTGCCTTTTCGCTCCATTCTTGGTCTACTCTGTGATGTGTCTCTTCTAATACGTAGGTCTTTACATAAAATATCCAACTTTAGAAATAAAAATTTATTACCAGAACTGGTGATATATGGTAACAGATGACTGCAAAATACCAGTAGTTTAGCAAATACAACTTTATTTCTGATCCATTCTTGGCCCAAGGTGTCTGTTCTTATTTGGGGAACTCTCTTAAGTTGCTTTCCCACAAGTGGGGATTCTGGGATTCTGGATCTTTCCATTTTTTTTTGCTGCTATTATCTTCAACATATAGGCTCCCAGGGTACTGTGGGAAGGAAAACAAGAATGGCAAGAGCACAACTACTAATTATCTGTATCTGTCTGGAAACGACACACATCATTTGCATTCACACTGCCAGACTAGCCACATGGCTTTCCTTAGACTCGAGGCAACCCAGTGGCAACTCAAGCTATAGAAGTGAGCACAGATCTTCAATGTTAGCCAGCCACAATTTATTACATTTTTCAACTTTTATATGACTTGGACAATTCTCAGTAATGATTGCATTTACTCTCCCGAAGGGTAATTAAGTGCTCTTTTGTGTCTCACCAATGATCGCCATTAACATTCACTGTTATTTGAGATGCTGATGCATTTAATGTTATAACGAGGTCCCAGGGAATGGAGCAGATTGTCTAAGGCGAGACCTTGTCTGTATCTTCTCTCAAGTAAAACAGCTTTCTAGTGTCTCTCTGCCTCATTGATTCACCCTCTCTTTTCAAAACTCGTCTGGAAACATGCCCTTCTCCCTGGACTATGCCTCTTGATTTATTTCTTCCTCTGCTCTTTATTATTTAACTCTGTATAGTTTAATTAAGTTAGGTTACATTATTGAGTATTGAAGATGCTATTCAAAGAAAGCTGTTATACGATATTTAGCATTTTTATTTCACTTGATGTTTCCAGAGCTCTTTATAATATTAATTAGAAAATTGTCACAACATTCCAGGGAGCTAAATTAAATATGTCTTTTTTTTTCTTTTGAGAAATAGCCCACCTCCTTAAAGGAGTATACTTAGCTTCATGGATATATCTATAGCAAATAACTTTCCTTGGTCTAATTCCAGTGGAAATGTATAGTGATAGAAATGCTAGCAAAGGTTTCTAGAGGTCTTGAATGCATCAGAATCCTTGGTAAATACTGTCTGCAGGTGAAATCCTCACATCTCCACAGTATCCCAATTAGGTACTTGAGGTTATTATGCCTTAGATGCCCCACCTCACAACCTGCGTTGCCCCATTCACATTGTCTGATGCTGATAATCTAGTGTAGCACCTGGGGAGTACCTAAGGTACTCTGACAGTAGTGACTATGATGTCACAGTATCGAGATCTGAGACATCATAAAACATGACAACATGTTTTATAACTCTTCATCAGTTACCCAAAACTTCCTTACCAGGATTTTCTGTGGAAAAGACCTCTCTGTTGATAAGTTTCTCAGTGGCATAAGGACAACTTCAGTAGAATTTAATCCTAACTGCATTTTCTATTCCCAAGAATAATTAGGGTTTAGAACTTGGCAAGCTAGCCGGTTAGACTATCCAAGGGGCAGTGTCAAACTGGATCATAGACTATTTGCTTTGGGTATCTTAAGGAAACTTTAGTAAGAAATCCCTAATTAATGAAGTCAAACTTGTGCAAAAGTTTGACATTTAATGCCATCTTTCTGCTCGTTTTTTTTATGTGCTCTTTTCCCCTGATGGTGAGCCCATCCCACTGAGTGCGTCCCTTTTCTGAATGTGTTCACTGTTCTTGTCCTATTGGACTAGAGACGGGATTAAACAACTTCCAGCCAAGTAAGGTGACTTCCAATTATACCAATGCCTTCTGAGAACTTTGGGGGACTTGCCACACACATAGACCCATTCAGAGGGGCTCCTCCCTTAAATCTTGCCTTGCTTGATCCTACTTGTTTTTTTAGCTAATTTTTTTAAATCTTTTTTTTTAATGTTTATTTATTTTTGAGAGAGAGAGACAGACAGACAGAGCATGGCAGGGGAAGGGCAGACAGAGAGGGGAAGAGAGAGAATCCTAAGTAGACACTGCACTGTCAGTGTGGAACCTGATGCTGGGTTTGAATTCACAAACCTGAGGTCATGACCTGAGGTGAAACTAATAGTAGGATGCTTAACTGACTGAGTCACCCAGGCACCCCTCCAATTTTTTTATTATGTAAATATGACATTCATTTCAAACTGATGATTGCACAAATAGTAAATTAATGAACCGATCACACTTATTTTAAAATCACACTTATTATTGATTAAAAAATCTCAAAATAGTAGCAAATGATATCCACCAGCATATTAAAAAGCAACATAATATTTAAGTGGAGTTCATCAAAGAAATAATGAAAAGATGTTCAATATAATCATCTCTATGGATACTAAAAAGACAACATTGAAAACTCATTCCTCAAAATAAAATGGGAATGGATGAATCCTTAATATGAAATATATATTCCTCACTGTGAAAGCTTCTCACTAAATGAATTAAGTTCCACTAAAGTCAGGTATTGTCATGGCATTACAGTTCAAGAAGAAAAAATAAATGAATAATTTCATAATCTGGAAGTGGGAAAAACTTGAACTCTGATTCAAAATTCATAAGCAATACAAGAAAAATTTTAAATATATGATATGACATGTTAAAAATCCTTTGCATGGCAAAAAAATCAAAGACAAATAACAGAAAAGAAATACATATTTATAATTTTTATAACAATGATGTATAAATATAAAAACGTTCCCTAAAACAGAAAAAAAATCAACCATCTTATAACCAAGGGAGAAAAAGATATGAACAAATATTACAGAAGTAGGAAAGTCATTCCTAAACACACAAAAAAATGGGCTCAAATATTCCCAATATAAAAGCAAAGCACATTAAAATTATCCTAGATACACTCCTCCATTACAGAATGACAAAATCCAAAGTTCAGTAAATTCTCCTTTAACGAGGGTGTCAGGAAATGAACACTCTCACGAATTTCTGGTGGGAATCCAAAATGAAACAACTTATAAGGAAAGGGATTAAAATCATGACATATACATTTACCGTTGACTCAGCAATTCCACTTCTAAGCGTCTAACTCAACACACATAGGTAAAAATATGGACTGATTTATGCATAATATTATTCACCCTGGCATTATTTGAAATAACAAAATATGAGAAACAATCCTAATGTCTACCAAGAAGGGACAGGTTGAATACATTATTGTCCATCTGTACAGTTGAATACTATGCAGATGTAAAAGGCAAATCAATAAAGGTAAAAAGTGGATACTAAACCCCAGGTGGTTACCTAGGGTTGGGGATAGCAATGTGGATTAACTGTAAAAGGGATTTTATTGGACTGATGAAAATATCCCCAAACCGGGTTATGGCGATGGCTGCACAACTCAGTAAATTTACTGAAAATCACTCAATAATATACTAAAAGCTGGCTAAAGTCACTGGCATGCAAATTATATCTTAATAATATATTCATGGGCTAAGATACAATGACCTCTTGCATACATTGTTAAGTGAAAAAAGAAAGATATAGAAGCGTATATAAAGTACATAAGTTTTCGTTGCTTCAGATATTTTTAGTGAACAAAGCCAGGAAATACATATTTTTGAAATAGGAAAACAATCCTGAATTCACAATGATATTTATTTCCTTAAACGTTTATTTAGTTATTTTTGAGAAACAGAGAGGGCATGAGTAGGGAGGGGCAGAAAGAGAGGGAGAGAGAGAATCCCAAGCAGGCTCCATGCTGTCAGCACAGAGCCCAACGCAGGGCTTGATCCCACTAACCATGAGATCATGACCTGAACTGAAATTGAGAGTCAGACACTTAACCAACTGAGCCACCCAGGCACCCCCACAATGATATTTCTAATGTAACTTTAATGTTACAGAATTTATTTCATTAAACAGTTAATAAAATATTATTTTATTTTGCACTTTTATCTCTTTTACTGTATGCTAAAGTTCTTCATTTTTTAAAATGTTTATTTATTTTTGAGAGACAGAGAGAGAGTGAGTGGGGGAGGTGCAGAGAGAGAAGGGGACAGAGGATGAAAAGTGGGCTCTGAGCTGACAGTAGTGAGCCTGAGGTGGGGTTCAAACTCACGAACCCTGAGATCACAACCTGAGCCGAAGTTGGGCACTCATCAGACTGAGCCTCCCAGGCTCCCCAAAAGTTCTTCATTCTTATCACTACCATAGACTTATTTATATTAGCCTGCAATATATATTCATATTATCTTGCTATATATTATCCTGCAATATACACATGTATGTATATATGTATACATACATGCACAAAAATACACACACAAATATACATATTGGCTAAAAGGATCACCTAGAATAATTAACAAAATTAAGTTTAAATAGTTTCCTGAGGTGGGGGAGAAATGAATAGAGTAGAGGGAGCAGTAAGGGGCATGAGACTCTTCTGAATAACATCTTTTATCTATTAATAAATATAGAAAATATTCTGCATTTGATGTATTTAAATATATATTTACCTATAAATATTTTAAAATAATTAAACATAGATTTTGCAAATGGCTTTGGAAACATAAATGTTTTACATAATCAAAAATGAACTTATATATAAAACCAGCAATCCATGAAAACAGGGAGTAAAAGGAAATAAATGTACCTAACTACATCAGATTACAGAGAGAGAGGCATTATTTCAAATGAGTTTGCAATAAAGTATTTTGATTATACATCTTCAAAGGATAAAAAATCTCCCAGGAAATCTTAAACTGTATTTAGTAGTCTAATTATCAGTAAAGTTATTGGTATTATTATTTTGACACTATTTTTTATACACTGTTTAAACATTACTAATAAGTAACTATGACTTTGGTTTAAGAGTCAAGATTTTCAGTGTAAGAAAAGAGATGAAAGTATAAAATAACATAATTCAAGTAAAAATCCTATAATGTTAACTTTTGGGGGGGAAATAGCCATATGAATTTACTTTTCTCCAAAAAAAATATGTATTTTCTAGCTGTATTTAATGAAAAAGCCTAAGGGCCATGACAATGTGATAGCACTGAGCATACCCACTCCTCAGTTTGTGATCTTTTATGGTTTTTAAAAATTTTTTAATGTTTTATTTTTTATATTTGAGAGAGAGAGACAGAGCACGAGCAGGGGAGGGGCAGAGAGAGAGGGAGACCCAGAATCTGAAGCAGGCTCCAGGCTCCGTCCCAGCTGTTAGCATAGAGCCCAACGCGAAGCCCCGACTCACTAGCAGTGAGATCATGACCGGAGCTGAAGTAGGACGCCTAACCAACTGAGCCACCCAGGCACTCCTAGTTTGTGATCTTTAAACATGATTCCCCCTTCTGGGAAACAAAGTACTTTGAGGCAGGGGTGATTACAGATCTGGGACAGGAAATGTACGAGATGACCTCAGATATTAAAACTATTAATAGTCAAGACAAGTCTGAGAAACTGCCTTAAGTTCTTGGCCAAGAGGAATTTAAGGGCCCATGATGACTAAATGTAATATGGTATACTGGATACATAGAAGCCAACATAAAAGGGCTCCCATTGGTGAAAATGAGGTAATTTGTAACTACAGATAACTGGCACACATTGAATACACAAAAACTCATAGGTCCGTGATGAATTTACAAGAACAGAATTCAGGGCAACTACACAGCTCTAGTTGATGAGAAAAGGAAATTAATCCATTGGTCAAACTTAACATCAGTGAGGCAATTAGATTTGTGTGTGTTGTATGAAGCTTATAGTAACCATCCATTAAATATTCCTGAAAAAAAAAGCCAACCCCAAGTTTAATGAAGTCTCTAGAGTTAACTTCTATTTACAGAAATTATAGGAATAAAGGAATTAGTTACATAAATTGAATTATGAATTAAGAATTAAAGGAATAAGTTAAATGACACCATGAGAAAGTAGCCAACTACTGAAAAGTGGAAACTTAATTTAGGATGATCGATCTGGTGTCTGCCACAATTCAGTGGCATCCACTTTTTTTCAGCAAGAAAAAAGAAAGAAAAAAAAATAGGCAAAAACTCCCTAGGTTAAAAGAGATCTAAAAGATGAGAAATCCAAAGTAGTGTTGGGCCTTATTTAGGGACAGTGTAAACCAACCAGCTATAAAAAGATACTTTTTGGTCAATTGGGGAAATATGATAATGGTTGAAATATATGATTCCAAAGGAATCATTGTTAATTTTGTTAGATAGGAAATCTTACTGTGAACATGTAACAAAAATGTTTTTAGAGATGTGTAGTGAATGATAGAGGGGTGATAGACTGACTACCAGAAATCAGTTTTGCAATACTATGGCAAAAAAAAAAAAAAAAAAAAAAAAAAAAGGAAAAAAGAAAAAAAACACACACAAAAACCTGGTAAAACAGAAATAAGGATGAATACAGCAAGAATTGCCAAGGCTTGATAATTGTTGACTTTATGATGCGTCTATGTGGTATTCTCTCCATTTTTATATATGTTTGAAATTTTTCATAATGAATCATTTTTTAAAAAGTAAATGTAATGAACACTTACATTACTTGTGCCAGGTGGGAAGGACTTTTTGAAAATGACATGAACTATAGAAACTATAATTTATAAGGTATAACCATGGTACATGGCATAAAGGTATAACCATGTAGAAATTAAAATTTTTTTAATGAAAAAATTAACATAAAAAAGGTCAAAACAACTATATTTGGAGAAACTATTTGCAACACATATGCAAGCAAAGTTAATATTTTTTAATATAACAAAGCTTTTTTTTTTTAAATAGAAGAGTAAAAAATAGAAAAATTAGAATAGAAAAATAGGCAAATTTATGTTCCATATGTTAAAAAAGAATTATCAAATACAGCAATGAGACATATTTTTTTTTTTACCTATAAGAAACACAGTGTTAAAGATTTTTGACATTCTCTTAAGCAAGGGTATAGAAAAAATAGCACCTATAAATTACTGGTGGGAATAAATTGCTACAGCTTTTTAAATGGGTACACTTTGACTTAGTAATTCTACATGTGGGAATCCATCTTAAGGAAATAGTTGGAGACATGTACAAAGATGTAATTCGTAGTATGCTCTCTGAAACATATTTAATGAAAACAAAATCTTGAAATATACTCAATGTCTATCAGCATGGAATGGATGCATAAGTTATACCCTCACACAATGCAATATTATGAAGCCATTTAAATCTATTATGTAGATCTACATTTATTGACAGAAATAGGCTATACGGGAGGTGGGATAGAGGTGAACGAGCCAATCTGCCTTGTGATTATCAGAATTTTTAATTCAGTTGCCATTTGCGCTTACTACTGAAGGAGTATTTCCCGGAGTTAAGAAGAGCCTTGGGACAAGGCGCAAGAACAATTTTGGGTCTTTTCATACATATTTCTTGACTGACTTCAGAAGATGTATATTAATTTATCCTTCTCAGAAGGACCATTTTTCCAAACACTCGCAAATTCCCTGAATTTTAGCTTTAAAAAATCTTTGGCAATTGGGTGGATGAAAAACAGCGTCTCCTTATTGTTTCAATGTGCGTTCCCTTGATTACTAGTGCTTTTTACATTTCTTCATATGCTTACAAACTGGTTGATTTCATCCTGTAAAGAGCTTTTTCATTTCATCTGTAATTTTTTTCTATTGGGTTTTCATTTTTCTGATTTGTGAGAAACTTTTAATACATCAATTCTTTTCTCATCATATGTTGCAAATATTTTTTCTGAACTGTTCATGTTGCTTTGATTTTTTTCTTATCTTTATGTATACGTAAGTCCTAATTTTTATAGGATCAAATTTAATGATATCCTTTTTTTAAAGGATATCCTTTTTTAAGTCATTAAAAAAATGATTTTTGCTTTTGGCACAATCCTTATAGAGCCTTCTCCACACCATGGTTATATAAATCATAACTCCTACTTTCTTTAATATTTTATGGTTTTATTTTTATATTTAAATCTGGAATCCATGTGGAGTTTATTTTGGTGCTGTATAATATATGAACTACTGTAATTTGTCATACAAATGACTGGTAATGTGTTTCAACATCATTTAGTGAATAATACATCATTTCCTCAGTGACTGAAAGTTCCAGCTTTATCAGAAAGTATTATTTTTTAATGCAGTGTTTATACTCAATAGTTGATAATTTATAAAAATGTGGCCTTCCTATCCCCACATTTAGTCCCATAATTTTTGGCAACATGAGATGGAAAAACAGGATATTAATTTGGAGTGGGGGGGGTGTTACGTCAAGGCTCTGAAGAAGAGTTGTATAACTAATACTGTATGTCACACATAGAGCCATGAAAGACACTACTGTAGACATAATCTAACTCTACCTAGAGTTATAGAATTGCTGAAAATCTTGGACCCACTTAAGCTTGAATGCTACCTTGAGTTTTAGTAATGAATGCTTTTCTTTTGGAGGGAGAGGGAGTTATTTGTATTAGATTCCTTTGGCAGTAACTTGGAGCTCTCACGTTGTTTGTCCTTTAGTTGTGAGACATGTACAGTTGATCTCTAACTGAGCTCATCTTGCCTTGAAGGAAGGAAATATTTGCATAATCTAAGAAAGGCAAATGAATAACGTTTGCAAAGTACTAGTGGAGAGGTTTGAGGATCACCCAAGGAGAAATGATAAGTAAAAATTTGGAGGCATACAGAATCTTGTAGCAATATAATTTCTCTTCATAATTTTGCCAGAGTAGAACTATGTCCAGTCTTGGAAAGTTCTGCTTTTGAGGTACCAGAGGGCATTTTATTTTCTTGCTGTAAGCGAAGCAAGTTTCTACCACCCATCTCTTTCACTTAATCAAGAAAGTTCACAAGGATGATTCATTCCATGATGCTGAGCCCAGAGCTGGCTCTGGAAGATGCTTTCTCAGCTGAAACTAAATGATACTTTATGTGTCTATCCTAAATAGAGAGATTAGAAAGTTATATATATATAAAAAAGTGGTAGGAGAGCACATTAAATATGTGATAAAGTAAGTGGTTTTGTAAATGATTTTATTACTTAAGTTCAAACACTTTTTTCTTACTAGTCTTTGTCAACTACAAATTAAGACAGAAGAAGTTGGACAAGGGACAACTAGAGCAGCACAGAATGCTTCACAGATCACGTCTGTAAGGGTTATTAAACACAATTTGTTTTTGTCAGATTCCAATTTATCTGTATCTTAGCAAATCCGGGGAATGTGAGTTCTGACATCTTGTACATCCTTATTAATTATTCATGCTTGAGACTCTGTACTTGCTTGACCTTAAGGAATATGTGCTGTTTACTCCAATGAGAATAGAATAGAATACTCTGCCCATTCTGAATGAACATAGCTGATCCCCTCCCCATCCCCTTTTGTGGTTTCAGATACATTGAGTATCTGGTACCCACCTCCCCTCACCCCAGTCCTTCCTTTGGAGGAAAAACAGATACCAATAAGTGTGAGTAGCCTTAAGGGAATGATAAAAACATCCAGGGAATTTTTAAAGTTATAAAGATCTGAAAATTCAATGTTACAAGTCCCGAAGAGTTTTGTTGTAGGAAATAATCACTACGCACCTGAGTTCTGCAATGATGTTTTTTAAACCCCCAATTATTTCAAAGAATTCCTCTTCCTTTTTTAAAATTTTATTTTATTTTTTTAAATTTTCAATATTTATTGAGAGAGAGAGAGAGAGCACAAGTGGGAGAGTGGGGGAGGGGCAGAAAGAGGGAGACACAGAATCTAAAGCAGGCTCCAGGCTCTGAGCTGTCATCACAGAGCCCGATGTGGGGCTTAAATTCATGAGCCGTGAGATCATGACTTGAGCTGAAGTCAGACACTTAACTGATGGAGCCACCCAGGAGCCCCTCTTCTTTTTAAAAAAAAAAAAAACAAAAAACTTAAAAAAAAAACGTTTTCATAAGTTTACTTATTTATTTTGAGAGAAAGAGAGCGAGCGAGCATGGGGCAAGGCAGAGAAAGAGAGGGAGAGAGAAAATCCCAAGCAGGCACCACACTGACAGTGCATAGCCCGATGTAGGGTTCAAACTCACAAACTGTGAGATCATGACCTGAGTCTAAACCAAGAGCCAGGCTCTTAAACGACTGAGCCACCCAGGAGCCCCTCTAAGAATTCTTCTCATGTGCAAAGATAATGTAACTTCCTTTGTGGTTTGTAACTGATGTTATCTGGTACCAGAGCTTTCCTTCTCTTTGATGAAGTAGGGAGAGGGGAGGGGTAAGCTAAAATTTCCTATAAAAATGTAACTCATTGTCCTCTAGTTTACAATATACCTCTTGGTAAATATTTAACCAACTAAAAGATCCATTCCCTTTTGGGAGTGAGTCCTTTTTCTTACATACTCCTTTCTTCCTCTTCACTTTCCCAAGTTGGTATCTGTGTGCGGAGAAAATCAGAGCTAATTTGTTGGGGGTGGGAGGGTGACTGGGGATGGTGGCTCTGGTCTGTGTGCTATTTTCCAAGTTTTGGCTGACTTCCTTTGAAATCTCCTCATTCCTCATTCCCACTGGGTATTCGGTGCTGGTGTCTACTGAGGTCTGGTCCTATCCTGGTCTTTCTGCTGACAGCCCCAGATGCAGGCGATTGCCTCTGCCATAGCTCAGCTATCAATGTCCTGTGTCATTGCACATTCTTATCTCCAAGAATCTGGATTCTCCCCATCCTCTCAGAATTCTTCACCTCTCCACTCGCACATCTGCTCCCTGCCCTCCACCCCTGCTAATGCTGGTGCTTCTGGATTCCTGGCCTAACACAGGCAAGCCATGTGGAGCCAGCACATTGCATCTCACTTCTCTCTCCACCAGTACCGTGCTCACCCGCTGGAGCCACATTGTGCATGGGGCTGAACTGAGTGCTTCTTGGAGAGGCTTTCAACTTACCTGTACCTCCAGGAATTGGGGCACTGGCCCTGATATCTTAGATCCCCTTCAAACTCATGTGGCCCATTCCATTTTGGGGCTATACCACCTCCCCAAACCCCAGTCCCCCATTACTTCATTCGATGGGGGTCAGAGTTAAGAAGGCTGGCAGCTACCGCTTTGTTTTTCTTTTTCCCCTTCTTCCTCATTCTCCCAGCACCAATGCGGCCTTACAATGATGGTGATGGCTGCTTATACTAATATAGACCTTACCATGTATCTGGCATGTTCTATTATTAACTCATTTAGTCCTCACCTTACCCTGAGGCAAGTTCCATTTATTATTACTCCGGGTCTACAGATCAGGAATGTGTGCATTAAGAGCTGAAAAACTTGCCCAAGGTCACATGGCTAGTAAGGAGTGGAGCCAGAATTTGAATCCAGGAAGGTTGGCTCAGAATCCATGATTTCATCATTTGGTTTTCTCTTTCATTTCTCCTTCCCATCTGGCCAGATCTCTTAGTTGGTCTCCTCCTTCCTAGGATGGACTTTTGGGGTTACTGTATCAGTCTAGTCTTCCCAGAAAGCAGAGCCTGAGACCAGACTGATGTTAGAAGTGGCATCCCAAAGAAGCAGAAGTAAGGGAAGGGCAAGTAAAGCAGGGTAAGAAGGGGAGAAAATACAAGGGAATGTGTTATTGAGCTTTGTGGCAAGTCCATTTCTTGGTCTCCCAGGATATTTTTAGGGAAGATACATGAAGGGATCGTATATCTAATAGTCTGTCTAGGGGAGAGGAAGTGAGAAATTTTTGAACACTGGCTCCCACACTGTATGGGTCACAGTCAACCCCATGGAGCTCTAATGGGGAGACATGGTTGCCAAGAAGTCCTAGGGTGACCCCCACCCCAGTGCAACAGGAGGGAGAAGGAGAGGCATTGTCTGTAGTCACAGAGACAACTGGCTCCATGACCTATGGAAGAGGGTAAATCCTACCAAGAACTGGATAGGCCGGAAAGCCGAGCCTGCATGGATCTGGGCTGGTGCATAAACAGAATCTGGCATGTACTGCTTTTCCTTTTTCTGTAGTGATAAATGCCATCGCAGAAAGGAAGCAGGGAAGAAAAACTATTAGTAAAAAGAAAGTTACATAAGGAGGTTTAAAACTCTTATTCCCAACACATAAGGAAAATATAACAGAGAGGAAACTGCAACAGGTCAGAGCCCATGCCCTAGAGGTCCAGGTGAGTTAGTTCTGCCTTGTCCCAGCTCACCTTCCTATAGGCAACAGCAGCAGTGACCTGCCCACCTCCTCTACATGTGTCAGGTGTCTCCACACCACACGGCTCAGGCCCAGCTAAAACTTTGCAACCCCTAAGCTAATACCTCTCCCCAGAGCCTTCATTTCCTGACCCAGAATTCATCATTTCCTAGGACCATTGACCTTAGAAAAGCTAATTCTCTCTAGGGAAACCTTTCTCCATGCCAGGGAGACACTGGTACTATAAAACCAAGGAGGTAGTTGTATGAATGTCTGACATTACAAGCTTCTGAAAGCTAAGGTTTTGGGGCTCAAGAAGAACATGTAGAGGGGCACCTTGGTGGTTTAGTAGGTTAAGCGTCCAACTTCAGCTGAGGTCATGATCTCACAGAGCGTGAGTTTGAGCCCCATATTGGGCTCTGTGCTGGTAGCACAGAGGCCACTTCAGATCCTCTCTGTCCCTCCTCTGCTCATTCACTCTCTCTCTCAAAAATAAATAAAACTTAAAAAAAAGAACATGTAGAATGCCCATAGCATAGCTCAATCACAGTCCAGTTTTTTTTTAACTTTCTACGGAGGGTAAGAAAAAAATCTTGAAATTCAGCTTTACCTTAGGACATTCTGTTAAGTTTTTTTTAAGTAAACATTTAGAAAAGAGACCTTACCAAAAAGTTTGGACTTTGAAATGTTCATACATTAGGGAAAACTGTCACCAAATGTCGTCGTCTTCTTCTTCTTCTTCTTCTTCTTCTTCTTCTTCTTCTTTTCTTTTGAAATAAGGAGTCTTATGGGCTTAATTCACATCTTGGTAAAGCATAAACATGTTAATTCTATTATACTCCAGTAAGTGGTAACCATCCGTCAAATCAGGTTTATTAATCCACTTATTAGGTGAAGGCAAGGAGTTGACCCTTGAACAGGACAGTGGTTTGGATGCCAACCCCTCCATACAGTTGAAAATCGAGGTATAACTTTTGACTTTCCAAAAACTTAGCTACTAATAGCCTACTGTTGACCAGAAGCCTTCCCAATTAAACAGTTGATGAGTCCATATTGTGTATGTTACATGTACTTTATTCTGTATTCTTACAATAAAGCAAGCTGGAGAGAAGAAAATGTTACTAAGAAAATCACAAGGAAGCAAAATGCATTTACAGTACTGTACCATATTGATGGAAAAAAAAATCCCCACATAAGTGGGCCCATGCAATGCAAACTTGTGTTATTCAAGAGTCAACTGTGCTCAGACATTCTGTTTCCTGGGTTTTATTTCTATGGAGATGGTGAAAATACAGCCCTCAACCCTATAGCTGCCCACCTGTGCATGTCCACACTCCCTGTCCCTCTGTCATCCCCTACTTTGGAGGACAAACTATACATAGTTATGTGCCACCAGCCAGGAGAAGAAATGTTGGGTACTGTCTGCAAATGGCCCTTCATTCTCCCTGAACTCCAGTAGCTCTCTGTACATCTTGCCTTCAATACATAGTTGGAAAATTATTTATAGTCTCTCTTCCCACTAGACCAGGAGGGTAGGGACTGGCTGTTCGTCAGTTTTGAATCCCTTCATCATAACACAGTTCCTGGTACATAGCGATGCTCCATAATAGTTGCTAAATGAATGACTAGAACAGTTGCAGTGCTGTTATATTCCTCTATAAAGTGGACCCTCTGCTCTCTTCTTTTTTCTTTCTCTCTCTACTGCATTTGTTCCTGACATCTTCTCTTTCCCCTTCTGCATAGGCTCTCCCCGGGGCACAATCCTTTTGCCTGGAGAGAGAATTCTTCACTGACTGAGGATGGGCTTTTTATCTGACTTATTCCCCAGGGCTAGATTTCTCTGCAACTTGGAATTCTTCCTATCCCTAAAGATCATTATTTCTCTCATATTATTAGAAGGCATAGAAAGTCCTTTATACCTGTTTTTCCGGAAATTATCTATAACCATCCTCAGGCTCTGTGTCATGTGACTGGCTTTCACATTTTTTTGAGACCTCTATTCATGTATGACTACCTGTTAGTTTGGTGAATTATATCCCCCTAAATAATGGGTATGATGGTAAACGATCCAGGAGGAGACAGTAGTTCCAAAATAATGCATGGCTACAAACTCTGCCTGTGGTTGATCACCACTGGGAAGGCTGTGTTTTACTCAATCTAAGACATCACTGATTGCAAGATTTTTTTTGCCATTATTTTGGCACTAAATACAGAAGAAAAACTGCTGCCAAATAAACCGTAGCATAATAACTCCTTATCGCTTAGAATATTCATTTTATACTTGTTGAAAAGAATTCTTTTAGCCTTGATTAGACTTTGATTAGATATCTTTTATCATGTCTCACTTTCTATGCATACATAAAAAGGAAACCATAAGCAGGATAAATTGGCCAAGTATCGCTAAAATATTGTCACACTGTAGAGTCTAACTGTTCTGTATTACTAAGTCCAAGTCATCCATGATTGTTGACGACGCAGCAGTTTGAGGGTACTTTTGCTGTTGTTTCTGGAATTTTCCTCAAGCTACTGAACTCTGTTCTGCAAGTTTCAGGGAATAGAGGGGCCTTGCCAATTGCAGCATGACTGCTAACAGACTCGATTTCAGAGCTCAGTAAAGTGTGCCTAAGTGCTCATTTAAAAATTGATGGAGTTTTAAGTGGATGTATATTTTCATATTTTTATGAGTAATTTAACCACGTTACAAAAAGTTTTGAAGACAGAGAAAAGGAAAAGAAAATATGCTAAGTCTAGCTGGACTATTGGCAGTTTCACGTGTGTCTTAACATACACACGGACATGGTCACTGACTGGATGAGATGGCGTGCACGGATTTCCTCGTGTATGTGACATTGAGTCATAAATTATCTAATAATAGTTTTACTATTTTTTCGAGTTGCTGTAATATGTTTAAAGCCATCATTTAAAATTTTACTAAAGAAATTCTCAAATGGGATTCAGTCTTTTCCATCCAACGTACGTAAAAGCACTGATGCATTTTCTTGGGCTTTGTGTTTCCTCCTTCCCCTAGCATTGATGTAATCATCACCATGCACCCCAACTTAGCATTATTTATAGAGCTCTTAGTCATCTTTTTCCCCCAAACTGGTTAGAAATTGATCCCGTTTTGAAGTCATCTCAGTCTTAGTTATTTTTTTTAATTTTTTTTAACGTTTATTTATTATTGAGAGACAGAGAGAGACAGAGCATGAACGGGGGAGGGTCAGAGAGAGGGAGACACAGAATCTGAAACAGGCTCCGGGCTCTGAGCTGTCAGCACAGAGCCCGACGCGGGGCTCGAACCCACATACCGCGAGATCATGACCTGAGCCAAAGTCTGACGCTTAACCGACTGAGCCACCCAGGTACCCCAGTTATTTTTTTAATCTGGCCATCTCAGTCATTAATTCAAAACTTAAATCTATCAGCCAGAAGTAAAAATATAATCAGTCCAACTACTTGTCAATGTGCAGCTGATAGATGTTGGAGAGGTGGAAAGTTCTGGCCGTTTCAGCATCACATAGCTTGTACCAGGAAGTAGGCTGGGCTGTACCATGATTTTGTTATCTGCAAGGCCCCAGAGTTGCTTCTTTTGCTGGTAGAAAAATGACTGTGCTGTCTTACTCTAGGTACTTGGGTTTGAAATCCTGGGCCAAGAAGGACATCTGTCAACATAGAGATCATTTGATATTTGAAAGATGACTAAACCATTCAGATTCAATTCATTAGAACAGCAAAAAACATAAACACATTCCTTCTAAATATATAATATGAAGCAGTTGGGAACATTCATTTTAGGATCACTGTGTCAATGCTTTCCCTAAAATAGTTTCTTCCAGCTATTTTGGGCCTATAGATACTCAGGCAGAAGGATGCACTGACTCTAAGAGTTCAGATTTTTATTTAGGTTTTTCCCTACTGTGGCTTGGATATATAAGCCAAACTGAAATAGCCATATTGTGAAAAAGATTTGTGCAAAAAATTAGTCTTCCTAGTGTTTAGAGATTTTGTTTTTCATCTAGAAAATTCAGATTTCACTTCCCTCACACCCTACCACTCCTGTCCAACCCATGATATGAGAGTCAAAGAGAAGGATCAAGTATCATGAGAATCAAATATCTAGCCCCTATTTGCTACTCAAAAGAGAATAGGAGCGGACAAATGAGACAAGCAGCAGAAGTGGCTTTTGGGAATCTTCATTCCCAAAATGTTGGCCAGTGAGAACAAGGGGACAAAGCAAACTAGCAATAGGCAAAAACTAAAAAGTCAGTTTGACATTGAGTAGTACGGTAAAGTAATATATTGGAAATGTTCATTAGGATCACCCCCATCAATTTCTCCTCTTTTCCCCTTCCTCCCATTTGAGCCGCTATTTCATTCGTTGCCTCGGGGAAGAAATGTGGAAAGGTACCAAGCAAATGGTCCACTGTCTACCCCTGGCCTGCCTCTACCGGCAACATCCCCAATGCCTAGGGCCTTTTAATCAATGAAAAGGCAGGGATGAAAGCATTGAAGAGCAGGTTGAGAGTCTAGAACCTTCACAACCTCCAACTAGAAAGTGACGCAGCTTGGGTAGAAGGAAAGATGAAGGGAAGCCATGAGCGTGTCCATGTTGGTGGGTCGTCAACAGAGGGGCACCGTTCTTAGACTTTGGGGAAAAAACTCAGAGTTTAGATTCTTCAGGAGCAGATTTTAAGTGGAAGATTATTGTGCAAGTACTTTATTAAGGAAAGGTTCCTGGGAGAGACCAGTAGGGAAGTGAGCAGGATGGGGTAGAAAAGGGCAGAAAGCTATGCAAAAGTGCAATCTCAGGCTAAAGTCTAGAATCCTGATCCTGCAGGGATGCTCTGCGTGGTAAGTTACGCCTCAGTTGCTCTGACCTGTGCCAGTGAGCTGTCCTTTCTCACTTCCACACAGTGTCAGCCTTTGGACCAGGGCCTCCCTTCATGCACATAAATGTCTGAGGGAAAGGCAGCCTCAGCCTTCCCAGGGCAGGCCTCCGAAGGGCTACAGGTACTGGTTGTTGGTATGGGGAGTGAGGTTTGCAGAAATAGAAAAAACAGGATCTAAGTTATTCTCAATAGAGCGTTGAAGTCTGTTTCAGCAAGGGAATAAGAAATATAATACTATAGCAATAAATGTACGATATGTGTGTACATAGCACTCGCCTTGCCTCATTCTCTTTTCTGATCTCCATTACAACCCTGGAAGAGACTAGAATATATCAGGGTATGTAATGACACCTGTCTCAGATATGCAAAGTTGACGTATACCATCAATCAAGCAACGTACTCAAATGATAAAAACTCCAAACCACCAGTATTTCTGTCTTCCGTAACCGCAATCTACAGGGCATTTCTGTAATCTTCTGATACAACTTTAGAATGCTGGGGTCATTACAGAGTAGAGGCTAAGCTGTGGTCCTATTGGAATTCCTCGGCTCACATCTGAGACCCTCTGCATCACGTCTCTCAGCTGATAGTTTTTCACAAGCTCCTCAGGGGATGTTTGTGTAACTCTAGTGCCATGGTCCGGCCCTAGGTTGGAGGACGACCGCTTCAGAGCATAGTTTTGGGGTTTAGGCAGGACAGGGTTTGAATCCTGGTTCTGCCATTGACCATGTGTGTGAGTTGGGATACGTCATTGAAGTCCTCTAAGTCTTACTCTTGTCACCTGCAAAACCGAGCAATGTTAGTAATCACCTTAAAGGGTTGAACTGATTCAACATGGTATTGGTAAAGCGCTAAGCCCGGGGTTTAGGGAAGAGTAAGTTCCCAACAAGCATTATCTACGATGATTTCATTATTATTAATCCTCATACTTTCCTTCAAATGTCTCACTCAGGTGATCCTTTTTCTAAAATGATGTTTCTCTCCCTATGCCACACTGAATTGTCAGCATGGACCACTTTTCGGGAGTTGAAATTGATTCAGCAAAGTGAACCTTTTGGTTAATGTTGTTTACTGAAGAGGGATTTGAGCTGTAGCAATTTAGACACTTGGCTGGCAGATGGTGGATGGCCTTGGGAGGCTATACCATTTGCTTAGAATACAGGGTTTGCAGTCTGTCTTCACCAGTCATTTCAGAAATGAGTCTCACTTAGTATTTCACAGAAGCAAATGAGCCTGTAGTTAAAATCCTGGTGAAAGAGCTCCTAGTTTAGTATTTATTTACAGCCCAGAAACCCTGCAGGTACAGCTCCAGGTGTACTTAATCTTAAAAGCAAACTCTATAGTTCCCTTAGAATTCCTGTTTTCTGGGCACTCAGAAAGATACATTTGAAAACCAACTTCCTTTCAGCCCCCCAGTCCCATGACAGTGATAAAAAAAAAACAAAAAACAAACAAACAAAAAAAAACAAGGAAAGAATTTTTCTCCCTAATTTGTAAAGCAAACAAGAGAAAGAAAAAGAGCAGGAACAAGCCAGATGCTGGAACGACACCCAAACAGTTTTGAATAGGTGAGAAATCACAGCATGAATGAAGCCAGAACAAGGGTGGTCTCCAGGCTTTCAGACCTTTCATCACATACATAAGAGGAAGGAAGCACCAAGTGATGACCGAGGGACGCTGATGACAGAACTGAGATGAAAAATAGTGGTTCACCTGCATAAACCGATCACAAGAGCAAAGCCTGCTGTGAAGTCCCTTCCATCAATCATGGACACCCAACGGGATAATCCCAGGACTGCAGGACGTAGAGGGGATTCAGGGCAGCCCTACATCCAGATCATGGCCAGAGCCACAAGGGAGTTGTATCTGCCCTGCCAGAAAGACCAGTGAGCACTGGGCACACATTTCCACATTGCCACTGGCCCCCTTTCCCAAAGTGCTAGCTGGTATGACAGAGCCTGCTGAACACTTTAGTAGTAAAGGTGGGATAGTGCTAATAGAGAATGTAGCTAGTAAAAGAGATCTTATTTTTTTTTAATATTTATTTATTTTTGAGGCAGGGAGGGGCAGAGAGAGAAGACGACACAGAATCTGAAGCAGGCTCCAGGCTCTGAGCTGTCAGCACAGAGCCCGACGTGGGACTCGAACTCATGAACCATGCGATCCTGACCTGGGCTGAAGTCAGACGCTTAACTGACTGAGCCACCCAGGTGCCCCAAAAGAGATCTTATTTTTACTGTGCTTTTCTCTATGCTTGGAGCTGTGCCAGGATCTTTACATACCTTATCTCTGCGGTCCTCAAAATGACCGGATCAGAACCGCTCTTTCCCCACTTTACTGGGAAAGATACTAACTTTCCAAAACCTGTGAGTGTAAGTAACTTACTACTAACTAGTAAGTGGCAGAACTCACCTCTAATCTCAACAGTTCTGTTTTTAGAGTCAGTGATCTATATTGTCTAGCTATGCTATTTCACAGCAGAGCAAACTCCTTCACTACAGATAATTTAATGAAGCCCTCCAATGTCAAGAGAGGCAAAGAAGAGAGAAATGTGTACAACTCAAATGCTTCTCTGGTGAGATTTGCTGTATTCTTCTAGGGTTATGCCACAAGACATTGAAAAACAGGGATTTATCTTATATAGTAAAGAGGAATGAACAGGCAGGCCTGCATTCACACCGTGGCAGTGGGGCGGAGGGCCAGGTAGGAATAGGGCCCAGCTGTCCAGACCCCTATCATTCATTTATATACCGAAGATCCCCTTCTCAAGCCCCTATCATGTGCCCACTCTAGAGATGGGAACAATGGAAGATGAATAGAAAATAGTTTGTTCTCATGAGAATCTCACCGTTATCAGGGGAAAGTCAGACAAACAGATCATTACAAAGCAGTATGTAAATGTTACAATAGAAATAACAGTGGTAACTGTGTAATTTGAACATTTAAACCCAGTCCTTAAAGATCACAAAAGAAAACAAGAAGGAGGAACTCAAGTACTTTTAACTCAAGTATCTGGATCAAGATGGCTTTCTGAGTTAAAAGCAGTGATAGAGGAAAAAGTGGATTTCAACTTTGTAAGTCTCAGAGAATTTCAAGGAAATTAGATAACTAGGAAAAAATAATAAATTTAAGAGATTCTCTAATCTCTATAATACAAAAAATAACATAAAAAAGATGAAAAAATAAAAACTATGTAAAAAAAGCCATGTATCTATTCTTATGACACCATTTATAATAGTTAATTATTAGAAACTACTGACATGTCCAACAATAGGAAAATGATTAAATTACACAAGACAAATTTTTATGGTAAAATATTATGCGTATTTTAGGAGAGACTTTTCTTTCTTTTTTTTTTAATTTTTTTTTAACGTTTATTTATTTTTGAAACAGAGAGAGACAGAGCATGAACAGGGGAGGGGCAGAGAGAGAGAGAGACACAGAATCCGAAACAGGCTCCAGGCTCTGAGCTGTCAGCACAGAGCCCGACGCGGGGCTCGAACTCACGGACTGTGAGATCATGACCTGAGCCGAAGTCAGATGCTTAACCGACCAAGCCACCCAGGCGCCCCAAGACTTTTCTTTTCAAGTTATTAGCATTTATTAAGTACACTGTGCTAGGCCTACAGAACTTAGGCAATAGTTTCTATCCTTGAACATCTTACTTGAATATGTGATTAAGTCTCATGTATGATTGTTTAATTTCTTTTATCAGAATATGTATTTTGTCATATTTCCCATAGATTGATTTTAGGCCCAAAAGATGCTTTTGGTTTTGGCAAGTTATACATTTATGTAATAATTACCCCCAATTTCCTTCATTCCCCTTTGCAATCTCCCCTCTTTCAATCCAGCCCCCAGCAACCACTGATCTGATTTCTGTCTGTATAGTTTTGCTTTTAACCAAATAGTCACATAAGCTGAGTCATATGAGTATGTAGTTTTCTGTGTCTTGCTCCTTTCACCAAATATAATGTGTTTGAGATTTATCCATGTTGTTGCATATATTGGTAATTTGTTCCTTTTTATCGCTATATTCTATATTCTGTGTAGACTATATGTTCTATATTCTATTTTATGTATGTTCTACAATCTGTTTATCCATCTACCAGGCATTGAACATTTGAAATTTTTGGCTACTATGGATAAAGCTGACAAAAACATTGGCATGCATGTCTTTGTGTGGACATATACTTTCATGTCTTTGTTATATATCCAGGAACGGGATTGCTGAGTCATATGATAAGTGTATTTATCTTTATAAAAAAAAAAAACTGCCAAACTGTTTCTGAAGAAGCTGTCTGTAACATTTTGCATCCCCACCAACAATCTAGAAAGTTCCAGGGGCTTTCAATCCTTGCCAAAATGGCAATTGTCAATTGGCATGTCAATCTTTTTAATTTTAGTCATTCAAGTTGGTGTGTAATAAATATTATTTCATTGTATTGGGGGACCCCAATACCATCCTCAGGTTCAGTGTTTTGCAAGAGGAACTCATAGGACTCAAAAAAGCTGTTATATTTATGGTTATAATGTATCACTTTGAAAGAACATACACTAAAATTAGCAAATGGAAAAAGTACGTTGGATACCTGAAGTCCGGGGGGGGGGGGGGGGGGGGGCGGGGAATACCAAGTGCAAGCTTCCAAGTGCATATTCCAGGGAATATGCTTAATTTTCCCAGCAATGATGTATGACATGTGCAAAATGTTGCCAACTAAGGAAGCTTACTGGAAACCCAGTGCCTAGAGTTTTACCAGGGGTCAATAATGTAGGCATGCAGCACCTGTGTGACTGACCTCAGCTACCTTCACCCAGGTCCCCCTCTGCCTCAAGCAAAACCAAGTGTTCCCTACAAATCACTTTGTCAGGATAAACTTACTGGGTCAAATTGGTATAGCATGTTCCAAGGCCTCAGGCATACAAAAACAGGTTTTCAACATAAATGTAGCATGACTCAAGGGCTCAGACATACAAAAACACTCTTACTAGTAAGGCAGAATATCCCATGGAATATTCCAAAAGTCAGTTCTAAACACAGGCCTTTCTTTGGAATATGCAGGGTTTAGGCAACCCAGACCTAGAGAGTCAACCCTTTCCTGACTACTTGTGATCTTAATTTGCTTTCCAAAATGACTATTTTTTTTAATGTTTATTTATTTTTGAGAGAGAGAGAGCACAAGCAGGGGAGGAGCAGAGAGAGAGGGAGACACAGAATCTGAAGTAGACTCCAGGCTCTGAGCTGTCAGCACAGAGCCCGCTGTGGGGCTCAAACTCATGAACATTGAGACCATGACTTGAGCTGAAGTTGGGCACTTAACAGACTGAGCCACCAGGCGGCCCTCCCAAATGACTATTAATGTTGAGCTTCTTAGATGTGCTTATTTGTCATTCATATATTTTCTTCTGTAAAGTGTCCATATTTGTTGTCACTTTTTTCACAATTTGGTTGTTTTCTTTTTGTTGAGTTGTAAGGGTTCTTTGTATATTCTGGATAAAAATAACTTACCAGATATTTAGCAAATGGATTCTCCCAGTCTGTGATTTGTCTTTTATGTTACTTAACAGTGCTTTAAAAAAGCAAAAGTTCTTAATTTTGATAAAGTTCAAATTATTTATATTTTCTTTTATGATTTGTGCTTTTTGTATCTTATTAAAGAAATCTTTCCTATGCCAAGGTCACAGACTTTCTCTTACATATTTTTTCCTAGAAGTGTTATAGTTTTAACATTTTATGTAGGTCTATGATCCATTTTAAGTTAATTTAGATATATAATGCAGTGGAGGAGTTGAAGTTTTTTTCTGTTTTTAGTATAATGGACAGTTCTTTCAGAACTATTTCTTAAAAAGATGATCTTTTTCCCCATTAAATTATCTTGGTACATTTGTCAAAAGTCCTTTGGTAAATCACATGTGAGTCTACTTTTAAACTCTGTATTCTATCCCATTGATCTATATGCCTATCTTTATACCAATGCCATAATTATTTGATTACTGTAGCTTTATACTAAGTCCTGAAATCAAGTGATATCACTCCTCCAATGTTATCTTTTTCAAAATAGTTTTGTCTATTCTAGGTCCTTTGCTTTTCCATATAACTTTTAAAATTAGCGGGGTGCCTGGGTGGCTCAGTTGGTTAAGTGTCTGACGCTTAATTTCGGCTCAGGTCATGATCTCATGGTTTGTGGGATGGAGTACCACGTTGGGCTCTGCACTGATAGGATGGAGCCTGCTTGGGATTCTGTTACTCCCTCTCTCTCTACCCCCTCCCCCGCTTGCTCTCTATCTCTCAAAACAAATAAATTAAAAAAATTTTTTAATTAGCATGTCAAGGGGAAAACTGGCATCTTAGCAACATCTGATCTGTGAGTACAGAATATTTCTCCGTTTGTTTAGATCTTTAGTTTCCTTCAATAATGTTTTATTATTTTTAGCATACAAACTTTGAACATATTCTGCTAGGTTTATTCCTGAATATTTTATGTTTTTTGACTCTTTTGGAAAATGACAGATTTTTTTCACTTTCCAATTGTTTACTGCTAATATATAGAAATACAATTTTTTTTGTGTTTTGACTTTTTGTGTCTTGCAGCATTTGCTAAATTTCCTTATTAGCTCTAGTCTGTTTTTTTTCTTTTTTTTTAGATTCTTTGGGATTGTTTCTGTAGATGATGAAGTTATATGCAAATAAAGGCAGCTTTATTCCTTCATTTCCATTCTCTGTGTGTTTTACTTATTTTTTTCTGCAAGTGGTCAGAACCGCAGTCCATTATTAGATAGAAGTTTTGTCCTTGTCTTCTTTCTGATCTTCGTAGGGAGGCATTCAGTTGTTCACCATAAGTGTGATGTCAGGTATTTTTGTTGTAGCTGTTGTTTTTATAGCTACCTGCCTGTCTTAGCCTCCTAGGCTGCCATAACAACGGACCACAGACTGGGTGGCTTCAAATGACGGAAACTTATGGTCTCACTGCTCTGAAGAGTAGAAGTCTGAAATCAAGGTGTAGGTAAGGTTCTTTCTGAGAACGGTGAATGAGAATCTGTTGCATGACCCTCTCTTAGCCTCTGATGGTCTCCCAGCAATCTTTGGTATCTCTTGGGTTGTAAGTACATTTTTTCAGCCCTCCACCTTCCTGCAGCATCTTTTTTCTCTTCACACAGTCTTCTCTCTGTGTATGTCTGTCTTTATGTCTAAATTTTCCAGTTTCATGAAGATACCAGTCTTACTGGATTAGGGCCACTCTAAAGACCTCATCTTAACTTGACGACTTGTACAAAGACCCTGTTTTCAAATGAGGTCAGGTTCTGAGGTACTAGGGGTTAAGACTTCAACATATTTTGGGGGGGAGTGGGTTCATATTTCAACCCATAATTATGCCTTTTATCAAGTTGAAAAAGTTCTCTTCTGTTACTAGTTTGCTAAAAGGTTTTTTCGTGAATGGTTAAGTTTTGGCAAATACTCTTTCTGCATCTATTGAGATGATCATGTTTTTGATCTTAGTCTTTTGATATAGTGAGTTATATTGATTGGCTTCCAAATGTTAAACTTTAGTTCCAGGATAAATTATGGTTGTGATATATTATACTTCATATGTGTGTGTGTGTGTGTGTGTGTGTGTGTGTGTGTGTGCATTACTAAATTAAGTTTGCTAATGTTTTGTTAAGGATTTTTGTATCTGTGTTCATTAAGGATTTTCATCTGAGCTTTTCGTTTGTTGTGTTTGTTTTTAATGTTTATTCATTTTTGAGAGAGAGAGAACGAGTCGGGAGGGGTAGAGAGAGGGAGACACAGAAACCAAGGCGGGCTCCAGGCTCTGAGCTGTAGGTGCAGAGCTGGAACTCACAAACTGGGAGACCATGACCTGAGCCAAAGTCAGATGCTTAACTGACTGAGCCACCCAGGTGCCCGTTTTTGTTTTTTAATTTTTATTTTAAGTAGCCCCCACATCCAATGTGGGCTTGAACTCACTACCCTGAGGTCAAGACTCTTTTGTTTTCTTTCTGTTTTTGCTACAAAAAGCTTTATTGTTTCCATGTGGTCCACAGCTTGGGAGGGCTCCAGGTGGTTAAACAGCTGCCCAGCCGCAGCAGGGAGAGGCTCGGGCAGAACCTGGCACCAGGGGGATCCCAGAGGGGCCGCTCAAAGGCTGCTGGACTTCAGAGGCTCCTAGTTGTGCTTCGGGGTGAGCCTTTCCAAGAGATGCTCGTCCTGCGCGGACCTCGGGGAGATGAGTTAGGTGGTCGTCCGTCTTCTTGATGAGTTTCACCTCCTCATCCAGGAAGTGGATCTCCAGGAAGTCTCAGAGCTGGCGGTCTGCGAGACAGAACCCAGAGCCTGCCCATCCCAAAGGGGCGGGTTTAGATTCTTCTCCAGAGCGCGGCAGCTGTCATGGCGTCCAGGGTTTTATTCCACTCATCCCGGGAGGCCTTCTGCACGTCCCGAAAAGGGTGCCAAGGCTGCGCGGGTTTTGCATCTTCAAGAGATGCTCAGGGCCCTTGTGCTTCTCCTCGGCCGACTCCGGGAAGAAGCGGCCCACGCACTCCAGAGCCACATCCTTGCAGTAGAAATAGAAGCCTAGACAGGTAGGAGCCCCGCAGATGCTGTGGACCAGGTTGCTGACGGCAACCTCCACCTCGGTGGATTAATTCTGACGAATCTGGGAGGTCATGATTAACCGCTAATAAGGAGTTAAACTGAGAACAGGGTGTTGGCTGGCCCTGGAGGCAGAGGGTGGCCGGGATGATGGCTCCCAAGGTTGTCACTGTTAAAAAGTTTGGAGGGTGGGGGCGCCTGGGTGGCTCAGTCGGTTAAGCGGCTGACTTCAGCTCAGGTCACGATCTTGCGGTCCATGAGTTCGAGCCCCGTGTCGGGCTCTGGGCTGATGGCTCAGAGCCTGGAGCCTGCTTCCGATTCTGTGTCTCCCTCTCTCTCTGCCCCTCCCCCGTTCATGCTCTGCCTCTCTCTGTCTCAAAAACAAAAAACAAAAAACAAAAAAAAAGGTTTGGAGGGTGGTCAGAGGCTGATAGAAGGAGCGTCCCTGGGCCTGTTCTGTCCACTGTTGAACAAGATAGAGATCTGCCAGACCACCCAGGGCACTGCCTGAGCTTTGTTTCTTTAATGTATTTATTTGATTTTGAAGTCAAAGTATAAATGCTTCATAAGTTGAGTTGAGACGTATTTCTCCTCACCTAGTTTCTGTAAAAACTTGGTATGATTGGTAGTATTTCTTCCTTAAATGTTTGGTAGAATTCACCAGTCAAGTCAAATTGTCTTGGCATTTATTTGTGGGAAAGGTTTGAACTACCAATCCAATTTCTTTAATAGATATAGAACTCTTCAGTTTATTTCTTATTGAAAAAGTTTGCTTATTTGTGTATCTTTTGGAACTTGTCCATTTCATCTAAATTATTAAAGTTCCTGGCATAGCATTAATTGTGATATTCCTTATCCTTTAAAATGTAGGTTATATAGTGATGTCCCCCTTTTTCTTTCTGATATTGGTAATTCAAATCTCCTCCCCAGCCCAACAACCCAGTCTTCCCCCGTTTTCCAATATTCTTTCTTTCTGATCCAGTCTGCTTGGAGATTTCTCAATTTTATTGATCTTTTCAAAGAATTAGCCTTTGAATACATTGATCTTTATTGTTTTTTCAGCTTTCCATTGCATTAGAACTTTATCATTTTTTTCTATCTGCTTGCTGTAGGTTTCAATGTAATTTTTTTCTTCTTTTTCTAATTTCTTAAGGTGGAACCTCAGACCATTGATTTCCTTCTTTTTTAATGCACATATTTAATGATATAATTTTTCCTCTAAGCACTAACTTACCTGCATCCAATAAATATTGTTATGTTCTGTTTTCCTTGCATTCAAGTCAAAATATTTTACAATTTTATTTTGCTTTTTTTTCCCTTAAGCTGTGGTTTATTTAGAAATGCATTGTTTACTTTTTAAATATATGAGGAGATTTCTCAGCTGTATCTGTTACAGATTTCTAGTGAATTCCATTGTGGTCAGAGAACACATCTTTTATGATTTCATTCCTTTTATATTATTGAGGTTTGTTTTTTCTGAGAACATGGTCTGTCTAGATAAATGTTTCATGTGCCCTTGAAAAGAATGTATGTATTGTTTGGGGATGAATAGAGTATTCCATAAATGTGAATTAGATCAATTTGTTTGGTAATGTTCTGGTCTCCAATATCTTTACTGATTTTTTGCTTGTTCTATTTGTTGATTACAGAGAGGGAAGTATTGAAATCTCAAATTTTTAATTATAGATTTGTCTATTTCTCTTTTCAATTCTATCAGTTTTTTCTGTATGTATGCCAAAATTCTCTTGTAGGATAATCTTGATTTCTAGCAATTCCTTTGGACTTAATTGTTTCCGTCTCCTTGCTCAATTCTCCAGGCGTTCATACATGTCATCCGTATTTTCCATTTGACCCTTGAACACATCATAGTTACATAAAAATCCATGTATGATATCTGGGGCATCTCTGGGTTTGGTTCTTCTATTTGTTTTATCTTCTGACAGTGCACTGATTTTTCCCCCTTGGTTTTATGTGTATCTCATAAACTTTTATGGAATGCTGGACACTGCATATCGAAGAAAAGAGTGTAAACTAAACACTGTTCTTGCCTGGAAAGGGGAAAGCCTCTTCTTCTCCCAAGTTGTTAGTGTGGGTATGTGAGTCACTTAGTTTGTATTTGAGTTGGATTTGAGGTATGCCGTTGCTACCGCTGTGCTCAGCGTGGCACAGTCTTTCATTTCTTCCATCAGTGGGCTACAGCTATGTTGTGCGTGGTGTGGGTTTGGTGTTTTTTTTCAGTATTCCTACCTTACCCTTAACGTTCAGCAGACGGTGTATGTCTGGAGCACACAGGGGCTCTCTTTTCATGTTTTTGCTCTTCCTTCATGGAAACTGAATGCTGGTAAACCAGTGTGAGGCTCGTGGTAAGCATTCCGGAGGAGGGTCTTGCATCACTCTTAACCAATTGTAGCACAGCTTTGTATCAGAGCAAGGCCCTGTGCTCAGATGTATTTCTTCCCCTTCTGATGGTTCTCTTGTGTCTTTCTACATCCTGCACCGAAATGGGACTCCTGAGAATAATGGTGTAAAATGTGAGAAAAATGATAGGATTTTAACAACAGGTTCCCAAACTGGAAAATACTGAATATACAAAGCTCTATATGCAATGTAATTCCAACATTAATTCACCTCCTAATATGTGTTAGGCCTTTTGGTAAATACTGATAAGCAAGATTGATATGGTCCCTTCTTTGCAAAGAAATTATAATTAAAATTCTTCTACATAAACACAGAAAAGATGTGTACATCAGAAAATAACCAGAATTAAAAATCCAACAGTGATCTCGGGAAAATATATTCAATGAGTATGACACAAGTTAATATCATTAACGTATAAAGAACACATGCAGTAATTTATAGCAAACACCATCAGTGTTTCACTCATATTCCCGAGGATCCTTTACTATTTCTGTCACACTGGCTTCTGGTATGTTTCCCTTCTAAATACTGGTACTTGCATCTCTTGTTTGGAGAGTTCTCTTAGCCCACCTGCCTTCTTCCCCCCACCCCCAAGATAGTCCTTAACCAAGGAGAGTAAGATTTCTCCTGTCCCCTGATCAGAACAATTTAGAGGCATGACCTCTGTTGTCTCCAGAGCTTCCCTGGAGGCTTATGCCGAAGTTATCCTCCGTGAGACTTTGATACCACAGAATTCTTTGCCCCCCCCCCCTTCCTGTCCCACCTCTCCGTTCCCAACTACTTTTTCCTAGGAACAATCTCTAAGAAGTCACTTTGGTACAACTCCTCATCACAGAGACCTCTAGGGAACTGAACCATGGCATAAATCGAAGTAAAAATACTAAGAGTAAAATAGGAAAAAAAATGAACTACATAGACTATAACATAGACTAGGAATTCACACACAAAATGAAAACACATCTGTTTCAAGGGTAATTTTTCTTTCGTGTATTTGGGGGAAAAGCAGAGTTTTGCCTCATTTGCTCCCTAGTCCATCCATGGTTCCTTAATATGTCTACAACGCTTCCAACCCCTCCGCCCCCGTCCCCCAGTTCCTCTCCGCTCTGCTGTGAACGTCCTTTTACTTTGCTGCTGCCCCTGAAAACCCTGGGCCTACTTTTGTCCTTCAATTTGATGCTTATGCTGTGACATTGGCCGCTGTGGTTGGGGGATGGTGTACTTGGGGTTCAGGGGTAGGTAGAAAATATTTCACTGTGGAAAAAAATCATTAAACCAAAAGACTAAAAATGACTGTTTCCGAAATCTAAGAGGGAAAAGTTAAAAATCTTTATTAGTCATCATAGTCAATTACTTCATGGTATTGAAGTTCACCTTACACTCTGCCCTTTCTCCTTGAGAGGATCTCTCCTTCAGATCCTATTGTGAACCTCCACCCAGTGTAGGAAAATTCTGTTCTCTGTCATAGGGTTTAGTTATTTTCTGATTCAGACTCTTCATATCAGGGAAGCTCCTGGGATGAAAGTTCCCAAAGTCTAATTTATCAGTCTGATAATAAATTGTTGTGTATGTAATATATGAAGTGTCTATGGAGTGGGGTTGGAGACTCAGCAGGACAATTCAGATGGGATGTAGTGCTTTTGCTTGAGACTTCTTTTTTGGACCAGCGGCAGAGATGTGAGAGAGCCAACTGTGTGTGCCTCTTCCCACCATTCCTTCAGAGATGTCTTGTGGGTAGCTTGTAACCAGTCGTAGTGGGAGTGTTTACACCATGGAAGGCAAGAATCACTACAAATAGGCTTTTTTTCCTACTCCAGAGAGCCAGTTGTTAAACATTTACTAGCACACCACTTTCACAGCATCTTTGGGCGGACCACAGTTCTTCCATTCTTAGCCTCAGTCGTTCAGGTGGGGCTGACCCTGTTCTCTAGCTCTAAAGGTAGGCTGGGTATCACATCCTTCCTGGCTTTGATGATCAATGTAAAAATGGGTAAATATTAGGAGATGGGCCAATCAAAGTCTTCTCTGACTTTGCTAAAATGATTGGGGAAAAGGCACCCTTTATTTTTGATATTTTGGATGCTAATTTCCCTTAATGTCTGGAGCTGGTGAAGGTCATGTGGACCAGTATGTAGAAATAGCCTGCTTGAGAAAAAAGCCAGCACAGAGGAAAATAAAGCCTAAACAAGGAGTGAGAAAATCACAGGGCTTGTGCTGGTCATTTTAATTGCTGCACGGAGCCCCTAAGTTTTGGTGACTGATGCCAACAAATGCCTATTATTGTTTAAGCTTTTTTAGTTCAGTTTCTGTCATATGCAACCATGTAAATTTTGACTTATATAATTATGAAGAGAATACACTTTCTCCTTCTCTCTCTTTCTCTCTCTCTCTCTCTCTCTCTCTCTCTCTCACACACACACACACACACACACACACACACATCCCCCAAAGACAGATAGTACCTGCCAGAAAACAAGAGAGAGGAGATTTTTCCTACAGGCAACATGGAACATTACATTATTATGCAAGAGCAATTCACAGGGACTTACATACCAAACAACAACAACCTTTAGTTATTCCAGCATTAGTCGGAAGAATTAAAGGCCCACCTCCTTCCTCCCACCAGGTCAAAGTGTTAGGCAGTACTCCTACTCCCTAGATTAAGCAGATAAAAGCAATATAGAACTTGATATTCTCCCGGTCAGAGCAACTTTTTCAAAAGAGGAGGGGTGTTACTATACACAGTGAACACGTGATAATTTTGCTTGGGGATGAAATTGTTCAAAGAAATAAAAATTCAAAAAAATGACTCTATTTTACCTCAACTACATTAGCAAGCCTTGATAAAATTAATGCCCCCCCCCCAAAAAAAAAAAAAATTAATGCCCCAAAGTGGAAATGGGTGAGAGAAACAAACACTCTCTTACCTAGCTGGATGCAAAGTCAGATGACACAGCCTTTCTGGAAAATAGTTTGTCCATATACATTTAGAAGTTCGTGTGTTTCCATTCCCTTTTGCTGGATATTTCCACTTCTGGAAATATATCTTAAATAAATTATCAAAAAACCAGCTGAAATGATCAGAAATTCATACAATGATATCCTTTGCAGCCTTGTTGGTAATATAGAAAGGCTGGAAGAAAACTAAATGCCCAACAATAAATGAATGGTTAAATAAATTGGGACCTATGTATATAACAAAATACCATTTCCAAAAATAGCCTTTTAAAGGATTTTAAATACAACTCAGATATAACATTTAAGAAAAAGCCCTACACAGACTGGTAAATGGCATGATCTCACATAAAAATGCATGTGTACCTCATGACTCATGTTGGTACAGGCTGAGAACATTCCAATGCCTTAATGTTTTTGCATTTGCTAAGCCCTCACCCACTTTCCCACCTGGTGAATTCTTAGTTTTCCTTAAAAATTCAGCTTACATATTATACCTTTTGTGGAAATGTTTTGGGGGAAGGTGGTGCATAAAAGGGGTTGATCGTTCTGTCCTAAAGAATACTAAAGGACAGATTGTATTTCCTGAGGATCTCTAAGTCCCTCTCCTCCATCGGTGTGTTTTTCTCTGCAGCCTCAACCATCCACTGGCATCGGCATCTGAGGTGAGATCATTTGCCATTTTGCCTCTGTGCTGTCCCAGGGGGCCTCCGTGAGGCCGTGGCCAGCAGGGGCCAATGAAACTATCCTGGTTCCCGTCCGCAACAGGAGCCTACGGATGGGTGCTCTGAGCAAGAATGTTATAGATGCATATCATTTTTAAAAGACCTTTCTACTCTGGAATGTAATACTTCATAACTGTGAGATGTTGATATATGTTACAAAATGTGGACTTATGCCACTTGTAGTGAGTCAACTATTGGGTGGATTCCATGAATAAAATCAGCCAAGCTTTAAAAATATATATAATTGTCTCTAGAAACCATAAGGAAACCATGGAAATGACTCTTCTGTTACTAACACAAACAGCAACCGAGGGCCTGCTGCCTCAGGCGATATGAAACCACAGCATGGTGTGACAAGTATGCAGAAGGTGAATCCTTTCCTGTACTTAGTAGTCTGCTAAACAAATGAAGAATGCTAGCAATACAGTCCCTGCACTTGCCTTTGACAAAGTGCCTCCTCCATCAAAGATCACTCCTCTTTCTGCCCAGGCTGTCCCATTTTCAGGCACCATGCTGTTATTGTTGTTATTACTACTGTTTTGCCAATAATTGGTTACTAATGACAACAAAACTTACTTTTACTATCATAATATTTTCTTAAAGGTTTGGTAGCTTTCAGATGGGCTTGCCTTGGCCTTTTCTGGTTCTGTATTCTTGGATGTTTACTTAGCACCCTTGAGGGCCAGTGGGAGACTTTTCCAGAAATATTGGGAGTTTAATAGAGAGGCTGTAAAGATTACATGAGTAGTCTGCAAATGTTTGAGTGATAAATCATCAGGTGAAGTGACAAGATTCTGATATACCATAGGAGCAACGACAGGAGTACTTTGATCAGGTATCTGGCTTGTATTCCCATAGCCCTTTATTTATCTGTCCAGTATCACTTACCAAATAGCTGTTGTGTCTTTCTCCTTCATATTATCTATGCTTTTAAGAGCAGGAATAGAATCCATTTTTCACTTATTCAACAAATATTTACTAAGCATCTATTGCATTTCCAATCCCTAGCACAATAGCTGGTACATAATTGGTTTGCAACTAATGTTCAAAGAGTGAAGTGGAAAATGCATGTAGCTTTACAACATGTGGAGGAGGGGATTGCTATGACCATAGTGGGAGAGCCCAATGTACAGAGAAGGAGGCTAGTTAGAAAATTCCTCCAGAGTGCAGACATAGTATAAGCAAATAAAGTTGTGGTTTAGCAAGTGAATATTGCTTCACTGAACAAAGATAGTGGTAACAGTAGACAAGGAAGGGATAAAAGGAGTAGAAAAAAGAGAATACTAAATTGAGTACTGGCTTCGATAAAACTAAATTTGGGATCGAGTTAGCCTCTTGGCAGAAGCAAAGTGTTGGGTTTTTGGAAGAGCATATAGTGGGCTTTATTTATATTTGTAGCATTTTATTTCTTAAGCTGGGTAGTAAGTGAATGGATACACATTTTCTCTATATTTTTTGTATTTTATTAAAAAAAATAAAAGGGTCATTATAGATGCTTGATTGCTTCGAGGTTTTTTAAAATAATTTTATTACAAATTTGTAGAATTATAACATCAGTCACTAAGTTTAGTCAGGTTGACCTCAGTACCGCCCTTCAACACTTAGACACACCTATTCAGGTCATTGGTAAACTCTTCTCAAGGGCTCAGTGATTATTCTCTAACTGTGCTGGCCTCCAGGCTTGGCTCTCTCCAAGCCATTCCTGACTCTGCTCCAAAGAGGTCTTTGTAAAATGTAGATCATGTCATTTTTCTGCTTCAAAACAGTTTGCAAGGCAAAGTCTAAACTTGCCAACCTAGCACTGAAAGAATCCCACAGCTCAGGTGCTGTTTACCTCTCTGGTTGGTTTCCTGCTATAGGACACTGTGTTTCAGTCACTGCAGGCCACCTGTCCCCAGCCCACCTAGCGTGCTTTCATCATTGTTTACTCTGTCCATTACACTTGTAAAGATGAGTGCAAATCCAGATGACTTTACTTTTCTTGTTCGGTTTGGGAAGATGCCTTGAAAGAAATAGAAGCTCTGGGTATCTGAAAGTCTTAGGTAAGTAGGAGACTAATTTTAGACATTTCAGTAACTGGGTATTGGGTGTATATTGGTGTCCACAGTGCCTAGAAAAGTCCATTTCCTTTAAAAACTCATCAGTTTTCTTTAAAAAAAATTTTTTTAATGTTTAT
The DNA here is from genome assembly GCF_046562875.1 of Panthera onca. Lineage (NCBI taxonomy): Eukaryota > Metazoa > Chordata > Mammalia > Carnivora > Felidae > Panthera > Panthera onca. The sequence goes on along the minus strand of NC_138356.1, from coordinate 15,582,347 downwards.
TTCTGAGAGACAGAGTGAGACAGAGCACAAGTGGGGGAGACTCAGAGAGAGAGAAGGGGGACAAAGAATCTGAAGCAGGCTCCAGGCTCTGAGCTGTCAGCACAGAGCCCGGCACAGGGCTCGAACTCAGGGACCGTGAGATCTGAAGTTGGCCGTCCAACCGACTGAGCCACCCAGGCGCCCCTAAAAACATCATGTTTTCAACATAATACCTGTTCAGTAAGAATGAGATGTAAAGCACATATTGAGATTGTGACAATAACTCCACACATTAAAAAAAAAATTAAATATCGTGCAAGAGCTGAGGATTTGATTTGTGGGTTTCATTTTTGGCGTTTCTTGCATATGGATATGTGCGATTGGTAGGTAGGTTGAAAACAGTACTAGTAGGCAAATTTTGATTTCCATCCTAATTTTGCAAGGAATTTATTTTATTCAAATGCTTAAATTCTTGGAGTTTCAATTACCTTCTCTGTTAATTGGAAATAGTCACCCAACTTTAGCTCCAGAATCTGATCTGTCATGTGTTTGCGAGCCTTGTGTCCTATGTTACAGAAACCTAGTAGGAGGTCCTTATCCAGTACCTATTGTAGAACAGCTTGTCCGTGAGGGATGAGTTTGCTTCTAGTGTTTTATGAATCCCTTGTAGTCATACAGGTTCGAGGAAATAGTCTTAATTTGTTACAAAAGCTGTTGACTTAACAATCATGGTTTGAGCAAGTAAGATCACAGCATACTCTACAAACTAAATTAAACTCATTCTTCACCATGCTGTCTTTAATAATACCTGCTGCTGTAGTATAGTCCAAATGGTGGCAGATGTGATAAGAAGAATGACATTGACTACCTCTCTAGTTTGGTTTTAGAGAAACCCCGGAGGTCCCACTGGCTTCTTTATACTCAGATCCAACCCTAAAATGCCATTTTAACAATTTTCTCTTTATTTTTAAGGCGTTCGTAAATACTGCCTATATTAAAAACTCCAGGTGGTGTTAAGATCTAAGGAAAGATTTTGGTGGGAAAAGGGGGAAGGAACAAGAAAAATCTTTAAAATTGGGAAGGAGAAGTTATGTGTCCATAAGAAATAGAAAAGGACAAATACTACAGAGGTTAGAGCCATTGACATTTTTACTTGCTTCTTGATCCTTCTAAGACTCAGGACTTGGGTGTTACAATTTTCCCAATAAAATCCACGTATTTGGAATGAGAAGACATGCTGTTTGATACAATGGTGGACATGGTACATTCAGTTTTATTCAGCAAATATTCACTTCCTACCTTCCCTTCTGCTCCATCTCCATGGGAGAATTATACTGTCCCCCCATTGATTTTGGGCTTGGCTATGTGACTTGCTTTGCTTCTAATGCTCAGGAACCATAAAAAAGTCTGTTATTTTACCTTATTTGCAAGCTAACAAATTATTTTGCCAAAGTTTCATGGATGCTGGCAGGAGACATGAGACTCCGATGTCAGAGACAAAGAACTTTATTATGCCATTAACAGTAACAAGTGTATCAACATTTTGCTGGGTTGGTTCCCCAAGCCCTGTTCCCACAGGATGATATGAAGAGGGCCAGCTGACACCTGCATTCACAGTGGGTTGCACTGCAGGAGAGAAGCCCCAAGCTTAAGGGACCCAAATCTTTTATCCAGGACAGTGAGTATGTCTGCTCATATTCTGGAGGGAGACCCTACTTCTCTTTTCGAAGGCTGCTTGCTATCTACCTTTAAAAGAATAGTGCATGATAAAGGCAGTCCGTGCCTCTGTGCACAAGATGCACAGAAATGTGAGTGATCCATGGAGTATTGTCTCCCAACACCAGCCTCTGCCATTTCCTATAGATCTATTGCCATGTGGGACCAAGCCCAGTCAAGTTACAGCCTGACATAGAGCCACCACTCCAAACTCATCTTGAATCAGTTCAACAGTAGTCAGCTTGAAAATACATAAACATGGGAATAAATGTTTATGGCTGGGATGGGTTGTTATGTAGCATCGTTGCAGCAATAATTGAATGATATATAAATCAGTCAGGGAAATGAGGTCCTGCTGTATCAAAACCTCAGATATTTGGCATGGCTTTGGTTTTGGGACCACACCGTAAGTGGTGAGGAAACTGTTATAGGATGTTGAAAAATGGTAATCTGTGTTATAAAATGACAAACCATGATATAAAACTATTGCTTGCAGTAATTCAGAAGACAGAAAATGTACCTCATAAACTTGTAGCATCTGGTTAGCAGATTTCTTTTCTTTTTAATTTATATATATACACATATATATATTTTAACGTGTATTTATTTTTGAGAGAGAGAGAAAGATAGAGCCTGAGCGGGGAGAGATAGAGAGGTAGACACAGAATCCGAAGCAGGCTTCAGGCTCTGAGCTGTCAGCACAGAGCCCAGTGTGGGGCTTGAACCCACAAACTGTGAGATCATGACCTGAGCCAAAGTCAGACACTTAACCAGCTGAGCCTCCCAGGCACCCCAATGGTTTGCAGATTTCAAAAGCATGAACTGATAACTACGAATCATAATTTATAAAGTGTTACAGGAAAAAGGTAAGCTTAGTAAAAACTTGTTAGTTTGCAAGGAGTGTTTGGAAGAAATTTAGAGAGCCCAGAAATCTCAGGTTTAGAAAATAAAAGTTATTTTTTTAAATCAAAACAGAGATGTGGTTATTACAAAGACCAAATCAACAACGGACCTGACATCCTTTGTTAAGACATATGAACAGATTAAAGTGTGGCTTAGTGGATCTTCTCAGCTGGACGAAAGGGCTTCTAGAAAAATTAAGGTCTCACAGAATGCTAATATATTCAAAGTACCTGTAATTAAGTCAGCCTAGAGAGAGACGTGCCTTGGAAATAATTTGGGGTGTGGCTCTTGGTACTTAGATTCAATTTGAATTAAGTGCATAGAAAATAAACCAAACTTTTGAGAAACCTGTGCTAGCGACAACCAGCCTCGACTGAAGGACACTGAGACTGTTACAGATGTAAAAAGATCCCTTGCTTCCCAGCTTTATACAGTCAGGAATTGAGCAAAGATGAAACAAAACAAAACCAACTCTCTCCCCCACATCCCCGCGAAATGACAACCCTGCTTGGCCACCAAGAAAAGCTTATTTTCAAATGCCCTCTTTGAATAACTCAAGCAGGATGATGGCAGAAAAAGGACCCCCAGAGCTAACTCAAAGTCTGTGGAGAACAGGGGACTGAGAGTCACTACCAGGGAGCAGAACCAGGGTCTTATTAAGGACCATTCTATTATTAATGGGTTCCATATTAGCTGAGGATGAAGCAAATCACCTTTTCTCAGTGCACATGATTGTACAGATAAAGGTTTCCGTTGACTATTCTTGTGCTGAAAAGCTCATTCTCCTCTTATGGGGAGTACACAGGTATCCCTCATGATTGCTCTTATTCCTTCTAGTTACATTACAGTATGTATCTGATTTTGGTCCCTCTTTAGGGCAAGGGCAGTTAGCAAGCAATGATTTTAGTTCCCTACCCAGTTTGAAGACTGGACAACATTTGCTCTGCAAGAGTCCAGAATGGCTATGGACCAGTGACTGTTACATATTCCTTTGAAAAATAGGATTATTTGTTGTGAATATCCTATCCAAGTTTTACCCTTGTATATTGGGTATGTGAGGACAGACAACTTGTGTTTTTGGTCCTCAAGTCAGTAGGTCAAAAGGAGTTGCATTCAGACCGGATATAAATTTTGGATTTTGACCCTTCATTCAGGCCAGATTTTGACCTGGATATTGTGATTTTTAAGAGTGCAATGGGATGAGTGTATTTTGCATGTGGGAACATAGAGACTACTTGAGAACCAAAGGGTGAATCGTGGTAAGTTGATTGATTGTTAAGTAAACATGCATTTTCTCACCCTACCTCCATGGGAAATCATATCCTCCTTCTCCTTGACATTGGGCTTGACTTTGTAATTTACTTGGCCAATGAGATATTAGCAGATGTGATGCAAGAAGAGACTTAAAAGATGTGTTTGCGTGGTTGGGCTTACTCTCCAGGCTATTGCCGTGACAGGTATGCCAGAGAAGCTGCTGGCCCTCCAGCCTGGCTCCAGCCTTAGATGCTTAGAGCAGAGCTGTCCCCAGCCCACAGACCTGCAGTCTAAAGCAGACGTGCCTCAGCCAACCTGTGGCTGCATGAGGAAATTATACATGTTCCTTGTTGTGCCACTGAGATTCTGTGATCATTTTCTTTACACAAAAGCTGATTTACATCTAAAGTCACAGAAAATGCTCACTTTTAGAAGAGAATAGAAGCAATGTTACGGATTGTAGGTGGTGGAGGGAGGACAAGTACTGAATCTCAGGCCAGGTGAGAATTCCAGACAGATGATTTGAAAGAGGTCTATGGCCTTCTAAAATTATCCATTTTTCTATTTTCCCAAATTGGCTTGAATGAATTTCTATCCCATGCATCGTTCTTTGAGGTTCTTAAAATTAAATCCTAGGTGTTGCTTGTTTGTTTGCAGTATGTGAAGTGTTGGCATCAGGTATCCCCGGGGACAGTGAGCAGGGGTGGAATTTGGGCTCACGTGGAGTGCAGTGACTTAGTTGATCATGTTTTGCAGAATTCTATTTGCAAGTTTAGAAAATTACCACACACAGTTCACCATATGGCATAACCAAGTTTGCTAAGGGGACTATTGTATTTGAAAAATCAAAAACATTCACTAAATTCCCAAATCTCCCTTTTTTCTTCCTCTACTGTCATGGTTTCCATGACTACATTTCACAGCCCTGTGTTACATCTTAAATGTAAATGATTTCTACTGAAAAACACTATATAGAATTTTCAGACGGAAGAAAGTGAGAGAGGTTTACTCTTCCAGGCAAATGGTATGTGCTGATTTCCACAACTCTGGGATTGGGTACAACACAAATGAGAAGTACATTTTTAAAGCATGATTTCTCAAGTTTTAAAGATGGATGGTGTGACAGGCTAGAAATGTCAGAGACACAAAACTTCCAGGGGCACACAAGGGTTGGTGACGATGCACTTGTATGTAGGCACTTGGATTCTTGTACCTCCTAACAGCCCTTAAATATTCCACTTCTCTTTTCTGTATGTGGTTTAAAAATGCTCTGAGCATTCTCTTTTTGAGTGAGAAAATGGAGAGTCACATAAATTTTCCCCTCGTGAATTTCTTGGAATAAAAAAAGCAGGTAAAATTTTCTAGTTTTTTTTTTTTATTAGGAAAGGGAATGTTAAATTTAATTCTATCCCTGCTTCTTAAAAATACTCTTCAGAGCTGGCCTTTCCTAGTGTACCTTTCATTTTATTGAAGACCATATGTTGTTTTCAGTTGGATGAATGCTGTCTAGTCCACAAAGTTATTATTGTATTTAAAACGAATACTACTCAGCTTCTGGCAGGCTGCATCCAGAGCCCTGGATCTTCATTGGTGTGTATTATAAGCTCTGGTGAGGGCCTTATAGAGTTGTTACTCAAAAAGAAAACTCCAAATGTGCCTCATCTTACAAATAGACAACGCTGCATACAAGTTTCTCACTTGTTGTTGTAGAATAACATCATGCTCCTTCAAGAGGAATAACACTTGAAAGGTAGGTTTGATGCAAATAGGCATTACTTCTGTTCATTGGTATACTTCAGGGTTTCACACCCTTTCTTGTTAGTAATTAGCACGACTAAAATTGGTCCAACATTAGCAGTGTAATCTCTGCCTTGCACTAGGGAAGTTTTCTTAGGTTTTCAGTGAAGTCTACAGGTTGAAGAATGCACATGGGGCAGATCAAGAACTGGATGTCCTGAAAGATGCATAGGCCACATCAGGAGATCCTCTTAGTATCTAGTCCTAGATCTTGGTGCTCAGTCCTATCTTAGGCCTAGGTCTTTGTCTTCTATTTCTGAACAACGGGCAGCTGGTGATGTGAAGAGAGACTTATTGTGTTTCCGGTTTCTTTTCCCATCAACCATTGAAGGCCAAAGTTTCTGATGAAGGTTGAATGGTGGTGGCATAAGGTGGTGGGGTCATTATCCTTGCTGAAATGGCTGCTTCTGCCACATTCCAGCTCCTACTTGTCTCTCTCTTGGAGGTAAGCCAACTGAGAAGCATGAAGAGACAGAAGTTGGTGCATGCCGGGGGCACAATAGGAATTGTATGAGGGGACGGCTTGCATTTGTGCGTGCATACATGACTATTAGGGTATTTTGTGAATAAAATGCCTCCTTTCATGACTGTTTGTACAAAGCTTCATGTGTGCATAGCTGTAAGTGGAAATTTTATTAGTAATATCTATTAAATGAGATCCCAAGGAAAACTTAGGATACCAAAACTGGCAAAAGTTTGCTCAGACAGATGAATAAAAAGAGTATGCATTGAATTGGTGGATGGGGAGGGTTGTCTCATGGAGGACTTGGTCAACCCTACACGACAATTTGGTTTGAGTGTTTGGACTGATGATGCCACATACTCAGCAAAAGGACATGAAAATATTTATTATTCGCAGAATGAGACTTTCTTTGAAGAGCAAGGCAAGCACCCAAGCTGGTCCAGGATGACATGAGCAAGAAATGGACTAAAGAAAGGCTTCAGTTTTTATTGTGGTCGGGGGTGGAGCCAAGGCGAGTATTCCATGAGTTGGAGTTTGCATGCTTTGAACCTTCCCTCCAGTGCCAAAGGAATGGGCGTCCAGGCTTTCTTATTGGCTCGTCCAGATATGGGAAAAAGGGAGAGGGAGAAGGGGAAGCTTGAAAGCTGTCAAAACATCAAACCTCATGGTAAAACATCAAAATGTTGTCAGACTTATTATGTGTGTTTTCATTTCTTTGGGATAAATATCTAGGAGTGGAAATGTTGGGTCATAGTTTCTTCATAGGAAACTGCTAGTTTTCCAAAGTCACTGACTCATTTTATAATCCTACAAGCCATACATGAGAGATCTAGTTGCTTTGCGTCTTCTCTAAAACTGACTGTTTGTAGTCTTTTTAATTGTGGCTATTCTAGTAGATGTGAATGAAATGGTGTCTTGTTGTGATTTCTATTTTTATTTTCCTGATGACTAGTAAAGCTAAGATTTTTCAAGGGCTTATTGGCCATTTTTATACCTCTTTAGTGAAGTGTCTGCTTGACTTTTCTCACTCTTTAAAAATCGAATTGCCTTTTTACTATTGAGTTGTAACAGTTCTTTATATATTGTGTTATGTATGTATGTATGTATGTATTTATGTTTAAAGATTTTATTTTTTTTAAGTAATATCTACACCCAGTGTGGGCCTCATACTTACAACCCTGAGATCAAGAGTCACAAGCTCTACCGACTGAGCCAATCAGGCATCCCTGTGTCACATGTGTTTCTAATGGTTTCTTTTGCCTGTAGATTGTTTTTTAATTTTTTTTTGAAATGTCCTTTCAAGAAAAGAAGATGTTAATTTTGATGAAGTCCAATTCAATTTTTCCTTTAAGAGTAGTTTTTCTTTTGAACACTAAGAAATATTTGCCCGAAGCTCTCAAATATTTTCTCCTATGTTTTCTTATATGTGTTTTATATCTTTAGCTTTTGCATTTGGGTCTATGATTCATTTTGAATTAACTTTTGTTTATGATGTGAGATAAAGTTGGTAAAGTTAAAATTCTTTTGTAGAACATGGATAATGCAATTTTTCCAATGCCATTGGTTTAAAAAAGAAAGCAATTCTTTTTCCATTTAATACCTTAAGCGCTGTTATCAAAAATTAATTCACAACGTATGTGTGAGTCTCTTTCTGATATGTTTATTCTATTCTTATAATGTATATGTCAATCTTTATATCAATACCGTATTGTCTTGATTAATGTAGCTGTAGACTAAGACTTGAAATCAGGTCCTAAAAGTTCTCAAATGTTGTTCTTTTTAGACTTTAATTATTCTGTCTTTTCTATTTCCATATAAATTTTAGATTCAGCTTGTCATTTTCTGTAAAAAAAAACGCTGCTGTGGTGTGTGTAGAGTTGACATTAAGTTTGTAGCAGGTTGATTTGATTATTATGTGGTTCAGCATAGTTTTCTAGGTTTGTTGTATCTTTCGTGCTTGGAGTTTGTTGAGTTTCTGGGATCTGTGTGATTACAGTTTTCTTCAAATTTGGAAAAAATTTGACCATTTTATTTCTCCAGCATTTCTTTCTCTTTCTCATGTCTCCTTCAGGGGTTCCAATTGCATGTATATTTGACTACTTGAAGTTATCCTACAGTTTGCTGATGCTCATTTTTTGTTAGTTCTTTTTTCTCCCTGAGTTTTACTTTGAATAGAACTTGCTATGTCTTCAAGTTCACTAATTCTTTCTTCTATAATCTTATCTTCAATAAATCCCAACCATTGTATTTTTCATCCCAGACGTTTTAGTTTTCATGTCTAGTTCAATTTGAGTTTTTAATATATTCAATATTTCTTGAACACATGGAATGAAGCTATGTGTACTGTTTCAATGTCCTTGTTTATTATTTCTAATGTTTGTGTCATTTCTGAGCCAGTTTTAATTAATTTATTTTCTCCTCATTATAGGTTGTATTTTTGTTTCTTTTCAGTGTTAAAAATTTTGATTGGATGACAGACATTGTGAATTTCACTTTGTTAGGTATTAGATATTTTTTTATTCTTGCAGTTTTTGTTCAGCTTTGTTCTGGGTGTGATTAGATTACTTTGCAACTTTTCAGTTGCAAGCAGGTTTTGCTTTTAAGCTTTGTTGGGTGGGACTAGAGCCGTATTTAACCTAGGGTTAATTTTCCCCTCTACTGACCCAAGACTCTTAGTTCTCTGACAAATAACTCCCAAAAGATAAGGTTTTCCATTCTAGCTGTTGGATATAAGCCCAATTTCCATACTTGTCTTAGGTCTGAACACTTTTCCTTCTATTCCCTTATCATGATTCTCTTTCCCTGGGCTTTCCCCTCGTGTATGCCCTGATCTCCATGCTTTTCCCCTCATGTGTGTACTCAGTTCAAGACTTGAAGAGACCATATGCAGGTCTCTGGAGCTTTCTTTCTATGTAGCGTTTGCTTCTCTGGTACTCTGCCTTGTGAACTCTGGCTTCTTTCGCTTCCCAGACTTCTAGCTCCTTCTCTTCAACTCAGGGAGACTTCTGAGCTTTGCTTGGGCTCCTTCTCCCTGTGCTGCCACCCAGACACTTCCATCAGACAGTTAGCTGGGCAATCGTAGTGCTCACCTCATTTGTTTCCCATCTCTCAAGGAGCACTGTCCTTTGCTGCCTGATGCCCAATGTCCTGAGTGTCATTGTTTCATCTATTTTGTCTGGTAGTTTAGTTGTTTTAGGTCCAAATGTAAATTAAGTCTCATGTTACCCCATCTTGACTGGAAATGGGAGACTTTTTAATGATAGCATTCAAAGTTGATAAGGATGTAGTAAGATGAGCTCTCATATAACTATGGGATTATAAGTTGTTACTGTTTATTAAAATGCAGTTTGGCAATATATCTATATCAAAATATTTTATGTTCTCAAATTCCACTTCACAGCATATGTTCTAAGGAAATAATTCAAAACACTGATAAAGATGTATGCATAAAGCTATGCTATGCATTACAACATTTTCTATAACAGCTAAAAACAAAACAATCTAAATGTTTAAAAATAGGGTAATGCTTAAATAAACTATAGTTTATCCATTGATGGAATATTATGGAGTCATTAAAAAGAGCATTTGAGAAACTTTTGAATCATAGTTATATTCTTATATATTTGAGGTGACAGAAGTAGATTGTGGAATTAGAAAATGTTAGATCTTTCTATACACAAGAGTTTGTAGAGAAGGGTTAAAATGCCCCAAAATATTAACAGTGTGTAACTGTAGATTGGTATTATATTCTCTTCAATTTCTTTAATATTCCAGACTTTGATTATGAGTGTACATCGTTTTTATGTTCAAAAGTTCATATCAAGATGATGGCATTGAGATAAATTCTTTTTGTAATCTTTAGTATTTTTATTACTTAATTTAGAAATATTTTAATTAAGATATAATTGACATATAAGTTATATTAGTTTCAGGTGTACAACATAATGATTTGACATTTGTATATATTGTAAAATTATCGCCACAATAAGTCTAGTTAACATCCTTCATCATACATAGTTATAATTTTTTTTCTTGTGATGAGAACATTTACGATCTACTCTCTTAGCTTTCAAATTTGCAACACAGTATTATTAACTATAGTCATCATATTGTGTATTACATCCCCAGTACTTACTTATTTTATATTTATATATTCTATGTATTTATATGTTACATATATTTATGTATTTTATGTTTAATTTTAATTGTGTAAGGATCTGAAATTTAAATTCTAAATTTAAGCAACAGAAATCACTCTGGAGATCATATATGTAGTCATAATGTTGCTTATTTTATTTAACATTTTCTTTCAGATAGACATTATTTTAGCAATAATCTTAAAGTTTCTCTGAAAAACAGGCCCAATTAAATGTAAGCAGCATCTGTGAAGCACAATGTGGTGGGTCCTACAGCTTGTATCTCAGAATTGAACTTCTATTTCTAGGCTGATCAGTAGAGAATTTGAGGAGGGGTAGGATATAAAGCTTGGTAATCATGCTTGAGTGTTCCTGAATAATCCAAAATTTTGTATGTGTGGTTAGCAGAATTGTATTTCTTCTGCGTTTGAGTCCCCTGAGAAAAACTGTCTTGTTTCTTCCTTAAAGATTCAGGGGGAATGTTTTCCTTTTTCCCCTGGGTGAGATTCCTGTTTTGTTGGATCGGGTACTGGAGCCAGATGTTGAAGGAACTGCCTTCTTGAGACACTTGGTGAGATACTAGCTCTGGCCACATTCTTCAACAACCCAGGGGTGATACTTTGAGGAGAGGCCAGTTCTTCAGACCAAGGCATGGGACCCTGGGAGAATCTGGGACTGCCAGGAATGAAAGCTGAGGAAACTAGGTAGAGAGCTTTAGGTAGGTGTGCATGATGGAGCTGCGTGCCTATAGAAAGTTCTGGCAGCAGCAGTGGATACAAATAGGCGTGAGACAACACACCTGGGTTCCCTCAAAAGTAACCCAAGACCCCCTGAAGATGGTTAAGCACCTGTCAGGAAAGATACAGCTCCAAGTCTTTTCAATTTCAGCACTAACATAAAGGCAACCTTAATTGGATCCACAAGCTGGTGCAATCCACCCCATCTATGGTTCTATATGGCACTGCCCTGTGTAAAGTTGGCAAGAAAAGCACTGATCTGACCTCAAGTTCTAGAAAGCAGGAAACAATGAGACACCAAACATGATCAAAGGCCTAATAAGTAGGGCAGTAAGAGCACCTCATGGGATTGACCTTTGCCATTTGGTCCCACTTGATGCAGTGTGATGAGCAAATGTATCTCTTTTTGAAGGGGTCAGTCTGCACATACTCATTGTCTTGGCTGTTGGACTGCTTTTCTTTAAAAGGAAAGCATTGGGGCGCCTGGGTGGCTCAGTCAGTTGAGCCTCCGACTTCGGCTCAGGTCATGTTCTCATGGTCCGTGAGTTCGAGCCCCACACTGGGCTCTGTGCTGACAGCTCAGAGCCTGGAGCCTGCTTCAGATTCTGTGTCTCCCTCTCTCTCTGACCCTCCCCCGTTCATGCTGTGTCTCTCTCTGTCTCAAAAATAAATAAACACTAAAAAATTTTTTTAAAAGCAAAGCATTAAATGTGCTAGTTAGTCATCCATTACTTCATGGCAAGAATTGCATTTTGAAGCAGCAAACCCTCCTGGAGTTAGCTGGGTTGAATTTTTGGCTTCTGTGTTTTTTCAAGGCCTGTATTTTAAAATAAAAAGATTTGTTATTATGAAGTTTAATACACACAGAGCAGTGTTGCATTAAGATTAGTCTCTGTACATCTATTATCTAATTGGGAAGATGACAAGTGAAAGATAATGCAGCCTCTGTTATGGTGACAGTTATGCTTCCAATAGTTTATAGTTCTCAAAATGAAGGGTGAGTCAGATCAGTAAATTAAGTGTATACAAATATAAAGCAATATGAATAAAACATTTTAGAAATGAAAAGCTTTGAAACTTTTCTTCCTTCAGTTTTATACTTGCTGAATTCCCTTATTAATAAGAATTATGTTTTTACTAACAGTCAAAGGAAGCAGAAAGCTATTATCCACCAGTAAACTATGTTGGATACTGCAACGCATAAACTTTCAAATGTATACACAAGAAGTTCTTCTGAATGCAGGAAAACCAAAGCCAGGAATTGGACTTTTGTGTATGGTATTTCAATAGTGAGTTTAGGCAAACAGAGGAAGGAGTTCCTTGATGTATTGATGTATTGATTCTTTTTTTTTTTTTTTTTTTAATTTTTTTTTTTTTAAGTTTATTTATTTTTGAGACAGAGAGAGACACAGCATGAACGGGGGAGGGTCAGAGAGAGAGGGAGACACAGAATCGGAAGCAGGCTCCGGGCTCTGAGCCGTCAGCCCAGAGCCCGACGCGGGGCTCGAACTCACGGACTGCGAGATCGTGACCTGAGCCGAAGTCGGACGCTCAACCGACTGAGCCACCCAGGCACCCTTGATGTATTGATTCTTGATGTAACAAGTCTGATACATTTCAGGAAAGTGAAATGGAAGTAATGTCATGTGGTAAATGTGCAATGGGATGGAATACGAAGGCCCTTGGGAAGCATTGTATGTTCATTTGGTTTGTTGGCTGACTGAACATTTTTGGCCCCCAGATCTTTGCATGAAGTAGATCATTATGTTACAGATGTGTTCGGGATGTTTACTTCCTATAACAGAAAATTTTAGTACAATTTTAATTTTATGAGCAAAGTTATGTTTGACATTCTTACATACTAGGAAAATCCAGTATCTTCTGGGACATAGAAAGTAAGAAACTTTTCTTACAAACAACCTGAAGGTAATAAACTCATGTAGTTATTTCCAATGTTGTGTGTGTGTCTGTGTGTGTGTGTGTATTATTACTCTCCTTTCTAACCACTTTCAGAGATCTTGGAAGTGAGAGAATAAAGAGAATAGGGATCTTTTGGCTTGGAGAGCTGCCAAAAGCAGATCCTGAAATGAGTACCTGGCTACATTTGGGAGGAGTTCACAGGAAGTGCGAGGGAAAGAATGGAGAAAGCAACACAGGGAAAGGAAGAGTGAAATAAACCATGTGTTAACCGGCAGGTTACTGCTGGACTGTTAGGTCTAGGTGGGTCTGAAGAATCTTTGAAAAGCCATGAGGGAATCCTCCTCAGTTCTCCAGCAAAGAATGAGGAAACTGGATGTATAACCCTTCTCTCTCTCTCTCTCTCTCTCTCTCTCTCTCTCTCTCTCTCACACACACACACACACACACACACACACACACACTCTTAGATGCCTTCATGTAATTAGCCAGCAGGATAATAAAATTGACCCTGATGACACTTTGTTTCCTTCCTTTAAAGTGTTACAATTAGACTTTCTCCTTTTGACTTCTTTCTATCTGCCTCAGTTGGCATACCTAATTAGCCAGATTTCTCTTTTTGCCAGTTTTCCATTTCTCCTGCTTTGCCATACTTCCAAAAAGGGGGCATTTCCATCTTCGTTTGTCAAGATGGAATAATCTTCTACAATTGATTGAAAGGTTGTCTAGGCCTCCTTCAAACTTTGAAAAAAATTCTTTACTTGTAAGTTCAAACTCTCACTCAGTAAACTGGACATGAGGATGCTATTGGTGACTGTTGGAAAGAGAAGTCGAGTGGAATCAAGGATGAGTGCCGTCTTCCTAAGTGTACAAAATGTATCCATATCTGTATCTACGTGTACACCTGCATCTATGCCCAACATATCTGTGTGCTATGAATTGACTAATTCTTAATATTGTGACAGTGATTTTCGTTGAAATTCTTTGTGTACCTGGAAAACTACTGGCTTTCAATAAGTGGCAGAGCTGGGATTTGAGTCTAGGGTCCACATTCTAAGCATCTGCTGGTTTTAGGTTGACGGCCATCAGGGAAAACAGAGTGTGGCTTATGGTGAGTCACAGGCAAAGCTTCCGGGCCAGGCTTAGGTTCCTCCATTGGGAGTGTTTCAAATCGATATAAAGCCTGCCATTGCTCAGATTCCTGGAGGGCTCTCACACTTGATGGGGGATATCACCTTCCCTCTGGGGAAGAAGATGCTGTGGGTTTTTGCACAGGAGCTGCATGTGGACTGCAACACAGAGGCTCTGTAGCACCAGAGCAGACGCAGAAGGAAGAAGCCACCTTAGGATAGAGGGGAAGGCAGTAACCCTCCTCATTCCTCCCGCCCCTCACCTCCCTGGCCCCCATGAGGGGCCCCGGAATGCTCTGGGCAGTGTAGAGCTATGTTCTAACACATCTCACTTGACCTTGGGCAAGTTGCAGGGTGAGCTTTTCAAGAGGGATTATTGTTTGTTATAAGCTGGGAGATCTGACCTCATAATAAAACTGTGTGGATCCCAGAAAATGGCAATTTAAAAAATGACATTTCTATAGAGCTTAAAGCTGGCCATGTACTACCTTCACATATGGTTTCTCTTTTGATCTTCTCCATATCTCGTTTCCTTATTTTTATGATTACTGTTCCCACTTTATAGAAAAGAAGCTGAGGTCTAAAGAGTTCAAATGACTTAATGACTCCCAGCCAGTAAGTTTCAGAGGAAGAATTGGTTTTTTCCTGACTGCGCTCAGTCTTTGAAACTCAAGACTGAAGTGGGCTGCACCCAAGTGTGGCACAGATTATAACAGGAAAATTAGAAGGACTCAATTATCTGTGCCCATGTCCTTTTGTTTTCTCTCTGCTTTATCTTCCTGATTCTTAACTGCAAGGCACAATCCTGCTGTTCAACAGTCCTGAAAGTGAGAACTCAGAACACTTTCCACTGGGTTCAGAAAGCACCCCTCATTGCCTCCGGCTCACCCGGAATATCAGGTGTCCTAACTATCCCCGTGGGTGCATTTCGTGAGGACCTCTGACCTCCAGGGTCAGCCTCGTCCTCTGTCCTCTCACGATGATGACAGCAGTCCACACAAGGTGCCAAGCACTTGGCTAAGCTTTTTCCCTGTTTTATTGTATTTAATCTTCACACACATATTAGGATATTGGTGATATCATTGTCCCATTTCATAGTTGAGAGACTTAGAGCTTAGGATATTAACTCAGCTGCCCAAGGTCGTGGGGTTGATTCAGCAGAGCCACGAGGCAGACCCAAATCAGTCTGTCTCCACAGCCCCAACTCTTGAGCACATGGATAGGTTCTGTCTCCCTCACTGAGGACCTTGGGTCACTTGGACACTGCTTCCACTCCACCTGAGTGGTTGACATAACTGTCATATAAGAGAATATCATGAGTATACCAGGCAGAGGATACCTACATTCCTTGTCTGTTACCTCTGTTGCCATCAGCCAACAGGGTGATTTCTCCTTCTATGATGGAATCCTTTTCTTCAATCAATGCTGTTTCCCTACATAGGCATTTACATCATAATTTGTCTGCCTTTGCTCCACATGTTCCTAGTTATAATTCATTCTGTCCTTAAATTTCTCCTTGCTTCTGCCACATCCCTACTTTTCCTCTGAAATTCACAAGTACCACTTCTCTTAGAATGGAATTCCAAGCCGATAGCAACCTATTGTTGTGTATTTCTTGAGTCAATCTCTATAGTATCCTTAAATTAACACAGGACTCGGTGGAAATAACACAAAACATGCAACCAAAGGCAGAATTATTCCTCAAACAATTAAGCAATGGTTAGTGATTTTTATGCCAGCCCCTCATCAAAATTCCTGATCTCAATGACAAAATACATTTTTTGAGCTTTGCTCTCTCTTCGGGCCATATATCTACATTTTTTTTTGTCTACCACCTATCACATTTTAGGTACATCAAAGATTGCTAAGTGGTGAGGTCATAAATAGGTAGCTAGAATTTTTTATGAAAACATTTTCCTTATAAAACCCAAACTTATTGATTAACTGGTAAGGCTAGTATATATGACAAAATTTATATATGATTTTACACGTAAATTATGTACAATTATATAAAATTTTTGAAATAAAATAAATATTAACATATAAAGCATGTATATAAAAATACATAAGATAAATCAATCCTGTATCAAATAATATATGTATAAGGTAATAAATAGGACATATCTATGTGTCACGCATATACATAAAATCATGTATAGGAGAGAAACACATATATAATCATGCACATATAAAATCCATGTGTCTCTCCTATATATGATTTTATATATACGTGTGATTTTAACATTTTAAATAAAGCCTAGGGTTCCCTTGTAGCCTGGAAGTCTCATCTCTGAAGGAATCATCTCTGTGGTCTTCTCTCCTAACGGTGCCTGGGGAGATCTCTGGCCGCTAAACCAAGAGTGGAAGCAGAAGCAGTTCAGAGTGGGCTCAGGGTGGTGAGGTCTGGGCACAGCCACGTAGGTACTTGGTGAGTCTCCCGTTGGCATGCCAGGCCAAGTCTACATGATTTGGCATTGTCTCACTCCTTGAGGGCTGTGGGAGCGTTGCTCATGCATGTCGTGGCTCCTGATCCTTGCACCACACTTCAGCGGGCTCTTCTGACTTGACCTCATTTGCTCCTCGGAGGGATCTGCTAAGACACCATTAGAGGCATGATTGGCTCTATTTTAAAGAAGGGGAAATCAATGGGTCCTTAGGTGACTTGTAAACTGGCTTGTCATGAAGCGGCTAATAAATGCCAGAAACAGGATCAGAGCGTAGTTGTTCTGTCTCTTAGTTTCTGGCTTTTCCTCCTACACCTTGCTCTGGACCTTGCTTCTCCTCCTCCCCTATCCTAATAGGATAATAGGCATATCCTATTGCCGGCGGGATAGGCAAGCTCCTGGCGCTGTGCTGTTTGGACAATGTGCGTGTTACACTATTTTGAATAGTGTAAGTATGGAACATAAATAAATTCTTTCTCCTTTAGATGTCATGGTTTGAGAGTCCTAGCCTGGTTGGCAACCTGCTTTCAGCCTCATGTCATTTCACACGGTTGACATATGAGCCCATCTTTCCTTCATGTCCTCTCCCCCCCACCCCTTCAGCAAATTGGGTTTGTAATAGAAACACTAACTCAACGTTAACTAAAGTGATATTGTCAAGTGATATGATAAGACTGCTGGGTGATGTTTTATGGTAATAGATTCTCTTTGGGCTTCGTGAGACGGTGCCTCATCCCTTAAAGGGCAAATAGAGAGTGGAAGCCACTGCAGAAGGCAATCGATGGCAAGTGTGTCTCCATTGTATTTTCATTCCCAGCTCAGAAAAACGACAACAGTAACGACGAAAACAAAAAACCCAAAAAACCAACAAACAAAAATCCCTAAACAAAAAACTGATGTTTTGTTAAAACAAAACACACACAAAAAATCCTTTTAGAAAAAGAATCTTTATGTAAGGAGATGAGGCATATAAAATGAATCATAATATTGTCCAGCTATCCAACCTTACCTTCCCATGGGGTTGCTTAGCATAGTTACTATGGTCATATTCCTATGAACCTCTTTAACTCCTTAGTATGAGAAGTAGTGTAAAACTCTTCCTTGGTTTCTCTTACCTGGTTTAAGGCAAACGGAATTTTCAAAGGCAAAAAATAAGGAAACCAATGCACAAAGGATGTGAAGAAATGTAAAAAGTATTAGAATAGCGAGCCTTGAAAAGATTCCACTCCTTGGGGTGCCGGGATGGCTCAGTCTGTTGAGCATCCGACTCTTGATTTTGGCTCAGGTCATGATATTGTTTGTGAGTTCAAGCCCCGCATTGGGCTCTGTGCTGGCAGTGTGGAGCCCGTTTGGGATTCTCTCTCCTCTATCTCTCTATCCCTACCCCGCTCATGCTGTCTCTCTCTCTCTCTCTCTCTCAAAATAAATAAATAAACTTAAAATTAAAAAAACAAAAAACAAACAAACAAAAACAAACAAAGGATTCTGCTCCTGTCTTAGTAACTTCTTGTGCCAGGACTGATAGGATTTTGTAGCTACCTGGCTAGGCTATGGACTTTCTAAATTTGTTCCTTATTCCAGGTACCAGCTTAAAACTTGGCTTAAGCACTTATGATCTGTGTGATATGTTGCAAGTTACAAAAGTTCAGTTATTTACTTTGGGAATAGTAATGGGAATAATAAGAGCATCTACTCTATCGGATTGTTAGGAATATTAATTTTTTTTAAGTTTATTTATTTTAAGAGAGAGAGAGAGAGCACAAGCAGGGGAGGAGCAGAGAAAGAGGGAGAGAGAGAGAGCATCTCAAGTAGGCTCTGTTCTGTCAGTCCAGAGCCCAACGTGGGGCAGAATCCCATAAACCGTGAGATCATGACCTGAGCTGAAATCAAGAGTTGGATGCTTAACCGACTGAACCACATGGGCACCCCATCTATAGGGTTATTAACTGATGACAGATTTGGAGGCAGAGAATAGCCATCAAAGGGTTTAGTCGTAAAGTTATATTGTTACATTTTTGTATATTGGGTCAAATAACCTTGCACATTTTTATAGACCCATATGTTGAAGATGCAAAAGACACACACAAAAAAGCCTAAGGCTTTATAAACTTACAGAATTTTAATGTTTATTTATTTTGAGGGAGAGAGAGAGAGAGAGAGAGGGAGAGAGAGAGAGACAGAGTGTGAGCAGGGGAGGGGCAGTGAGAGAG
Organism: Panthera onca; assembly: GCF_046562875.1. Lineage (NCBI taxonomy): Eukaryota > Metazoa > Chordata > Mammalia > Carnivora > Felidae > Panthera > Panthera onca. The sequence goes on along the minus strand of NC_138356.1, from coordinate 15,563,661 downwards.
AGGGAGACACAGAATCCGAAGCAGGCTCCAGGCTCTGAGCTGTCAGCACAGAGCCCAACATGGGGCTCGAACCCACGAGCCGCGAGATCATGACCCAAGCCGAAGTCGGACACTCAACCGACTGAGCCATCCAGGTGCCCCACAAACTTTCAGAATTTTAGAAAACCACAAGTCTGTGACCCACACCACTTCTATGTAGAAACCCAATCTACTGGCTCACTCCCTGTGCTTACGTGTGTGGTTACTGCTTCAGCATTCTTGAGAATTATTGTTCTGGTCTGAAGATTTTGGACACATATTTCAAATTCCTTTGTTTTGTTTGTTTTTGTGGTGAGCACAGAATAGATGCCACTGTAGGACACAGCCACATTTTAGGAGAGTGACCTGAAATTTGTGTTTGGAGAGTGCAACAAGTATAATGATTACATATCCATTCTTGGGCCAACAATTGTTCTGTTTGCACATGTTACGTCTGGGAAATAAGGGTCAGTGGGTTGTGTTAGAAAGAGGGCAGATGGCTAGATTTTTCCCGGCGAGCAGATTGCTCACCCTGCAAAGGCTTGCACCTGGTTGCCCTGCTGTCTGGCTATCTGGAAGTCTCTTGGATGACTTGGTCACTCCTGCTCCACAAAGATGGGTGTGCGTTTGTGCACTGTCTTTTCGGTCTGGAAAAGGATGTGGATACTTCTAATGGATTTGTGTCTAATCTGAGGAGAAATCAGATTCTTTGAGCAAAATGCTACTGAGCAGGTGTGTGTACTTCTTTCTACAATCCAAATGGCCAAGATTCTTCTCCAACATTTTCAAAAGAACATGTGACTGCTAACCAAACCATACTCACCTTTAAATTAATTATAGCAGACATTCGTTTCCTCCTTTTCCCTACAGATTCTCTATAAAGTAAAACAATACCCTAAAGGTATCGCCTGCCCAATGCAACATAGAACTCGATTCAGACAAAGCCACTGTGACCAAATTCACCTTCCCAAACTGCTCTGGTTGTAACTGTGCTCCCAGGAAGTAAGCCTGGAACATTCTCTCTTTGCTCAGCCGCTCATGACAGCCTCTCAAAGACGAGGTAGTCCGGCAGGAATTACTGATGGGGAAAAGACGATGGATTTAAGAACCAAGATAGTGTAGCTTTGTGGTTCTATGCCTTTCACTGAAGCAGAGCAAGGAGATTTAAGGATGGAGTCCAAAGTGTGAGGTCTGTGATAAAACAACTTGCCCCAGTATAAAATCAGACTGGGCATCACTCTATAATCTCTCTGGGACTGTAGCTGGATCGGAATATCGCAGTGGGATGGCATCTTGGAGGTGCCAGGATGCAACTCTGAACAAGCCACACTGATCCTTGAAACCACAGTACCGGAAAAGGGGGTTGGGAGTGAACATGGGGCGGAAGCCAAGCACAGAGTTTCTGGTGCCTGTGCCTGCCTTGGTGCCACAGACGAGAAATCTCATTCTGGCTAAGGTTGCCTGGCAAGTAATTGCCAGGATGGAGTGCTAAGCAAGCAGCCGCAGTGTCAGAGAATCTGACCTTGGGAAGATAATGAGACAAGGAGAATTCAGAACAGATGAAAGCCAAGAGCACCTACTTTATCTACTGACAGCCAGAGAACACCTTCATGCTCAATCAGTTCCTGCTAATGAGACAAGATGGGGCAAGATGGTAAAACAGCAGTAACAGGCAAACTTTTTTTTTTCAGCTTAATGATCTATAACTTAGTTAGATAAAATTGTCTTTTAGGTCAGACAGCAACATAAGTCTGAGCACAAAAAATACAAAAGCAACACCTGAATCATTTTGGTTTTGTTTACTTTGTAAGGGGAGTGCCGAGATTGAAGGCAATAATGAAATCCTTGCACATGTTGACCATGCCATTTCCTGATCAACTCTACTAGAAGGATAGTGTTTGAATATGGTTGTGCCGTGGCTAGTGAGTTCCTTAAATCATTCTCCTTTACAAATCTTGTCACTAGCAGTTTTAACGTTCAACAGGAATTTTAACATGCACCTGACACTTTTAATTAATCACTGCTTTAGTCTTTCTCTGCTGTGCTGGAAGTTATTACATGCCTCCTGGAGATGACCGTGCAATCCTCATAAAGATTTGAGTACCTATCGACAGGGGAGTTTTTGGATACCTCCTATTTTCTTTGCAGTTGCAGAAATGGTGCCCAGGTCACTAGAGAAGGAACCATTTGCTGGTAACTTTCAATAGGTTGACATTCACCAGGTGACTATATACATAGTGTCGTTTAACTTCCCTCCAGCCCTCGGTCACAATTCTTAATTAGCTCTGTTTATTGATGAGAAACTGAGGGCTCACAGAAATTATGAAAACTCTCTAGAATCCGATGGTTAGTATGTTACCTTTTGTCTTTTTATTGCCAAAGTTCCTGTCCTTTTCACTGCGTCTTGAGGCTAATAGGTGATTTTTCAAAAATAGATAAATACATGGGAAGGGATGAAAGGTATAACGCATAAAAACAGAATCAATGTCTTTAGGACATGAGAAGAATGTTTTTGTTTCTTAATTAACTTTTTTGGAGGAATATACAGTGTTTTCAAAGTAGTGTGATAAGACATTAGTATATTGATATTGGCAGTGTCAGTGGCACCTCGTCTAGGTCAGAGGCAGGTTAATGGGTTCTTAAGCAACTGAAGACAATGTTCTTATCTGATGCTACTGATGTCTGCATGAGAGTTTCCTTGCCTTCTGAAGAGGGGAAAGGCTATACCATGGCCTTTATTCTTTCTACCTGCACAGCTTCTCCCTCAGCATGCATGTGCACGTGCACACACACACACACACACACACACACACACACATGCTGGTGAAATCACAGGCAAGCTGAAGGCTTCTCTCAGGAATGACAGATGAAGGAAATGAGGGCTCCCGTGGAGACTTTGGAAGTGGACCCACCTTCTGCATGGATTATCCCCTAAGACATGAGCTGGGTCTCATCTCTGCAAACCTCAGAAAGACTGAGCCGTGGGAAGCAGTTAGTGGTTTCTTTACGTCTGTGACATATATCATCTGAGGAAGTATTTCTAATGACAGTAAGGTGGCTGATTTCTCAGTTGGCTCGTGCTGACTCTGCTCAGGGGTGTCACAGGGTTAGCCTTCATAACAAAATGCTACCATGACATAGCCTTCGGAACCATGTTCAAGCCACTATTTATTTTTCTCATTTGCTTATGGAATCTGCCCAAGCAACCCACACATAGGTGGGGGAGAGGGCAGGCTTAGGGGAGGGAAAGGGCCAGAAGAGAGATGCTGCCTCTGTGTCAATGATCGATCTTTTTTTTTCTTCTGCATGAAATTACCCATTATGATATGTTAGGGTTTTTGTCTGTCGCTCCTTTTGTTAAAATGAAATCAGTTTTTGGGTACAAAATCCATATTCATTGTAGAAAAAAAGAAAATACAAATAAGCAAAAAGAAAACTATTTGACCATAATTACTCTTCTAGTGATAATCATTATGAAAGTTGTTAAAATGTGTTATGTAGTCCTCTCTTACTATTTCTATTCATATATATTCTTCCCCACACACCTATGTAAACAGAGTGAGACAGTAACACGAAGTTCTTTTTTTTTGTAAACTGTTTTCACCCCTTAACTATATACGTGCACGTCTCTTGTGTGAAGAAATATATTTCCACATAAAAACTTCAACATGACATTCCACAGTATGGAAATATCATACTTCATTGAATCAGTTATTGAAATTTTCAGCTGTTTGAAAATTTCTGATACTTTTCTATAAGGTAGAGTTTGTGTTTTTATATAACTATCATTTACTACTTGTCCAATCAATTCTTCAGAATAAATGTCTTTAAATGAAAGCTCTGGGTCAAAGCATATGCACCTTAAAAAGCAGTTTCCAGGGTGCTTGGGTGGCAGTCGAGCATCTGACTCTTGGTTTGGCTCAGGTCATGATCTCACAGTTTGTGGGTTCGAGCCCCATGTTGGGTTCTGGTGGCAGCATGAACCTGCTTGGGGTTCTCTCTCTCTCCCTCTCTCTGCACCTCCCCTGCTCTCTCTCTCTCTCTCTCAAAATAAAGAAACATTTAAAAAAAGTAGTTTCCATGTTTATTGAAAAATTACAGAAAAATGGGTTTCCTGTTGCCGTTCTGATCTGTAAGCCCTGGAAAGTGCTACCACACAGGCACTTGACTCTGGTAGCAACAGTGCCCAGTGCCCTTGCTCTGAAGCAACAGCCTTGGTCCAAGTCGATACTCTTCATGCTAGGAATACCACAGGGGGTCGTTCCTCGAAGGAGACAGGGGTCCCCATGACTGTCCTTTTTCTCACTACACACACCTGAAGATGTAGATACACATGTGTGGCAGGGACATGAAGGAACGGTGTGGAAGAGAAGAGCTAAATCCTGTATTGGGCACAACAAAAATAAACACACACACACACACACACACACACACACACACACTTTGATTCAGTTACATCCCAGCTTTAGGCAATTTATATTCCCAGCAGCTGAGATAGCTTGAGAACGTAGTCATCAAAAAATTAATAATCTTAACATTCACATCGTTAACAATTGCTAAGAGGCCGACTATAGAGAAATTATTTTTTATTAATTTTAAGTAATTGTTCAGTGTTTTCTCGTGGGTTTGGAGATCCATTTTTACTTGTTTCTTATTCTGCTGTCTTTTTTTTTGGTGTGTTTTGATGTCTTCCGGTATCAGTATGCTTTTGAGTTCTTGAATGTGTTCTAATCACCATAAGATTTTCCCCTGTGGTTACCATTAGGCTGACGTAAATTATCTGAAACTTATAACCCTCCATCTAAACTGATAACAAGTTGACCTCAATAGAATTCATATACTTTACACTTTCTGCTCCTTCTGCCCCTCACATTTTAGATTGGACAGGACTGCCAGCTTGCTTCCCTACCCAAGTGAGCCTATAGGATGGGCTCTGCAATTTGAATTCTATGGTCAGGCTTACTAGATGGTCGGGAATAGGTACTATATTGAGTAGTGCATGGGGCCATGAATTAGTTTCCCTGTCCTAGCAGGGTCTGTACAGCTTGTTATTTGGGGGCCCGTATCAAACCTGAGTTGTACTGAATTCCCTGGTGAGGCCCAGTTTTGCTCTACAGATGGGCGAGGCCACATCCTGTGCTCAAGTGCCACGGTACGCAGAGCTGCTGACTGGGCCACCTAGCTTCCTGTGTGCACTGGTTAGGTGCCTGGTTGGATAAACTGAAGGCTGTATTCAGTGATGGGTGGGGCTACAGATTAGACTCCCTGCCCCTGTGCAGTAAGAGAAGCAGCTCTAAAATGAGCAAAACCCTGTGTTTGCTGTCTTGTCTCAAGCTGGCTTACACCCCAAGTTCCCTGACTGAACAGGGCTCCTAGCTTTGGTCTGAAAACTGTTGGCTCTGTGTGCCCTTTCCTTGGTTCAAACACACTGGGTGTTCTCACCAGCCATTCCAGTTAGACAGGGCCTAAACACTCTCCCCACAGAGGGTGAGGCTACCCTCAACCCCTTTGCCTAGGCCTGAGGGGGAGGGGGCTCTCCGGTTAGGAGGGGCCGGGAGCTTCCCTCAGCGTGGGCTCTGAATGACTGCCCCTGCCTGTGCTTAGCATAGGAAGCCTCCATACCTGGTACTGGTTTTGCTTTGAGGGTGATCAGCTCTGCCTGCCCATCTCTTGGCTCGAGCACCACTGGGCTACACAGCTTCCAGAAGTTGTAACCAGCCCTTCTGTTTAGATAGGGCTCTACAGCAGTTGGGGCTGTGACTGCACGTTGCCTGGGTGTGGGCAAACCAGGCTCAAGGGCTGGCAAAACTCTCTGAGGTTCTGAATCAGGCAGATCTGCACCCTGCCTGGTCAGATGCCCCCCAACTTAGCTCCGCAGATGAGCAAAGCTGTTGGTTGGGATTACTCCTTGGACGCTGCAGGTATGAACTCTGTCTGCCAAGAAACGCGTGCTGGTTGTTGCAATTCCCTCTCCTCTTTTCCCACAGATTCCCAGCGGTTGAGCCCCACTGATGCCCCTGCAATCCCTATGGTGTGACATCAGAGTAGGGTCTCCTGCAACGTGACCCACAATGCTGGGAGGTGCTGGTTGTCACCCCGGGTTCTTTTTTCCCACCTGAGGAAACAGAGACTCAGGGAAGACCTTTCCACTTGGTGCTGTGTTGCCCTTGGGGAGAGGCAATGCAGCCAATGTGTAGGTACTTCTCTTAACACTTTTTATTTTAAGTTTATTTATTTATTTTGAGAGAGAGAGCCAGCGAGCGAGCATGGGAGCAGGGGAAGGGCAGAGAGAGAGGGAAAAAGAGAGAATCCCAAGCAGGCTCTGCACTGCACGGGGCTCAAACCTATGAACTGTGAGATCATGACCTGAGGCAAAGTCAAGAGCTGGAAGCTTAACCGACTGAGCCACCCAAGTGCCCCTCTCTGACATTTCTAAAGCAGTCTGTCTTGGTCTGAGGTGCTGGGGGAGGTGCTTCAGCCTCACCCCCATGTTCTAGGATTCTTTCCATGGTGTCTTGAATAGTTCTTGTTCTTGTCTTGATGAGGAGTGATATCAAAAATGCCATATGTCACCGTATTTCCTTGTAAATTAAATAACTTTTAAACATCTGCAGCATTCTGAAAATGGCATCTATTGACTATGGGGTAGTAAATTAGTTGCCACTGTACTTATTGAAATTTTGTTCTCTGAGAGATTATGGAGAATATTTCTGCATTTGGGGAGGGACTGTTCTAGATTACACCTAAAGTTCTGTCCAGATTAAGGTTCTGTGGTTTACTGACAATATTTTATGAATGCCATATAGTCATTTCTCTGTCATAGAATGGATATCAAAGGGGTCTACGCTTATTTTTATTTCCTCAAATAATACAAGTTTTACATTTTATTTTCTCCTTACATCTACATCAACATTCTTTAGTGTTGAAAAGATGCTATCTGTCTGACTCATTTATCCATTTATTATACTATGGTATTCTCCCCCCCCCCCCATTTTTAAAAATTTGCAGACAAAACAAAAACAGAAACAAAATCCAAATGAGTTGGACAAAAGTTGAATTCAGCAATGCATCGGGTCAGCATTACCTGAAAGGAATGACCAACAATAGGTGAACTATGGGGCAAAGTTAGCACCAGGAGGGCCAGCCAATGGTATTTGAAACTTACAAAGTAGAACCAAAAATCTCTCCACGGAGTTTTCAGAACTCTATTCCAGAATGGAAACGAGTATAAGAATCGAGGAACACAACCAAATATCTGGTTAAGCAGCAGGGCAATGGAGAGCAATTTAATTCTATTGTACATCTTTCCAATGCCCTTAGGATATAATCATTATATTATATTATATTATATTATATTATATTATATCATATTCATTTTTTAAAGTTTATTTATTTTTGACAGAGAGATAGAAAGAGAGAGAGAGAGAGTGCGAGCATGAGCTAGGGAGGGGCAGAGAGAGAGGAAGATCCAGAATCTGAAGCAGGCTCCAGGCTCTGAGCTGTCAGCACAGAGCCCAACGTGGGGCTTGAACCCACGAACCATGAAATCATGACCTGGGCCGAAGTCAGGCGCTCAACCAACTGAGCCACCCAGGCGCCTCAATTAATATTTATTATATTATATTATATTATATTATATTATATTATATCCTATCATATCATATTAAAAAGTATAGTGGGTCTTGTCCCTGTGGCAGCTGGACTGCTTCACTCAGTCTCTAATAAGTTCATATTTCTACTCTGTTTCCTCTAAACATGTTACCTTATTATGTTGACCTGCCTTGAAGCGTGCCTACTCCTTATATAGCCACTTATTTAGCTGTGTATGTCCTTTTGTAGTTTGGTTGAAGAAAGTGTAGACATTTTTACAATTGTAATGAAATCTGCTTCTTCCAGATTTTTCTTTTGAGTGCTATTTCGTGGAAATTCTAACCACTTAACTTGACTATCCTACTGCAGCATTCTCTCTGGCACCAAGGCAATCAATTTTTGTAACAGTTTTTGATGTGGTCCTTTGTCAATACTTGTCTAACAGCCTTTATTAATTATTCTATTGGTCAGAGCTCCTGAGTGGCTCAATTGGTTAAGTGTCCAACTTTGGCTCAGGTCATGGTCTCACGGCTTGTGAGTTTGGGCCCCGCATCAGGCTCTGTGATGACAGCTCAGTGCCTGAAGCCTGCTTCAGATTCTGGATCTTCCTCTCTCTCTGCCCCTTCCCTACTCATGCTCTCTCTCTCTCTCTCAAGAATAAATAAATATTAAAATTTTTTTTAGATTACTCTATTGGTTGTCTCCCTGTGCATGTACTCATTTCCTCTCTGCCCTTTCCTCTCCTTAGAAAGATGATGCTTTCTGAGCTAGTCTTCTCAAGATACTGCAATGAAAGGGTTAATGGTCTTAGTGTCTATCCTAGTTCCCTCTAGGTTTTCAGAATTGGAAAGCCTTTTGGAGTGTTTACTTCCTAGGGCTCTGCTGAAGCTCAGACGCTCAGCATGGCTCTCCTTGGACTTCACCGTGGAGGAAATCTACAGAACAAGAGCTGAGAGGTAGAATCTTCTTTGTATGTGTGAGTTACACCCCCGACCCACATATCCCTGATCCTATCTGTATAATGGTACCACCTTTACATTCTGTGCTTCCCCACTACATCCATCCAAGGTCTATGATTCTCATAATCAGAATATAGAGGGGAAAAAAGCTAAATGTGTTTTTTTTGCTTCAATACTCAAGAACATTTTTGCATTTGAAAAAGGCTATGTGGATAATCAATTCTTTCAACCATGAATGACATCAGTTTAAAATAACACATTTCCACATACCAGCCCTGCACTGTCTAAATTTTACTCGCAGCCCTATTTATAATCAGTCTTGGAATTGAAAGGGTCTTAGCATCTAGGTGTGGAGCACTAGTGATGATTTGAGAGGATTTGGGGAAGTCTAGGCTTTCTCTAAACTATACCAAGCCCCTTTTCCTTTGTGTCTCTTAAGAGACATTTGTCTTAATTTTTAAATAATTAGTAATAGAAGATACATTTTAAGCCAATCAAAAGCTGATTTATCCCCTCCTCTATTATCTTTGGAAGCACTCTAAGGTTTATTACAGTTATTAGTGAGATCATATATTGCTGTGGTTCCTTTAGGCTGTAGGTATTTTGAAGGTAAAGGCTGTGTTTTGCCAAACTCCTGGTACATCCTAGGCTCTTAATAAGAATTTATTAAACAAATGAATGAATATTGTTAATGCAGTTGTGCTCTGGACATGTGACACAATAGACCTTAGGCTGGGAAGCAAGGAATCTATGCTATATTTTCGATGCTGCCAGTAACTAGCTGTAGACTCCTCAGGAATTTACTTAACTTCTCTCATCAGTTTCCTCACTGGTATAATAAAGGAGTTGAAGTAGCTATTCTCTTCTAGAGCTCTTCTATGGCCTATTTTTCTTACTGACATTTAAGGTCCTTCTCCATCACCTATGATAAATGACTCTTTAACAGAGAAAAAGGACAGGTGGGAGGAGGTAGGGCTGAGAAGTGGCTCCGATAAATCTGGGGCAATAGACAATCCCCAAATCCTATTCCTTGCTTTCATAATTCAGCAGATGACTCTGCCCCCTCCCCAAGTTTTCCTTTTTCTAATTGCTTATAAAAATGTTTAAAAGATCATATTTTTCATTCTTTGAGTACCTGTCACTAATGTCAGGGGAAGGTGACTCTGACTCATGCTGGGTGGCCAGCAGCAAGAAGCTAGGTGAGGATTAAAATGTGACCACGACTCAGACATTGATTCCTAAGGCTTTGTTTTAGTAAAGTGATTTCAGCCACCTGGATAAGAGCTATTTTTTTAAATCTCTCTTTGTAATTGCACCTTCTTATAGGCATGATGGATGGTCAGGGTGACAGGCAACATCTGCCCCTGACGGCATGTTATGTTGTCCTGCAGAGAAGGCAGTGTGGTCCAGTGGACCTCTCGGGGCGGGGCGAGTCAGAGAGTACAAGTTCTAACCTCAGCTCTGTCCTTCAAACTCGTGGGATGACCTTATGGAAGACACTTAACTAATCTGTAGCTCTTTTTTTTTTTTTTTATCATCCATAAACATGGAGGAAATAACAACTTTTCAGCCTTTAGTGGAAGACTGGCTAATAAATCATTAGAACGTGCTTGGCAATAAAATGCTCTGCAGAAAAGCAAAAGACTAACAGCATGCAAATGGAGTAGAAATTGCATTTGTCTGGGAAAAGTAAGCTTTGCTCAAATTTGCATGAGGGGACTTGAACATATTCTTGGCAGAACACCTTTAAAATGATGAGCAAAGGTTTTACTGGCTCTGGTCAGCTCATTGGACAGAATGGGCTGACTAGGGGTGGATTTCAGCATGGCTGGAATTGAAGACTGTGGTCCCTTATGTGGTATATGTGCTTATTGGAGTTCTAATTCTGCTGCAAAAGAAGAGTCTGAACTGAGATGCAAGTTCCAAAAAGTCGATGTAGAGCCTGGGAGCAGATAGTCAGGGAAGGAACAGGAGAAAGGAGGCCTTTGAATGAGAGAGCATCTGGTTATATGCATCTTTTTTTAATGTATTCATCCTTGTGCTAGTATGTCTGTGCTTTGGAGGCTAAAGCCCAGAGTTTCTCAGATTGAAAAGACTGTTACCTCAATAGTTTTTTTAAAAAAATCCAACTAATGTCCCCACCTTGAACTTTGATGTTTAAATTTCTTTCTATCCCCGTACAAAATTGCTTCCTCTTTTGCTCACTTCTCCAATACAAATCCCACTCCATCATCAAATCCCCTTCCTCTTGTAGTTTTTCCAAACTATCCCAACTGTGGTCTTTAACTCTGATGACTTTGGACTCCAAAGGGGCCTCTGTGTCTGGCCACAGCTCATCTTGCTGATCTTGACTTCAGCTAGCACATGTAGTGCTTTGTGCAAATTACATCAAGGCTCCCTCCAGCAGGTGAATAACTACAAAACACCGCACCTGCTCTGTTCCAGCCCCCTTTCTTCCCTGACCTCCCCGCCTCTTCTCCTTGTCTTCTTCAGTCCCTACTTCCAGTGCACAAGCTGCTAGGTTCTATATGGGACTCTGGGTGCACTATTCTTATCATCTCTGGTCTTGTCAATGTGTTCTTTGGGAGCAGGTGCTGAAGATCATCTCTCTGCAAGCCCAGCTTCCTGTGGTGCCTGGGCCAAGGCTGACCAAGCCTTGGGCACTTGCAGAAGAACTTGTGGCTTCAGGGCTGACATAGCATTAGGCCAGCATTCTTGCCATCCTCCCTGTTAGCCCCTGTCTCAAATCCCCATTGATCTTCTAGTCCTCCTGGTTAAAATGTGGTTTGGTTGTCTTTTTATTCCCCCCAAACAGTTTCGCTGTCATTACAGAAACAATACATGCTCTTGCACAAATAATTGAAAAATAGAGGATACAAAATGGAAAATATAATTCCTAAGAGTCCCAACTCCCAGACCATTTTGTGCTATTTTCTAGACCTTTCAGTGTTGTACATACATGCACATGCATGTGTGTGCATGGACACACACACACAAACACACACACACATTTATTAGAAATGGGATCATCTAAACTGTTTATTTTATATGCCTATGTTTTTCATTTAGCATGATGTTCTCAGTTAAGAATGAATGGTACCTTTCATGCTTATTATTAAATATGATTGGAAAGAAGTGGTTTTGAATAACTACATGGTGGTACTTTATATAAATACATTATCATTTATTGTCAAACCCATAATGCTGGACGTTAACATTGTTTCCAACTTCCTGCTCTGGTAGATGAGTATAAACATAAGTATATCTCCAGTCAGCCAGCTTCCCTCCCTCCACACTATCCCCCCCCTAGTCCCAAGCGACCACTATCCCTCACATGCATGACTTGGGTACAGCACAGTGGTTCTGTGTAGGCTAGAACCAGAACGCTTAAGAATGAATCCTGGATCTGCAGTGGCCGTCGGAAAGCTGTTTGGCCTCCCTTTTCCTCCGTTTCCTCATCTGCTCTGTGGAGGCATCACTGGTAATGGCACCTGCTTAAAGAGATGCTAAGAGGGGCGCCTGGGTGGTTCAGTCAGTTAAGCGTCTGACTTTGGCTCAGGTCATGATCTCATGGTCCGTGAGTTTGAGCCCCGCGTCGGGCTCTGTGCTGACAGCACAGAGCCTGGAGCCTGCTTAAGATTCTGTGTCTCCCTCTCTCTCTGCCCCTCCCCTGCTCATGCTCTGTCTCTCTCTGTCTCAAAAATAAATAAAAACATTAAAAAAATTTAAAAAAAGAGACGCTAAGAGAAACAATGAAACATCATATAAAAGGCACTTGAAATAGGGACCAGAATGTAAGGGACTTTCAACATGTACTATTTCATCAACAACTTGTTCATCACTTTATCCACTCTGGCCTGGATGCACTCCATTGTCCTTGTGGTAGCTAACATTCCATCCAGGCACTTACCCAACCAAACTTTACAATATGTGCATGTCCCCTGAATATATGCAGTTCAACTTCTGTCTAGATGGAATGGGGGGGCTCAAGTATACACAGTATTGAGGAGGGGGTTACTTCTCTGTACTTCCAGAGAAAAACATAAGTTGTGATTTGAAGCACTTTCTTGACGTTCATCAGGCCTCAGAGTGAAGCATAGGGTTTTGTTTTCTACACTTTCCAAACATGGTGCCACATACCACCGTCATCTGTCCCTAAGTTCATCCCTGCCTCAGACGGAAGTTTCTCACTGAGGTCATTAGGAGTCTGTAGTGATTCACTGAGAACTTTGTGGGAGAAAACAGCCCAGATTTCATTTGATAAATCCTTCAGAACATTAATTTAACATCTTGTTCTCTAAAATATGTTCTCTTTGGTGGTGATAATTACTGTGGATGTGAGTGAAGCTGAGTTTGAATCATTTAAGACCTCAACATTCACAAATAATGCCCAGTGGAGTTTGTTTCTGAGATTGATATTTAGGCAGTAATTCAAATAATGAAGTCTTGTTGTGTTTCAAGAAAATCAGTAACAAACTAAACAGTTTGTACTGTGGAGATGATTATAGGGGCTTCTGTAAAGATGGACATTCTCTCATTCAGTTATGGAAACAGTCTGGGATTTATAAAGGTGTAATCTTTTGAAGAAACATTTGTTTGGGATTATCAGGATCACAAGAGAAGTTTGAGTCAAATTATAAAATGTATCATCAATGATAAGTCTGTGACATTAGTCAAACTAAAGGGCATGTGTAATTGCCAATTAATACTGAGGGATGACCTTGGTCCATGCTTTTAACACAGCCTCGTTCACTAGGAGTGATTTTTGTCTAACTTTTGGCAAGTTTCTTTCCTTTTTTTTTAATTAAAAATTTTTTTGTGATCTTTGTTTATTTTTGAGAGAGAAGCAGAGTGCAATCGGGAGAGGGCAGAGAGAGAGGGAGACACAGAATCTGAAGCAGGCTCTAGGCTCTGAGCTGTTGGCACAGAGCCCAGTTCAGGGCTTGAACCCATGAACTGTGAGATCATGACCTGAGCCGAAGTAGGCTGCTTAACTGACTAAGCCACCCAGGTGCCCCTGGCAAGTTTCTTTACAGCAATCTTAAGCTCTTGCAGGGTTCTGGTATCATTCTTTAGGTTTTAAAGACTTGACACTTTTTCTAATATTTTTTTAAGTTCATTTATTTATTTATTTTGAGAGAGGGAGGGGAGGGGTACAGAGAGAGAGAGAGAGACAGAGAGAGAGAGAGAGAGAGAGAGAGAGAGAGAGAATCCCAAGCAGGCTCCATGCTGACAGTGCAGAGCCTGATGCAGGGCTCGATCTCACAAACTGTAAGATCTTGACTTGAGCCAAAATCAAGAGTTGGATGCTCAACCCAGGTGCACCAAATTGACACTTTTCTAAAAACGAATCAAACCGTTAGGAAAATAGAAAAAAAAGTTCTGTGAGCCCTGGAGCATCAAGGCCCTGCTTCCCAGTAACACTCTTCCGGAAATGGGGAGTACTGGGGGAGGAGGGTTTCAAGGTACAGCTGGGTTGATTAGGCCAGAGTCTTTGCAAAGATTCTTAGACACCCAAGTGATGATAAATAGGGCAATTATGATGATTAAGCATAGCCTATATTGTCAGGGGCCGCATGCGAGTGTGTGTGTGTGTGTGTGTGTGTGTGTGTGTGTGTGGTGGAGAGGCCATTGTTTGGGTGGCAGGGCAGGAACACTCCAGGCAATGTGGCCTGAGGCTATTCTGGTGAAATGCAGGTTAGACCATTTTGAGTAGGAAGGGATAAGTTTTAGATCAGCGGAGTCAATGCTTTCATTTTACAAGTAGAAAAACAGCTACAAAGAATTTGAAGACTACTCCAAAATCACACCACATGTGTGACTTAGAGTAAATGGAAAAACAGGATAGTTCACCACATGTAGGAAGAGTCAGTAAGATCACAACTTCTGATCTTTTTTAGTAAAATTAAAAAGAAAAATAAAGGAACCATGGTAAAACTCTTTCTAGTAAGAGTTGTTTAGACTAATTTCAAGCCCATCAAATTTCATGTTCTCCAAAGCAGTGATAGCCTCTGTTCAAACCACTAGGGAAAGGTTTGTATCCCTGACTCAAGGGACAGGAATCATATTTCCAGGAAGCAAAATGGAAGGGAAATCTGTAAGCATGTAGCCAGATATGAATGTTCAGACTTACTTTCAGGCAAAAAGTTTTTCTCTTTTCTTTGTTTCATTAGAGGGAATTGAAGTTTAAATCCTCCCCAACCTTTGAGGAAAAGAGAACCAGTTTCAGGCTGATTCGGGGCCTTAAGATTAAAGGGCCATCAGAGGGGCGCCCAGGTGACTCAGTAGGTTAAGGATCCAACTTTGGCTCAGGTCATGATCTCACAGTTTGTGAGTTCGAGCCTTGCATTGGGCTCTGTGCTGACAGCTCAGAGCCTGGAGTCTGCTTAGGATTCTGTGTCTCCCTCGCTCTCTGCCCCTCCCCTGCTTTCTCTCTCTCTCTCTCTCTCTCTCTCTCTCTGTCAAAAATGAATAAACATTAAAAAAATAAAGGGCCATCAGAGGCTGTTGGGCAAGAATAAGGAGGTGGTGTGCTGAGGAGGAGGTGACTGGGAAGGAAGGGGAATTAAGTGGCACGGAGATGATGTCTAAGGGAAGCAGTGAGGAGAACAGACTTTCCGCCTCACCTCCTGGATGAACGAGCTCTCCCCGGACTTGGGAGAAGGTGGTTTTGGGAGCACCCAGGTGAGTCTGTGGTCCTGGGAGCACCCAGGCCCTGCTTCCCAGTAGCACCCTTCCAGAGGCGAGGACTTCTGAGGGAGAAGGAGGGTTGCAAGGTACAGCTGGGTTGATCAGGCCGAGTCTTTGCAAAGATTCTTAGAGGCTCAAGTGATGAGAAAGTGCAGAGGCTTGCAAAGCATTCAGCAGAGTCCCCACTGTCTGCACCGGGGTCCTTACTAGTGCTCCCTTCTCTCAGGGGCCAACGAGAAGTTCAGCTCATCAACACCCAGGGTTTTACCAGAGGACTTTGTGTGACTTGGGTGCCAAGCCCAAGCAGAGTTGGTTGGATGCTGAACACCTAGGGGAGTCAGGATGGAGCCTGGAAGGTTCAGAAGCCTTTCCCTTTGGCTTTGGAGAGACTGAGCTGAACGAGCTTAGACCTCCTCAGTCGGAAGTGTGTGGTTAGTGACATCCCACCCAAAGCAGAGGAACCCTCACTCTGATAGGGTCTCAAAAAGCCTGAGATAGGTACTGACAGCTTCTGTAAGTCACTTTGATATCTCTTAAATGCACAGACTCTCTAGACCTGAAAAAAGTGGCATTTCTTACACAATGAATAAAGATGAGAATCTCATTATGGCGTATCAGTGAGGCAGGCTTTCTCCCAAATCTCCAGCTCTGACTCTTTGTGCAAACCCCTTTTGAGCATCTACACTAAAAAGGCAGAACTAGGGAATGGAGACACAGGCATAAACGAAACAGCCCTGGTTTGACTTGTAGCTCCATCTACTGATGTTCTTGACCTTCCTTTCACCACTCATCAACTTGGGACTTGCCTGAGACTTGCACCATTGACAGCTTCGTTGTGGTACCATCATTTATTAGCTTTTTTGACGTGCAGCAGAAACAGAGAACGTGAGATTGTATAGACCTCTGAGAAACACCTGACTGAGTATCCTTTGGCTTTATCAAGTAGCCAAAATGATGAGCATAGGTCAGTGGACATCTCTGTGAATAATAAGAGGTAAAAATTCACTGATACACTGAAGGGAATCTATTCAAAGCACAAAACCCCCACCACACTTACTCGGGTGTCTGCACTTGGCCCTAACTCTTTGTTCTTCTGGGTCAAGGTGCCCCTGGAAAGTAGACTCCAACTACAAAACACATTCTTCTCTAGCCTGACCACAACCCACATCCTGGACAAGCCCCGGGAATTGCCAGTTGCCACTCGAGAAGCCTGCCACTTCCTGCTCTATCTGATGGAGAATCAACGCCCTCTCCCCGCCTCCCCCTTCATGGGTACATCTGCAACCCTCTCACATTCTTCAAAGCCCCTTAAAAAGCCCAGCCTGACAGAACCTCAGGGCTGACACTTCTCTAGATGTCTGGTGCCTCTCCTCCCTTGGAGTGAATAACCTCTGTCCTGCTTAGTGCTCCACTCTTGCTGCAATTCTTTGCCACCCTTGTCACGGGTCACCCTAACATACACCATATTCAGAATTTGGGATATTCTACACATTCTAGAGGACAACTGATCTGTTCTTCTCAATAAAGCAATGACATGAAAAGGAGAGCCGTTATAAATTTAAAATGGCTTTAAAAAACATAGTCAGTAGTTGGAATATGGCTTAGTATTAGGTGACATTAAGGAGTTATTGATTTTATTCATTATAATAATGGTAGTGTGTTTATACAGGAAAATAACTTTTTAAGAGATGTTTATAGGGGTACTTATAAATAAAATGTCATGTTTAGGAATTACTTTAATCTCAACAGATAAAAAGATGCAAAATGGAAAAAATGTTGATCATTGCTCAGTGTAGATCAGCAGTTTATGGAGACTGACTCTACCATTCACTCTATTATTACTTCTATTTTTAAAATTTCAAGTTAAAAAGTTAAAAAAAATGTGCGGTCACTGATTCTCAATTCTTGTTAATGTGAAAACCGAGCGAGGCACTTGATTTCTTCAGTTGTTCCTGCCAAATGAATTAATTGATAAATAAATGTTACTTTGTCTGATGCACTTTAGTGCTATCGATGTTTACTTCTCCAGACATTTAGTAACCATTTGTCATTTGTTCATTTATTCGGCAAACCCAAGAGGAGTTAATGCCAGGTATAAGCATGAACAGAATGCTCTTTCTTTTCCTTCTTCAGATTCTGGAACTCAGACAGTGATATTCTTCCCTCTGTGCTATCAACCATTTCCTCTCCTAACTTTGCTTCCATCCAGATCAACCACAACATGGGATTTACTCCCTCAGCATATTCCATTTGAGCGGGGAAGGAGGCGTGGCAAAATGAAAAAAGACAATGAACTTTAGAGGTGGATAGGAATTCAATTTCTGGCTCTCCCACTTTCTTGCTTTGTGACCCTTGGGTATATGTCGGTATCTTTTGATACCCTCACCAGTAAAATAAAGGCAATGCATGCTTAATGCCTGGTGGGGCAGAGACTGTAGGCACCCCACCTGTATCCCACTGGTACTCATGTTCCCGTGCATGCCAACAGCTTCCTGTTGCAAGTACAGTAAAACCTTGGATTGCGAGTAACTTGTTCTGCGAGTGTTCCACAAGATGAGCAAACATTTCTAATAAATTTTAACTTGATAAACGAGAGATGTCTTGCAATATGCGTAGTACGTGACACCGAACGTCACATGATCACAACTGAGCCAATGGTTCTTGAAATTCGCTTGGATATACAAGTGCTTTGGATTACAAGCATGTGTCTAGAACAAATTATGCCTGCAAACCAAGGTTTTACTGTATCTGTAAGTCTGCCTGAAGGCTCTCTCTGGACACAAAGGCTTTTCTTTCATGTGCTTCAGTTTCTCTTGTGTTCTCAAAATACTAAGTAAATTTTTATTCATTACTTGGGATCTAAATGTATGGTTAAGTGAGAAAGTGGGAGGAAGAGATTAGGAAAGAAAATGTAGCAATGGTCCAGAGCAAGGGGCGGTAACTGACAACTAGGATTTGCAGATACCTATTTTTAGGAATTCTTAAAAGTATTTGGAGAAGGACTCTAAACTTTCTGCACTATATAAGAGGGGGCTATGGTTATTTTCCTTTGGGATAGGTAACTCTGTAATCCTAGAAAACTTGGAAACATAGCTCACACAGAATTTCCAGAATCAACACACTTTATGTAGTGTGTATGTCATTATGTAGATGGTCTGGTTATAGAAATTCTGAAACCTCTCCAGTGGGTCAGTGAGGCGCAAGCATGTTTAGGGATAAAGACTCAAGTATTGAAGGAGGCCAGCAATCCAAACCAGTGTCTAAGGGAGTGTGATCTCATGGGTAGGGCAGAGTAACAAGAATTTGTAGAAAGTGGGAACGCTGCTAAGAATACCCATGTGGATCCAGGCAGTACATGCAGTTTGAAACTGAACTCCAGTAAGCAACAATGTTCTTCCTGTGTATATTAACAGTTTAATTAACCCTTCCTTTGTAAATGAATAACTAATCAGAGATAATAATAGTACTACCTTGTAATATTGTGCTGACAAATGAATTTATATATGCGAAATGCTTTTAACAATGCATGGCACATGAAGAAGGCATCTTTTGGGATGAGCACTGGGTGTTGAATGGAAACCAATTTGACAATAAATTTCATATATTAAAAAAACAATGCATGGCACATAGCGTAGCAATATAACCTTTGGGCAGTTACTGTATTACCACACAGTCTGCTAGGAGAGAGGTGTGGGAAGAGGAGGAACAGTTCCTCAAGGTCAAAGTCTAGTCCCAGTGGGGGGACCGATACATTGGTCAGGGAACAGAGGTAGAAATCCCAGTAGGTAAACTAGGCAAATTGACCAGGGTTGGGAGAAAATCACTAACACTGTGATTCCCAACCATATGGTTAAGTTTTGTGAGTACAGACACTGTCTTCATAACTGCCCTTAACACCTAGTGCAGAGTCTGCCACATAGTAGATACTCAGGAAATGTTTGCTTAATGGATGACTGAATAAATTGAAAGTGTAGGTAACAATGAATCTGATACAAACATAGCAATTTGTTTCCGAATTTCATTCCTGGTGCATTTACTTCAATCTCCTAGGAGTGTCTGCAGGATTACAGCTAAGTGTTTCCGTTCAAAGCATCTCTGCCTCCAGGTGACAAGACTTGTGGCAGGTGGGAAAACAAAAGCTCTCTCCTTTCTGGCTTTCTTGCAGGGCAACACTCTTTACAGTTTGGGAAATCTCTGCTGTAAATCTTCCTTTAGGAAAAGGGGCTTTATGTCTCTTCCCGCAAGTCAGTGGACTCAACCCTGTTTGCATTAGGTGCCGTACTCAGCTGCCCAGAGTAGGCTTGGTTTGTTTATTTGGGGGTTGGCAGTGCTTCTGGTACATCCTGAAAAATCTCTTTACATATATGGATATATCCTCTTGTCTTCTAAGTCAGTTCTTTTAGTGAAGAAGAAGCATTCATTTGGCCTCCCAAAATTTGGTGCCCACATACCGCGCGCGCACACACACACACACACACGCGCACACACACACACGCACACATGCGCGCGCGCACACACACACACACACACACACACACACGTGCATGCATAGAAGCCCCTTGGGTTTCTATCAGCATTCAAGTTCTTGGTTCCATACTCTCACATCCTTTAAATCATTTCATGATTTACTTAAACTAGTTAGAGGTTTTTGTTACTTGCAACCAAGTGAGATTTGATTAAGTCGCTCTCTGAAGTGTTAACACTGAAACCACATTTCTTGCTCTTCTTGGTGAGATTCTGACTTCTCCCTGGGAAGCTTTCTTAATCCGTGTTTCTCCCAAAAAGGGAGAGTACTGCATTTCCCATTATCACACCCTTCCCCACACCTTATTCCTCCAAAGTCCTTTTGTCCTTCCGGATCTGATTCATTTCATCTCTTTTAGTGCATATTCAATGTATGCATCAACAACCTGGCTCCAACCTTACCGAAGCTTTTGGCTTCACCTGTTATTATTATTTACCTATTATTCACCAAATATTAGGGTCCCATGACACTGGTGGGAGTTGCTACTATCTTCTTGCCAGCTGGAAATTGGTTTCTTCCCCTAGAGATTCCTCATAGACTTCCTTTTTCTGTCTTAATGTGCTTCAAGCCATTGGCTTCCAGCCATAACTAAGTGGCGAGATTGGTCTAATCTTCCCACTGGAAACAATTATAAAAGCCAGGGAAGATAAATAAAGCACATATTTGAAGGCACGGGGGAGTAACCAACGCAGAAAGCACATGAGGCTGTGATTCCTGCAAGGGGGAAGCATTCGGGTCAGTGCAGCATTCACACCATGGTTCCCCCCCCCACCCCGCAAAGCATTTTCTAGTTTCAGCACGGGGGCGGGGGTAGTTAAGTCTCAGCAGAAAACGCTGGGCTGAGCAACAGAAGTGTGAACTCATAATTTCTAAAGCAAGTAAGACTGGAAGAGCAAAATCTTTGAGGGCAGAAAACTATAGAGAATTGAGCTAACAAAAAATCTGTTCACTGTTTCCCCTTGAACTTTGTGGAGGGAGACACCAAGCCAGCCAGCAGAAACAGCCACTGAAAGCCTGAACTGCTGAGTAGATATTTCAGTAGCCATGTAGTTCTAGAGAGACAGAGGTTGGTGTCCACTTCCTGCCCTGGTGGATGGGATCTGGCAAATATCAAACTTCTGCAGAAAGTCTCATGTAGGCCCTGAACCTTCTGCAGAAAGTCTCATGTAGGCCCTGCCATCGGAATAAGGGCAAATTTGAAATAGACTAGCTGCTAACAAAGCCACAAACAACCTCTGGTGAGATCAAAGTGATCTGGTTCTACACATACCCGCCAAAGAAAATGTAACTCCCTTTGTAGGAAGAGGACATCACTTAGCAACCCCACACTTTTTCATATGGAATGTACAACATGTAATACAAAATTATTTGTTATGCTAATAAAACAACAGGACCAAGTGACTGAATATTAAAAGAAAGAAAGTGGGGCACCTGGATGGCTAAGCCAGTTGAGTGTCCAACTTTGGCTCAGGTCATGATCTTGGTGTTCATGAGTTCAAGCCCCACATCAGGCTCGCTGCTGTCAGCACAGAGCCACTTCAGATCCTGTGTCCTCCCCTCTCTGCCCCTCCCCCACGTGCAGTCTCTCAAAAATAAATACACATTAAAAAAAGGTAAAGTAAAAATCATACCATGGGTGATTCAGATGGTAGAGTTATCATATAGAAACTTTAAAATAGCAGATTAACATGACCAAGAAAATAGAATAAAAGATAAAAAAAATTACAGAAGACACATGGAGCTTCTGAAGGTGAAATGGAAATTCTAGAATTAAAATGTCCAATAACTGAAATTAAGAATCTAATAAATGAGTCTAATTAGAAAATTAGAGCAGAACTGAGGATTAGAAAACTAGAAATCAGGTCATTAGACAGAGAAGGGATGGAAAACACAGCACAGAGCAGAAAATAGCATACGAGTTGGGGCAGGTCACCATGCATGTAATTGGAATCCCATAAGCAAAGACAGAGAATTGTCTAGAAGTAATAGTTGAAGAAACATAAAAAGCAACCAACAAACAAAACACAAAAAGAAAAAAAAATACCAAAAAACTTCACACACTTAATTGTATCAGAAACTACCAGAAACTGACCACAAAGAGAGGGCATCTTAAAATCAGACAGAGAATGGGGAAAAAAATATTATTTTCAAGGGGACAACAATAAAACGCACAGCAAATTTTTCTGGGGAAGGGGGTGGAGGCTAAAAGACAGTGGAATATCTAATTTTTTTTCTTTAACATTTATTTATTATTGAGAGACAGAGAGACACAGAGTGTGAGTAGGGGAGGGGCAGAAAGAGAGGGAGGGAGACACAGAACCTAAAACAGGCTCCAGACTCTGAGCTGTCAGCACAGAGCCCAACGTGGGGCTCGAACTCACACATCTCGAACCGCGAGATCATAACCTGAGCCGAAGTCGGTCGCTCAACTGACTGAGCCACCCAGGCACCCCCAGTGGAATATCTATATGAAGAGAAAATACCCCTAGTAAATTTAAGTGAAATACAGACATTTTCGACACACAAAGACTGCCAGTAGACCCACACTAAAAGAAATATTTAAACAACTTTTTCCAAGTGGAGGAATGTAATCCCGTATGGAAACAGGGGTGTGCAGGAAGGAATGAAGGACACTCAAAGAGTAAATATGTAGAGAAATATGAATGAAGAGTGACCATTTAAAACAATAGTGTCTTTTTTTCTCTCTGTGTTACACTATACTTTTTCTTACAAAATTTTGATCATAGCTTTTGTAACCACTTTTTTTGTTAAAAATATGTGAGCATTTTCTTATGTCATTAAGTATTCCCATGCAATATTATTTCAATAGTATTAATGATAAAGAAAATTGCCTCAATTTCTCTTATCTCTATTATTGGACATATTTGATTTCCCCCCCAAGTTTTGCTAATAAATAGTGAAGTAATGAATATCGTTATATACAGATATTTAAAGCTTTAAATAGACGAAGAATTACTTCATCAGGATAAATTCACAGAAGTGGAATTTCTGAGTGAGCTATACCTTAGCACGGGCTGCTCTAACAAAGTACCACAAACTGAGTGGATGATAAACTTCAGAAATTTATTTCTCATAGTTCTGGAGGCGGAAGTCTGAGATCAGAGTTCTGCTGAGAACCCTCTTAGAGGTTACAGACTACCAATTTCCTACTGTATCCTTACCTGGCAGGAACACTGTGAGCTAGCTCTCTGGCCTCTTACTCTGGGGCACTAATCCCATTCCTGAGGGGTCCTCTCTCATGACCTAATCACCTTCCCCTCTGCCCCCCCACCCCCGACTGCCACTATAAAACTATCACATTGGGGATTCTGATTCAACATATGACTTCGAGGCCACAGGGGATGGAGTAGGATGCAAACATTCAGTCTGTAACAAAGAGGCAATTCTTTTAAAAAAATTTTATACAGATTGCCAAATAGGCCTCCAGAAGGGTGGCACCAATTTACAATCCCATCAAGTTTTTTTTGTCTGTTTGTCTGTTTTTTAAATTCTTCCCGTTTTTTTTCTCGTTGTGAAGCTCTACCTTAATTTTCATTGTTTTCTCTATAAAATAATTAGATGATAAAAGTAAAATGATACTGAAAAAAGCAAATATGAAAGCATATTTTTCTACTTGTGGATGCCTCTGTGAAGTGTTAGAGGGAATTGGACATTTTCCAGGCTCAGTCACCACAGTCTGCCTTTTATCTTTCTAGGGTCAGTTCTTAGTAATCTATTATGGTTCTGAAAATATCTGAGGGCTCATGTGAATGCAGAGAACAATAACTTCCAAAGACTAACTTTCCCTTCTGGTGTTTTCCCGGCAGATCTCCTATAGGTCAAAAGCTGCAGTTCTCCCAGTTTACCACTAAGTGTCAGGCAGGGAATAGTCAATCGTACATGTTTTGATGATTTCTTCAGACTTGTAGCCTCTTTCACGTGGACATGTTCAATGAGAAAGCACATTGTATAAGCACACAGTGAACTTTCTCATCCACTTCTCTTTAGATGCTGAGAAGAAAATAATAATCTGGTGCTTTTCTCTCAAAATTAAAAAAAAATCATCTGTCTATTCACAAAAATACCTTTCTTGAGCTTTCCCCCCACCTTGTTCAGTTACTTGATATTTTAAACATTTTTCAGCAATAAATTTTCATTGTCGTGTTTATATTTGTAAGAAATGCACCACAAAGGATTCCTGGCCAAATGCGAATCAAGCCCAAACACATCAAATTAATAAACTCTGTAAAAATTAAATACTTGGGACACCTGGGTGGCTCAGTTGGTTAAGTGTCCAACTTCAGCTCAGGTCATGATCTCACAGTTAGTGAGTTCAAGCCCTGCATCGGGCTCTGTCTGACAGCTCAGAGCCAGGAGCCTGCTTTGGATTCTGTGTCTCCCTCTCTCTCTGCCCCTCTGCTGCTCTCACTCTGTTGCTCTAAAAAATAAATGAAACATTTAAAAAATTTAAAAAAATACTTATTCAACTCCAACTATAGATTTGAAAGGAAACTAATTCATCCCCCTCATTACCACTCAGGGTTTTCCGACCAGATTATATCAAAAAGATAGTCTTGTCAGGTGGTCCATAAAAAAAGCCATGATTCAAATAAAAAAAAAAAAAAACATACGGCTCAACACATCAATGTAGTCAACAATTTCATAAATAACTTTTTCTAGGAGATGTGAGAGTCCCAAAGTTATTTCCTGCTGCTTAGAAATATTTTTTTACCCAGATCAACTCCTGATTCCAGTTTGGAGACACTGACAATTGTTGTAGAAAATTCATACTTTAACAAACACCCAGAGAAATTTAAACACTTTGATCAAATAGTCAATCAGACTATTGGGATAAAAGCATTGTATTATTTTTGTGTGATGTTACAACACATTTATATCTAGTTTCAAGGTTCACTTTTGTTATGAGTTGGATTGTCCACCCAAAAAAGATCTGTTGGAGTCCCAGTCCCCAGTACCTCAGAATGTGACCTTATTTGAAAAGAGTCATTGTAACTATAATTATTTAAGATGAGGTCACATTGGAATACGAACGGGTCCCATCTTTTGGTGTGACTGATGTCCTTATAAGAAGATGACTTTATGAAGACAGAAGCAGAGTGCCTGAGCGGCTCAGTCAGTTAAGTGCCAGACTTCGGCTCAGGTCATAATCTTACGGTTTGTGAGTTCAAGCCCTGCATTGGCTTGTTGCTGTCAGCACAGAGCCTGCTTCAGATTCTCTGTCCCCCTCTCTCTATGCCCCTCCTCTACATATTCTCTTTCTCTCACTCTCCAAGTAAATAAATAAAAACTTAAAAAAAACAAGAGAGAATGCCACGTGATGATGAAGGAAGAAACTGGAATTGTACAGTTGCAAGTCAAGGAATACCAATGATTTCCTTGCAGATTCTTCCCCCCAAAAAAGGATTCTGCTACAAGTTGCAGAGGGAGTTTGAACCTCTCAGCACCTTGATTTTGGACTTTAAGCCCCCAGAACTGTGGTATAATACATTTCTGTTGTTTTAAGCTACCCAGTTTGTGGTGCTTTGTTAAGGCAGCCCTCGGAAACTAATAAAACTATCTTTAGAACAATATAAATTCATTAAAACTGCTTAAAATTGGATTCATTTATGAGTTAGGGAACTAGTTCAACAATTTACTAGAGTTAATGATTAACCATGTATATCAAGCATTTTACAAATAGTATTAAAGGACGTTCTTCTCAATTTGTTAATGAATTTGTTTTGTAATGATAAACTTTGTGCTCTCATGGACTGCCATCTGATGGTGGTGGGAATCAATAACCTTATAGCATGCTCTCAATTGGTGGGCCATCCACTGGTGTCTCTTTGGATTTGCTTGTCCACGTACTAACGTGTCTCTGAAGACAATGGTCCTACAGAATGTCTTTCAAGACCAATTTTAAAGACTTGTAAGAAGAGCCTAGACTGAGTGTGTTGCCGGGATCATGCTATTCATACACAATGTCTCAAATCTCAATTGAGACTTCCAAGATGGCCCATAAATGTTTGTTGACAGCAATTTAAAAAGCAGCTAATTAGGGGTGCCTGGGTAGCTCAGTCAGTTGAGTGTTTGACTCTTGATTTCAGCTCAGGTCATGATCTCACAGTTTGTGAGTTCAAGCCCCACATCAGGCTCTGTGCTGACAGCACGAAGCCTTCTTGGGATTCTCTGTCTTCTTCTCTCTATCCCTCCCTGCTTGCTCTCTTTCTCTCTCAAAAATAAATAAACATTTAAAAAATAAAAAAGAGCTAATTAGAAAAATATTTCACTGAGATAAAACATGTTTATTAATTCATTCATTCTGTATTTATTGAGTGCTATGATAATGTTACTATGATAATGATGTTTTCGGCAAAAAAAAAAAAAAGCATGACACTATTTTAGAACAACAAAAAAAAATGGAGAGCAGGAGGGAATGCGGACCAGCCACACTTTGTAACTCATCCTCCTTGTCAGTAAAGGCCACATTTGCTCCATAAATAATTGATGATTTGCTCCCTAAACTTAGTTGTGAAGTATAATTTAAGGATGAGTTAGCACCATTATTTTAGGTGAATGGAAATTACTGACACTACATCATTTAATATCATTGTTGTCTGTGAGTTTTCAGAGTGTTGATGTTCAAGATAAATTCCTCAGACTTCATTTTCTTTCTGAACCCCAAATTGGCTGTTTCTTTTTTTTTTTTAATTTTTTAATGTTTTTATTTATTTTTGAGACAGAGAGAGACAGAGCATGAACGGGGGAGGGTCAGAGAGAGGGAGACACAGAATCTAAAACAGGCTCCAGGCTCTGAGCTGTCAGCGCAGAGCCCAACGCGGGGCTCGAACTCACGGACCGCGAGATCACGACCTGAGCCGAAGTCGGACGCTTAACCGACTGAGCCACCCAGGCGCCCCCAAATTGGCTATTTCTTAACAACAACAAAAAAGTATATCCTTAACTCTATGCTGTGAAAATGAAATAAAACTCTGAATTTTTCCCCTAGCGGGAAGGTTGTATATGTGAACTCTCTGGAGATCTTTCAAACAAAGGACCCATGCAAATCCAAATTATTACCCTAGTCAGAAAATCGTTTATCAAGCGCTCACATGTCCCAAGCACTAAGGTGGATTAGTTTCTTACTCACCTACTCACCGCAGCCCTGTGGGAAAGGTGCTGATATGAAAAGCAAAGTGAGTTAGTCACTCAATGGGGTCTGACAGTAAATGCTGTGGCGGGGATGTGAGCAGGAATTCTGGCTTCAAAGCCTGTGAGCACTTGTAGCACACCTACTATGTGCTGGAGGTACCAGAGCAAACAAGGCAGAGGACACGTGGGGAGCTGGAGCTGACAGTCTAGCAAGCCTAACTATTACAGTATAGACTGTCATTTTCTTCTCCAGGGCTTGTTTTCTTTCCCTTGTTCAGTAAGCTGCCTCCCATTACCAGCGCGCCATCAGCCATTATACCGATTTTGGCTGTTTATGCAGTGAAAATATCAGGTGCTTGGGGAGTGTAATTGTTTGTGGGTCCCTGACAGAGAAGTCGACGGCACCAAACCTTGGATCTAACTCGTTCAGACTACAACAGTTCATTCACAAAGCAAGAAGCTCCATCTGACTAATGTTTTGCACATATCATTTCACTTCCAAATGTCAAGTACTATTTTTTTTAAACTGTAAAGTAGTTAACAACACACTAAAAATCCTTTAAATGTGTTTCAGTTGAGGTATTCACATGCACATAAGTTGTGGCTGCAGCTTACTCACTTTTCACATGTTTGACAAACATGGTTTTACTACCAGGCTACAACTCACTGAAACGGACCTTAATATCAAAGGGCTCCCTTGCACGTTTTTCACAAGTGGGTCTTTGTCCAATGTACACGAATTTAGGTAATTGCCCTTTTTTCACAACTGGCAGGCAGGAGTTCTGTTCTTGCTTAGTTTACTTTTAGCCCTAAATTTCCCCTCACAATTTCAATTCTTGTGCTTTCTTTTGCATTATGAGTTCTAGTTAAACTGAGCAAGTTGATCTCCTACTCTTAGAAAAACATTTCAAACCAAGCAATGTGCATTTTGTTCCTGGGAGCAACATGACTCTCCAAACATGAAAGAAGGTTTTCGTTTCACCCAAGACATACGGGCATTTTTATTGGCATACCAAAAATTTGATAGTTTTTGTTTTCTAAACTGACGTTAGTCCATAATTTGTTTGCCAGACACTTCACCCAGGCCCTCTTCTTTCCCTAGGTCTGATGTCTTTCTCCTTTCTAAGGTATTGTTCTAGTTGGAGATATCTGCATCAGTAATGGGATGGTCATACCTGGTCAGTAGGAAGAGACCCAGGTAATTGTGTGTAAGTCTGCGGAAATACTCCAGAAACCTGGCTGAGTCTTCCTGGAAAATCCCAATTGTTAATGGGACCGTCATCCCTTTCTCGGATGTGTCCCGTTTCCATTAGCATTCCACCTGTACTTATTTGCCTGTGTTTCGACAAAGCAGCACCTGACTCTTAAAATTTTCCCTTAACTTAGAGTGAAGTTACAGAAAGGAATCATTTCTT
Source organism: Panthera onca (assembly GCF_046562875.1). Lineage (NCBI taxonomy): Eukaryota > Metazoa > Chordata > Mammalia > Carnivora > Felidae > Panthera > Panthera onca. Next base: position 15,535,312 of record NC_138356.1, on the reverse strand, counting down.
TTTCACTGAAGATCGTAAAAAGAGGTAGGTTAATGAAATCGTTTTGTTCTTAGCATCACCAAATTTAGTACTAAGAAGAGCCAATTTCCTAACAATTTAGCACATTTATTCTTCCAAGTCAAAGAGCACATCTGAACTGTCTTTAACGCAAAGTTCTTAATGTAGGGCCGGGCACACTTTGGCACTCGATAGCTATGACTGACTGACTGACCACCCCACAACTGTTTGTCTGAGGTTGCCAAGAAGGTTTGGCACACATGTCCTCAATTAACAGATTGGATAGTTGCTAATTATCTGGATGAAAGATTTGGCTCCCTGAGCTTGCCTTTTCCTGCAAACAGGAGGAAAAGATTCCACCATAGTGTTCTGAATTATTGGAATTTGTCCCCTGTGGCCTACAATGATGTCACACTGACATTTTCTCACAAGAAATTTTTGAGGTGAATTTGGAGTTTAGAAAATTAACCTAATGGATTAAATAAGTGATTGAGTGTTGAAAGGACAGTAACCCGAATGCTCTAATTGTGATGAAGACTTTAGAAATGCAGGTTTGGGGAAAATGTTGTTTTCAGGAAATTTAATTATTTCCATGGTTAACTACGGACAGTCCCTTGGTAGACTGCCCACTAAGTGGGTTGTCCATGACAAGTTGCTTGTCTACACTGGCTTCCTTTGCCACCCAAATGTACTTCTGATGCCTTCCTATATCATAGCCCACCCTCATCAGCAATATAAACTCATTTGACATCAGCACGACAAAATCGCACCGTGAAAGGGAAAGTTTTAGACAAAATACAAAACGCGTTGTGCATACGTAAACATTTTACAAGAGTTAGAAATTTCTTTTGCTTTTAGTTCTTATTATAGATTACCTTTAAAAACATATATTTTGTTTTAAGGAAAGTATAGTGAACATCTTACTTTGATGACCCAGAATCTTATTGAATCCCAGAGGTTTAAATTTCAACATCAATTTCATCATAGACTACCACAACTGTGTTAGAAGACAAACTAGCTCAAATGTATACCAGTTTCAATCTTTGAAAGTTTTTTCCGTGTCATAAAACATGCAAAATGAAAATAAGACTAGGGGTGCCTGGGTGGCTCATTCAGTTAAATGTCCAAATCTTGATTTCAGCTCAGGGCTTGATCTCTCCCTTTCTCCCTCTCTCTCTGCCCCTCCCCCTCTCATGCTCGCGCTCTCTCTCAAAATTAAATAGATAAACATTAAAAAAAAAAAAAAGAAAGAAAGGAAGACCAACAACAAAAGCAAAACAACTATACCAACAAAACCTAGTTAGAATATTAATTCTTAAGCCTGACTTCCCGGGATTGAAAATGGCTCTTGTACTTCCTGGCTTTGTGCTCAAGAGCAATGACTTAAGCCTTCTGTGCAATAATAGCCTCATCTGTAAAATGGGGACGATAATAATTATACCTATCTCATAGGGCTGTTAAGAGGATTAAATGAATCAGTTAATACAAATAACTTGGTGCAGTGCTTGATACATCATATATGTTAAGATTAATAAATGCCAGCTATTATTAATTTGGAATTTTCAAGCTAGTTTTGATTTGTTGTTTTGTAGTTATTTTATTTGAAATAACTGAGATCATTATATACATATATATATATACATACATATATATATATTTACGTATATAATTTAAGTTTATTTTGAGAGAGCTTGTGTGCCTATGCAGCAAGGGGGAGGGGCAGAGAGGGAGAGAGGGGAAAAGAGAGAATCCCAAGCAGCCTCCATGTTGTCAGCACAGAACCCAACGCAGGGCTTGAACTCACGAACCATGAGATCACCAGCTGAGCCTGAAATCAAGAGTCGGAGGCTTAACCAATTCAGCCACTCAGGCACCCCAATATATATATTTTTAAAAATTTTAATTCGACTGTAGTTAACAACAGTGTTATCTTAGTGTCAGGCGTAGAATGTAGTGATTCAACTGTTTCATATATGACTCAGTGCTCATCAATATTCATTTAAGTTTTGAGCATAATATGTATAACAAGTTGCCCACCCTAAAGTAACTTTATTTTGAAAAAATTTGCCAAAGGCACCTGGGTAGCTCAGTTGGTTAAGCGTCTGACTCTTGATTTCAGCTCAGGTCACGATCCCAGTTCGTGATGTGGAGCCTTGCATTGGGCTCCATGTTGACAGGACAGAACCTGCTAGGGATTCTCTCTCTCTTGCCCTTGCTCTGCCCCTCCCCCACTTATGTGTACACTATGTCTCTCTGTGCCTCTTCCTCCCTCTCAAAATAAATAAACATTTTTAAAAAATATAAATAAGTAAATACATATTTCAAAAAAATATATGTACCCCTATGTTTATTGCAGGGTTATTTATAATAGCCAAGATACGGAAGCAATCTAAGTGTCCATCAATGGATGAATAGGTGAGGAATATGTGACTATACATATATAATAATTCAGTGTAAATATTTAATAAAGATAAAATATTACACACCCATAAAAAAGGATGCGATCTTGCCATTTGTCACAACATGGATGGACCTAGAGTGTATTCTGTAAGCGAAATAAGTCAGACTGAGAGACAAGCACCATATGATTTTGCTCGTATATGGAATCTAGAAAACAAAACAGGTGAAGAATACACAAAAAGCAGAATCAGACTTACAAATACAGAGAACAAACTGAAGGTTGCTGGAGGGGAGGGGAGGGGAGGGGGGGATGGGCAAAATGGGTGAAGGGGAGTGGGAGATACGGGCTTCCAGTTATGGGATGAACAAGTCATAAGAATAAAAGGCACAGCATAGAGAATATAGTCAATGATAGTGCAACAGTGTGGTGTGGTTATGGTGACGGATGGTAGGTGCACTTGCAGTGTGGCTAGCACGACATATAGAGGAGTTTAGTCAGTATGTTGTGCACCGGAAACTATTACAACATTGCGTGTCAACTGTGCTTAAATAAAACATTTTTTTAGTTAAAAACACTCTTTTTGGAGAAATTACCCTTTAGAAGGTTGTTGGCAGTTTCAGTTTCTAGAAGTGAAAAACGATACGAATTCATGTTGATAAACTCTCTAAGATGAGCCTTTAGTGAAACATGTTAGACTTCCTGGAACACATGGAGAAGCTGTGGCCTAGGTGGACATGTGCTGCGCTTAGAGAGGTAAATGGTATGCATCATTGCCTTTAGTTTTCAAGACAGAAGAAAAATGTCCTGAAAAATTTAAGATTTAAAGTTGTGGTGCCCCACACAAGCTAAAAATCCTAGATCTAGAAAATGGGACTATTATTGTTGCCTTTATATTTTATTATTTTTTTATTTTTTTAATGTTTATTTATTTTTGAGAGAGAGAGAGAGAGAGAGAGGAGACAGAGCACGAGCAGGGGAGGGGCAGAAAGAGAGGGAGACACAGAATCCAAAGCAGGCTCCAGGCTCTGAGCTGTCAGCACAGAGCCAGATGCGGGGCTTGAAGTCACAAACCTCGAGATCACAACCTGAGCCGAAAGTCGGATGCTCAACTGGACTGAGCCACCCAGGCACCCTGACTTTTTCTTTTTTAAGTTTACCAGTGTGCCAGAGATAGAGAGAGGGAGCAGAGGAGGGTCAGAGAGAGGGGCGGGGGAGAGAGAATCCCAAGCAGGTTCCTCGCTGTAAGTGTGGAGCCCAACACCGGGCTTGAACCATGAGATCATGACCTGAACCAAATCAAGAGTCGAATGCTTAACTGACTGAGCCACCCAGGTGCCCCCATTGTTGCTTTCTATATACTGTTCCGGCTGCCTTCAGACAGCAGAAGAGTGGTTCTGGGGAAAGGACAGTGTTAAGGCACAGGGCTGACAAGGTGAGAACTTCAGTGCTGACACAGTGCTAGTCTCTCGACTTGGCACCCGGGGAAATCAGGGCCTGGAACAGTGGTAATGACTTTGATTAGACATTGGTTCGAGATTTCCCTGAGCCCTCAGGTTCAAGGTAACAACCTGAAGAGATAGCAGTGGGGAATGAAAGCCTTTGGCAGACCAACTTGACCAACAGGTGGCAACACAAGTCCAGGGACTTTGATTAGACATTGGTTCGAGATTTCCCTGAGCCCTCAGGTTCAAGGTAACAACCTGAAGAGATAGCAGTGGGGAATGAAAGCCTTTGGCAGACCAACTTGACCAACAGGTGGCAACACAAGTCCAGGGAGGTTGAGTGGATTGCTAAATTTTCTCCGGTAGCCTGGGATAAAGGTAGCACGAAAGCTGTGATTTCTTAACTTCTCATCAAATCCTCTTTCAACTTCCTTCCAAGGCCTTTTAGCAATTTAAATATTTGGTTAGAGTATAATGGTGCCCGTAACTCTTAGATGCTAATGTTGCAAACCCTGTCACTGTACTGTGTCTCACTCTTGAAGGGGATGTGCATGTGTCTGGGGAGAAACTACCTGGGAGAGAGTAGCTTCAGATAAACAGATCAAGAGCTGTGCTTGACAATGTGTGGAACGTGAAATATGCTTTGGTCCACTCCTGATCTCTGGTTACACCACTTCCATTTCTGTGTACTGACAAAAGCAGAGGACGCCAGAGGAAGCTTCCTACACATAATATCCAGGAGGGCGGTTTGGAGCCTGTCCCCCTGTAATTAGGGCAGGCAAAAGTGTTCCCAATGTTTCTTCCTGCGTTAAGAAAATGAGTATCTTGAGCTTTTCCCTCCAGCAAAGACTGTCTGTTAATACCCCGAGTACTTTCAGATTTATTGTGACAAGTGATACGGTACCATGTTCAAGGAAGAATTTTGGGATGCGTGCCTTGGAAACTTTTTTTTTTTGTTGCCCATCTGTTTTGCTTGTCGCAATTCCTGTTTGTTTAAGATGTATGTGTGCCAGAAATGTGGAAAGAATGTGTGTAGCGACAAGTGCTATCGAGCCATTTTCACACTGGACTTATGGGAAGCATGTGCTCCCCATCTGTGAAGTTTTCATTTTATGCAAATTTAGAAAATATATTCTTATGTCATGTTGCCTTAATGCCCAGGGGTAAATTGGAACACACATAAGGAAGAGAGAGACAGGGAGGAAATCACCTCACGCCCAGTGACAGGGTGGCCTTGCTATGACTGAAGGAAAGTCTGAGATGCATGTGATTTGTCAAGAGTGGAAGGCCGTAGAGAAATTTTCTTTCCAAGGGTGTTGCATGCAGTAAAGCAGTATGTCTTTAAGAAGATTGATTTTTAATCTGTGAATGAGATTATAGGAGTCCCTATCTCAAGAAGCTTTGAATCGGGGAGAGAGAGAGCGAGAGAGAGAGAGAGACAGACAGAGAGAATACATGCTACTCTGTGGGTCTTCCCTGTCTTTTGGAACATTCTATGATTACAGCCTCAGATATTCTCTGAGTTCTAAAGAAGAGTATTTTTAAGGAGGACAGCATTGTGTCAGTAATGTTTCTGAGAGGTTGTGACTGGAGTTCTGTTTATTATGCCAGGTACCAACCTGGTCAATAAGCATGTTAGAGTAAGGTCCCCAAAATAAATGGGGAAAGAAACTGCTCTTAGAGCACAGCCCTGCAGACCTGATGTGGATTAGAGAAGCTACCTGAACCCGTGACTGCTTGCGGGATGTTCTGGGACTGCGTCAGGTGAAGACGAATCCTCGCTTCATTAGTAACCCCATTTGAGGGTGTCGGGTGGACATATGTCTTTGTGTTCCATGTCAGCATGAATAGAACGACTTAAAACTTATCAGAATCTATTCTCGGTCTTCGAAACAATAATACGATGAAACCCTGAATATAAATGAAATTTTTATGCAACTAAGACAGTAAGGATTCTAAGACACAGATGGTGAAGGGGTCTCAGAAAAGCAACTAAAATGCTGAGTTCAGCTAGTGGCATTCAGACGGCACAGAGCTGGTGCTCTGAACCCAGAGGAGGACTACAGAGGACCATGGAAGGTTTCAGGAGTATGTGACCTGTGCAGTCCCACAAGGCCCCATCCTAAGAAGGGTCCTGAGCTAGGTTGAATGCCTTGCTGTCGCCACCTTGAAGTTATTAATTATTTTTATTTTATTTTATTATTTTTTGAAGTTATTAATCATTTTTAAACAGAGTGCCCACGTTGTTATTTTGCACTGGGCTTTGTAAATTATGTAGCTTGTCCTGCTGAAGACAAATACAAACAAATATTAGCAAACCCAAACGGAGCTTGAGAAGGAAGGTTGAGACTCACAGGTCAAACCTGAGCAACAGGAGGGCCGAGGGTAGCCGCAGTCTTTCCCCTCACTTTGTCCTCGGTATTGGTGTCCTCCCAGAGGCAGTGGGAAACAGGAGGTTGGAGCCAGGGCCCTCTGTGCGGGGTGGCTGGTGCTCAGCCTCACCGCCGTGGACTCCTCTCAGTTACTCCCAGCGTGGCCTTGGATCAACAGCTGTTTTGCTCCTGGTAATTGTCTGGAAGCCCTCAACACAGTGCTCTCTGTTAAATGTTGCCCCACTGACATGTGATGGTGGTAGTGGTGAGAGGGCGGGGGGTATAAAATTCAAGAACTCCGGTTAGGTTGTTAAGTTTGAGATGTCTGTCTACTCATAAGCTGCTGTAGGTGAGGGATATAATGCAGGTGGTTGGACGTAAGTATCCAAAACTCAGATGAGTTCAAGGGTCCCGTAATTGAACTTGTTAGCATCCGTTTCCTTTGGTTCACCATGGCCCCTCTTAGGGATTCAACTAAATGCTTACGCAAGGTATTTTTGTTTTGTTTTGTTGTTTTGTTTTAGTTGTCTAGGGAGAGAGAAGGAAAAGCGTTACTTTAATCTTCCACTTATACTTATTCTGCATTTTATATAATGATTTTATATAATGATAAATAGGTCACTAGGTGACAACAGTGAGTTGGGGATGGCATGAGATAGAAGGGAATGTTAAGATGCAAAGGAGCAGCTGGAGGTAGCCACACTTGGCTGAATATTTTTAATTGCCCTGCCCTGACTCTTCCCCAGCCCACTGAGTTTGGCTTATGAGGGACTTGCTGCTGGAGACGGGTCGGCTAGCTCAGAGCTCGGCCCGTACCAGGAGATTAATAAACGTCTGTGAAATCAATGGCATGCCCTCAAAAAAACCTTTTTTAAAATTGAATATAGGGTAAGTTACCTAGGGTCATCTAGACCCTCAGAAGACCTAGTCATATTCAGAGGTTCTGTCTCCATAAGTGGAAATATGTTGCTATTATTAATATTATTATTATTATTATTATTATTATTATTATTATTATTGACATTACCCATTATTGGTTTACCTCATGTGCCATACATGCTGGAGCCAGACACACACACACACACACACACACACACACACACACACACACAATGAAAGAACATTAGTAAAGAAGAGGAAACACTTAAAACAATTTTTTTTGGTGCTTCTCAGTAAGGCTTCACGCTTAAAAATGTGTCTCTAGTAAGTTCCTAGAGAATCTCTACCACCTCCCCCACTAAGAAGTTAGTTGGGTGTACCTCTATTAAATACAAAACAGAAAATGGATTCCACTTGATCATGGTGGATAATTCTTTTAAGGTACTATTTAATTCGATTTGCTAGTGTCTTGTTGAGAACTTTTGCATCCAGTTTCATCAGGGATATTAGCCTGTAATTCTCCTTTTTAGTGGGGTCTTTGGTTTTGGAATCAAGGTAATGACTGGCTTCATAGAATGAGTCTGGAAGCTTTCCTTCCATTCCTATTTTTTGGAACAGTTTGAGAACAGTAGGTATTAACTTTGCTTTAAATGTCTGGTAGAATTCCCTTGGGAAGCCATCTAACCCAGGACTCTTATTTCCAAATTATGAAAGGAGCCCGAATATCCACCAACTGATGAATGGATTAAGAAGATATGGTGTAGGTATATATAATAGAATAGCATGCGGCAATGAAAAAGAATGAAATCTTGCCATTTGCAACAATGTGGATGGAACTGGAGGGTAGTATGCTAAGTGAAATAAGTCAGAGAAGGACAGATCTATGATTTCACCCATATGTGGCGTTTGAAAAACTTAACAGATGATCATAGGAGAAGGGAAAGAAAAATAAGATAAAAACAGAGAGGGAGGCAAGTCATAAGGGACTCTTAAATACAGAGAACAAACTGAGGTTTGGTGGGGGTGAGGTAAATGGGTGATGGACATTAAGGAGGGCACTTGGGGTCTCGTCTCATTACTCACTGTAGAACTTGAAAAATTCACTATGGTTTAAAAGGACAAAGTTAACTTAGGTAATTTCAATGGACCTTTCAAGCTCTAATATCCATAATCTAGTTTAGGTAAGGAAAAATTCATATCAACAGGTACTCTAAACTAGATTAGATGAGACAGAATAAAATACTGAGCTTTTTCATTTTGGGAGAGAGAGAGCTTGAGTTTCCTAGGAGAAAGAGGCTTTGAGAACTGACTTTTCAATTCTGAGTATGTTACAGCCAAATACCAATCTGTCCCGTTATTTCGCATGGCTTTTCTCTAGTGACTGGCTCTTGTCCTCAAGCTGTCTTTTATTGCCAGGAATCCCCTTGTAGTGAGTTGAATGATGCCCCCCAAATGATAGGTCCACATCCTAATCCCCAGAACTTGTGAATATGGACTTATTTAGAAAGGGAGTCTTTGCAGATACAATTTAATTAAGGAACTCGAGATTGTTTAGGTGAGCCCTAAATCTAAGGACAAGTGTCCTTAGGAAGATACACTGGCAAAGCGGAAGAAGGCCATGTGAAGACAGATGAGAGTAGAGTTCTGCAGCCACACCCCAACGAATGCATGGGGTCACAAGAAGTTGGAATCGGTGAGGGAGAATCCTCCCATAAGAGTCTTGGGAGATAGCTGTCATCTAGTGGCTACGCTGAGATAGTGGCTACGCTGTCACTTTAAGTTTGGGCTTCTGACCTTCAGATCTGAGAGAGAGAGTATGTTTGTGTTGTGTTAAGCCACGCCAGTTTGTGGTCATTTGTTACAGCAGGCTTGGGAAACTAATACGCGTCCTGTGATGTTCTTGCATTCTAGAAGCATTCTTCACTGTACCTCACCAAAGTTCCACTCACTAGTGATGTGGTGCTATTTCAAAGGGATCTGGCTACGTGAACAGCCATGTCATCTGATCAACCAAGGTTTATCTGCATGTCTTGATAATTGTGGGTCGCACTTGCATTGATTTCTCTAGAGATTTTTCTGCCTGGATGAAAGTAATATAGGATTTGTATAATACTTTGTACGTCAAAGTCTTTTCAGGAACATTTTCTCATTTCTCCAACATGTCCCGTTAAACAAATTAGAGGTCTCATCATCCCCATTTTGCATATGAGGAAACTGAGCAACAGTAGAACAATAGAGCAACAATAAGTGACTTACCCCAGGACACCCAAACAGTAATACTACAGGTAAGACTGGAACCCAAGTCTTTGGTTCAAAGGATACTCATCTTCTCGTTGTCAAATGACCGATGGAGAGATAGCCTGAACACAGTAACCTATGAACGCTTCTCAAATCATGACAAAGAGGTAACTGTCTATGCTGGTTACTTGCAGAGCTGCTAGCTACCTAATAACTAACTCTACCAACATTGTGAAAGTAATCCCCATCTCACTTAGAGTGAAAGTCACATTCTTAATAATGGTCCACAATATCTGGCCCCACCTTTTACTGCAGGCTCTCCTCTCTCGCCTCAACCTCTGCAACTCTCCGTTGCCCCAAGCTCTAACCATCTCTCTTAAAGTGCTGCTGCCCCACGCCGGCTAGATGGGCTCTCCTCAAACACTTGTCTACCCTCAGCCCGAACAACCACCCTCCAGTTATCCTTATTGCCGGCTCCCGTGCTTCCATATCACCTTTCCGGTGAGGTCCACCTCAACCCCATCTAATTAGAATGAAATCTGACCCCCCCCTACTCCCCCCACTACCCATTGTGTTTTGCTCTCCTGCTTTATTTTCCTCCATATCGCCATGCATTCTACTGATCCCCGAAGGATGAGTGAGACTACAAAAGGTAACCTTAAAAATGAGAAGAAAGGACAGTTTTATCCATGAAAACATCACCAACAAAGGAATGGGAGAATAAAAGCCGGGGGTTGTCCTGGAGCCAACATAAAAGACCAACTGTGCGCTTTAAAGTTTCTATGTCACAGGATGTGTGCTGCCCGTGGCCAGGGCGTTGCTTCCTTCAGAAGCCAGTCAGGTGGAACCCTCTGGGCCCTGCTCTGGCTGCCTCCAAACCAGAGCATCAGTGGTGGAAGGGAAATATCAAAATAGCACCTCTGAATGAGACGTAAATAATGATTTGAGAAGTTTTCTTTCTTTTGTTTTAATTTACAAGGAAGAGATAAAGTGTATCAGCAAGATAATCACAGAGTAGCCGCCTAAGATATTCTGATATAAACAGGAAGTTGGTTTCAAGGAATACTGATGGGATTCTGCCTGCCCGCCTGCCGCAAGGTCAACTGTCACACCCGCCTGTGGCTTCAAGTGCAACATGGGGGCCAGTATTGCAGGATTCACCGCTTGCTCAAAGAGAGGAAAACGAAAAATATTTTTAAGACGTGGAGTATAGATATGGTAAAACAAAATCAAGTCTTAGTCAAAGAGGGGAGTGTTGTGTGTATCAAATGTCTGTGAAGTTCAAAATGTTATTGTTAAGACTTTGACAGGAAATTTAAGGCTGACAGTTAAAATGAAAATAAATGAGTTTCTGCCATCTCTAATAAGGATTTGGAAAGAGACCATTAACTCTCCTTGACCATGTGGATTGGAGAATAATGAACTGAGTCCTTTCTGCCCTCGTGTCCCTCCATTTTACCCTATGAAGAAGAATCTAATTATGGTAGGAGGGGAAACATAAAAAGCAAACCACAGTGCCAAGGTGGAGTCACCAGCTCCCACGACAGCAAACCAAGACTCAATTGTAGTTGCAACCTCTCTAGGAGTGGAATTTTAAACCAATCAGCCAGGAATTTTCAGGGTTGGCACCCATGTCAGTGGGCTTCCTCCATCTCCCAAAGGAAGATGAGGTAATCCACCTCCCCCTAACAAGAACCCCCACTCCCCACCCCACCCCCCCAAGGGAAGGTGACCTTGCCTGAAGCAATCCTTTCTTTTCTTTTGCTGGTAATTTCCTGCCCCACCCTTCTCCTAATAGAAACCTATCTTGTACAGTTCCTCAGAGCTCCCCTCTGCTTGCTAGGTGGGATGCTGCCCGATTCCTGAATTGCTTAATACAGCCAATTTGACCTTCACATTTACTCTATTTAATTTTTTTTTTTTAACACTAGACTGGAGTGCAACAAAGCACATGGATTGGCTCACAGCCCTGCATTTTTACTTTCAAGGGAACTGAACTTGTACAAGCCCCTAGCCTCTCCCAGCCTAGTTCCTCTTCTCAAATACTACTGACCTCACCTGCCTCCACGGCTTGTGGTAAGAATCCAGTTGTATCATAAATGTTAAAAAGGGTCAATGTTGAATAGGGGACATGTCAGACGGCCTCAAGCTAAGTATGTGAACGTTCTGCAAGTTGTTTAAAACCCGTAAAACTCAGTTTTCTCCTCTGCAAAATGGGGATAATAATAGTGACATCTTCACAGAGTTGTAAAGATTAAAAGAATCCACGAAGAACTGCTTAGAATAAGCTTGCATAAAGTCAATGCATATTATCATCATTGTAACAATAGTTGTTCTAATTATTGGTTAATTAAATAATTGTTATAAATATTTAGTATAGGGCTTGGCATGCAGACAGAAGGTGCCCAGGAAATAATAGTGGATAAACTAAATTTTCCAACTAGTGACTTCCAGCAAAATGCTTCTTTTTTTCCCTTGGGTATTCCAGCCAGAATGAAGTGTACTCACATCAAGTTTCCATTTACACAGTAATGTATCAAATGCCAGAAAAACAGGTACACTGTGCTGCTCCAGGATTTGTGTTGGAGAATAAATATGTCTATTGATGTTGGGGAGGCAAGGCATTGATAAAGACCAACAGTTCTGTACATGAAAGTCCCAGAGAACCATAGAACTTTCCTAAAAAATGGAGGATTTAGAGCTACTAATCTATAGGCAGTTATTCTGTTTGATCCTTGTAGTAACTAGAGATTGGCATTGTTACATGTTTACATGTGAAGAAAGCATACCTTAGTGTGTAAAGGCAAACTGCTCTGAACTCAAATTCAGGCTTGTCTGATTCCAGAATCCCTATAACTACCCACTTAGCAGGATAAAACCATGAGCAAGACCAAGGCCCTTGCATGTAAAGTGCTTATCAGTGTCACTTTGGAAGTTAGGACAACTATGGAAATGGTGGAAGTTGAGACAAAAATGGAAACGTTTCAGGGTCGGGAGTCTGATTATAAATGGAGGAAGTTCCTGCTTTCAGAGGTTCAAAGGAGAGAGGTTCAAGGGAGAGAAGTCACATGGGGATGGGGATCAGGATAAGCTTTACGGTGAGCCAGTTCTAGAAGGGATATTGATTTTCCTGGGCAGAGCTAAGGGCAGGAGATGGAGAGGAGACAGCTTTTCGGGGCGAGGCAAACAGAATGCCAGGCCAGAAGCCAGTGAAACCTGTGTTTTCCCCGAGCTGCCGCTTGGTGGCTCTGTTACCAGCAAGTTTTTGATCTCAGCCTTTCTGGCTCTCAGGGGTTGTGAAAATCAGGGGCAGACATGCCCAGTGCCTCAATCAACAATGCTATTATTATGATTTCTCCAGGTAGCTCAGGGTTAGAGGCACAAAGAAGAAAAGTAAGTGCCCTAGTTAAGGGCATGCTCAAGAATAGAAGTAACAGAGGGAAAAAAATGAAATAGTTAAACAAGAAAGAAAAATTTGTCTGTACGAATACACACGTGTGCGTGTGTGAACAGGAACTCAGACACATAACAAAAACACAGGAATATTCCACCGGTGTCTTTGAAGTTGGTGGAGCTGGAGACCATTTTCACTTTTAGGAATAAAAATGATGGTTGCTTTGCTAACTGCCTTCTTTTCCATATCTGGAGACCTACCAGGACAAGAAAAAGAAGTATGTTCCCCTGTCTTCAAATTCTTTAGTCAGAGACTCACCGACTCCAATGAAATGTGGGGTCTAGTCAAGGGGGCTGATCCCAGAAATGTGGCATATTTCTCACGACCACAGGACTAAAAAAAAGCACTCCAAAACAAGCAGCAACCCAAAAAAACAACATATTGCCATCCTGCAAAAAAATCCAAGTGTGCTGGAAAAACAACAACATATGGCTGGGTGGGGTGTGACCAAAAGGAATATAGTTATCACGTTTTGAACATTCCTTTTACAGACTTGAGTGAAAAGAAATTTTCTAGGACAGAACATGGAGTAGTCCCCATGCCTGTCTTTTTTTGAAAGCACAATTGGGGACAGTAAGAGCAAAGAAGGGTTTGTTCCAGGTGAGTTACAGCTGAGAGCCAGGAATGGAATCTCACCCTTGACCCAAGAATATGCTGAAAAGAACCAAAGCAGACAGAAGAGGAAGAGATAAGGCCGGCTCACTGCTTTGTAACCAGAGGGATGTTGAGATTAAAACAGAAAGAGGAATGGAATGTACTTGAACATGCTCATTATCAACACCAAAGCCACAATATACACTGATAATAGCTCTGGGGTGCCATCATTATGTACCTGGAATCTGGGTTTCATTTGAACAAAACAGAATCAGCTTCAAGTGCAGTGCTCTGCTGGGGATTTCTATTATATAACTGTTTCATAACTCAAGGTGAAGTCACACAGCAAGGCTAGAAGAGTACGGGGAAATGAGTTTTCAAACTTTGGGACTTTTGCTATTTGTCTAAATAAACCTGGCCTGTTTATCCAATGGTTATACAAACCCAGAGTAACCTACAACTGAGCCCCTTTCTGTAGGTTGGTACCCTGATGGGACGTTTATTCTTTCAGCAGAAAGTTATAGATTGCCCTCCTTTGTGCCAGGCCTGGAGATAGAAAGATGCACAGGAAAGATTCCTGCCCCCAGGGAGCTTGAAGTCTAGGAGAGAAAGAGTTTTATGAACAGATTATTACAGTGCACTACTTGAAGCATGACCTCAAGTATCCACTACAATTCCAATGTATAAAAAGAGGAATGCTTTCTATTTTTCAGCTGACCTCACACAGTTCTTGCCTCCCCTCTTCCATTCTACCCCAGCTCCTACCTGGTGGTGGAATAAAGAAACTGCATCTGTCCATTCAAGGCACTCTCATTATCTTTTGGAACAAACAATGTCTTCAGGATAAACTCAGTCTTCTCTAGATAAATATCAATTCAGGGTAGTTGTCCTGGTCCATTTGGGCTGCTAAAACAAAATACCACAGACGGAGTTGTTTGTTACCAACAGAAATTTATTTCTCACAGCTCTGGAAGCTGGGAAATCCAAGATCAAGTTACCAGTATGGTTGGCTTCTGTGAAAGCCCTCTTATTGGTTCTCTGTGTCCTCACATGGTGAAAAGGGACTAGGGAGCTTTCCCAGAGTGTTTTCAGTAGGGCTTTTGTGAGGGTTCTGCCCTCATGGCCTAATCAGTCCCCGAAGCCCCCACCTCCTAATACCATCATCTTGAATGTTAGGTTTCAACATATGACTTTTGAGGGGACATCAACATTCAGACCATAGCAGAACCTAAATATCGTGAGCTCTAGATTCCCTGTCGCATACACCTGGCCCTCCCGTCTGTGTTCCTTTCCGGGGAACTGATAACTTTAAAGTGGGGAAGAGGCAGGTAGTTGGGAGAGGTAGTATTCAAGTAACGTTTTGTTCTGTGGGAGGAGACATACTTGATGCCTACTTGTGATGTCTCTACAAACGATGTTCTACTGGTCACTGAGTGTCCTATCCACAATCACTGAGTGATCACCCCTTTGGACATACGTGACAGACATGGCTGTGGCTGAAGACTAGAGTTCTTAAGTTTCCGAGTCTCATCATGGGTCTTTTCCAGTCCCCAGGGTCTCAGCATTTTGGCATTCCCTGTAGGGGTGCTAGAAGTATGAATGTGAATGAGGCTGAGTTTGCCCCAGGCCCTCTTGAGTAGGTGCCTTGAACCACCTCCTATGCGGCACCAGCTCTCTCTCAACACAGGAATTCCTTAAGACGCTTGAAATTTTTCTAGCCTTCCGTAGCGAAAGGAAAAACATCTCTTCTGTGAATTTCCCCAAAACTCTCTGGTTATTTTTAACTATACACCTCCAGAGATTCAGCACCAAAGCTAGGGAAGGCTCCCATCTACCAGTTCTTGCCCTTTCCTCCCTGTCATGGAAGGGTTTTCAACTGTAGTGTAGGAACTCCTCCTCTTGTTCTTCTTCTTTTTTATTTTATTTTTTTAATTTTTTTTAACGTTTATTTATTTTTGAGACAGAGAGAGACAGAGCATGAACAGGGGAGGGGCAGAGAGAGAGGGAGACACAGAATCTGAAACAGGCTTCAGGCTCTGAGCAGTCAGCACAGAGCCCGACGCGGGGCTCGAACTCACGGACCACGAGATCATGACCTGAGCCGAAGTCGGATGCTTAACCGACCAAGCCACCCAGGCGCCCCTTCTTCTTTTTTAAAGTTTATTTATTTTGAGAGAGAGAGAGAGAGAGAGAGAGAGAGCATATGCCCTTACTTGCACGAGTTGGGGAGGGGGTGGAGGGAGGGAGAGACAGAATTCCAAGCAGGCCCCGCCCTGGCATTGTCAGCTAAGCTCAAACTCACAAGAACCATGAGGCCACGAGCTGAGCAGAGATCAAGAGTTGGAAGTTTAACCAACTGAGCAACCCAGGCGCCCCACGAACTCCTCTTCTGCTGGATCCTTACTTAGATGGTATCTCCATGAGGCAACATGTTGGAATGGTTACAAGGCAAACAAACAAAAATACCAAATTATAAAGCAACGAAATACATTAGGAAATTGTTTTTTTTTCTTTTTCTTTTTCTTTTCTTTTTTTTAGATATGGCCTCTACAACAGTGCTGTGATATATCAGACTTTTTGAGGCAGATACCTTAACAACTCTGAAAATAAACTCTTCCATCCCTGATTTCTGCCCCAAAGTGGCATTTGAGGATAGTGGGAACTGAAACCATTTACTATTACTAGCGACTTTTCAACTTTCCCCCCGCCCCAAATAATTAGAAAGCACACTGTCATCTCCAGAGGCCCAATGACTTCAGCTGCATAGTCCGAGAATTTGAATATTACAACTTTTAGCATTATTAAAAATTGCAATGTTTGAGAAAGGAAATTTTATTCCAGTTATATTAAATTATAATAACTATGTCACATCATAATTTCCAAAGACATCTCCTATCATACGTGCTCTTCAACATGACCCTGTCTCTCCCCATCAAGAAGAGAAATCTAATTCTCCTGCTCTTGAGTCTGGGAGGGTGGTGATTTCTTCAACCAATGGGGTACAGTGGAAGGAACAGTACGGGACTTCTCAGACCAGGGCATAACAGGTCATGTATCTTCTGCCTTTCTGGCTGCATCACTCACATTTCCTGAGTGCCATGTATGACATCTAAGTAGCCTTTGGCTGCCATACTATATGGAAGTCAACACGGAGCTTCTAGGGGAGGGGCTGTGGTCGACAGCCCTTGTCTGAGTCATCCCAGGTCAGGCACCAGCCTTGTGGTGAACATGCCCTCATGTAATTCTCGCTGTAAGACATTAGATCAACCCCAGTCTTTGGGTCCACCTGCTCCCCAAACTATCTTCACTGTTCCCATCCTAATTCCTGATGCACAAAATCTGTGAGCATAAAAAAATCGTTGTTTTAAACAACCAAATATTGGATAACATTTTAGGTAGCATTAGTAACTGGAACAATGACTTATATTATATGTTTGCATATTTGCATGTTTTCCAAACTGTCTCAGTCAGGGACTTAGGAATCAGACTCTATTTGTTGAATCCAATACCCAAATGTGAGCATGAATCTCTGAATTATGTTTCATCTGTTGAGGAAGGCAGGAAACACCTTGTGTTTCTGTGAAGTGCATAAATGGAAGTTTGGTGCAGGGACATTATATAGAATTTTGGACAATTTAGTTTTGGGATAACTCAAGTAAAGTTTTCTACAATAACTAATACTAGATGATACTTGGTGGGGGAAGGGAGACTACAAATAACATGTATTTTTTTGTCTCAAAGATTTTCAGAAATTATTAGAAATAATTCCATATTATGAAGCTTATAATGGGGACTGCAACATTTACAGAATAATGTTTCATTCCATTCATTTGGGGTAGAGAAGGCAGAGTAAATTGAATGAAGATTTGACTAATGTTTTGATTACACTGAAACCATGTATTTTTAAGGGGTAATTGTGGAAGGAAGGGCTTTATCTTAACCTGGGTGGAGCTTGCTCTCCAACAAGAGCCTGGAAATTTTATATTCTGAAATCACTGATTCTAATAGTAGGGAGGGGGCTCCCGAGTCAGGTAGGCTCTGCTTTTCCTTCCTTGTTGTGTTTCACTGGGCATTTGTATAGACATAAGCTAATGAACTATGGTAGGCCAAGAATGTATGCAGTCTTGGGGTTAGGATATACTACTCATTCTCTGACAGATATGAGCCCTATAAGACTCACGGGGAACTGATTTTGATCCTAATGGGACTGCCCTGAAGATCTAACCCCATCCAATGCTTAATCTTTGAGAGGCAATGGCCATGACACCTGAGGACCCAAAAGTGAAGAAAAAATGCTGTAGGTGGTATAAATGAATAATTACAGTAGAATGCGATTCCTGTGCATATCTTTATGATAACAGTTATTACATTGTGTTGAAATTGTCTGCATATGTGTCTGTCTCCTTAACTAGGGAAAACATTCTGTCTCACTCATCCTTCTCTCCACAGCATCTAGCATAGATTTTGGCTCAGAGAAGGCACTCAATAAATGCCCTATAAAAATAATTGAACCGGAAGTAAAATAATAGAAACAGAGGCATATATGGCATAGAAATTCTGTAAGTTAGAAACCTGAGAATTGTGACGGACTCCTCCCTTTCTCCAACTCCCACATCCACCTGTCCACGAGGCTGTGATGATTCTCCCTTCTAAATCTCTCAAGAATCTCTGCTTTTCTGTTTTTCTCCACTGCTACTGCCTTAAGTAACATGCTGATCATCTTTTTTCCTGGGCTTCTGTAATAGTCTCCTAACTGACCCCCCCCCACCCCCAACATCTTGCCTACTCCAATTCATTCACCACATTGCCAAGTTTCTAAAGGGCAAATCTGCTTATGTTATTCCACTGCTTAAAAGCCTTCAAGCTTATCACTTTGTATATAAGCTTCAGTCCACACCACCCTGAATAACATACAAGACCCTCCATGATCTGACCTCGAGCCACTTCTTCAGGTTCATTTCCCACACACATCCAGACTCTTCTCTAAAGTTGGTCAGAATGATTCTCAGGCTCACCAATGTTGTTGGAAACACATGGTTTGCACATCCTGTTCTGGCTACGAATCCACTTCCATCCTCTTCCTCCCCAGCCCTATCCTTATTATGTCTGGCAAAGTTCTACATATCCTTCAAGGCCCACTCCAGCAGAGCTCATTACCTTCTTTGTACTGTGATTATACTCTTACTCTATCACAAGGCAGAGCATCACTTCAAGGACAAGATGGTGACCTCTAGTCTGAGGCTGCCTGGGTTCATATTCTACCTTCAGGACTTACTGGCTGGGGCATCTTGGCCAAGTGCTTAACATCTTGGTGCCTTAGTTTCTTCATCTGTAAAATAAATCGCCTGGGTCATGGGAGGCTGACTTTTATGGGCAATCCCGATGAACTGTACTGCCTTCTGCTAGGATTTGGCCAGTAATACTTATTACTGGAGCATGAAGCATATTGGGCTCCTGTATAAGCTTTGTTTGGTAGAAGTGATTCTGCTGCTATTACAACATTTGAAATCACTGTCTTAGCCAAACTCCTCACTGTATAGGTTGGGAACATAATAACTAGTAAAGGATAAATCTAGTAAAGGATAAAGGATAAATCTAGTAAAAGGATTGCCCAAGTTCACTGTAAGCCTGTTGGAGCGGTGTTCATTTATGACAAAGAAGTCCAGGTCTCTCTACTCCATCTGTTACCTTGAGTATACTAAGCCCTGGAAAATCAAAGAATTTGAGCCCACAGAGTGAAAGGAGGAGCACTACAGACCTTGAGGCAAACACATTAATGAGGCCAAGCTCATTGCTTTGTTAGAGGCATTGCTTGCCAAATGGACTTGGCTGTGTAGGGAATGCTCTGGGGCAGAGCCCTTGGGAGACTAAGGACAGTGCGTTGTAACAAGCAGACACAATTAGGCCACGATCCATTCTGCATGGCTTCCTTCACCAGAGAGCTGGCCTTGGAGACCAGATTTCCAGGGGTGGGTCAGATGGCAGGCATGTAAGATGCAATTGTGATGTTCACTCCACTTCATTGCCGGAAGTAGAGACATGAAAAACTGAAGAGTCCAGTGTCCAAATGACAGGAGAGCGCTCCCTACAGTAAACCACACACCGACACTTCTTCTTTCTAACTACTTTCCTCTGTGTGCTTGCTAGTGGTAACTTGGAGAAAAAGGAAGCAAGCTGGATCTCACTAGCAATGTGGTAGTAGTCCCCATATCAGCCTCTCTTGACCTTGAATAAGTACTAGTTTGTGGATATAGAAGATGCTCAATTGAAAGTGTTAATGAATAAATGAAGGAAGAAGGAGTGAATGAAAAAATATCACGTACCTTGTGTGAGCCATTTGGATAACTAGCTCTTAGGGACTGAATGTTTGTGTCCTCTCTAAATTCATGTGTTGAACCCTAACCCCCAATGTGATGGTGTTTGGAGATAGGATCTTTAGGAGATAATTAGGATGAGATGGGATCGCGAGGGTGAGACTCACATGAAGGGATCAGTGTCCTTATGAAAAGTGACAGCAAAGGGTTTGCTTTGCTCTCTCTCATCATGCATACATGCTTCTCTGCAAGCCAGGAGTCTCACCAGAACCTGCCCATGGTGGCAGCCTGATCTCAGACTTCCAGCCTCCAGATAAGTTGCTGTTGGGTAAGCCACCCAGTCTATGGTATTTTGTTATGGCACCTCGAGCTGACTAATACACTGGCTAGAGTTGCGTTATTTTTGTTGCTGTTGTTAAAGAAATAAAATGACTTTCAGTTGCCAAATGGGACAGAATTATTTTGAGACTGAGATGCAGTGAAGAAGTTTGCTCTGCCAGTGATGTTCAAATATTGACTCTAACATTCAGTACACATCACGATCCAAAGCATTGGGCCTTAAAGTAAATTTGTTAGTAGTAGTAAAACAAGCCCATCATCCCTTTTCCAAAACCAGATCTGTTTCAGAATTTGGAATTTTTGAATTTTAGGAAGATTAGGGGCATATACCCTATACTTCCTAGTGTCCCCAGTGGGCACCCAGCAGCACACCATAACCAAACATACTATTATTTCTGTCTGAAAACACACACATGCACACTAAGTGGAATAAAGAATTCGATTGTGTCAACTCAATTCAGGTCATGTTTTGACACCAAATAATTTTGCTAAAAACTTACAAAAGCTTTTTGATTTTTACAACTTTTGGATTTAAATTAAGGGTAAGAGCTTTTGCACCTGTAGTAACAATAGCTGTGTTCAATGCTTACTGTATGTTAGGGCTTTACTAAGCACTTTACATGTATTAGCTTATTTAATCTTTGAGGGAGAAAGGCAACTATTAACAGACCCATTCTACCTACGTTGAAAACTGCTCTTAGAGAGCTTTGTAAAATGCCTTCAGCTGGTCACCTTGTAGCCACCATTCTCCACTGCCTTCTGGTGTCTGAACAGAGAGGCAAAGAAGTTGGCCTGCCACGATGAAGCTTGAAGAAGATGCAGAGACAAGAGATAGAGAATGAGGAAACATTTTTTATTTTCAGTTTCTGGTTTTAGCTCTTCTTAAGGTTTTACTTCTTTTCTGGGTTGTAATACATCCTTGTTTTCTGAACAAATTCTTCTAATTTTTGCTTAATCTAGCTTAAGGTGGTTACTATTACTTGCACATAAATAGCCCCAACCGTGGCAGATATTATTTACCCAGTTTTGATAGCAACAATGTTAAATCTCATTGAACACTGAAAGACTGGGGGACCTCACACACACACACACACACACACACACACACACACACACACGACAGCAAAATCAAAGGCCCTCTACTGATTAGTAGTCAAGGTAGTTGTCCACTGTCCATCAGTTTTCTACCTGATGAGCCCTTTCTATTACATGATCTTTCCTTTTACTATGTAAGAACAGAAGTTTTCCAGAACTAGCTGGATGTTATATTTGGCTAAAGGTTTCATGGTGCAGCATGATAAGCTTAGAAAGAATGCTTTCAATGCAGAACCAGTACATATGGAAGAATGACACGTAGGAATGTTGAAAAGTTTCATTATACCCTGAACTAAAAAAACTGACCAAGGTGAAGGGGTTGTAATTCTCAGGGTTTGTATGTGTTGGACAGAGGTGGAGGGGGTGAAGAGAACAGCATGAGCAGAGCTCTTTGTCAGTGTGAACAATATCCTCTGAGTTGGCCATTAGCTCAAGGCCATTTCCGTAATGAATGGTGACAATATTGCCAATGGTTCCTGGGGTGACCGTAGATCTTCTGTGGATGCTGTAGGTCTTAGCTCCTCTTTGGCAGCATAGATGTTTCTTTTATGTGTCTGGGCTATCTTACACAATATACTGCCTAATTCACTACTTGAGAGCATAACATTTAGCAGACAAGCCACAAAACACACATTTCATTGTAGCAGCTGTCCTACAGCCAGAAGAGGTGAGCTGCAATGCCAGATAGGACTCTTGACACAGGTAGACTCTGGTTTTGTTTGTCACTGAAGATGGCTGTAGGGTTTACGGGCATCCTGAGGATGGACATTTTAGCCAAATTGCATACCTGTGCTCTACAAAGCTTTACTAAAGACTTTGGTTCGGGGGCATCTGGGTGGCTCAGTCAGCTGAGTATCCGACTTTGGCTCAGGTCATGATCTCACAGTCGGGTTTGAGCCCCACGATGAGCTCTGTGCTGACAGCTTCCTCTGAGCCTGGAGCCTGCTTCCGATTCTGTGTGTCCCTCTCTCTGCCCCTCCACACTAACAATCTGTCTCTCTCTCTCTTTCTCTCTGAAACAAACAAACAAACAAACAAACAAGCAAACAAACATTAAAAAATTTAAAAAAAGACATTGGTTCAATTCTGCAGGTATTATTAGTGAAGTTTGGTAAGGGAGTATACTTGTGGTGCAACATGGTGTATGAGAAAGAAATATGTGTTTTTTTAATGTTTATTTACTTATTTTTGAGAGAGAGTTAGGGAGGGGCAGAGAGAGGGAGAGAAAGAGAGAGAGAGAGAGAGAGAGGGAGAGAGAGAGAGAAAATCCTAAGCAGTCTCCATGCTGTCAGCACAGAGCCTGATGCTAGGCTTGATCCCACGACCATGAGATCATGATCGAAATCAGGTCGTTAAACTGACTGAGCCACCCAGGCACCCTGAAATAAGTATGTTTTGTTAAAAAGACCCTGGGTCTGGGTGGGACTCAGGGTTTAGCCCAGACTTGGCTATGACCTTGAGTAAGTTAAATTCTCTGGCACCCTGTTTCCTCACCTTGAAAATGAACAGATTAGATAGATGATTTTAAAGGTCCCTTCCAATTTTTAAGCTTGAAAATTTTAGAGTTCTTGAAACTTTTTAAGTGTGAAGAATTTAAGGTTAGTAGAAGTAAGGTTAGTAGAAAAGGCACAGAAAATAGACTAGATTAATTATTAAACTCCAGGCATAGGGCAAGTTGGTGAATTTCTCTGCAAATTAGTTTTCTCAGATAGAAACTCTTGGGATAATAATTTCACGATTGCTGGACTATTGTGTGAAGCTAATTAGAAAACAAATGTTAAAGTGCTTAACATTTTAGGAGATTTTGCTGTGGACTTGTTTTTAAATAATGCCTAACCCTTATGACTGCCATCTAGTGGACACTATAATAATTACATGATGCATTTTTTCACCTGGGCTCTTGAAATCCCTTACAAATGGGATTCAAGTATGCTTTCAATCAGTTCCCCACACCAGTAAATGCAATTCTGACTTAAATTATTTAACTTACATTTTAAAGGAGAAGTATCTTATTAGATATATTAGAAGTATTTGTTGACTTCTTAGATAGCCAGCCTTCTTACAAGTAACAGTGCAAGATTTCTTTGGGGGGAATATTTTTCCCCACTGCAAATGTGATCCAAGCTAGCATGTGGATCTTAGGCAGAATGACTGCAAGATTGAAAATGGTGAAGTGTCCGCACATGCCTGCCCAAATTGCCCTTGCTAGTTGGACCTCCAACACTACCTGTCCCTTCTCATTTGCCTCATTTGCCCCTCCAGTTTCCCCATGAAGTTTTTAAAGCCTCCATATATATTTTGTAATGTTTATTTATTTTTGAGAGAGAGTGTGTGAGCAGGGGAGGGGCAGAGAGACAGAGACACAGAATTCAAAGTGGGCTCCAGGCTCTGTGCTGCACAGAGCCTGATGTGGGTCTAGAACTCACAAATTGTGAGATCATGAACTGAGCTGAAGTCAGACACTTAACTGACTGAGCCACCCAGGCGCCCCATAAAGCCTCCATATATTTTTATTAAAGTCTTCATTGTATGTATGGGAGGCAGATATTTTGTTCTTTGAAACCTAGGGGCCTTCACTTATATTAAGAGGCAGAGCATACAAAGCAGCTACAGTACTATCTGCATTGTTATTCATTGCTCTTACTTATGGGCCATGTGCCAGGCTACATTTCTGCCGTGTACTCTTTATTTACTCATCACCACCTCCTTTGAACTATTACTATAAATCCCCATTTAAAGACAACACAAGTAAAGTTGAAAGAAATGAAGAAACTTGCCCGAGCACATGTAGTTAATGAAAGGCAGAGCCCAGGTAAGCTCCAGCCGTTTCTAGTGACCAGCAGAAAGCACAGTGAGACTACTTGCTTTTGTAATCTCTAATTTGGACATTGCATTTCTTTGGACGCACGCAGCCCGGGAATGTTAGTAGCCACATTACATTGTGAGCTTAATTGAATTCGTTACCAAAACCCTACCTGATCTTTCATTTGAATAGCTATCAAGCACTTCCTGTCATGTAGCCTTGCATGGTCCTTCCTTCTTCAAAGAGAACACCCTGACAGGGAACAGGAGGAAGGGAGCGTTCCCCTCTGTCCTGTGACTTTCAGTTTGTCCTTGGAGTCATTCTGATTTGTACTGTCCACGCCAAATCTGGTCCCCAGGAGTGAATGAAGCCAAATTTAAATGCTCGAGTGGAGCACAGCCACACTCCTGTCCTTAGTTTTTCTCACTACATGTAAAACAGGGTAAAATTTTAAAGACAGATTTAATTATCTACTGATAGTGAAACAAAACAAAGACAGGAAATCCCAAGAGGAAACATAAGAAGTCTGAGTCAGAAACCTTATAGAGTTACTTGATCTTTTGCTAACTCTATTAAAATGGATCCTGTTCTAGTCTCCATCCTGTGTGAGGGTCTGTGAAAAAAATGACACCTTTAATTCTGAGACTTTCCTCTCTTCTCTTCTCATCAGAGACAGAGATCATGGCTGTAAGATCTTTAGGGGAAAACAGTGAATTTATCCACTTATCAAACAAATATTGATTAAGCTAAATAAATAGGTGAATGGAGACCTCAAGTCATTTCTACAACCAGCCAGTTTTTAGAGCATGTCCTTTACTTCCACAGAGACCCCTCTGTCCTCAGTCCTCACTGCTTCTCTGAACAGCACCCGGCACCAGGAAAGACTTGCCTGCAAGCCATCCCACAGGAAAGGTTCTGATTATGGGAGCTTAGAATCAGCAGCACAGACTTTTCTCTAAGTAGAGACAATTGGTTCCTAAAGGAATTGAAATCTGAGGCCATGCTCATTAGCACAGGCCTGGGAATAACTGAGCCAACTGGGCGTTAGACATTGGTGCTCCACTGAGGGAAGTGGTTCTCTCATGGCCTGAGAGATCTGACCGTGCGTGCGTCAGGGACCCCGATTACCTGTAGGGGAAGACCTTAATGGCAGCCACCATCTTAGGTCCAGGACCATTCCAGGAGCAGCAAGGATACTGTCACCATTCATTTAGAGCCTGCAAGGAGTGGTTGACAAACCCAGAGGCCTGCTTCATATTGACAAAGTCTCCACCACCTAAAACCTAAAATTGACTTGACTGCCATATACTTCCCAGTAGCAGCATTTGCATGACAGTGATGAACTTGGGGCCCAGGGAGTTTGCACCCTTCTCAGGTGTCTGACTTGCCACAGAGCCTCATAAGAAGAGGCATGCTTTTCTCCTTCTAGTTATTAGAGCAATAACCACCAAAAATAAAACTGGCAGCGAGAGAAAAATGCCTTTGCTTGTCACTTAATAGATGTCTCCTTCTCTCCCACAGCCTTGCACACTTCAAACAACGCAATCTTCTCTTTTTTGTGCACATTCTAGACTAGACTAGAATAGTCCAGTGGTTAAGAGCCTCAGCTTCAATCAGATGGACTCTTTTCTAATTGCATGATGTTGGGCAAGCTATTTAAATTCCCCGAGACCAGATTTCTCATCATGAAGTTGAAATACTAATAGCTCTACCTGTGAGGTTGTTGGGAATATTTAAATAAATACTAAATATATTAAATATATGTATTTATGAATATATGTATATATGTATATAGTATATATGTATAGTATAGTGTTAGTATATATATAGTGCTTAGCACAAAGTCTAACCTAGTAAATGCTCAATAAATTTAAATACTACTATCACTAAATGAACTCACAGATACACATATGGCTAGTCCAGTTTAGGTGATTAACAAATGTTAGGAGAATATTTATAAATTATGGAGCACTATTCAAACGTAAGATCTCAATATTTTTAGTGCTTGTCTTAGTGATGAAGCATTCAGTTCAGTCATGGTCCAGTAAGAGATGAGTCAGAAGGAAAATTAGGGCACACAGCAGATGGCTTTCCCAAGCATATGACCTGCTAGGTCTTGAAAAATCAGCCTAAGCACTGGTCAACTAAAATCCTTGGGTATTTTTCATTTGAATTTTTATCAAGTATTTCCTCTGTTGTTGTCCTTGCTGAAAGATATGACCTTTCTTCTTTAAAACGTGGTACATTCCAAGGAAAGTGTTAAAGGAGAAAGTTCACCTCTAGTCTTTGACTTTACCATTCTGTAGAGTCATTTTCATTCCTGCTGCCTGCATTTTAATCTGGTCCATAGGAATGTATTAGAACTCAAATCTGACTATGGACAATGGCCCCTTTCTTTAATTTCTCTTTGGACACCTAAAAGTAGCTGAGCTATTCAAGAAAATCTTGACTGCAAACTGATGATTCTGGAACCCACTGACAATGAAACTAGGTGTTTCAGAATGGCAAAAGAACTTCTGTTTCTCTTTCCTGATTGTTTTCATGTGTTGTGTTGGGTCTCTCTGGTTGGATGCTGTGTATGTCAGAGAATGAATTGGGGCACAGGTCTGGGGTATAACTAAATAGGCCAGAATTAATGAAGAGACACTGTTAGGATGAGCTAAGTAATTAGCCGGTGTTAGAACATGCTTTTGAGCCTGTTTGAATGTGTCGAGTTTAATAAACTCCTGAAATTCTTTTCAAGGTTGCAAATAATTTATGGCACACTAGGACTCTAATTCAGCAGTCCCCAAAGCATGGTTTAGGCATCTCTGGGGGTCCCTGAGACTCTGGGTGTCCCTGAGGCAAAAACAACTGTCATAATAATGCCAAGATATTATGGGACCTTTTCTACTGGGTTGACATTGCACTAATTGTGCAAAAGCAATAGTGGGCAAAACTGTGTGAATCAAGATAGTGGTATCTAACTATTTTTTATTTGTATTCTTCAACACCATACACTGACAGTAAAAAAAAAAGAAAAAGAAAAAGAAAACGTTTCACTTAACAATGCCATTAAAGGGGCGCCTGGGTGGCGCAGTCGGTTAAGCGTCCGACTTCAGCCAGGTCACGATCTCGCGGTCCGTGAGTTCGAGCCCCGCGTCGGGCTCTGGGCTGATGGCTCGGAGCCTGGAGCCTGTTTCCAATTCTGTGTCTCCCTCTCTCTCTGACCCTCCCCCGTTCATGCTCTGTCTCTCTCTGTCCCAAAAAAATAAATGAAAAACGTTGAAAAAAAAAATAAAATAAAAAAATAAAAAAAAACAACATTGCCATTAAAGACTCAGAAAAAAGTATTAGTTTTATTAAATCTAGACTTTTGAGTACATGAAACACCAGTTTTACTTAAAAGAATGACTGACAAACTATGGTTATTCAGACTTTGACATTTGGCAGACAATTTCTTAAAAAAAAAACGAAAGAAAATGAATCTATCACTTGAAGGAAAACGACTCACAGTATTTGTTGCCAGTGGTAAAATTTGAATTTTCAGATGGAAATTAGAAATTTTGAAAACTTGAACCTACCACAGTGGGCGTTAAGGCTTTCTAATACTTAAAGACATTTCTGATGAGGTAGGTAGTGATATCAACAAATAAGATTTTTTGGTATTGTATAATAAACTCTGTGAACATTTGGAAAATTTTCATGACCCAGTGAAGCAATACTTTCTAAATGACCAAAGCATGATGTTAAAACGGGTTCTTGGGGTGCCTGGGTGGCTCAGTCGGTTGAGCGTCCGACTTCGGCTCAGGTCATGATCTCACGGTTCGTGAGTTTAAGCCCCGCGTCAGGCTCTGTGCTGACGGCTTGGAGCCTGGAGCCTGCTTCAAATTCTGTGTCTCCCTCTCTCTTCCCTGCTCATGCTCTGTCTCTCAAAAATGAATAAACGTTAAAAAAAATTAAAAAAAAAAAAAAACGGGTTCTGACTCCACATTGTAGCTTTTCAATGAGTTTCAGTAAAGCTTCAAAGAATATTTAAAGTGCCTAAAAAGGCTATTAAAATACACCTCCCTTTTCCAGCTACACATCTAGGTAGTATATACACATTTCTGACTCAGGGCCCTTTCTGATCCCTTAAGAAATCCGTTTGGCCGGTTCTTAAATTAGCTGCCATGGGGCATAGGAGCAGGTGTGCCCCAGCATACTCTGGGAGGCATTCCGTATGCTTCTCACAGGTGTTGGTGGAGGGAAAGCCTCACTGTCTACAGAGGCAACCTTAGTAATGCATCCTTCTCTTGGCTTTCCCTGCTAGCTGGCCCCTCCCTCACTCTTGCTTCTAGGGATCACCTCTTAAATAAACTGCCTGCACCCAAGTCATGGCTCCAGGCTCTGAGACAACCTAAATCAACAGGCCTGGTGTGTTTAGATACTGTGCAAATAACTGAGGATGTAATGTGAGACAAAGCCATGTTGTACAAGCAAACGAATCTCTACTATGTTGGTGATATTGTATTGATGAGTGATTTTAGGTAGGAAAATACAATGATATTTCTTCATTTTACAATGTATCATCCATTCCAATGAATGTATATGATCTTTATATACAGAGAAATAAACTCACGTACCCTCTACCCACAGAAAGAATTAGAGCATCAGCAGTGCCTCAAAGACCCTTGTGTACCCCTCTCTAGCATGATCAGATTTTAATTTGTAAAAGATCACTGTGATGGCTGTGTAACTAACATAATGGAGGAGGACCGTTGGAACAACAAACACCCACTCATATTTCAAGTCTTGGCCATATCATCACTTTTCTATAAAGCCTTTCTTGATCTTCAGGGTGAAGTTCCTCCTTAATAATCTCTAGGGACTCCAGAGTTGGCAATTAAAATCCTCTGTGGCACTTATGTGACTCTGCTTTTTTAAAAAACAAAACAAAACAAAACAAAACAAAACCATTTTATTGAGATATAATTCACATACTATGCAATTCACCCACTGGAAGTATGCAATTTCAGTGTCTTTCAGTATATTCACAAAGTTGTGCAACCCTCACCACAACCAGTTTTAGAATATGTTCATCACCTTAAAAAGAAGCAGCATGGCCTTTAGCTGTTGCCCCCTTCCTATCTCCCTGACCCCATCCTTACTCTCAACCCCGAGCAAGCATTAGTCTACTAGTGCGTATGTCTCTATTGATTTCCCTTTTCTGGACTTTTATGAAGGAGATCGTATAATGTATGGACTTCTGTGAATGGCTTCTTTCACATGGTATGTATTCAAAGTTCATCCCCGTTATAGCATGTATCACTACTTCCTTTCTTTTAATGGCTGAAAAATATTCCATTGAATGGACATAACACATTCTGTTTGTCCATTAGCTCATCCATGGGCATTTGGGTTGTTTCCACCTTTTGGCTATTATGAATTCTTCTTCCATTTACAGAAGAATTCATGTACAAGTTTTGTGTGGACATGTACTTATTTATTTTGAGAGAGAGAGAGAGCACACACATGCATGAGAGACAGAGAATGAGGGAGGGGCAGGGAGAGAGAGAGAGTGAGAGAGAGAGAGAGAGAGAGAGAGAGAATCCCAAACAGGCTCCGTGTTGTCAGCACAGAGCCCTAAGTGGGCTCGATCTAATGAACAGTGAGATCATGACCTGAGCCAAAATCAAGAATCAGATGCTTAACCAACTGAGCCATCCAAGTGCTCATGAACATGTATTTTTAATTCTCTTGAGCATTCACTTAAGAGTGGAATTGCTGGGTCATATGGTAACTCTATGTTTCATCATTTGAGAAACTTCCAGGCCGTTTTCCAAAGTGGCTGCAGCATTTGAATTCCCACCAGTAGTGTAGAAATCTTCCAATCTCTCTACATCTTTGCTAACACTTGTATAATCTGGCCTTTTGATTCCACTTATCCTGATGGATGTAAGACATACTTAAAAACAAACAAACAAACAAACTGTGACCTTTTGGAAAACTGGAATAAAATTTTATTCATCTTTACATTTTCAATGGCTAGTATTACGCCTGGGGCATGGTAAGAAGTCCATTTATTTAATGGTTGAGTGAACCAGCAGATGGAATTTGAAGAAGTGAATGAAGGCAATTATAATAGGGGATTAGAGAGCTATTTTTGTGGGGGGGGGGGGGAGTAGAAGCAATAGGTTTTAGTGACTGGCAGTGGTAGGGAAAAGGTGAGCATGGCCCAGTTACACTCTCATTTTCTTTAGTGGAGTGACTAGAGGATACTCCCTCCGCCCCACTCCAGTAGACACTCTCTGGTTCTAACAGTGCACAGAGACATCTCTCTAATCTGGGGGAATCTGTGTCTCAGTTCCCTCATCTCCAATATTGGCTCGTACAGTTGTGTAACACGCAGT
Source organism: Panthera onca (assembly GCF_046562875.1). NCBI lineage: Eukaryota > Metazoa > Chordata > Mammalia > Carnivora > Felidae > Panthera > Panthera onca. The sequence continues at coordinate 15,505,013 of NC_138356.1, read as the reverse complement.
TTACTTCATTGTTCTGTTTTGATTTTGATACGTCATGAGACCGGGGTATAATTACCTTCATTTTAGAAAAGAAGAAACTGAAACTCAAAGTCCTCACTCCTAAATGGTGGTAGAGCTACGATTCTATGTGAAGTTTCTTGGCTTCGAGTAATAGGGATTTTCCCCCTCACGCCGGGATGCCTGTGGATGACCTCTCAAGATGGCCTTTTCTAACTCTTTGTAAACTCAGGGCTCTGCAATACCCCCAATAGAAGGCTAAGGAGTAGAAATATAAACAAGGATTCTAGAATTCAGAGGCAAAAATCTCAGCGAGCTGAGAAGTCAGGAAAGGAGTGGGGACATTTTAAATCACGGCCACTAACCTACATGTTGAAAAAGGGGTAAAAGATTACGATAGAGAACAATGAGACGTAAAGGCATTCCATGGTGAAATTGTCGATATGGTGCACTACAAAATGACCAGTTTACCTGTCTCATGAAAAAGTTGGGTACCAGGGGGATATCAGACTCTAAAAGAAAGACTTCATTTGCTAGTCAATGGAGTCGATGAAAATTGGGAATAAGAGAGTTTGCAAGAGCAGTGTTTTAGGAGAGCTAACAGAGTGGCCACATGTACCCGTCTGGTGAGCAGGATGGGTAACAAAAGAGACAGCCTAGAACTGGGGTGACCAGAACCCTGGGTGTCCCTTTTGGACCAAATTATTCTTGCTTTCTCTCACAGGGAGTTCCTTGAGAACAAGGACAATGATTTATTTAATCATCCTGAATATAATGGCCTATGTACATTAATTGATAAATGTTTAGGAAACTAATCACTAAGTAAGCAAACAAATATGCACATAATTTTAACTATGAATAACCTTTGTAAAAATATCATGAGAAAGGAGTATAGTGTGGTGGGGGCTCCTTCCTTTCCATGGATGACTCCAACCATTAATTAGATATTGGGGAAAGCCATTGCTCATAAGATGAATGGGACAGGAAGGTGGCAGTGACTCAGGACAAGCTCACCCACAGAAACAGAGGAACCAAACATTTTTTTTTTACTGAAAACTTTTCAGGAGCACAATCCTCTCACGTTAGAGAAGCTCATCAAAACCTCACCAGGTTCTCTGTTAGACTATGTTATTCCCTCACTTCCTTTCTTAATAACAGCAGCAGCAGCAGCAACAACCATAAAAGCAATTGAGTGACTTAAAACCTACTTGGTCAAGATCCTTGTGTTCCCTTATAGGAGGCTAGAGGTTAGACGGCATCTTCAGCTGTGGGCCTTTTGTGGAAGGTGGGCCCTCTCACAAAGCCTCGGGGTCTCTCAGGGCCATTGCGGATTATTGCATCTGTCTTCCCACAGAAACCCAAGGTATGCTTAAACAGCAACACTTTGCACTTTATCCTTGTTCTTTGTAGCACTTAATGCCAACCAGACAGACTGTGCTGATGTGGGATTAACACTAATACAAAGTAGCAAGATATGGTGAGAAAAACTTCTTCAGAGAAATCTCTATGTAAATACAGGCATGTGTTCACTCAAAGGCCTAGGAGGGAGATGTCTGCAAAGAAGAAAGTCATGGGGTGTCAAATTTGGGACTGGAACCATTCTCGTACCAGATGATGACGATGATGATGAAGAAGAATTATTTTGTGTGTCAGATAAGGCTTGGGTTTCCCATCCTGCCATGCCTCTTGATGTAAAAATATACTAGTACTTCATTTTACATAATATTCCCAGAAAAGTGAGGACTTTTAACAATTTGTCATTATTTCTAGGTTTAGTCTTTAGTACAAGAAGGGTTGGTCCGGAATCTTTGCTTGCTTGTTTTAGAAATCACTATTCAATCTCAATGTGAAGTTTTTCCTTTAAATGTATTTGGCATTGGGGTCCCTGTGTGGCTCAGTCGGTTGAGCATCTGACCGGCTCGGTCATGATCTCACAGTTCGTGAGTTCGAGCCCCACCTCAGGCTCTGTGCTGACAGCTCAGAGCCTGGAGCCTGCTTCAGATTCTGTGACTCTCTCTCTTTGCCCCTTCCCCACTCATGCTCTGTCTCTATCTCTCAAAAATGAATAAATGTTAAAAAAAATTTTTTTAAATGTATTTGGCATGACATACATTAGGCATTTTTTCCTCTCTTTGATAACTTTAGAATGACAGCATAAATATTATGAATATCCCATTTTCTTTCTTTGTAATATTATTAACTAGAGGTATTAAAGAAGAGATTGTATCATCTGAGTACATTTTCTCAACCCCTCTTTGTTTATCAATTGGATTGGTCACTAGATGGCGCCAGCAGCTAAGCTGGTGAATTGGGGAAAAAAAAAAAAAAAAATCTCTTTGTTAAAATCTGCACTGCCAACCCCTGGCAAAGATTGTCATGATCATTACTTTGATGTTTTTATTTTTCAAGAAAAGCCAATAGGTAGAAAGACAATTTTGCTATCTGAATTTGTCGCAATTATAGGCATATATTTTAAAACAAGATATTGCCCGGTTTTAACATTCATTTCATTTAGGTAGTCTCTATCGCTTTGAGGCAATTTGAAAATGATCAGCTCCAGCTATAAAAGACTCTATAATGCCTAAAAAAGTAGTATTTGCAAGTTGCCAAGAGAATTCAAGCCAAAAAGTATTCTTATGTGTTGAATTTGTCAGGTAGCTCAGTCTTTCCCTTCCTCCTGAATGGATTCCTCAATCCTGGAGATTATTTGAATTTTACTTTCTCTGCAATCATCTGGTTGATTGTGGAAGAGGCACTGAAATTGGCAGGCTGTGTTGACATGCACATTTAGATGATAGCACTGTGTGCATATACTGTGACCCTTCTGTTTCCATATAGTCTTTGCTCGCTGTGGACAAAAGGAATCTGATTCATCGAAGAGCCTTAGGCTAGAATTAATTACTTCTAGAAATCTATATAAGGCCAAGTTTTTACATATTCATAAATGAGTTACCATTTCCCCAAGAGTTCCTGTAATTGTCATCTAAGATTTCTCTCTTAGGGAACTGTGTCCATAGGTTAATCACCCATGCACTATTCATACCCAGAGAATATAGTTTACCATTATTTCCCACTAGTGTCCTTTGTGAGCATTTTAATTCAGTTACTCTGATATCCTTGTAATACCATACTCCATCTTTCCTCTTCTCTTTTTGCCTTTGCTTGAGCTCTTCCCTCTACCTGAATACCTCATCTCTTCTCTTCACCAATGCGGCATTGTTTCAGCAGCTATTTCTTCCAGATCTACTTCTTCCATGAGACTTGCTGATATTTTTCCCTTTGTCTTGATTCCCATAGGATGTATATTCTGTAGTAGAATATAAAATCTAGTACTTTGCCCCAAAATTCAACACATTTTACCATACCTACTATTTCTAGGTACCATGCTTAGTTATGAGGACAGAGCAGTTTACAAGAGAAATACCTCCATCCTCGCAAGGCTGAGGGTCTATCTACTGAGAAAACAGATCATAAAACATGTAATTTACATGGAACAGAACAGAAAGGCTAGAAATATACTACTATAGTCAACTTGTCTTTCACAAGGTGAAAAGGCAATGCAATGGAGCAAAGATCGTCTCTAAAAAATGGGACTGGAAGAACTGAACATCCACATGAAGAACAATGAATCTAGACACAGACCTTAAACACTTCCCAAAAGTCAACACAAATGGATCATAGATTTAATGTAAAATGCAAAACTATAAAACTTTTAGAAGGTAACGTAAGAAAAAACTGTGATGATCTTGTATGGTGATGTCTTTTTAAGAAACAACTTCATGAGTGAAATACAATAGCTAGACTTGATTAAGATAGAAGTTTCCTGCTCTGAGAAAGACAATATCTAGAGAATGAGAAGACAAGCCACAGACTGGAAGAACATATTTGCAAAATACACATTTGAAAAAAGCACTGTTATCTAAAATACATAAAGAACTCTTAAAATTCAACAATAAGAGAGCAAACAACCTGATTAAAAAATGAGCCGAAGACCTTAACAGACATCTCACCGAAGAAGATATACAGATGACAAGTAAACAGATGAAAAGATGTTCCATATCATATATCATCCGGGAAATACTGGTTAAAATAACAACGAGATACCACTACCCATGTATTAGTGTTGCCAGACTTTATAACACTGGCAACACCGAATGCTGGTGAGGATGTGGAGAAACAGGAACTCTCATTTATTGCTAGTGGCAATGCAAAATGGTGCAGCCACTTTGGAAGACAGCTTGACAGTTTCTTACAAACAAAACTACAATAGTTTTGCCATAGGATCCAGTAATCACACTCCTCAGTATTTACCCAAAGAAGTTGCAAACTTCTGTCTACACAACAGCCTTCACAAAGATGTTTATAGAAGCTGTATTCATAAATGCTAAAATTTGGAAACAACCAAGATGTTCTTCAGAAGGTGAACGGATAAATAGAGTCTGGTACTTTTAGACATTGTAATAGTATTTGGCACAGAAAAGAAATGAGCTATGAAGCCATGAAAAGACATGGAGGAAACTTAAATGCATATTACTAAGTGAAAGAAGTCAATCTGAAAAGGCTACATACTGTATGATTCCAATTATATGACGTTCTGGATAAGGCAAACTAGAGACAATAAAAAGATGAGTGGTTGCCAGGGGTGGGGGATGCATGGGCAGAGCACAGAGGATTTGTAGGGCAGTGAAAGTACTCTTTATATAATAATAATAATAATAATAGTAATAATAATAATAATAATAATAATAATAATAATGGATACATGTCACTATACTTTTGCCCAAACCCAAACAATGTACAACACCAAGACAGAACCCTAATTTAAACTCTGGACTTTGGATGATTATGATGTATCAATGTAGGTTTATTCTTGGTAAGAAATGTACCATGCTGATCAATGATATTGGTAATGGGGGAAGCTGTACAAATGTGGAATATATGGGAAATCCCTATATCTTCCTCTCAATTTTGTTGTAAACCTATAACTGCTCTAAAAATAAAGTTTTTAAGGTAATCTGCACAAAAGATGTTAGGAGAAATCAAGGCTGCCATAGCTAATCTAGCCTAGAGAATTTAAAAGGCCTCTCTGGGGAAGGCATACTATGGAGGCACTTGAAAGAAGAGGAGAAGGTAGTCAGATGACTGGGAAAAGTAAAGGGAGTTCAAGGGAGAGGAAACTAGGGAGCCAGGATTTGAACCCAGATAATCCCCAGATTCTGCATTGTAACCACCACACTATATAGTATTGTTCAGAGTGGTGCTTGTCAACCCAGTGATACTTGTTACCTAGGCCTGGCATGCTAACCACCATTGTTTCTAGAGTGTACAGGTTCTTCTACTTGGCTTCCTTTGAGATTTATGTTAAAATTTTACTCCAGTTCTCAGACAAGCTTTTGTTCTAGTTCCCTGAGGATACTGGCTTATAATTCATTCATTCATTCATTCATTCATTCAATCAGTCATTCATCCAACAAATATTTATAGAAAGCCTGCTATGTTCCCACCTCTAGGGATCAGATGCTATTCCAAACAGATAAAGTGTTTCCCTCTTAGTATTTTATAGTGTAGGGAGAGAAGCAGACATCAATCACAATAATCTTGTAAATAAATATAAAGTCACAACGTGATGACTGCTATGAAAGAAAAGCACTGTGTTCTCAAAGCCTCTGGAAGGAGGATTGGATTCAGTCTGAGGAAGGGCTACCTGAAAAAGAGACTTTGAGTTGACTAGTCGCAGATTGGGGAATTGGTATTAACTGGTGAAAGGGAAGAGGGGCCAGAGCCTCCCTGTCAGAGAAAGCAACATTGCAAAGAGTTTATAGCTACCAGAGTGAAAGACAGCCATGGTAGCTCCTTCACTCAGGCAGAGCATGTGGTCCAAGATGGGACTGAACAGCGAGGAGGCAGCCGGCACATTAGTAACGTAGGGCTGAATTAAAGGACAGAAGAGTGAAAAGCAGGGAGACGATAAGATCTGGAGGTCCAGCACCAGACATCCATTTTAAAAGTTCACCGTGCCTGTGTAGGGATGCCTGGTGGCTCAGTCAGTTAAGTATCCAACTCTTGATCTTGGCTCAGGTCATGATCTCATGGTTCATGAGATTGAGCCCCGCGTCGGGCTCTGCACGGACAGTGCTTGGGATTCTCTCAGTCCCTCTCTCTCTGGCACTCCCTTGCTCGCACATACTCTCTCTCTCTCTCAAAATAAATAAACTTAAAAAAAACAAACACAACATTTTACCTTGTGTGGGGAATGGATTGAAAGCGGTGCAGAGCCCAGCGAGGAGGCTGTAGCAGTCCACGGTAGATGATGCTAGTGTGAGACAGAGAACTAGGGAAGGAAAGAAAGAAGAAAACAATTTGAGAGATGTCTTAGCATTAGGAGGAGATGGGAAACAATGTAAGGAAATGTGGAGAGTTTTGTGGTAACATTCAGCTTAGTACATATGGATTATCCATTCAAAACCAGGAAGATTTATACAAACTATTCCACCCCGATGACGGATGGCATTCATAGTGGGCATTTTGCCTACGAGTTTGCAGACACATTATGGAATGTTCTTCCATTGGAATGCAGCCATACCCCAGCATTTCCTATGTGGTATAGATGTGTATGATACTAAACAGAATGGAAATCACTACAGCAATAAATTTCCATTTGAGGGATTCTTAAAGGGAAACCCAGTAATTCTTAAATCAGGTTTTGAGAATATTGTTGAATGACTCAGAACTCTGCAATTTGTGGAGTAGTCTAGCTACCAGGGGTCAATTAGCCTTGTGTGAACTAGAATGGGAAAATGACGAATGTGTTACATAAAAATGAATGATTCAGAACTTAAAGACACCTGAACGTAAGGATTCTAGACTCAGTGCTATCTAATAGAACTTTCTCTGAAGATGAAAATATTTTATATTGGCATTGTCCAATACAATTGTCACTAGCCTCATATAGCTAAAGAGTAATTTGAAAGTGGCTAGTGTGACCAAGAAACTAGAGTTTAAAATGTTGACTGAATTAATTTAAATTTAAATAACCACAAAGGGCCAGTAATAGTGTTTTGGAGGATACACATCTTAACGAATACCAAAACAAGAAAACTACACAAGGTTCTCTTGGCTAAAACTTTCACCAATGATCCAGTTAACCATCCGGGACTGCACTTTATATTATTTTTTATTTGACGCGTATAATTGTGTTTAAGTTGACTGCTGATAATTTCACATGACTGAAAACTTCTAGCATCTATCATTATACTTACCACATTGTAGTCTTCTGGTAAATGTTAAATTGAATGAATTCTAGCAAATGAAATAGTGCTACAAAGCAATTGTCATGGTTCTTATCACATACTAAGAGTTCAGTAAATATTAGCTATTATTATTGTCATTATTTATAGTGTCCAAGTAAATTTTTAGTCTCTTTTGTGAAGTTGTGAGTTAAGAGCATCTTTTGAAAAAGAGAACTTTGAACTGGCCGTGTAACCTCAACAGCCTCTCTGTGGTAGACTCTGCCTCCTTTCCCTTGAAAAACTCCAAAAAACCTCTGTCTTTTCTCGACATTCCAGTCCTGGGTTCCCACTTAGCTGAGAACAGTTTCACTGATCAGGTGCCTCAATGCCTGCTCTTTTTGCGTTCGCTAATTTAAATAGTATGTTACATGTATAAGAAATACCCCTATGATTTTACTCACCGGAGGAATATAAGAACGATAGCAAGATAAAACTAACCATTAACCCCTGTATTCCATCCATTCAGCATCACATTACCCCAGTAATATAGTATTTGGTGTATGAGAGAGCATTCTGAACAGTGGTCAGGAAGTACTGTTTCATACAGCTTTCTTCTCTGTGCTTCTCGTCTTATTATCTTTCAAGTCATGAAACAAATTCCCCAACTCTGCCCAGTGCCCTCCTGCTATGGCAATGTAGAGGGTTCCAGGCAAGAATGGTGAAGGAGCAGATGTTGTCACCTTTGCTGGGCTGTGTACATTAGACTGGACTTCCCTTAAGCGAGGTCAGTTAGTAAAGGACAGAGAAGAGACCACCACTTCCTAAGCACTGGTCTCCGTGCTCAGAGGGCTACTAGGGGCTAGCAGTTTGCTATATGGCTGGAGAAACTGAGGACTTACCATTCTGAGTTTGAGGAATGAACATGGAAATAGAAGAGGTTCCCTTGAGAAAAATGAGGAAGAGAAGCCAGATTATCCCCCTTCCTTGGTTTAATTCAGGACTTCTCAAGAGTGGCTCTATTACCATTTGGGTTGGATACTCCTTTGTCGTGGGAGGAAAGTGGGAGTGCCACTGTCCCACCCATTGTGGGATGTTTAGCAGCATCCTGTCTCCTTTGCATTAAATTCTTTCTCCAACCAGGACACTCAAATGTTTCCAAACATTACCAAATGTCCCCTGGTGGGGGGGTAGGGGAGGGAGGTAAAATTGCCCCCATTTGGGAATAACTGGCTTCGCTGAAGTGTCACTGGGTACTTGTCATCTTGTGACTTGTCTGGTCCCTTACTGAGCGACCCAGAATAAAAAATAAATAAATAAAATAAAGGCAGTGGTCAAGAGGACTGGTTCTCCTTAGTCCCTACTTGTGATAAAAGAAAAATAAAGACTCAGAGGCATCGTGAATCCTAAACTGTAAAGGACATCTTGGAGACAATTGAAATCATTGGGTATTTCTTCTTTTATATAAATGATGGAGAGAGAGCAACCCCAGAGAAGTTTTGCTCTTACACCAAGAGCAGGGCTGGGACTTAAAAGGCAAAAGCCCAGCCCATCGCTAAGACCCACATGTGTTTTATGCTCCCACTTATAAGGTTTATTCTTGAAAGAAAAATAAATCCCTAGAGAATTTATACATAGATACAGTATCGGTTATTGCACAACATTATATCTTATAATATAATGGGCAACCATCCCAAAGCTGTGGCTATTTAGCTCAAAATAAAGCATGAAAAAGCTGTAGGCTTTTTTTTTTTAAATCAAAATGTCCAATGACAGGATTTCAAAAGTATTGGGAAGGGATCTACTATATTTTAAAAATGCATATATGTATTTAATTTTACATGCAGTAATGTTTTTTTTTTTAATTTTTTTAACATTTTTATTTATTTTTGAGACAGAGAGAGACAGAGCATGAACGGGGGAGGGTCAGAGAGAGAGGGAGACACAGAATCTGAAACAGGCTCCAGGCTCTGAGCTGTCAGCACAGAGCCCGACGCGGGGCTCGAACTCACGGACCACGAGATCATGACCTGAGCCGAAGTCGGATGCTTAACCGACTGAGCCACCCAGGAGCCCCCCCCCCCTTTTTTTTTTAAATTTTTTTTTAACGTTTTTATTTATTTTTGAGACAGAGAGAGACAGACATGCAGTAATGTTTTAACTTAACAAATTACTACTGAAAACACTGGCTACTAACAGATAAAATTATTGTGCCTTTATTTTCCTTTTCTCTATTACTGATCGTGATAATCCTCTCAACATGTCCAGTAAGGAAAAGGCAGTTATAGAGAGCCAGGCATGGAAAGATGAGGAAAACTCTGGCCATTAGACACCTCCACCTGATGGGCAAGTGCTACCAGGCAGGGCTTGGATAGCTGGGTGGCCATACTACTCAGGCATGGAAGAAGAAGCCATATTTTCATTTAGTAATTGCTTCGTTTTGAAAAGAATCATGGTTTTTGAATAAATTGAAATCACAGTTTCAATCGTGTGTCAAAAGTTGTCTGAAAATAACAAATAAGGAAGTGAAAAAAAATATTAATCCCACAGAGAGACATTCTATGATTTCTGTCCCTAAAGGTCTTTAAACGCAGGGCAGATGAGCAGCTTTCAAAGATGATATGAGTGGGGGCCTGCCTGGTGAAAGGGACATTGTCAGGCAGAGCTCTCTGGTTTTAGAAATCCCTGTCTTCCTGGGATGGGAATGAAGAAGGGCAGGGGGAAGAATGCTCAAGGGCAGTAAGCTCCCATCATGTGTGTTCCGAAAAAGAAACAGTAAAGACCTTTAAAATATAAACACATAAAACTGTTCTGAAAATCTATATTTGAATCTTATTTATAGACATAATAGATGCAGGGTATGGGGTTGGGGAAAAAATAAAGATACTTAACAATGGTCTGACCCTATCAAAAAAGATGCTATTTAAAATGCAATAATTTAACTCTAGTCTAATGCCCTTTTAGTAAACCCCTTCTTCTGCCTTCTCTAAATTTAGAATGCCCGAGTATAAACATTTTTCTGTGCTCGTTACACTCAACTTTCACCTCAGGCCTCCAGGTCTCACTGGTTTAGAGCACAGTGAGGCCATTGTTAATGGCAAAGATTTGTCACCTCTTGCTCTTCCAAGAACCTTCTCTCCTTTCACCCCCTCCAGTCTGGTTAAAGGGACTTAACGGGTTTCTTCTACTCTGTCCTCCCACCCCGCTGCAACATTAACAGCATGAAGCTTTCTGCATCTGCCTTATGCAATGTATTATTCTCTCTTTCCCTCCTGATACAACGTTCCCTGCCTTGAGCTTTAACTTGCCTGTTATAAAGCATTTTAATTTTTTATTTCTTTGACCTAGAGTTTATTAGAGACTCTGATTCTAGATTGAGTGCTATGATCTCAGTTGCCAGATTTAACAAATAAAAATACAGGATGCCCAGTTAAAGATACATTTCAGATAAACAATGAATAATGTTTATAGTGCAAGTATCCCCCCAAATATTGCATGGGACATAATTTACTAAGAGGTTATTTCTTGTTTATCTGAAATTGAAATGGAGCTGAGCAATCCTGGCCCCAACGCACCAGCTGTTCCCCCAAGGAACATTCTCAACCTGCATTTCTGGGGGAGTATATTCTTATCAGGTGCAGTATTTGTGGGTTAAGGCATGGTCTTTACTCTCATACTGCTTCTGAGGCCTTTGTCATTGGCAAACAGCCTTCCCTGTAAGTATATCAGTCATCTGGCATGGAAGCAGAACCCCAAACGTCCTATTCCTCCTGCCTTTCCAGATAACTTCACCTGTGTTTTAATCCAATGAAACTAATGTTCTTAGTCTGGAATCATCTCTATAGACATAAATTCAAATTCTAAATAGCGTCATGATCTTTAACCTAAAAGTAATAACATCAGAGGACTTAATTCATTATTTCAAAATCCTAACTGCAGGTTCTTACCTAATTCATATCTTAATATGTTGCTTTAAAATTCTCCTTTCAGTTTTAATAGTGGATTAATGGCATAATGAATATAGGATTCTGCAAAGTTATGCCTAGTGAATGACTCTATATTAGGAAAATAGCATAGAGGTAACATACAATTTTATGAAAATTTTCTATTGGCCTAATTACTTTTAACAACTGAAAGAAGGTAAATCCTTTATTCTGTCAGAGTTTGTATATTTGATTAGTCTGAACACTGGTTCTTTTTTCTGTATAATAAAGTATGAAATATCTTATAGGGGGAAGTTTTTGGATGACGATAAACAGACTGAGCTACTTTGGCTCTTTCTAAACATCTGTAGCAGTAGAGTGAAGGGATTTTTAAAAACAAACCCATGAGAATGAGAAAAACAGGAGACAATGCAGTAACAACAAACTATTGGGAGCTAGAAAATAGAAAGGTGGCAACTGACTCAACAGAGACCAGAAAGCTGACTCTGAACCTGACAGTAGAGAAAACTGGGGACCAATGTAATCTGTATCGTAGAATTCTCAAAAGTTGTGAATTTGTCAATTCCAGGTATTTAGAGACAATGAAAGGAGAGGCTTACACAGAAGATGGAGTAAAAGATCAGTAGGTTCCTGAAAGCCCATCCACACTCCAAACCACTGAGAAACTGCTTGTCCTGCATCCCAGCATGTGTTTACAAATTGATTCTGTGGAGCAGTGAAGGGTGGTTGGAGAGGTCACTGCACTTGAGACTTTAGGGCTGCATGCCCTATCAAAAATGAATAAATGGTCATGTATGTATGTCAAACACAAATGTAACCCAACACAAACACAATCCTTTTGCTCCGCTCAGGCACCAGGACACTAGCAGCCTTTTATCTATGCAAGAGGTTGAATAACTCTTCTCTGGTCACCAGCCTAAGAAAAAGACCTAAAGCTCTAAAATCAAGAGGTTTTCCAAAAGCAGCCCGCATTGATCACACTGTACCTAACCTCAAAGGAAGCACACTTCTTGTGCTCAGATATTCCAGTCACCTTTTTAATCCCTCACTCTTGATAGTGAGCAGACTACCATGGATGACCAGACATTTCAGAAAATCCCTTACACGAAAGAGACCAAGTAACACTGCCTGAAGAAAAACAAAGTGAGATTAATCCAGAAGAAAAAAATTATTTTAGAATAAAAAAGTAAAACTGTTATTATAGAAATATTCATCTACTCTATAGTAAGAGAAAACAGATCAGTGGTTGCCTAAGAGTGGGGGTTGGGTAAGAAATTGACCGAAGTGAAATAAAGCACAAGGGAACTTTTGGAGGATGATAGAATTCTATATTTTGATTATGGTGGTGGTGACACTGGTGTTTACATTCATTTAACGTATACGTAAAATGGGCACATTTACTGTATGTAAATTATACTTCAAAAAAGTTGATTTTCAAAATCTCTGATTAATAACCAACATCCTAAAGAATATGTTATTGCATCCATGAAACAAGAACAAGATACTATATAAAAGTGGAAGAGAGGCACTTAGAGAAAAAAAAAAACCTTTGAAATTAAAAAGTCAAAATGGAAAAATAAAGTTGAAATTTCCCAGAAAATTTGGCAAGAAATAATGGAACAGAAAACAGGAGAGAAAAAAATTAGATAATTAAAAGGATTTCTAGGAATTCTAATACCCCAATGGTAGGAATCCCAGAAAAATAATATAGAAAACAGAGGGGATAAAATCATTAATGATTCAAGAAGACAACAGACATGAGCTGACATTTTGGAAGGGTCTACCAAGTTCCCACATGAAATGTGAATAAAAATAAACCTACACCAAGGATCGTTATTATGAAATTTCAGAATGCTAAAGGAAAGAAGCAAGTTTATAAGTTTTTAGAGAGAAAAGAAAAACCGTATCTAAAACAAAGGATCTGGGATAAAAATGACCTTGGACTTCTCGACAACATTGGAAGCAAGACAACAATGGAACAATACCTACAGAATTCTGTAGCAGCCTTAATTCCAACCTAGAATCTACACCCAGCTAGACAGTCAGCCTGAAAATAAATTATAGACATTTTCAACCATGCAAGATCTGATTAAAAACTCCCATCAACCATCTCCCAAAAAACAATTGGAGGATATGTCCCACTAGGTAAGAGAGAAATGAAGAAAGGAGGAAGAGGGATACAGAAAACAGGATATTGAAGATATGACTTAGTGGAAAGGCAAACACAAGGAGAATGGAGAAAGGAAGACCCAGGACTTCAGGTGTGCACCAGATAGGGAGAGCCAGACAAGGTGCATGTGAGAACCACAAGGTCACAAAGTACTCTCTTCTTTAAAAATTTTTTTTTTAACATTTATTTATTTTTGAGACAGAGAGAGACAGAGCAGGAACAGGGGAGGGTCAGAGAGAGAGGGAGAACACAGAATCTGAAACAGGCTCTAGGCTCTGAGCTGTCAGCACAGAGCCCGATGCGGGGCTTAGACCCACAAACTGCCAGATCATGACCTGCACTGCAATTGGATGCTCAACCGACTGGGCCACCCAGGCGCCCCCAAAGTACTCTCTTCTTATCAAGAGGACGGAATACCTAATGAGCTTGGCCAAGATTGAAACAACAACAAAAAAGTCCTTTGAGCATCTCCTGAGAGATAGGCTCTGGTGAGCGTAGAAACATAAAATACAGAGCTGCTTGTCTTCTCTGACTAGAGGCTTGCCTGATACCTAAATTTGGTCTGCATTTCAGCCCTGCCAGGTATCCCCACTGGGGTGAGCCCTATGTTTCCCAGGATTCAGTTATGACCTTGCTCACTGACTTTCTCAGAAGAGGTTCTTACAAACTGTGAAAAACTGAAACCAGATTCACAGACTCAGGACAGTTTCTCATTTTCTGGAAACTTCTTTCTGACACTGGCAATATTTACCTTTTCCTTACACAGCTAGATTTGAGTTTGCTGCTCACTTTTTCAAAACCTAACAGTTTATGGCTGTTACATGTGTAACTGGTAGAATTATTAAAATCAATCAGAAAAATGGGTACTGCAAAAGTCAGGATCATGGCTACCTTTGAGAGAAAGGGAAAAGAATGGTAACAGAGGGATATGCAGAATGCTTAAGGTAGGGTGATGTTTTATTACTTAATCTAGATAGGAGATACATAGTAGCACATTTTATATATTGTATAAATTGTACACGTGTGCTCCTTTTACGTATACATTTTACAATTAACAACACACCCTGTGGCAAGTGTATTCTGCTTTGGGAACTAAGATTAAAAATGTTCTGGTTCTCATCTTTCCAGATACCCTATAGGCTTGCATAGATGTTGATGCCGTGATGAGCAGGATCTCTAAAAATCAGGTTTCAGACACTTTATTCTCAAATACATTGACTTGCAACATTCCAAAGCCCCTAAAGATTTATAATTTGATTTCAAATGATAAATATTCAAGAATACCTTTACTTCTTTCAGAGGCTGTCAGTTATTTTCTGACTATAAACACACAACATAGTAATCTAATCTTAATTGATCAAGCTACTTGATGTTTCAGATGATAAAACCTCCATTCGTAACTCCCCATAACATTTTTTCCCCCAGAACGTCTATATTGGTTGGTCAGACTCAGAGATGTCTCCAGCACTCTTCCCTATATAGTGGGAACTGAAAGAGTCTATAGGGACTGTGGGAGAACCTCGATTAAACTGATGACCTGTGAAATAGGAGAGACACAAGAGACATTATTAAATGATTAGGTTGAATATTGAAGGGCTAATGTAGCCTGGAGAATTGTGAGAAGATGGGGTTCCACATCTCTGTTGAGAAATCAGGATTTATTGGTCTGCTTGCTGGACTCATTCAAGTCCCATACTTGTTAAATTAGGAAAATATTTCTCATAGGACTTCAAGAATATTCCAAGGCTAGGGAGTATAAATATTTCATAAACTTCTATTTTGATTAAAATGTTTTGCCACATTGCCATAAAGTAACCCCTTACTGAGAGAAAGTGTGTAATAGCATGCTAACTCTGTTTCCTAATCTGGAGGACAGAGAGCCGAAGACAATGTAATATGAGAATAATCTATTCTAACAAAGGTGTTCATTGTGGACTTCTTGCTGAAAAAGACATTGTTAAGATATTAAGTAATAAAGTTATTTGAAAGCTCATCTCAAGTCCTCCATAGAATTTCTATAATTACAACTCATCAGAAAGGTGACAAGTGTTTCACTCTAAATGAATGCTATAATCTAATATGCCTTAGATTTCTAACAGAGTGTAAGCTGTTACTCATTGCTATTGGTATTTAGATAGACCAAGAGCGAAGCATTCTCCTTGCACTCAAATTAGAAAAATACTCCTCCAGTTAGCTTGGGACCAAAGACTTGTTTTGAAAAGAGAATATAAACAAAAAGCAAAATAAAACTCTGAGCTAATTTTCTTGCCACAATGCATACTGGCATTGAGAAGACTAAAATTAGCTACAGCTAATTTTCATGCAAGAGGAGTGCTTTTCTGTTTCTCTAGACAATTTGGTTTCATGCTTCTTTTTGTGAGCTCCTCCCAAATTTTAAGTTGCCATTGTATGAGAATGTCTAGAGTCAAAGGAAAGGCCATCTCAACAACTGCATGTCTGTGGCCCCCAATCTTCACACTATCTTGTCAAGGGCATTTTCTGGACCCAAAAATAAAAGTCAGCTTCTGATTGAATATATTGTTTATTGCAATATGTATTCCATGCTCCTTTACCGAGGTTTCTTTTCTTCTATGGTATGCGACACCCATTGCTGTTTATTTAAAACCTTAGTATCTTTGGTAGATACTTTTAATGTTGAGAACTCTACCCTTTTAGTGCCTTTTACGTTTAGAATGTTTGTTCAAGGTGCCCAAAGATATACAAAAAGTGAATCCAATGAATGCCAGTGTACCTAACACGTGGCTTAAACAAAAAGCATAGTGTTTGTACCCCTTTCTAAATTACATCTCCTTTCCTTCCTTCACTAAAGATGTCCACTCTCCTGAATTGCTTTCTGTAATCCTCATGGATTTATTTATACGTTTACTATGTATTCATAAACAATATAATATAGTGTCACAACGTTTTCACTTTCAAATAAATATTGTATGTGCTCTTCTGCAACTTGCTTTTCACACAGTATTGTTTTTGAGATGCATGAGTGTTGATATGTGTAGCTATAGTTTATTTGTTTTCAGTATTGTATAAATACTTCACAGTTTATCTGTGCTCTTGCTGATGGACATTTAGGCAATTTCCAACTTTTCTCACACAAACAATGCCATATGAACATTCTTATATATGTTTCTTCATGCACATATGAGAGAATAAGACTTAAGCCTAAAACCATTCACAGGTATGTACATCTTCACCATTATTAGAAATTGGCAGCATGTTCTCTTCAGTGGTTCCAGCAATTTCTATTTCTTAGATTGTGGATTAGCAGTTCTCTTTTCTTAACATTCTTGAAAACATTTTTACTGTAAGACTTAGTAAATTTCACAAATCTGATGGTGAAGGAATCTTACTGTACACATTAGATATTCAAAACATGTGGACTATGTTGTGTGAGAGTCTCCAAGTAATGATAATTTTGGCATATTTGTGATTGTCACACATATTCTCTAACCATGAGTTATCAATATTTCTTTGACACACTAAAGGCTGATCCTAGAGAAACCAAAAAACCTTAAGATAACATATCTGTCATTTTTACAACTCTGTCTCCACCCCCAAGTCCCAGTCCTCAAACCTTGGGAGCAGGGATAGGAGGAGGGGTTGCACGGTCATCCTAGAGCATTCTAGATGATGTTAGACTTACCACACAGTGGTACCAAGGATGTTTGGATGCTGTTACTGCTTCTTTTCCACCTACATTGGGCAAGTCATGTGCCCATTTCTAGTAAGGGTTAGAAGGATGTAAATATATGTTTGCACATTAAATCAGATCCTTTCTTTGAAAGAATAGATGTAAATAGGATTTTTTTTTTGTAATTCGCTGCAACTAAGGCATCTTTAAATATAAGTGTAGCTTTTATTTTAAGTGGGATTAGAGATGTAAAATATGACCTAGTCTGATCAGACATGTATTCAATAATTTTTTTGAATTAAACCCGTACAAGTTACTTGTGGTATTTCCAACCTAGTGGGACAGAGAGATATGCAAACAAATAATTTTGATGCCATAAATCTTTACAAAGGAGATGATGTATAAAAAGAAAGAAAGAAAGAAAGAAAGAAAGAAAGAAAGAAAGAAAGAGAAAGAAAGAAAGAAAGAAAGAAAGAAAGAAACTCCAAGATAGACAAAGAAATGGAGAAACAAAATACTGACTGATGCACAAAACGATTTTACACCATGCTCAAATGAAAGATGAAGCAAAGTCAGGAACAAAATAAAAGCCAAGACTGTCCATCAAGTGTAATATCTTGTAGCTAACTAGACGCCTGAGTTTAAATCCCAGCCCCACCATTTACTAGACATGTGACCTTCAACAAGTTAAGTATATTCCCTAAGCCTCAGTTTCCTAGCTAACAAAATAGAGGAAAAAAATACTGTATGTACTTCTTGGGGTTGTTGTAAATAAATATAATATTGATATATATAAAATGCTGGAAGAGTTCATGGGCATTCATGTAGCATTTAATAAATATTAGTTACTAAATAATATTTTATGCAGCAAAGTTTCCCTTCATTTCCAATGTGAGGACTTACCTCTATATTTCCTAATTTGATCTGAATAATCTGGAAACAAATATCACCTACAAAATCGTGGATTCAGTAACTTTCACACTCCATGGGTTTTTTGGGTATCTATTTAAGACTGGCTTCCACTGCATACTTAAATCAGATCTCAAGCCACATTAAACTTCTAATTTTGTTCCTTTTATAGGATGTCAGAACATTTGTCCACTGTGCATCATAGATGCTTTAATCTCTGCTCTACTTTCTGAGGCTTTTATATCTCACTCTGCCTCTGGGAACAACATTTTCTCTCTTTCCTTTTCAATATCCCTGTTGAAGCTGTGTGTCTAACTGTTCTAAAAACTTAATATCTTCACACTGGCTTCTTTGGTTTGAATGCCATGATTGGGAGGATGAAGGAGATAAATATAGAATCTCCACTTCCCTTTCATGTGGAAGTCTTGAGAGCCTCAACCTTGTGGCAGTTGCCAGCAGTAGGCTTTTTGTAAAGCCTTCTCTGTGCTTTTATCAATCCCAGACCATGCTGGCACGTGAGTGAAACGGCCACTGGCAGAGCTTCTGTGCAATCTTTCTGTAATCCTCCCTACTCTTTCCCCTTCCTAGGCATGCCATTTCCCTATGTGAGAGGCTGTTGGGTAAGGGAAGACAACACAAGAATAAACTGTGAAATAAGAAGGGAAAGACTTAGGACGAAGAATGATGGGGAAAGGAAGGACTGAGAGGGGAAAAAAAACCCCAACATTTATTTAGGATTTGTTACATGCCAGGCACTATGATAAATGACTCAGACATCTGATATCATTCATTCCATGAAGGTATGCATGTATGTGTTGGGGAGGAACTGAGCTGCAGCGTGAGTGCTCTAGTGACTCTTTTTGGAAAGTAAATAGATATTTTGGAGGTGGGGAAGATTCACTTACACATAGATATTTTGTGACATTGTTTCCAGTTGATGGTAGGAACATTTAATAAAACTCCTGGATCCTAAAATATTTGTTTTCTAATAACAATAACAACAACAACAATAATAGATATTTGTTTTCAGTTCAGACTGAACCACAAGTAAAAAAGGGACGGAGAGTTGTCCACATTCATCAACTCAGTGTTAGTCTCTGAAAGAATTCAGTGAGTGCTATGGTGTGGGAAGAAGTGTGGTAGACATTGCTGTAGGTACACCCAGTTATGATCTGCGTAAGCGCCAGAATCCATTTTACTCATCCTAAATTCTGTAGTTCTGAAAGTAAAATATGTAGTGTGGGAAGTGCAGCATTGAGGAAATGAAATTTGATCTGGGCATTGACGGTAGAATATAGGAAGGCTGAGAAGAGAGAAGAAAGGCATTCCAGGTGGACATAGAAAAAACTCAATATTGAAGTCAGTGGAGCATGCCTTGGAGAGGCTAGTTAGGAATCGCTTGGGAAGGATGGCTCTGTATAATTTAAAAATATATCAGAGCCACCTGGGTGGCTCAGTTGGTTGAGCCTCAGACTGTTGATTTTGGCTCAGGTCATGTTCCCAGGGCTGTGGGATCGAGACCCATGTCGGGCTCTTAACTGAGTGTGGAGCCTGCTTAAGATTCTCTCTCTCTCTCGGTAATCTCAAAAGATAGGGGAGCAGCATGGAGACCCTGAGCTTGTCTCGTCCCTCAAATGCAGCTAGATCAGCACCAAACCACTTTGAACACCTAAGAAATTGATCTGAAGATTAACACAATAATCTGCATAATTTGAGCCACAGAACTTGGCAGGTACATGGTGCGGGGAGGTGAACTGGGGGAGCAAAAAGCTGTGGAGGGTCAGGAGCTGTTTTTGCAGACAGCAGACAAAAGAAAGAGAAAGGGGGAGGGTGCAGTGCATCAGGATCATGCAAGAAAAGCACTCACCCTAAGGTAGCTGGAGAGAAAGAGAAAGAGTGAAAGCATTCACAGTGAAATATCACCTCACCCTCGTCAGAATGGCTAAAATCAGCAGCACAAAAAACGGCAGCTGTTGGCAAGGATGTGGGAAAAGGGGAACCCTCCTGCACTGTTGGTGAGAATGCAAACTGGTGCAGCCACTGCGTAAAACAGTATGGAGATTCCTCAAAAAGGTAAAAATAGAACTACCCTAGGTCCAGCAATTGCACTACTAGGTATTTACCTAAAGAATACAAAAATATGAATTGAAAGGGATACATGCATTTCCATGTTTATAGCAGCCTTACATGCACTAGCCAAATTATGGATAGCCCAAGTATTCATCAACTGATGAATCGATAAGGAAGATATGGTTTATATATACATACAATGGAATATTACTCAGCAACAAAAAAGACTGAACTCTTGCCATTTGCGATGACATGGATAGAGCTAGAGCTATTATGCTAAGTGAAATAAGTCTGTCAGAGAAAGACAAATACCATATGATTTCATTCATATGTGGAATTTAAGAAACAAAGCAAGTGAGCAAAGGGAGAAAAGACCAAGAGAGAGGCAAACCAAGAAACAGACTCTTAACTATAGGGAACAAACTTACGGTTACCAGAGGAGAAGAGGTTTGGGGATGGGTGAAATAGGTTGATGGGGCTAAGACGTGCAGTGATGCGCACCGGGTGTTGCATGCAAGTGTTGAATCACTATATTGTACACCTGAAACTAATATTACACTAGGTTACAGTATGTTAACTTACTGGAGTTTTTTTTTTAAATGTGTATCTATTTGTGACAGAGAGAGTGTGAGCAGGGGAGGGGCAAAGAGACAGGGGGACAGAGGATCTGAAGCAGGCTCCATGCTGCCAGCAGCAAGCCCAAATGCGGGGCTCGAACTCATGAACCATGAGATCATGACCTGAGCCAAAGTCAGAAGCTCAACCGACTAAGCCAGGGAGGCGTCCCAACTAACTGGAATTTAAATAAAAACTTAAAAAAAAATATCAAGTCTCAGACACAGACAGCAACACTTATTATTATTCTCTTAATGTGACTCCATGATAGTGAACCCAGTATATGTATTTTTTTATTTGCTCTTTATAGAAAAAGTACCACTCTAAAGCAGAGGGTAGTAAGCCATGGGTCAAGCTGTGAGCTTCCTGTGAGTAAAGTTGAGTATCACCTTATCCATTAAAACCAAGGGGCATGACTATCGAAAGACAGTGGTTGGGTGTTTATTTTGCTACTGTCTGATGGCTCCACAATGAAATCAAATGAAGACTCTAAGTACTTACTATCTGTTGTTTCTGAGTCTCTCTTTTGCTTCATCTCAGTTTCCTATGACCCAACACTGGTCCTTAAAAAAGCAAAGGAAACCTATGCTCTGGCTGAAAGCTATTCTTATGCTACGTGTTAACATTCCTTCAGGAGAAATATTGAGAGGTTTCTAAAATATAATTGTGTTCCCTGGGTATTGTATGTAAACGATGAATCATGGGAATGTACCCCCAACACCAAGAGCACGCTGTATACACTGTAGGTTAGCCAACTTGACGATAAATTATATTAAAAAAACAAAAATCAAAAAAGGTAAAAAAATAAAATATAATTGTGCTCCAAAGGAACTCAGTTATATTTTTGAGAACTTCTTATGGAGGTTAGTTTCCGTATCAAACTAGTATCCAGCCTTTGATCAGACCTAAGGGTGATATCTTGCCCCTCAAACACAAAAGCCGTGATGCGAGGACCGATAATAATAGGCCACTTGCTGTTCATTGGCAAGTCGAAGTTCGTGTGCAGCCTGGATACCAGCCAGTGAGAAACTCCAAATTGCATGGTCCCAGGAGAGGAAAGAGCCTTGGGTTTTGCATCAGAAGACCATGGGCCCCAGTTCCAACTCTGCCACTGTCCTGTCCTTAGGCTTCTTACCACTTCTCTGAGCCACTGTTTCCTACTTTGTACAATACTTTCCTCACAGCCCTGTTGTGAGGCTTCTAAATCACATGTGTGAAAATGCTGTGGAAACTATTAAGTGCTAGACAATTGAAGTTTAATGTCATTGTGATTAAAAGGGACTCAAGTGACCTGTACTCAACTTAGCACTTACAGCAATCCTGGCAACTATAAAATTTCTAGCCTCTTTAGCCTCTGTTTGATGGACAGACTGCTGAGGGCTGAGTATCTGAAACAGCAGGGTTGAAAACTGTTAATGGATTTTGCTGTTTTGTAGAGTTTTTAAAATGATACTTGTTAGAGGTCACAGCTTATCAATAACTATATCATATCATTATTAATTGATTTGGGAAACATACAGTAGTTATTGATATGAATGATTTTCAGTCTGAGAGATAATATGCTCATACCCACATTGCTTAGACCTTGGGACTACTCAGAGAAAGTGTCACAAAAGCATATGTGAGTTGTCACCAGCTCTTTATGCTTTTGAGCTTTGTGAAAAAGCGATGATTCCAAAAGGCAGAAACATGTAAGAATATACAGTTATCAGTCACTTGGAAGCTGGTTTCCTAGCTGTCGAATTAATTACCATGTATCATTGAATTAAATATGTTAATGGATTTGGATCACTTTCTCCCTTAGTCTCACATCTTAGTGGAAGTAGGAAAATGAAGAGCAGGAAAGATTATTTCATAAAACAATAAAGTATCATTGGGCAGTGGGTTTTTGTTGTTGTTGCTGTTGTATGTGGGAGAATAATGAGAAACGCATACACAACAGAGATTGAACAGCCTTCGGAAGAATCCACAGCTTACTTGGGGCCCATACTCTATGTTGTGTTAATTAACTCGGAGCGATTGCTGAAAATTTTAAATAAAATGCATCTCTTTCGGTAAGAAATTACTGTGTACTAACCCTTTACAACAAAGGCTAATAAACCTTTTCCTGAAACTAGAAGCACATTGTGAGAGTTTGCTACATATAGACATTTTATTATGCATTACGTGATATAACATTTATACCATGCTTCATAATTAAATGTAAATCAAATGCTAAAGAAGGATATATACCATTCCAACAAGATCCAATTAATCTTAAATATGCTGATCATAGCCTCATTTATTAAGAACATATTCCCACTGCATTAATAAACGCATTGTTAAAGAATGTCTCCCCAGATAGATCAAAAATCATTTATTAAGTTTCATGCACATCTATCTAAATGGAAGCTAATGTACTTGGAGTCAGTGTCAGATTTCCTACCCTTTCTCAGCCTTTTGCGGGTGATAGGTTTCTTTGTGTGCCATCTGAATGTGTTTGAGTTTTTCTTAGTCCTCAGTATAGCTTGCATGTGCTCAGTGTAGCCCAGATACTCTCTCCTGAGGTATTGGTACAGAAGCAGTTTGTAACCAGTTTCCGTATCAGGGTGATTGGTCAGAGAAAACAGGGGAGAAGAAGACCATCACCTCCGTTTTTGACAGCACCCCCGCTTGCTCAGGAAGCACCATAAACTGTATATATGCTATACGTTAGGACTATTAGTTATTTCTCTTTTTACTAACATTGGAGTTTAGAGGTGCTCATATTTTTTTAATATTTATTTATTTTTGAGAGAGAGAGAGAGAGAGAGAAAGAGAGAGAGAGAAAGAGGGACAGAGCATGAGTGGGGAGGGGCAGAGAGAGAGAGGGAAACACAGAATCCAAAGCAGGCTCCAGGCTCTGAGCTGTCATCACAGAGCCTGACATGGGGCCCCAACCCACAAACCATGAGATCATCACCTGAGCAGAAGTTGGACAGTTTCACTGACTGAGCCACCCAGGCACCCCTAGAGGTGCCTATATTTTTTAGGAGCTGTTTTATTCTTTTCCTCACTGATGCACACTACCAGTTCTCAAATTAACACATGAAAAGTGCAGAATTGCAGGAACCTGGATGCCTTTCAGTGCTTGCCCCCTGGGCCCCCGTGCCCCCCCCTCCCCCGCCACACTGTCCTCTACCAACTGGATCAGAGCTTTGTAGTTTCTCAGAGTACTTAATTGGAGTCTTCCTCACTACTTGAATCTCCACATTGTCATGAAACTACCTTCTTGTGTCACCTATGCTGTAGCTAGAGAAAGTCCAGATATTTCGATGAAGAGTCCTTTCTAATTTGAAGAAGCAGAGACGGTCTCAACAGAGAAGTCACTGACTGGATAAAGTTGGCCCTAAAAGCATTTAAGTCCCTTGCCATCTTTGATCCCATACATACTTATCTGGTTAGGATTATTGTGTAACATTAGACTAGATTCTTCTCAGCAAGCACACGCTAAGGCAAGGGCTTTTGTAGGCAGTTAACTCATTTTGAGAATAAAAACAGGAAATGAAGTGGAGGTGGGGACAAAAAAGGGAAAGAGAAAATGTCCACCCAACAGTGTGTGTGTGAGATATGATCGTGCCAGAACCCTGTGAAGGAGCTGTGCAAAATGTGGTTGAGTATTATCCATAAAACAGAGAGGCTGCAATGCATGAGTGGTTGGCATATTCCCCTAGGCAAACACAGAGGAATACCTGGAGAGAAATTGATGACCCTCAGTAGCCAGTCTTAGAGCAATGCTGTTTTCCCACATGTAAAGTCAAAATGAAGGGCTTTTCTCAGCAGTTTGTTATACGTATATTAGATTATATCACATTTCTATTGCTATTTATGTTGCTGTTCTTATCGGAACTAATTGAATTCTGGAATAGAGCTTAGATAACTAATTCCATCCTTTCACTTTTCAAACGAGGAAACAAGGAGCCAGAAAGGTAAGATGAATATCTGAAATCACACAGCAATTCAGACAAAGAGCCTACTTTTATGTTAAGAGATTACTTGACTACCCATTTAAGCCTTATCCACCACACCTCACTGCCTTTGAAAATGCAAAAAGCAACTGAACACAGGTTCTATTTCAGCCAAATTAGATTGCTGAATTGTAGGACCCTTAGGGATGTGGTAGTCAGCCACTATATATGAGTGATAGTACGATTTGCAAGAAGTCTTACTTTGGTAGGCATTACTATTCACTAATAATCTGTTATCTTCAAGTTCCAGATACAGAATCCTCTGCATGGCCCTATGACCGGTTCTACCAATAATATGTTAATGGAAGGTATATCTGTGACTTCTGGGTCAAAATATTTGTCTGTACTTGAATCTTTAGACTTCTCTGCCCTCAAAATATTGTTGAGGAAGGTCATGTGTTTGAGATGATGGCATCTTTAGATAGTGAAGTTTCCATCGACTGAACTTCTTGAGACACCAATATGAACAATCTCTTTTACAATCTATGTGGGCATGTAGTATAAGCAATATACCAGTCTTTGTTATTTTGAACTAGTGAGATTTGGGGGTTGTTCATTATAATAGCATAACCTAGGCCATACTAACTAATACATTTGGGGAACAAGGTAATTATTCTATATTTCTTAAATCACCCTCATCTTTTACTGATTGTTGATCCTGTTCATATCCCATCTGGGTTTTCTTTAATGTGATGATAGAAAAATGTTAAATTTCCTAGGAACTGATTCTTTTTTATTAATATTGATTTTTATTAACAATGATTTGCCTCTTCGTGACAGCCAGAAGGATGTACCTCACAGATCTCCAACTATAGGGAATGTAATTAGCAAAAAGCCCCAGACACTGTGCTCTGAAATCCATCATTATGCAGGGGGAGACTGTGTTTCCTATAGACTGCTCTCACTATGGTAAGGATACTAGGGTAGCATGTTCTTGGAAAACCTGGGCTTCCTCTGAGAGCTAACTTTGGCTCAAGGACTTCCTGATGATTCTGCCAAATGTTCCTCAGACTGCATGTTGTTTTAAGACACCGGTACCCCACTTACCCTTCCTCACTCAGGAAGATCAGACCTGTACTGCAGTCTGATAGGTCAACCAGCTTACCTGTTCCCCTCCTGTTTTCTCTCACACAGGCATTTCCCCTAATAAAGACATTGCACACTTAATTCCATCTGGGAATTTGCTTCTTGAAGAACTCAGACTTGCATACTCTCCATGTTATAACTAAGATTTCTCCAAAACACTAATTCTTTCTGGGTCTGCTTATCCAGTGATCAGATTCACTATCTTAGAATTATTAGTTTTCTTTCATTTATATGTAGCTAGAAAGTTTTGAGCTAGAGAGACACTTGGAGAACTGGTCTAGAGTTTCTCAAAATGTAGCCCAGTTGCATCAGAACCAGCTGCAGTGCTTGTTTAAATGTATCCCAGACTTGGGGTGCCTGGGTGGCTCCATTGGTTAAGCATCTGTCTTCTTCGTTTCAGGTCATGATCTCACAGTTTGTAGGTTTGGCCCTGTGTTGGGCTCTGTGCTGACAGCTCAGAACCTGGAGCCTGCTTCAGATTCTGTGTTTCCCTCTTTCTCTGCCCCTCCCCCAGTGTCACACTTTGTCTCTCTCTCTCTCTCTCTCTCTCTCTCTCTCTCTCTCTCTCTCAAAAATAAAATAAAACATTAAAAAAAGTTTTTAATGTATCCCAGACCTGCTGAAGCTGAATCTCTGAGGATGGGACCTAGAAAACTAAATTTATACTAGCTCCCAAGGTAGTTCTTATTTGCATATTATGGAAAGTCACTGATCAAGTTCACATAAAACCAAGATCCAGTGAAAGAAAGAAATTCAAATTTCTCAACCAATTACAGAAAGCATTCAGTCTAAAATATAGGTCTCCACATTCTAATGTCAGCACATTAATTACTTACATGGTACACCATATTATAGCAACTACATTTCAAAGCTGGAGAATTCGTAACCTCAGATCTTTTGATGAGTTCAGTGATCACAACTTAGAGGAAAATATCTTTGACCCTTTTGGCACACATGATACCTGTCATTATCAAAAAATCTGACAAACATCTGATTTTCAAAGACTTAGACAAGGTGATAGCCAACAGTTTTGAACAACAAATTGGAGAGTTAATCATGACCATTTTTCCTGGAGCCATAAATCTAAAAACTTCACAGCTAATGAGATGGAATAAAGAAGAGTTTAAAAATTACATTCGTGGGAATATTTTGAATGACGAGTTGATTTGATGTTTACTTTAAACATTTGAAATAATGAGTTCATGAAGAAATTGGTCTAGTTATTATGACCAGTTAATAACTAAATTAGATTTGGTGTGCCCTTTTAATCAATGCAATAAAACTGATCAACAATTTGTTGATTTGAGTTAGATACATTTACAAGCCCTGTAGAAAAACAGCATATAAATTGAAAAGAACCCTGATAATTGAAGAAATAGCTCATTAAAATAAAAGAAAGAAAACAAACAGAAAAAGGAAAAAAATGAACAGGAACAAAGCTACACCTTATCAGAAACATGCATTAGTGACAGATAAGGACCACAGCACAGAGTTCAGACAGACATATATGACAAAAAAATACATGAGAAATCAAAATCTGTGACAAACTGGAAATAAATATAATCAATAAACACACAGGTCAAGTGTGGCTAATAAACCACAAGTATGATAGAAGTTAATAGTTTATCCTCAACATTAGGTCAGCTTATATTAATATTCTGCTCAATTTATCAGCAAATTTGAAAGGGGATAGTAAAAGCATCCATTGTTACCAGTGGAGAGTAAATGTATTTACCAGTGTAAAAATATTGTTTTCATTTATCATGGAAAAGTAAAATACAAATCTGTTTTTATCACGAAGAATAATTGTTGGAATACAAAAGCTTAAAGGGATTTAAATTATAGAGACTACATTGGTTTATGGGAATATAAATTTTAACACTGGACAAAGTTTCTGGCTAAGACCATAAGCTCTGTCAGGGTAGACCATATCTGTTTCCCTCCCAATTGGATAGAACACAGACAGCAGGGCCTGGCACGTAGTAAGCATTGAAACAGTGACGAAATGAATGAACACATATGTTTTTATAGTTGGCCATCTAAGAGAGTTTAGGTATTTACCATGACAAGGAGAAGTTAAAGGAAAAATCAGCTAGTCTTTTCATGTGTATGATTCTTTGATATAAATTTGGGTTTTATGTCTTTGATTGATGTGTGTGTTCAATGTTATTGGCTTAAAGACTTACTTTGCTGGGTTCTATCAGTCAATTTAGATAAGAGGAAGCAGAGAGAGGAGGGAAGATAATGTAGAAAAATTTTATTTATTGAAAGGGCATTGTAGATTGAGAAAATGATAATTACTGCAGAAAGTTACTGCAATAACAACAGCAGGAGTATGGAGAATAGTTTGAAGAACCAGCCATTTTTTTTTAATGTTTCTTTGTTAATAATTATCTTGTATCATGGGGTGGTACCATGTTCATTACCTGATAGTAAGAAGATTACTGCAGGAGAGATGTGTCCAGGCCACAACTAAAATTGATTTTTTTTCCTCAACCATATTTTAAATGTTAGTTGTAATCTCTAACACAGATATTCATAATTACTAGCTTTTCTCTCCATACATATATATGTATATATACACTCAGCCCAACCCTCCTTCTCCAATTCAACTGGCACAACTGCCTGATGTTTACTGGGCATTTATAAATAATTGTGTTTTTTGAATTTAAACATAGGATCAGAATCTCTTTCTTTTAAGTATATTCAGGAATCATATCATAGAATCAGAATCTCTTTCTTTTAGGTATATCATAGAATCAGAATCTATCATAGAATCAGAATCTCTTTTAAGGATATTCACGTTGTAAAAATCATTTATTAAAGAATGGAGGGGTGCCTGGGTGGCTCAGTCAGTTAAGTGTCCAGCTTCTGCTCAGGTCATGATCTCATGATTCGTGAGTTCAAACTCCATGTTGGGCTCTGCACTGACAGGTCAGAGCCTGGACCTGCTTGATTCTGTGTCTCCCTCTCTCTCTGCCCCTCCCTCCCCCCGTTTCTCTCTCTCTGTCTCAAAAAAAAAAAAAACTTAAAAAAAAAAAAAAGAATGTATCCATGGAGTGCATACAGCCAATCTCTATTTGATTATCTGATATTGTCAGGACAATTAAAATGGACAACCACTGTAGCCTAGTTCTGGGAATTGAGAAAGTAAAGTCAAGACATTCAGGGAAGGGAGAAATTCTTTTGAACTAGAAAATTGACACTGTACTTCCCTGGGCAAGACAACTCCTTTCTCCACTTAATGTTTTTAGAATAGTTCAAACTTTGTAAACTTTGAGTTGACCTTGACCAATGTTCTCAGTATTTAGCAGTCAGCCTGGCACTCACTCCTCATACTAACATCGCCTACTGGGAACTCCTGAGAAGGTTCCAATTAAGTAAGATGTCTGTCTAAATATATGACGACTACTGCTTAGAACATTGATATCAGTAAGGAGCAATTTGCTAAACCAAGTTTCTTTTTCATGTATGTGTGTTTTGTACTTAAATTGACAGAGGAAGATATTTTTGCCCAACATATGCTATAATAATACTATTATTTATACCATGCATACAATTACATTTAAATTAATGTCTTCTTTATAATTAAAAGAGTTTGACCAACAACTAGAAGAGGAGAAACACAATTCTGCTTTTCAATCCATGGGATAAGAGTTAAATAATACAGTAATATTGCTAATTTGATTTCTAATATTTTTAACACAATAAGATCAAAATTACAACACATTCCAATGAAGAAATCTGAGATAATATCCAATAATTCTTCCTAAATAAATATATATCTAAAATAATTTTTTTCCACTAAAATATTAAAAACAAAATTGAAGTCAAATTATTTTTAGTGCTTTCAACATATATCTCAAAGACTTCATTTCTTCCCATTTCACCCTATTTGGCCTTCTGTATCTTCTGTTTCCAATATGGGGCTTTTTTACTTTCCTGGCTATTTGGTCTTCAGTGTAAATATTTGTCCTGCACTTTGCAACTACTGATATTCTGAAAGATAATCAATTCCAATTTCTGGACGTTCCAATTCTATTCCATCTTAAATAAGTAAGGCATCATATTTTCAATTCCTACTCAGCCACATTTCTATATTGTACCAGTCTCTTAATAGCAGCTGTTGGAAACTGCAGTGACACCTGAGTCTGAACAGTGGGTAAAAAAATACCAAATTTGCTAATGCCTGTTCTTTTTAATCTGAAATCTGTGATTAAGGCTTTGATTTTTGTGGTCAGCAAGTATTAAATTGTATACTAATTTCAGCTAAGAGTGGGTGCAAAAAGGGCACAAGTACTGTTGTGCTTAATTCTTGAATAAAAGTATCAGTAATTTGTTGCTTTTACTATATTAATGCTTTTCATAAATATATCGTTTAGATGAATAGTACGCCTATGGAAGTGAACATTTCCATGGATTCTAAACATCCAGAAGAGGAGTGTTTTAGTTATAATGTTACCCCTTGTAGGCATAAAATATAATGTTACCCTTTGTAGGCATAAAAAACAAGAAGAGGTTAAAAATCCTTACATGCAGATTTGAACAGCAACCATTGGGCAGTGTCTTCTGCACATCTGAAAAGCTCTTTTAGTTGGTTCTCTTGTATTTTTTTTTAATAGAACAAATGGTTTTTAAGGTAGAGAGAAAATGTTTTGATATGTATTATGCATTTTATTTACTTAAAATTTGGTTTTAAACTTATTATAATAACTGTTAGGAATACAGAAAAATTACATCACTGTGTAAATTCTCTCCTAAGTTAAATATGAATTTATTTAGAAAGAAATGGAAACTAAACAAAAATAAATTTAATATTTAATTTTTTAAAGAATGCTTAGAATGAAAGTATAAAAACTCTAAAAATTTTCTTTATTTTTATTATTATGCCATAAACTTATAAATACATTCTTTGGAGAAATAGCTTCAGAAGACAAATGTACCTGTAGTTTTATGGAATTTTACATAACTGGCCAAATACTTAACTTAGTTTAATATTTAATCAACAGTTTTTCTCTTATAGCAAATTATAAAATTATGTAATTTTTTAAATTTTGGTTTAATATTGTCAGCAATTTTATAGCTTACAAATTCTTGTAAGAATTTTCACTTAAAGTAGGATTAAATAAGTGATATTGGATATCTATTTCATTCTGACACCATAAAATAAATAGAACTTTATTTTCCAAGATTTATTTAACAACCACATAATTAATAGAAGCATTTTATTACATTAGCACTGATATATTCAACATAGTCTTCATGGCAAAGGTGTGTGTGTGTTTAGAAATAGGCTGTAATTTTGAGATTCACAACATTTAATTAATACAGCTGTACATTTTAAAACTCAATACAAACCCTGTAATACATAAAAATCAAAAAGAATTTTTAACCTTTTAGAAAATGCTCTCCAAATTCATTTGAAAAGAGATTGCTCCATACTGAAAAACTCAATTTTAATTTAGGTATTGCTTCTTTATGAGTTTGCCTGTGCTGCAGCCACATCAGATCGTTTATAGTCAGAGTGCATTCTTTTCTAATGAAATCTTTCTAAGCTAAGCATGGATATACGTTCATTTCAAAAATTTCAAGGGTAAAAAGAATATATATATTAGGGCGAAGCAAAATTTTCAACTTCTTCCTCAAACATAACTCACTTTCTTTTCCTAGACTTAAAGCTCGAGAAAAATCTGGGTTAATTATTGAAATAAAAAAATGATTCTTTACCTCAGTCCTTAGTTTTTAAAAATGTAACAATCTATGATTGATATCTTTAGCTAATTTTTTTTATTAGGTCTTAGTTATCTAGAGAAACTAGGAAAAGAATTATTTGCCAATATATTCAGCATAAAGATTTTTTAACTCCGAACTGCAATTTCATATTTTCATATAAAATTAGAGAAAGTGCAGAAATGTAACTACAGAAATAATTCAACGGACTGAAACTTCATAACATTTGACCTTTCACTACCTTGAAGAAATATAAGAAAATTATTCAAGGAGTTCTCAAAATCAAAATCAGGTGGCCCCTTCAAAAATACAATATGATCAGAGATTTTAAATTTCACAGATTATATGTTTCTAAGAGCTTAATGTTTTCACTGCTTACCCAGCAACTCAGTGCCATCTGGATTATTTTAGCTAGTGTCTTGCCTCTTTCTGGCAGCAGAGGGCGCTCTGGCATTGTTGACAGCGTATTACTCCCTGGTGCACTGCGCTAGCATCTCCTTCCCAGGAAGAAAACATGCTATTTCCCTGGAGGTTGTCATTGAGTATTTCAAAGGGTCAAGCTGCTCCCAACTTATTCTAAAAAGCTTTAATTTCAGACCACTAAATGAAAGTTGTGATTGTCAAAGGACCCCCGTGGCACTCCAGGCCGAAATTCTCCAATTGCGAAGCTTAAGTTGTTTTATTGCAAAAAATGCTGAGCACTGAATTTCATAGCAGTCAAATTGGCGATGGACATTAAACCAGATGATTACCTTTAAAAGAAGTAGAAAATAAAATAGGCTTAAAAATCTAGAAATATTACGGATCAGTAACCATTCTGGGTTTAATCGCTGTAACCAGAATACTAAATGTTCCCTTATTTAAACAGTATTTTACCTTCTCTCTTTCACACCGTGTTTCTCATCTCTGTTTAGAAAGTAATTTAAAAACTTAGTTTTCTGGAGGATGAATTTAGATTTCCTAAACAGGAAGGATTAGAGTGAGGGGAATTAGGTGGGTTTCTATTATGTAATATGAATTATAACACAACTCAGGCAGAAATATTTTGCAACCTTGGACCCTTGTTGCTTCGTGAAATATCCAAGGGAATGTGGGTGCAGATCGGCACAATTGCATGAATCCTGGAATGAAATCAAGCTTCCATGATAACATGTGATGCTTTAAATTCATTTCAATTTCCAATGACTACTCTTAACGGGCATAAGAGGAATGTTTCCAAACACTTTCCTTTTATTATTCAAGTAACCCCCCCCCCTTTTTTAGTGTGTTTTACCTATTCCCTCTCAAATTATATAAAATGAAATAGAAATTTAAGTCATCAATGGACATGAAAGGCCTAATTCACAGAATTCTAAAATCAGAGGACAAATAAAATCCACCCTGAGAGAAGGCAGTATGACTATCTCCTGAGAATAAGTGCTTTACCACTTTATTTTTGGAATCATTTGATACATCTCCATCATTCAGGTGTAAAAGAATGAATCCGATGAAATGTATGACCCATTTGTGGCCCATTTCTATATCTGGATCAAAATTGGTGTTGCCACCTCTGTTGCCCAGTCTGGATTGTTATCTATTTCTATTTTTATAGATCTATTATTCTATAATCTATTGTTACTATTATCTATTTCTAGTTTTAACATCTTTTATGTTTGTGGATTTATAAACACAAACAAGCATGTAGCAATTTCTTTTGCGACCTCAGGCTGGTTACACATTGGCTGATTTCCTGTTTCTCTATCTCTCTTTGATTATTTAGTTAAGATATTTAAATTCTTATTATTTATATTTAATGTTCTCAATATAAAAGATTTATTGAATGTATGAATACTGACCCATACGCCCCTCGACTCCTAAAGGAAATCTTCATTGCCTGCTATTTGGTAAGCCACCCTGCCCTTTTCCAATCTCAACTGACAGAGCTTTGAGGAGGAAAAGGATGCTGTAAGTTGGTTTTTCCGCAGTGCGGGTTTCACGTTTTCTGGCCTGCAGTGCCTCCCGCCGGCCAGGAAGCGCGGAGCTTGCTCCGCGCATCAGAGAGGTCTGCAGAGCTTGGGGCTCTGGACCCACCTAGGAAGGCTGCCCTTTCTGCCTGAGGGGATGGGGCTGGGTGGACTCCTGCTTGGTCTCATCTAGTGAGTCCCCATCCTGTCCTTTTCTGGTAAGTCTCAAGGCCCACACTCGAGTCCGTTTTGAGTCCCTTTACTGACCACACTAGCACTATTTAGGTATGCAGCTGAAGACTATAAGTTTGTATGTTTTAAGGAAGATGACTTGAAAGAAAGAAAGAAAAAGAAAGAAAGAAAGAAAGAAAGAAAGAAAGAAAGAAAGAAAAAATAGAGCCTTCATTCTCCTCATTCTCCTTGCAAGTCCCGCCCATTGCTAGATTCAGGTTTCAGTCTAAATAAAGTGGAATTGTTTCCCAGTGTACATACACTAACTACGTAACTACGCCAAGACTGTAAAGGGCAAGTCAAGTGTGGCAACAGCTAGAGTGGACTATTTTGGTAAAATATTAGGTTTTGCCATATGCGGCATTTCTCTGCCTTTATTTTTTTTTTCTTTCTCAAATTACCTAATATTCTGTTATTCTTCGGGATGGGGGCGGCAGGGTCCTATTGCTTTTTGGTTAAATTACGGAGAGAGAAGAGGGCCGAGGTCAGCACCGCGGACAGCGCCAGGCGCTAAGGGCGCGGCCACTTTGGTGAATCCTCTCTCAGTTCCTCTCCTTTGTTCCCAGCCCCTGCAGGCCAAGGCAGAACAAAGACATCTATCAAGGCTTGCTTTCTTAATCTGGGTTTGTTTTTGGCTCCAAGGCCGTGGTGCGGAACTACTACCTTAACAAAGTCCACTTCATTGGCTTCCAAATAAATTAATTTGCAGAGTCCTTCTAAAGTTTCAGGCTTGGCCTTTTCCCCTTGTCCTACTCCTTTGACTGATTTGACCATTGAGACTATGTCGATACAAGGAAATTATCTTGGCTTTTCAAAGTCATGCAAGGCCGACTGGATACTAGGAAGAGAAAGGGAGAAGGGGTGGGGCGGGTAGAGGGCAGTGGTGGTGGTTGTAGAGGGCTTCCCGAAGGAGTTGAGCCATTCGAGGTTTCTTGCGCAATGTGATGAGGGCGCCATTTAGCATTATCATCCTCTCTGTTCTGTTTGTTTCGGCAGCTTGGCCCAGAATCGCAAACAATCACACTACTTGCTCCTTAAAGATCCACTGCTTTCTAAACAGTTCAACTCTAGAATATCTGCACAAACCGGAACTCCTGCTTTCCTGACAGCTGAAGCTCCTGTCACCGGAACTCTCCTAAAATCCGCCAGCAGATTTCCGAGGCTTTTCCCGAAAACTATGACCGGTTTGCTTTGGAAACGCTAGGTTGGTTCTGGAATCAGTTTGAGGGTCCGTATGCGGCAAATGATGGGTTTGTTCTACTACCCCTCAAACCCCCTTGTGATTGTTTTTTCCCTTTTCTCGTCCTGAGACGCTCTGGTGTCCTTCAAGTGCAGCCATAGGCTCCGCTCTTGGCATTCACCGCGTGCCTTAATTGTATGACATTAAATCAAGGTCCGCTGTGAACACGGAGGGCAGAGTCTGATCTTGATCCGGAAAGTAACTGACCCACTGCGAACACATCACTTCTCCTGCCCTTCCCCCTACGCCGAGCTCTGAGTCCCTACAACTCCCCCAGAGTCGTAACTCATAAGCCGGGCTCCTGTCTCAGCTCGCCTCCTGCCACAGCTGCCAGAGCCGCTGCTAATTAGTCTGTTCGGTGGAAGTGTAGACGATGCATGTGTCTGCGTATACATATGCATATATCTGCATGCCATTTACAGCACACCTAAAAACATACATACCCTATAAATCTAGTTTTCAAATGACAGCGTGGATCGAAGTTAATTACCCCCCTGGTACAGATCTAATTTTGTAATCGTGTTATTTTCCTGAAGGCAATTAACCGAGTTGGTTCGCCCTGCATCCCTTCTAAGTCACTTGTAAGGCATGGCAGGTTTTAAGGACCGCACCATTGCATGTTCTGGTGCAGAAAGCTTTGTCAATCACTTCTTGCTGTCGCAAATGAGATCTAGCATATAGAAGGGAAAGTAATCATGCGTGTGTGTGTGTGTGTGTGTGTGTGTGTGTGTGTGTGTAAGATAAACACGCAGATATGCCTAGGCTCTGTGTCCTCTGATAACGTCACCGTGGTTTCGGTTGGGAGGTTTGGGGAAGAGATGAGAGGCCAAGGGCGGGCTGGGTCGTCTTTCTTTGTAATGCGGAAAAATTAACTCAACCGCACCTGCCTAGTCCCGAGAGAGCTGGGCGGCCCATCTGGTCTGGCTACAGCTTTGGTGCAGAGAGAAAAGGCAGCTCGCTAAGGCTTCCCCACTGCCTGGGAGCGCGGACCTCGGGTCTGGGCCCGGCTGGGGGTTATGGCTCAGAACAGCGCAGCCGACGCGCTCTCCTCAGACTGCGGCAAGAGTCTGGAGGCTGGAGGAACCTGGGCCGGGCGGAGGGAGGGCGAGCAGGAGAGAGGAAGGGGTGAGGGGAGTTGACCTCTACGGGCGGAGCCCTCTGCGCAGCGGGCAGGAGCTGGCGGGCGCAGCGGCTCTTTTCGCGGCGTCCCCTACAGCGCGGTCGGCCCAAGGGAAAGGCCCGCTCCGACTCCTGCGTCCGAGGAAGCGAGGATCCTCAGCCACCGCAGTCCCTGGGCGGTGTAGATACCGGCTGCGGCTGGAGGGAGCGCCGAGAGCCAGTCCAGCGCAGATTCCCCAGCACGCGCTTCTGAAAAACAGAATCACAGTGCAGCATTAGAGAGGGAGAGAGGTGGGGGGAGGGGGAGTTTGGGGACAGAGGAACAGGAGGCGGGAGGGAGAAGACGAGGGAGGTAAGG